>NC_081293.1:18775000-20025000 GCF_030435805.1 Mustela lutreola
TTTAGTAACTGCATATTCTTCTTTACCCTCACTCCATCCTTATTTTGGTTTTTGTTTGATTGTTTAAATTTCTAATATAAGCTGGAAATTTACTTTAAGACTCTTGGCACTTTTGAAACACACAGGCCTGTATTTGAATCAGTTTCCCCTACTTACCCTGTGCCCACACAGACATCACTTAACCTCTGTGAACCTCAGTTTCAGCATCTGTAACCTGGGAATAATAGAACTTATTTCCTGTGGCAGGAATTAGATGAGATGATGCATATTAAGTACTCGATAATACTGCCTACCATATACTAATGGCTAATTCATGATATGTATCATTACTAATATTGCTAATTATTTCCTACTCTCTTCTACATAAGTAGTATATAGGATGTAATAACACAAGAGAGGCCACAAAGGAGAAAGAGACCTCACCTCAAAAAAGATGTTTTGTGGGCGCCTGGGTGGCTCAGTGGGTTAAAGCCTCTGCCTTCAGCTCAAGTCATGATCTCACGGTCCTGAGATCGAGTCCCGCATCAGGCTCTCTGCTCGGCAGGGAGCCTGCTTCCCTTCATCTCTCTCTGCCTGCCTCTCTGCCTACTTGTGATCTCTGTCAAATAAATAAATGAAATCTTTAAAAAAAAAAAAAGATGTTTTGTGAAAGATAGCTTGGTAATGATGCATGTTTAAGGGGACTGTGTTCTAAAACTCTAGAAGAGTCTAAGGGTCCTCACCTAACCCTAGCATGAATCGTAGCACAGAGTCCTAGGGAGCACTGTTCATGAGTAGTGGAGAACCATATTGGAATGTCTAGGCAGCTGTGGATAGAGACCAGGCTAGAAAATGCATTTCTAATAAATCTCAGATAGCATTAGCCTAGGTAATCCAGAGATCTGAAGAAAACAGTGGAAGCAACACAAGATTTGCCAGACCAACTCAGACAAACTCTAATGTCTTTTTCACCAACACCTTAATATCCTCCCTAGTTGATGATAAGACTTCACTACATTTTTTTCTATTTTTACAATATTTTTTCAGATCACTAAAATATCTATTTCTTGTTTTTCTCCACATTAGAATGCAATGAATCAGAAGAATGTTACTGGCGAGGAAAAGAAGCGAACATTTAAAAATAGGAAATTCATACTGAAGAAATGCAGAAATGCCATTTTAAGATTATATTTTGGCGAAGGCAATTAATTAGCTTTTAACAGACGTTATCCAAACAAAATAAACTTTAAAAAACAACATGATTTTGACAATATTGATTGCAAAATGAAATTGACTTTTTTTTAATGTGCTAAAGAGGGACTAACCATGTTCACTATTAGTGTGGTAAGAGTCAATATGCAGTATCTGGGAATGTTAGCATGTTATCAAGGCCAACTCTGAGAGTTGCACAATAACTCCATGCTAGGGCTTGTAAGTCACTTGTACAGCCAGGAGTAAAACAGTACAAAATCATAAAGAAATGATACTTTGAGGCTGCTTTTTACCACTTGGGGCATCAGAGTACTGCCATAATTTCTTGGAGAAAGTACAAGAGTCAATTTAATACCAAAGAAGTAACAACTAGAATATTTCTGAGAAAAATGGTGTTTCAAAATTTGAGAGGCTAACTATAAACATACCAGAATGGCTAAAATAAAAACAGTAATACTAAGTGTCAGACAAAATGTGGACCTATTGGAATTCTCACACTTTTACTGGTAGATATGTAAATTAATTCAAACACTTTGGAAAATTGTTCAGCAGTATATTTTAAAGCTGAACATATGTATATTCTATAATAATTTCACTCTTAGGTATATATTAAACAGACATGCATATGTCTGTTTATTAAGAGACACGTTTAAAAATATCCATAGAAACTCAAAATTGGAAACAATTTTATTATCTATCAAAATGGTAGAATGGTTAAAAAAAAATGTGGTATATTTCCAGGATGAAACGTTATACAGCAATGCAAATCACTAAACTACAACTAGATGCAACACTATGAATCTAATTTGTAATTTGTGTGCTCTGTCTTCCCATCCTTCACATTTTTTGACTTTTTTAAATTAACATATAATGTATTATTAGCCCCAGGGGTACAGGTCTATGAATTGCCAGGTTTACACACTTCTCAGCACTCACCATAGCACATACCCTCCCCAATGTCCATAACCCCACCCCCCTCTCCCTACCCCCCTCCCCACCGGCAACCCTTTGTTTTGTGAGATTAAGAGTCTCTGATGGTTTGTCTTCCTCCTGATCCTATCTTGTTTCAAATGAAACAATTCTTTTCCTACCCCCCAAACCCCCCTGGTTGCATCTCCACTTCCTCATATCAGGGAGATCATATGAGAATTGCCTTTCTCTGATTGACTTATTTCACTCAGCATAATATCTAGTTCCATCCACATCTAAACTTTATTTTTTTAGAGCAGTTTTAGGTTCATGAAATTGAGTGGAAAATAGTTTTCCCATATATATCCTCCCTCCTACCAACACACACACACACACACACACACAAATACACACACTCTCCAAACATCAGTATACTGTACTACAGTGGTACATTTGTTACAACTGATGAACTAACCTTGACACGCCATTATCACAAAAATCCACAGTTTATCCTAGGGCTCACTCTTGGTGGTATATTCTATGGATATAGATGTAAAAGAACATGTATCCCCCATCATAGTATCATACAGAATATTTGACTGTCCTAAAAAATGTGCAGAATAGTTTCACTGTCTTAAAATTCCCATGCTCCTTCCAATCATCCCCACAAAGCCCTTGGCAACTACTGATATTTTCACTGTCTTGTTTTGCCTTTTTCCAGAATGTGATACAGTTGGAATCTTACAATATATAACCTTCTCAGATTAGCTTTTTCACTTAATAATATGCATTTAGGGTTCCTGCATGTCGTTCATGTCTTTTCATGCCTTGATAGCTTATTTTTAGCACAGAATATTTCATTGCCTAGAAGTACCACAAATTATCCATTCACCTACTGCAGGACATCTTACTTGCTTCCAAGTTTTGGCGATTATAAATAAAGCCTCACAGACATCTGAATGTGTGGCCATGTTTTCAGCTCATTTGCTAAATACCTAGGAGCATGATTGCAAGTGTATGTCTAGTTTTGTAAGGAACTGCCAAAGGTCTTCAAAAGTGTCTGTACTGTTTTGCATTCCTGCCATTAATGAATGAGCATTCCTATCACTCCACATTCTCACATTTGTTATCAGGGTTTTGGATTCTAGCTATTCTAATGGGAGTGCAGTGGTATCTCTTTGTTTTATATTTTCAATTCCCTAATGATGTATGATGTTGAGCATCACCTCATATATTTATTTACCCTCTGTTTATCTTCTTAGGTGAGATGTGTTTCGATCTCTTGACCACTTTTTAAATGGGATGGGGTTTTTTACATTGAATTCTAAGAGTTCCTTGCAAAAAATTTTGTAAGTCCTTTATCAGAAGTCTAACGCAAATATTTTCTCCCAGTCATGGCTTATCTTCTCATTCTTTTACCAGAGTACTTCAAAGAACAGAATTTTAAAATTTTAATGAGACCCTACTTATTTCATAGATCATAACTTCAGTATTATACTTACAAGGTCAATACCAGATCTAAGATCATCTAAACTTTCTCCTGTATTATTGTCTATGTGTTTTATAGTTTTGCATTTTATACTTAAGTATATGGTTCATTTTGAGTCAATTTTTGTGGAAGTTTTAAGGTTTGGATTTTTTTTTTTTTTAATGTGAATATCTAGTTGCTGGCCCACAATTTGTTGAAAAGACTACCCTTTCTCCATTGCATTGTCTTTGCTCCTTTTTGAAAGATCAGTTGACTATATTCATGTCGGTTTATTTCTGAGGCCTCTATTCTGCTCTATTGATTTGTCTGTTCTTTCACCAATACCGCACTGTCTTGATTATTCGTTTTTCAAGCATTATTCAAGTCTTGAAATTAGGTAGCATTAGTCCTCAACTCTGTCTTTCTCCTTCAATATTGTTTCAGGATTTCTGAGTCTTTTGCCCTTCCTTACAGATTTTAGAATCAGTTTGTCAATATCCACAAAATTTTCTAGAATTTTGTTTGGGATTATGTTGAATCTATAGATCAAGTTAAGGAAGAACTGGCATCTTGACTGTTGATTGATTTCCTATGAATGAACATAGAATCACTCTCCATTTTATTTAGCATTGGTTTCTTTCACCAAGAATTGTATTTTTCATCATGTAGATCTTATACATATTTTGTTAGATTTATACCAAAGTATTTCATTGTTTGGATGCTAATGTTAAATGGTATGGTTTTTAATTTCAAATTTCTATTCTTTGCTAGTATATAGGAAGGCAATTGACTTTTGTATATGAACCTTGAATCCTTCAACCTTACTACAATCACTTATTATCTAGGGGTTTGTCAATTCTTTTGGATTTTTTACATAGATGATCACATCATCTACAAAGACAGTTTTATTTTTTCCTTCCCTTTTACTTATCTTCTGTTATTGCATTAGCTAGTACTTCTAGTATGTTTGAAAAAGAAGAAATGAGAAGAGACATCCTTGCCTTCTGTTTTTAATTGAAAAGCTTCTAGTTTCTATTTACTATGCTGTTAGCTGTAGGGGTTTTTTGTTTTGTTTTGTTTTGCTTTGTTATAAAGATTTTTATTTATTTATTTGACAGACAGAGATCACAAATAGGCAGAGAGGCAGACAGAGAGAGAAGAAGAAGCAGGCTCCCTGCTGAGTAGAGAGCCTGATATGGGATTTGATCTCAGGACCCTGAGATCATGACCTGAGCAAAAGGCAGGGCTTTAACCCACTAAGCCACCCAGGCACCCCAGGGTTTGTTTTTTGTAGATATTCTTTATCAAGTTGAGGAAGTTACACTCTATTCCTAGTTTTCTGAGATTTTTCATAAATGGATGTTGTTTTTTCAAATGCTTTTTTCACAACTTATATGATTCTGTGATTCTTCTTTAGTCTGTTGATATGATGGATTATATTTATTTAGGAAAATTAAAATGGCCTTGCACATCTGGAATACATCCCACTTGGTCCTTGTGTATATTTCTTTTCATACATTTTTTGATTCAAATTGCTAATATTTTGCTGAAGATTTTTGCATCAATGTTTGTGAGAGATACTGGTCTGCAGTTTTCTTATAATGGCTTTGTCTGGTTTTGGTATTAAGGGGATGATGGCCTCACAGAATGACTTACAAAGTATTCCCTCTGCTCCTAGCTTTTGGAAGAAATTATAGAGAACTGGTATCAAATCTTCCTTAAATGATTGGTAGAATTCCCCAGTAAAAACATTTGGCCCTGGCACTCTATTTTGGAAGGTTATTAATTAGTGCTTCAATTTCTTTACTAGAATTGGGCCTATTCAGACTCTTTCCTATATGAGTTTTGGCAGACTGTGTCTTTTGAGGAACTGGTATATTTTATCTAGGTTATCAAATTTGTGGGCATAAAATTGTTCATAATATTCCTTTATTATCTCCTTAATATCCATGGATACTCTGGTGATTGCCTGTTTTTTATTTCTTCTATTTCTAATTCATGTCTTCTTTTTCTAGTTAGCCTGGCTAGAGTGCTCTCAATTTTTTTTCTTTCTTTTTTTTTTTTTTTAAGATTTTATTTATTTGACAGAGAGATCACAAGCAGGCAGAGAGGCAGGCAGAGAGAGAGAGGGGAAAGCAGGCTCCCTGCTGAGCAAAGCGCCTGATGCAGGGCTCAATCCCAGGACCCTGGGATGATGACCTGAGCCGAAGACAGAGGCTTTTACCCACTGAGCCACCCAGGCGCCCCAATGCTCTCAATTTTTCTGATCTTTTTAAACTAGCTTTTGGTTTTGCTTTTCTTTTTTCTATTGATTTCCTGTTTTTAATTTTTTTTAATTTTTCTCTTACCCACTTTGGATTTAATTTGGTCTGCTTTCCCCCTATTTTCCAAAGTTGAAAGCTAGATTGATTTTAGATCTTTTCTCTAGTAAATGCAATCAATACTATACATTTCCTTCCAGGCACAGCTTACAACCCACAAATTTTGATGTTCTATTTTCATTCTATTTTGTTCAGAATATTTTAAAGTTTTTATTGGAAGTATTTTCAATATTTAGAAATGCATTAAATGCACAGTACTTTCATATTTTCTAACTATCTTTGTTATTGGATTGTAGCTTAATTCCATTGTAGCTTAATTCCATTCCAAATATGAAAACATATCTGTATGCTTTCTTTTAAATTTAAGTGTATTTTATGGTCCGTAATTTATGGCCCATGTTTTGATGATTTTTCCGTGTGAGCTTAAGAAAAATGTGCATTCTGGGATGCCTGGGTGGCTCAGTTGGTTGAGTGGCTGCTTTTGGCTCAGATCATGATCCCAGCGTCCTGTGATGTGTATTCTGCTATTGAAATTACTGATATGTCAATTACATCCAATTGATTGGTGCTAATGAGTTCAACTATGTTCTGATTTTCTGACAGCTGAATCTGTCCATTATAGAGGGATATAATAGTGGATTGTTTTATTTCTCTGTATATGTTAGCTCAGTTTTTGCCTCACATATTTTGATGCTGAATTGTTAAGCACCTACACGTTGTTACATCTTATTACTGATGATTTTCCTTGTTCCAAAGCTTGCTTTTTCTGAAATTACTACTCTTTGATTAGTGTTAGCATGGTATATCTTTCTCCATCCTTTTGTTTTTAATGTGTCTACTGTGATACTTTAATTGGTGCATTTAAACCACTGATGCTTAAAGTGATTATTCATATAGTTGGATTAATATCAAACTTCTGTTCATTGCCCTTGCTTTGTCTTTGTGTCTGAGTTGAGCATTTTATGATTCTTTCCATTTTCTCTCTTCTCTTAATGTATCAACCATATATATATATTTTTTTTTGGGGGGGGGGTAGTGGTTGTCCTCGAGTTTACAATATACATATACAACTAATCTAAGTCCACTTTCAAATCACACTTATGTCACCGCATTGGTAAAGCAAGCACTTTATAACAGTATTTTCAATTCACCCCCCATCTGTTACACAGTTGTTATTCATTTCACTTATCTATAATCTATAGTTGCCAAATACATTGTTGCTGTTATTTGGAACAAACTGTTATCTTTAGACCAATTAAGATGATTTTACCTTAATTCTTTGATGCTCTTCCTTTATTTAGATTAAGTTTCTGACCTAGGTCATTTCCCTTCTCTTAAGAACTTCAAGGAATTCTTGTAAAGTAGGTTTACTGGTGACAAATTCTCTAAATTTTAGTGTGACAAAGTAGTTCTCCTTTGGAAGAATAATTTCACAAGGTACAGAACTCTAGGGTGGTGGGGGCTCCCCCACTTCCAACATTTAAAATACTTCACTCTTTTCTTACGTGGTTTCAAAAGCAAGTCAGATTAATTTTCTTGTTCCTCTGTGGGTAAGATATTTTTACCTTCTGATTTCTGTCAAGATTTTTTTATCTTTGACTTTTCTGTCATTTGAATATGATATGCTTATGGATTTGAGTGCATTTATTCTGCTTGATATGCTCTGAGATCCCTCGATCTACAGTTTGTTGTCTGACATTAAAGTTAAGAAATTCTGTCATTTTTGCTCAAGTATTGTTCTCCTTCTAGTATTCCCATTACATGTATATCTTCTGTAGCTGCCCCGTAGTTTTGGGGTACTTTTGTAGTTTGTCTCCTTGTTTTTCATTTGGATAGTTTCTACTGACCTTCAAGCTCAGATTCCTTCTTCAACTGTGTCACTTGCTAATGAGCCCATCAAAGGCATTTTGTTTTTTTTAAGATTTTATTTGACACAGAGAGCGAGCGAGTGAGAGTGGGAATACAAGCAGGGGGAGTGGGAGAGGAAGAAGCAGGCTTCCCGCTGAGCAGGGAGCCCAATGTGTTGCTTGATCCAGGATCCTGGGATCAAGACCTGAGCAAAGACAGACACTAAACAACCGAGCCACCCAGGTACCCCCATTCCTCGTTTCTATGTTTTTATTTCTAGCATTTTAAAATTCATTCTTAAAATGAATTCTTAGAATTTCAATCTCTCTGGTTACATTACTCCATTTCTGCATGTTGTCCACTTTTTCCCATTTGAGCTCTTATTAATCAGTTATCTTAAATTCCTGGTCTGACAGTTCAAAAACCCCCGTGTTAGATATCATAGTCTGGTTCTGATGTTGTCTCTGTCTTTCAAAAAATTTTTTTTCTTTTAATATGCTTTGCAACTTTTTGTTGAAAGCCAAATATGATGTATTGAGTAAAAGGAACTGATACAAATAGGTCTTGATGTTGGGGGAAGGAAAAGTGTTCCATTGTCCTGAGTAGGTCTTTTAGTGAGCCTGTGCTTCTGGGCTGTGACGAGAAAACAAATACTTCTTAGTCCTCCCCTCCTCCACCCCCACCATTGCAGTGGAACAGGAAGGCTACACTTGGATATTTCTATTCCCCCACATGAAAAGCTAGAGGAGTCTGTAGTTGGGTGTTTCTCTTCCCCCAGATCACTTAGGCTCTGATAAAACCTCAGCAGGTTACTGTCTGGTAATATAATTTTTCTTAAGGAAGGACAGGGCTTGTTAAGAACAGAAATGTTCTCAGTATATTTCAAAATGGCTCCCTTTCCTCTCCCCATGCTGGAAGAATGAGGAAATTATTCTCCAATCTTCACTGTAAGAACCTGCCAGGGCTTCTAGAGATAAAAACTTTAAATAAAAGTGTGGGGGCCCACTTTAGACTGGGCTACTAGGATATTTTAACCCTGAGACTTGCCCACACTGAGCCATCAGCAATTCATGCATTACGGTTTAGGTTTTCCTAACTCAACACTGGATTCTAGAAAGATTTATACTTACGGGTATCTGCTCTGGGTATCTCTTCTGGTAATTGTGATTTTCCATACCCACCCATTTTTCCACTTTGAAGAGCACCAGTTGCCCTGTGGCCTCAATTCTCCTATAAATCTAAGAATTGTTGGCTTTCAGTTTGTTTAACTGTCTTTATTGTTAGGACAGAGTGAGAACGTCCAAACTCCTTACATGCTGTGCCAGAAACTACAAATTTTTGCTTTTCAATAACATTTATCGACCTTGAATAGACTACAAAATTTACTTACTGATTACCATTGGCCTTGCCTCTCTAGAATGTAAATTTCACTTACTATGGTCTGTTTTGTTCACTAATATATCCTACACCTAGACAGGTGCCTGGCATGTTACTGAGTGCTCAAGTACTTGCTGAATGAATATGCACCATTTCTTCATGCTTAAGTTTTGGATATAAAAAAAAAAATGAAATAGAATGCAGAATTCTCTATCAGCCAAGTCTCAAGAGGCAACTATGAGAACTTTAATTTGGATTTATATCGTATAGGCCACCTGGTTTCTATAGTTTTGGAAGTAAATGCAATCTGGTTGTAAGACTTGTCACTCCATTGTTCCCTTGGATTCGTTTAAACTGGTCGGGATGGCTAGCCAAGAGGCCCCCTTTTTAAATTACTACTCAAAAAGCTCCAAACATCTCTCTCCCAAAGCTAAACCTTTAGAAAATGCATTCACAGCAAAGCATACAATATTACAAAATCAACATGATAAAGTCAAAAGAACAGTCAGCTAGTAGAGGTAGTCCTCACTACCACTGTACTACTTATTAGCTAGTTGACTTAACAAGTCTTTGGATTTGATTATCTTTATCTTAAAATGTCTTATTCTACCTGAAAGACAGGGATGGTCCATGTAATTTATTTGAACCCCCAAACCTAAAACCATTGATCTTTGACTTTATCCAAAACAAAAATTTTATTAGCAAATATTTCCACCTTTAATCAACATAAAAGATTACTCAACCACACAAAAATAGTAGCAGTTAAGAATATAAATTATACATTGTAGATAGACTTAAGTCAAACACTTTGCTTATAACTTATACCTTGCATTTGGTTTAAAAGGATGCAAAGGAATGAGGTGTGGAACTATTTAAATTGTTCAAATTTATGATTGTTATACGGTTTTTCAAATTAGTAGATTCTTAATGGAGGAAAAGTGTTGTTTGATTTGGCTTTCACCTAGTTAGTCGGTTTCACCCCTGGCAGTATATATGATATGAGTGGGGAGGCTACAATGAAGTAATAGGTATACTAAGGAGTCAGACGACTCGGGCTCTAATTTCAATGCTGACATGATACTGCGTCAATGTATAACTCATTCAATTATCCTGGCTATTCCTTCATCTTGAATATAAAGACAATGAAGATTTACATAAAAGTCAAAAGAACAGCATGGGAAAAACAGAATTAATATACAAATGATCCTTAAAAACAAACAAACAAACAAAAAAAAAAAAAAAACCCTCAAGTTATAACCTAAACCAATTAAGTGGAAAAAATGATTATCAAGGCTGTCAAGTTTTTAAAGGTTCAAAATACCTGAACAATCCTCAGTGGAATTCCAGTAATCCAAATTATTTTAAAATTCAGTCTTAGACAAATAATAGTACATTGTATATTGTAGAAAAAAGTTATATAATAACTGCCAAAGCACACAGGTACAAGAAAACTCTTATTGAACCTAGAACTTGTTTTAAAGAGTTTCCTGGGTAGAAAAGTTTGTGTATTTTATTTTTTTAAGATTTTATTTAATAGGGAGAGAGCGAGCAAGCACAAGCAGGGGAAGCAGCAGACAGAGGATGAAGCAGGCTTCCTGCTGAGCAAGAAGCCGGATGCAGGACTCAATCCCAGAACCTAGGATCATGATCTGAGCCGAAGGTAGACACTTAGCAGACTGAGTCACCCAGGTGTCTTGTATATTTTAGAATCATGCATGTTTTGTTTTGTTTTGTTTTTTTGAAGATCTTATTTATTTGACAGAGAGGGAGATCACAAGTAGGCAGAGAGTCAGGCAGAGAGAGAGGGGTAAGCAGGCTCCCCGCTGAGCAGAGAGCCCGATGTGGGGCTCGATCCCAGGACCCTGAGATCCTGACCTGAGCCGAAGGCAGAGGCTTAATCCACTGAGCCACCCAGGCGCCCTCATGCATGTCTTTTTAAAGTTGGCATTAACTATGTGGTATTCAAATGTGTGTTAAAAAAAAAAAAAGTGGTGTTTTCCATGAAGTGTGTGTACGGGTGTATGTATATGAAATGAAAAAAATAAATGCTAATACTCAGATCTCTAATCTATAATTAAAACTAAATGAATGTGTTAAGACTAATTATGCCCTGGGGAAAGTAACAATAAGTAATTACTGTACAAAAGCAGAAAACTAGAAAAATTTTGCTTTTAGTTTTCATCTACAATCTGAATTAATTAGGGGTTAAAAAATTCTTGACTATACAGTGTTCTTTTGAAGTTGACATCAAAGGCCACAATGTGTAAATTACTTGCATCTATGCTGATGTTCACAGAAGGAAAAAATAAATCACCAAACATTTTAGAAGAAAATGGTAATCATTCCAAACCCAGGATCATCCATAATTCTTCATGTTAACATTTTATTCTCTATAAACCAAAGTCTATTGGTGCTTTTTAAATGGCAATCAATGCTCTCAATTGCCTCAGGATGCCTTTCTTAAGCAGTAATGAGAGGTGCTTTGAAGGTTAGAAAAATTGAATGAAATCAACAATTCCCAATTTTTAAAAGTAGATTACTCAAAATATGTGTGAAATCCATTACATTGTGACCTCCTCAATGGTGAAAATTTCTGTCTGTAATGTGTATTTGACAAGATATATAATGAGGGGCGCCTGGGTGGCTCAGTGGGTTAGCCAGCCCACTTTGGCTTAACAGAAGCTGCTGCCTTCGGCTCAGGTCATGATCCCAGGGTCCTGGGATCGAGTCCCGCATCGGGCTCTCTGCTCAGCAGGGAGCCTGCTTTCCTCTCTCTCTGCCTGCCTCTCTGTCTACTTGTGATCTCTGTCTGTCAAATAAACAAATAAAATCTTAAAAAAAAAAAAAGATATATAATGAACATTATTCTGCGCCAAGAACAGTGCTAGTTAAAAATGCATGGAATCTCCAGTAAGTAAAATTCAGCAAAACATGATCCTCCAAACAAAACTCTCCACCCAAGTTAAAACAAAGTTGACTTCATTTATGTTTTCATTATGCTTTTACTCTTTCATATTCATATAGATGTACTCACATAAACATATGGCATATATCTTCATACTTCAGAAATTAAAAAGCTAACTCCAAGCATTCTGCTACTTCTACCATAAGAAATATGGCCATTCAGATGCTTAAACAGTGAGCATTAAAACTCCCTCCCTAATAAACAAATTACATTAAAATTAGGCTTCCTAATTTTCAAAGCTAGCAATAAAAACGAACAAACAAAAAATCCAAACATTCATTTTCTTACCAGAGGAAGGAATTTTAGTAACCAGACACTTAAATCCAATAAAGTGAAATATGTTAAAAGACTTGGGACATTCACAATGCCTAATTTTGAAGGTAATATTTATAATATATATACTTTCTCATTAGGCACTTTCCACTTATAATTCAAAGGAGAAATTAATACCCAACTTTTAAAAATCTCAGTTAAAAACAACAGTTTTAGAGTTGACAGTTTCATTGCTCTGTTTGTGAGAATGCAAACTGGTGCAGCCATTCTGGAAAACAGTATGGAGACTCCTCAGAAAGTTAAAAATAGAACTGCCCTATGATCCAGCAATAGCACTACTAGGTGTTAGTTGAAAGTGTACAAAAAATACAGATTCAAAGGGATACATGCACCCTGATATTCAATAATAGTAAACTATGGAGAGAGGCCAAATGTCCATCAACTGATGAATGGATGTATATAATGGAATATCACTCAGCCATCAGAAAATTGAAATCTCGCCATTTGCAACGGAATTGGGTAGAGCTAGAGTGTATTATCCCAAGTGAAATAAGTCAATCAGAGAAAGATAAATTTCATAGGGCCTCACTCACATGTGGAATTTCATAAGGAAAACAGGCAAACATATGGGAAAGTAGGGGGAGGAGAGAGGGACACAAGCCATAAGAGACGCCTAACAATAGAGAACAAACTAGGGGTTGATGGAGGGAGGGAGGTGGGGGAAGGGCTAGATGAGTGATGGATATTGAGGAGGACACTTACTATGGTAAGCACTGGG
Organism: Mustela lutreola; assembly: GCF_030435805.1. Lineage (NCBI taxonomy): Eukaryota > Metazoa > Chordata > Mammalia > Carnivora > Mustelidae > Mustela > Mustela lutreola. Next base: position 18,788,131 of record NC_081293.1, read on the forward strand.
TGTTGTATGTAAGTGATGAATCAATGAATTGTACTCCAGAAACCAATATTGCACTATAAGTTAACTACCTAAAATTGAAATGAAAATAAATGATAGAGTTTCATTGCAGAAGTCATTGAAGAATCAATTATTTTTTCATCTTTTTTTTTATAAAGATATAATGTATTTTTATCCCTAGGGATACAGGTCTGTGAATCACCAGGTTTACACACTTCACAGCACTCACCATAGCACATACTCTCCCCAATGTCCACAACCCCAGCCACCTCTTCATCCCCCCACTCCCCCCAGCAACCCTCAGTTTGTTTTGTGAGATTAAGAGTCACTTATGGTTTGTCTCCCTCCCGATCCCATCTTAAGAACCAATAACCTAATCACTTAAATTTAATTTAAGTATTTTTTTATTTTATAAAGGTAGATTTTTCAAGTCCGAATCTTTTGATATGCATTTTAAAATTGTGCCCCTCCCAAATACAGACAAGTGTACAAAAAAGACAGTCTCTTCCTGGGCCTGATTTTTTGCAAGCAGTATTAAGACCATGAAAATCTTGTTTTTAGCTAGACTAGGTAAGCAGGTCTTGATCAAAGAAGAGTAAAAAAAAAAAAAAATGTACACGGGCACCTGTGTGGCTCAGTCAGTTGAGTGTCTGCCTTTGGCTCAGGTCATGATCCCAGGGTCCTGGGATTGAGCATTTTATCAGGCTCCCTGCTTCTCTCTTTCCCCACCCCCCCAACTCGTGCTCTTTCAAATAAATAAAATCTTTATAAAAAACGTATACATTTGGCCAGTTATCTCACGTTTAATCTATTGCAGAAGATTAACTCCGAAGAATTAAATAGGAAAGGGAGAATACCCACCATACGCAGGTTGACTAAGTAAGTAGCATGTGGGAAAGAACGGTCATTTTTTAAATGAAGAAAAACAGGTTAAATCTTTAGGTGACATTTCTAGAGATAAGACTTAGGAATCAAATTTAACTATCTTCATCTTCTTAATCTATCTTAATCATCTTCATGGAAAGACCATGAAGAATTGCCCTTAACATTCCTTATCTGGCACCCTCCACCCAATTCTTTGGGGAGAAAATACTGTACACAGGCTCAATCTTCAGAACAAGCAGTTGGTATAATTTACCTACTAGCTTCTATTTATAAGGTTCAGGACTGAAAACTAATTATGAAGAGAGTTCTGTATTTGTACTAATACAGTAGTCAGCAGTCACTTATGGTTATTGAGAACTTCGTATGTGACTATGGTGACTAAGGAAAGCTAAGTATTCAATTTTAATTACTCTAAATTTAAACAGTCACATTTGCCTGGTAAATAGCAATGGTTTGGGACAGTACAGAGTCCTGGAAAAACTGGTATGGAAATTATATGATACTGAGAAGTTAGAAAAAGTGAACTCTGAATGGAACTGGCTACTACTTCCTAAAGACCATATCCCTTGTTTCCTTTACAGTTCTACTACAGCTACTTCAATTATTTATTTTTGACACACTGCACATGAGCGGGGGTAGGGGGGCAGAGGGAGAGAGAGAATCTCAAGCTCAGAAAGGAGTCAGACCTAGGACTTGATGTCACAACCCTGGGATCATGACCTGAGTCCAACACAAGAGTCAGATGCTTAACCAACTGAGCCACCCAGGCACCCCCTATATGTAAAAGCTAAATGTTTGAGTTTCCCAGGATTCCATCCTGGAGGATTCTATCCTCTTTTCATTCAACATGTGCTCCCTAGGAAATTCTTGTTTCAATTATCATCGATTTGCTGAATGTTGTTTCCAAGTCTAACCTTCTAAGCAGCAGACTTAATTATCCAAATGCTTACCTGACATCTCCATTTGAGGTCCCACAGGTAGTAGAACACATCCTCTCCCTACCCGTGAACAAACTAAAAAAACCTGGTGGTCCTGCAAAGTTCCACACTTTAGTAAATACACCCAGATGCTTAAGGCCATAATTCTAGAAGTAAACTTTTATTTTTTTTTCTCTCAAATAAATCATGAAGTCTTACTAATATGTCTTCTACTACTCCCTTAAATGTTTCTTTTTCTATCCCCACCACTACAATCCCAAAGTCATTGTCATCTCTCATTTTTATTACTCTAACAGTCTCCCATTTGGCCACTTGGAATCTATTTTTTACTCCCTTCATCCACTCCTCTCAAAGTAGCCAGAGTGTTTTTTTGAAATACACATCCAAGAAGGTTAAGAGGAAAGATGACAGTTAATCACATTGTGCCTATGACTAATATTTGTGATCTTCCCTGATAACTTCTTTTCAGCCAATTACAGTTTCTACTGGGTAAGGTCTCCTTTACCCTTAGGGATTTTGTTCTCATGAAACACTTAAAAACACAATTTAAATAATGTTCTTTATTAGCTAATATCCTAACTATTTTTCTAGGAATCTCGTGCTCAATTTTCACCTTTAGTTACTAAGCTATCCTAAATGGTAGAGCAGACTTCCTTCGGAAAGCTTAAAAAACAAAAGACATTGTCTCAGAAAGACTCAGAGAATGAGGGAATTACCTCTAATAATTCAATGTCTCCATGATATATTCATTATAGACTCTAATAGAAAAATAAAGCAGGAAAAAAAAACCAAAACATATAGTTTGTGGCTTTATAAAGAGTAAACATAAATAACTATACTGACGTTAACTCTTGACCACATAAAAGGCTTTGTTGCATTTTTTTGTGCACCTGTTTTTGTATACCTTATAGATGCCATTTGCTGTTTTATAGTTTTCCAGAAGATTAAATGGTAGTGAAGACTCACTTCTCTGTTCCACATTTTTGTGGTTTGATGACACTGCAAAGATTGATTTCAATGTCCAATTTCAGTTACATGTAGCACTGGAAATTTTTTAAAAGACTCATCTGGAAAACATTTACAAATACTTTATTTATATTTACTACATTAATGCAGAATGACTGACCAAAAAATTAAGATAATTTTTATGTGGTCAAAAAATCAACAATAGAATTCAGGTGAAAAGCACACTTTCTGAAGGCTGCTTTATAGCTTCTGATCTTGAATCGTAATTCAGAGTAGCTAAGTTTTCACCACAGCATGAGCCCTGTGAAACATCAGTGGAAGCCTGAGCTTTACTAGGAGAAAAGTCAGAATTGTTAAATATTGTTTTCAGATAATATCATTTTTGCAGTGTTCTATCTTGCAACTGTGTTCTAATACCTTATAAGCTCTGTACTGTGCAAATTATCATGTACCTAATTAAAAACAAGTTCTGAGGGGTGCCTGGGTGGCTCAGTGGGTTAAAGCCTCTGCCTTCAGCTCAGGTCATGATCCCAGGGTCCTGGGATCGAGCATTGCGTCCAGCTCTCTCCTCTCTCTGCCAGCCTCTCTGCCTACTTATGATCTGTCAAATAAATAAATAAAATATTTTTTTAAAAAGACAAGTTTTGACATGCAGGTTAAAATATAATCAAAGGACACTATTAATCTATTCATCCTGCAAAATACTTGTTAGTCTTATTTAGCAATTACAAGACAATGTGGTGAACTCTGTTAAAAAATGAGTTTTGAAGTGAGAAAAGTAAAACACTAAACAAGGAAAAATTATGTATTAGTATACTTTTCTATTAAAGGCAAGTATTTTTAAAAAAAGATTCAAGCCATATATAACATTCCCTTTAGTACTGGGCACTAGGTTTTAAGTGCTAACTAGCTAGAGAGATTTACTGAATAATTTCTACAAAATTATTTTAAAAAAATGGTATAGACAACTGAAGCAAATGTTTATTTGTATATCAAGCTGACTAAACCAATATAAGATTAAATCCTCCATATAAATAATATCAGTAATGATAAAAGGTAACTTAATAACATATGAAATCCAATTAATAATGGTCATTGATAAAGCCCCTCTTAGATTTTCCAAAACCATTTTTATTAGCACCTAGGACATATAAAATCCTTATAATGTCATTTAAGTATTATTCAATTATTATTAGGATTTTAGAACAGAGCTCTAATAATCTGTACTTAAGAATGAATCTCCCCACTAGCCCACTTAGTCCAAAATGCTCCTTCCTCAAGATTCTTTACTTTGATCTGTCAGAAATTTGACATAATATACTGATTTTGTTAGAACAAGGCACTTTACTGCCATCTGCTGAAAAACTGTCATAATATACAAATCTATGATGTGACTATATCCCCCAACATGTAGCACTGTTGCACACTGCACAGCCTGCAAAGCCTACACGTAGTAGGTAGTAATATGTAGTAATATGGCCCTGACCATATTACTCTTAATGATCCAGACACTAATAGTATGGACATTAATCTTCCTGTCAAACTTTAAAAGTCCCCAATCTAAAAAACCATAAATTACTATCCAGCTCAAGTCCTGATCATTAACAAGTATTTACATTCTAAACAGTTTATATCTAGAATGTGTATGTCAGCAGGATAGTTAACAAGGATATAAAGTTTTTTTAAGGGTAATAATGACCCAACTTCAGTTTTAAGAGTCTTAAAATCTCCCAAAAAAACGTTACTTATATTTTAACTTATATTTCAAAGTTAAAAATAAATCTTACACTGTTGGTGGGAATGCAGGTTGGTGCAGCCACTTTAGAAAAGTGTGGAGATTTCTTAAGAAATTAAATATAGAGCTACCCTATGACCCTGCAATTGCACTACTGGGTATTTACCCCAAAGATACTGATGTAGTGAAAAGAGGGGCCATATGTACCCCAATGTTCATAGCAGCAATGGCCACAGTTGCCAAACTGTGGAAAGAACAAAGATGTCCTTCAATGGACGAATGGATAAGGAAGATGTGGTCCATATATACTATGGAGTATTATGCCTCCATCAGAAAGGATGAATACCCAACTTTTCTATCAACATGGACAGGACTGGAAGAAATTATGCTGAGTGAAATAAGTCAAGCATAGAGTGTCAATTATCATACAGTTGCGCTTACTTGTGGAGCATTAAGGAATAAGATGGAGGACATGGGGAGTTGGAGAGAAGTGAGTTGGGGGAAACTAGAGTGGGAGACGAACCATAAGAGACTGTGGACTCCAAACTGAGGGTTTTGGAGGGGTGGGGGGTGGGAGGTTGGGTGAGCCTGGTGGTGGGTATTGTGGAGGGCACGTATTGCATGGAGCACTGGGTGTGGTGCATAAACAATGAATTCTGGAACACTGAAATTTAAAAAAAAAAAATTTTTTTTTCACAAGGATGCCTGGGTGGCTCAGTCAGTTAAGTGTCCGAATCTTGATTTCGGTCATGAATGATCTTGATTTAGGTCATTAATGATCTCAGGGTGGTAGGATGTAGCCCCAGCTAGGGCTCAGCACTGGGGTGTGGAACTGGCTTGAGATTCTTTCTCTTCCTCTGCCCCTCCCCACCCCGCTCACTCTTACACTCTCAAAAAACAAACAAATAAACCCACGTTTCCTTAGAATTAGTGTTACCAGGTTAATAAGGCATTCTAATCAATAACAAAGTACTGGTACCTATTTTATAAAACATCTTAATACTTTCATTATATAGCAACACTCAAGATATCCTCTTATATAGCAAATCAACATCACAATTCTTATATATTCAAATTCTCGGAGATGTGAAAATCAACCAAACGTGGCTACATCTCTTCCAATTGTCCAAAATAGCTCTTAAAAGTTAAACTAACTAAAAGAATCAAAAGAATAGAGCAAGAGAAAAGTTTTAGCAAAGATAGTTGGTATGCCATCTTTCTATCCTCTGGTATAGGCAGAAGGAAGACTTTCTTTCTTTCTTTCTTTTTTAAAAGATTTTATTTATTTATTTGACAGAGAGAGATCACAAGTGGGCAGAGAGGCAGGCAGAGAGGGAGGGGGAAGCAGCCTCCCTGCTGAGCAGAGAGTCCGATGTGGGGCTCGATCCCAGGACCCTGGGATCATGACCTGAGCCGAAGGCAAAAGCTTAACCTACTGAGCCACCCAGGTGCCCCAAAGGAAGACTTTCTTCATAAGGTGTTCATTTTAGGTAAATTTGAAAATTTCAGGAATTTACTTTCCTGCTTATTTATAAACTCTGCTATTTGTTTTTGTCTAATTTTAATCATATAAGAATAACCATATAACCTTGGTTTTCCAGAGGCAGTTCTGATGTATGGCTGTTTTGCCCAACATAATGACTGTTAATGCTCCTTTTCCATTTCAAAATGTCCCATTTTATACATTTTAACCACAGCCCAATACAGCTGATTGTTAACAATTATAATTTTGTGATCTGAAATTTGGACTCAGTATGCATGGCCTAGCAATAACTGATATGAAAAGCAAAAGTTGTAACAAAAGTTATCACAAAGACTACATAAATTGTGACGCATAACCATTTATCTATTTTAAATGACTAAGGCCTTACAATGAGATAAATTAGAAATAGGCAATTACATTTTTGGAGCTCATTCCAATTTATCATCCACTTTTGAATGTAAGTACAAATAAATGTTTTATGCGTATATTCCTCCTTCAAGAGTTTCTATCTTGTTTTCACATGTATCCATTAAGTCCATAAATTATGTAGCATCTCCCCCCTTCTTTCTGTATGAAATAATCAGGATTTAAAAAGTACTATATGACCACAGAAGGACTGTAACATTGTCTTTGTGGTTTTGATACCATGATATATTAACAAAAGCGAAGTTTAGAGCAATTTTCCAATGTAACATTCTACAACACTGCCTTTTTTTTTGTAATTTATTGAGCCTTATTTATTGAGCGACTACATCTGATTTCTTCAAAAGAAAGGAAAATGTCTGGATATGCCAATTAGTCCTACAGTTTGAGGAAAAGTATTAGCTCACAGTCATTCAACAATATCCCTTAATATATTCAAACCCTGTTTAAATATTAAATTTCTTTATTTCACAAGGATATCCCAATTAAGAGTCCATTTTAGTTTCTTACTAGAAGTAATGAAATTCAAGGGCTTTTACAAGGTGGCAGCCATAAAAAGGACATATGTTTTATACTTCTTTAAAAATTTTACAGTCCTCAGCTATATACGGTTTGCTTGTAAAATGACCTGTTACGAGTGTGATCCTTCTGCATTTCTATTGCAGACTAATATAAATGAAGGTAGGGGAACCAAAATGTTTCAAAAACTAAATCTATTTTCATTTTTAAGAAACAATAACCTTTTTTTCTCACAAAAAAAAATTAGTTTACTGCTTTGAAAGTTCAAGTTCTATCATTTTTATATATAAACACAACTGGATATGATATTTAAAAAAAACACATACACATAGATATATAGAGCTGTAATAAACAAATTCCTTTTATAAACAAAATTTTAACTGAAAAGCCACAGTAGACAGAAAAAAAGAAGAAAGGATATTACTTGGTAAAATCCAGTGACATCTACAATAGTTTTACAGCACATTTAAGCATTCTAGGGTTTTATATCTTCACCTGCCTTCCATTTCTTACTTGCTCCTTAAAAAATTGCCAATTATGAATCCAGGTTTGACCTCAAACTAAGTCCTGATTGTGAGTGCCAGAAAAAGGAAAACACTCCAAATTTCCATTTTAATAGAGCTTCAATTAAAAAATGGTTTTATTAAAACACAATGCCGACCCAAAGAGAGGGGAAAAAGAAGAAAACCAAGCAGCAATACTTAATTACACATAACATTCATTATATGGGAAATGTTTTTTAGGATGGTATCTAGAATGTACTTGCTCTGTCTCTTTAATAATTAATGGACTTAGAATGACACTACCAAAAGTAAGATTACTGTCTAACGGGCACACACTTACGGTACTGCTAGCCTTAAAAGCAGTAAAGCAAAAGAAAACATATCAAATAGCACATGCACATCTTACAGAATTTCCACTGAACTATCAATGGCTTCTATACAATGTGCCTCTTTTCCGTAATTGTATTAACAGCTACCAAGAAAGGAAAGATGAGATTAAAATCAATGGTACTGAACTGAATTGTTTGAAGCCAGTGCCCCAAATGTGGGGAAAAGTGCATTTAGTTCAGCAGCAATATAGCACAGTGTGAAGATATTGTGCTTAGACGCAGATATTCCAGAACTGAGAGATGTACAAGGCAAGTCAAGATATAAAACCATAGTACACTGTTAAATAACCTTGAAACATACATATATTGCAGTGTTCAAAGAAAAACATTCATTTCATTGTACAAGGCTAGGGAGAAATCCTTAAAGTTACCTATTGTAGTTTATGATATAATAAATACATATCTATATAGCATTGTATATACATATATAGAATGTGTGTGTGTTTATGTGGGTTTTTGTTTTGTTTTTGTTTTTGTTTTCGAAATTATTCTGTTAGTTTTTGTCATTCTGCAACTTTCAGGAGTGAAAACTCTTCCATACTATAAGTTTCTGTTGCCCCAAACTTAAGAAAAGATATTTGTACTAGAAAAGATCTCAATACCCTCCCCCAACCTAAAGACTCACTTCATGTATTTTGCTTTACAATTGATCAGAGAAACACAATTAAAAGAATTCTAGAATTTTTGACTGTATCTTTTCACTTGCCAGTTGTTTCAACAAGCAAATATCTTTTAATATTTAAACCAGCTGATGCAAATTCTTTAGCAGAGGATATAAACTAGATTTCACTGATTAAAACAGAGCAAATCAAACAAACAAACAAACAAAATCCAGTGATTTACTCTGACTGTAAACAATATATAAAATTTAAATCTCAAATTTCAAAATAAGTTAAAGAAAAATTCTACCTTTAGGGCCTATAATACTACAATGATCTGGCAACTGGTAAGGGGAAAATGTATATAAAAAGTTGCAACAAAATTGTCCATTATTTTTGCTAAGAGAAAGTATATCTAACTATACTACCTCTGGCCCTTAAATTTAATAACTTCATAATTTGTTGGCAAATGTTTTTAGCAAACTGGCGTATCATATTACACAACAGAAAAACATCCACCAAGTTCAGCAAAGAAAACTTATATAAGCCTTTTGTACAGAATTAAAAAAAATCTAAATGGCTATGATTCCTCTATTAGCAGAAACACATAATGCAGTCTTTATAAATCTGCCAAATATATCAATATCTACATAAATAGATACAGATATAGATATGAAACATTAATGGCAGTCTATTTTTGAACAGTGTGTGGGACCAGCAGATTTGTATCAGACCATGGCACGATATGGACCCTGCATCTTTAGAAACTGAATGATAAAAGAAGGACCCCCAGCAACAATCTGAGGTGGAAGGTGACTGAGTGGACAGTTCTCAATACTCATGATTGAAAGCTTGCTGCAAAGAGCCAGCTCAAAGGGAAGGCTATGTAGATTGGGGTTGTCATTCAAATATAGTTCTTCTAGGTTCTCCAGTGTACCTGTTTAAAAAAAAAATCAAATCAATTACTATTTTTTAAAAAAATCAGTTACTATTTTAGAATTTCAGTTGGGCATGATACTATTCTGGGCATTATATATACTGAATACACATTGACTCTTATTTTCTTCTCTTCATTTTAAAACTCTACAATTATGGATCTCCCAATTTTATTGCATATTCAAATCAAGTGAGGCTGATCTAAAGAACTCTGATGTCCAGGTCATGTTCCATACCAATTAAATTGGTATTTCTTCCTTTATGGTCAGTTTTCAAGTTTCAGGTTTTTTTTAAATACACATGCTACATGTCCAAAGATTTTGTTTGGGATAGCTTGGCATTGGTATGTATTTTTTCAAAACTCCGTAAGTATGTTTATTGTAAACTGGTTCCTACAATCACTTTCCTGTTACAAACAATGTGATGATCTCTTTTTAAAATAAATTTCTCATATGGAAAGATTTCTGTTACTTCGTATAAATCTTTCACTGAGAGAGTTATCACTATTTGGCAATAAGCCAAAAATCAACTTATGTAATAATCTTAAAAAATTATCTTAGACTGTCTCAGGATATTCACACTTTCTAGGCAATGTCTCCTGCAATCAAATGAGGCCAGATGAATAAACATACTAGAAATGAAGGTGCCTTCCATGTTTTCTAATTTTTAAACTTCAAAACTTGTGATATTTGATACTGGTATGCAGAAGACTAATGAAAATAATGGCTATCAGATAATGGATGTTTACATTTAAGATTTTAACTATGAGAAGTTACTATTATTATTCTTACTTTACACAAGTAGAAAACTTGGAAGTTTAGGGAGTTTCCATATGTTACCCCAAGCCATAAAGCCAATAAGCAGCACGGCCAGATTTTGAATTATATATCTTACCCCAAAACCGTTTTTTTTTTAAATTAAAGTATAACTTACATTGTAACTCTAAACCCATTCTTAACCACTAATATAAAGGGTCTCTGAAACCGCATGATATAGATGGAAGAACACAATATATGGAATTACTAATTTAAAACTACAATGTAACCTCAATTGGTAATTCTCTTTGCAAAATGGGGTTACAACTTGCATCAACTAAAATTCAAGGTAGTCACATTAATTATATGAAACACTGAAAACATTTCAAGATACTGTTAAATAGTAATTTAATCAAATAGTAAAATTAATCCTAAAACCTCAAGAAGAAATATTCTTTTGGCATAAGACATTACTAGTTTAATTCAAGCTTGTGTAATTTTTAAACGGAAGAAATATAAAATAACTCATCTAAAATAAGGTTAAACATATTGGAAATGGAAGTAGGTCAAAATATTCTCAAATGCAATATTAACTATACCATCCTATGAGGAAACCTACCCAAAACCAACCATCTGACCAACAAAATACTGGGAGCTCTATTTAAAAGAGAGAAAGAGAATCTTGACCCTGAGGTAATATCAGGTGATAAAAACAGATTTGTCCTATTTATCTGAAATACTTATTGAACACGCAAGAGCAAATTAGTACAGAGTCAAGCATCCAAATGGTTCATACCAATTTCTTCAGGAAGATGAGTGAGTAGGTTCTCTCCAAGGCCTAGATGTGTGAGATTGGTAAGGTGACCAATGCCTCTGGGAAGGGTGGTCAACTGGTTGTTTGTCAAGACTAATTTCTAAAAGATTAACAAAATAAAAGATAGTTACACATGGATTTCCACTACTGATATAAATTTAAAATAATATATCTACTAAGCTGATAAGATAAATTAATAGGTAAATTAGATTAGGTAAGAATCACTCAATAAATTTTACTTTCAAAGTATATCGTTTGTTAGCAAGTGAAAAGTAAACATAAAACTCAGCTCTACTAAAAAAAAAAAAAAAAAAAAAAAAAACCTCAGCTCTACTGCTATAATAAAAATCTCTAATTAAAGAATTATATCAAATTCTTAAGAAAAATGTGCAGTTTGGAATGTACCCCCAAAACTTTAGTCATATAACTATAAAATCACCAGGATAATGTTTTACCTGTAAATCCTTAAGGTAAGCAATTTCATTTGGCAAGGATTCCAATTTGTTCTCCTCTAGATCCAATTCTCTTAACTTCCTAAGGTTTCCAAGACCATGGGGAAGCTTCTTTAGAAGATTGTTTGATAATATTAGAACCTAAGAGAAATTATTGATAGTGTTTGGTAATTCATGAAATGGAATTATATATTACCATTGGGTGGCTTAAATTTTATTAAACTGCTAATTTTCCAAAGAGTGAATATATATATTTTTTAAGATGTTATTTATTTATTTGACAGAGAGAGAGAGAGAGAGAGATCCTAAGTAGGCAGAGAGGCAGGCAGAGGGAGGGGGAAAAGATGCTCTCTCATCTGAGCAGAGAGCCTGATGTGGGGCTGGATCCCAGGACCCTGAGATCATGACCTGAGCTGAAGGCAGAGGCCTAACCCACTGAGCCACCCAGGCGCCCCCACAAATAGTGAATATTAAGATCAATGTTGTGCTCGTTTCGGCAGCACATATACTAAAATTGGAACGATACAGAGAAGATTAGCATGGCCCCTGTGCAAGGATGACACGCAAAATCGTGAAGCGTTCCATATTTAAAAAAAAAAAAAAAAAAAAAAGAGCAATGTTCACTATATAACATAAAACATTCAACTTACTATTCTTAAAAAAATCACCATAGCTATTGGAAATAAAAGATTTAACTGAAGTCAAAACTAATGAAAGCAAAAGTTTAATTTTACCCGTAACAAATAAAATGTAAAATTAACCACTTGTATTAAAATTCATATAGTTAATGTATTTTGATACTGAGTGGTTACCAAATGTGCATCTGATAGGAAATCACTTATTTATTCAAAACCTCTTACAAACCATCACTTTTAGGGAGGTGATGATTTCTAAACTGCCTATTTTAATACGCAATAATTATTATTTATGGTATATTTATTATATTGCAAACCATCCTCTAATATACTGAAGAGGGGAAAAAAGTACTTGAGAAAGACAGTCCCTGTTTCCAGAGAAATTACGGTGGTGGTGGCCGTATTAGGAAGATAACACCGAGTATGGGATAGTGGAAAAGAGCACTGAATGGAAAGACCTACATAAGATTCTGGTTGATGTTTTATGCCCACTTTTTTCCCTGCAAAGTGATACTACCTATAATAAAGTAAGCATACATAATAAAACCAGAAAAACCCAGTAGCTATTGAGTTTACCACTTGCAAGGCACTAAATGCATTGTCTGCATTTTTACATTTAATCCTAACTCCAATCTTCTGAGGAAAATACTATCATTTTCATTTCACAGCGGAGGAAACAGAAGCTTGGTCGAGTTAAATCCATAGAGATAAAAGTGGAATTGTACCCAGATCTGTCTTCGTTCAGAATTCATGCTTTTAACCACTACATATACTATTTGACCTTACTAAATAAAATAATTTTAAAAAGAAATTAGATTTTAAGAAAACATGGGATACAGAGGAAACTTTTAAAAATATGTATTTAGGTTGCCTAGGTGGCTCAGCTGAGTTAAGTAACTTGCCTTTAGCTCAGGTCATGATCCCAGAGTCCTGGGATCAAGTCCTGCATCAGGCTCTCAGCTCTGCCAGGAGTCTGCTTCTCCCTCTGACCCTCTCTGCTCTCATGTTCTCTCTCACTCTTTCTCACTCTCAAATAAATAAATAAAATCTTAAAAAAAAAAAAAACCATAAAAATATATATTAGTAGTAAGCTTTTTCATAAAGAGGACAAACATTCCAGTGACTCAGAAGCTGGAGAATTCATCCTTCACTAAGGAGGGGACAATAAGATGGATCTTTAATTATGGAAAATAATTTAAAAGGAAAAAAAGGAATGAGAAAAGGATACCGTAGATACTGAGAATAGTAAAACTAAATGTTCAGCAGTGCCTGGGTGGCTCAGTCGGTTGAGCGTAGGCCTTGGCTCAGGTCATAATCCAGGCATCCTGGGATGGAGCACTACATCGGGCTCCCTGCCCAGTGGGAAGCTTACTTTTCCTTCTCCCTATGCCTGCTGCTGCTCCCCCTGCTTGTGCTCCCTTCTCCCTCTCTGCCAAATAAATAAATAAAATCTTAAAACAAAAGATTAAACATATACAGAGCTAGAAACATGCACAAATTCCCAGCAAAGAAAATATCTAATTGGTTAAATAAGAGTATACTAGGTAATTAGGATGTAAAAGTGGGCCAGAATCATACGAAAGGTCCTCATTGCCAGTCTAAGGACACCATAATCATTCTGGTAGACATTAGTGCAAGATTCCTAAATAGAGTTAAGGGAAAAACTATGTTCTAAAAGACGCTAAATTTTAAAGACATTTCTTTTAAAGACACTTTGTAGTACTCAAACCTACCAACTTTTAATGGACAAGAGTAATTCAGAAGCACTGAGCCCAGATTAAGTAAATACCTCATCATCCTAATACAGTTTTATGTTTAAGAGAGCTCTAACATTTCTGGGGCACCTGGGTGGCTCAGTGGGTTAAAGCCTCTGCCTAGGGCTCAGGTCATGATCCCAGGGTCCTGGGATCGAGCCTCGCACAGGGCTCTCTGCTCAGCAGGGAGCCTGCTTCCTCCTCTCTCTCTCTCTCTCTCTCTCTCTCTGTCTGCTTCTCTGGCTACGTGTGATCTCTGTCAAATAAATAAATAAAATCTTAAAAAAAAAAAAGAGAACTCTAACATTTCTAATTATGATCTTCCTCCAGTAGAAATTGCTTATTTTAACTGGAAACTTTATAAGCAAGATGAATGCAGAAGGATCTAAGGAGTTTTAAATAAATGCTCTTTTATACTCACCTCAAGAGAAACAAGACCAGACACATCCTCAGGAATCTTTGTGAGCTGATTGGTGGCTAAATTCAACTCTACCATACTGGTCCAAGTTCCAAAATCCAAGGGAAGTGATGTCAACTGATTGTCCTGGCAAAGACAAAAAGAAGTAACCAAAGTAGAATGATAAATGAAAAAGCACCATATACATATACCTCTCTTTGGAAAGAAAATTCTTATTTAAACAAAAAACCCAATTCCCCTTTTTGATACCCAAATAAATAATGAAAAAGCAATGAAAAATCTAAACCTCCAAAGTAGTTTAACCTTTTTATTTTGAAGTTAAATTAGAAGTTTGTTCCTTATGTGACTATCTGTATTAGATACAGAAAAATATACTATATAGACCAACAATTGAGATTTCAAAGGTCCTGATGAAAAATAGGTTTTTCCCATTTCACAATAATATACAGAAATCATGGAATAAAATGTGGGTGCTCATGAGCACAATGGAAGAAGAAATACTGAATTACAGCCCATGAGGAAATCAGAGAAACATAGCAATTCTGGAGACACGGAGCAATAAAGGAGGAGAGGAAAAAAATCTTACGAAGATAGCAAATTAAATCATTAAAACACTAACTGATAGTATCGCCAATTTTACTTTAAAAATCCATAAGAGGGGCACCTGGGTGGCTCAGTGGGTTAAAGCCTCTGCTTTCAGCTCAGGTCATGATCCCGGGGTCCTGGGATCGAGCCCCGCATCGGGCTCTCTGCTCCGCGGAGAGCCTGCTTCCTTCTCTCTTTCCCTGCCTGCCTCTCTTTCCTACTTGTGACCTCTGTCAAATAAATAAATAAAATCTTTGAAAAAAAACATTTAAAAATTTAAAAAATAAAAATCCATAAGATATGGCAAAAATACATTTCTCATTGAATAATAAAAACAGATGATGAAACAATATGATCCAATTTTGCTTAAAAATTAAATATAGCTACATGCAGAAAAAACTGTGAACTATATACCAGTGACTGACTATTTTTCTTCCTGCTTCCTTAAATCTACATATAAAATACATTTTCATCAATCACAACTCTTACCACAGTGTATTTGTTGGGAGCTATTTGTATCAAGAGAGAACCATCAGTACCCCTGATGCATGCCAATGTGTTAACAGTGATGCTACCTCAAGAGGTAGGATTATTTTATGTCCTTCTTGTTAATTTGTATTTTAAATTTTTCTGCAATACACATGAATTACTTGTCTCATTTTGCACAAAATAATTGGTAAGATTAATTCCAAGTAGCAAACATCCATTTGAAAACCAAGTTTTTCTTTTATTATAATATTTACATTTACTACCTATTCATTATAACACAAACTTATTAACTCTAGTAGCTTGATAAAGCATTTTCATTAAAAAAAAATTTACTACTGGTGTTTATAAGGAGGAAAGTATCAGGTTTCATTTTGACTTCTTTCAAAAAAAATTTTATTAAACAGCTGTCATGCTATTGAAGAAAAATTAAGGCAAAGCTCTAGGCAAAGTGTTATTTCACTGAAAACAAGCCTTTCCAAGCTAATGTTAAAGTAAAATCATATCCATAAAAATGTATCACCAAATGCAGAAAACTAATGAACACCTGGACTACTGTGTTCCAAGACTCTTATTACAAAGATAACATTCAGAATAAATACGATTACCACTACTAAATCTCATTTAAGTGAAACAATAAACAATAATTTTATACCTGTTTAAGATTATGTAAGATTATCTTGAATTCCCACTAGCTTACTTATTACATACCTCTAAGGAATTATCATAAAAGATACATATATTTACAAGTATACAGAGAATCAATAAATTCTACATTTAGACTATAGTTCATAAAGACCCACAATTATGTTGAAATAGTTCATCAAAGATAAAAGCCTGTAGTATAATACAATAGAACACTTACACCTGGAAGCAGGAAATCTCTGTCCCCTGGATTCCTACACCTCAGCGACAAATTAGCTATATGGCCAATTTACTTTTTACCTCTGGGCCTAAAGTTTGTTCACTATAAACAAAATCACTGGAAAAAAATCAGGCTTCATTTCTTTCTTCCTTTTTCTTTCTTTCATTTCTTTCCTTTTTTTATTACAAATGTGAAACTCATTCACTGTAGAGAATACAGATATGCAAGAAGAAACTAAAGATCACCCATCAGAAGAAAACATTTGTAAATTATATACCTGATAAGGGGTTAATATCCAAAATATATGAAGAACTCCTATAACTCAACAGCACATACTATGCAGCCATCAAAAAAACCCCGAAATCTTGCCATTTGCAACAATGGGGATAGAACTAGAGGGCATTAAGCTAAGTAAAATAAGTCAATCAGAGGAAGACAATTATCATATGCTCTCTCTGGTATGAGGAATTTGAGAGGCAGGGTGAGGAGTTGTGGGGTAAGGGAGGGGAAAAAAATGAAACGAGATGGGACTGGGAAGGGAGACAAAACATAAGAGACAATCTCAGGAAACAAACTGAGGGTTGCTGGGTGGGGTGGGGGTAGGGATAAGGTGGCTGGGTAATGGACATTGGGGAAGGTTTGCGCTGAGTACTGTGAATTGTGTTAAGACTGATAATTCACAGAGCTGTACCCCTGAAGCAAATACATTATATGTTAGTAAAATAAAAAATAGGCAGAGGATGCAAACAGACTTTTCCCCAAAGATGACATACAGATAAATGGCAACAAGCACATGAAAAGATGCTTAACATCACTAATCATCAGGGAAATGCAAATCAAAACCACAATGAGCTATCACCTCATACCTGTCAGAATGGCTGTTCTCTAAAGGCAAGAAATAACAAGTGCTGGTGATACTAAAAAAAAAAAAAGAGGGGGGACCTTTGCGCACTATTGGTGGGGATGTAAGTGGGTGCAGCCACTATAGAAAACCATATAAAGGTTCCTCAAAATATTAAAAACAGAACTAGCATACAATTCAGCAATCCCACTCTTTGGTATTTACCTGAAGAAAATGAAAACACTAACTCAAAAACATATATGCACCCCCATGTTCATCACAGCATTATTTAAAACAGCCAAGATATGGAAATATGGAAGCAACCTAAGTGTTCACGGATGAATGAAGAGATAAAGAAATTTCAGCACACACGCGCGCACACACACACACACACACACACACACACACGACAGTATTAAGCCATAAAAAAGAATGACATCTTGTTTGTGACAATGGGAATGGACTATCAGAGCAGCATGCTCAGTGAAATAAGTCAGATGGAGAAAGACAAATACCTCTTATTTATGGAATCAAAACAAACACCAAGCTCAAAGATAAAAAGAAAAGATTGATGGTTGCCAGAGGTAAAGGTTAGGAGGTGGCAAACTGGGTAAAGGGAATCCAATGGTATAAACTTTCCAGATTAAGTCAGTCATGGGGATGTAAGATACAGCATGGCAACTATAGTTAATAATATTGTATTACGTATCTAGAAGTCGTTAGGAAAGTAAATCTTAAATTGTCATCACAGAAAAAATATTCTGTAACAACGTATGGTGATGAATATTAACTAGACTTAGTGTGGTGATCATTTTCCAATATACAAATATTGAATATTATGTTGTACAACTAAAACTAATATAATGTTATATCAATTATTCCTCAATAAAAAAGATCATCCTTAAAGTAATTATGGTATTTAAAGAAACATATTTTAATAAATTCTGGCTATAGGGGCACCTGGGTGGCTCAGTGGGTTAAAGCCTCTGCCTTCCGCTCAGGTCATGATCCCGGAGTCCTGGGATCAAGCCCCACGTCCGGCTCTCTGCTCAGCAGGGAGCCTGCTTCCTCCTCTCTCTCTGCCTGCCTCTCTGCCTCCTTGTGATCTCTGTCCATCAAATAAATAAATAAATATTTAAAAAAATAAATTCTGGCTATATACACATATAAATCTATAGATACTTAATATATTTAAGCACATTAAGAACAGTTTTTAAAAACTGTATGGATGCTTTAACAATTTTGACTGCTTTAACTTTTTCCTACTAAATAGAGAATGTTTCAACTGGTATTAATATTCTTCTAATTGAGTATTAATTCAACTGGTATTAATATTCTTGTAATCTTGAGTATTATTTTTAATGACTTCATAGTATTAACAGTGTATCAAAGATACACTATTACAAAATGAAAGCTTTGTTAGGTTGGTACCAATTAAATAGAAAATTCTACAGTAAATATCCCTACAACTATGCTTTCATGGATATTTATGATTATTTCTTTCAGATAAAGTGCTAAGAGTATGCAAGGCTCTAAGATAATTTGTTATCTAATACAAATTGTCCTGATGTATCATTATCAGTTTAGACTCCATCAGCAAGTAACAAGTAAGTGTTATCCATACTAATAAAGAAAGCACAAATATTAGTATAAGTACTAATAATAGCAGCTTTTCTCCCCCTCAAAACAAAGAGAGGCTTACCTTCATATTCAGCTTACTTAATACTTTTGCTCTGGAGAAAATTCCAAATGGGATTTTGTTGATTCGATTGTGTTCCATGTTCAGGGAATAGATGGTGGAAAACTGAGATGGACCACCTACTGGGTATAACTGGAAGCAATTTCTAGCCAAGGTCAAACTATTCAGTTTCACAAGACTTGATAAAAGACTCTGTAAACAAAATAAACATACAAATTAGAATTGTAACAAGATTATTCCATAGAATACAGAGCAGCAGTCACAAATGCCTCCAAGGGCCTTCATGTAACAAATGACAGAGACTCCTTGTTGGGCTAGCTCTGTGATACCTTAGAGGGAGGACAATCACTACTCAGCTCTAGCTAACTATTGCCTTATAGGAATATGGAACAAACAGATTTCCAGATTTTACAGGAAACAGAAAAACTCATATAAAATCTGATTTTTATTCCTTGGCTTTAGCTTATATAGAACACTATAAAGAAGGGGGACCTGGGTGGCTTAGTCAGTTAAGTGTCTCTTTTGATTTTGGCTCAGGTCATGACTTCAGGGTCATGAGACTGAGCCATGTTGACTGTGGAGCCTGCTTGGGATTCTTTCTCTCTCCTTCTGCCCCTCCCTCACCTCCCCCCTCTAAAAAACAAAGCACCAAAAAAACCCCACTCTATAAAGAAAATATGTCTGAGGGTAAGAGGTATCTCAAGTGGTCAGTTTGAGAACCTTATAGAGCATAATCTCTGACATCACACGGTCCTGAGTCTGAGTCCTGGCTCTGCCACTTGCTATGAGACCAACCCTATTCAGGTCCGAGTTAATTATCCTCTAAATTATTATTAAGATTAACATAATACTGACTCAGAGTAAGTTGTTATTCAGTAATTTAATGGCTCCTTTAAAGAATACTAAATTCAGAAGATAACACTTCCTGATATTATGTAATAGTGTTTTTCCATATGGTAAGATTTCAGAGGGAAATATGCATCTATCAAACAAGTATTTACTACAGATACTACCCCCAAATCCCCTCACTTCAGCCTCCCACCATGTAACCGCAGTGCTAGAGTTTAGGTATTACAAAAGAAACTCTGCCATTAAAATGACTAAAACCTATTTAGAGAAATAAAGCACAAAGATGGGGAAAAGAAAACAACACATAACTTATATAATCAATAATAAATTATATGTAATATAATCATATTATCTTGCTTTCTAAGTCTGCTTGAAGGAAGAACATCAGCTTGTTAGAAATGTAGACCTTTCAGTGCTATTCCTACCAAATTGATATGAATCTTAAGATTCCCAAGTGATTTGTATGCACACTAATGTTTGAGAAACACTGGTATAGGCTATAAAACAACTCTGAATCCTAGATCTATTTTTCAGTGGCTTGTGACTTTGGGCAAACTATTTCTCCAAACCTTAATCTGTTCATTTGTAAAATGATGATGCCTTGTTTTGTTAAACTGTAGTGAAGACATTTTAAAGAGATAAAATACATAAATAGCTTTACAATCTCTAGCTTATAGTAAGTGCTTAAATTTTAAGTCCCTTCTCTAAATTTAAAGAAAAGAAGAAATACTAGAGTAACTGGAAAAGCAGGAAGGAGACTGAGAGTGAGCTAGATCTTGAAGGATGAAAAAAAAATTAAAATATTAGGAGAAGTAGTAGAAACATTCTGGATTGAAGTAAAGACCCAATCAGAGAGGAAACAAGCCGTGTGAGGTATGTATGTGTGTATATTTTAAACAATGTTCAAATATCAGCTGTATACCAGGAGGAAACTGAAGACTTAGTACTTGAGGTGTCAGTAGGATCAGCTGAAAGAATGAAATAACTATGTAATTGAAGGTATAATTATATGGTGAACTGAAACTTGTTCTTTATGCTAAACGTTAAGAAGCTTTCAACATTTGTCTACTGATGTACACAGATAAAAGGAAAAGCTCAGGTAAGAGTGCTGAGAACTATTTTGCATGGCAGTCAATTCTGGGAAAATGCCTATATCCTACTTTACTGAAAGTACATGAAATTCGGAGTCTCATGGTAAAAACTTTTTTCATTATTCTTACACGTAGCTAACTTTACTGACATTCTTTGAAAAAAACTGCAGAAATCTGAAAAGAGGCAACAACAAGGCAACTCTCCAACCTTTCGCTCTTAGGGCATATAATGAAGTTGCTTATCAATTCCTTAAAGTCAGACACATCTGGATCCCCATCCTAGGTCTTCCACTTACCAGTTACGTGGCCTTTGGTGAATTAGGCAATCAGTATATTTCTTACAGTACTCTCAGGAAAATAAGGTACAAATCAGGCTAAAAACGTAACTTAAGTCTTATTACCCTTCCTGTTTGATAATACCCCAATAATTACTACAATTACAGTGAAGACTCAAATGGGATAACCCATGTAGAATCCCTAGCCTTACACCTTGACCATATGTACTTAGATTTAATAAGTTCCTTTTCCTTCTATGTGTCTACATTAAAACTAGTCCATTTTCAGATAGTCATCAAAAAACCAAAAAACTATATGGTCATTTTGCCAGTTCTGATTTCAGCAATGAACCCCAATTGAAAACCACTTTCCTGATTGTGCATGCCTCACCCAGCTTGAATGTCTAGTTAAGTGCTGTCTAATGGATTTTGTTGTTTTCTTTATTGTGCTTATTATAAATGCAGATAATTACATATTTGCATTAGGAATATGGTGTTTCCAACGCACACAGACTCCTTTTAAATAAGACTTAATCCTTTCCCAGATTTGGACAGGACCAATCATCAAGGGCTTCCCTCATAGCTTCTCCATCTGAAAAAAAGGCCACTTTAAATATGTGCATGTGGGAATGAAAACGCATAAATATTGTGTACACACACACAGAGACACTTCTTCCACAGCCAGACTGAAGAGAGCTGTCTTCTTTCTAATTCTTTTACTAAAAGTAAATCTTGACTAATTTTAGTCACAAAATATTATATATGAAACTTTGTGTCCTAAGAGGTACCAAATAACTATTAGTTTTCCTTCACTGATAATTAGATATAAAAATAAATTTTAAATTTTCTCACTTCTTGAAATTTAATATACACCCAATCTTTATGTTCAGCCTGACACTGTAAAAGCAGTCAATTTTACTGAAACTCACAAATCACACCTAAAAAAATCCCAGTGAGGTCTAATTATTGTAATTACTGTTAGAAAAAGAGGTGACTTTAAACAATAGAACCCCACCCATCACCATTCTAAATTACCACTAGGGAGAAAGACAAAAATCCAGACAGTCTAGTTGTCAGGGCTATCTCTACAATCTGTGGATTCTATTCTTAATCCCGTTTAAACTGCAGGTGAGATACCTTCACAGCAGTTTTAGTGAACTGGTCCATCTTAGCAAATACAATCCTGAAAAACTGATATTTGTATTCTGATCAAAGGTTTTCTAAAAACCCAAACACCCAGAATAAGAGAAGCAAAATTAATAGGTACTTTTTTCTGTATCCCTATAGAAACAAATCAATCATATACATTTATTTTATAAACTGTTACAAGCCTATAGCTTTATATACTCAAACTGTTCTTTATAAATCATATCTAAAAACATTTGTCCAACATACCTTTATTTTTTTTCCTTTTAGTATCTTTATTAATATATAATGTATTATTAGCCCCAGGGGTACAGGTCTGTGAATCGCCAAGCACCTTTATTTTTAATTCAAATACACACATACACACACACAGAAAAACTAGAAATAAAGAGTCACTTATAAAAAGCATTTTTAACTATTAGGACAAAAGGTGTTTTGCAAAGCTTAATCAGTAAGCCACAAGTCAATTCTTTTGTTAGAATAATACAGTAAGACATAATGCTTGAATAACCGTAAGCAAACATACAAGTTGTGGGTATGCTAAAATAATAATACATAGCAAAAGAATAAAATAAAAGAGTACTGCATTCTGCCCAAAATAAACAAAAATATTTTTTCATAGAACAAAACCCAAATTAAAAATAATGTGTTAAGAAGTAACAAAATTTGGTGACTGGTATATGCTAAAAAAGCTTTAATATTATTGTATAAACAGGGTAATAATCTGGATCATGGAAGTGTTACAGCTAATATTAACATGATTAATAAATAGTGTGTTCTATATAGCGTATTCTTTTCATGAACCGTATTTTCTATAGCACTTTTTAAAATAACCGAATTGGGTGGGGTAAGTTGAGTTTTAAAACCAACCATACAACTTTTCCTTAATAGCTGCTACTGTCAGTTCCAAAATGATGTGAGAAAAATTTACATGATGATTACAATGTGAATGTAGCAAACTGATTTCTCACTCTGGTTTCTCCCTTCTATATAGAAAAAAGAAAAAATTAGTATGTTCCTATAATCATACCTATTCTTTTTTCTCTGGAGTATTTATTTTAGTGGTGGCTAAATGTCTGTAGCATACTCATTATTTAAACAATCTCAATAATCAAATTATCCACCCAGCTGTAAAGATTTACCACCTCTCACCTCTGGTAGAGCAGAAATGTTATTGTTCTCTAAATTTAGCTCTTCAAGGGCACTGCATTTTGCCAGTGATCTGGGTATTGCTGACAGTCTGTTGTATCTCAGACCAAGACGACTTAAACTGGACAGGTTTCCTGTGAATAAAAAAAAGAATTTTTTTTTAATCTGATAAACCTGTTAAATTCCTTTCTGACTTCAAATTTCAACTGCTGGTATCAGGTTTAAATGTCACATGTAGTGTAGCCAGCCTCTAGTTTTAAATTAAACAATATTACCAGCGTTACAGAATTATGGATGTAGATGCTTGTGTCACACTTAACTTTTGGAGACAAATATTGTGATGTCTTTTAACTTTCATCATCTTTTTTTCTTTTTTTAAAGATTTTATTTATTTATTGAATACAGAGAGAGAGAGAGAGATCACAAGTAGGCAGAGAGGCAGGCAGAGAGAGAGGGGGAAGCAGGCTCCCCCCTGAGAAGACAGCTGGACCTGAGCCAAAGGTAGAGGCTTAACCTACTGAGCCACACAGGCACCCCAACTTTCTGAAGTGTGCTCATTTCTTTATTTTTGCTTTGATCATTTTTCAAAAAGTTGCTGAATAACCTTCTTTCTTAGAGGTAGCACCATTACAATACTTACAGAAAACATTTATTAGCTTATAGCATAAATTAAGCTTTGAAACCCTAGGAGGGCAGTCACTATGCCTCATAATTCTATCTAGTTATCATTCATCTGCATTTTTCCCTCTTGCTGAAGAAATCAGTGATTCAAGTTATAAGAAACCACTATATCAAGCTAATTTTTACTCTTTACATCTTCAAGGGAAAAACTCATCATTGATAATGAAAATATTCTGATAATTAAATACTGTTAAGTATAGCCAGCTATAATGCAGAAAAACTTGGCAAACATTTCAATTCCTGTAGGAATTGTAATTGGAATTATTCCAGAGGTATACTATTTTAATTTACTTTACTTTCTTATAATAGTGTCTGGAAACTGGGCCAAGAGTTTGCTGGTTCTATTTAAGTAAGACTCCATTAGGCAGAAAACTGAATTTAAAGGCAACAATAAAAATTATCACTTAGCAAAGACAAGTTAATTTTGTGTTTAAAATGCTTTCTAAACTGCGGTGCTGGGGTGGCTCAGTCAGTTAAGCGGCTGCCTTTGGCTCAGGTCATGATCCCAGGGTCCTGGGATCGAGCCCCACGTTGGGCTCCCTCCTCAGTGGAGAGTCTGGTTCTCCCTCTTCCTCTGCCTGCCACTCTGCCTACTTGCGCTTGCTTGCTCTGTCAAATAAATAAAATCTTAAAAAAAAAAAAAAGAAAAAAAGGGGCACCTGGGTGGCTCAGTGGGTTAAAGCCTCTGCCTTCAGCTCAGGTCATGATCCTAGGGTCCTGGGATCAAGCCCCACGTCGGGCTCTCTACTCCTCGGGGAGCCTGGCTTCCCCCTCTCTCTCTGCCTGCCTCTCTGCCTACTTGGGATCTCTCTCTGTGTGTCAAATAAGTAAATAAAATCTTTAAGAAAAAAGAAAAAAATACTTTCTAAATTAGTGAAGGATGTTTCTTTCACTAAATCTTTCTAATGAAATCCTGGTAAGATATGTCAATTTCTCAGTGAGGGAAAAACAAGCTGAGGATTAGATGACTTTCCAAAGCCCCGAAGAATTTAGAGATTAGAAGTAAGGGCAAGAACACTGTTATCACTGCACTATGACACTGAATATGATACAAATGTTTCTCGAAAGTTGGGTCTGCAGAAAATAAAATAATCTGCTTTGTGGTGAAGTATAATTATATTCATATTTGTAGTGGCAAAAAAAAAAAACAGGGACAACCCTTTTATTCAAGGATATATGAAGAATTATTTAAACTGGAGACACCACAGTGTCAGAGACAAGAATTCTGTGTTATCTATGTGACTCGGGGCAAGTTACTTAACTGAATCTATTTCCTCATCTATAAAGTGGGGATACCAAATACTTGATAGGGTTGTCTAAAGGTTAAATACAACATGTGTAAGATATGTAGCACAATGACCAGTACATACATTCAAACATGACTTTATTCTGTACTATATTTTATACCTATAAAATTATGTTACAAAAAAATTTTAAGATGTCAAAGACTATGATGTTAGGTGCATACAAAATTATGTATTTTGTATGATCTCAACAATGTAAAAAAAACAAGTAGAAAAGAATGGAAAGAAAACATTCAAACTAAGTCCATTTAAAAACATTTTGATAAAGAAAAAGCGTAATTATGAAGTCATTTTAATTTAAAAGACTGCAATATCTTTATACCATTCATTCATTTGAATGAATATTTTACATCATGGAGACATTTTATACTAACGTAGAGGTAAGAACATTCAGACATTTTACATTGTGAGGCTTATCTTCTCCATAAAGTGTAGATATGAGCTAAATTATGAAAAAACAGAGCACAGTGGTTTGAATTCTTAAACAAGCACCCTGATTAAAAAAAGAGATGAAAAAACACCTAAGAAGCAGCTTATTATAAGTTTCTTATAAGAAGAGCCATCTGAACGTAAGATAATGTGGAGAGACTTATCAAAGCCACCACCTAGAGTTAGTGGCAAAACTAGGATCGAACTCAGCTGGCTCCCTGCAACAAGTAATCATTCTTCAAGATTTTCACAAACTGTGCTCCAGTTAGCTTGCCACCTCTTGACACAGAAGCGTATGTTCATTCTTACTCCCAGGCTATTTGTCCATACTACTGTGCTGATGGAAAGCATTTTTATTCCATTCTGAGTCCAACACACTTCTTCGTGAAGCCTTCCCTGGCCATTCTATCAAGATTTCATGGATCTCCCCATAAATCGGACTCATGACTGCATATTGTTTTCACTATAAAATGGCATCTAATTATACTTGTTTTTATGTTGTCAGTCATTTCATAGATTAGAAACCTTCCCCCAACAGGCTGAAAACCCTTTAAGTAAGAAGCCTTATATATTTCCATCTCCCCAGAGAATGTTTCAGTGCTAATAAGCCCACAGCAGGCATTCATTCATATTTTCTTAATTAACTGCAGAAGCTAAAGCATTTTCACTATTTATCCTTCTCTCCATTAGGAACAAAATGTTTAATCTTAAAACTGTATGAGGTGCTTTTCTTTGACCCGTTCTCATTTTAAAAGAGGGAGGGAAGGAAGGAATCAGTATTTTATCATTTGCCTATCCCATGCCCACTATAGCTACAACAAGGCCGGTAATGGTGGACATTTTACTACAAGCAGTAATAATATCTGATTTTAAAGAATTTCAAAAATCTTATGGTAAAATTTTAACTTGATGTATGAAGTTGAAGACAGAAAAGGCAGTCAACCTTAGTGGGGGGGGGAAAAAAACAATGGAAGACAGGCCATCCCTTTCTTTCCTTCATACCACCGCTTACCCTATGGAAGAAGCCTGGTTCAATGTAAAATGGCTGAAGCATTTACCAAGGAGTCTCTGCAATCTGCCAGAAGAGTAGCACAAAGACCCCATATTTTTGCTCGAACTGACATCTCTCATTCAGTCACGGTTTAGAGCAGAGCAGCACACAAATTGAGTTTTTTTTTTTTTAAAGATTTTATTTATTTATTTGACAGAGAGAAATCACAAGTAGATGGAGAGGCAGGCAGAGAGAGAGAGAGGGATGCAAGCTCCCTGCTGAGCAGAGAGCCCGATGAGGGACTCGATCCCAGGACCCCGAGATCATGACCTGAGCCAAAGGCAGCGGCTTAACCCACTGAGCCACCCAGGTGCCCCACAAATAGAGTATTTTAAACACGATTTATTCTCATTAAAACCTAAAAGCTTTCTCTAATAACAAAGATGAGTATAACAAATTCTAAATACTTATCAACTCAAAAGCCCAATAGAACCAGATTCCCAAAATTTCTCTTCGAAAAGCAAAATAACTCTTGAACTTCTCACTTTTAAAATCAGAACAGGTTTCTAGAATTTAAAAATGACATGAAAATAATGTAATGAAACTGCCACATGACTTTATCTAGTACTAAAATTAGTGGTTATTTAAACAAAAATAGTACTTCCATCTTTACTAAACCTTTTCTTTCCTTTTTTTCCCCTTTCCCCCACCTTTTTTGTTGGTGTAGTAGAAATTGAACTTTAAAAAATGCAACCTAGGAAAATATGCTATTCTGATGAGAAACTCATGTGTGCAAAGCTCTTATCACTTTACTGAGAGCATGGCACGTTAAGTCATCCACATTTTGCCAAAATCCATGACTCTCAACAAAATAAAAGAGGTGAAAAAAATTAAGGATAAAATACCCAAATTCTCTTGTGCAAGGAAAAAAGCTGGACATCAGATGTGTGACATTTTCTTTCAGTGATTGGTTTTACCATAAACTGAACTGCAACCGAGAAATCAAGCCATGGCTTGCTTTATTGTTGAGCTACGTGACTAAGAAATAAAATCAACATTGCTGAGCTTCTGTGTATAAATGTAGGCTGATCACTGCCACTCACTGGCATTTAGCTTTTAAGTGCTTAACTTTGACTGTAAGTTGTTCTGTGCTCTGCTCTGACAGCTTGCTTTTCTTAGGCTGTCAGATTTTTAAATTACAGCAACATCAAATGGCTATGAATTAAAATTAGATGCTTTCAATTTCAGCAAATATAATCAGCATCTTTAGGTTAATTCAGTATAACTTGAGTGAAACTCAACTCAAATGATCTTAATTTTATTTTAACAAAGTAGCAAAAAAAAAAAAAAAAAATCAACAGAACAGGCACACAGCTCTAACAATGAAAATAATGGTTTTTTTTCCAGGAACACTGAACCAAAAAACTGAAAGCAAACTGAAAAGCAAGCAATATATTCTTAAATGTCAAAAACCCAAAAGAATGCCACCATTAAAAAGAAAACTAGTCGGGCGCCTGGGTGGCTCAGTGGGTTAAGCCGCTGCCTTCGGCTCAGGTCATGATCTCAGGGTCCTGAGATTGAGCAGAGAGCCTGCTTCCTCCTCTCTTTCTCTCTGCCTGCCTCTCTGCCTACTTGTTCTCTCTCTCTCTCTCTGTCAAATAAATAAATAAATAAAATCTTTTAAAAAAAAAGAAAACTAGTAAAGTTGTTATATGAATCTGAACTGTAATTACCTAAAACCTAATTACTTAAACTCTACTTGTTGATATAACCATACTGTATCATTTCTTCAGAGCCCAGTGCAATAAAAGACCTCTGTGAATTGTTCTGTGCTCCAGCCTTGAAGGCAAGTTCTTGTTGCAGATTTCTCTCTTCATCTCATTTGAGAAGAAATAGAAAACAAAAAGTTTTTCCTACTTGAGACCTCTAACCTCCCCCCCTCTCACCCATAGTTTCATAAAATCACCACAGATCACAGGAGATTTAACATACCAACTTCACAGTTTGAAACAAAATGACTGCTGTAATGAAGTTTAATATTTTTCTTTCGTTCATAACTGACTCTTGAATTAGAAAATATTTACATGAAAGAGAATATACATTTTATTCAACAGGGTAGACTAATGGTTAAGAAAGAGAAACTATAAATATATTTTGAAGTACTCTCTCACTTAACTACAACCAGCTGTCCCCTCCCTACTTCCTTCTGCCGCTTCTCCACATCCTGTGAGCTGTCAGTGATCCTAGCGCTGCTCAGCCTGGATGTCAATGGCAGGGAGTACTGCGCCAAGGAGTGAGAAACTACTCTAGGAGTGTTTGTGTTAAATAAAGAAAGGGGTAAAAACATCTCGGTCTACTTATAAGAAAAAAGAAAAGGCAAGGAAATAAAGTGATTTTTGGAAAACTTGATTATCAGGTGACAGTTAAAAGATCTCATTTCAGTTGTGAGTTTACAGCAAGTTTCTTTAAGTCCAGGGAAAGGCAAGTAGGGTAGCTGCTGCAGGACTTACATCAACTGTGCAGGATAGATGTGGATTTTTTTTTTTTTAAGTTATACTTTTCAAGAAGTAAAACAGGAAAAGACAGGAAAAATATCAAGAGAATTATATTCCAATAAAGTTTACAACTAAATGTTTTGGGTGAATTTCTCTTCTCTGATAAATGAGAGGGAGAATCTCAAAGGTCAATCAATTAAGACATGATTTGTAACAGACTAAGACCCAAATGTTTGAATTTCTCACCAAATCTCAACCTTCTGCTATACAATCAAAATACTGGGGATAAGAGAGATGGAAAAGGCAAAAGAATTTTTAATATACATGGTATATAATAAATAACAATATTATAAAAAATTTCAATAAGTATTACTCACTGCCATTATTTGGATTAACAGCTATAAATACTCCATTTGTTGACAACTATCCAAAGCATGTACAAATAAATATTTACAATTTTCTTATTGTTAATGTTTCAGTCCTTATTGATTTCCAATACAAATTTGTAATCTGATCATGCAGAATGTTCTAGAAGCCAGGCATTTATGTTATTCTGAGATAACACCTTAACCACAACAGATTAATAATGAAGCTAAATGCTTTCATATTAATAAACATACTGAAAATACAGTAATTCTGGCAGGAAAGATACATAAAATTAAGAAGCCAGGAGAAAGAAGAATACATGGAAAAGTGACCCTTTGTCAGAGGAAGTGTGACCCTAGTCCTCATAAATGGAAAATCTTTATCACCCACAACCACCATCTATGCTTCTCTGTTTGCCAGGGCTATTCACTTTTGCACTCTATTTTCATCTCCATTTCATTATTATTTGACACAACACAAATACAGACACATGCATAAAACATTAAACAAAATACTGCTGGACTATTTGAAAGAAAGAACAGTGCTGACTAATAACGATGCCCTGTATATATCCATTTGATCAGCTGAAAGAATACAGAAAATTATGTGGGTATTTAGAAGAAAGAGTCCTGAGCAGAGAGACCAAAAAGAATAAAGGCCCTGAAGCTAGAACTTTGCTGATACACTTAAGGAGCAATAAAGTGTTCCCCATCAATCATATCCTAACAAATACACAGTGACTAAGCACTGGTGACAGGGATAAGAATATTAACTTTATCACATTTCAAGCATCTTTAATTTTGGTTCCGTCTGATTTGTAGTAAAAAAACTTTATTTTTCTTTCTAAAACTTCTGCTCAGCAAGGAGCCTGCTTCCCTTCCTCTCTCTCTCTGCCTGCCTCTCTGCCTACTCGTGATCTCTGTCAAATAAATAAATGAAATCTTTTTTAAAAAATGATGTTTCTATTAAAAAAAAAAAAGACTATGCATTATTCTTTTCCCTTTACTGTTGCAACTAGTTGGTTATCAAAATAAGCAAACTTACAGACATATCTTGCAATGTAAGAACATACAACAGAAGCTAAGTGTGTCTATGTAATTCAAGAAAACTATAAAAAGTATATAAACTATATAAAACTATCAAAATTAAACCTATATTTTGATTGGCTCAGAGTATCCCAGGGAAATGGACTCCGAAAAATCAACACTGAGAAACATAATGGAGTTCTTAAATTTCAGAAATAAAGTACTCTGGGTGGCCAGGCAAAAAGATTAAGTCACAATGGGAAAAAATTGGACTGGCTTCATACTTTTGTACCTTTAATGCCAGAAGATAGTACAACCATGTCTTAGTTTTACTAAGATGCTTAAGGAAACAAAGCTGGACCCAATGATTTTTATATCCACCCAAACTGTTCAAGTATAAAAGTTACAAACATTCTATAACTAGGGAACTATTTATTTATGAACCATTTCTGAGAAAAGTACTGTAAGACTGACTTGAGCCTATCCAGAGATGACTGGGGCAACTCTGACTACATAGGACTGTTGATGAACATTAAGAAGAAAAACAGGGATGCCTGGGTGGCTCAGTGGGTTAAGCCTCTCCCTTCGGCTCAGGTCATGATCTCAGGGTCCTAGGATCGAGCCCCACATTGGGCTCTCTGCTCAGCGGAGAGCCTGCTTCCCCCTCTCTCTCTGCCTGCCTCTCTGCCTACTTGTGATCTCTCTCTCTGTCAAATAAACGGATAAAATCTTTAAAAAAAAAAAAAAAAAAGAAGAAGAAGAAGAAGAAAAACAACTACAGATCAGCATAACAAGATATACCATAAATGTTGTATGTCCCAACAACTGTCATCTGACAAAAATTAGGAGGGGAAAAAAAAGACAAAAAAGGACAGGTAGTAGAATAAATGCCCTGGTTGCCTCACCTATGTCACTCTACTCAACAAAAGAAAAGTAAATTAGAAAGTATTCTGAACAGAAGAAAAACACAGTATATCAGGATTGGTGAAATGCTACTAAAGCAGTACATAAGGGGAAACTTATAGCACTAAATGCACACATGACATAAAATCTTCAATGTAAGAACATACAACACAAACTATATTGGTATGTCATTCAAGAAAACCCATGAAAAAACAAAAAATTCACATCAATGACCTCTAAGCTTCCTCCATAAGAAACTAATAAATAAAACTCAAAACACATAAAGGGAAAAAATAAAGGTCAAAGTGGAAATCAATGAAATAAAAGTCAGAGAAATAATATAGAAAATCAGTAAAATTTAGAGATAATCAATTAAATTGACACAACTCTAATCAAACAGTTAAAAAAAAAATCTAAGTTACTGATACCAGGAATGAGAGAAGTGACATTACAACAGATTCTATAGATATCAAAATAATAAGGGAATATTATAAACAATTTTATGCCTATAAATGTGACAAATGAAATGGACCCATTCCTTGAAAAACATAAATGATTAAGTTTGCTCAAGAATAAGGTGGGGGGGGGGGGGGGCCTGCGTGGCTCAGTAGGTTAAGCCTCTGCCTTCAGCTTGGGTCATGATCCCAGGGTCCTGGGATCGAGCCCCACATTGGGCTTTCTGCTCAGTGGGGAGCCTGCTTCCCCCTCTCTCTCCGCCTGCCTCTCTGCCTAACTTGTGATTTCTCTGTCAAATAAATAAATAGATTCTTAAAAAAAAAAAAAAAAAAGAAAGAAAGAATAAAATGAGGGTCGGGGCTCCTGGTAGCTGAAAGCGTCCGCCTTCAGCTCATGATCCCAGGGTGCTGGGATAGAACCCCAGATCGGGCTCCTTGCTTGAGGGGAGGCCTGCTTTTCCCTCACCCATTCCTCCTGCTTGTGTTCCCTTCTTTAGCTGTCAAATAAATAAATAAAAATATCTTAAAAAAACAAAAAGGAAGAAAGAGAAGAAAAAGAATAAAGTGAGGGGCAACTAGGTGGCACAGTTGGTTAAGCCTCTGACTCTTGATTTCAGCTCAGGTGGCAATCTAAGGGTTGTGAGGTGGAATCTCATGGAAGGCTCCGCGCGAAGTGCAGTCTGCTTAAGACTCTCCCTCTCCCTCTCTCTCTCTCTCTGCCCCTCCACCTCCTCTCTAAAATTAATCTTTAAAAAATAAAAAAGTGACAATCTAAATAGATCTGTATCTATTAAAGAAATTGAAAAAATTTTTAAAATTTTTAATTTATTTTAGAGAGAGAGCGCAGTGGAAGGAACAGAGAACCCTCAAGCAGACTCTGACCAACACAGGGTTCGATCCCAGGACCATGAGACATCATGACTAGCTGCAAAATCCAGTCTGCCGCCCAAAAGGCGCCCCAAAATTGAAAATGTTTTTTTAAAAGCATACCTATAAAGAAAAACCCTGGCCCCACTGACTTCACTGATAAATCTTACCACATATTAAAGGAAGAAATAATGCCAATTTTATACAAATTGTTTCCCCAAACTGAAGAGTACGAAACACATTCCTCCTTACTGTATGTGGCCAGCATTACCCAGAAACTGAAACTAGACAAAGAACAGGTTTTATAACATTATATGTCACTATATGGTACATCCAAAGCAATTAAGTAAATCTAATTTTTAAAACTTCTACCAGAATGTATCTTTTTCATTATGTCTTCTTGAACATCAATCACATTATCTGGGTTTTTGTCAAGTTCAGGGAAAGACTGTAGAATTATATTTCACTTAGTTTCTTTATTATATTAGCTCTATTCTCTTTCTAGAACTTCTAGTCCATTCTCTCATGACTCCTCATCACTTACTTTGTATCCTTCTTCCTTTTTGTTCTAGATTCTAATGGACTTCTTACACTTACCCTACACATCTCTATTTTGGTCTTTGGATGTGTTCATTCTATTACACAGTTATTTCCCATTAAATTGAACTTTATATGGCAAAGGTATTTCTAAGGAATGTATTATTTCTTTTTTTTTTTGCACCAGTCTGATCATGTTTTATAAATGCAATAAATATCTTTTCTGTGCTCTTTATCTTCTAGGTTCACTTTTCTTTGTTCATTCTGGCCATTTCAACAGATTTTAAAATAGAAAAGCAAGGGGGCGCTTGGGTGGCTCAGTCCTTAAATGTATGCCTTCTGCTCAGGTCATGATCCCAGGGTCCTGAGATTGAGCCCCACATCAGGCTCCCTGCTCAGCAGGAAGCCTGCTTCTCCCTCTCCCACTCCCCCTGCTTGTGTTCCCTCTCTCTGTCAAATAAATAAATAAAATCTTAAAAAAAAAAAAAAAAAAAAAAGAAAAGCAAGAAATAATTAGGTGCAGTCTCTACTGATCCAGAAATCAGTTTTTTTTTTTTTATTTATATAGGAAATCTGGTAAAATTCTTAAGAATATAGTAGAATAGTTCACTGTAAGTTGTACACTATCTTGCCCTTCAGAAATAAATCTAATGCAGGTAACTAGATAACTAGAATACTTAGTCTGTTGCTACTACAAACAGTAATGTGATATAAAGAACACTGAGCCAAGAATCAGGAAGATGTAGGTTCTAATGGATAGCTACTATAACCTAAAGAAGTCTCAGATTAGTTGTCCTGCAACCTAGAACAGTTTATTGTAACATATTAAAAAACTCCTTAATAACTGCTTCTGTTTCAAGTAATGATAGACTAGCTAATTCAGATAAACCCTCCCACCAAAAAAAGTTAAATATGCTTCCAAAACAAAAATCAGAGAGCTAACAAGATAATGACTAATTACCAGGCCAGATACCGGCTGGAAACCCAAGAAATAAGCACATAATGGAGAAAATTTTGTCCTAAGGAGTGCTTCTCTAACTGGAAGACACAGCTGATAAGGCATGTTTTTCTGCCT
Organism: Mustela lutreola; assembly: GCF_030435805.1. Taxonomy (NCBI): domain Eukaryota; kingdom Metazoa; phylum Chordata; class Mammalia; order Carnivora; family Mustelidae; genus Mustela; species Mustela lutreola. Next base: position 18,822,446 of record NC_081293.1, read on the forward strand.
AGAGTAAAAATCTACAACCAGCCAAGGGTGGGAAGTCTAGAAATCAGTAGCAACTGGGATACTACAGGGTTCTCTACCCAGCACTAAGGGTAAACCAGAGGTAAAATAGACCTCCAATCAGTCTACAGACTACCTGGGAATGACCAGAAAAATTTCAAACCTTAGGATACAGATGGATTCAAGTGGTCACTTAGGTACCTGACAGAAACAAACAAAAATCCTTCTGGAGAAAGATATCACCGTTCTAGGCCTCTTATGATATAGTAAAAACCTCATAAATGTTCATTACTGCAATTACAAAAATTAAGTCCAGGTGTAATTTTCCTAAATAAACATTACAGTGTCCTGTAACACACCAGTAACTAAAAAGGTGTCCGAACTTTTAAAAAGTTGCTTTACTGTTTGTATAAATTTATGGACATTTAGAAAAATAAAACTGTGTAAATACAGAACATTTCACAGTAGGACACTTCAATTTTTTGAGTCTGGCTAAGTCTTGGAAACACATTTTCTACTTCAAGGCATCTCTTCTCTTAGACCTTTCAACAGTGGAAATGAACAAGCTTTAAGTTACACTGCCCATATTTTAAAGACTAAACAGCAGTGGTTTTATTTTTTCAGTATGTTTGCTTTAGCAAAGAAGGGACCACACCCTATATAATAGCATGCAACATTCTGAAATAAGCAAAAAAACAAAAATGCACCCATTCTGCAATTAAACAGTTATAATAAAATATATACTCAATATTCAATACTTCCAAATTCTGTCTTCTTTATAATCTGATCAAATTCATTTCCTAAAACTTACTTAGAAATGGAAATAAAAAGTCTTGCTATTTTGACAATAGTGAATTTTAATCTTTTAACTTTTATTATAGAAATGTACCAAAAATAGTCTTTTTAATGTTCAGGTAGCTATAAATGACTATCAATATAATCCATACCTATAGTATCTGGGAGGTCTAGCAGTTCATTGTGCTGCAAGTCAAGGTTGGTTATCTGTGTGCAGTTTCCAATCTCCTTTGGGAGGTGTTCAAGTTGATTGTGAGCTACATCCAGCGTAATGAGGTTACATAATTCACCTGTAAAATTGGCCAACATAAAAACTTAACAAGAATTTTTCAAGAATACATTAAGTAATACTGAAGGAAAGAAAAAAAAAACAACTCTTCATTTTCTATATCATAATTATACCTTTCTGGAAAATGTAAAAATCAAACACAAGCTCTAAAACTTATTAGAAAAGGACATCTTAAAATATTGAATCATTATGTTGTATGCCTAGAACTAATGTAATCTGTCAATTATATTTCAATAAAAAAGGAAGAAAATGACATCTGATAAAGTTAAAAATATAAATGACCGCCAACTAATACTACATATGTAGTTTTAAATAACCAATTCAGCCACATTTATGTTTGTGTATTCCATACTTTTAAGTAGCGCTCACTAATTTTTTTAACCAAATTCAACACAGTAATATATTAGATTCATCTTGAATTCAATTTGACAGTCACCTTCTACCTCAAAATATATATATATAAAATCTCAAATAGGCATATGTTCTGATTTTATATAAATATACAAAGTGAGATAATAAATCAAAAACTGCTTCTAGATTTTAATAGTACTCCACAAGGATAGAAAATAAGGTATATTTCTCCACATTCTAGTTGAAAGAGCTGTACTGGCAATTTCGATTATTCTTAGTGTTATTCTGCAACACTCTTCCTTGCAGAATTCTTTATTTGAACATATGTGAACTTTGTAATTTGTAACAGCTACATTGGTTCTCTCATGACTTCCCTTTTTTTCCAAAGGCATTAGTTATAAATATTGAAAAAGTAAGATAAGCAAATAAAGCACGTTACTGAAAAAAAAAATGCGTCTAGGGCACATTATTAAGCCGTATTACTATAAACACAGGCAACAAAGAAAAAACAGGTAAAATGAATTTCATCCAAATTAAAAACATATGTTCATCAAAGGACACTATCCAAAGAATGAAAAGGCAACCCACAGAAGGGAGAAAAAATTTGCAAATCCTGTATCTACTAAAGGATTAATGTCCAAAATAAAAGAACTCTTACAATTCAACAAGTCCCCAATTTATAAATGGTTAAAGAACTTCAATAGACATTTCTCCAAAAAAATATACAAATGGCCAATGAATACATGAAAAGATGCTCGACATCACTAACCATTATAATCAAATCAAAACCACAATGAGATACCACTTCACACCCACTAGAATGGCTATAATCAAAAAAACAGAAAATAACAAATGTTGGCAAGGACGTGGAGAAATTAGACCCTTGTGCTTTACCACCCAGGTTCTCAGGGTGAAGACAGAAGAAAAATCCTTTCCTGTTTTTCCCTAGGCATTGCATATTCAAACTGCAGAAAATCAAAGGCAAGGACAAAATTTTGGAAGAAGTTAGAGGATAAAAGCACCTTACTTTTGGAGAAACAAGGATAAAAACCATATATTCAGACTTGTCTTCAGAAAAGCATGTAAGCAAACAGAGAATGCAATGAAATATTTAAAGTCTTGAAAGAAAAGAAAACACAACCCAACCAACCTAAAGTCTGTATCCAATGAAATTATCCTTCCAAGTAAAAGAAAAATAGACTTTCTCAGACAAACAAAAATTGACGGAGTTTGTCACCAGCAGACCTGGCTTACAAGAATACTAAAAGAAGTTCTTCAAAAAGAAGGAAAATGATATAGGTTAGAAACTTGGATCTATATAAAAGAAGAGCATTGGAGAAGTAATAAAGGTAAAATAATTTCTCACTTTTTATTTTTTTAAAGACTTATATATTTTTGCTAGAGAGAGAGCAGCGAGGGAGCACACTCGGGGGAGGAAGGAGCAGAGGAAGAAGCAGACTCTCCTTTGAGCAGGAAACCCAATGCGGGACTTGATCCCAGGACCCCAGCTGGGATTATGACCTGAACTAAAGGCAGATGCTTAACGGACTGAGCTACACGGGTGCCCCAAATATTTTCTTACTCTTAATTAATCTAAAAGATATTGGTTTGTTCAAAGTATTAGTAGCAACAATATATTAGATGATTACAGATTAAGGATAAATGAATGACAGCAATGTTATAAGGGACAAAAGGGAGGAACTGGGAATATTCTGTTTTAAGGTAACCACACTACCCATATGAACTGTACAGCATTATGTGAAAGCGGACTTATAATCAGCTACAAATGCATACTGTAAATACCAGGATGACCACATATATACAAATAAAATTAAAAGAAGTATAAGCAATATGTTAAGAGAGAAAATGAATAAAATGCTCAATTAAAACCAGATAAGGCAAAAAAAAAAAAGATGAACAATAAAAAGAAGTTCAGCTAATAATAATAGTTACAAATATAACTGATATTTATCCAACTCATCAGTAAACACTGTAAATGTAAATAATCTAAATGCACCAAATAAAAAACAAGAAACTGTCAGAGAGGATAAAAGAAAAAAGACTCATGTTGTTTTAAAAAAACTCACTTTAAATTACACAACGGTAAATGGAACAATTCTCCAAGAAAACATAACAATCATTAAAGTTTATATACCTATTTATCTCTGTATCTAGTACAGTGCTTAGTACATAGCATCATGTTAACTTAAAGAATAAAAGAAGATAACTGGGGAAGATAAAATTTGGATTTAATACTCTTCAAGCCAGAGGGAATAAAATACTTTTTTAAATTTGCCATCATCTTTTCTAATAAAAAATATTTGAAATTTAGTACCTACGAAAATAACTTCCACTACTCTAAAGAAAGATACACAAGCCCAAAAGTGTACAGAATTGAGGCAAGTAAATAAAACAAACTGGAAGAAGACTATGACTAACTACCCATTTGGAAGAGCTAGGATTCAACTCAGATCCATTACCACTATATTGCAGGACTTTCAACTTCAGTACTATGACATTTTGGACTGGGTAATTCTTTGCTAAATGAGGCTGTCGGGGTTATGAATAAGCAGCACCCCAGCCTTTACTCATTAGATGCCAATAGCACCTCCCAAATAATAACAATCAAAACTGTCTCTAGACATTAACAAATGTCCTCTGTCACAACACTGCAAAAATTGCTCTGAGTTGAGAATCACTGCTACGTTGGAATAAGAAAGTTCAATACTGTCCAATCCTCACATTTTTCAAACGAAGCTGGAAATCTAGATCTTCAAATAAAATCTTCAAATGCTAAAATGCTAACAACTAGTTCTTAGGTTAAAACAGAACAAAACACTGTGTTACTGAACGTGTTTGTGGGCTTTTTTCAGTATTCAGGATGCCAGTTTGACATCTCTGAACATAAAAACAAATTAGTTACTAACATTTTAGGACAGAAATTTGCATATGACTACCTAATACTAAAACTAAGAAGTGTTTTTAAAAAGCAAAATATAATCATCGAGACTCAATTAAGTTAAACTTTGATTTGTGTAAATCACCCCATGGCAACTGGATTATTTTAAACATATATTCTCTCCTGAAAGTCATCCTCCAGCAATACAACTCTCTGCAAGTCAGGATATCATGGTAATAGTGACACATTAGGAATAGCATCACCTAATAACACTAATACTTCTTTCTCACAATTTAGTAATCCCTAAATATTCTGAAAATGCTTAAAACTCAGGAAATGTGATTTAATTTTTTTAATAGCACAGAAAAAAATAACATGATTTTAAAATCTGGTTAGTCCCTGAAATACAGTACACTTAAAATGAAATTACATATATTATTGGGAGTAAAATCTGAAAGTTATTTTAGGCTTTCCCCAAAATCTACATATAAATTTTAGGAACCACGAAGAACATTTTCAGAATAGATTTTGTTCAGTCCAAAGAAAAAGTCTAAGAAACTTCAGGGAAGTTTATAATTTATACACAGTTCCCATAAAAATCTAAAATATTTTCAAAACTAATCCAAAACTTTGTATTTAATGCAATTAACAAAACATTTTTAATGTTGGTGGAGGGAAGTGTTTAAGATCTCTTTTCTTTGGAGTTAATACTTAAAACTGCCCAAGCTCCTCTTGTCCATAGTCAAATAATTAGAAACATTTGAAAATTGTGAATATATGACAAATTCTGTATTAGACATTGTGTCAGATAAGAGCCTACATTATAATTTGTAAGTAATTTAAATATTAAATATATAAGCAGTTCATGAAATACTTATACACAACTTGTTATTTCTATACTCTGTCCAGCTACATAGTACTTTTAAACATGTTTCACCACATATGATTCAAATATGATAAAACAAAACAATATGTAAATCCATCCCAAATGGTTCTCAAAGACAGTAACTAAGGTTTAAAAGTGACTTGCCTCTGAATGGGTTTAACAGTGGTTTTTATTTCCTACTTTATACATTTATATTTTGTATTTTGTATATACATTTGTATTTTGTATTTTCCTTCATTTTGTACATTTTTTTTAAAGATTTTTATTTATTTATTTGATAGAGAGAGATCACAAGCAGGTGGGGGGGGGGGAAGCAGGCTCCCCACTGAGCAGAGAGCCCGATGTGGGGCTCGATCCCAGGACCCTGAGATCATGACCTGAGCCGAAGGCAGAGGCTTAAACCACTGAGCCACCCAGGCGTCCCTGTACATTTTTTTATTCAAAGAGAAAAAAGGGAGATTTAAAGAGTAACACTAGCAGTCTCTCCTACACTGTTCACAGAAGAGCATTTTCTGACCCATAACAGAAGTTCCCCATCTATGGAGCAGATACATCTTTTAGTGAAAACCAATGCATCATACTATCATACTGTTAACATCAGCCATTAATATTACGCATCTTATGACTCATATTCCACACTCAATAAGCAATCTTTTGATTTTATATTTGACTTTCCACACATTTGCCTACAGAGAGAACATAGATTCATTCATTTATCCACTCTACAAATGCTTATGAAACACTTACTAGACACTATCCCAGAGGATGAGGATACAGTAAGAGAAAAAAAAAAGATAAAATGCCTGCCTTCATAGAACTTGTATTTTAATAAGGAAAAAAACAAATTAACAAGTAATCAAGCGAGGAAGTATTAAGAGCGATCAAAGAAAATAAAGCAAGATAAAAATAAAAAAGTGTCATGGGAAAAGAGAGTGAAGGTATTGGTAATAAGTAAAAGGGAAAGAAATGCTGATGAAGTACCATTTGCAAACAGACCTGTGCTTCAGGATTCTCTCTCCCTCTCCCTGTCCCTCTGACCCTTCCCCTGCTCCTACATGCTCGCGCACTCTCAAACTCCTGTGTGTTTCTCATTCATTCTCTGTCTGGAATAAATAAATCAGAAAGAAAAGAAAGAAAGAAAGGAAGGAAGGAAGGAAGGAAGGAAGGAAGGAAGGAAGGAAGGAAAGAAGGAAAGAAAAGAAAGAAAGAAAGAAGAAAAGAAAAGAAAGAAAGAAAGAAGAAAAGAAAATGTACCTAAATAATGGGAGAGGGAAGAAACAATGAGAATTCTCAGGGAAGAATGTTCCAGGCTGAGTGAAGAACAAGCACAAAGACTATGAGGCAATAGAGTTCAAAATGCAACAGAAGGTCAATGTGGCTAGAATCATGATTAAGGAATCAGGCAGTAGGAGATAAAGTAGCCCTGGATCAGATCCACTTAAAGTATTGTAGGCTAAGATGAAGAGTTCAGCTTTGACTAAGAAATAAGTGGTAATTGTAATAAGAGTGTTTATTATTGTTTTTATAGTAGTTCCGGGTTTATAGAAAAACTACCCAGAAAGTACAGAGAGATCCCCTAGATCCTTTTCGCTGCACACAGTTTCCCCTATTAACATCTTCCATTAAGTGGTACATTGTTACAATTGATAAATTAATATTATTAACTGAAAGTTCATATTTTATATTAGCATTTACTCTTTGTGTTGCCCAATTCTAGGGGCCTTGATAAATATATAATATGGTGTACCCATCATTACAGGTATCATATAGAAGGGGCACCTGGGTGACTCAGTCAGTTATGCATCCAACTCTGGTTTCAGCTCAGGTCATGATCTCATGGGGGATCTAGCCCCACATTGAGCTTTGTGCTCAGTGCAGAGCCTGCTTCAGATTTTCTCACCCTCTCCCTCACTCTTTCCCTCAAATAAATAAAGTCTTAAAAAAAAAAAAAAAACTAGCCTAAAAATCCTGTGTTCCACCTACACATTCACCACTCTTTCCCCCTCCCAGAGCCCCTAGCCACCACTGATCTTTTACTTTTGCCTTTGTCAGAATGTTAATAAATAGTTGGAATCACATAAGATGTAGACTTTTTCAGATTGGCTTCTTTCATTCAACAACATGCACTTAAGGTTCCTCTATGTCTTTTAGTAGCTTGATAGTTCATTTATCACTGAACAATATTCCATTGTATGGTTGTACCACAGTTTGTTTACCCATTCATTTACTGAATGATATCTTGGCTGCTTTCAATTTTTAACAATTATGAATAAAACTGCTAAAAACATTTTGTGTTCAGTTTTTTGTATGGACATGTTTTCAACTCATTTGGGTAAATAACTAGGAGCATGACTGAAGGACTGTAATGGTAAGACTACATTTAGCTTTGAAAGAATTTGCCAACTGTCTTCCAAGTGTCTATACCATTGTGCATTCTCACCAGTGACAAGAGTTTGCATCTACATTTAGTGTTGTCAGTGTTTTGGATTTTAGCCATTCTAATAGGATGTAGTGATGGTAGTGGTATTTTGAAAGAATCTTACAGGATATAAGGGAGCCTAATGGAAAAGCAATAATAATGTGATAATGTTTTCCCTCAAAAAACAAACTCTATCCTGGAAAATTAAGATCTACATAAAAACATATACAAGTAGGATCCTGTAAACATAAAGTAGGAAGGATATAGGGACACCTGGGTGGCTTGTCAGTTAAACATCTGACTCTTGATCTCAGCTCAAGGCTTAATCTCAGAGTCATGAGTTTGTGGAGTTTACTTAGAAAAAAAAATTTTAAAGTAGGCGGTATAAACACATACACAAAGTAATGGGTAGGGAGCACCTGGCTGGCTATCACGGGAGCATGCAAGTCTTGATTTCAAGGTTGTAGGTTCAAGCCCCAAACTGGATATAGAGATTACTTAAAAAAAAAAAAAGAAAGAAAGAAAGAAAAAAAGAAAAAGAAAAAGTGATGGGCAAATAGAGAAGGAAGATTCTGGCTGGGTGGATTAGGAAAAGCTAGATTTAAAAAGATGGTCAGAAACAAAGACAAGAAGATGGAAGGAAAGAAAGGAAGGAAGGGAGGGACAGAGGAAGAGAGAGAGAAAAAGAAAGAAGAAGGAAGAAGGAGAAGAAATAATAATAAGAGGTAATCAGGGAGGCAAGAAAATCATAGACTCCAATTCTTTTGTTAGGGATATATTCAACAGAAATGAGTCCATATATTTACCAAGAGACTTATATAACAGTAACACAGTAGCACTATTTATATTAGCTCCAAATTACAAAGTACCAAACAACAGGGCGCCTGGGTGGCTCAGTGGTTAAGCCGCTGCCTTCAGCTCAGGTCATGATCTCAGGGTCCTGGGATTAAGTCCCACATCGGCCTCTCTGCTCAGCAGGGAGCCTGCTTCCCTTCTTCTCTCTCTGCCTGCCTCTCTGCCTACTTGTGATCTCTGTCAAATAAATAAATAAAAATCTTAAAAAAAAAAGTACCAAGCAACAGAATGGATAAGTAAATAGTGGCATACTCACACAATGAGGATTTTATGCAATAACAAGAATAAACTATCTCTAACTACATACACAATTATGATGAATAATGCCAAGAGGAGAATTCAAACACAAAAACATATACAGATTAAGGATCCATTTATATAAAAACAAAGAAAATTAACTGTTAGTAGAAGTCTGTATGCTAAGTTTACTCTTCATGGGAATAGTGACTGATAGAGGGACCTCATGGGTGGTCTTACTGTTCTACCTTTTTAATTTGGATACTGATACTATACAGTTTACAAACAGTCTTCAGTTGTACATTTATGATGTATCAATAAAAAGATTTAAAAAAAAGTCTCTGGCCCAAGCTCCTGCTTTGGACATACCTTAAACTAAACCATGGCATAAAACCAGAAAAAGCCATTACTTAAATTTGTGTTAGATGGATAATCTTCAACATATCTTAGTAAAATGTTGGTTTTTTTCCTCTATGGAAGTTTCTAAAGTCTAAATTAATTCCACTTTGAAAAACTTATTCTCTTTTTGCCTTGTCTTTAGAGGAGGCAAAGGTTGCACACTATAGCCAAGACTTTTTAAGCATGATGTTACCCTATATCCAGACAATGAGGCGAACTGGACATACTCCTTCTCAAAGGTGACAACACTGTCTAGACTCTTGTTGGGATTCTTCCTGCTATTTCTCTGAGCAATATAGCCTGCCAGGTTACTCTTATATATTAAACCCATTTTCATTTTGTAATACAGGAAGTGTTACACATGCAAAAAGAAGTGGGACACAGGATGCCTGATATCTAGAAGTCAGTTGAGATATAAAACTAATGTTCATCAAACAACAGAAGAGTGATTCTGGGAGGAGGGAAAAAAAATTTCCCCTTCTGGAAACTGCAAGTTATTAAAATGCATTTAAGTACGAAATTCCTGAGGAATATTTGGAACTTTTCTAAGTTTCCACTTTTTCCACATCTTATTTTAGAAAGATCAGTAACCGTTAAAAATATTTTATATGTGGCTTTGCTCAGGATAGCTTAACAAATACTCGATTAAATAAGTGACAAACTAAATGTGTGGGGTTTAACCAGAACAAAGAGACAGTACTATACAAACATCTGAATACACTATTGTCCCTAAAACATAACAGAAAATAAATTACTGCTCTAAGAGCATTAATTCAATCAGTCTGAAAAAAATTCCTATGTTTATGTTCTCTTTACCAGGCACAATACTAGGCCCTGAAGATACAAAAAGAGTACAAGACACTAAATAACCTGATCCCGTGAAACTTAAAATTAGTAGGAGACAACACGTGATTGATGGAAGCCAAAGAGGGCTCTGCTTATGAAATTTTACATTAAGAAGCCATTCTTTAAAGATATTCAAGGCCTTTCATTATCAAAGTTCTTTATCTTTAGGGTGACCATCTCATTCACTTCATCACTCAACAAAAATTTACTGTGTATCTACTAGAAATTAAGCAGTGAACAAAATAAAGAAGTCTATTCTCAAGGAGCTTACTTACATTCTAGTATGCACCAAAGGAAGCATCAGAAAATAAGGAAAGTGCTGTAATTGTTAATAACACTGAAAGTGTTAAGTGCTGTAAACAAAAGTAAAGCAAGGAAAGACAGCTGGAAATAAGAGTGTCTGAAGGGGCAAGGAGGAACTATGTGCATATGTGAACTGAAACACAGGACACATTAGAGGGAGAAAGGAAAAGAAAACACATCTGGAATCCTAAATATCAAACTAAGGAATATGGACCTTTTTGATCAGTAATAAGGTACAATTTAAAGTTTCTGAGCAAGCAGAACATTATTCTAAAAGTCTATTTTCTCACAGATTTGAAGGAATAGATTGGAGAAGGCAGAATTAGGAAGCACAGTCTATTAGGAAGCTATTGCAATTAGCCTGAATAATACAATATGAGGGCCTACAGTGAATAATCGAAAGCAGTTGAATGAACAGGCCCCTACACAAGCAACTGAGAGACATGGAAATAGCAATAGGGATGTGGTAAATTATATACAATAGAGGGGTTTTGTTTTTTTCACAGGTGGTTGTGGACCTACATTCTGTAAAACACAAAATTGCATTTTGGACGTTCCAGCAATGTCACATTGTTGATACAAGATTCTATTTTTTTTTTTTTTTTGATACAAGATTCTAAATGCTTACTTTTGATTTGTTGTTAACTTGTGACAAACTGGTGACAAAAAAAAACTGGTCGGCCAGCAACCTGTCTGGTTATTAGGCCACATCTGACACGATCTAGAATACAGGAAAAAGAGTCCTAATTCCAAGATCTTGAACAGAGAAAATAATGATGTAATTAAAACAGAACCCAAAAGGAAGAGAAGTGTTTGGTAAGGAGTTATATATTGATCATGCTGAATTTAAGATATCAGTGAGACATATAGGTAAAAATTTTTGGTTAATTAGGGGAAAAAAAGAAACAGGTAAGAAAATATTGTCATCATAGAACATTTTTGTCCCAACTAGAACATTTTTGTCCCAAGAGGGAGTTGGGGTTAAGAACTAAAGAGTCAAATATTGGTCTTCTGTCTAATGGTATTAATGGAGTACTAAATAAATTATTTTTTTTTTAATTTTATTTATTTGAGAGTGAGAGAGAGCATAAGGTAGGGGAGGGTAAGAAGAAGAAGCAGACTCCCCACTGAGCAGGGAGCCCAATGTGGGACTCAATCCTGGGACTCCAGGATCATGACCTGAGCCAAAGGCAGTTGCTTAACTGACTGAGCCACCCAGGCACCGTGGATAAATTACTTTAATAACACTATACAAAAGTATGCAGAGAGACTCAAAGCAAAAACTAGAACAAATTCAACTCCTGCAAAAAGGGAACTGTGGTAAGCAGACTTTTAAGATGGTCCCAGTAACCCTATCTCATATATAACTGTATACACTGCATAATTAACACTCCCCTGAGTGTGCACTGAACTCAGTGACATGTTTCTAATGAAGAGAATATAAGAACAGTGAGGAGATGTCACATCTGTGGTTAGGTTCTTACCTTGCTACCACTCTCTCTACTGCCTTCTCAGCTTGCATTCTTTGATAAAGCAAGCTGCCATGCTGGAGAGATCCATGTGGCAAAGAAGTTAGGGCAGTTTCCAGCCAACAGACAGCAGCTGAAGCCCTTAGTTCAACACCCTGCAAGCAAATGAATCCTAAAACCAACCACATGGGCTCAGATGTGGAGCCTTTTCCAGAGAAGCCTTCAAGATGGCACCCCAGCCCTGGCTACGACCTTGAGTAAGAGATCTTGGGAGGAAACCCTGAATCAGATGATCTAGCTAAGTTGTGCCTGATTCTGAACAAAGACAGTAGTAAATGCGTGATTTTTAAGAGCTATGCTTCACAGTAATTTCTTATGAACAGTAGATAATTTACATAAAAAATTACACTGGCTATGATCCACATTTGTTAATAAGGCTTTTACCATGAAGTTACTCACAAATCTGGCAGCAGAAAATAAATCGCAAGTAGAAAAGTTAAGAGTCCTACTGACCTGAGAAGCCAGAGGGCAAGGTCTAGGATCTATGACAATGGCTGAAATTCAAGGTTGCATATCCTGGAAAGGAGGAAACCACAAAGACTGGAGTACCAAAATCTGCATACACATACCACTCAAATTTTTGACTGACTCCAAAAGTACACTTCTGGGAGAGAAGACTGCAAGGAGCCCAGGGGAAAAACAGCAGCTAGAAGCTAAAAGAGCCAAGCAGAGATTTTGACAACTGCCATCTATAGTGGATAAGTTTTTGGAATTTCAGTCTTGCCAAGTTAGAAGAATCAGAAAAGAATATCTCAAAAGAGCCATATTATAAAAATAAAGACCATATAATAAGACTAAATCTCAAAAAACGACAGTATCTCAAATTAAAATTTCATGTGCATGGCATTAACAATAGATTTAGACACTGAAAAAGAAATTATATAGCACTAAAAAAAAAGCAATAGGAAATAATCTAAAACACACATAAAAAATGAATACAACATTAATGACCTGAAAGGTAACATAAAGAGATACAATATACATGTAGTTAGAAATCCACAGAATAAAAAAACAAAGGGGCCAAAATCAAGAAAATTTCAAGAAATAATGGTTTAAATCTCTCCAGCTTTGATGAAAACCATAAACCCACAGATCCAAGAAGCTCATAAACTCCAAGCAGCTGGAAACCAGGGACAAAGAAAAATATTTTGTAAATATACAGAGAAATATAAGACATAGAAACAAAGATAAGAATAATAGCAAAACTGTTGCCCAAAGGTAAGCAAGCCGGAAAAAAAAAAAAAAAAAACCCCACAAAGAAAACCAAATAAAACCCAGAGACACAGGAGAAGGAAGTTTAAAATACAGGAAAAAGGTAAAAAAGAAAAGGAAAGCTGTCAAACTAGAATTCTATACTAAGAAAAATAGCTTTCAAAAATAAAATCAAAAGGCTTTGAGACAAACAAAAGCCTGGAGAATTCATTATGAGCATACATACACTACAATATATATATATAGGAAGTTCTTCGGGAAAAAAGAAAACAGAAATTCAGATTTACATATAAAGGACGTTAAGTACTAGAAATGGTAAATTCATGGGTAACTATGAAAGAGGTTTTTTGTTTTGTTTTACATTTTGTAATATCTTTAAAAGATATAAAGAAGGATGATGGCATGGCGAAGGCACAGGAACCAACCTAAAAGAGTCCAGAGTAACCAAAAGTGGAACTGGGCAATAAAATAATAAGAATCATACTAAATTGGAACCCAAAGAATAGAATAAATGATATAAATCAAGTAATGGAACAAATAAATATATGAGGGAGAGAAAGGACAGCTCCTCCCTATAGAAGAATATTACATAATGAAAAAGAAATGAGAGAAATTTTTTAAAAATCACCATTAGAATACAGTACTAATTGTTTCAGGGAAGATCAAGAACCATCCATGAATGCTAAAATCAGGGAGCAAAAGATTAAGGAAAAACAAGATACTGGCATAAACTAAAACCAGCATTCCTTAGGGTAATTATTAAGAAGAAAAAATTAGGGGCGCCTGGGTGGCTCAGTGGGTTAAAGCCTCTGCCTTCAACTCAGGTCATGGTCTCAGGGTCCTGGGATCGAGCCCTGCGTCAGGCTCTCTGCTCAGAGGGGAGTCTGCTTCCCTCTCTCTCTCTGCCTCCCTCTCTGCCTACTTGTGATCTCTGTCAAATAAATAAAATCTTAAAAAAATAAAATTTAAAAAAAAAGAAGAAAAAATTAACTTTAAAGTAGAGCAGCACAGCAAAAATCACATAACCAAGGTAAAAATCACCAGCAATGAGACATATCAACATCACGTAGCTCTTGATGTGACTCAAGGGGAAAGCACCATAATCACCTCAGTGGCATTCTTGCCAAACACATAATCTCAAACTAGTTATGAGAAAATATAAACCAAAAAATGAGTGATCTATTGCATAATACCTGAGCAGTACTCTTCACAAGTATCAATATCAGAAAAGAAAAGGAAAGACTTTCAAATATCTTTCTACAGGTTGGAGGAGTAAATACAGACATAGACCATTAAAGGTAAGTGGGATTCTGGGACAGAAAAAGGACATTACTGGAAAAACTGGTGAAATCTAAATAAAATTCGTAGTTCACAGTATTATACCAATGTAATTTTTTAAAAATTTATTTATTTGACAGACAGAGATCATAAGCAGGCAGAGAGAGAGGAGGAAGCAAACTCCCTGCTGAGCAGAGAGCCCGATGTGGGCTCGATCCCAGGATGCTGGGATCATGACCTGAGCCGAAAGCAGAGGCTTCAACCCACTGAGCCACCCAGGCGCCCCCCAATGTAATTTATAATGGTTATATAGAATGTTAGTAACAGAGGAAGCTGGGTAAAGGGTATATGAGAACCCTGTGTACTGGTTTTACAACTTTTCCGTAAGTCTCAAATTTGTTCAAAGTGAAAAGCTTAAAAAAGATAAAATTTAAAGCAAGAATAAGAGCAATGAATTATTATGGGATTTATAATATATGAATAAAAAGGTATGACAATAACTGCACAAAAAATGGAAGAAGTAAAAGTCCTCTATGTGATGTTCCTAGGGCATACAAGAAGTGGTATAATATTATTTGAATGCAGACGGCTATGATATGTACTGTAAATACTAGAGCAGATACTAAAAGCAAAGTAACAAAGACATATATAACTAATATGCCAACAACTGAGAAAAATGGAACTTATAAAAATAGTCAATCTAAAAGAAGGCATGAAGTAAGAGGAAAAGAATAATATATGGTACAAACAGAAAATAGATGGCTGATTTAATCCAATCATATTAGAAACTATATAATGTAAATGGTCCAGACCCTTCAAGCAAGACACAAACTTCTAGGATTAACAGGATCTCACCCATATGTGGAATTTAAGAAAGACAACAGATGAACATATGGGAAGGGGTTGAAGAAAAAAAGGAGAGGGCGCCTGGGTGGCTCAGTTGGTTCAGCAACTGCCTCAGCTCAGGTCATGATCTTGGAGTCCGGGGATCCAGTTCCGCATAGGACTCCCGGCTCCACCGGAGTCTGCTGCTCCCTCTGACCTTCTCCCCTCTCATGCTTTCTTCAATAAATAAATAAAATCTTAAGAAAGAAAAAAAGAGAGAGAGAGAAAAGGAGGGAAACAAGCCATAAAAGACTGTTAACAAGACAGAACAAACTGAGGGTTGATAAAGGGAGGTGGGTGTGGGATGGACTATAGATGGGTAATAGGAATTACAAAGGACACATGTTATGATGAACACTGGGTGTTTTAATTAAGTGATGAATCACTGAATTGTACTCCAGAAACCCATACTGTACTGTATGTTAACTACCTAAAAAATGTTTTTAAATACTTTATTTGACCGAGATCACAAGTAGGCAGAGGCTGGCAGAGGGGGTGGGAAGGAGGCTCCCCACTGAGCAGAGAGCCAGATGCAGGGCTCAATCCCAGGATCTTGGGATCACAATTTGAGCCGAAGGCGGAGGCTTAACCCACTGAGCCATCCAAGCGCCCCTAACTACCTAAAATTTAAATTAAAAAATATTTTTAAACTGCCAGGATTAAAAACAAGATCTATATGCTGTGGATAAGAAACCATTTTAAAATGTAAAGATGCAAAAAGGTAAAAGAATGGCGAAAGATATACAATGTAAGTAACAATTAACAAGGAAGCTGGATAAAATAGGATTCATTAAAAAAAAAAAAAAATTACCAGGAATGTTACAACAGAAAAAAGACAGATATTTCATAATGATAAGTAATCTCATCAGGAAAAAAATATCCTAGGTATATCTACAAGTAATAACAGTTTCAAAATATAAGCAGCAAAAATAGCACTAGTGTTGAGAAAAATCTATTAGTATGGTTGGCGGCTATTTCAACACTTATTTTCTCATTAATTGAAAAAAACAGTGGATAGAAAATTGATGGTGGTATAGAATAAATGAATAATATCAACTAATGTGACCTTGTGCCAAAAAACCCGAACACAATGCATATATAACATTTAGTAAGACAGGCCATATTTTGGGGCGCCTGGGTGGCTCAGTGGGTTAAAGCCTCTGCCCTCGGCTCGGGTCATGATCCCAGGGTCCTGGGCTAGAGCCCCACATCGGGCTCTCTGCTCGGCGAGGAGCCTGCTTCCTCCTCTCTCTCTGCCTGCTTCTCTGCCTACTTGTGATCGCTTTCTGTCAAATAAATAAATAAAATCTTTAAAAAAAAAAAAAAAGACAGGCCATATTTTATAAATCAATAACAAAATTATCAGAAAACATCTCCTGAATGCTTGAAAACTGAACAATTCACTTCTAAATAATCCATGGGTTACAGAACAATAAGATATTTATTTTTTTTAAGATTTTTTTTTTTTTTAATTTATTTGTCAGAGACAGAGGGAGAGAGAGTGAGCGAGCACAGGCAGACAGAGAGGCAGGCAGAGGGAGAAGCAGGCTCCCTGCTGAGCAAGGAGCCCAATGTGGGACTCAATCCCAGGACCCTGGGATCATGACCTGAGCCGAAGGCAGCTGCTTAACCAACTGAGCCACCCAGGCGTCCAGAGATATTTAGAAAATATTTAAAATAAATAATGAAAATATTACATCAAAATTTGGATGCAGCTGCTCAAATAGTACTTGGGGGGATTTATAATGAAATGCTTATATAATGAAAAGAAAGGTCTGAAATCAATCTAACAACTTAAAGTAGACAAAGAAGAGCATATTAAACCTAAAGTAAAAATAAATGAGCAGAAAACAAACAAACAAAAAGATTTTAAAAGACCCCAAAGATAACAGGACAAAAAACAAAACCAAAAGCTTTTTTTAAAGACCAATAAAATTGATAGATCTCTAATCAGACTGATCAAAGAAGACCAAATTACCAATATGAGGAATGAAAGAGAGACATGATTACAAAGTATGCTGATGACATTAAAAGAATAATACAGAACTATTATAAACTTTATGCCAAAAATGCAACAAATTATACAAAACAGACAAATGCTTTGACAGATTCAAACTACCAAAATTCAACTGAGAAGTAGAAAACTCAGGTAACTCTGTATCTTTATTAACTAAATTAAATTAGATCAGTAAATAAAAACCTTTCTACAAAGAAAACATCTGTCTCAGATTGTATAACTGGTAAATTCTTCTGAACATTTAAGGAAATACTACTAATTCTATACAAACTCTTAGAACATAAAAGAGGAATACTTCCCAACTCATTCTATGATATGAAGCCAGCATTACTCTTATGGCAAACCATTATTTAAAACGAGAGAGAGAGAATTACAGATCAACAGCCATGATGAATACGAACATAAACTCCTTAATAAAATTTTTGTAGGGTTTAAATTAAAATCTAGCAAAATACAAAAAGGCCCTAGGTAAAATGTATACAGTAGGTACCCAAAGACTGGTAAACAATTAGGTTTCATAACTTGTCACCTACCCTGTGAAGTCATATGACCTGTCCTTTTGAGTCTTATCAAAGATGCTTATATTTTATTTTATATATTACTTATTTTTTTTAGAGGGAGAGAAGGGCAGAAGGAGAGGGAATGATAGAATCTTAAGCTCCATACCCAGCTTCGTACCCAGCATGGAGCCCCATTTGGGGCATCTCATGACCCTGAGATCATGATCTGAGCTGAAACCAAGAGTCAGTTGTTTAACCAACTGTACCACCCAGGCACCCCAAAGATGTTTATATTTTTAAAATAATTATTGTTCTTTGGGGCATCTGGGTGGCACAGTTGGTTAAGTGACCAACTCTTGGTTTTGGCTCAGGTCACAACCTCAGGGTCATGTGGAGCTCTGAGTTGGGCAGGGTATGGAACCTGACTTAAGATACTGTCCTCCCCTCTCTCTCCCTTTACCCCTAACCCCCACTCTCTCTCAAATAAATCTTTAAAAAAATTTCAACTCTTGTTCCTGAACTTATAGGAATACTTTCAAATATTCAGCGACTCCCTGTATAAAAAAAAGAATGTAATAATTTGACAAACTACATAATTAACAAAAGCTGGAAATACCTATCTATCACACATGCTTGAACAGATTTAAGATCTTAACATCAGAATTTCTACCATTACTTGAGTCTTAGAGGCTTAGTGTTCCCTTTCACTGCAAAGAGCTCTTCTAATCAAGGACATCTGCAACTAGGCAGCATGGATGAGAGTGTCTATTTTCCTTTGATTGGGTGACTTCAGGACGGTGAAAGTCAATTGCATTCTCTTTCTGATCTTATCAAACTCTTCTAACATGGCTTTAGCAATAACAACTTTTACATGCTTTTGTTGTTCAGTGAAACACCCTACAATCTGATGACAATAAACTACGTAAATTAACAGTTCATCTCCAAGTGTCTAGAATCTCTTGAGGATTCCCAATCAAAAGGAGTTATTTATGTACAACCATGAATTCCCTTTCCTAATTTCTTTTTCCTGCCAAACCAAGTAACTCATTAGCACTTGTACAAAACACTCAAATGAGATCCATTAAATGATATTACCTGGACCATGAGAACAATTTTATCACTCCCGGCAGTCCTGGGAGAATTTCAAGAATTTTAGGGACAAAGGGTTAAAATTTCAGTTAATAGTGAAAAATGGGTGATAGTACTTGGCTTCATTAAATTCCCTTCAAGCCCCATTTATTGAAAACCTATAATTTATTAACTACAAAAATTCACAAAAAATTAATAGGAAATTAAAATCTCTGAGTTCCTTCAACTTAAAAAAAAAAAAACTGCTGGTTCAGTCCTTAGTATTTTTATACAGATATTACTGGTATATATTCTCTATGTTGATTATATCACTTAACTTATAACAGCAGGACTTCAGTATGGTAGGAATTCTGTTTTCAATAACTTACTGTGTCAAATGGATAAAAAATTCTTCCTGATTCTAATTTCTTATAGATCTGAATGTTGTAGAGAGTTCTTTAAAATAGGTAAAAATGATATGGATTCCCAAAAAGCATACATTTTAACATACCATTTCATTCTCATAAGCAAAATGAGTTATTCTGACAAATTCATATGAAATTGTGTATTATATATAAATGTAGCATTTTATTGGTTATACAATGTAGGAAAAATAAATGGGTTTTAGAGCAGAGGGGGTTGGGGGATGGGTGAGCCTGGTGGTGGGTGTTAAGGAGGGCACGTACTGCATGGAGCACTGGGTGTGGTGCATAAACAATGAATCTTGAAACGCTAAAAAAATAAAACTAAATTTAAAAATATATTTTTGAAAAAATTCCTTCTAACTTAGCTATTTTTATAAAGAAAAAAAAGGGTTCATGTTTAAATAAAGAAATCCTAGGGGCGCCTGGGTGGCCCAGTCGGTTAAGCGACAGCCTTCAGCTCAGGTCCTGGGATAGAGCCTGGGATCAGGCTCCCTGCTCAGGGGGAAGCCTGGTTCTCCCTCTCCCACTCCCTTGTTTGTGTTCCCTCTTTCGCTCTGTCTCTTTCTCTCTGTCAAATAAATAAAATTGTTAAATTTTTTAAAAATTTAAAAATAAAAATAAATAAAAAATTAAAAAAATAAAGAAATCCTATACTAGCCCATAATTCAATGAAGGAAAACTAGGAATATTCCAAAGAGAGAAAGATGGAGTGTCTTCTGATTTCAAAGAGCAACCATTTCCTTCCCTAGAAGAATAAAATCCTTTAAAACTTCATTTTCCAGAATTCCCTAAATTAATTATTCAAACTGTCTTCCTGATGACCTTAACTCTAATCTACCCAGGCACCCCCCCAAAAAACATTTACAAAAGCTTATCTTTAATACTCAACAGAACCAGTACAGTACAGGTTACAGCAAGGGGGAGTGATTATTTCCTGTTTTCCCCTCTCACAACACAACTTCTTGACTGTCTTGGTATACAGTGAAGGGTCTCTTTAAGGATTACAAATGGTAAAAGAAGGTAAGGGAAGAAGGATGGAGCACTGATCTGTAAAAGAAAGCAACCACTAAGTCCCACCTACTACTTAACACAAAAAGACAGGACATTTACTTTAATGTGTCCGTGCCTTATCACACAAAAAGAAAGGTAAGTATTACTAAATGAAGAGTTTTCTTGGCTACTCTGGTGTGTTATCTCTGGCTCTTCACAGGAATACATTTACTGTCCTTTTAGTATTCTTTTACTGTTTTCTGCCAGTGTTCACCCATGTGAATATGTTAACACTGGTATGAAATCACACAGCATTAATAAAAATGCCATTAATGCTGAGACAGATAGATGTTTTGATTTTAATATAGTTACAGAAAGGTATAGTTATAGAAAGCAAAGCAGCTTGTGTAGTGGTTAAATTCCAAATATATTATTTAAACTAAATAATAGGCTATATTTCAAGAACTTCTAATTTCTCATACTCCTCAAATATATTGCTAGATGGCATGACTGAAAATGGTGTACTCTTATTACTATAAGCATTTAATATACTATACATTTAATACATTTAATATACTATAAATCTAATATATATCTATAATAATGCGAATCTAATACATAGAAAGTTTAACAAAATGATTAATTAGCATATTATTTTGAATTGTAAATTCCTATTATGGGTTGCAGCAGTAAGTCAAACTATGGTAAAGGAATATGACACTTTTGAGCATCTGGGTGGACCAGTCAGTTAAGCATCTGACTCTTGATTTCGGCTCAGGTCATGATCTCAGGGTTGTGACAGCAAGCCCCATGCTTAAGATCCTCTTTTTCCCTCTCCTTCTGCCACTCCCCAACCTCAAAAAAAAGGGGGGGGGGGTGTATAGAACACTGTAAAAAATGTCAAATTTCCACTTTACCTGATCTTTGCCCATGGGTCTTATTTGTACACATTCTCAAAGGAGCTCAGGATTTTATTTTTTGTCATTAAAAAAAGCAGTAAACTGGGGCACCTGTGTGGCTCAGGCCATGATCCCAGGGTCCTGGAATTGAGTCCTGCACTGGGCTCCCTGTTCAGTGGGGAGTCCATTTCTCCCTCTCCATCTGCCCCTCCTCTTGCCTGTGTAATTTCTCTATCAAATAAACTCTTTTTTAAAAAAGCAGTAAAGCAAGATCTGCACCACAAAAAACTATTTGTCTTTCCTTTATAATAAAAGACAGCTCTCAAAAATTAAAAACAAATCTATAGTCATCAAAACACTGCAAATCAAAACCACATAATACCACTTCTTACTCATGGAATACTATAATAAAAAGATGATAGCAACGATGTTGAGGATGTCGAGAAACCAGAACCTTCATACACTATGGTGGGAACAGAAAAAGGTGCAGTGATAAGAAACCAGTCTAGGAGTTCCTCAAAAGTTTAAATATAGAGTTACCGTATGACTCAGTAATGCCATGTTTAGGTATATAACCCAAGAGAAATGAAAACAAATGTCCACACAAAAACTTGGGACACATGTTCATAGTAATTTTATTTGCAACAGCAAAAAAATGGAAACAACCCAAATGTTCAACTCACAAATGGGTAAATAAAATGTGGTATATTCATAGAATGGAGTATTATTCAGCAGCAAGAAAGAATGAGGCGCACCTGGGTGGGTCCTTTGGCTTCTTCCACTCAGGTCACGATCCCAGCATCCTGGGAGTAAATCCACATCAGGCTCCCTGCTTCCTGAGAAGCCCGCTTCTCCCTCCCCCGCTCCCCCTACTTGTATGCTTGTATTCCCTCTTCCACACTCTCTCTGTCAAAGAAATAAAATCTCAAAAAAAAAAAAAGTAAACTAGTGTCTGCCTAGGGCTAAGGGGTTTCAAGAAAACAGAGGAGGGGTAACTGCTAAAGTGTACAGTTTCTTTTTAGAGTGATAAAAATTTTCTAAGATTGTGATGGCTGCACAACTGTGTAGCTGGAACCCACTGAACTGTACACTTCAAATGTATGAACTGTATGGTATGTGAATTGTATCTTCATTAAGCTGCTAACATCCTCCTTCCTCAAAAAAACCCCAAAAACAAAAAACAAAAAACTAATGCTATGGCTTTTAACTGCAGCTACAGATACAGTAAGAGAGTTTATTTGTTAGAAGTACATACCCTTTGCACTTGCCACACTAAGTCATAAACTATGGGAGTGGGACCCACTCTTCTAGACTAGTGGGGGTAGTACAGTAAGACCCAAGTTCAAATCCTGACTCTTAACTTCCTAGCTGCATGACTTTTTAAAAAAGACTTTATTTGAAAGAGATAAAGAAATAGTGAGAGAGAGAAGAGCAAGAGGGAGGGGCACGAGACAGAAGCTGCTCATGTAGGGCTCATCCTAGGACCCTGCGATCATGACCTGAGCCAAGGGCAGACACTTAAACTACTAAGCCACCCAGGTGCCCCCATCCCCAGCTACATTTGACGTTTAGTAAATTATCTAATCTCTCTACATTTTCAGTTCCTACTTCATTACAATGGAGGAAGAAGTGTCTATTAAAATTGGCTTTCTGTAAGAACTTAATAAGTTAAAATATGCAAAGTATACCATATGACATACTGTGCTCAAAACAGCAGCTATTATTATTATTACAATTATGTTGTTTTTACTGGACATCTTCTTGTTCTTTACAGGGAAAAGTTAATGCAGACTTCTGCAATGTCTGCCCCAAATTCACGCATCTAAGTTTATTTATTTCACAAAGAGAGAGATCACAAGTAGGCAGGCAGAGGGAAGTGGGGGGTGGGCGGGGGCGTTGGGGGGGGAGAGGAGAGCAGGCTCCCTGCTGAGCAGAGAGCCCACCGGATGCTGGGCTCATCCCAGGACTCTGAGATCATGACCTGAGCTGAAGGCAGGGCTTAACCCACTGAGCCACCCAGGTGCCCCAAACCTTATATATCTTAACCCCTTTTACGAAATATTAACTTTTATCTTTAAAGGCAGTTTATTCTCTGATGCCCTGCTTGGAATAAAATAACATTTATGAAGTTACTATTCTTATAGAAATACAAAAATTACAAGAACACAAACTTTAATAATGCCACTAATTGTGGCATTAAACAAATTAAACAAATTCAAAGGTTATTTTTTAAATTACAAACTTAGGAATAAAGGTCAAAAGATTAGGCAGACACAAACCATTTAATTAAATAAAATTTGCCAATTTTTAAAAATACATTCACTTAAGTAAAAATGCTGATCTATATGCTAAGAACAAACTGAAGTAAATTTAAAATCCTGGAATTTCGGGGCACCTGGGTGGCTCAGTCGGCTGAGTGACTGCCGTCTGCTCAGGTCATGATCCTAGAGTCCCAGGATTGAGTCCCACATCAGGCTCCCTGCTCAGTGGGCAGTCTGCTTCTCCCTCTGACCCTCCCTACTCTCGTATTCTCTCTCTCTCTCAAATAAATAAATAAAATTTTTAAAAAATAATAAAACCCTATAATTTCTTACATAAGAAACTTTTGTTCTTAATTCCTAAGTAATTTGGTAACATCTCTACGGAAAGACATTCTTAATAGGACTCTCATGAATGAAAGCCAACATATTCAGATGGAGGATAACACATACACAAAATAATAAGAACAAAACCAGGAAATAACATTTGATATTTCAACATTTGAAATTTATATTTATATAATTTATATCAAACAACATTTGATATAAAAATTTAGCATTTCTTTTTTCTTTAGCAATTCCATTTCAGAATGAACCACCTATACTGGTGAGATTTTAACTGAATCTGGTATGAAATCAAAAGTCAATCAACGAGCACACTTCTATCTGAAAACATGAAAAGGAGTATTTCCTTTCAGATTCCTGAAGATATTTTAATACCTGATAAGTAAGTCATACTTTCAAAAAGTACAGTTCACTTCTTGGGAAAATCTATCATGGATTAGAAAACGCATTTAATGAAACCAAAATTAAATTGGGATTTTGTGTCTGGTGAGAGTTAAATGTAGAAAAATGCCATACCTAAAACTTAAACCATATCTTTTTCAAAGCTAAATAAATTTTTAAACACACCTACAGAAAAGTATCTCTCTACAAAGCTGTAGTGCCTTGCTTCCTTTGTCACCCACTCACCCAATGCTCAAACAACAATATTTTTAAATCACCTATTTTATTCAGCATATATCTGCCTTTCATAAGAAAACCTTCCTTAGAAAGTTAAATAATTAACTTTTATGTCAATTTTTTTAATGTTATAAAAGGAGCCCACAAATACCTTTGTCAACTTCTCAGAACTAAGTCAATGTTTACTATACTCCCTAATTAAAAAATTAAAATATTTTTACTGACTTTTTTACATATATATTTACTACTTTTTATACTATTACCGTTCTTTTGCTTTTTTTTTTTTTTAACATGGCTCTGATATGCCAATCTTTTGTAGAAAATTAGGAATTTACACAAACATTTTTCAGATAAGGAAGGAAAAGTGAAAACTAGAAAATGTAGCCTAAGTGAATCTACTATACTTTTAAAATATTTTTAAAATACGTGGTAACAAGTTAAAAATTCAGGAAACATCTTTTTATTGCTACAAGTTTACCTCTTCTCCAGGGAAAATGAAAGCAGATTAAGTTTATGTGAAACAGGCCCAACTACATCTATATTCTAACTCACTTTTTAAAAATCTGCAAAATAAGCTCACAGCATACACTAAAATTGCTAAAATTAAGTAACTGAAGTAAAACATAAAGAAGAAATTTAGAAACCAGCTGTTTTTAGGCAAGGATCAGATATTTTGATATAGAAAAGCACTTGACATATTATGCGGCATAACAATTATCTGGCATAACAAATAACCACAAATAGTAGTAAGATCTCTTACCAATTTCAGCAGGTAGTTGTTTGATTTTGTTCTCTCGAATGCTAAGCATGCTGAGTTTTGACAGATTTTTGATGTCCTTTTCCACAGTAGTTATACGATTAAAGCGAAGGTAAAGAGTTGTGAGAGAATCTAGCCTATACACCACTGAAGGAATTTCTCTCAGTTTATTATGCCGTAAATCAAGCATCCGCAGTTTCTTCAAGTTATCAAGAGAGTCAGGCAAACTGGTAAGTGAGTTTTCATTTAGAGCCAGTGTCATGAGATTTACTAGACAGCCCACCTCAGCTGGGAGGGACTGCAATTTGTTGCTATATAAATAAAGTTCTGTTAACTGAGTCAACTCTTTGATTGATGATGGCAATATATGTATAGACCTCTTGGATAAGTCCAAACGCATTGAATTCTCTTCCCGGCATTTGTTGAGCTCTTTAATCACCTCTGCATTGCTAGATTTTTTTCTAGTCCCAGGTGCTGGATTTGGCCGTTTGATCGTATTGTCAACTGAAAAAGCCACCCCTGGCTGGGCAGTACTGGAGTCCTTCTTTCCATCTTTGGCATCTTTCCCTTTGGTCTTAGGTTCTTTTTCTTTGCTCTCTTTCCCAAAACCTCCAGAGGCTTTTGCCTCCTTTTCTCTTTCCTTGGCTGATGGCACTTTGGAATCTTTCTCTTTAGAGTCTTTTTCTTTTCCTAAACTACTACTCATGGTGACTCAAGCTTGGGCAAAAACTACATGAACTCCTTTGTTTTATTTGCCAACAACAGTAACTGGAATTCGAAGATGAAGAGACAAAGATCCTACACAATCACAAAAGGTGTTGGCTTGAAGAAGTAATCACCATGGAGGAACAGCCACCTGTTACATGTTGGATCTAAAAGCACTATGCCCATTTC
Source organism: Mustela lutreola (assembly GCF_030435805.1). Classification (NCBI taxonomy): domain Eukaryota; kingdom Metazoa; phylum Chordata; class Mammalia; order Carnivora; family Mustelidae; genus Mustela; species Mustela lutreola. The sequence goes on from NC_081293.1 coordinate 18,848,397, forward strand.
TGGTAACTTGCTCCAACTGGTGAAATGGTGATGGTCAATGGTTCATTAGAATTCCTGAAATACAATACAAAAAAAAAAAAAAATTAAATTATTTTCTATTATAATTTATATTAAGTAAATGGGCTCTGAAAAACAATGTTACTGAAAATTTGGCCATTTTCCTATGATTTGATGTAGTAAATATTTATTGAACACTTTCTACTATGCAAAATCCATTGAAAAACTATAAAAATAGTTAAGGCAGGCCCCTATCTTCAATGACTTTATAATCTAAGAAGCAGACGTAAGGTAAGTATACAAGTTACTGATAAGTTTGTAAGAACTGAAAAGTGGAAGAAAATCATAATAGCAGCTAATGTTTGAATACTTTCTATGTACAAGCACTACTGTAAGAAACTTACAAATATTAACTTAATACATACAGCAGCCCAAAAGATCAACTCTTGTCCCTATTTTTTAAATAGGGACAGCAAGGCACAGAAATACTTTTAAGTAACTAGCCCTGTGATCTTGGAAAAGCAACAGAGTTGAGATTCTAATGTATATATCCACAGCCTGTGTTCCTAAACACTACACTAAAACTGCTCTATCTGCAACTAATTGCCAGACAGCTTTAGGAATTAGAAAGAACTTCAAAGAGTGTAATGATGAACTCAAGAGCAGCCTCATAAAAGAACAAAAGAATAAGGTGAAATATGTATGGAGCACAGCAAATAGTTTAGGGAAAAGGACATTAAGAATCTGTACTTTAGGGACAACTGGTGGCTCTGTCGTTAAATGCCTATCTTCGGCTCACATGATCCCAGGATCCTGGAATCCAGCCCCACATCCGGCTCCCTGATCAATGGGGATCCTTCTCCCTGTACCACTCCCTGTGCTTCTGTTCCTTCTCTCCCCATGTATCTCTCTGTTAAATAAATAAATAAATAAAATCTTAAAAGGAAAAAAAAAAAAAAAAGAATCTGTACTTGAATAAGCCTTCTAGGTGATTCCAATGCAGGTAGACCTAGGGAACCACCTACCACCTTGAGAAACAGTAACAAAGAGCAATCTCCAATGAAGTCTATAAACTAGAAACTGAATGGTGATAAGGGTTCTAAAAAGTAGAAAAAACTGGTAAAATGACTGACCAAAAGGAACTACAAAGGCTGAATAGATGAGTAAAATGTTTGTGAAAGAGTCAGTCCTCCCTAAGCATTTTGAAATTTAAAATATGTTTGTATCCTGTGGCTCTGTTATTTTTATAAGTAACTGATCTTTATGTGGTAGTAGGGCTTAAAGATGAAAGATAAAATAATCATTTACCTGATCAGCTTAAGAGGTTAAAAAAAAAAAGCTAAAATTTTATGAAACCACCAAAAGTACTTGATAGTCTAAGTGCACAGGGTCATGCTAAGAATTTCTATACAGAGGATGTGAGCCTTACCCTATACAAGGTACAGTTTAATTAGATAGCCAAAACACTCACATATAATTAAACGTAAGATAGCACAGTAAATCTTCAGACAATGACATATGCTATTGCTCTTATGAGAAAACTGTCATCAGTGAAAATGGCTGAGAAAGGTTGTGTACAGAAGTACAAGCAAGTAAAGTCAAGGTGGCAAATCAGTCCAGGTAGATACAGTGAAAGGGTAACTTAAGCCAAGAATACCAAATGATCTTAGTTTGCCATAGGAAAATGAAAAGGTGGAACTTTGCTGAAGCAAAATCTCAAGGGTGCAGTAATAATAGGAGGTGGATAGAAGACTAATGATCTGTAAATTCCAGACTAGAGTTTGAACTTCACAGCTTGTAAGATTCTACAGTTAAACAAACACGCAATTTTTGCTAGTGTGTCAGGAAAGTTACTATCTCCCCACTATTCACCACCCCTTAGAGAAAATAATGATTTTTGAGCTACAATGGAGAAAAACTAAGAAACCTTCAGAGGTACTGATTGAGAAAGCGATGCTATTAAGCCAAAATGAAAGTACATTTATTAAAATGATACAACGGTGAATAATGGGAGTATATACACAGATGACGGAATACAGACATCACTTATCAATTCAGATGTTAAGAAAGGTCATTTATACCAAGTTTCTGAAAATCAAATTTCTATTTGGCAAGATATGTATGTACCGAATTTCAAGTAAGATGCAGATAGAATAAAAAAGATATTACATATTAAAGAACAAATCTAGCATCTCACAAAGTATACTAGCAAAACTTTAATGCTTCTGCTTAATAATCAGATTCAAAAACGTTTTTATGAGTAAAAAGTAACACTTTTCTAAACATACACTGGCATTTTTAAAGACGGAATCCTTGGTCTCCTATTCTGATGTTTCCCAAACTTCAATAAATAAAATAAAATAAACCAGGAATATTGGTTTAAGAAAAATAAATTCCCAGGCTCTGTCTTAAACCACTGAACTGGAATCTTCAGGAAGAGCAATCTAGGAAACATCTGTTTTAATAAGAAATGTTTCAGGGCGCCTTGGTGGCTCAGTGGGTTAAGCCTCTGCCTTCTGCTCAGGTCATATCAGGGTTCTGGGATCCCAGCATCACATCAGGCTCTCTGCTCAGCATGGAGCCCGCTTCCCCGCCCCCATCTCTGCCTGCCTCTCTGCCTACTTGTGATCTCTGTCCATCAAATAAATAAATAAAATATTTTTAAAAATGTTTCAGCAAATGCTTATCAAGTTTGGAAATAGAGGATATAACGAAATCTGAACACTGAAGATCTGAACATGGGTATATTTACTACTGTATTTCTTAAATATTATTCTAAAAATGACTATTGAGGGGGTGGCTGGCTGGCTCAGAATGACTGTATGTCATTCTTGATCTCGGGGTTATGCGTTCAAGCCCTACAACGGATGTAGAGATTACTTAAGAAAATAAAATGAAAACCAAAAAACTACTTAAATATTTTTATGTTACATACATGATACTACTACAAATGTTAAAAATGGATCCATAAAAAATTAAAATAAAAATTAAAATTAAGGATTAAGGAGTGGGTCAGGAAAGAAATTGCATTAATGACAAAACAAGTTACTAATAATTTCAAGTTTCCACTGAAGTTTGAAAAAAGACCTCCCATTACATATAATTACCATAATCTATCTGAAGTTCATCCTAGAGATACCTGAGCTGTTTGATGGTTTCCCTGCTATAGTGATGGATTTGAACTGACCCCAGATACCCATCCTATCTATAATTCTTGTACCTACTGAGATTTATTGGGATACAGTTCAGGCACTGTTCTCGTAAAAATGTAACTAGTTAGAACAGAATTTGGACTTTGACATCACCATACTGAAAGGAATTTACTAACCAGGCCTGACTATTAACTAAAAATTTTTCATATCCAGTAAAAATATATGTTGTCTAAGACAACTAACGAATGAGTTGAAAGTCCCAAATTAAGTTCTTGTCTAATCCAGATCTGAATCAGGTGACACCACTAGATTTTTTTGGAGAAGAAAAAAAGTATTGGGAGTAATCCTTCATGTTTCTTGGAAATAAACTAGCCAATAGATTTCTTAAAAACTGGGGCACCTGGGTGGCTCAGTAGGTTAAGCTTGCCCCTCCAGCTCAGGTCATGATCTCAGGGTCTTGGGATTGAGCCCTGCATCGGGCTCAGCAGGGAGCCTGCCTCCCCCTCGCTCTCTCTGCCTGCCTCTGCCTACTTGTGATCTCTGTCTGTCAAAGAAATAAATAAAAATCTTAAAAAAAAAAAAAAAGATTTCTTAAAAATCCCTTTATAACGTTGTGGGAGATGGTTACATTTGCACAATTTGACTCCTGCACCCACTTATGTAACAGAAAGTGACAGTACCCATTCTAAAAATGCTTAAAATCTAGTGAAAAAGCATAAAATTGCACCAATTACTAATCTGAGGCTAGCAATGGTGTTTCTATATTGGGGTCTTTATCACTCCAGAAGATTCCTCTATTCCTGACCACCTAATAACTATCATAAATAGAGCACTTGACATGACCTTTTAATCTTATTTCAAATTCTCACAACAACATCAAGGAAGATACTAAAAGTGTCTCCACTTGGTTTTTTGAGTCCCTTTTATCATTTAACCAAAAATGAAAGCAAATATTACCAATGCTATCTGTTGGCAGAGGTCTCAGTTGATCAAACTTTTCTAGGGTACTTAGTTATGTTCCAAATTACAAAAATTCTTAACTTCAAGTTCCTAAGTAGAAGAGTTCCTCTATTTCCAATTTATAGATAAGAAAATTGCGGCATTATAGTCAGATACCTGGACATAAAGAAAAATTCAAAACCAAGTCTAACGGATTCTAAGACCATGTATGTTCTTTCCACTATACCATGCTGTATTTCAAAGACAGCTATCCAAATCATAATTGTATTCGGATGCTAATTACAATATTTTAGGCCTCAATACATTCTAAGACAGGGGTCAGCAAACTTTTCCTGTAAAGGGCCGCATATTAAATGCTTTAGGCTTTGTGGGCTAGATGTTCTATTACAGGTGCTCTGTTCCATCACTTTAACATGAAAATAGCTGTAGACACTTGTAAGTGACTAGATGAGACTATGTTTCAATAAAAGTTTACCAAAAGAGGCCACATACTGAATTTGGCCCCTAGCCAACAGTTTTGCAGATCAGAACTATATTTTGTATGCAAACTTGATGTTAAGAAGTAAAAAAAAAAATCTCCTTGTTCTTATAATACACTCAACATTACTTTTAGCTATTTCTAAAATAACTACCACATCAATAAGCCACATATACTAAATATATTCCCTAGTCTTACCTTAAATGTGGGTATGAGAGCTTTACAATATTGGACCCTGAATTACAATGTAAATGACTTCTGGCTCCAAAGAAGATGGAATAAGCCCACCTTACCATTTCTCCCATTAATTACAACCTAAAACCCTGGACAAAATACATAAAGCAACTAGCAGAAGTTTCTGAAAAGTAGAGAAAAGAAGGTACAGTGGCTAGGGACTCTGGCTGAAGGATTATTCTACTGGTGAGTTCTCTGTGGCTTTTGTTGTTGTTGTTTCCTACATATCCTGGCTTGGCAGTAGAGAAGCTCATAATTCAAAAACACCAGTAAGTACCTACCAAAAAAAAAGGGTCCAAGCAATGTTCTCTCTCTCTACTCAGAGGTCTATGAAGAGAATGAAAAGCTACAGTCTAGAAGAAAATGTATCCAGAACATACAAAGAAGTCCTTTAAATAGTAAGAAAACAATCAATCCAAATAGAAAAGGGGTGAAAGACTTACAGAGACACTCCACTAAAGACACATAAGATGTTCAATTACTAGTCATTAGGGAGATACAAACATAACTGCACGTCTTTGAGAAGAGCTAAAATAAAAAATATGGATGATACCAAGTGCTGGTGAAAATGTGGACAAATTGGATCAATCACTCATTGCTGATGAGAATGTAAACTGGTACAGCCACTTGGAAAACAATTTGGCAATTTCTCATAAACATAACCCAGAAATGGTACTCACAGGTGTTTATCCTAGAGAAATGAAAACTTATGCTGACACAAAAACATGTACACAAACATACATAGCAGCTTTATTTGTAATGCCCCAAAGGTAGAAACAACTGAAAAACTGGAACATCTATACAACAGAACACTGTTCAACAATAAAAAGGAAAAGGAACAAACCACCCTTGCAGACAAAAACTGGGATGGATCTCAAGGGCACTAGGCTGAATGAAAAAGTATCAAATAGTTGATATGTATGATTCTGTATGATTATGTTCATACAGTATTTTTAAACAACAAAATTATACTTAGGGAGAGCAGATCAGTGGTTGCTATGGCTTAGGGTTGGGTGAGAGTATGACTATAACGGGGTAGCATGTGCAAGCTTCTTTGAACTGATGAAACAGTTGTGTACTTTGTGTGGTAGTTTTAAGAATCTGTACATGTTTTCAGGGTGCCTGGGTGGCTCAGTTGGTTGAGCATCCAACTACTGGTTTCGGCTCAGGTCATGATCTCAGGTTCATGGGATCAAGCCCCATGTCAGGCTCTGCATTCAGCAGGGATCCTGCTTGGTTGGGATTCTCATTCTCTCTCTACCCCTGCTCCTCTGCCTCCCTGTTCTCACTCTCTAAATAAATAAATAATCTTAAAAAATTTTTTAAAAAAAGAATCTGTGAAGTTTTCAAATTTCATGGGACTATCAACATCCCCCCTCCAAAACAAGATTGCATAGAAAAACTGGTAAAATCCAAGATTGTAGTTTATTTAATAGTATTATCAATGTCAATTTCCTGATTTTGATAATTATACTATAGTTACTTAAGATATTATTGGTGGAAAATAAATAAAAAGTACAAGGGACCTCTCTGTACTATTTTTATAAATTCTATCAGTGTAAAATTATTCCAAAAGAAAAATGTAAACAATAAAATACAATAGTTAATACAAATCTACCATACATAAATTATTAAAAAAAGCACACTGAGTTTTTTCAATACAGTGGAAGTTTAAAAACCACATTGAAAAAAGTATTTTAAATAACAATTTTTAAAAAATAAATGAGTAACAATTCATAGCGGCTATGAAAAGATTTTTCTCAATCTTTTTCAATTTCAGATAAAAAAATATACCCATTCACAGATACCATTCAATTTGGGAAGGTAGATATTTCATAAACATTACCAGGAAAGAAAAGATTCCTTCTTTTAAGTATAAATACATTTAAATACAATTTAATTAATGCAATTATCATTCATAAAATAATGGTGAGTAAATCAGGAACACCCTAATCATACATTCCCCTCTTTCTTCTAGATAAAATTACTAAATAATTTAACTAGAATTAGTTTAAAAGCTTGGCTATTATACATCAAAATACTCAGTAACTCCAGTTTTACTTGTCATAGCTAATGCTAACTGACCTTTTAGTAAAAAAAAAAAAAAGAAAGAAAGAAAGAAAGAAAGAAAAATTAAATGGAATGTAATGAGGAAAAATATCCGCAATGTTATCAGACATGCTACCATAAATCTGAGGTATAACCCACCAATATCCAGTAAACAGTGTTGTGATGTCACACCACTGCTCTTAGAATTTGAGGGTCAAATTAAAAGGACAGTTCCAATAGTTCATTGGAAATAAATAATTTCATTATTTTGTAATCCATCTGGTAAGATTTAAACATAAGTGACATAATTGACATCTACTACAGAATCAAAGGTGAACATTATTGTAGAAAAATAAAAGGTTAAAAAAAAAAAAGAAAGAAAAAGAAAAGGTAAATGAGTTGTAACTATATTAGGTCCAAGAGGCAGGGAGCCAGAGACTATACTAGAGCACAGTTCTGGCAATATGGTAAAGAACCAATGCACAGAAAATTTACTTACTCGGGCATTTTTAGAAATGATATATGTACGGAAGATGAATACTAGTAAGACATAAATAAGCAGTTCCTAAATGGCAGTCCAACGACGACTTCAAGCAAAAGAAATACTACAATAACCTCATATAAGCATTTAACAAAATATTTACTGAACTCCTCCATGTGCTAGGCATCATGCTAAGTGCTAAATAAATCAAACAGACATGGTTCCTGTCCTCAAAGTGCTTACAGTCAGGTAGAAAAAAGAAACAAAAAAAGCATTTCATAAATAGAATATAAGATGTAAAGGCTGAGATATGCAAGAACATCATGAGACAGAGGAGTGAAATGGAAGCCATTTCACTGATATGAGATCAGACTGAAGTTTATGCAGGATTTTGTAACAGATCTTCTATACCATTCAACGGTTTTAAGGAGTAACATGGTATATTTTTAATCTCTCTCACAATATTGTACAGAGAATGGATTTTGAGGAAAAGTGTAGAAGCAGGAAAGTGATTAGGATTATTACAGCAACTAGTAACTATTAACTAATAACTATTAACTAATAACTATTACAGCAACTAGGTGAGACTTGATCTTACACTAAAATATTACATAACAGATAAAGTGGGTACATTCAAGAAATCTTTAGTAGGAAAAATTAACAAACTTGGTGATACATTCTATGTGGACAAAGAGGTTGAGGAAGAGAATCCTAGAGCTAAGAGTTTTGAGATAAAACCATGTGGAAGTTATCAGCATATTGATAGCCCATAAGACCATGATCAGCATGAACAATACAAAAAGGGGGGTGATGAGTTCAGGGCTAGACTCAGGTCATCTGTAACAAAGACCCTGATCCTAGGCAATGACAAAATTTACAGATAAGGTATAAAAGGTTTCTTCCTGAGGACAAAAGATGGGCTAGAGTGGTAGGAAGCAAAATAAAATATATATATATATATATGGTATCCTGATTATACCAAGTATTAACAAGAATGTGGAACAACTGGAATTCTAACTCACTGCTGGTGGGATTATAAAAGTTTTCCAATTTTTAAAACAGTTTGCTACTCTATTAACAAGAATAAACTCTCATCATGTCAAAGTAGACCTATAAAATTACAACTGATTATATTCTTTCAGTACACTGTATAAAAATTAACCTTCAGTACCTGCCATGTAAATATTATATGATCCATTATATCTAATATCATTTACTTCAGTATTATGCCAATATAGTTGACCTGCATAGCCACCATGATAAAAAATATGCATGTCTTATTTTAGATTAAAAGCTACATAGTACATAAATAAGAATTAAAAAGGTAAACTATACACATACTTTCTTGGTAAAAGAAATTATTAATCATATTCACATCATCAATACTGAAACTAGAAAAACCTATGAGATCATCTAATACAAACCCATCATCCTTTCAATCACCCACTCATTCATCAAGCACCTATGAGTCAGGTACTATACTGTTATCTGGGGCTAAAAAAGCCAATCAAACAAAAAATCTTTGCCTTCAGTGACGTTACAAAGAGAGGGAAACAGACAAGTTATAAACTTTGGGAAAGGTAATGTGAGAACACAGTGATGAAGGAGGGGCAGAAAGAAGACTGTGATGAGACTGTAACTGAATCCTCAAAGTTGAAGAGGTTCACAAATTCATTCTATGGGGATGGGTAGATACTGTGTACACAGGAAATGGCATGAGAAAATTATCCAGACCCAGGAACCACAAGCAGTTTTTCTACGTTGGAGTTCAGGCCCCAAAATAAGGTTGGAAATCCAGACTAATTTTGAAAGTTTAAGTATTCAAATTTAGTAATTTGGACTTTACTCTGCAGCACCACAATTTCAAACCCTAATATTCCAGAAGGGTACTTTCTGGAGAAATATGAAGAGCCATTAAAGGATTCCCAAAGAGGGGCGCCTGGGTGGCTCAGTGGGTTAAAGCCTCTGCCTTTGGCTCAGGTAGTGATCTCAGGGTCCTGGGATGGAGCCTGGTATCAAGCCCTGCAACGGGCTCTCTGCTCAGCAAGGAGCCTGCTTCCCCCTCTCTCTGCCTGCCTCTCTGCCTACTTGTGATTTCTGTCTATCAAATAAATAAATACAATCTTTAAAAAAAGAAAAAAAGAAAGAAAGAAAGAAAGGATTCCCAAAGAAGAGGGCATATCATGGAACTATTTTTGAAAACTTATCTGATACTGTTCCACGTGATTTTAAAAGATCAGGGATTCAAAAGTAAGACAAAATCTACTTAGAGGGCTACTACGAATTTTAATGACTGATTTTCAAATGCTCTCAAATCAGTGCTAGAAGTGTTCCAGAAGAATTATTTGGGGAGCTTAGAAATCCTAAACCCAAGAAACCTACCAAAGTAAGTATCTAGGGTAGGAAACAGCAATCTATATGTTCAAAGAGTTTTCCAGGTGATTACAATGCAGGACCAAATTTAGAAACCATGCAATAAAGCCATATAAAACATGATAATGGTAAACTCAACCATTTTTCTTTTTTAAAGATTTATTTGAGAAAGTCAGAGAAATCGAGCCTGGGGGTGCAGGGAGAGGGAGGTAAGCAGCAAACTCCCACTGAGGGCAGACCCCCGAAGTGCAGGGCTTGATCCCTTGACCCATGAGATCATGACCTGAGCTGAAATTAAGAGTCAGATGCTTAACCAACTGAGCCACCCACGCTTCCCTCAACCCCTTTTCCTGAGAGTATTTTTGAATTTCTGGCTCCTTTTTAGGTTGTCTCAATGTTTAGGGAAGTGCTGCCAGCATTTAATGGACAGGGGCTAAAGGCATGAAGAACCATCCCTGCATGCTGCACAATCCTTAAATGACCATCGGATATATAACTAGTTGAAATATCTATTTATAATTCTGAATACTTAGACCCTAACACCATTTTCTTAAGTAATCTCTATGCCCAAAGTGGGGCTCAAACTCATGACCACAAAGATCAGAGTTGCATGTTCTACCAACGGAGGCAGCCAGGCAGCTGCATTCTAGGTTCTAATGCAGCTAGAACCTAGCTCCATTTTACATATGAAGTCCAATTATTTTTGCACTTTTCAGGAAATATAAACAACATCCACATTCTAGAAGGGAAGGCTACTTTGTTTAGATTGTACTTCAGAAATTAGTATTATTATTTTTTTTTATTCATGACTCTGACAATCACAGACACCCATACAGATCCTGGCATCTGAGTCACCAACACAACATACCTATGTAAGTCTGCATTTGCAACCATTATGATGGTATTATGTACAAGCCTTGGTCTTCATTATTTTCTAGTATTGTGCCTGGGCATTTTCATATTGACAAACAAAATGTATATCGTATTTTTCCTTTCAATTAGCCAGTGTATTATATAATTTCAGTGTAAATCATTGTTTCAGAAGAGTAAAAGGGTTTTACAAAGTAATTTGTTATATAAACAGGGTATTAGGTCTGAGGCACTTAAAGAACCACTGGTTCATTCATTCATTAATTTTAAAGATTCTATTTATTTATTTGACAGAGAGAGACACAGTAAGAGAAGGAACACAGGCGGGGGAGTGGGAGAGGAAGAAGCAGACTTCTATTGAGCAGGGAGCCCAAGGCAGGGCTCAATCCCAGGACCCTGGGATCAAGACCTGAGCTGAAGGCAGACACTTAACCACTGAGCCACCCAGGTGCCCAAGAACCACTGGTTTTAAATTACAAACTGATGTTAACAATACTGGGTAAGAATAATTCAAGATACATTTTAGAGACAGAATCAAAGTAGTTGGAGATGAATGGGATTAAGGAGAAGAGATCCAGAATAATGTCAAACTGCTGGCTTGAACAACTAGATAGATGTAATATGGATTATTCAAGTTAGGGAACCAGAAAGGGGAAAAACTGTAAAATTTTGGACAAGCTTCTATCGAGGTTCCAATGAAAACACCAGGCTATCCTATTCTAGTCTACACTTGAAAAACAGGATTTGGAGAGACGCCTAGATGGCTCAGGACAGGATCTCAGGGTGCTGGGATCAAGTTTTATAGGGCTCGGTGCTCAGGAAGGAGTCTGCTTGTCCCTCTCCCTCTCCTCCCCCTCGCCACTTGTACACTTACTTGCTTTCTCTCAAATAAATAAAATCCATTTATAACTCTATCATATCCTCAATTTTAACTTTAAGTTGTCTGGGGATTTGGGAGCACATCTAAACATGGAGGCCTTTCAGTATAAGATATCAAAGCCCAAGGGGAGAGAACATCAGAGAAAACAGCACAAAAATTTACTCCTCCACAAAAGCAATGGAAAACTGGCAAAACTCATTGTAATAGTTTATCAGAACTATCAAAACTAACCAAAAGCTTGCACCCAGGGTGCATTTAGAAAGGAAGGAAAGAAGGACTGAATCTCAGTAAGTGATATTTTTGATATTTTAACTTGTCCTAGTCCCAGTCCCTGCTTTCCAGATCGATGGTAGCCTTGAAAAATTATAGCCCAAATTCCCAGTACAGCCTAGCAGCCCCTAGAGGGAGAAAAACAAAGCTGGAGCTCTCTGAAAGCTTCACTGCCCCCAAATTATTACTATTAGACCTGTCTGGTAGATCCCAGAAAAAAGTCCCCTTAAAATTCTATCCATATTTGACCTGACTGAGTTGTTTATCCATTGCAAAATAAATTTTCAGGGAAGGGTTTGCTGAAAACAATTAAAGACAAGTGTTTTATACTCACAGCTGCTTGAGGTGGTGGCCAATATTTGTACTAAACAACAGGCTAATCAAAAAGTTTTAAAAACAACAACAAAAGAACTAGGAATGAGATACCATACAGACTTCGAAAAGTTCCAACACATCCCTGGGAAACTAGACGCTCATGTACATACTTAAGGCAGTATGCATGCCCGAGGTATATATGCTCAGGAAAAACCTGAGAATGCCCCAAGCTCTTATTTTTAACCATGTGGCCCTGCACAAGCAGGAACAAAGGACTAAGGCAGAACTGTCAGATGCCTGGTTGAGTGCTTGAAGATATATCCCCACAACAGAGTTCTTTAGCAAAGACTAGGAGATTTATTAGTCCCAGGCATTTAAATACATTTCTGTCCAATCATTAGCTAATCACTAAGCTAAACAAGTAGAGACTTCGGAGGCCACACACAACAGAATTAGTTCAGAAAAGTCACTAAATCAACAACCACCACAAGCAGCAAAAACAACACACCCTGGGGAAAGGGCAAAATCTCCATAGTTGCCCTGTTATTTAAAATATTGTTCTTTAGGGACGCCTGGGTGGCTCAGTCAGTTAAGCAGCTGCCTTCGGCTCGGGCCATGATCCCAGTGTCCTGAGATCGAGTCCTACATAGGGGCTCCTTGCTCAGCAGGGAGCCTGCTTCTCCCTCTGCCTCTGCCTGTCACTCTGCCTGCCTGTGCACACGTGTGCTCTCTCTCTCTCTGAAAAATAAATAAAAATAAAATCCTTTTTAAAAATATTGTTCTTTAAACAATTTTATTATTCAAAATGTCCATATTATTGGGCACCTGGGTGGCTCCATTGGTTAAGTAACTGCCTTTGGCTCAGGTCATGATACTAGGGTCCTGGGATCTAGCCCTGCATCAGGCTCCCTGCTTAGTGGGGGGCCTGCTTCTCCACCCCCCTGCATGTGCTCTCTCTCTGTTAATATAAATAAATAAAATCTTAAAAAACAAAATAAAATGTCCAAATGTAATTTTTCAACAGACTATCTCATCAAATACAGACCATGAATAAAACATAAAAATTATTTGGGGATGGGGTGCCTGGGTGGCTCAGTTAAGTGTCCATCTCTTGACTTCAGACCAGGTCATGATCCTCAGGGTCCTAAGATTGAACCCCACATCAGGCTCCACACTCAGCGCAGTCTTCTTGGGATTCTCTCTTTTCCTCGGCCCCGCCCCTTGCTCATGTTATCTCTCTCTAAAATAAATAAATAAAAATTTTAGGGGCGCCTGGGTGGCTCAGTGGGTTAAGCCGCTGCCTTCGGCTCGGGTCATGATCTCAGGGTCCTGGGATCGAGTCCCGCATCGGGCTCTCTGCTCAGCGGGGAGCCTGCTTCCTCCTCTCTCTCTCTGCCTGCCTCTCTGCCTACTTGTGATCTCCCTCTGTCAAATAAATAAATAAAATCTTTAAAAAAAAAAAAAAATTTTAACAACAAAAAGTTATTTGGGGAAAAAAATCCAACAGATAGTCTGATGTTGAAAATACAATAACTGGGGGCACCTGGGTGGTTCAGTCAGTTAAGTGTCTGCCTTTGGCCCAGGTCATGATCCCAGGGTCCTGGGATCAGAGTCCCACATCGGACCCCCTGCTTGGTGGGGAGTCTGCTTCTCCTTCTACTCCTCCCCCCTGCCTGTGTGTATGCGTGCACTCTCTCTCTCTCTCTCTCTCACACACACACACATACTCACTCTCACACTTTCTCTCAAATAAGTGACATCTCAAAATTTAAAAGGAGTACAATAACAAATGAAAAAGTCACTAGAAAGGTTCAACAAGTATAAGCACAGGAAAAAAAAACAGTGAACTTCAAGATAGGTCAACTGAGATTATTAAGCCTGAGGAAAAGAAACAGAAAAAAAAATGATGAAAAATGAAAAGAGTTATCAGAAATTAGTGGCACATCATCAAGGGAACCCAACATATATAATAATGGAAGATCCAGAAAAAGACAAGGGGCATATATTAGAAGAAATAATGGCCAAAACGTTCCTTTACAATTTTGAAGAAACACATTAATCTACACTTCCAAGAAGCTGAACAAACTCCCAGTAGGATAAATTCAGAGAAATCTACACATAGGCGTCACTACCAAACTGCTAAATAACAAAGATGACAAGGAAAATCTTGAGCAGAGCAAGAGAACTGACTCACCATGTGTAAGAGATAAAAAGGTTAACAGATTTCTCATCAGAAAATATGGAGGCCAGAAGGCAGTGGGAGGACATATTCAAAGTTCTGAAAGAAATAGAACTGTCAATCAAGAATTCTGTATCCAGCATTATTCTTCAGTGAAGGTGAACTTAAAACTTTCCCAGATAAAAATGAAAGAATTTATTGCTGAAATGCCTAATAAGAAATAGTAAAGTAATTCCTTTGGGCTGAAAGGAGAAAACATTAGACAGTACTTCAAATACAAATGGAGAAATAAAAATCATGAATAAAATTAACTACAAAATAAATATAAAGAACAGTATACATGTATTTCTTACTTACAAGCTTTTTTTCTCTTATTCAATGTAAAAGAAAATTCCAAAGAGTGCTGTATGGAAATGCTGAATCACTATATTGTACATCTGAAACTAATAACTATACTGTATGTCAACTGGAACTTAAATAGAAACTAAATAAATGTAGTTCTACTCTCCAACCCACACACACATACACACACAAGAGAAAAGAAAAAGAAAAGAAAGAAAGAAAAAAAGGGAAAGAATGAAAACTGCATAAAGCAATAATTATACATCTCTGTTGATGGACACAATGTAAAAGATGTAATGTGCATGACAATAAACAGCAAAATGAGGGGGCGGAGCTACATAGGCACGAAGTTTTTGTACACTATTGAAATTAACTTGATATTAATCAGAACTAGACCGTTATGATTTAAGGTGTTAATTCTGTAGGGCAATCTCTAAGAAATCACAAAGAAAATAGTACTCTAAGAAAATATTTAACACAAAAGATGACAGCAATGGAAGAATAGAAAAACAAAAAAGAACATAGAAAACAAATAGAAAAGTGGCAGGTGTAAATTCTACCTTATCAGTAACTACATTAAATGTAAATGGGTTAAACTCTCAAAAGGCAAAAGTTGGTAGAAGAGATGGAAAAAAAGGTGAACCAACTAAAGGCTGTCAATAAAAAACACATTATAGATTATAAAACAAAAACAGATTAAAACGAAAAAGGTATACCATGCCAATAGTAATCAAAAGAGAGCTGAAGTAGCTATACTACTATCAGATAAAATAGATTTTAAGACAAAAATTATTACTACAGACAACATTTTATAATAGATGAGTAAACCCATCAAAAGATAAGACAATTATATACAAATATGTACTTAACAGAGCATCAAAATATATCAAAAACTGACAGAAGTAAGAAATAGATGATTCAACAATAATAGTGATTTCAATACTCTACCCAATAACAGAACAACTAGACAGGAGTAAAGCAAGGAAACAGACTTGAATGCCACTAGAAGCCAACTACACCTGAGGAAATTTATCAACACTCCACCCAACAACAGCAGAATATACACACTCTTCTTAAGTGAACATGAAACATTCTCCAGAACAAACCATATGGTATAGAACACAAAACTTTAAGTATCAATAAATAATAAGTATACTGTCCAAGCACAATGGGATATAATAAAAAAATCAACAACAGAAGGAAATGTGAAACATTTACAAGTATGTAGAAATTAAAAGCCACACTCCTAAATACTCTACGGGTCAGAGAAGAAACCGCAACAGAAATTAGAAGCCCAAATAGATGAAAAGAGTGTCACAAGAGAGGCAGTTCAATTCTGGCAAAGCAAGTCAGAGCCTGAGCAGGCCAAGAAGGATGTTATTACAGGGAAGTGACCTAGCATGGACTAACAAAACTTGAGCAGAGTAAGAATGTGTAGTCCTTCAGATGGGTATTTAACAGAGATCTTTCTGGAAAATGAAATAAGTTGGTCTATCACTTCACAGAAAACTGAGTATACTTGTATCCAGTGATAAAATTCGACTTTAAAACAAAAAATAAAGCTTTGAAAGTATGTATTCTCCACCAAGAATCTCAAAAACTACTCTATTTAAAGACCTTTCTTTAAAAAAGTGATCTTATTAACAAATGTGAATTTCTTAAATATTGCAAAATAAAATGTGTCAACATTTAGAAAATCTACATAACTCAGGAAACCAGTATTGTACACTTGATTATTTAAAAATCAAATATGGGTACAAGATAGATCAATGAATCTCATTTTAACAGAATGAAACGTTCATTAGATGGTACTAGAAAATTTGGACATCCACAAGAGAAGTAAAAAAGGAACTTCAACCTAAATCTCACACTGTATAAAAAAAATTAATTCAAGTGGCGCCTGGGTGGCTTGGTTGGTTAAGTGTCCAACTTTTTATTTCAGCTCAGGTAATGATCTCAGGGCCATGAGATCGAGTCCCATATTGGGCTCCATGCTCAGTGAGGAGTCTACTCCAGATTTTCTCTCCCTTTTCTCTGCCTTTCCTCCCACTCTTTCTCTCTAAAATAAATAAATCTTTCTTAAAAATTTAATAATTTAATCCAAAATCATGAATAGTAAAATAAACCTATTAACCTTTGAGAGATAAATGAGAAAATCTTTGGGATCTACAGTCAGATGAAATTTCATAAGTGTAACACCAAAAGCACAATTCATGAAAGAGAAATACTCATAAATCCCAATTCACTAAAATTTTAAAATCTCACATGGGAAAGATCTTGTTAAGAGGATGGAAAGACAAGGTATGGGAGAAAACATCTGCAAACCACATAGTCAATCTTTGCTGACTTATATCTAAACACATAAAGAATGCTCAAAACTCAATCTTAAGAAAACAAACAACCAATTAGAAAATGCACAAAGATATAAGAAAACCTTTCACTAAAGAGGAAATACAGACAGCAAAATGGCAAAAAATAGATGTTTGATATAACTGGTCATTAGGGAAATGAAAATTAAAACAAATGAATTATCACAACACACCTATCAGAGCACCAGTGGTAATATCAAATGCTAATCACGATGCAGAGAAACCAGGTATCTCCTGATCACCAGTAGGAAGGTAAAAACAGAGGTGGGTATGGCCTCTCTGACAAAATAGTTTAGTGATTACTTATAAAGTTAACCATATACTTACCACATATTACCCAGAATTTCACTCTTGCATTTACCCCTAGAAAAGTGAAAATTTATGTTTATCAAAAAAAAAAAACCCGTACACGCTCTGCCGGGGAGGGGGTGTCGGGACTGGGAGTTAGGGGGGAACCTGATTTGAGATCATTTCTTGAAGAACACAAAGAAGTGTGGTGGTATGTTCCAGGCATTTCACTTTAAAAGTCTTCAAGGGAGGAGAGGAGTCAAGATGGCGGAGAAGTAGCAAGCTGAGACTGCTTCAGCTAGCCGGAGATCAGCTAGATAGCTTATCTAAAGATTGCAAACACCTGAAAATCCATCGGCAGATCGAAGAGAAGAAGAACAGCAATTCTGGAAACAGAAAAACAACCACTTTCTGAAAGGTAGGACCGGCGGAGAAGTGAATCCAAAGCGACGGGAAGATAGACCCCGGGGGGAGGGGCCGGCTCCCGGCAAGCGGCGGAGCAACCGCGCACAAAATCAGGACTTTTAAAAGTCTGTTCCGCGGAGGGACATCGCTCCAGAGGCTAAACCGGAGCGAAGCCCACGCGGGGTCAGCGTGGCCTCAGGTCCCGCAGGGTCACAGAAGGATCGGGGGTGTCTGAGTGTCGCAGAGCTTGCGGGTATTGGAACGGGAAAGCCGGCTACAGAGACAGAGCCGACAGTAAGCTCGCAGCTCCGTGTTACCTTGAACCGGTCGCAGGCTCGGTGAGCTCGGAGCGCAGCCGGAGGTCAGGCAGACGGGAGTAACTGGGCGCTGTTCTCTGAGGGCGCACTGAGGAGTGGGGCCCTGGGCTCTCGGCTCCTCCGGGCCGGAGACCAGGAGGCCGCCATTTGTATTCCTGTCCTCTGGAACTCTACGGAAAGCGCTCAGGGAACAAAAGCTCCTGAAAGCAAACCCGAGCGGATTACTCACCCCGGCCCCGGGTAAGGGCGGTGTAATTCCGCCTGGGGCAAAGACACTTGAAAATCACTACAACAGGCCCCTCCCCCAGAAGATCAACAAGAAATCCAGCCGAGACCAAGCTCACCTACCAAGGAGTGCGGTTTCAATACCAAGGAGAGCAGCAGAATTCCAGAGGAGGAGAAAGCCAAGCACGGAACTCATGGCTTTTTTCCTGTGATTTTTTTTAGTCTTGCAGTTAATTTAATTTTTTCTTTTTCATTTTTTTTTTTTCTCGCCTTCGGGTAAAATTTTTTTTTTTTTAACTGTTACCTTTTTCTTTTTTAACGATTTTTTACTAGTTTATCTAATATATATATATATTTTTTTACATTTTTCTTAGGTGTTTTCTTTTTTAAAAAAAAAATTCTTTTCTTTTTTTTTTTTTTTTTTTTTTTTTTTTTTTTTCTTTTTTTTTTCTTTTTTCTTTCTTCCTTTTTGAACCTCTTTTTATCCCCTTTCTCCCCACTCACGATTTTGGATCTCTTCTAATTTGGCTAAAGCATATTTTCCTGGGGTTGTTGCCACCCTTTTAGTATTTTACTTGCCCCTTCATTTACTCTTATCTGGACAAAATGACAAGACGTAAAAATTCACCACAAAAAAAAGAACAAGAGGCAGTACCGAAGGCTAGGGACCTAATCAATACAGACATCGGTAATATGTCAGATCTAGAGTTCAGAATGACAATTCTCAAGGTTCTAGCCGGGCTCGAAAAAGGCATGGAAGATATTAGAGAAACCCTCTCGAGAGATATAAAAGCCCTTTCTGGAGAAATAAAAGAACTAAAATCTAACCAAGTTGAAATCAAAAAAGCTATTAATGAGGTGCAATCAAAAATGGAGGCTCTCACTGCTAGGATAAATGAGGCAGAAGAAAGAATTAGTGATATAGAAGACCAAATGACAGAGAATAAAGAAGCTGATCAAAAGAGGGACAAACAGCTACTGGACCACGAGGGGAGAATTCGAGAAATAAGTGACACCATAAGACGAAACAACATTAGAATAATTGGGATTCCAGAAGAAGAAGAAAGTGAGAGGGGAGCAGAAGGTATACTGGAGAGAATTATTGGGGAGAATTTCCCCAATATGGCAAAGGGAACAAGCATCAAAATTCAGGAGGTTCAGAGAATGCCCCTCAAAATAAATAAGAATAGGCCCACACCCCGTCACATAATAGTAAAATTTACAAGTCTCAATGACAAAGAGAAAATCCTGAAAGCAGCCCGGGAAAAGAAGTCTGTAACATACAATGGTAAAAATATTAGATTGGCAGCTGACTTATCCACAGAGACCTGGCAGGCCAGAAAGAGCTGGCATGATATTTTCAGAGCACTAAACGAGAAAAACATGCAGCCAAGAATACTATATCCAGCTAGGCTATCATTGAAAATAGAAGGAGAGATTAAAATCTTCCAGGACAAACAACAACTGAAAGAATTTGCAAATACCAAACCAGCTCTACAGGAAATATTGAAAGGGGTCCTCTAAGCAAAGAGAGAGCCTACAAGTGGTAGATCAGAAAGGAACAGAGACCATATACAGTAACAGTCACCTTACAGGCAATACAATGGCACTAAATTCATATCTCTCAATAGTTACCCTGAATGTGAATGGGCTAAATGCCCCTGTCAAAAGACACAGGGTATCAGAATGGATAAAAAAACAAAACCCATCTATATGTTGCCTCCAAGAAACACATTTTAAGCCCGAAGACACCTCCAGATTTAAAGTGAGGGGGTGGAAAAGAATTTACCATGCTAATGGACATCAGAAGAAAGCAGGAGTGGCAATCCTTATATCAGATCAATTAGATTTTAAGCCAAAGACTGTAATAAGAGATGAGGAAGGACACTATATCATACTCAAAGGGTCTGTCCAACAAGAAGATTTAACAATTTTAAATATCTATGCCCCCAACGTGGGAGCAGCCAACTATATAAACCAATTAATAACAAAATCAAAGAAACACATAAACAACAATACAATAATAGTAGGGGACTTTAATATTCCCCTCACTGAAATGGACAGGTCATCCAAGCAAAAGATCAGCAAGGAAATAAAGGCCTTAAATGACACACTGGACCAGATGGACATCACAGATATATTCAGAATATTTCATCCCAAAGCAACAGAATACACATTCTTCTCTAGTGCACATGGTACATTCTCCAGAATAGATCACATCCTCGGTCCTAAATCAGGACTCAACCGGTATCAAAAGATTGGGATCATTCCCTGCATATTTTCAGACCACAATGCTCTAAAGCTAGAACTCAACCACAAAAGGAAGTTTGGAAAGAACCCAAATACATGGAGACTAAACAGTATCCTTCTAAAGAATGAATGGGTCAACCGGGAAATTAAAGAAGAATTGAAAAAAATCATGGAAACAAATGATAATGAAAATACAACGGTTCAAAATCTGTGGGACACAACAAAGGCAGTCCTGAGAGGAAAATATATAGCGGTACAAGCCTTTCTCAAGAAACAAGAAAGGTCTCAGGTACACAACCTAACCCTACACCTAAAGGAGCTGGAGAAGGAACAAGAAAGAAACCCTAAGCCCAGCAGGAGAAGAGAAATCATAAAGATCAGAGCAGAAATCAATGAAATAGAAACCAAAAAAACAATAGAACAAATCAACGAAACTAGGAGCTGGTTCTTTGAAAGAATTAATAAAATTGATAAACCCCTGGCCCGACTTATCAAAAAGAAAAGAGAAAGGACCCAAATAAATAAAATCATGAATGAAAGAGGAGAGATCACAACTAACACCAAGGAAATACAAACTATTATAAGAACATACTATGAGCAACTCTACGGCAATAAATTTGACAATCTGGAAGAAATGGATGCATTCCTAGAAACATATAAACTACCACAACTGAACCATGAAGAAATAGAAAGCCTGAACAGACCCATAACCAGTAAGGAGATTGAAACAGTCATTAAAAATCTCCAAACAAACAAAAGCCCAGGGCCAGATGGCTTCCCGGGGGAATTCTACCAAACATTTAAAGAAGAACTAATTCCTATTCTCCTGAAACTGTTCCAAAAAATAGAAATGGAAGGAAAACTTCCAAACTCATTTTATGAGGCCAGCATCACCTTGATCCCAAAACCAGACAAGGATCCCACCAAAAAAGAGAGCTATAGACCGATATCCTTGATGAACACAGATGCGAAAATACTCAACAAAATACTAGCCAATCGGATTCAACAGTACATTAAAAAGATTATTCACCACGACCAAGTGGGATTTATTCCAGGGCTGCAAGGTTGGTTCAACATCCGCAAATCAGTCAATGTGATACAACACATCAATAAAAGTAAGAACAAGAACCATATGATACTCTCAATAGATGCTGAAAAAGCATTTGACAAAGTACAACATCCCTTCCTGATCAAAACTCTTCAAAGTGTAGGGATAGAGGGCACATACCTCAATATCATCAAAGCCATCTATGAAAAACCCACCGCAAATATCATTCTCAATGGAGAAAAACTGAAAGCTTTTCCGCTAAGGTCAGGAACACGGCAGGGATGTCCATTATCACCACTGCTATTCAACATCGTACTAGAGGTCCTAGCCTCAGCAATCAGACAACAAAAGGAAATTAAAGGCATCCAAATCGGCAAAGAAGAAGTCAAATTATCACTCTTCGCAGATGATATGATACTATATGTGGAAAACCCAAAAGACTCCACTCCAAAACTGCTAGAACTTATACAGGAATTCAGTAAAGTGTCAGGATATAAAATCAATGCACAGAAATCAGTTGCATTTCTCTACACCAACAGCAAGACAGAAGAAAGAGATATTAAGGAGTCAATCCCATTTACAATTGCATCCAAAACCATAAGATACCTAGGAATAAACCTAACCAAAGAGACACAGAATCTATACTCAGAAAACTATAAAGTACTCATGAAAGAAATTGAGGAAGACACAAAGAAATGGAAAAATGTTCCATGCTCCTGGATTGGAAGAATAAATATTGTGAAAATGTCTATGCTACCTAAAGCAATCTACACATTTAATGCAATTCCTATCAAAGTACCATCCATCTTTTTCAAAGAAATGGAACAAATAATTCTAAAATTTATATGGAACCAGAAAAGACCTCGAATAGCCAAAGGGATATTGAAAAAGAAAGCCAACGTTGGTGGCATCACAATTCCGGACTTCAAGCTCTATTACAAAGCTGTCATCATCAAGACAGCATGGTACTGGCACAAAAACAGACACATAGATCAATGGAACAGAATAGAGAGCCCAGAAATAGACCCTCAACTCTATGGTCAACTAATCTTCGACAAAGCAGGAAAGAATGTCCAATGGAAAAAAGACAGCCTTTTCAATAAATGGTGCTGGGAAAATTGGACAGCCACATGCAGAAAAATGAAATTGGACCATTTCCTTACACCACACACAAAAATAGACTCAAAATGGATGAAGGACCTCAATGTACGAAAGGAATCCATCAAAATCCTTGAGGAGAACACGGGCAGCAACCTCTTCGACCTCTGCCGCTGCAACATCTTCCTAGGAACAACGCAAAAGGCAAGGGAAGCAAGGGAAAAAATGAACTACTGGGATTTCATCAAGATCAAAAGCTTTTGCACAGCAAAGGAAACAGTTAACAAAATCAAAAGACAACTGACAGAATGGGAGAAGATATTTGCAAACGACATATCAGATAAAGGACTAGTGTCCAGAATCTATAAAGAACTTAGCAAACTCAACACCCAAAGAACAAATAATCCAATCAAGAAATGGGCAGAAGACATGAACAGACATTTCTGCAAAGAAGACATCCAGATGGCCAACAGACACATGAAAAAGTGCTCCATATCACTTGGCATCAGGGAAATACAAATCAAAACCACAATGAGATATCACCTCACACCAGTCAGAATGGCTAAAATCAACAAGTCAGGAAATGACAGATGCTGGCGAGGATGCGGAGAAAGGGGAACCCTCCTACACTGTTGGTGGGAATGCAAGCTGGTGCAGCCACTCTGGAAAACAGCATGGAGGTTCCTCAAAATGTTGAAAATAGAACTGCCCTATGACCCAGCAATTGCACTATTGGGTATTTACCCTAAAGATACAAATGTAGTGATCCAAAGGGACACATGCACCCGAATGTTTATAGCAGCAATGTCCACAATAGCCAAACTATGGAAAGAACCTAGATGTCCATCAACAGATGAATGGATCAAGAAGATGTGGTATATATACACAATGGAATACTATGCAGCCATCAAAAGAAATGAAATCTTGCCATTTGCAACAACATGGATGGAACTAGAGCGTATCATGCTTAGCGAAATAAGTCAAGCAGAGAAAGACAACTATCATATGATCTCCCTGATATGAGGAAGTGGTGATGCAACATGGAGGCTTAAGTGGGTAGAAGAATAAATGAAACAAGATGGGATTGGGAGGGAGACAAACCATAAGTGACTCTTAATCTCACAAAACAAACTGAGGGTTGCCGGGGGGAGGGGGTTGGGGAGAAGGGGGTGGGATTATGGACATTGGGGAGGGTATGTGATTTGGTGAGTGCTGTGAAGTGTGTAAACCTGGTGATTCACAGACCTGGGGATAAAAATATATGTATATAAAAAATATATGTTTATAAAAGTCAAAAAAAAAAAAAAAAAAAAAAAAAAAAAAAACCCGTACACCAAATGTCCATAATATCTATTCGTAATGGGCGGGGGTGGGGGAATCAACCCTTGATTGATGTCCTTCAAGTAGTGAAGTGATATTGTCAACACAATGTAACACTGCTCAGCAACAAAAAGGAATGAACTATTGATACATTCAACAACCTGGATGAACCTCAAGGGTATTTTGCTTAGTGAAAAAGTCAATCTCAAAAGGTTACATACTTTGTAATTCTATTTATACATTTCTGAAATGATGAAAACTATATGGATGGGGAACAGAGTAGTAACTGCCATGTTAGGACAAGGTGGAGAGGGAGAGTTCCTTTGTGATAATGAAACCAATCTGTATCTGGACTGTGGTTATATGAATCTACACATGGAATTAGCACAGAATTACAGACACACCCAAATGAATATCTAAAAAAGGGCAAAAAACTAGGGTACCTGGGCAGCTCAGTCGGTTAAGCGTCTGATTCTATTTTGACTCAGGTCATGATCTCAGGGTCATGAGATCAAGCCCCAAGCCCCTATAGGACTCCTCGATCATTGCTTAGTCTGCTTTAGATTCTTTCCTCCTCGCCCTCTTTCCCCCTCAGCTCCTCCCTATGCTTGCCCTCTCTCAAATAAATCAATATTTAAATTTTTAAAAATGGCAAAAAACTAAGTAAGGTCTATGGTCTAGTTAACGATATTACACCAATGTCAATCTCCTGGCTTCGATAAAGCACTATAATTATATAAAATGCCAACACTGGGGAAAGCAGAGTAAAGTACTATTCTTGCAACTTCCTATGAGTCTATCATTTCTAAATGAAAAGTTAGAGGAGAAAAAGTTCAATAATATAGTTTTAGATTTTATACTGCAATTAAACTTTTAAGAAATTTGTGTCATTTGAAGCAGTAGCAGTGAATATATACAATTATGTGAAAAGGCTCCTACCCTTTCCAACTACATATCTGTATGAGGCCTAATTTTCTTCATATTCTTCAGCCAAAGTAATATACTATATAACAGACCAAAGCAATTCTGAGAATTCAGCCATTATCTACTTAGACATTAAAGAAACTTACAAAGATGTGAAACAAATTCACTTGATTTGAAAAGTAATTTTCCCCCCAAAAATACTGCAGGTTAACATGTAATGAGTTTGTTTTAAAAATAAATGATAGGGCGCCTGGGTGGGTCCTGGGATCAAGCCCCGCCATTGGGCCCTCTGCTCAGCAGGGAGCCTGTTTCTGCCTCTCTCTCTCTGCCTGCCTCTCAGCCTACTTGTGATCTCTGTCAAATAAATAAATAAAATCTTTTTTATAAAAAGTTTTTTTTAAAAAATAAGTGATATTTTAAAATTTCTTAGTTTTAAGTACTAATATAATAAATATGAATAAATATAACCCATATATAGAAGCTCTCTGGTGCTCTAAATAATTTTTTAAGACTGTGAAGCTGTCCTAAGGCCAGAAAGTTAGAGAACTACTACACGGTAAGTATTCAGGGATGAAGAAGAATCAGATGGACAATTTACTCTCAAGTAGAGGTGAAAGATGTTATGTTACTAAACTCCAAACTTCTAAGTTTATGATCATTTAATAATTTTTAAGGTTAATTAGAAAACAGGGGTGCCTGGGTGGTATAGTCAGGTGGGCACTGGACTCTCGGTTCCACCTCAGGTGATCTCATGGTCCTGGAACAGAGCCCCAAATCAGCAGGGTGAGTCTGCTTTGAGATTTTCTCTCTCTAGTCCTCTCACCTTCCCACTCATGAGCCCTCTTTCAAGTAAGTAAAATCTTAAAAATATAAAATAAAACAAAAAAATACAAAAGAATAGACAAACCATAAGTGACTCAATCTCACAAAACAAACTGAGGGTTATTTGGGGGTGTGGGGGGTACAGAGAGGGTGGCTGGGTTATAGACACTGGGGGGGGGGGGGGTATGTGATATGCTGAGTGCTGTGAAATGTGTAAGCCTGACGAGATTCACAGACCTGTACCCCTGGGACAAATACTACATTACATGTTAATAAAAATAATTAATAAAAAAAATACAAAAGAACATGCTACAGACTAGGACTAGATCTTTGTAACTCATACTTCTAAAACAGGATTTGTATCCAGAAAATATAAAGAAACACAATAAATTGCTAAGAAAAAGAAATACTGTGCTAAAAAATGAGGATGCAATTCACAAAAGAAAATTCTTTTTTTTTTTTTTTTTGAAGATTTTATTTATTTATTTGACAGAGATCACAAGGAGGCAGAGAGGCAGGCAGAGAAAGAAAGGGAGAATCAGGCTCTCCGCTGAGCAGAGAGCCCGATGTGGGGCTCGATCCCAGAACCCTGTGATCATGGCCCAAGCCAAGGCAGAGGCTTTAACCCACTGAGCCACCCAGGCGCCACCACAGAAGAAAATTCTTAAAAGGCCAATAAACACTGTTTGAAAACTAATTATTACCACCAATAATTAAGGAAATATGAAGAGATATTACTGGCATCAGACTAGCAAGTGAAAAAGTCTGATAAAACCAACTTGTTGGAGAATGTAAAGCCATGAGAACTCAATGCTGGTAAATGTCCCAACTCTTAAAGCTACTTTGGAGAGCAATTTGGCAAAAATCTGATTAATTTGAAAATGCCTGTATCTACCCATCCAATCAATCAATCCTATTTCTAGGTATTTACAGTATGAAAACTTCTACACACTCGCACAAGAAGCTATTGCGGCAAGGTTACACTTCACAAAGATAAAAATCAATGACGACACCTAGAGGAAGCAATATGGACAAATCTCAGAAACAAAAGTGAACAAGAACGAAGAAACATACAAGCTGCAGAATGATAAAGAATGGTTCCATTTGTATAAAGTTCTAAAACATACAAAATTATATACTGTCAATACGTAAGTCTGAGACAAATGCCAAATTTAGAGCAGTGGTTTCTAAGCTATGTCTGAAGGTAAACAGAAGGTGAGATAATACTATTCCAAACCAATGTTTGATAAATCGTTTAATACACTGTTTACAGAGTTCAAATTTACATTTCCATTTTGAAGCAAATGCTTAAATCAATTCTGAGTTCTACCTTTGTCTGTATGAAAGATCTAGAAAGATAACATCACTAGTCATTAGAAGAACCTTTATTTAAAAACACAATGAGAGATAATATTGTATCTATCAAATTGATGAAAATATAAAACAGTGCTGGTAAGGATACAAAGAAACGGACACCTTATGAACAGCTGGTGGGCATATGATTCAAGTAATGCTTTTCCAAAAATGTGGCTTCTTCATAATATAATTTGGGAGTTTTTGTTTGTTAGAAGACATTTTGTAAATGTATGTGAGAGATATATTTACAGAAGATTACAAAAATATATCCCAAACTGTTCATCTAAGTGCTTATCCCTCAGGAGTTGGGAGAGACATAAGGGGTGCGGAGTAGAGGGGCGGGAAGGGCATAGCAGGGAATAAGGTAAAGAAATAGATACTGAAACCAAATCTTAAAGAGCAATGAACAGTGAGCCAGGAGTTTGGATTCTGCCACAGATTCTTCATCTAGATCTTTTATGGAAGACACTGATGAGACACATACGAATTCTGGGTCGGACTGACCTGGGAAGGAAGTTATGCGTCCACATGTACTTGAGTTTGCCAGTACTAAAGAAGACAGATGTGTCTTGAAGCCCTCAGCTAAATCCTTTCCCAAAAAGCAGATCTCCATTCCCTCTGCTTTACCTGCCAGATTCCTAATGGTCTAAGACTTGTTAGCTCAGCTCAGACAGGTTTGAGTTTATAAACTACTATCACATAATTACATTTGATTTCCAAAATAACCCTGTGAAGTAGGTAACCAAACTAGTATTCTTCCCATTAACAGATAAGTTAACCAAGACTTATGGAAGTGAAATTATTTGCTCAATAGTATGGAGTGAATCTGACAATAACATCACAAGCAGCAACAGATATTTACTGAGTATTATATGCCAGGCACTGTGCTAAGTGCTTTTAGCTATCATTTCATTAAGTCCTTGCAACAATTCTAAGGCAATTTAGTCTCCATTTATAGATAAGGAAAGGAAACAGGCTCAAGAGCAATCAAGTGAATTGTTAAAGATTACACAGACCATAAAGCAAAGTAATTAGACTAACCTAGTTCTGATTCTAAAACCCATGTCTTAAAACCTATGTCTATACTATTTCAGAACACATTAAATAGGTATAAATGATGATATAAACAATCAGGATTGACACATGAACCAAGGAAAATCTAAGTTTAAGGAAATGTTGGCTTAAAGACCAACAAAATCTAAGTATCTGTAAAGATACTTAGATACTTAGATTACAGAAAATCTAAGTATCTTTAAAAAATTATCTCCGTCTCATCTAAAACCTAATTCTAGAGACAACACTAGTACATTCTGGCACTTCAAAGATAAATTTATCCAATAATGTTATTATATGTCTTAATGCATAATTCATGTAACATTGAGTTCAATTACTTTCTACTAAATGGTATCTTCTTGAAAAGTGTGACAAAAACAATGTATTTTGTAACTTAAACTCAGTATGTTAGACCTTAATTCTATAATCATGTGGGTCCACTCTTCTACTAATAGGATATATAAATAATTATTTACATAACTGACCACTAGAAATTATGATGCAGCTCAATTTAGAAGAGAACCTGACTCATACATGACTGACTCACGCACCAATTACTGAAAACTAGTATTAGGGGTACCTGGGTGGCTCAGTCAGTTGAGCGACCAACACTGGGGTTTCTGGCTCAGGTCATGATCTCATGGGTCGCAAGACTAAGCGCCAAGTGACGCTCCATGCTCAGTAGGGAGTCCACTTGAAGAGTCTCTTCCTCTGCCCCTCCCCTCACTGACAGCTGCATTCACTCTCTCTAAAATAAGTAAATCTTAAAAACAAAAACAAAACAAAACAAAACAAAAAACCACTAGCACTAACTATTCCTTATTAGTAATATTAAGAATACATGCATATTGGGGCGCCTGGGTGGCTCAGTGGGTTAAAGCCTCTGCCTTCAGCTCAGGTCATGATCCCAGGATCCTGGGATCCAGCCCCGCATTGGGCTCTCTGCTCAGTGGGGAGCCTGCTTCCCTTCCTCTCTCTCTGCCTGCCTCTCTGCCTACCTGTGATCCCTGTCTGTCAAATAAATAAATAAAAACTTAAAAAAAAAAATACATGCTTATTTTAAAACTATTTTTCTCTTAACTAAAAGAAAGAGAATAATTCAGACATGTGAAGGGACACCTAGACATCCACAGATTTACTTGGGAAGTACTAAATTAAATTTATATTAAATATGATGCACCTTATAACTTAACTCAATCTCTACCCTAAATTCTCATGTTAAATGGATCTATCTCCTTCCCCATTTCTATTTCAAAAGGAATGTGATTAAAAGTAATATACTGAAAAGAAAATACAGTAAAAAACAGACCAAAAGAGCTGGAGCTGTACATTTTGGGCTCCAAATTCCCTGATAAACTGCAATGTGACCTTGAACACAGCTATACTTTAAAGGCCTGTTTTTAAATTTTTTGTTTAACTTTTTTTAAAGATTTTTCAAAAGATTCCATTTATTTATTTATTTGAGAGAGAGAGGGCAGGGGAGGCGGGGAGCAGAGGGGGAGAAACAAGCAGACTCTGGTCGAGGATATAGCCCATCATAGGGGTCAATCCCACGACCCTGAGATCATGGCGGAGACACAACCAAGAGTCAGACATCAAACTGACTGAACCAGCCAGGTGCTGCAAAGACCTGTTTTTTATCCGAAAAATGAGTTTAGGGGCTCCCTGATCTTATAGGTACCTTAAGGCTCTAAAATTCCTAAGTCTTAGCAGAAAGTAGTTCTAAGGACCAATATTGGGTGTTTAAGACACAGTAGTACTTGAGAAGTGCTTTCAGACTGAGAGACCAATTCTAACCAAACGTCCAGGTCAAAAAACAAACCCTTAGAATTATAGCAAAGATATTATCATAATTGTGTTGGGTCAGTTCACAAACCGGGATACTAATTACCATTTATCCACATTAAAAGCTTATTAGGTCCCCATAACTATAGATAACTCTAATTGTCATGCAAACAGACGTTTTGGAATACCCTAACATGTTTACCTGAAAATGTTCTGTAATACATTCTCAGCATTTCCCAAAATGTACTTCTACAACATCTACTTCCATAGTTAAACAAGTGTATAGTTAGGAAGAGATGTTTTTCAAACATAATTATACTGTGTTTTTATAGCAGAAATTATCCTTTTTTGATATAATAATGTACTCTGTGATGAGGACAGAATATACAAGATTTCCCAATACATTTGGATCAAAAAGCTTTTTCTAAGGAATATCTATAAAATTTCGTAGAGTTTCAAGTGCTCTAAGTGCAAATATTCAGTAATAAACATAGGTCAGCATGAGAGAAAGTAGAACACTCATAGAATTTTATGAAACTTTACTAATTTGAAATTTTAAAAAACACTGGAGTAATCAATGATTAGAGTAATAGGGGCTCCTAAATGGCTCAGTTGATTAAGCTGCCTTCGGCTCAGGTCCTGATCCCCGGGTTCTAGGATCGAGTCCCTTATCAGGCTCACTGCTTGGTGGGGAGCCTACTTCTCCCTCTCTCTCTGCCACTCCCCCTACTTTGCTCCCTCACTCTGTCTTTCACTCTCTCTCTTAAATAAAACCTTCAAGCAAAACAAAAAAAGTTATTAAAAAATAATTGGAATAACAAAGACTTAACACTGAAATCTCCAATGATCTAAAAGGCATTAACATTTTCTGTGAGGCTACTAGAATGTACTTGTATTTGAGGCTAACAAAGTAATATATTCCATCATACAGAAGGAATGGGATGGAAAAAAATAACTTGTTTCTCTGAGCAGTCACCCTGCTCTTGCTAATAGACAAAGGACAGGTAAAACACAACTAGATCAAGTGAATAAAAGATTATCTTCATATCAGAAAAGAAGAAAGCTTGCCCACCAGCTACCAAGATTTTTTTGGAGTATTTCTTTTAATAGAGCCATTAAGAAAATAAATTGACATTTCTCTTGAAAAAAATAAGATGGCATTCAGAATACCAGACTATGGGATGCCTGGGTGGCTCAGTTGGTTAAGTGACTGCCTTCAGCTCAGGTCATGATCCGGGAGTCCCGGGATCAAGACCCACATCAGGCTCTCTGTTCGCCAGGGAGTCTGTTTCTCCCACTGACCTCTCTCCTCTCATGCTCTCTCATTTTCTCTTTCTCAGATAGAATCTGGGGGGAAAAAAAGAAAAAGGAAGAAAAGAAAGAAAGAAAGAGTATCAGATTACTCCAGAGCTAAAATGTATTACGCCAAAGGACTTAAAATTTAAAAAAATCTAGTGTATATATTTCAAAAGTTCAATTTTCAGGGCTGCCTGGCTGGCTCAGCCAGTAAAATATGCGACTCTTGATTTGAGGGCCATACATTCAAGACCCACATTGGGGAGTACAGCCTACTTAAAAAAAAGAAGAAGAAGAAGAAGAAAGGTTAATTTTCAAATCCAACTGAAAAAGGAATCAACACCTAATATTAAAGAACTAATGAGCACTCTAACTAGAGGCATTTGTTTTTAGTTTCATTCTTGATGCTTTGTAATGTACAAGGCTTCATAAATACAAATTAAATGATATAATCAAACTCAAATGTTACACTGCGATTTTTAAAAGATTTTATTTATTTCTTTGACAGAGAGAGTGCACAAGCAGGGGGAGGGGTAGGCAGAGGGTGAAGGAGAAGCATGCTCCCCACTGAGCAGAGAGCTCATGGGACATGGGCCTCCATCCCAGGCCCATGGGATCATGACTTGAGCTGAAGGCAGAAGCTTAATGAACTGAGTCACCCAGGCACCCCGTGACTGTTTCAATTAAAATATTTGCTTGAAAAGAACCTCTATAAATGAACTGGTTTTGGCTTTCAGAAAACTTTATCAACATACATTTTATTCCTTATACTTATAAATGATTTTAATCTTGATAAAACCAGGCCTACAGAGTTTATAATTTCCAGTGAATATGGCAATGTAAAGATGGTGTAGCCCCTTTCTCCTCTTGAAAAATCTCAAAACAACTAGAAGAATGAGAAACAGAAGCAAAATCTACATCCCTAACCAAGAGACATCCCTAACCATGTATATAAGAAAGGCTGCCTATACAGTGAAGGAAAAGAGGGATGCTGGAAGATCTCAAGCAAGAGAGAGGTCTGCATCTTCACATCTCAAAAGTATCACACCTCAGTTCTCTAACCTGTACAAGGCACAGCCAGAAGGATAAGCCCCACCCCCTGTTTGGCACATCTGAAGGTTTCAAAGACATCATCTGACTAATAACACAGAAGAGTCAGAACTGATCAAGAAAAGGGGTCCATCTTTTCCTAAGAAAATAATTAATGTACTTTAAAGAGAGTTTTTGTGAGGCACCAGGCTGGCTTGGTCCACAGGGCATGCAACTTTTTTCTTTTTAGAGGTCATTCTTGATCGCAGGGTTGTGAGCTCAAGGCCCACACTAGGCGTAGAAATTACTTAAAAACAAGTACATAAATAAGTAAATAGAATTATTTGAGAACCTAGGCAAAACATCAGTACCCAAAAAAATGGAGTGCAGAAGGACTCAATGCTAAAAACAGTACATCAATACCTATAAGAACTTCAAGGAAAAAAGTATGACTCAAGAAAATATATCCAGTCTAACAATACAGTTCAGCAATAAAAGCAATAGTTAAATAGCACTGAGTATGAAAGAACTCAAGGAATACTGTTTCTATGAACTGCTCTTGGAAAAAAATACTAGATGACAAAATTCAACTATCGAAAGGATCAAAAGAAAAACCATGAAAAAAGGACAAGGTCTGAGCATAAAGGCCATTTAATTATTGGCCTTACACACAAAACTGGTACTGGTTTCCCAGAAAAGGAAACAATGCAGAAGAGGCTGCAGAGTGAAAGATGTGCTTTACACTTCTGTATCTTTTAGATTTCGTTCCTAAGCATGTAATCACTAGATAAAAATTACTACTTAAATTTAAAAACTCTAAAGATAAGTTCACTGAAACAATGCTACTTTTCTGGTTAGTTCTCCGACTACTATGCCTGAGGTAAATTTACTCAGATCAGAGGTCCTAAATTACATTCTCAGAGACAAATATACTTCCCCAAAGCATCTGTAAGAGTTCAGATATTTAATGTTGTAATATAAAATACAAAAATTTATCTTTGGAGACAACACTACAAAGACATTTGCAAAAAAGTGTTCAGAGCAATGTGCATATACATAGCATGACATAGGAAATGACCTACATGTACATCAATAGTCTCAATAAAGTACAGTGCCACACAAGAGAATATCCTACAGACATTCAAAATGACAGCATACAAGCATAATACAAATTTATGTATAAAACTGTCCATTTTGCGTTAAATGGTAAACAGTAAATTATGGGCTCTTTCCATATAAGAATACAGATCTACTTCATTTCTTTCCATTGCTCCGACTTATCATGCTATAACCATACCACAATTTACTTAATTATTCTCGTATCAACTGACATTTAAATTGTTTTTTACTTTCTTCATTTACTTTTTTAAATCAGAAAGATCTGAGAGTGCGCGCGCCGCACTAGAGGGTGGAGGGACAGGGAGGCACAGAGAATTCCAAGGAGACTCCCTGGTGAACGTAGAACCCAACACAGGGCTCAATCCCATAAGCCCAATATCATGAGCTGAGCCAAAATCAAAAGCTGGACACTTAACCGAGAGAGCCAATCAGGCACCCCTTCATTTATTTAAATTAAAAAAAATACACACACACACACACACACACACACATAATTTTTTGGCCAGTAAATAGTGTTTGTTGAGCGTAAGTCTTCACATATAGGAACTAATACTTCTGTAAGGCAGATTCCTGAAAGTGAAAGTATTTAGTCAAAACTAATATGCATTTTAAAGATTTGCAGGTAGTACCAACTGGTCTCTTTGAAAGAGACTGCATCAATTTATACTCTCCCAATCTTGCCATTATTTTCAATCTTTTTCATTTCCATCAACCTGATATATGAAAAATGATATATTTTAATCTACATTTTCTTGGTTAGTGAGGGCAAACAGATTTTTTAAAGATTTTTATTTATTTGAGAGAAAGAGAGAGTCAGCAAGCACAAGCAGGGGAGGAGCAAAAGGAAAGGCAGAAGCAGATTCCCTGGTGAGCAGGGAGCCCCAGGTGGGACTCAATCACATCCCTGCGACTCTGGGAACATGACCCCAGCCAAAGGCAGACACTCAACCGCCAAATACTTTCATTCTTCCACTGTTTGTGGTTCTAACAAAACACAGACCATGGCTGCTACATATAACAAACATAGTTTTAATTTTTCATTTGACAGTATTTAATAATTGGGAACTTCACTACAATCTAGACCTTTACTTCTCATTGAAAATTTAAAAAGAACAAAACAAAACAAAACCCCTCAAAACAAAAAAACCTTGGAAAAAACTGGGCACCACTGGGCCAACATTTCTTAAAATCAACTGGCACTGACTGAACAGAAGTTGTGCCCTCCAACTTAACCTTAATGTATTCACTCATTTATGTTACCTGTCCGGTCTGCTATAGGAATTTAAGTTGAAGACCCCATTTCTATGTAGTTATTTGGTTATATACTAATTATCATTCTTCATATGAAGAATATTTAATACCTTTTCTTACATATTATGCCATAAAGATTTCTTCTCTGTGGATGGCTTTTGATTTAATTATAGCATTCATAAATATATATAAAATCTTAAAAGTCTACATTACCCATCAAATGATAGTAATATTTATCCTTGGGTATTAAGATGTTTGTCACTTTTCTTTATCTCTTTTTTAAAAATGTATAAAATAAGCATTGATTCCTTTTATAACCAGGGAGGGGGGAGAACTATTTTCATTTGACACAAAAAATTCTAACAGTGATAGTTTGGTTACGTTGACTTTTAAACTGACAAAGGATAAAGCTAATTAAAAATTCATTTATAAAGAAAACCTGAATGTGTACTACAAGAGGAGGTTAACATAATAATCAAAGTCTGTATGTATTATTTTATGATAGCACTTCAGATTTGAATTATAACATTTTTACAAAAGATATTCAAAAGTGCATGAACTGATCCGATTCACACTGAAGTTATAAATTAAGTTTTTGGATACTGATACTTCAGAGAAACACGTTTGTTCTCCAGCTGGAAATATAAAAACTGTATTCTCGGTCTTGGTCAGTTAAGGGTCCGACTCTTGATCTCAGCTCAGGTCTTGATCACAGGGTCCCAAGTTCAAGCCCCATGTTGGGCTCCATGCCCAAAAAAGCTGTATTTTCATTCAGATACTTTATTTAATACATACTAAGTGTTATACACTGTGCAAGGTGCTAAGTAGGCAATAAAGCTTATAAATAAGTGAAAAAGGCAAGAACACAGTGTAGTAAGAGCCGCTGAGGCACAAAGAAAAGGAATTTAAACCAGTCTTGGAGATTGGAGAAATAAGGAAAGGCTTCTTAAAGATATACCACCTTAGGAGAAATCAACTAAGAAGGGTAAGAGGGGGGCAGGAATCCTGCAGTCACCCTGACTCTTCTCTCTCCGATTCTCATATCCTAACAATCACCACTCCTATCTATCCATCCTTCTAAAATTTCTCCTGACTCTCTTTCTTTATTCTCACTGTCACTACCCTGCTTCAGGGTATACCAAATTCACTCCTCTAACAGCTTTGTAACTGGTCTCCTCACCACATCAACCCCACCAGCCAGCTCCTAACCTAATCACTACACTGTAATTACAGTGATCTGTCAAATACTCATTCAGGCTACTGTCCAAATTAAAACACTTGGGGGAGAGTGGGTAGTCCCCACAAACCTAGCCCTCAGGATAAAATCCAAAGTTCTTACCAAGCCCTTCAATACCTGGCCCCCACTTACTTCTGCTACAACCCTAGTATTTCCCACAAGAACTTCTTTCAGATCCCCTACCAGGTCCTGCTATCTCCATTGCCAGGAATTTACATAAGCTATTTCCTCCTGTCAGAAACATAGGTTCTTCACTAACTCTCATGTATTCTTCAGATCTCAGCTTAGAAGTCTGGAAAGACTTTTGTGATCACTCAGAAGCCTTTCTCAATACACCCTTCTGAGCTTGCTCCCACTTAAAACTGCCCTATCACAATATTTATCACACTGTACAAGCGCCAGGTTAGCTATCTTGACTCCTTAAAGTAATGGGAAAACAGGGAAACTTTTGTCTTTTTCACAGTTGCGTTCTAGTATTTAGAAACAGTACCTAGTATATACAGTAGTTATATTTACTAAAATAATTATAAATATCTGTTACCTTGGCTTTATCTACCCAACTAGACAGCAAGCAGGCACTTTACACAAAGAAGCAATTTTTACTCTACAAAGCACTCTGCAACTTCAAAGATATTATGAACTTCTTATTAAGTACACAGTAAGTGTTCAGTAAACACCTGTTAAATGAAGATAGTCGAACAATAGACAAAACCCTTGTTCCATGCAGTTTCCCTAAATTCTACTTAAAAGTAACTCTAAGTCACTCTGATTTTGATATAAACACCTAAAAATGACAAGATTTCAATTGAAGTTTTTTTGTTTATAAAGATCTGAAATGCTCCTTACTTTTTAAAATAGTTTAAAGGACAAAAATTAACTATTCTCCTCTCCAATTCACATAAAGCTATATATTTTTTATTGTTCAAGAGTTAAAAAGGAATCTTGAGAACTGGAAGACTAAAGATCAAAAAAGCATCCAAAAGTAACATGCCCAAAGGAATGTTGTTATTCATACAAAAATGGAAAATATACATTCTTAAATAGCATGAATGAAGCTGCGATAAGGGTAGTTTTCATGGAGGATAAAAGAAATAACTGAAAAAATAAAATGCTCTATACTAGCCCATGTTAATAAGAATTATGTAAGAGTATGGAATTACAGAACCATCAAATTTACTTAACCTTTTTCCCCTTTAGTGAGGAGGTAAGATGAATTGTTTAGACTGGCATGGAGAGACAGGACTAATTTATTTTACATAGTAGCAAATATATAAAGAGTTTTTAGGGAAATCTACATTTCTTCTTACGGAAAAGCCTAAGATTATAAAATTTTGATTCTGGGCAAAGTTTTGAGTGAAGAACTATAAATTCCTGTTTACCCAACCCACAATATAAGCCATGACTGGGAATACACCTCTCCTGGACAACACTTCAATTCACTGTCTATAAAAATCGCAAGATTCTACAGCAAAGCCTCAAAATAAAAGGCAGGGGTGGGGTAGCAGGGATTTAAATATCTCAATGGACCTAAGATACAACAGTAAACATCAAGTATCTTGGCCAAACATTCTCTTAAAAGCTCTTATGCCACCCAAACAACTCTCCTAAAGACTGACCTGTGAATGTTTGCTTTAACGGCCTTTTTTGCCAAAGAACTCAAAACATGTCACACACACCTTAAGTATTCTCCAAACACAGGTTACATTTCATTTACCACGTGCAAACGGGCATTAAAGAAAAAAGCTGACTACCTAATTATCAGTGAAAAGCAAAAAGAGAAAATGTAATTGCTATCTTAATTTATATGCACTAAGATGACTACTGCATTCAATCAAGTGTTGTCAACCTAAAAAAAAAAATGTTTTTCAGCATTTTTAAGCTAAACAAGTTAACTTTCTCTAACTGCTTCATTTTTATAAGTATATACTCACATTCCTTCACTAGTTCTTAACTGATTATAAATCCTTTCCATTATGCCCTCTATAAATTATTTATCAGAAACTGTCAGAAAAAATGTAAACAAAAATAAATGTATTACACAAAGCAAGATTAGAGGATGTGTGGTCTCAAGGTATCTTACATTTAAGAATCAGTATTTGGCAAGTTGCCACTGTTATAGAGCCTATTTATGCCTGGGTGGCTCAGTTGGCAGAGCACTTGACTTCATCTAGGGGTCTTGAGTTCAAGCCCCATATTTGGTGTGGAGCCTACTTTAAAAAAGAGAGCAAACAGACTTTCACACATTTATAGAGACAATTTTTGTGACTATTCAGATGACAACCCTATGCTCAACTAATTATTTTATTTATCTACTTATCCTGTCAGTTAAAATAGGATTTACAGAATGCATTTTGGGCTTTAAAAGATATAATCTCATTATCTCTGTATTGTGTTTTTTTAAATACCCCAAAACAAAAATATTCCCCAAACAAGATCAAAAGAAATATACTGAGTAGCCAAGCCCAACTTAAGGTTAAAAAGGAATTTCTCCCATCAAAATACTGAACTCAAAATATTGAAAGGCAGCTCTTGCTTACATTTTTTGAATATACAAAAAAGGAAATTATTTTTGAAGTTAACACATTAACACATTAAACCCAACCAGTCCCCAACTAGTATGTACTATATTGTGACTATAATCCCAAAATGATTCTCACATAGCTTACAGAAATTTTGACATAAAAAAAATTCTGATACCACAAAGATGTAAATCATTTAGTAATTTGCAGGTAGCAAGTGATAGGATATTTAAATCATGCCAGAAAGAAAAAACACATTATCTGGCAATACTTAATTTTACTCTTGGAAGCAATGCAAATATTATCACATTGTTAGTTATAAAAACTGGATAATGATAGAGATAGGAAAGAGATGAGTTAACAAATTATTTTATTTTAGCACATGACTCTACCACTTGTGGATTATCAATTTTTAAAGAATCTGAATATAATCAAATATAGCAAAACCTGAATTTTATTAATTTCAACTTTCTTTGATGAAACAAAAATCTTTGAGATCTTGCCACAGGATCATTATTATTTTATCAATTATCATTAAATGCACACACACACACACACACACACACGAAAAATGTCAGGTATAATTGTGTTCCAGCAGAGAAAAGACCAGATAAATTCCTTATTTTTTTTTTTTAAAGATTTTATTTGAGAGAGAGAGTGAGTGCGAGCAATCAGGGGGAGCAGCAAGCAGGGGAGAAGCAGGCTCCCCACTGAGCAAAGAGCCCAATGCCAGGCTGGATCCCAAGCCCAAGGATCCAAAGGCAGCCACTTAACCGAACGCACAACCCAGGCACCCCAATTCTTTATATTTTTATATACAACTAGTTTGCATTAAGGCATTACTCACAGAGCTAACTCAACAAGAATTACATAGCCAACTTTTAAAGCATATTCTTTCCTTTTTTGGATCATAAAAATCTTTAAACTGAAACATTTAACTAAATATCCATCTGCATGCATGCAAATCAACTCAATCCTTCAATTAATAAAATAAGATGACAAAGCTATGTTTTATCAAATGCCTTTACAAACATACTTTCCTGAACAATGAGTATGAACTAGATTTCATTCTTCATAGTTAGTAGCTAATCAGTTTCAGTATCTGGTTCTCATAGGCTGACATAATGCTGCAATGTTTCCATTGCACAACATTCTGGGGGAAATGTTTAGAATTATTTCCACTGAAATTTTTAAGTCCTGTACACAAGCATCATGGAAATGTTTAAATCAGAGCTATCAAACTTCTTAAATAAGAATTCTAATTAAATTCTTAAATAAGAATTCTAATTAAATTCTTAAATAAGAATTCTAATTAAATTCTTAAAAATTTTGTTTTCTCACAAATAGTGACTCTGTTTTTTAAAAGTCATTTTTCTCAAGTCCCCCCCAAATTGCTTTTTCCTGCCTTATTTGCAACCTAAAATATCCACCTGAAGTGTGTCATTCACTCACTAATCATTATTATATTTGATCACCTTTTAGCTTCTAACTACTCAACAGAAAACCTGACAATCTCACATGTTTTGGGGACTTCAATACACTTTGTTCTTGTCCCAAATACTCATGTTCTGTGTGTACTACTATAAGCTATTATATAACAGGGGGTGGGAAAAATTAAAAAATACTGCAGCACTACAAGCCATTTAGCATGCTGAGTTCCCACAGTTGCTTAGTGGGTGTTCTGAAACTAGGCCATATTTCTAGTATTAAGAATTTCAAATCACTACTTCCAAAGTACAGAAATAAATGTCTTCAAGATTAAATCATAAAACCTTACTATTTTAAGCTGCCTAGTATATAAGTATCCTATTTCTCTGAGTTTAAAATGGTAATTAACACACGGTAGGTAAACCAGTATTTGTTTTGGCAACAATAAATAACCAGCTTTTCTACCTATAGTTACAGAATCATAGACTTCAATAGATTACAATATTAAGATAACGTGCAAGTTTATCTGAATAAGAACTAAAGCCCTTAGGTGAAATTTTGAATTCCTTACCCCAAAGGATATATAAACAAAATTGGAATTAAATATAATCTCTTTCAGGTCACTCAATCTGTTAGACTCCACATGCTTATAACAAAGAAGTAATTACAACCCCCCATCTAATTTTTCCAGTCCCGGTTACCAAGAAATACCAAAAAAATAAAGCTTACTCTTTTTAAAAGAATGAAAGATGCAGAAATACTTAGGTCATTTTGTCATATCATTGCAACAGGTGTGTTTTTATTCAAAACTAACAAGGAAAAACACGTTACTCAATTTTACATATTTCATAGCTAAGGAAAGAAAGAAACAACATGGTAGGTATAAAATCCACGTCTACAAACTGTAAAGTACTTATACTGCAGTGATTCAGTACTTTCAGATAATTATTTGCTTTAACTTAATTTTAATCAGTACTTACGGTGCCTACTATGTCTCACCTCATTAAGCAAATCTTTCTAATAAAAAATTTTGACATGGTAATTTTTTTTAAAGATTTATTTATTTATTTGAGAGAGATAGAGATCACAAGTAGGCAGAGAGGCTGGCAGAGAGAGAGAGAGAGGAGGAAGCAGGCTCCCTGCCAAGGAGAGAGCCCAAAACGGGGCTCGATCCCAGGACTCTGAGATCATGACCTGAGCCAAAGGCAGAGGCTTAACCCACTGAGCCACCCAGGCGCCCGACATTGTAATGTTTTAATTGCATCATTTTAGATAAAAACCTCTCCCAAATACAACACATGGGCCTGTGTAATCTTGAACAAAACTAACAGCAGTTAATCACTTCTTCATGATCTATCAGCATTACTGTTATACTCTTCTATATGTAAAACAAATGGTGCTTTGATTCTATTTTTATGTTCAGATTCTATGTTTATTTTGTTTATATTAAGCTGCCTTAAAAACCCATTTTTTAAAAA
The DNA here is from genome assembly GCF_030435805.1 of Mustela lutreola. Taxonomy (NCBI): domain Eukaryota; kingdom Metazoa; phylum Chordata; class Mammalia; order Carnivora; family Mustelidae; genus Mustela; species Mustela lutreola. The sequence continues at coordinate 18,889,594 of NC_081293.1, forward strand.
ATGTTCTGTATCTGATTTTTAAATGTCCCCCTTCCCCCGTCCATGTTCAACTCTCTTATGATCTCTAGGAGATATTTCAGTCCTTTTTACATTTGGTTACTAAACTTTTTAAAATTGTACATTATGAAGGGGGAAAAAAAGCCTTCAATTAAGACCTGAGGGGGGTATAAAGGCAGAAAATATGTTTAAGACCAAAAGCACTATGACATCTCTTTGTCCTTTTCGGTGGTCTGTTTGTTTTGGGGCTCAAGACTACTAATTTTAGTAATTTTTTTTATTAGGACCCTATAGTCTAGGCATTAGATACTGGAGAAATGGTAGTAAAGACAGACATACTTGATGCTATCATGAAGCTTACAATCTAGCAAAAGAGACAGACATTAAAAACATCATTATGAAAATAATCAAGGGCGCCTGGGTGGCTCAGTGGGTTAAGCCGCTGCCTTCGGCTCAGGTCATGATCTCAGGGTCCTGGGATCGAGGCCCGCGTCGGGCTCTCTGCTCGGCGGGGAGCCTGCTTCCCTCTCTCTCTCTCTCTCTGTCTGCCTCTCTGCCTACTTGTGATCTCTCTCTGTCAAATAAATAAATAAAAAATCTAAAAAAAAAAAAAAAAAAGAGTAAGTACAGGTGCCAAAGAACCTTAGAACAAGAGAATCTAAGGATCAAAGAAGGCCTCCCAGAGGACGTCATACAGAGGCCAGAGGGTGACTGCGTTAGCAGCCAGGTGAGAATGCACGGGCTTGTATCTATCCAAGGAGATGAAACCAGAAAGCTTTAGTTTCCTAATAAATAACCTTGAAATAAATGAGGTGACATATAATTTATAATGTAGGGGCACCTGGATGGCTCAGTTGGTTAAGCATCTGACTCTTCATTTCATCTCAAGCCATAATCTCTTGGGACTGTGGGATCAAGCTTGGTATCAGGCTCCTCCCTCAGCTGGGAGTCTGCTCAGAAAGATTTTCTCCCTCTGCCCTTCCCCACCCCACCCTGGCTTGCTCTTGCTCACTCTCACTCTCAAAATAATTAAATAAAACTTTTTTTAAATGTATAATGTAATTGCTAAATGGTGAAAATTTTAAAAAGGAATTTGAGTTTTATAACAAAAATAAATGGAAGGATCAAAAGCAACAATAAAAAGCAATATGAGAATCTTTTAAAATGAGAAACCATGGCACTCTGAGGGAACAAAGTTTGGAATGGCAAAAAAATGGCCTCTATGGAGTATCAAATCATACTATATGGAAAATCACTTAATATTCAAATTTAGAGAACTTTTAAATCATGTAAGCCACACACAGACTTCTACCAGATTATAACTGCTGCTGATATAGTCTGACTTACCCAAAGGAAAGAGTGGCACTTTGAAGCAAGTATGAAAACAGGTGGTTTTAATGCTCCCAGTAGAGTGAATCTTGTTTTTTTTAATTTATTTTTAGTAATCTCTACACCCAAGGAGGGGGTCAAACTTATGACCCTGAGATCAAGAGTGGCACGCTCTTTCAAATGAGCCAGCAGGTGCCCCAATAAGAGTTAGTTTTAAATGTTTGTACAGTAAGCACCACTGAGTTCTAAAGAGATTCATAAATGTTACTCTTAACATGATGCATCAATGTTGAGAAAAAGATATTTAAACGTGACTGAAAAATAATTATCAAAGGTCTAAACCTAGGGATTATTCCACAACAGGCTAATAAGTTCTTTTTGTATTTAATTAAAATATTAACGAAAAATATACTTAGTTAAGAGATTTAAAATCTCCAACATTCATGCAGATCCACAATCCAAGGCCCAAATTAAACACAAGAAATAACAATCTCTAAAAATATATGCTTTCATGAATCCCTACTAAAATACTAAATCATACATAGAATCCAAATTGCTATTCACCTGCAATTCTCCAAATGGAGCTTAAGTTCTATGCTTTTTCTGTCCACTCTACCCTACTTATCCCTCAAGAGTTAATTCATGTCCTATTCTCCAGCAAGCACTGCTGGTTATATATACAATCTGTGTCTTAACCCATCTGAGTTCTTCAACACATACTGACACTGCTATCAAAGCACTTGTCAACATTGTAAAACAATTTACTATTGACTTGCACAGTTCATGCAACATACTATGAACTTTCTGAAAGCAGAAAACATAATGTTATCTATGTATCTTAGAGTCTGGGACATGCATGGCACTTAGTAGAAGGTCAATAACATTATGAATATGAAATTATAGTTAATAAGAAATATATACAAAACAAAATTTTAAACTTAAGGACTATTTACAAAACTGACAGTTTTGAAAGCAGGAAGAAGTGTTGTACAACACAAAACTGGAAACTGAGAAAGGGCAAATTTAACTGATTAATATCTAAAACTTGGAGTTAATTTCATTGTCAGAACAAGTAATTTCTTGTCTGCCAAGACATCAGAATTTCCAAGACATTAGAAAAAACAAAAGAAAAAAAGAGCTCTCTTTATCAACTATGAAATTACTTAATTAAAATTGTACAATTTACAAATAGTATTTGAGGGCAAATAAAGTACTTAACTTTTAAGTGTTCACAACGCTGTAAAACTTAGAAGATACACAAGTCAAAATACTTCATAATTCATAAAGTCTTTCAAGTTCATTTCACATAGGGACCAATTATACCCTCTTTTAAGGTCTCCTTTAATGTTTTAGCTTCAAGCAGTATGTTCATTCTTTCCAATAAAAGAACCCTTACCTTTTACAGCATGCACTACTTTTTGCAATCAGTTCTGATCTTTAGAGAAGTTGGAATGAGATATATAGTGCGAAATCTAATTAGTTCTTTTAAATCTTGATAATGGAACTTCATACTTTCTCAGAAAGCACATATGTTACCAACATCTCAAAAGCTAAAGAGCCTTTTGTAATTAGAAAATTCTTTTCATGTATTACAACTTTGTTTTGCAGAATTAAAGATGCTGTGCTAAAAAGATGGGAATCAGGAGAAAGTACCAAAGAATGAGCATTAGTTTACCTCAAAAATAATGCAATTACCTATTTTAGAACATAAATCAGTTTTTCCAACTCATCCTTGTTTCTTTCAACCTTCACTGACTGCAATTACATTTCAGAACACTATATAAAGTTCAAGCATTCCATAGGTCACCTTGTGACTTAGAAATTTTTCAGATCTTAAAAGTCAGTGTAAACAGAGCTAGAAAAATACAAAACTTTAACTAGTATAATGTCAGAGAAAATATTTTCAGGAAGATTTACATAGCCTAACTTTGATGTGGTATAACTAGCAGACAAAACAAAATTCAAAATTCAAAAAACAAAATTTTTATAATTCAGCCTATGGAAGATTCAGCCTTAAATTATAATATGCTAATACAGAATATAAAATGCATGAAGCAAAGTCTAACAATAAGCAAAAAAACAACCAATTTAATATCTGCAGTTTCTCAAGTACATGAAAGTACTTAAAATAACACTCTGCTGTGAAATTACAGCTAATTTCTAATTTATGTACAATAAAATATTTACCAATTCCCTACTAGTCTTATTAGGAAATGTCAAAGTGTTTATTCTATATCTAAATTTCCTCTCCTAGGGCGCCTGGGTGGCTCAGTGGGTTAAGCCGCTGCCTTCGGCTCGGGTCATGATCTCAGGGTGCTGGGATCGAGTCCCACATCGGGCTCTATGCTCAGCAGGGAGCCTGCTTCCTCCTCTCTCTCTGCCTGCCTCTCTGCCTGCTTGTGATCTCTCTCTGTCAAATAAATAAATAAAATCTTTAAAAAAAAAAAAAAAAAATAAATAAATAAATAAATAAATTTCCTCTCCTAACGGAAGTGATATTTTATAAAGTAATTCAAGAACACTTCCACCAAGGCCAAAACATAAACCTCAGAACTCACTGTAGGATTTATGGGTCAATCTGTTTGGTTTTACTGTGTTTTGTTGTGGGGGGAGGCGAGCTACTTTTGTTTTGTTTTTTTTTTATTATAAACACAGATTTTATGTTTGCATACATGAATGATACGTAAATGATACATGAATAATATAGTAAACTGAGTTTTAAAGATATATTCTTTCGACCTCCAAAAAATTACTCATCTTTCTATCTACACAGAGAAGTTAAGGAATATTTTTAATCAATAATACAACAGTTTATTTTTATATTTAAATATCTCACTAGGAAATAAATCTAAAAATTATATTGTTTAAAGCACACAAGTCTTAATGAAATATTAAATTACACAACATATATTGATAATCCAGCATATTTTCAAAACAAATAGGACTGCCTGGATAACAAAGAAATTCAGTATTATTTACCTTTCCCCTACATGGGTAAGGCATGTCAAAAAATATACCAGCAGAGGGGGCGCCTGGCTGGCTCAGTCAGAAGAGCATGCAACTCTTGGAGTTTTGAGTTCAAGCCCCATGCTGGGTATAAAGATTACTTTAAAAAAATCAAATTAAATTAAATTAAACACACACACGCACGCGCACACACACATCCCCCAGCAACTATTCAGAAGGCATCTTTGGAAGATCCTACACAGAATTCTAGTTTATGACTCTCTAACATGGGACAAGCCCTGTCCCAAGTTATTAAAGAAACAGTAATACTTTAAACGCACAATTCCGTCAATATAACACAAGAATTTATAATTTTGAAGTACTTTTTGTTTCAAATTTCTGACTGGTCTTTAATTCCCAAGTTGTTGCACATGTCTGGCTACAATTATCAAAACACAGCTCTCATCGACTTTCTGAATATGGTAGTTTAAAAACTTTTTAAAAATCTAGCTGCAAGCTATTAATGTATCTCTTAATATCATTCTTATTCCCAACAACTTTTAACAAGAGAAAAACACTTGAAAACTATATTAACAATGAGAGATTAATAAGCAAATGCCAACCTTAGAGTAATGTGTTGTTTCTTCAAAAACTAAACAAACACCCTAAGAAAAAGTAGTCATCTTAGACAGGTTAGGTCCACCTCTCCAAACTCTGTGGCATTTCAAGAATATAGTGTTAGGTTAGGTTTGTATTATACTTAAGCCATTTGAAAGTTACAAACCTTAAGGCCTTTACTTGTCTAAGATCTATTATTCAAATGTATATTCATAATTAAATAAAAGCTTCAGTGTACCTTATGTCAAATAGGTAGTTAGAAGATTTGTTATATTCAATCTAAATTCCATAGGTAGGGAATGGTTTTATTATATATATATATATATATATATATATATATACACACACACACACACGATATATATGTAATTTCTAAAAATTCTTGTCACTGTCACACAGAAAGTCTTCAGCACTTGACATATTCAAAATATAAATGTATGAATGTTACAGATTGTACCCAATAGCTAAGTTTCTTCAAATACATATTAACAGTTTTAAGAGCTATGGCATGGAAGGGCCAGGGTAGAAATCAGTACACTAATAAACTGAGGTCTTTAAATTAAGATAATTTTTCAGTGTTAATGCTACATTTAAATACAAAAATATTTGGTTACACAAGTATACCCTAGGATTCTGGAAAACAAAAACTTTAAGTTTTAGATACAGTAATCCCTCTCAGTAGATACCAGAAGCTGACATTTATGAATAAGTATACAAAATTGCACAGGTGAAAGCTATAGACTGAAGCAAATACTATACAGTACATATCTACAACCCAATTTTGCTTCAGCATCCCCAGAGACTTAAAAAATATTTCTTTGGGTAGGTTGCAAAACATTGCTTCCTCTTTTATTCTCATCACCCCCATTATGATACAAAGCGACAGACAAGAAAATCAAATCACCAACTGTAAGGGCTGAAAGCTTCGAAACACATAAAAAAGCATCTTCTTTCCAACTCCCGAATCGGTATTCATTCCACCTGTTTGTAAATCCATACAAACACAATAACACAATACCTCTGCTGATTTAAAAACGGGGGGGGGGGGAGGGAGAGGGGGCAATTAAGGGTTTGAAGTCATTCTTCTTCTACCTAGGCTGGGGCGGGGGAGGGGGATGGTACAAAACAATGGATACTGAGGGGCTGGGGGAAAATCGCTTGCTCCCGAAGCCTCCAGCGTTAAAAGCTTGGGGGGTGGATGGGGGGCGGGGGGAGGAGGGGAGGAGATAGAGTACTTTTCCTCTATTCCTAAAAGCTACCGCGGAAACAGGCTGCCACCAAGCAAGTCCAACAGGGCGGTCCTGGATGCCCACAACTCGCCTCACCAGGCAACAGACCCAAAGCCAACTCGCCACTCTCCACCGAAACGACAGGAGGGGAGAGAGTGGTGGGCTTTGGGGAAGGGCGAGGAAATACCCCACCCCGCACCACTAGCACTGCGCCAAGGCCCCGGCCAACGATTTACACGCCTCCCGGACGCCCACGGGGCGCCCCGCAGCCTGAGCCAGGTGCCCCCGAGGGCAGAGCGGAGCAGGGCCATCCACCGGGCGCCCCCGGCCCGCGCCCTCTCCCCGACTCGCCCCCGCCCACGAACTGCCCCGGCCGCCCGCCGCCACCGCAGGCCCGGCCCCGGCCGCTGTCAGAGCCGCCCGGCTCACTCTCGGAGACCGACTGCGGGCCCCGCACGAGAGCCGGCTCCGAGGGCCGGGCCCTCCCTGCGACAGGACCCAGGAAAGAGGCGGCGGCGGCGGCGCCTCCCAGGGCCCCAGCTCCTCGGGCCTCGCCCCGGCCCGGCTGGCTCTATCCCCTCAGGGCGCGCGGGGCCTCCCCCAATCGACAGCCAGCTGGACCGCCCGACGGGTAGGAACGAAAGCAGGAAGAACCGACCAGCCACCACCCTCCCGCCTCAGCGGCCCGGGGTTACCGTCAGGAGCCCCAACTCCGCCATCCTCCTCGCTCGCCCTCCTTCCTCCTCCTCCTTAGAAGCGACGCTGCCCAACCGCCGCCCCCCGCCCGCCCCTCCCCCACTTGCCCCGCCCCGCCCCGCCCGCCCCTCCACACACTCTCACTCCTACGGCCCCGCCCCACCCCTCCGGCTCAGGCCCGTCACTCGCCGGAGAAGAAAAACAGGCGGAGCCAAGCATACTGACGCTGCCCAATCAGAGTGAGGCGCTGGCGCCAAAGACGCTGCCCAATCAGAGTGAGACATTGCAGCCAGCTTCCCTCGCTCCGCCCTTTTCCTCTACACGGCTGCTCTACGCCCTCTCCCGCCCACTGGACGCCGCAGGCAAGCGGAGCCACAGAGTAAGCCTCCAACAGGGTAGAGTGACAACTTGCAATCGGAAGTTACTGTTGAAGCCAAAGCAGCCATAACTGATAATGGCAGGGAGTTTCCTGGCCTCCCGTCTCCTGTGTGACGTAGTTTTCCCTTCGCCCAAATCTCACCGTTGCCCTGGGCAACAGTCGAGCCGTCTGGGAAGATAAATCTGTAAGTAGGCCCGGTAAAGGACCAAAGGTGACCAGACATCCCAGGTTAGACAACTTAATTCATATTTAGAACTACCTGCCCGGGATGGGGAAGAGGAAGGAGCAGGTTTCCTGACCCTTATTTTGCTGGGACGTCTGGTCACTTACCTAGGTGGACAAAAGGTTAGGGTTCCGAAAATCCCTGTCCTGCCCGGAAGTTGCATTTGGCACTTCTGAATGGGGTCACGGCGGAAGGGTGGGAATAGCCAGAGACCCCAGCATCACCGGGAGTGCCCATTCCAGCTGGAGTCGCAAAGTGAGATGTGGGTCCGTCTGCCTTGTCCGGTGAGGCAGCCCACAGCTAGACGGCCGGTAGGAGACGGAGAGCGAGGGGTGAGCAGGGCTCACAGCCGCTTCCGCTGGAAGAAGGTTTTCTTTCCGGGCTGGCCTGCCCGCTCTACCCCCGCCCCTCTGAGATTCCCTGTGGGGCGAGGCCGCTCCATCGGTCCCTCGCGCCCGGGGGCAGCCAGCCGGGTGGGGAGGGGGCTTAGGCGCGCACCGCGGGGCACTCCCGCAAGATGGAGCTCCTGACCTCAGCCCCTTAAGTTCCTATTAAGTGCTTGCGCCCTGATCTTTGGAGGACAGAGAATTCTGGAGCTTGAGGAAATCGTTTTGCATTACCGCCTAGAAAGGAAGGAGGTGGTTGCAGCGGCCACACTTCTAAGTCTTACTTCCCCGCCTCTTGTCTTAACATTACGTTATTCCTTTTGTTTCTCCTCCTTTGGGGGCTTAAAACCAATGACTGCGGTGCTGGGTGAAGCTCTACCGTCCTAATCCTCCACGCCTACGTTGTATTAAATAACTTAATGCTTGTGAATATTCATAAAAATACCGTAAGACTTTTATATGGTTCTTTTCAAGAGTTGTTACACTTTATCTCATGTAGTTCCTTCTGTAGGCTTGAGTCAAGAACTGTAAGTCATCTTGGTCATACTGGGTTGGATGCCTAACGTTGCCAGAAAAAAGACCAGGAGAACTTTCAGGTAAATTGAAAATTGTATTTACCCAGCCAGTCAACAAGGGTGCAAACCTAACTTCTTTACTTAATTTCTTTCTACTTCCATACTACTCATGCTGTAGCCAAAATGAACTATTCTTGTTTCTTCCAAGATTAATCATTGAAGCACTAACCTTTCATGACTCTTGTTTCCATGTCCTAGTTATCCTTGGAGATGTGTTTCCAGATTCTCTCCAACAGGAAGTAATTTCCTCTGTGCTTACCTAGCACTTTTTGTACTTCTTTTATGACAACCACTATTTTATATAACAGCTGCTTATGTTCTTAGCTTTACTATGTTTACATCTAAATAGAATGGTTTGCCTATTAGATGGATCTATTCTCCCTATCATGTTATTCTGCTCTTGATATTATTTTGGTAAATACTTCCTAAAAAACTGAATATATTTGGTGTTTCCCAGGTGCCTGAGTCATTGCCAGCTTCAGTTGATTAAATTCAGTGTAGTTCTTGTTACTCAACCTTTTCTTAGATTTCCCCTCTGAAGTCTTTCCAACATGATTTCTTCCCTCAATAAAAAAAAAAAAATCATACATAAAAAAGTCAAAATAATACAAAAAACATTCATATACCCTTCACCTAGATCCAGCATTTTGTCATATTTATTTCATCCCTTTTCATGCCTTTTTCATTGTCACTAAACTATTCGGTAACAGGTTAGACACTTATTAAGCAAACACCCCTAAAATTTCCAAAATGTCTTCACCAAGAATTATAAACTTCTCCTGCAAAACATAGTATCATTATCACAACTAAAGAAATTACTAATTCTGTGTTATTTAAAATCTAGTCTGAAGGTGTATTCTCTCATTTGACCCAAGATTATCTTTTATACCTTTTCCCCTGCTGCTCCAACAAAATTTAGGATCCAGTCAATGTTTATGTTATTGTCATTTTAAAGAGTTCAGGCCAGAAGTATTTTCAGTGTTTCCTTTTTTCTTATTCCTTATAAGTCTTAATGTATTTTGCAAGAATATTCACAGCATTCATACTTAGCCAATCATGATTACGTCATCTCAAAAATAACTATAACTACCATTGTCATGTGTTGTTAGCTAAATCCATCCCACTTCTCTGCACACACAGCCTTCTGTGGTATTCTACAACGGAGAGTTTAATATTTAATCCTCCCGTCTGTGGAGAGGAAGTGCCAGTGTCCTGGACTGATTGTAAAGTGTTGCTGCTACTTCGCCAGCACTTGGAGCTGATGTGATATAATCTGCAACAGTGTACTGATGTCAGCACAGTTTCAGGAGTGTCAACTCCTGGCACCCTGAGGACTGTTGATGAAAGATGTGTGGGCCCTGCAATTTAAATACAGATGAATCTTGATGTTATCAAAGCAGATACCAAGGCAACTGCTGGCCATCTGGTATTTTGTGTGAGTAGGATGTGTCATTTTCTATTAACTTAATAGTAGTGTCTGCTGGTGAAGTATACCAGAACCGGTGGCATCATCCAAATTCATCCAAGAAGAACAGTTCCTGTTCTTAGGCCTAGGCACAGTTCAGAAGCTAGACACTGCACATTTTATTCACATGAGTCCAAATTAATTAGCCAAATTGAACATGTTGCAACATTTTTCTGCTAGCAGATGCCAGATAGCAAAACAGAATAGAACTACTATAGTTTCTAGCCACATGACATATAATGCTATTTGGCATCTCCAGATGAATATTATCGGTCCAAATTAAGCTCAGCTAGCATGTGGGCAGCCACTTGAGTGAGAATGAATATTACTACTTTATGTCTGCTGAAAAACACTTTCTTTTTAGGCCCCCTCTTTCACCTTTTCTTCATGTTAGTTTGCATTCAGAAAGCTAATACACATTTGAAAATTCACCTGTCAATCCTAAGTCTTGAATAAAACAAATAAAATGTTTCATATTTTTCCTACCATTCCTGCCACCCCCATCCACAACCTGTAATAGGCAGATTGAATTTACTTAAAAGGATCTAAATTAGTAAATACTCACCAAAAAATATCCTTTGTTGTTCTTTACATAAACAGATTGCTTCTGGTACCTCCCTTAGTTTTCAAAGATTGTATTTTTGTTTCTTAATACCTATTAATGATAAAATTTGGCATTTGGTGTGTTATAGTGGTTCTGTATTCTACTTACGTCGTGAAGTCAAGGGTCTTTAGCAGTGGGAATAGTAGGGGAAAAGGAGCAATAGGCAGTAAAGGGGACTACACAACTCCCCATGTTCATCTAAATGGGACATTACTTCCCACCTCTAGCCAGATTTTTGCCATGCAAGAATATGGGCCCAGTGTTGCCAGGTCTGTCAAGAGGAGCAAATTTGGACTTTATGTGAAACCTTCCCATTTTAAAACACTGGTTCAAATACTTTTTAAACATTTAGCAAGCCAGCAAAACTTTAGCTACATAGGACGAAGGGCCAGAAGTTTATCACCTGTGTTTCTTATGTGAAAATAGCATTGATACTTAGATTAGAATCTGAAAATGCGTTTTTCCCCCCCAGAATGTGTTTTTTGCAATATTTCAGGTGCATTTATTTTTCTAGGTTAGGCAACAAGCCATTTGTCACCTCCATCAAAAATTCAAAATATATTCTTATGTACACTAAGCTTCCATTCCCTCAATTAGAATTTTAAACATCTTTACTCTTTACCACCAGCTTAAAAACTTATCCACATTTTCTCAGCCTTGAATTATATTGTGAAATAGACTTGCTTTATCATATTTTCTTAGAAACATATTTAAGAGGGTTAGTCAAACATCCAACTCTTGATTCAGCTGGACTTGTGAGATTGAGCCCCCACATCAGTCCCCACACTCAGAGAGGAGTCTGCTTAAGATTCTCTTCTGCAGGGGCGCCTGGGTGGCTCAGTCAGTTAAGCATCTGCCTTCAGGTCATAATCCCAGAGTCCTGGGATCGAGCCCCATGTTGGGCTCTCTGCTCAGTGGAAGCCTGCTGCTCCCCCTGCTTGTACTCTCACTCTCTAATAAATAAATAAAATCTTTAAAAAAAAAAAAAGATTACCTTCTCCTTCTGCCCCTCCCTACCTCCATGCATGTGTGTGCACTCCCTCTCTTTCAAATAAATAAATATTTTAAAAGTGTATTTTTCAAGAGCACAGTTTGGCAGCACATGCTTTTTAAAAGTAAATAAATGTGACAGGTTTTTAAAGGAAAACATCTTTCAATGGCTCATGCTATCTTACAGGTACTATAATGTTGATAAGGAGTCAAAGAATTTTTAGAGCCAAAGGTACTTAATGGGAAATCTAGAACAGTCTGTCATATCCTTATTTTATTTTTTTAAAGATTTTATTTATTTATTTATTTCACACAGAGAGATAACAAGTAGGCAAAGAAGCAGGCAGAGGGGGAGGGGAAGCAGACCCCCTGCTGAGCATAGAGCCAGATGTGGGGCTTGATCCCAAGATCCTGGGATTACGACCTGAGCCAAAGGCAGAGGCTTAACCCACTGAGCCACCCAGGAGCCCGTCATATCCTTATTTTATAGTGATACGAAAATTAAACCTGGAATAATAAATGTCACACTATATTTCTAAGCATTTTTACATCTACTTTTTACTTGAAACTTGCAATCCAGGACAGATTACAAAACGTTGTTTTTATGAGAAAATCAAACCTGGGATTGGTTAAGAATTGTGTTCAGGGTCATGCTAGCTAGCAATAGAGCTAGAGTACAGCCCTGTATCCCATTTCAAGTATTATGTGAAATAGATGAATCCAAAAAGAAAAAGAAAAAAAAAACCCTCCAATACAAGTTTCTCTTTTAAATCATACATTAGATTTTACTATCGCAGCTTGTTTAAAATACTTGGAAGCTTAGAATACTCTGAAGCATTCAATTTCAAATTTTAAAAATGGAGGTTTGTACAATTAGAATAAGCTGATAAGTTTAATATAAATCGGGGTGCCTGGGTGACTCAGTTGGTTAAGCAACTGCTTTCGGCTCAGGTCATGATTTCAGGGTCCTAGGATAGAGTACCACATTGGGTTCGCTTCTCCACGGGGAATCTACTTCTCCCTCTGCCCTCCACCCCGCTTGTGTGTGCTTGCTTTCTCAATCTTACTCTGCTCTCTCTCCCTAAAATAAATACATAAAATATCTCTCTCTCTCTCTTTTTTTAAGTTTAAGATAAATTAGTGGAGGGGAAAAAGAATTATGGTCAAGAGCTAATAGCAAATTAGGAGTGGTAGGCACATATGGAAGATAACCACACTGACCCCAAAATGACTCCGTGGGGCTCCTAACAAAGATCAAATACTGGATTAAGACTTTAGTATGACCTAGGAGGACAGTTTTAAAAACATCCAAATCCTGTCCCAAACATTTTTAGAAACAAAGACTTGGCATTGACATTCACAGTATGTTTCATTTTGATACTTTCTTTTAATTTGTATTTTTATAAGTAATCTCTATACTCAGTGTGGGGCTCAAACTCAAAACTCCAAGATCAAGAGTTGCATGCTCTAATTACTGAGCCAGCCAGGTGCCCCTCATTTTGATACTTCTTATCCATATGTCTATGCTTTGAGTTACCATGAATGCAATTTGGACTTTAGTAATCTATCCCCCTTCTCTGTCTGTCCCCTCTAAGATTATAGCCTATGTTTTCCAGATGGCTAGATGAAAATAGTGTACCATCTAAAGCTAACAGTCTTTTTCGGCTGTTTGACCCACAATATTGGTCTTATCAATGTTCTCATATCTAATCTGTGGGAGGAAAAAATGCAAAACTTGTAAACTTTTAAAGTGTTGTGTATTTCTAATTAAGCTTGAGATTTGAAAGTTTCAATGGCATCCTCTTTTAAAGATAAGACTAATGCTATAACAAAATCCACAGACAAAAAGCAGTATTTTTTCCTAAGAGATTTCCTTCAGAATGGTATCAAACATGACAACTGGAATGCTGAATCCTCAAATTAAGGAGAAAGAAATTGAGAGATAGAAAACCATGTTGGTTAAAGCTATGGTAAAGAGGAAAAAATGTGGTGCTTTAGTCAGTATGCTGCACTTACATGTTTATCCCGAGGTTTACTCTTTGACTAATATTTTATGTTCCTCCTCCTTTGCAGAAGCCATTTGTGACTTTAAACTCCCCCATTTCAGTAGAAACTGAAGATGCCATGTTTAAATTTCATTGGCTTCTACATACCATTATATACTATCCTCTTATCTAACATATTCTGAGATGTTCATATTCCTTCAGTGGGGCTCCATACTCAATCCATCTAGGGTCTTTAGGCCATTCCTACAGATGCAGCACAGAGAAAACTGAAGAGACCAAGGCTTTGGAGTAAGGCAGATGTGAACTCAAATCCTGTCTCTTCACTTACCAACTATGTGATGTTTGACAAAATAATTTTTCCTAGACCTGGTCTTACTTAAATTTAGTATAAATTTAGGAGATGCAATGGGAGGTGGGTAAATGGCTAATTCAATTCTAAAATCACCTCTTATGGTGAAAGTTAATTTATTTTCAGAATTACTATAGAAAAATCCCTTAAAATGTCTGTGTAGTTAAAATAGATGATTTTGTACTAAAACACTGCTGTTACTGTTACTCTTAAGCAAACAAATTTAAGAGCCACTATGCTAAGAGAAAGAAGCTAGAGTACATTTCTGGGCATTGAAACTGTACTTCCTTTAAGAAGACCTATAAGGCAATACAGATGCAAAAGGGATAGGTGGAGAATTCTAAGTGTTCTTGCTCACCTGTAAGCTCTTCTCCACTCTGTTCTAATCATAAGCCTCTATAATTCTAATACATGTCAACAGACTTATTTTTTCTAAGAATCTAATTTTATGACAATATTGCCATGGTTTAAGAATCACTAACATCCACTGAGCTCTTACCAGGTGGTAGGGATTGATAATGAATTATGAGTTAGGCCATTTAATATACTGTCTGAAGTCAATGCCATTACAAGCTTTATTTAACAGATGAAACTAAGGCTTAGAAAATTAATTTGTGGGGCACCTGGGTGGCTCAGTGGGTTAAGCCTCTGCTTTTGGCTCAGGTCACGATCTCAGGGTCCTGGGATAGAGCCCCACGTCAGGCTCTCTGCTTGGCGGGGAGCCTGCTTCCTCCTCTCTCTCTCTGCCTGCCTCTCTGCCCACTTGTGATCTCTGTTTGTCAAATAAATAAAAATCTTAAAAAAAAAAAAAGAAAATTAATTTGTTTAAATAACTAAGATAATCCGGATCCTTCTCTCACCCACTACATGCATACTCTTCTCTTTTTACCCCCTCTCCTATCACCATCTGCCATCTTTCCATATCCTTCTTAGGTGATTATATCCACTTCTGTAGCTTATACTACTATACCATTGGCTCTCTGGGCATCCAGTCCTTTTTGCCTTCCTATTGGACTTCCATACCCAGTGTACCTGATTCATGGTCTTTACCCTTCCCTCCTTAACCTGTACTTTGTCTGTGTCCTCAACTTCAGTTAGTAGCTGCATTAACTCAAAGATGTTAGCTTGAAATCTCAGTCATCCTTTCTCATTTATCACCCAGAGGTTATGGGGAGGAGGGGAATAATGGGGGATACTTGAATCTCAACTTCTTATATCCTTGAATACCTCTTGTATCTTCTCTTGATGCTTGTTATCACTGCTTTTGTTCATACCCTTATCATCTTACCTAAATAATTATAGTTCCTTACTTACCTCCTTGCCTCTTGTAGCTCCTGTTTTTCCTTTTTGTCTAGAATGTGTTTCCAAAAAACTAATCACATACCCACTCAGAGCCATCCAATTACCTCCCTTTTCTCTGTAGGATATTAAGCCCAAACCCATGACATTTAAGGCTGAGTATGAACTGGCCTCCACTTTGTTAGTCCCGCTACAGTACATATACTGTATGTGCACTGTACTCTCTAGCCATTTGCCTAGATTTTTTTTTCTTTTACTGACTCTGAGCATATTGTTCACTTTGTCTAAAACACTGTCCCCTTGCTTCTCTGCAGCCTCTTCTCTGCATAGTAAACCCCCATTCGTCCTTGTGGGGCTAATTCTAATATCACATTTAGTAGTTCTTCAAAGACCAGCCACTGTCACCTTTCCTAAACCAACCAAGTTATTTACGGTTTTGGTTTCTTAAGGCACAGTACACATGCTTTTATTAAAGTAGGTTGTATTCAACTGTAATTTATTTACATGTGTGTCTCTCTCCCCTACCCACCTATCCCAAGTTCCTCAAAGAGAACTCGTTCTTATCCACTCTAGCTCCTTTATTTAGCTGTGGCTGGCACATTATGGACATTTGGTATGTTTGTTAAAAGAAAAAATGTTTGGAAAGGAACATATGATCCCAAATTCCTTATATGTTTTTTTTTTTTTTTCCCATTCTGAAAGAGTAATTCCCTTGTCCTGAAAAGAGCATCCTTTCTACTCCAGTCTTTACTGTCCGTATTTACTTTAAAAGCTCTATCCTTATTAACATATATAGCCGTTAACTTTATTCTTCATCTTATTTTATCCATGTGTATATAACTTGTTTGATTAGTTTTTTTTTACTAGTAATTGTAGTAACTCAATGCAGAATATCTTAGTTTTTCATTTAAATTCATATGTTTGATTAGTTTTTTTACTAGTAATTATAGTAACTCAATGCAGAATTTCTTAGTTTTTCATTTAAATTCATAAACATTTCTGGAGTGCCTGGGTGTCTCATTTGGTTGAGTGTCTGACTCCTGAGCTCAGTTCAGGTCTTGATCTCAGGGTCATGAGTTCAGGCCTCAAGTTGGGTTCCACAGTGGGTATGAAGCCTACTTTTAAAAAATAAAAAAATAATAAATTTATAACATTTCTAGAGAAATATGGTAGGAAAATTAACCATTAAAATATGTTCAAGCATGAAAATGTATTACATTATAATAAAGTTAAGTGGAATGGTAATAGAAGTCTAGGTAGGAAAAAAATAAAATTTCTGACTTAGAGAATTCTTCATTCTTTTTATTAATGGATGGTAATAGCTGTCAAATTTTTATGGTATTTATATTATATTGGATAGGTTTTTAAAAGACTGATGTAACAGTATTTTTAAATATGTTGGAAATTCTATCTTTGTAACTATGAACTTTATGATAAATTTATATGTCAATTTAGAAAGGTTTAAAAGGGTACTTAGTTTTTCTATCTAGTTTTTTAAAATCCCTGTGGGTGTTATATAAGCATAAAATCTGAGGACTACTGACCTATATTCTCAGGGTTTAGAAGTACACTTTAGTATTCTTGTCCAGTCCCACACATAATTTAGATAAGGTATCAAACTAAATCACCCCAGAAATGTTTAACTTGTCCAAGTTGTAATATTAATTTATGTTATCAATATGGGCATGATTGATTAAAGTAGTAATCCTTCCTAACTCAAGTGTCTTTCAGCTCCCACTCCCACAGTTAGTAAATATTTCATGACAAAGACTTGGTTTCCCTCCAAGTTCTTCTGCATTAATTTGAGGCATCCAGCTCAATGCCTATAACAGCTATGCTTACTTCATCATGATTTTGAAATGTACTATGTATGAAAACCATTATCTCTGGGACAGATTACAAACTAAAGAAACCATGGGGGAAAAGAAAGTGGATTATTTTCCAATTACCCAGACCAAGAGCCTCAAAAAGTAACTGACATCGTATTCTCTAAGCATTAAAGTTTGGGTTCTATTAGTGTAAGAATTTTACTTCTGCAATTGAGTATGTTTACTCTTAAAATATACCTTGATAAATTTATCATTTTAAAATCTGACATAGTAGTCCATTATATGGTTCTGTCATAATTTATTTAATCGTTGATATACTTAACATTTTACTATACAAAGCAATGCTTTAATGAGCGTTCTTGTTCTTAGATCTTTGTACACTGGTGCATTATTTTCTTTGGGGCTCATTACTAGAAGTAATACATTTAGGTCAAAGAAAATGTGCATATTTTGTATTAGTACATAATACAAAATATTAAGATACTACAAAATACCCTTTAAAAAATTTGTACCCCAGGCAAGGCTCCATAGCTCAAGGGTTAGAGCACTGGTCTCATAAAAAAATTGTACCCCAAAAACCCACCCACCAACAGAAAATGCCCATTTCCCTGTTCTTTCTCTAACTCTGGATACTATCAGACTTTTGACTTTTTTGCAAATTCAAAAAATTTAACATGCACACCAAAATGAGGTCACAGTGATTTTCACCTTCTTAATGAGTCCATGATCATTTCCCTACTTAAACTGCAGTACTCCACTCAGCACTCCTAAATCCCCCTAAACTATTTTGTATTCTATAGATGTACTACTTTACAAAATTCTATTATTTATTTCTCTCCCCTTACTCTATAGAGTATAGGCTCCAAAAAGTTTTGGGTTTTATCTGTCTTGTTCACTAATGAACAGTGCTTTCCACATGACAGACACATTTTTAATATTTTATTTTTAAGTAATTTATACCCAACATGGGACTCAGACTCATAACCCTGAGATCAAGAGTTGCATGCTCTTCTGACTGAACGAGCTAGGCTCTCAGACACTCACATATTTATTGAACTGAATGATATGGCACTTATATGATACACACGAATTTCAGTCATGGTTGGTATGTTTCTTCTTTGACCCCTACGTCCCTAGTGTTACATACATCTTACCTTATCATAATAAGATAGTACCTTTAGGAGCAACAACTCCTTAGGGCACACTACACCAGACAAAACACCATGTTTGGCTATTAGCAGGCCAGTGGGTAAAGGAAAAAAATGCTCCTTGCTTCTGTGGACTCCTTGGGCAGCTGATCAAGACAGTGCAGCCTTGCCAATGAGGGCCATCCAACCACCACCTTGCTTATTTTAGCCCTTCCCTTCCTGTTTCTCTCCTGCAAATACCTGGGGTGGGGGGGGGGGAGCCTAGGAACAATAACCAACCCTAGTAAAGCAGACACTCCACCCAGGCAAGTGACTGCCAGCACTCATCTTCCCCACACCAGACCCAACCCACTCCCTACCAGGCCTTTGGCCCCACACCCTTTGCAGTAACAATGGCAGCTTTAGTGAGAGAGAGAACTAAGGTTTGGTAGAGCACCAAGTTTCATTGTTTTCCTGGAGCCAGATTTTGGATGTGAGATATAGGAGAGAGCAAGCAAAGGATAGTGACAGATCTGAGTAGCTGCAGCTGCTACTCTATAAAACATTTAAGTATTCATCCACTGTTTTGCTGGTAAGAAATTCTGTGATACAAAAATTCTTAGCTGTTACTTCCCTCATATTTGTCAACATCTGTAGTATCTATTCTCCCTTTTGGCAGCATATCCTATCAGAACTACACCAAATAAGGACCTATTGAATATTTTCATTGTGATATTTTAATGGAGAGGCTGTTTTCTATTATAGCAGTATTCAGACTAATGAGGGATTTGCAATGCTATTAGCCTTCAACATAATCCGGGGGGGAAAAAAGGAAATGATCACTGGGTACCTCTGGCAAGCCTAAGTAACAAGTAAAGAATGTGGCAGAAGTAGTGTGTTCTAAGGAAACTGCCTATTGCACTTATCTCAGATTCCAGTTAGTGATGAGATGCTTTATTCCTAGTCCATTCCCTATTTCATTTTCACTCCTGAAAAGAGCAGTTGTAGGAGTAAGTTTTGATGACAAGAGTTCTGGAAAACGGATAGAGTTTCCTCAGGAATTTAGATATTCCGGAATAGGGATTTGAACAAGAGACCTGGTGGATAGAGTAGGAAAATTTTATTACAAATGTCAAAGTGTAGTAGAGTGGGAATAACTGAGACCAGAAGCAGCTTCACTTAATTAATTTGCAGTGGGCGGTAAAGACAGGCACCACGCCAGCATCACCACTTTGTAATAATAAATCTTTCTTCTCTGGTGATGTTGTGAAAGGCACATGGTAAGGTTGCATCACTATGGTGAAATATCACAAAAGGGGTGGGACTGTCTAGAGAAGCATCTGTGTTTGGAGAAGGATCATGCTACAAATTACAGTCCAGAACACCCTGAATATACAGCACAGCAGTAATTTGGAATGTAACACTGGAAACAAATGTCATCAGCCAGTTGGTATATGCTGGTATCTTAAC
The DNA here is from genome assembly GCF_030435805.1 of Mustela lutreola. Classification (NCBI taxonomy): domain Eukaryota; kingdom Metazoa; phylum Chordata; class Mammalia; order Carnivora; family Mustelidae; genus Mustela; species Mustela lutreola. The sequence continues at coordinate 18,909,111 of NC_081293.1, forward strand.
AAAATATTCAAGATAAGATGTTTGCTGGCACTTTAGCATATATTATCCCTGTTATTAGAGGATAGTAGTAAACTCAAAGCAAACTTCTCACTTCTGTTCAAGAGCCAGTTTCGCCCATTTGTGTTGCTTCCTTACAAATATCAGCTGTGTAGCCAGGTAACTGATCCTTAGGATGCTTTTTGTCATTAAAGCAAAGCGATGTTAGCTATTGAGGAGAGGGAATGTCAGGGAAACATTTACCTACTTCCTCCTTTTTCCTAACTACCTGCCTTACCCCACACTTCCCAAATGGCAATTTTTGTAACTCATCCACTTTTTAGGAGATGCTATCAGTGAACCAAACAGCCACACATAAATGCTTCTGGTTTTTCTCAGCGATATCTATTAGGTGATTATGTCTAAAAAAATGAAGTCCTACCTAACTTTTCAGAAGGGGAAAAATATAGAACATGTAGCCTTACAAATTAACACCTCCATTGATTAAAGAATGTTGACAAGATCTAGATGCTTACGTGAACTCCCTCAACTTTGTTTCAGTGAAAAGACGCACAAGAAATTAATGGGATAATTATGCAAGGATTGAATAGTTTGTTCTTTATAGAAATTATTTTTGTTCTTAACCTACAATGGAAATACCTCCAGCAATATGCTTTGTAAATTCATTCTTGAATATTAATAACTGATTTCTCATTGAAGGAAAAAACTTAGCTGTATCCAACAATTCAGATATGGCGGAAGTGAAGTCAATGTTCCGGGAAGTTCTTCCAAAACAAGGTATCTAAATCATAATACTTAGGTCACAGACTGTTATAGGAACCAAAATAAAAAGTAGTAGGCGTGGCATATAACTGGCTCAATACTAAGTATTGGTAACTATTTTGTATCCTGTATGCCACATTTACTGTGCACTTATCATTACTATGTTTCTCTTAGGAATAGGTTATAAAGAATTCATCCATTGCTTCCCCCCCCCCAGTAAAAAGATGACAAATGAAGCACTGTTTCTTAAACCTAGAAATCCAGTTGTACTCAGATTTGCAGATAAAAACATGAAATTGTCAGTGAAAAAAAAAAAAGTGTAATTCACTAATGTTAAATAAGGTCTGAAAGTGGGGGAAAAGAAACCTAAGTCAAGCAACTGTTAAATGCTGATGGCGTAATTTAAACATTTATATTAATATTTGAATATTCATATTAATTATATATTTATATGCTTATATGTTATATATTAACAAATATTAATATTAATACCATGCTTTTACTATGTAAGTATTTGTATGCACTATGTATTTCTCCCAAATCTTTTTGCAAATTAAACATCTGATACAAAATGTTGTATGTCTCATAGGTAACTTAGAATGTTAGGTAGGAAGTTTAAAATGTCATCCTTATAAACTCCCTAGAATTAAATGTTGATATATTTGAAATAACTAAAACAAGAGTTTTCACTGACAATGGATTAAGTCGTTAGATGCTCATTCTAGCTGCCAATCCAAACCACCATACAATTGGGTCATCTCACTAAATCATTTCTTTTTTAAACTTAGGGCAGTTGTCAGTGGAAGATATAACCACAATGGTGCTGTGTAAACCTAAACTTTTGCCCTTAAAATCTCTGACTCTGGAAAAACTGGAGAAAATGCAGCAAGCAGCCCAGGATACAATTCGCCAACAAGAAGTGGCAGAGAAGGAACAGCAGCAAATAACTCACTGAATGGTAACTTAGCACTTCTACAGGATATTCTACAGCATATACTATTAACAATAGCTAAATAATAATTTGCATCTGTATGCTAAAGATGGTGTGTTTAATAAAATTGATAGTGCTTATAAAATAAAAATACCCAAGACTAACGAAACTTGTGAATTTAGACCCTCTGGTTTGTACTGAACATGAGCAATTAAAAAACTGAACCCAAATTTTATAGTTTTTTTTTTCTTTTAACCAAGTTTTTAGAACTATAAATTACGATTTCACTATTCCTATGACTGTGAGTCTTACAGATAACATTCATAGGTACAAGTGACTAAGTGAAACTTTTATATTCAGGTAATCTTTACATGTTTATTAAAAACTGAATTAAAGATACATTCTAATCTCGTACAAAACGTTTTTGGTGCTTTTACATCATCATCTAATTTTAGAACTTGTTTATGAATTTTGTGTTTCATATTTAAGGCTATTTTGCCTGATCAACTGGTCCTCCTGGCAATGACAAAACTGTATTTCTTAAATCTGATTTTTAAGAAACCTTCACTTATAAAGTAGTCCCCTGAGCTTTTAATGATACTGACTTTAAGGACTAAATTACCGTGCTACCTTTATTCATCCAGGTATCAAACACAATTAAAACCCTAAAAATAGAAAAAATATATGGACTTGAAAGAGCCCATGAGATAAATATGAACATTAAATTTGGGGTTTTAGTGCTAAAAGACTGCCTTAACTATAATGGGTGTATTCCTAAGAATGTATTTGTAAATCTGAATATAATTCTTGGCTGGTTGCTACAATCAATAATAGACAATTTAATTTAAATTAGCACAGACCTTGAGGCCTTGCTGAGTTTTGCTCTGCAAAAGAGGTCAGAAATGTGATCATTCTTTAGAGAACTATTATCTTCTATCTATTAACTACTATCTTCTTAGACACTGGATAAATGTAAAAATTTTTGAGTTTCTGAAGAATAATTTTTTATAACACAAACACTGGTAACAGAACTTAAGGATGATGAAGGTATTATATTTTAGAAATTTCACTGGGCTTTAAAGAAGATCAAAAAACCAAGTATGTATGCATTTCCACAGATAGTATTTAAAGAATTTACTATTATACTTTTGATTTAAAAGTTTGCAAAGAACAAAGTTAAATGCACTAGGTTCAAATACACTCTCTTATAGGATTTAAAATTTGCTGTGTAAAATAAGTTTTTAAAAAGACCTAAGATATAGGTACTCCCAATAAAGAATCAACACTGCTTCACATGTTTTATTTTGTCATACATTCTTTTAGAACCGGGTTCATTTTTCCAGTTTTGTAGAAAAATAGATGTTCCAGCCACCATTTATTTAACTGTCTAGTCTTTAAGACCAATCAATATGTTCCCTGGAAAAATGAATAAGTCTTATGACTAACTCATTTTCTTAAAGTTCTTTAAGACAAAGAAATAACTTTTTTTTTTTTACTCCCAAAGCATAGTATTCCAACAGCAGCAGTCAACATGGGGTTTTAGCAGCTTAACTTCACCCCCTAAATAAAGCTTTGTATAAACCAGTGATTTTACTACAAAAACACTGTCCTTGAAAGAAAGGAGTGGCAGTCAGACATCAATGCAAAACTTGGAATGATTAGGTCATAAACATGGCACTTACAAAAGGTAGCTTATGAGAATATTCCACTTAAGAAGTGGTTACTCTTCTGTCCCTCCTTTAGACCCTCAAAAAAAAAAAAAAAAAAAGAAGAAGAAGAAGAAGAAGAAAAGATAAAAAGGAAAACACTTCCTTAAAAATTCCCCTTTAAATTTTAAGTTTATAAAATTTCAGAAATGCCTTGTACCCAAAACAAGTGCTTCAAAAAAAAAATAATAATAAAACAACAAAAAACCTGTGCTAACAACTCTTACAATTCAGATATATTTATATTTTTTTAATAACATCTAAGACTGTAAGAGTTCTTATATTCAGTAGCTCTCTGGTTTAAGACGACCTCCGTCTCCTTCACTTACAAAACGTTTTCTGCCCCTGTAATGAAAAGAACACAAACATGAAAATAGATACCAATTCTGACTATAGATCAAAATCAAAAAAGCCTTGGGTTCTTTTGGCTAGTCATTAGGTTTTGAAGGGTTTTACTCTTTAAAAATTAAAAAAAAAAAAGTGAGCACACCTCTAATTCCTTTGAGAAAGACACTTTCCCTACTATATACCTTAGGATATAACAAATCAAATGAACTGCTAATCTAAGCAGTTTTTAGTTAAATAAAAGCTTAATTATTGAAGTAAGTTCATTATCCAAATGGAGTCATGTTGATATGTTAAAATATAAAGCAAACATGCTATTTAGAATTTTAATATTTACTCCTACTACGTTATTAGTATTATTTGAAAACTGCACATTGAGCCAAAGAAACACTAACATAATTTGGAATTATGTAAACTAGAGCTACAGAACCTATGAAAATGTCCATTTTTTAAAAGTTTTTTAAGTTTCTTCTCAAATGTAGAAAAGCCATAACCTGTACATGGAAAACCAAATCAGAATCCAATTAATTCCAGTCTATGCTCCATTTGGAATTCCTATTATTTCAAACTCAAGACACCTTGCTTCAACCCAGGAGGAATAGTTGACCAGCAGCCTAAAGCAGTAAGTGGAAACAGAGTTTGCTCAGGATTAGCCCTCTTTCTCTAACATGCACAAGCACTCAAGACCTCACACAAATGTGTACTTCACCCAAATAAGCTAATGGGTAGAGGATAAAAAGTCACTTCAATGGCAAACAAAGTACTTTTAGGTATCTCCTCAACTGATCCTTGAGAGTAAAGTCACAAGAGAAATGACCAGTTAGGTTTCTGAACAGAGGCTGAAAAATTTTAAAAGCTAGTGCCTTTTCATATTAAGTCTAAGTAGAAATCAGCTACATTTTTCTGAATATAAAGGCTTCAGACTATAATATTAGGAGACTGAGATGGGGAACAAAGTAGTAAGTAAGAACCCTTACCAAAGTTGTCAGTATTTACTGATGTATACCACTTGCACAAGAGTGATGCCATCACCAAGCAAAGGTCTATATATATATATTTTTAGAGATCTGTATTTTCAAACTTTTTTTTTATCAAAGTCATTAAACCCTATCTTCCTCCTCCTCTATCCATGGCTTTTAAACTTTCCAGAGAGACAGTACCAGCAACTATTTTTTCTGAGATTTCTCACAATCGACTTCAATAAAAATAGACAAAGCTTTGCAATTTTTTCAGATTAAAAATTATGAAGACTTAAAATGTATATAAAGCAGACATACACAAATTTATCTATTACTAACATTTAGACCTATTTATAATCTTCATTATAAGCTTTATTTTAACCACAAAAAAACTCATCAACTCCTAAAGAGTCAGATCCCAGTAGTACAAATATATTATCTCCAAAGAATCACACACATCCACTTTCCAATGAGGTAAGATTCAATTAGACTTAATTCTCCATTCCATGAAGGAGAAAAACGAAGCTACATGGAGTTCAGGAATGAGCCTACATCTTTGAGCCAGGGAAGGTCTAGATTCATCCTTGGCCTCTATTAATGTGTGACTTTAGGAAAAGTATACCACACACTTAAACACTTAAACCTCAATTTTCTTATCTAACTGGTGTTAATATCTACTCTAAAATAATATTTCAAGTACATAGAACACAGCCTCGTACACAGAACTACTACACAAAGTTAGATTCCTTCCAGTGAACAAGGGCTTCATGAAGTAGGCATGTATAGTTTTGCAAAATAAGTTTTGCCCATTTTTCCATAAACTCAAAACAGATGATTTTCACTCCTAAGTAGCTTTAGGGGAGATGTTATTTTTCTGACAGAATTCCAGAATTCTTCTGGAATGACAGAAAATTAGCTAAGCCTTCCAAGCACTTAGCCAGTATCTTATGTGAAAGAAGTAATAAAGTATTACCTTGAAGGACAAAGATCTCTGAGTTGTTTGGAAATTATTCCAGCCTGAAAACATTCTTCTACAAATCGCTCAAGCACAGAGTATGAATGTGGAACATCCAGATTAATGTCTGGAATTTCATTGTAAATTCTCTCATAACCCTAAAACAAAATTATATATAGAATGTTAGCCCATATGAAATACATAATGCCATACCTATCACTGTCATCAAGCTACATTTAAGGCCTTAACTCTTCACAAAATTAGACTGAAATCAGATCTGATCCTTGGAAAGTACAGACAGCAGGTATGTTTGTTATAGAATGTTTTCTCTAAAATTGTTCTCTCAAGAGAGTTTAGGCAGATATCAGACACTGGACACATTTCTTCATCTACTTCTTTATATACATTTATTACTTTTTAGAAATACAAGGCAAGGGGCGCCTGGGTGACTCAGTCATTAAGCATCTGCCTTGGGCTCAGGTCGTGATCCCAGGGTCCTGGGATTGAGCCCCACACAGGCAGGAAGCCTGCTTCTTCCTCTCCCTCTGCCCCTGCCTGTGTTCCCTCTCTCACCGCATTTCTGTCAAATAAATAAATAAAATATTTTTTAGAAAAAATACAAGGTAAGTAAGAACTTCACTATTTTAAATAGGAATAAATGAAAGTGTATTTGTTAAAAGATCATGTTCATGTTGTTTCTAGATATAAAACAGAACTTCTCATATCTTAAAAGTAGAACTCTTGGGACGCCTGGGTGGCTCAGTTGGTTAAGCAGCTGCCTTCAGCTCGGGCCATGATCCTAGGGTCCTGGGATCGAGTCCCACATCGGGCTCCTTGCTCGGCAGGGAGCCTGCTTCTCCCTCTGCCTCTGCCTGCCTTTCTCTGTCTGCCTGTGCTCGCTCGCTCTCTCTCCCTCTGTCTCTGACAAATAAATAAATAAAATCTTAAGAGAAAAAAAAAAGTAGAACTCTTGAGTAAGAACAATCGCATCTTTAAAAAACCCACTGAAGAGATACTTTCAAGAAATGGCTACAACGGGTCAAACATAATCACAACCATTTAAAAAAACAAAACAAAAAAAAAAACAACTACAGGCATAGTATTATTAAACATACCTGAAAGAAAATTTCATTGACAATTCATAATCTTTATTCAATCATTATACATTTAAAGTATTATATATTTAAGCCTAAAAATTATGCAAAATAATGTTATACTTACTCTTTTCATTTGGTCCAGAGTAATGGTAGAAGATTTCCAAAGAGATTTTAATAAATCCAAAATCATCTTAAATGTACTTTCTCCAGTTGACTCTAAAACCATTACAATGGCCTAAAAATTGAATGAATGAATGAATCTTTGGTCATTAATTCATATAAAGAAACTGCTCCTAAAATATATCAGATTCCTTTTGTCTGACATGTAATTATAATCACTATAAGAAATTAAAAACAACTTACTCCCTTAATATTAAAATTTAGAAAAAAAGATATGCTATTGAAGAAGCATTAAGTTACTATAGTGCAAAAAGGAACACTTAATAATTCTCTGTGGAATGTCAAAGTAATCTTACTTCATATACAAGCTCATGGTGAAAATGAGGTACTTCCAGTTCCTTAAGGCAATGTTCAGCTTCAGATATGTCTCCAGAGAGTAAATACTCTTTCAGCAGCATATCAATCTATTAAATTTAAAAATTGAGATATGTTAGAATTCTTAGTTTTTATTTACTTCTTAAAGATTTTATTCATTCATTTTTAGAGAGAGCACACATGTGTGCGCAGAGGGGGAGGGAGAGAGATGAAGATTCTGAAGCAGACTCCACACCAACCAAGCACGGAGCCCGAGGTGGGGCTCCATCACACAACTGCCAGAGCAGGACCTGAGCCAAAACCAAGAGTCTGACTTGACTTAACTGACTTAACTGACTGAGCAACCAAGGTGCCCCTAGAATTCCTAATTTAAGAAAAAAAAAAAATCTGTGCTTTTTGTCTATAGGATTTACTTATTCTCAAAGCAGGTCACAAATAGCTGTGTAAGAACATATAGACTCAAAACAACACTATCATGACAATTTTTTTTTAATAATTAAAAAGTAAACCCCTGATGGCAGCCACCTGCTCCAAAAACCGTGGCCACCTGGCTCCTATGTGTCCTGTGGTTCATGTCAGTCACCAGTCACCACAGGACCTTGGAGAGCTGCTGCCATCGCCACCACCAGTATGGAGGAGACACTTAAGTGCAAGAACCTCAAACTGGAGTAATGTATTAATAAAGATCCAAAACTAAATGATGCTACACAAGTACCAGTTTACTGTACAAACTACACAGCTCATGTTCCTTGTTTTCCAGCACCCAACATAACTTGTAAGAATTTTGGTGGCAGTGAAACACGTTTTACTGGAAATGAAGTTGGTTTTCTCAAGCCTGTATCTTGCCGAAATGTAGTCCTTTCCATTCAGCCAGCAGATGGGAAAGAGGAAAAGGAATCCCAGAAATGGCTATTCATACAAGGTAGCAGTTGCACCGTCTCTTTTCCTCGGATGGTTGGGAGCAGACTGATTTTACCTTGGATACCCTGCCTTGGGATTTGGGCTTCTTTGATTTCAATAGAGCACTCTCAGTATGTGAATTTCCAGATTTTCCTTTTTCTTCTTCAAATACCACCTCGTGGATTCTGTGTAACTCTGTTTTATTTTGTTTTGTTGTTTTACTTAAAAGCATATTATTTAATTGGACTTTGAGAGCTGTGTGATAACTGAGTCTTATTACTGTCTCTATGAGACCGAAAGCTTATTACCCCAATATTCTTTAATGCCTTTTCCAAAGGCAAGTAGCCCCTTGTCATTTTCACTTCTGAAAATTAAAAGTATGACTTATTCACACACACAAAAAATACACCCTCAATTTTTAAGTAGTTCATAATTATAAAGAAAATGCAGTACTTTAGTGTGTCTTAATAATCACTGAGATCTAGGAATAGACTCAAGATGTACATGGCCTGAGTTGGGACCATAATGCTTCAATGTTCACTGTAAAACAAGGGATGTTAAAGACCACTAGAGGGCACTGACTGAAAGTCTCAAGATGGGATTTTTAATGAACTATCACAAACTTTCACTTCCATCAGGATGACCTTAGTAGTGCACTGGCAGCCAAAAAATAAGTGATGATAATAGAGCTTTACGAGACAGAGCAAAATGTATATACTCTCTCTTTTCTCTACAGCTAAAGATTTGAAACCAATTATCTAAAACATTCATCAGTAATTCAGCTTCTAGTTGTAGGTAAAGCAGCAAGACTTGACTTTCTTGTTTAAATAAATCTCTATGACTCCAGAGAGAAGGAGGAAAAGTTTTCCAGCAAAAGAACTTCAACAAGAATGTTCTTCCCTATACACTGCCTTTTAAAATCACTTTTGCACCTAGTACAAAATCAATGAATATTGACTGACTGAATTAAATAATCTCATTTAAGTATCTTTGACTGCAACTTCTGTAATGTACTTTCATGAAAGGTCAAGTAAAATTTGATCAATAGAATACATCCTAATGAATAATTCCTATTATCCTGCTTTAGAAAAGTAAATATTTAAAGCATGGCATTTGAAGTGTTTTTACTTTATAAATGTAAATTAATATATTTAATAGATTGTATCATTTAGAGTTTTGTAACTTTGTTATGCAACTTTAAGTATTTAAATGTTTCCCATTATGTTCAATGCATTTTTTTGAGAATGATAAATTATAAACATGTGTATACATTTCTAAAAGTCCTCTTTGTCCAACTCATCCTTCCAGGTAAAAATAAATGAATATCCAAATAATGCAATCCTGAAACTCATATTGGCAGTTTTACTTTGGTTTTTATCTTGAAAGTTTTTTGCTTGAGATAATTCATATAAAATAGTTTGACAGTTTCTCAAAATAATGATTTTAGGGTAGTATTACCATCTTTTTTTTTTTTTTTTTTAAGTAATCTCTACCCCAACATGAGGCTCAGACTCACAACCCTGAGATCAAGAATTGCAAGTTCCTCCAAATGAGAAAGCCAGGTGCCCTCAGTATTACCATCTTAACAATCTTACATCTTTCAATCCATAAATATAGGTTATCTGGATAGCTTTTTATTTATTTAGGTCTTAATTTATTGCAACAATGTTTTATAGTTGTTGGTATATAAGAATAATATTTCTCTTGTTAAATCTATTCCTAAGTATATTAATATTTTTTATTCTATTGTAAAAGCAATTGTTTCCTAATTTCACTTCATATCATTCATTGCTAGTGTACAGAACTAGAACTGAATACTGTATATTGATCTTATACCCTACAACCCTGCTGAATTCATTTATTAGTTGACAGTTGGTTTTTTGTTTTTTTTATAGATTCATTCAGATTTCCTGTATATAGATATAGATCATGTCATCTGGGAATAGAGATAGTTTTATTTCTTCCTCTCCCACTTAGATGCCTTTTATGTCATTTTCTTGTCAAAATGTTTTGGTATCTTGACTGCGTTTACAGCTCAATCTTTCCAACTTGAAAAAATTTTTAAAAGCAGATGTTGCAGTCATGACATTACAAACCCCAACTTGCCTACTTTAAGATATATAAAAGCAAACTGGTCAAAAATCTGTACTTTCAGCTCCTTAAACCCCAAACTAGGTACACATATCATTAAAAGATTAAATACCGAAACTATAGTCACATGAAAAGATTATACTAAAAAATCAGAAGCACATGAGCTATAAATCTTCTAATTTTCTTAACCATCTGCAAGTAAGATTAAATACTTTTTCTGGCTTACAGTTATAGAACATTACTTTATTACCAGAAAAAAAAGATCCATAGAGGGGCACCTGGGTGGCTCAGTGGGTTAAGCCTCTGCCTTCAGCCCAGGTCATGATCCCAGGGTCCTGGGATTGAGCCCCACATCGGGCTTTCTGCTCAGCAGGGAGCCTGCTTCTGCCTCTCTCTCTCTCTCTGCCTGCTTGGGATCTCTCTCTCTCTCTCCCTGTGTCAAATAAATAAATAAAATCTTTAAAAAAAAAAAAAAAAAAGATCCATAGAGAATAAATCTGGCATCTCAATTATTTTTACTTTTAAAGCATGCATATAGGTAGTGACCTTCCTTAGAAAAATCCACCACTCTGTTCTACTCTAGTGTTCATAACTCATAACTTATGATCTGACGGTATTCAGTTTCAAGCCACTCATTTAAAAATGTAGTTATTTACTGAATAACTAAATTCACAGTATTTGAAAAATTTTAAAAACCAATATAAGACTTCAGGCATTCCTTTGAGGTTCAAACATAGCCTTCTTATGAAAGCCCTTTTAACTTAACTCAGTCTTATTTTTAAGTTAGGGAAACCTTAAAAATTTAATAATGAATTATATAATTCATGTATAATTTAAAGCACCAGAGTATAAAGCCAAATATATAAAGGTTATCCAATTTTCCATTTGTAGCTTCAAGACTGAACTTAATTTTTTTTTCTAAGATTTTATTTATTTATTTGACAGAGATCATAGGTAGGCAGAGAGGCAGGCAGAAAGAGAGAGAAAGGTAAGCAGGCTCCCTGCTGAGCAGAGAGCCCAATGCAGGGCTCGATCCCAAGACCTTGGGATCATGACCTGAGCCGAAGGCAGAGGCTTTAACCCACTGAGCCACCCAAGTGCCCCTGAACTTAATTTTTGTCTGCAAAAATACCAGCTAGAGGGTATAGTTTACTCCCCTAGAGAAATACATGTAAATTAAATTAAAGACAATACCCAGTAGTTGTTACCTCTTTAACAAGGTGATTAACAGACTGCTGCCCACCTCCAGAACCCCACACACTGTCTTTGCGCTTTCCACCTTTAGACATACTCAGGAGTACAGTAGCCTTGTCCAGAGCAGCTCTACCAAAAAAAAAAATAATAATAATAACAACAATAAATAACTTTGGCAACTTGGACATGATTGAGGCTGACCTAAAAGCTTTCACGTAACCTAAAAGAAACCTAAAATTCAAAAGTCTTTTTAAAAAACTACTTTTTAAAATAAAAAGTTGGGAGCAAAAAAAAAGAAAATTTGCTTTTCATGTTAATATTCTCATACTTTTTTTCTTTTCTAGTCAAAAGAAATCTAACCTTATTACAAAATAATTCATCTAACTGAAGAGAAACATTTTGCATAAAACTTAACCTCTATGGATCTATGCATTTCCACCAGGGAAACCACTCCACTCTGATCTGAGTAGTCCTAGGAAAATTAACACCTACACCTGAGAAAACCTAACACATGGCTAAGACCAAATCGAAGTTTCCAGAAAGTTATAAAAATCATACAGGATGACTCCCAAATATTACATTTAGTTTAAAATTAATTATACCAAAGAACAAGAATAAAAAACATTTCCTAATATTGCTGTAGCAAATAAATATAAAATAAAATTGAAAATGGGCTCCTTTGTTAATACCGTCCATTTTACTAGAGTATTAAATAGTTACAGAATGCAATTCCTGAATGAAAACTTGGGCAGATCTTAAACATTCTCAGTCCAATCCCTCCATTTTATAAATAAGGAAACTGAGGCCCAGAGAAGAGTGGTGTGTGACATAAAGGTAGCTAAGTGGTTTAGCTAAAATCCCCAACTTCTACATTATAGTACTGTCCTCTTCCTGTTATAGCTGTCAACAATCTCAATTTTGTTTTAGCAGCAGAGAATGCACACAAATGACAGAGATCTGCAATGTCTGAGTAATTCAAATGTCATTTCAATAAAATCCTGCAGAATTTTCCCCTTTCAAAATTCTAAGTAGAAAAATTAATTTACTTACCTAGCCTGTACACAATCTACAGTTCCTTTGTAACTATCAATATAGGTATTACATAAAATTCCATCTCCAACAGCTCTAGCAATAAACTGGCCCACCAACTACAATAAGAAAAAAAAATCTATATAAAAAAATCTAAAATGAACCTTTACAGGACACAATTTCTAAACACATAAATGATGAAGAATGGCTGAACTACATAGTCAATATCTAAGATATATGGGAATATTCAAAGACATCTACTTAGCACCTGCTAGTTATGCTCAGCATACACTCCCACATCTTACCCTTCAAGATGAGTACTATGGGCAGGGGCACATTGCTCCATTCTAATCCCCCAACACCTTTGCACACTGCCTGAAAACAGTGTATCATCAAAATTACTTGTTAAGCCAATGGCCTAAATTCAAGAGAACAAACCAAAAAAATGGGACTAGGTGTTCTCAAAAACTGATTAAAAGAATTTATTATATGGTGGAAACTTTGTGTAGAAATTTCTGTCTGAAAGTATTTCATAGCATTACTTATTTTTGTTGCTGTTTTTGTTAAAGCAGGCTCCACACTCAATGTGGGGGCCTGAACTCATGACCCTGAGACCAAGAGTCTTATGCTCCACAGACAGAACCAGCAAAGTACTCCTTTTCATAGCATTATTTCTTAAAAAATTGGAAACGACTTTAGTGTCCAAGAATAAAGGATAGATACATAAGATGGTACATTATATGGCCATTAGGAAATGCGTTTACATTTTATGGTTTTAAGAAAAATCAAGTTTATAAATTAGAATATACAATGTAATTCATTAAAATGCAAGGATATAAAAAAAAAATACATTGATATATACCCATAGAAAGTAAAAGAGATTTAACACCAAAATGTTAAAAGTTGTTATTTTTGCCGGCCTTGCTTCCTTTTGACATTTATTTTTCAAAAATGCCATAATATGTATTTAAGTAATCATTTCTTAAATATAAGAGTACTGCTACAAAAAGAAAAAAAAGTCCACGTCTGAATAACTGCTCAATACCTTATAAAGACTACTGTCCGTCAAAGAAAAGTGTAACAGAAAAAGCAGTTAGAAATTAAACTACCTATACTCTATTCCTAAATTAACATTTAAGTAAAGTGCTCCTACCTTGATTTAAAAGTTGTTTAAGTAAATACCAACGATTTCACACATTTTCAATTTCAAACCAGAAAGTCACATTATAGTATCAGCATGTATTAAATCTAATAAAAGTATAAAACTTTGAGGACAAAATCTAAACAGAAACATAAATCATAAATTTTCTAATTGTTTACCCACAAAACTACAAAAGGGAACAGAAAATATCAGTTAAGCCAATTCAATCTTCAATTACAACAATCTACATATTTTTAAAATCCCAGCTCATATAACAGCTTAACCACATGTAACAGAAAATATACAGACAGCAAAAACAAAATGACCTATAAACTATACAGAGCATGGGTGGAAAGTGGGATATAAAATTACAGTATGATGAAAACTACATTTGAAAAAGAAAAAGAAAAGGAAGAACAGCTAGACAAAAATACACTAAAATGTCAGAGGGTTATTTTTGTGTGGTAAAAAATATGGGCCATTTCGTCCTCTTTATCTACTAAAATTTCCTAGGAGCATGTATTATGTCTGTAATTGGAAGTGTAGTGGGGGAGAGAATGAATAAAAAAAAGAGTCATACAAACCTGTGGTGCTCTAGGAGTATCCAATGCCAATTCAGGTAGATCCTTCAATAATTTGTCAAATGATTTTTCTACATCATTTGTGCTCATTACTGTCCCACAAAGGTCAGAAAGAAGCTTAGATGTCATTTCTCTATGACTAGCCTTTCCCTCCAATGCCAAGGACACTGCCAACACTGGTACTCCACTTTTCATTTCACCAAGATTTAAATCTCTCAGCATTTCCTATTTAAAAAACAAAAAAACAAAAAAACAAAACAAAAAAAACTAAAAAGTATATATCACTGCCTTTAATTCAATATAACTTTAGTTTCAAAAATTCAACATTTTATCCATATATCCTTACCTTTTTCCCCTTTGGAAATAGTAAGATAAGCAGTCAAATTTTGTAGGCTAGAACAAACACATCTTTCTGTGCATATAAAATTAGATATTGATTAACTCTGTCAAGCTTTTACTATCTGAACATCACTGAACGAAGAATGTGAATTATACTTAAAACAATTAAACTATACATTGCAAATAAGTTTGTTGTTAGGAATTAATTAACCCTGCATCTTATAATTTTTTAAATTTTTTCTATTTAAGTAATCTCTATACCCAACATGGGACTCAAACTGAGGACCCCAAGATCAAGAGTCACGTACCCTTCCAACTGAGCCTATCAGATGTTCCTAATTTTCAGGAATATTCGTCTATGAATATTTTTGGTGAGATTCATTTTACATTATCATAAATTGTTTATACTCTACTTTCACTCAGTTTTCTCTTCCCACCATAGTTTATACTGTTCATATAAAGTTTAAAAGGAGATCTTAAACTACTGTTTTTAAGTGGAATTATTTCTTTAAATGCTGGGATTAAGTTGAAATTTCCTATTAAAAATGTAATAGCAGCTGCTAATACTAACTACTGTATATAATGTAGCAAGCATTTTAAAAGCCACTTTAGTTTTTATTATCTTATTTAAGACTCAACCCTTTCAGGGAGGTATTGTCATCATACCCAAAGCAAAATTAAGTATTTACTGAGGACGTAACTGGAGTGGCCAAGTTGAAAGTGAAATAGTCAGTTGACCCTACAAGCTAACTTCTAACTCAGTTACTTAGAGAACCTTTCTTTTTACTTACAGGATGCCAGGTTTAAATACTCAGGGTACTTAAACCATGTTATACTACTAAAAGGGTGCCAAACTATTTTCATAGCCACCTAACTGGTGTCTTTGTTAGCAGTCTCTTCCCACTGAATTTCCTCTTTCCTGGACAGTGCTTGAACAACTCATTGCTTTTATTTATTATTTTTAAGGAAGATTTATTTATTTGACAGAGAGAGACACAGCGAGAGAGGGAACACAGGCAGGGGGAGTGGGAGAGGGAGAAGCAGGCTTCCCACCAAGTAAGGAGCCCCACGTGGGGCTCACGTGGGGCTCATGACCTGAGCCCAAGGCAGACGCTTAACAACTGTGCCACCCAGACACCACTAACTCACTGCTTTTAAATAAGATACTTCTCTCTGGAAAACTCTTCAACCATCTTGCCCTGTCAAGCTTCTAGTCATTCTTATATAAACTCAGAATCATCTTTTCTATTACTCTCTATTTTATGTTTCCCTAACACTCTGCTTATAGTACTACTCAGTTAATAAATACATAGTATACGTCTAGTCCCATGCTAGGTAGATAGGATTTTAATAGTCTACCCTTACAGGACTGAAGCTCTTCCTCTACAACAGAAGGCTTCACGTTATATATATCACTTCCCTGACTAAGCTTCATAAAGGAATCACCTATTACAAATTCCTTCACATGGTATGCACTGAACAAATATTTGTTTTATATTTAAGTCCTACAAATCTAAGTATATCAGACCTCATGGTATCAGACAAACCAAGAAAGCCAGTCTGAAGTATAAGAGTCTAAATGTAAAAGCCTTTTAAAGAGTTGCAATTTTAAAAAAAGAGAAAGATTCCTTTTGGCTCTCTTGGTTTCTGTATACATTCTTATTCAAATCTTTATATCCGTGTTCTCTTTCTTGGACATAACACAAAGATAAATTTTATCTTAATCCTGAGCATGGAAATAAACATCCAAAACACAGAACTAAATCAGACATTTTTTAACCAAGATCCCTGAAGAGGTTTGAAAAAATCCATAGATGCTAAAAACTATTATAATTTTATATAATTTAATTACAAAAATATATAATTACAAAAATTATTAAACTATTACTGTGCCATTTTTCAGGGAAAGAAATGGCATATAGTCTTCATCACATCCCAAATAGGAAAGAACTAATCTGTATTAAGGAAATTTTACTCCATGTCTTAGAAATTCATTTATACCAAAGAAAATGCTGAAACTTAATTCAGTGATCCAAGATCATTTTGGATCTGATGTTCTGCTTTTAACAGTGTTTTCTTTCCTATATTAAATAAATCATACTTGTAATTTTAAACCTACCGCAACTTCATTAGTATCTCCATGCTCAAAATATTCCTGTATGATTGGTGTTAAAGTCTTCTCAAATGCTGTTTCATCCAAAGGCAAAACTACAGTTTCATAAACACAGTTCTCCTAGAAGGGAAAGGAGATAAAGAGTTTATAGATTAATGAACAAAATATTCATAAGAACTGAATTTTTCTTTTTTTTCAGAGAGTAAGCAAGCACGGGATGGGGAGAGGGGAGGGAGGGTCAGAGAGGGGCAGAGAGAGGAATCTTAAGTAGGCTCCATGCCCAGCAAGACCATGATGTAGGCCTGATCTCATAACCGTGAGATCATGACCTGAGCCGAAATCAAGAGTTGGACATTTAACTGACTAAGCCACCCAGGTGCCCCTAAAATTCTGTATTTTTAATTTTATATTCTGACTTATAATTTAAATATAAATTACATATTTTTATATTCCAACTTAAAAATTAACTATAAAATATAATTTTATGTTTTTAATTTTGTATTCTGACTTTATACTCCAACCAATTTTATTTTTTATATATATATTTTTTAAGATTTTATTATCTATTTGACAGAGAGAGAGAGAGATCACAAGTAGGCAGAGAGGCAGACAGAGAGAGAGGGGAAGCAGGGGGCTCGATCACGACCTTGGGATCATGACCCAAGCCGCAGGCAGAGGCTTTAACCCACTGAGCCACCCAGGTGCCCCTCCAACCAATTTTTTATTCCACCCTCATTCAGGGCAAGAAAAAGATATGTTACATGTTTTGATCACTGATACTAAAACAGAATCTATGTCACTCTTCTTTTACAAGTTTGAATAAATGAATAACAGAGATTAGAACCATTAACCACAGCAAATATGACTTGCTCCCAAACTCTGATATTTTGTTAATTTTTTATCTCTCTCACAAAACCAATCCTTCATTGACCAAAAAGCTTTAACATGGCTTCCTATAGGTCATACCTAGTATTCTCATTAAAACCTCACTTTAAAAAAAAAATGGACGGTGGTACCTGGGTGGATCAGTTGGTTGAGTGTGTCTACCTTCAGCTCCGATCGTGATCTCATGACCTCGGGGTCCTCGGAATCAAACCCTGCATCTGGTTCCCTGCTCAATGGAGAGATGGCTTCTCCCTCTCAATCTGTTCCCCCCATCTCCCTGCTTGTGTTCTCTCTCAAGTTCTCTTTCGGCTCAGGTCATGATCCCAGCCAGGGTCCTGGGATCAAGTCCCACATCAGGCAATAAGCCTGCTTCTCCCTCTCTCCTCCCCACTCATGTTCTCTCTCTCACTCTCAAGTAAATAAATAAAAGTATTTTTTAAAAATTTTTAAAAAATAAATTAAAAAATCTCTAAAGAAAAGCAATATTCAACTAAAATTTCAAAAATGGAAGATTACTCTCAATTTTCTATCCCTTTGTCCTCTGCAAAAACACCCAGAAGGGGTTATATGCACCTTGTGATTAGTTTCTAACAACATACACTTAAAAGACCATATGTTAAGATTAGAGTATTTTGCAATCATTCTATAGTATCTGAATCCTACATTTTTTCCTGTTCTCCGGAGTACTTCCATGTCCAACAATTAGCTAAAATAGGTAAGTATATACAATCAAATGGAATAAAAACAATATAACATACACTCTGATAATTTCCTGTCTAAAATTCTCATCACCATGTACTATCTCTTGCAAGACAGTACTTTAAAAAATATGTCATAATGTCCAGGATTTGTTTCAAAATAATCGGGGAGGGAGTTGTGCATGTAGAGTGATACAAAAGAAAAAATAAATGGAGGTACAGGATTAAACAAGATTGACCATTACTGAAGTTGGTAAAGCTGGGAGAGGAGTACAAGCATGTTCATTACACTATCCCACTTTTGTATAAATTAAAAATTTTCCATTAAAAAATAAATATATATATGTTCACTATAAAATCTATTAAAAATTTACATTCTCATGGATGAGCCTAAGTGAAATAAGACTGAGGAAGACAAATACCAGATAATTTCACTCATGTGGAATCGAATAAAAAAACAAATAAAAAAGAATCAGACCTGTAAACACAGAGAACAAACTGAAAGTTACCAGAGGGGAGGGGCAAGACTGGTGAAGGGGAGTAGGAGATATAGGCTTCCAGTTATGGAATGTGTAAGTCATTGGAATAAAAGGTACAGCATAAGAAAAACAAAATTTACATTATTAACATTGAAAAAAGAGGCATGTTCCCAAAATAAAATTTACCACAGAGTTACCATCCTAAATAGTAGTATTTTAAAAGGAGCCTAATATCTACTAACTCTTTAATGATATTCAAAAGAATATATATTCTTCTCAATTATCATTACTATAGAAACTATATTAACAGAATTTATTGAAAAACAGTCTACTTAGGGGTGCCTAAGTGGCTCAGTCAGTTAAGCATCTGACTCAATTTTAGCTCAGGTCATGCTCTCATAGGTCTTGAGTTTGAGTCCCATGGTGGGCTCTGCACTCAGGGAGCCTGCTTGAAGATTCTCTCCCTCTGCTCCTTTCCCAGTCTCTCCCTCTCTCTCTCACAAATAAATATTTTTTAAAAAAACAGTCAACTTGGGGCACCTCAGTGGCTTAGTTGGTTAAGCATCTGCCTTTAGCTTGGGTAATGATCCCAGGGGCCTGAGATCAAGACCACATTGGGCTCCCCGCTCAGCAGGGAATTGGCTTCTCCCTCTGCCCCCACCCCCAACTCTGCCTCAAATAAATAAAACCTAAAAAAAAAAAAACTTTAAAATTCAATCATCCTAAATCTGTAAAGATTATTTTTGACTCATTTCAGAAATGAAATGAAAATTACACATATATCATCATCAGTTAATTTGATTTCCTAATCCTAAATTTACCTTAAAGTCCAAAAGGAGCGAGTATATGTATGATTTAGACATAGATACTAATGTTTATATATACATACACACATGTTATGTGTATATCTATATACACACACACATGCTATAAATCATATATACATGATTTGACAGGCACGGAGTATAGATATAGAATGTATAATTTGACAAATGTATGAGTAAACTACAGACAAGAAGTCAAAAAACTTACAGACTAAAAAAATAAAGTAAAACATTGATACCTGGTCATCATCATAGTTAGGATCTTTCACATCTACCTCCTCCACATCATAGACCTGTCCAGGTGTACCCCAGACACCTTTGCCTCCTGCACCACCTGAAAAAGTTTAGAATTGAGAAAAAACACAAAGTTCAGTTCATAAATTTTAACTGAATTTAGATATTCAGATATTAATTAAGTAAGTTAAAAAACTGCATTCAATTTCTATGCCAGCTTTTTTTTCCAGTTGAATTATACTTTAAACCTCATTTTTTTTTTTGGATCACTGCTTTTTCAGTAGTGATTAGATATTATATATTTTACAACCCATTTCTAAAACATCAAGTTGAAATAGCTTATAAAGTTAAAACTAAAAAGGCAGATGCTTTAAAATGAAAGCAGAAACAAAACAAGATCAGAAAAATATGTGTATCAGGGACTCCAAGGGGTGTGTTAATGTAGCTGAGCTCTAAATTTTATTTGACATTTCATAATATCAAAACAAAAAGACGTATTTTGAACCAATAAGATGTGGTATAGGAAAGTCAGTAAGGGAGAAATTACTTAACAAAGAAGCACAGTTTCCACTCTAAGTGTTTCAAAGTCAAATACCCTTTAAATAGAATAGTACACATTAAACTATACTTGACAACTGGCAATATGCTACAAATAACTAAGCTATTTAAGCATTACCTGCACTCTGTTTACAGAGTGTACCTGTTTACAAACTAACCAGCCCAAGTTTAACAATTCCAACTTTCAAAGTGGTTTTTCTACATAAAACTTACTGAAATATTTGTGTAATGCTTAATACATTACATTATTTTTAAGGAACTCCTCAGTATCACCAATTTTTTGAGGGTTTTTTCTATCAAGACTAGAGCAAAGCAGAATCTGATTATTAGGATTCATTTTGATGTAACCAATGGTTATAAAGCCATTCAACAAAGTAACAGTTTTTGACTGACCACAAAAACATTTAACAAGAATCCTAGGCTATAAATTGAAGTTCACACCATTCAGAAGCTGTGAAATCTTCAAATTATATCAAAATCCTACCACAGACCAAAGCTAACATTCCTCATCAACAAATACTTAAGTATCTACAACTGCTAGTCATTACTCTGATATAGCAGTGAAAAAATAGACCATTACTGGGGTGCCTCGGTTAAGTGTCTACCTTCAGTCAGGTCATGATCCTGGAGTCCTGGGACATCCAGGTCCTCAATGAGCAGGGAGTCTGCTCAAGGATTCTTTCTCCCTCTGCCTCTCCCTCTACTCATGCTCTCTCTCTCTCAAAATAAATAAATATAATCTTAAGAAAAAAAAAAAAACAGGATCATTCCACTCCAGTATCCAAGAAAGAATGGGAGAGTACTTGGGGGGCTCCTCACTGGCTTACTTGGTAAAGCATGCAACTCTTGATCTCAGGGTTGCAAGTTTTAGCCCCATGTTAGGTATAGAGATTACTTAAAAAATAAAATCTTTTAATTAAATTGAATGAATGAATGAATGAATGGAAAGAAAGAAAGAAACGAACAAAAGAACACACGAACTCGGAACCATCTATGAAATCATTAAAATTCTGATTCACTTATTACCAATCCAATATATATTTATCCTATATTTTTAACAAAGAGCATAATTACATTCATTAGATAATACATATAATGCATTGTTTTTAATTTTTATTTATTAAGTAATCTCTACCTGCCATATGGGGCTCAAACTCATGACTCCAAGATCAAGAGTGACATACTCCACTGACTGAGCCAGCCAGGTCCCCCAGGTAGGATGAATTTCTGACCCTACTTTCAAGCAAAGAGAATACAATGCACAATTCACAACTGTACAAAAAATTCACGTGTATTTTGCTGAAAATAATAAAGTTCTGCTCAAGAAATCTGGAGGAGAAAAATCTCCTCCAGAAAAAAAGCTCAACTTAAAGAAAAAGTGGGATGGTCCTCAGATTATTACTTTGTAAATATATATACAAATCATAAAATCTTACATTATCAATGTTTAAATTTCTCACATTCCTAGAACAAGGAAACCATAGTTTAAGTATCATGCCATATTGTATTCTATTTGCTTCTTTGTACTTGGAATACACCAACCTTTCTTTGGTAGTCCCCTTCCTTTGCCAGATCTGGATCGCCTATCTAGCAACCTCCCCTTTGGACTGGTTGGTACAGTTACTCCACTTCTAAGGGCTTCACTTCCATTATCACTGACTGAATCGCCTCTGCCAGAGTCCCGGGATGAGTTTTTCCTCAGGCGCCTTTTTGCCTTGGCATTAATTCTAGCTTCATTAATGGAGGATGCGGAAATCCAATTTCCATTTATCTCATTTTTTATTTCTTCAGTCCCAGCATTTTCTTCATCACCAGAAAAGAGAGAGTCGCTTAAATTATCAGGATCTTAAAGAGGAAAATGAAGAAAGAAAATTCTACATAAGTACTTTATGTTATACCAGTTATCATCATGTTATATTAGGCTGAATCACATGAAATTACTATTTTTTAGGTAACAGTGACATACTGATAATTTATATGATTTGATCTAATAAATGACAACAAAACAATTATTTTCACATTATCACAGAAAGTAAACTAAGTTCATTTTGATGAGCGAAGTTTAATGAAAGCACATAATCTCCTATGTTTAGAAATAAAATCTATGTTAATATACAACCACAGACGAAACCTTTAGACTTTTATGATCAAAGAGAGTTAAGCAATTGGAAATAGTAAGAAAATACTAACAATCTTGAACAGAAGAAAGATAAACTAATATTTACAGAATTCCTACTTTTATTTATCTGGCACTGTGCTGGATGTTTTGTCATTTACCCACAAGTTTGAGATCTATTTACTACATAAAAAGATCATTAATACAGATAAGGAAACTAAGGCTGATAGTGTTTAAATAACTTGCCAGAAAACTCATTAATTAATTATAGACACTTAGGAAATATTACTAATCCAAAGAGCCTGAAAGGTATTTGACAAATAAATGATCACATATGATTACTGAGCTTAACTGCTAAGGATTCACTGCTTTCAAATGTAAAGCCTGGGGGGGAGGGGGATAAAGCTTGCTCTCAAAGCTCTAATTCACTTATCCAAACAACTCATATTGCATATCACCTTCTGACAATCTTTCAGACTATGTAAGATTTATACATTATTCCCTGAAAGACAGCAACACATTTGGAGTTTCCAATGGTCCCATTGTATCCTTTAGGATATACTCAAGTTTTATTTCCTCCATAAAAACTTTTCTAACAATTCTAGCCACAATACTACTAATGCCCACACACAGTTCATTTACCACGTAAGAAACAAACCACTTTGTTATTTCTAATTTATGTAGTAGTCTTGCTTTTCCAAGTAAGTCATAAGTCTCAAAAGAGGAACCATGCCTTTATCTGTACTTCTCTGTACCCTCAGCACCCAACAGAGCATAATTCATACTATCAACTCAAATGTCCGTGGAGATCAATGGCATGAATACAGCTGGCTTTGCTCGTAAAACTTCTTAAGTCAGTAAACTGCTGAAATTAGTTCCCCTTGGGCCACAGTTTCGTTCATTATGGCTAATTCAAGTCAGAACTGAATCCCTCAAATGGTTTTACATTTCCTACATGTAATTAAACTGTGTCAAGTCTATGTGTATAGGCTTTAACTTGTTTTAAGATAATATGCTGAAACTGAAAATTTATTAAAACAACCTGTAAGAAAGAGATGTGTTGAAATCTTTGTAATTCTTGACAAAAAGTCTAAAAGTTAAGAACATTGTGGTAATCAAAAAACAAACATTAAGTAGAGTCCAATTACATCATTAGTCTCCTAAATAGTCTTTGTGCCTTCAATCTTCAAACCATTCTCCAAACTGCATGAAAACTGATTTTCTAAAACATGCCTCCATGTTCCCATTGGGTCAAAAGAAAGTTTAAAACTCATTACCTTGTAACTTAAGAGCCTTCATAATCTTGCTCCTGTTTACCTCATCAGAGTAACTGCTGACCACTCACATTCAAAGGGTCAGAGCTTAGGTTTGTATCACAGGTAGTAATGAAAGGATTAGTTTAGCATAGAAATACAGAATATATTAGGAAAAAAAGAAAGTATAAAATAAAGACCAGCGAAGAAAATGTTACAATAATTTATTCACTAACTGAAAAGATCAAGGGTAAAATTTTGGGGTAAATAAGCAAGCAACACTCAAAAAATAAAGAGCTTTTAAACAGAAACAGCATGAAATGTAGTCTTAAAAATGTAGTCTTAAAAAGTTTTTAGACTAAGGAAGTTAAGAGGGTGAGTTTGACACATTATCACAACCATCATCATAAATATACTACAACTACTAGTAGCAGTAACTGTCATAGCAGGAGTGCAACTTCCTTTGTCATTACCATCATTGTTGTTACTACTGGATACCAGGTTCTGTGCCAGGCACTTTACATACATGGTCTTTATCTTTATTTTCACAAAGCTTTATCTTCACAAAGCTCTATAATAAAGCTGTTTATCCTCAATTTACAGAGAGAAATGTTTCATGGAAAAATTACATTATCTAAAATGGACTGTGGCCAGGATTCAAATCCACAATTAAATCTCTGATGATTATAACTGTAAAAAATACAGAGCTAGAGCAGAGTAGTGACAGCTAAAGAGACAGGACATGGGAATGATCATAAAGAGAGAAAAGCGGAAGAGTAAGAGGAAGGAGAAAAAAAAAGACCAGAGATCAGACAAGTCAGATGTAATTTCAAGAGCAGGCAGTTGAAGAAAACATTAAACATCTACCTGTAACATACTGCTTTCATTATTCTATAATTACGGAAAACCACTAAACTCACCCAGATGATAAAGGACTGCAAATTACAATAAAATGCTTTATACTATCACTTGGAGTACTGAAGTATTCAATTTCAATATATTTCTCACAACTGAGTTTCAGCTATTTTAATATCCTTTCAAATATGTTTGTATGACTGCAGCAGAACATATCTAGGTATATTTTATCTATTAGACCTTAAATTTTTAACCCATGTTTCCATCAACTATTTTGTATTTTGCTGTTCATATTTACCTAGTCTTTTTTTTTTTTTTTTTTAAGACTCATTTGAGAGAAACAAAGTGCACACACTAGTAGGGGGTGCAAGATGGAAAAGGGGGAGAGATCGTCAAGCAGACTCCCCACTAGCAGAGAGCCCAATGTGGAGCTCAATCCCAGGACCCTGAGATCATGACCTGAGCTGAAATCAAAAGTTGGCCACTTAACCGACTAAGCCATCTAGGTGCCCCATATTTGCTCAGGTTTCAGGTTTCCATAACCACCACTGATCGGACTTTAAGAAAACCAAAATACAAAAGATAAAAAACTTGAGTACATAATGTGGCGACTTCAAAATTGTTTTCCACTGTGTACTAATTCCCCTTCTAAATTCTCTGGCATCTCAGTAGTAACCACTGTAACTCCCAGTATCACAGTAGCATTCAAATTTTCAACTAATGGTCCACTGCCTGACATAATCAAAATTGACAATATTAGCACATTTTCATTTGTTACATACAAAGTAAGTGCTACGAGCATGGCATACATATACTATAATCTCATTTAATCCTACTGATAAACCTATAGAGAGGGCATTTATATCCCAGTTTAACACAACCTGAGAAAACTGAAGGTCAGAACAAATAACCTATTTCTCCAAAGAAACAGAGCTGGTCTAAGTAGAAGTTGAAATTAATACACTGGTCTGACTTGAACTATTTGATTCAGGAAGAATTTATAGCAAAGGTCTGTTTAAGGCCCATCCAAGTATTAAAGAACCAGTCCTTTATATTAAGGCAGTTTTAGCCAGAGGCATCATGTCTGTGAGTCATGCTGTCTCACAGAAATATAACGCAAGCCAAACAAGTAATTTTAAAGTTCCTAATATCCATATTAAAAAGAAACAGGAGAAATTAATTTTAATATATTTGATTTAATCTACTGTTCAAGATCTGTTATAGATTTTGAACACAGAGTAGTCAATATAAAATTTAATGAGGTATTTCATTCATCCTAAGTCTCAAAATCTGGATGCATCTGCACCTACAGTATATCTCACTTCAGACAAGTCACATTTCTAGCGCTCAGTAGTCACACATGGTTAGTAGCTATCACACTGGGCAGTACAGAAAAGAAGCAATTATATGTTAAATATATTCTTAAAATATATTCTTACCAACCCCACTTCAATGAAGCAGGGATATAATGCCCATTTATAACCCTAAAAACAAGTATTCACATAGCTATTGTATACAGCAGCACCAAAATAATCATTAATTATTGCAATAATTTTTTTCAACTATAATTTTCTAGCACACTTTAAATCAGGTGTATAAATACAAAATGGCAAAGAGGTTTCAATTTCAAAGTGTCTGTTCAGATCAAAGAAAACTATATAATTTGTACACAATGAATTAGTCATTGAAAAAATAATACTATTACAGTGTTAAAAAATGAAATATGGGGGCACCCGGGTGGTTCAGTGGGGTAAATCCTCTGCTTTCGGATCAGGTCATGATCCCAGGGTCCTGGGATTGAGCCCCGCATTGGGCTCTCTGCTCAACAGGGAGCCTGCTTCCTCCTCTCTCTCTGCCTGCCTCTCCGCCTACTTAAGATCTGTGTCTGTGGATCTACTTAAGATCTGTATCTGTCAAATAAATAAATAAAATCTTTTAAAAAATGAAATATAAAATATACCAATAGGAAAAGCTCTCACCATTCAGGATACTTCAAAATCCTATATAAGATTTTTCTGAAAGTTATAAATACATTTTAAGTTTTCTGAAGTTATTCAACATTTAAACCTCTATTCCACAGAATTTGTTTTTTGTTTTTTTTTAAGATTTATTTGACAGAGATCATAAGTAGGCAGAGAGAGAGGAAGGGAAGCAGGCTAGCAGGAAGCCTGATGTGGGGCTTGATCCCAGGACCCTGGGATCATGACCTGAGCCGAAGGCAGAGGGTTTAACTCACTGAGCCACCCAGATGCTCCCCACGAAACTATTTTTATGATAAGGTGCTAACTGAAGCACCATGGAAAATCAAGAAAAATACTATAGATAATATAACATGTAAATTATTAATTATGAAGGAGATCGATCTCTTTCCTAATTAATGACTCATGGGTTAAGCCTCTGCCTTCGGCTCAGGTCATGATCTCAGGGTCCTGGGATCGAGCCCCGCATCGGGCTCAGCAGGGATCTTGCTTCCTCCTCTCTCTCTGCCTGCCTCTGCCTACTTGTGATCGCTGTCAAATAAATAAAATCTTAAAAAAAAAAAAAAAGGAAAGAGATTTAAACACCAGTAATAGTTTGTATTATAGAAATCACTAGCTCATTTGAAAATATCAGTGAACTTGTTTACTATTCTTCTCCATTCTGTACCTTACAGTTTATTATAAAAAATGGAGAATAAGAGTGTATGGAATGTGAAAGGATGGGCAGAAAGATAAGGACATGTGAAGAATTTCCATAAAAATAAGAACCACAGGAGCACCTGAGTGGCTCAGGTCATGCAAGAGCCCAGGGTCCTGGGATGAAGCCCCACATCGGGCTCCTTCTTCAGCAAGGAGTCTGCTTCTCCCTCTTCCTCTGCCCCCTCCCCCAGCTTGTTCTCTCCCTCTCAAGTAAATAAATATTTAAATAAAAAAAGAATCCCAAACTTGATTTTAAAAATAATATAACTCACTTTCTTGTAGCATGAATAAGATGGTTTGGGGTTCTTTTTTAAGATTTTATTTATTTGACAGACAGAGATCACAAGTAGGCAGAGAGGCAGGCAGAGAGAGAGGAGGAAGCAGGCCCCCTGCCGAGCAGATGCGGTACTCGATGCAGGACTCAATCCCAGGACCCTGAGATCATGACCTGAGCAGAAGGCAACAGCTCAACCCACTGAGCCACCCAGGTGCCCAATAAGATGGTTTTAAAGTAAAAAGATGGTTTTAATACTATGTTTTCATAAAATTTTGTAGGACCTCAAATATGCTCATAATACAGTCAAGGTTCAAAATAGTCTTGCTTACCTGAGGGGTTTACATTCAGTATTTGCTCATTTTCTACATCCATAGTTCCTTAATGTCACGTGCACTGATTATATTACTAATGGAAGTCTTCCCTTGGGATCTATTTCCTTAAAAAGAAAAAAGTTTCAGTATCTTCCAAACTGATATAATTAAAAAATTGAATTTACTTAATCACTGTAAAAAAAAATTCAGCACATAATTTCATTTTTTGAAAAAGAATTCTCTTTATTTTGAAAAATAGTTTACCACTATTAATATTTGGCTTCAATCTTCCTGACAAGTGTACCTCTGTCAAAAAAAAAACAAAACAAAACAAAACAAAAAAAACATGTTTCTGAATGTGCCAAAGCATCCCTTTAACTTGGAAGTAAAATTAAAGCAGTATATACATACTCCAAATTTTTTAGGACTACCAGGCTTCATAATTAATCTGATATAAATTAATACT
This sequence comes from Mustela lutreola, assembly GCF_030435805.1. Taxonomy (NCBI): domain Eukaryota; kingdom Metazoa; phylum Chordata; class Mammalia; order Carnivora; family Mustelidae; genus Mustela; species Mustela lutreola. The sequence continues at coordinate 18,937,380 of NC_081293.1, forward strand.
GGAAAATTCACTACAAATGAATTTTAAGAACTACTACAAAATGCAAGCAACAGCTTTAATCAAGCATATGACATGACCGTGTTATTTTTTCACATTGTAACATATCTGAAGGAAGACAGGTCTGCCATTTCATTACCTAGGTGTCCATAATTATAGTTCTAAGACTTTGAGATTGGGAGAAATTTTTGTAAATGTTTTCTACAATGAGAATTATTATTTTCATAACCTAAAAAACCCACTTTTTTTTTAATTTAAAGAAAATCTGAAGATTTTATATTTGAGTAATCTCTACACCCAATATGGGGCTCAAATTTATAACCCTGATATCAGGAGTTGCATCCTCTACACACTGAGCCAGCCAGATGCCTCCCCCATTCTCTTTAAAAAATAAAAAGTAAACAACAAAAAAACTTTCCTTCAAAAAATAAATAAGTACAATGACATTAGCATCTCAGTATTATAGACCTCAGTTCAAAAATGGCTTAAAAATTACTAATGTTGAAGGTTTTGATGAAATCAGTTACCTCTTATTTAACTTAGTGATATAAATCTGTTACTTGAAAGACTATCAAAATATATTTTCATGGAAACTATTACCAGAAAGTGTAACCAAATGATTTTAGAATCTCTCTGCAAGTATTTTTAAAATGGTGGCTTACAGTACTTAACCACTGATCTGTTCACATCATATAGGTTCTATATAAGCCTTCCCAATCATTTCACTAGCAATATGCTTTCAAGATCTAAAATGCACAAATTAATGAAAATGACTAATAAACTAATTGCAGAAAAGCATACCTTTCTCATAAAACAACCTATTTTTAAATGTCATTTCATTAATATCAATAAATATAAATAAATTATTAATATTTATTACATTAATACAAATTATAAATTAATAAAATTAATTACTAATAATAATAATGTGATGCCTTCTGGGACTCAACTTTTTTTTTTTTTTAAGTAAACTCTAGGCCCAATGTGGGCCTCAAACTCATGACTCTGAAATTGAGTCACATGCTCCACAGACTGAGCCAGCTAGGCACCCCTCACCTAACTTTTAAATTCCTTAATATTTACTATTTTAACATCTAAAAGGTTTATAGTCCTTTGATCCAGAAAAGGGTATTATTTTGTAAAACAAAAATACACACACCTTAATGCTAACCATGATAAAACTTAATAAGGCATAATCCTTAGGCTACCAGGATGCTATCATACCACTTCAGAAGTTAAGAAAATGGTGAGATTATTCTAATTCTACTTAAAATACACAGACTTATGTAATTCTATATAATGACTTTTCAATATCATAATTTCCATCAACTCTGGATTTAGGGGAAAAAATTACCGTTAAAGATATGCATATAGAGACTTATATAAATATATAAGCAAAAATAGTTTGGAAACCTAGGCACTTGGTGTTTTTCATGTCTGAAAATGCCATATGTTTCATTTTATATGAGTTACATATTTTAGGACAGTGAAAATGTCTTATGATGTGTGTATGAGCTTTTTAAACTAGAATTACATTGAAGTCTGTCAATACTTTCTGCAGAACCTAGCTACTAAAGGAAATGAAATTATTTTAACTGGTGTTTATAAAGCCTTTTATACTTTACAGAGAATTTTATAGGCATTATTTCATGTCCATCTCAAAACAACCTTGACCTATTTACTCCACTCTGCACACAACTAAAATTCAGAGAAGGTAGATGATCTGTCCAAAGACAGTGCTCAGTGGAAAAACCAGAACCCAGACCTTCTCAATCCAGTACTGCTTGCACAAGTTCAATACAAGATTTTAATATCCCACAAGAAGATTCTGTTTTAGGGCTAACAGACAGAAGCTTATTAAAACAAAGACTCTTACTGTTATATCAAATCTTTAAATATTACATTCCAAACACTAAAAATAATATTTATTTTAAACTATTACACAAAAGACATTCAGTTGGGCAAAGAAAATTATTAAGTATGACTATTATCTAGAACTTACCATATTTGTTTTTATTTAGTAATCCTAACTGGGGAGGGGGGCTTGTCTGTGTCTTTAGGCAATGATAAAGCAATCAAGAACTCAGTCACACTTGATAGCAACACAGACATTTTAAGAATTTAGAGAAAGATAAAGACACATTGCATGTTTTTCCTTTCCTCAAAGTAGTGGAGCTTTTTTCCAGTTTACTCCACAATCCGTAAGATTTTTAGCCCACACTTAACTACATAAAGCAAAAATTCTAAATGCCACATCCTTGAAACGAAATAATAAAATTTTCCATAAGAAAACAAAAGCATTCATAGAAGTTTGACAAAATTAAGGCTAACATTAAACAGTTTTCATTTCTTCAGTGGGTTTTTACAGAAACCTACAACCAGAAACATTCAAATGCCATGACATTCCGCAGCAGATAGAACCTCCCCTTCCCACCAGCCCCCACCCCAAAAATCTGTTTCCTGAAATAGACCTCATAAACCACTCTGACAGTTTCTAGTCAAGTTTAGGCCGTATGTTAACCAGAAAATTATTTGTTTTCATTCCAGGGCTACAATACAGCTAATTAGCAACTTAAAAAGCAGCTGAAAGTATTCAGCCACGATGATGCAAAAGCTGCGCAGAAGACCTCAAAGTGTCATTTATTTTTGCACACCCAGCAACTATTTTTCTTTTCATTACTACAACAGGAGAACCAATCAAAATATAATTCAAAGATCGCTGCTGAAATAGTAAGGAATTTAAGAAACCTATAATGAAGGAAAGTTAAGGGCATAAATACCAATAATGGAACTTAAAACGCATGTGCAGTGCTCCCCTTTTAGAAAAGTATACGGTGGTTTCTAAGAAAACTTAAATTAGTAAGAACGCCAAAATTCTAAAACAGCAGTAAAAATAGAAGTAAAAACAGGCGGTGACTTTTTGTTCACACGAAGCTGCATTTTTGATCGTTTTAATCACTGCAGACACTGCCCGGCTGCTGGTCACGCAGCCAGTTCTCACAAGGGTATGCGCGACGCGAGAGACCGACTTCTGCAGTTTTCGAAGCTCGGGGCGGGGAGCGGGTGGGGGGTACAGGACCCCTCCCCGTGTGCACTGCAGCACCGAATCGACGGATGCAGCAGACGCGGCCTGCGTTTCACAGAGAGGGGGCTCCCTTCCTGTCTTTGTTGTCCCTGGGAGATTTTCACTTAAACCAAAAAGGCGACCCTTCGCCCGAAGTCCGCGCAGGGCCGGGGAGGCCGGCACGTGTCGGCCTCCCAGCGGCCCCTCCCGCGGCGGCGGGCCTTCCTCCCCGCCGCGGGCGCAGGCCGGGACCCCGCGGGCCCCAGTCCAGGCCGGCCCCGGGGGACGCCGGACCAGAGCGGCCGGGCCTGGGCTCCGGAGCGCGGGCCCGGGGTCTGGGAACGCTGGGCCGGGGTCCTCCAGGGAGAGCAGGAGGGCGGGGAGGGCGCGAACCTTCCTCACAGGATTTCAGTCACGCCAGAAACACGCCTCCCAACGTCCCCCCTCCAGGTAAAAATGAGAACTCGGCCTTGGCGCGGATGAGGAGCAGCCCCTCGCTGGCGAGCGCCCGGCGCACCCTGCTCGGCCCCGAGAGGGTCCCGGAGGGGGGGGCCCGCGCCGCCGCGCTCCGGGCCTCGGCCCGGGAGGGAACCGGAGCCCGCCCTCCGCATCCCGGGGCGTTGGGCAGCCGCGGCCCGCCTGCGGGGCTCCGAGGAGGAGGCCGGACCCCCGCCCACCCGGGGCCGGCCCCGACCCGACCCCGCCGCGGTCTCGGGCCCCCTCCCCCTCCCAACGTGCGGCTACCTCCGAGGAGAGACGGGGGCTGAGGGAGAGAGTGCAGTCGTTCTGAGCGTGCGAGCCGCCCCGCTGGTACTGACCCCTCGGGCCGCCGCCGTCGCCACTGCTCGCCCAGGTCCCCGGTCCGCCGGCCGAGACCCGCTGCTCAGCCTCTGCCGCCGCCTCAGAGCGTCTCAGCCCCCTCTCGCTCTGTTTGTTTTTGTTTTGTTCTACCCAGTAACACGGGGGCGAGAGAGCGGCGTTTATTGGCCGAAGTGGGGAGGCCCGCTGGCCAATCGCGGCGGTGGAGTGGGAGCTGAGGAGGAAAAAGGGAGGGAAGTGAAACGTGGAAAGCTGAGTAGGGAGGCCGGAAGGCGCATGCGCGTCGGGGTCCTGGAACTGGCTGGCGTGGGAGACCCGCGGGAAGCTGGGGGCGGGAGGTTGGGAGGCGTGGCAGGATGGAAGCGTCGGCGAAAGGACTGTGCTTTGGGGTGAGGACCGGGCTGAGGCTGCCTTGACCAGCTCACTCCCAACTCTCACAGAGCAGTCAGCGATCCCAGCTAAATGTTGGGCTTCTGGAGGGTCCCTTTCCTCCATTTCCAGATGCTCCTCCAGCGAACACCCTTAATCTCTACAGTTGCTTCTCCCGCGGGTCCTCTTCGCTCCTTGGCTCCTACTGTGTACACTAAGAACTTTATCTCGGTGAATGCCCACATCCCTTGAAGATAGAAATCACCCCCATTTCATATATGAAGAAACAAACACTCGAAAACTCTTTGAAGTCCCTGTGCTAATCATGACTAGTTAGGCTGCTGGGATTCAAACTCCCACAGCCCCGCTCCGGGGCCGGGGTTCTCAATCATGGCTGTAACTTCTTGATGGAAACCTGTATCCCGCCTGGCTGTTGTTGGTGTCTCTCCTCTTGGCTACATTCTCTTTGGCTTCTCTTGCGTTCTAATGCTTCCTCCTTCCCTATCCCCTGAGGAAATGACCAGAACCTTCTGCTGTCTGTTCTCTCGGGAAAGGGTTCAGCCATTATCTCTGGACAGATTTTTCTGATTGTCTGATGTGCAACACCTAAATGGTCTGTTGGTCTTTTGGCAACCAAACTGCCTCCACCCCCACCGGGGAGCTCCTTCCCCTGACTTAACCCCTTTCTGCCCGGTCACCCTGCCTGAAAGTCATCCCTAATGGTATTATTTCTCTGAACAACAACAAAAACCCCTTTCAGTAGCTTCCCGTTGCCTGCCTGGAGCCCCAGCGCCTCAGCCAGGCATTCAAGGCCCCATGGTGTGACTTTCTGGCCTTTCTGACTTTCAAGACTTTGTGGCCATGTCTCCACACTCCCCCAATCCACACACATCCTTGGCAGGAACCCACTTGGACCTCTCACTGTTCCAAATGCTTCCCCACCTCCTGAGGGTTCTTTATCATATCACCTTGAAATGCCTCTCTATCCCCCATCTCTGCCTGGTACAATGCTAGCCATGCTTCGTGGCTCAACCCCACAGGCCTTCTTGAGCCTCCTGACTTCAGGTGAATTTCCTGTCTCCTGATTCCCCCCAGTAATGACTTTTACCTCTGGGGATATTGAAACATTCTGCCTAGCATTATGTTATTTGAGTCCCTGTCCTAACTCTCCTCCCCATTAAACTGTCACCTTGTCGAAGGCAAGATTCCTGTCTTACTCATCTGTTATCATAGTGGGTCTTAAGAAGGTGCCTTGCACATTTCCTGTACTGGTGCAATAAAGGTACCCTGATCTGAGTTCACAAAGTTTCTCAGCATTTCCTGCTTATTCCAACCTCCTGGGCAAGAGCCTCTTGGCATGTCCAGCATCTGAATTAGCCTTATGACTCACTTTTACTTTTTAAAAACAAAGCTTCCTGGTCACTCAGTTTTGTTTTGTTTTGTTTTTGTTTTCTCCATCACCTGCAGCTGTCTCCTTTCTTTTCTCTGCCAGGCCTCATGGCTCCCCCACTGAGCAGTAACTGCTGGCTCCTTTTTTTCACCCATCCCCCTTTCTCCACATTTTTTCCTTTTCTCACTCCTTTGCAATTCTTGATTCTTTCCTTCCTCCTCCCTGCCACCAACCTTCTCTGACTTTTGCTGAGTTCTTTCCTTCCTTCCTTCATTCATTAATACACTTATTAAGCACCTATGGCATATGCAGGCTGCAACGGGCAAGTACCCCAAGATCTATGAGATAATAAAAGAGTGGAATATGATTACCCATATTTAAAAGCAGCTAAAAGAACCTAAAGCTTTTAGCAAATTATCCCAAAAGAACCCATTATGGAGTAAAATGTTCATATCTTTTTTACCCATCTTCTTTATACATGATGTTTGGTGTTCCAGGACCCACCTTCGAGAATCCTCCTCTAGCTGGTTGTGGCTGACCAGTTTAAACCAGGCAAAAAAGAAATGGGATCCTAGTCCTAGTCCCCCCACTAGCTACCTGTAAGAACTTCAACCACTCTCAGGATCTCTGTTTTGTCACCAGTAAAATTCAAAAACCAGGTTCACTTAATAGTTCCCAAGGTATTTTCCAAAGAACATTAATTTTGTGGGACTTTAATGGATATCACGAGAAATACTGGAAGGGACGTAATCAAACCAACTTGGAAAGAAATTGTTTTAACAAAGTTAAAGCTGGTTTTGGCGGGGGGCAACTCTTCTCAGTATTTTTAATAACTAATGAGTCTTGAGCATCTTGAGAGACCAGAGTAGAAAGCTAAGTAATATTCCCCAACCTATTTAAACACAGAACTTTTTTTCCCCAAGATACCCCAGAAGCAGTGTTACTTAGAGACCAGTTTGGGAAATATAGATGACAGCCACTATCATCAACATTCCTTCCAGATGTATTAAACACTGGCCACCTGCGCCTTTGCTAAACATTAAAAAATAAGAAGCTGAAAAATGGAAAATTATCCAAGAGTCAGGCATTTTTCCTCATCAAATCAATCCGCAAATATTTATTATGTGCCTATTCTGTGAAAAACACAGAGCTGATCCAGCTGTGTTCTTGGCAAAAGTCATTATGTTCTACCTTAGGGTAAGTAGTATCTGTAGCTTCCCAGGCTTCTGGGCCACAATGGGCACTTTCATTTCACATTATTTGCTCACAACCCGACTTTCTGTTTCCTAAAGCCCTGTGCTTATGGGCTTATGTTAACTTAGGTGTTAGATGAGAGAAAAGGAGGAAGCCCTTCATCTTAACTCATTCTGTCCAGAATGATGGAAGTTCAACTTTTATTTCAAGAATGACCCATTCCAACTTAGGATAGGATGGGCCATCACTGTTGCCTAGGATGAGACAACTGTTCAGAGGTGGCAACAGAGGCTGTGCTGGGTGATCAGGTACACATACATGATGTCTCTCCTCTTCCCAGTACCCCTCAGGTTTAAGCATTATTGATTCCTCAAGGGACACCAAGAGTGTTTAATTTGTTAGGGTGTATGGAGGTGTGAGGGTGGAAAGTAGTTTCTAGTTTTTGTCTCTGAAGACGGGTTACTGTGTCTGTAGCTAGCTGTGTTGCCTTGGGTGTTTCACTTCCCCTCTGGGTGTATTGAATGCCTCAGTATTGCACCATCAAAGAAGGAGTTGGCCCCTGCAGCAAGTCTTTAAGGAGTCATTCCAGTTCTGACACCATGATGCTGGGCAAGGCCCTGGGAGGGCACCACTGGAGTCCTGGTAGCAGGGGACCAGACATGAGAGGGTTTGCCACTGGTAACAGGGAAGAACTAATCACCAGGTGTAGACAGAGGAAATGTCATTCTCAGCCCAGGGTCTTTCTCTAAATACAAAGCTCAGGTAATATCCCTTTCTGGCACCCCAAAGGCAACACTAAAGGCTGAAGTAGTGTTGGGAGTACCGATGAGTGAATGTCAGTGAAGACTTGGAAACACGCACGTGCTAGGCGAAAGACAAGCTCCTCAAATTGCCATTATTGCCCTTGGAACTTTCAAGGCTTTTTCATTCTCTGGGAAAACCCCTATCTGAGAACACAAGTTTGTTAGTAAACTCTGTTCATGCCCTTGCATAAGATCTCTAAGAAGCCATCTCTTTCTGGGGACCAATGGAAGCCTTATCCCACTTCCTTAAGAAGAACTTTCAGATAGCACTGTCATTTGCAACATCTCCCTGCCTCCTAGTTCATCAAACCAAGGGCTGAATTTTGGGACTTCCTATAAGGCACTGGATTGTTCTTTAACAGAAATGGTAGAAGACTAGAGAAAGACAGGCTTCTACTCTGAAGAAAGAGAGTTGCATAAAGAATTCTAAGGATGATGATGATAACTGACATTTGTATTATGTTTTAAGGCTCACCAAGCTTTTCACATACACTTTTACCCCATCTTTATGAGTGGTCAAACAGATCTTACTGTCCCTGTTTTAAAGATGAGGAAAATGGGGCTTGAGTGGGTCACTGGTAATCAAAGGACTTTTATAATAAAGGAAATGTGTGTATCCCTAATCCAAAGCCTTCACTTACCAACAGAGACCCCAAGAACTTGTGAGTTGCTCAGAGCCACACAGCTAGTTAGTAGCAGAGCCAGAGTGTGAATGAGTTCTCAGTGTCAATTACACAGTACCTAGGCCTCTACTGGATTCTTTCTGCCACTCAACTTTGAGTCTCTCAAATGAAAGTTAAATGTCTTAGCCATTTCTGGTCCCCATCCCCCACAGAGCCTCCTACTATCATGGGAGTCCATTTAAGGTTGGAGAAGTGAAGAAGGAGGGGGAGTGGTGGTACAGGAGGCTTAGTATGATATTTAGAAGCTGTTGACGGGGTCATTTTCAAGACTCTCTTTTCTAGACTAAAAAAATATAGACTAATGTGAAGCATGGCACAAAGAAGTAGATGCAATATTTTTAAATAGTATGTACCAAGAAAAGCTAATAAGGTTTTACTTCCCCAATTCAAGTTTCAAGAGGTTTTCTTAGTGCATTCATCTCTGTGTCCTTCCCCCAACCCCCACCCCCAATCCCTACACCAAATCACTCCTGCCACCTTAGGGTATAGAAACAAGCTAAATTAGGGTCCAGGAACTGCAACAGATCATCTTTTCCCCCAAAAGCCCATGTATTTTGACACATCCCCAAACCCAGCCTGCATTCTAAGCCTATAGAAACTCCAGCTCCTCAGAATTTTGCAATCACAAGACCATTCAGCCAGATGCTTTTCCAGTAGTTCCTACAACTGTCACACCCTGCACCGACTTAATTGTGTTGAGTCAGTGTAGAGAAGCACCTCTCAATTGTATCTCCAGGGGCTTTATTCGAATTCTTCTGGAACCTGGGATCCTCAGCTAAGCTGCACACTTGTTGGAATTCATCCTCTTTTCTCCAGTGAGTGCTGAGCTCACAGAAGATGGCATTATGCCTTCCTCCTGTCTGTACTGCACTAGTTTCTGCTCATCTCCCAAAAGAGGCAGTAGAGCACAGGGGCCTCTTGTGGAAATGAAAGACTCTTCATACTGGAAAAAAAGGGGGCTGAATGATCATGAGTTGTGATTAAGAGAGCCTTAACCACAGGGAAACATAACCAGGGAAGGCTGGAGATGGGTGGAGGGTGGCTCAAGACGCCAGTGTTGAGTAGACAGAGACACACATAGAAAAGGAAGCTACAGAGGGGAAATAATCAAACCTCTATTTTGGACAAAGTGAAATAAAAATAGTAGGGCAAGCCAAGGGAGATACTGTTTTGTACTATAAAATGTTTATAAGAAAAATGAAGTTGGCTTCATGGAAGGTCAGAGACAGAAGAAAATCCCTGGAGAGGGTCTAGTGAGGCCAACTTGCTTGAATAAGGATATAAAAACTGAAGCCCAGAGAGGAGCAGAGGTCTGGCTCCAGACAAGTTATAGAGAGCCACAGTACCTCTAACCTAGTATATGCAACTGCCTTCCTTTTTCTATATGGTGGTTCTCTGCATGCATCTCGCCCTTCAGCCTCCACTCGCTCCTCCCACTCTGTCTCTCTCTGTCTCTCTGTCTCTCTGTGTGTGTCTCTTTCCAAAAAGGGCAGCGTCCAGAAAGAAAAAGAGTGACATTTTACAGCAGCTCCAGGAAATCCCCAAACCCTGCATTTAAAGCAACAGGATAGGCAGCCCTTCGGCCCCATTGACAAAGCCAGCATCAAAATAGGAAATAGTGGACAAGGCACCAAGGATCAGTAATTCAAAAGAAAGAGAAAAATAACTCCTGAGGGGCAATTAAAAGTCTTACCCTTACACATTTCTTGTGTGTGTGCATTTGTGTGCATTTTGTTTTTAGACAGTTCTCTTTGAGGGCAATGAATTAAAGGGTCAAGACCATCCTAAAATTTTATACAAATTGTACTGTGAATATGCATTTTCAGCAAAGGGGCATCTATAACTTTTTTTTAAATAGACCCCCCGAAAGAGTCATGTCCCGGAAAAAAATCAAGAACTTCTGGAATGCAGCATGTTACTATGTTTGGGCCCCTCTACAGAGTTAAGTTTTCCATCAAGAAAGACCAGCAGACTCCTCCGTATGTCAAACCAGGTGCAGAATCAAAATATCTTCAAAGCAACCACAACAGGGAAACAAAGCTAAACAAACTTGGTTTCTGGATAGCAGTCGTCTTAAAAATAGATAAAATGTTATCTTGGGACATCCCAATAGTCATTCCAGTCAGGTATGGCAGACCTTCCATTATGTTGACGTCAATGGGCCAGAAATATAGCTGAATCCTCCAACATTTCCTAAGCTAGAGTCATTATTCCAATAGCTATGAGCTTATCTGTTAAAAAAACCTCCAATTTATTTAAGAGACAAAACAGTATGTAGTGTCTCTCAAAACATGCTCTGCAGATATTCCATCACAAAAGGATTCTAGGATGAATTAACCTGGGGAAAACACCTCACCATCTCCCCTCTTGGAGGATCACTTAAGAAATGGTGTTTTATTTATTTTTTTTTAAGATTTTATTTATTTATTTGACAGACAGAGAGCACGAGTAGAGAAAGAGGAGGAAGCAGGCTCCCTGCTGAGCAGAGAGCCCGATGCCGGGCTTGATCTCAGGACCCTGAGATCATGACCTGAGCTGAATGCAGAGGCTTTAACCCACTGAGCCACCCAGGCACCCAAGAAATGGTGTTTTAAAGACTCTGAGAAATTTGTCATAAATGAATACATTTAATTCTCTTTAATCCAGTGTTTACTGGACTTACTTGACCATGGCACTCCTTTTTACATAACATTGATTCACATTTTATGAAATACACCCCAGAAAGCACTTCTGTAGTGGGATGGGACCTGAGCTAGAAGCCAAGAGGCCTGGATTATACTCCTAGTTCTGCTACTGGATTGTGTGATCAGAAATCTTCTGATTGCTCTGAGAGTGTAGAACGTAAAAGGCCTTCTAGATTCTGTGTTGTGATCTAGCCAATATGATCTCTGTCTGGGTTGGCTGCTGGCCTAAGATCCTGGTTATAACCTTTTTCTATGATTATACATATTTTTATTCAGGAGCCTGGACAGTACCTGCTACCCTAATAAGCCATTATCTCTTAAGAATCCTTTTAAAGTGGGTGGTACAGGCTTCCAGTTATGGAACGAATAAGTTACAGGCATAAAAGACACAGCACAAGGAATAGGGTTGATGGTGTTGTAATAGCATTATATGGCAACAAATAGTAGCTACCCTCATGGTGAGCATGGTGTAGAGAAATGTTCAATCACTATGTTGTACACCTGAAACCAATGTAACATTAAGCATCAACCATACCTCAGTTTTTTAAAGAAAAGAATCCTTTAGAGAGATAAGGTAAATGTCTAGGTACTAGAACAGAATAGAACCAACATTACAAAGTTGGGTCAGTCATAGACCTTACGTAACACAAAGGCAGCTAACTAATGGCCATGTGTGTTTGATGGGACTTTTTTTTTTTATATTAAAACAGCTGTTAATTTGTTAATGTTACATAAGGAATTTAAGCAAGCTACACTATCTGAGAAAACACAAGTCACGTATTTTAATGTATTTCTTTCTGCCCTCACCTCCCTACTCCCATCTGCCTCATGAATTAAAAATCTAAGAGAAGAAGTTATCACAGAATCCTTCATCCAGAATGTCCAGAATGCTTACATGATGGTTAGATTAATATTGTCTTCTTACAAAATTTCTCTTTTCTATTTAAAAGAAATTTTTGTAGCATTGATTATTTATCACAAAAAAAAAATCAGTAAAAAACTTCAGCATCTTGAAAAACGTTTTCCCCATTCTCCCAGCACTATTATATATAGCAAAGAATAAGCAAGAGTAGATTGCTAATCTATATTATAGATTATAACCAGACAGAGTGGTTTGTTTACTCTTCCCGCCCCTTCACATAAGAACTTAAAAAAACAAGCCCACACACAAAAATGTCAGGAAATTTGAGGGACCCTATCCAAACAGCACACAGTTTATTTCAGTGTCAATAATTCACATTTTGTAACAAAGTATATGGATATGATTTCATTTGTAGAACTTGCAGTGTCTAAAAGGAAATTAAGGCCATCAGATTTGCAGCTTAGAAATTCACATAAAAGAAATATGAAAATATGCTGGGCCTCTGAGAATGTTCTACACTGTATGTGGGTAAGGATTACCACACTTCTTTATTTTGAGGAAGGCAGTTGACTTGAGTTTACACAACTGCACAGCTTCTACTGGATGCTTTTGGGGCTCATTGCTGGTGGAAAGGCTCTTCCCTCTCCTCTTCAGTTATGTTTGAAAGACTGTACATTTTATTTTATTTTGTTTTGTTTTATTTTATTTATTTGAGTGACAGAGAGAGCATAAGCAGGGGAGAGGCGGAGGGAGAGGGAGAAGCAGACTCCTCATTGAACAGGGAGCCTGACATGGGGCTCGATCCCAGGACTCTGAGATCATGACCTGAACCAAAGGCAGTGATTTAACCAACTGAGCCACTCAGGTGCCCCAAGACTGCACTTCTTTGAGCAACACCCTGTCCCTGAGAATTTTTCAATATAACCTTTACATCTTCCCCAGTACCACAGTAGTTCTGGTGACAGGGCTGGGTTTTTTTTAGAAATTACCCGGCCTTTTTGAAGCCAGCAAGATTTTACTGAACATGACCACATGACCTTAAGAGCAAATGCCTCTTTTCAAAGCTCCAAAGTTATTCCCACAGGCATTATTATCCTCTGGGAGAATCCTCTATCTCAGAGAAAAGGGGTGCTGACTCTAGCTCACTTTCAAAGACGTTTGAGTCTATAACAGCCCTGACGGCAAACTTTCCCAGGGAATACTAGAGGCCTGGGAGCACGTTAAGTACTACCTGTGAAGATCTCAAGCTCTTGCACAATTGGTGGAGAAGAATTAAGGCTACATGTGCGTTCTGCATCCTAGGCGCGGAAGCTCTATAAAAAATTTGTGGGCATCACACAGGGAAGATGTCATAAAAAGCAGAGGCCCAGAGCTGCAGGCAACAAAGCCAGAGATACGTTGGAACTTGTTCCCACGGAAGGGCTTTCCCCAACCACCGCTGTGACCGTGCGTGTGCCCTGGCCTCCAAGTGCGGCCACAGGATATCACTCCCAGGATATGCTTGTCTGGTCTCGTGCTGGTCTCCCAGCCTCTGTCTTCGTTTTCAAGGGGCTCCCCACTGGACTGTAGGCTCTAGAAGGGCAACAAGCCTGTTCCTGCCTCTGGTACTTAGTAGATGTTTGACAATAAATTCCTTGGTGAAGGCATAAAAATACTAATACCGTTTTTTCTGTTCAAGAGCATGTCTGAGGCTGTCAGTAGGAGTTTCATTTCCTGGCTTAGCCCAGCAGATGCCTGCCCATCCTTTGCTGGGTCCGCAGGGAGCTGCTCAGGAGGAAAAACTACAAGTGGCCTTCAGCGCCTGCAGCTGAAGCCTGACTTTGCTGCGAACGTGCCCAGGAGGGGACACTGCGGCCACTCGTAGGGGCCTCCAGGAATGGCGGGAAGCTGGAACTCTCCAGGGGCCCAGGCGCGCTGGGTCCCGGGCCTAATGTACAGATTGGCCCTCCAGCTGTCTCCGGAACACTCTGGCCCGATGGCTGAGGCAGGATGGATGTTTGTGCCTCAGCCCAGGGGCCAGGCCCGACACCCCCAGCTGTTTGTGTTCTCACGGAGCCTGCTTCACTGGGGTGAGGACTGGTTCAGAGGAAGAGCTGACAAAAATAAAACCAGAGTGGTGAAGGGCTGTGCAGGAAGTGGCAGGCCATGGAGCCAGCGCAGAGCTCAGGTACAAGGGTGCACGCCACAAGAAAGCTGCCTGAGATCAGACTCGAGAACGAAACGCTGGCTCTCCTCGTGTTGGAGGGGTGGGTTCTCTCAGGAGTCAGGTCAACGCTACTGCTAGTAACGTCGGGCAGATGGGGTCTAGGGTTAGCCTGTGCCACCGACCAGACAGCTGAGCTTAGACAACTGACCCCTCAGAGCCCCATGGTCCTCATCTGAGAGTCTTCAGGAGACCGAAGCAAAAAAGCACGTGTGGAAGGATTGAGCATTTATAATGAGTTTCTTTACTTCCTTTGCTGTTTAGCATCACTGAAGGTGAAGGACAAGGCCTCCGGGAAGCAGGTGAACTCCCACCGAAAGAGCTAACACACCCACCACACACAATATACTATACACATACACCCCACACACATACACACCCCACACAACACATACCACACACCCCACACATACTCCACACACATACACACCCCACATACATACACACTCTACACATACACTCCACACCTCAAACACATAGACACACCACACACACAATATATACACCCCACACACATACACATACCACACATATGTACCCCACACAACTCATACCACACACCCTACACACACACTCCACACACATACATACCCCACACACATACACACACTACACACACACACACCACATACACACACATCACACATGCATACCACACACAATATACTACGCACATACACCACACACATAGACACACTATACAACACATATTACACATTCATACACATACCACATGCATATCACACAACACAGACCCACCACAAACACATACACACACTAAGTTTAAAACATTTATGAATCAACAACTCTCAATTTCACAGTTCTTCCTTTGGCTGCTCCCTAATTGGAAACAGATTGTCTCCCCTACCCAACTGTTTCTGGGGCAGAGTTCCTCTAAATGTGGGTCTATTCATGGTGATTTTGTTTCCTTTTCTCAGTCGACAGTCATTCGACACCATTATCCCAGTGTTCTCTGCAGCCCTGCCTTTTTATTAGTTCATAAATCTGGGACCTGAGGGGATGTTTACAAAAATTCAGGAGGTCTTCACCATTGATTGAACGACTACTGTGCCTGGCACACTCCATACTCCCCAGCGTCTGGCCCTCTCCACACCCAGAAAGATACTCCTATTATTCCCTCACACAACACAGAAGGAAATCGAGGCTCAGAAAGATCAAACACCCGCAGGAGGCCTCACAAGCAGTAAGGGGCAGGATCTGGACCAAAGTGACCAATTAGCCCGAGCTGCTTACATGCCCACCGCAGCCTGGCAGCCTAAAAACCAGACTTAAGCTTGAGGAGGTCCTAATCCATGCTCCTGAATACCACCCAGATGGTTCCTCCCCTGTGTTTCTAGTTGGGCTCCTTTTGGCTGAAGCTCCCTCTCCTCCCTTCTGACCTCTTCCCTCTTGGGAGCCGGTCTTTGCCTTTTTGGAGCAGCGCCCCACAGGCAGAAGGCTGGAGGCCTCTACTTCCCCTGCCCCCCACCGGCATGGCCAACACAAACTTCTTGCTGGAAAACACGGTGTCCGGCAGACAAAGGCTCTGTGTGAAGTTCCTACCTGCCTGACAGGTCTTCTGTGAAAAGACCCAGCTGGGGTAGCGGTGGTGCCAGGCCTGGGACAGGCAGAGTTGGTAAATAGCTTCTCCAGCCCTGGAACTCAGGTTGGACTGGAGCCACGGGCTGCTTGCCCCGTGCCTAAACCCTCCCTGGCCTTGGCCTGCCAGAGCCCTTTTCTGGGAAACCCACAGGAGAGCTGAATTTTCAGGAGCTGCAGGTAGAGGGGCTTCACAATAGAGAAAGTGGGTTTGGAGCCAGGCATTGCCAGGTTATACCCCAGCTCTACCACCTTCTAACCGTGTGACTGTAGGACAGCGGCTTGGGCGGGCCATTCCTCAGCTCTCTGAGCTGTAAACAAAAAGCTTAACACCCACTGTCCAGAGTCTAGTGCCTGAATCTCAGTCTCCTTAGCTCTGAAATACAAGGCTTGGGCCACATGACCTTGAGGTTTCTCTGGAAAATGCTCTCATAGGAGGGGAGGGTGGGCATTAAAAAAAAAAAAAATAGTAATAATAAAATGAAAGAAACATTAAAAAATAAAAAATGAAATAAAAGAAAATGCTCTCGGTGGGTGGAGGGGTAGGGAAAGGGGAGCTGGGTTATGGATAATGGGGAGGGTATGTGCTAGGTGAGAGCTGTGACTTGTGTAAGACTGATGATTCACAGACCTGTACCCCTGAAGCAAATAATAGATTATATGTTAATTTTTAAAAAAAGAAAATGCTCTCTATGCAGGCGGGGTTGGAGGTATCCTTCCTGCTCATGGATGAGACACTGGAAGTCCTGTTTCTCTTGAGGTGAACTCAGCCCTGTGGGAGAGTTCCTGGTTCAATTCAACACATTTTATTGAACACCCCATGACATCCTGTACTGTTTTAAGGACGCAGGGTACAAAGATAAGCATAGGCCCTGCCCTTAAGGAGCTCATAGCCTAGAACAGTAAGAATGATAAGACCCACAAAAATCAGTATGGTATGCCCTGGGAAGTGATAAGTGTATTAGGAGGGGTACAGATAAGACCATGAAGTTTGAGAGCAGAAAGAAGGGGGTGATTCTGGGCTGGGAGGGAGGTAAAGCTATGGCCGATCCACAAAGGGTCTTGAATCATAGTTTAGACTTTATAGGGTCAAGCTGTTGGGAGTCATTAAAGGCTTCACTGACCAGGGCATGGGCAGATCAGGGTCAGGGGGGTTGGAGCCTTTTGTTAGACCTCCACCACCCGAAGCAACCAGACTGTGGAATTCCTAAAAGGGAAAGACTCAGGTCCCACCCTTTTACAAGGGCTTTGTTCTCTGAACAAAATAGTTCAGGACTTAAACTGTGCAGTGGACGAAAGCTGCCCTCTGTTCTTAATATCCAGCCCGAGGCCCACCATCTCTCTCCTCTGGGCCTTCTTAGCCTGCCACCTCCATGAGTGAAAGACATGAGATTGAGACATATGGGGCCTGAGGCAGGCACCCTGCTCAGGGAAGCAGTCCTGGCTCAATAAACAGAGTTCCCTGGGACCTTTGCTGCCCTGCCAGTTTGCCTTGGCCCAGCTCACAGGCTTCTGGGAAGGAGTCAGCCTGTTGAGGAAAGGATGTGTCAGGGAGTTGCAGTTGGCTTAATTTCCCTGAGGGGTGTGTGTGTGTGTGTGTGTGTGTGTGTGTGTGTACTCGGGCACACATGTGCGCTCAGAACTAGATGTTTTGTGGCTAATTTCAGTCTGGGTCAGAACTAAGCAGCCCTCAGTCCACATTGATAGCCCGAGAAGATAAGACTAAACAGTCTTCTCCAGGACTGAGCTGCAATAAACTAGCCCTCTGGGTTGTAAACACAGAAATTTACCACGCTCTGCATTAACAGAAGGGATCCAGGTGGATTGTGGGTTTGGCTGAACCTTCCAGAGAGGAAGGGTCAGCAGTGGGCCCACACTTTAGGCCCCCTGTGTTCAGAAACATGGAAGAGGCAATGGTGAGTTCTGCCCCAGCCAAGCTCCTGCTACTTGGCCCATCAAAGAAAGCATGTACACAGCTGAGCCTCACAGGGCCACAAAAATGAGGAAGACCCCAGGCTTTAGTGCTTCTTCTGCCACTCAGCTACCATGTGACCTTGACCAAGTCACCCTGTCTCATCGGCACCTGTTTCCTCATCTGGAAAATGCAATTAATGCTTTTATCATGTGCAAACCAGGAAGAAAATCCCAAAAACATTTCTGAGTAATCAAAAGAAATTACTCCAACTGTCAGTCTATCTCATATTCTTTACTCAGAGGAAAGCCCTTTAGATCTTTTCCTGGAGCCTATGTTTCCTTAGTTGATGTATAATGAGAGTATGCTTGGTTTTCTGGCTTCCTGGCCTACCACAGATGACAAACAATTGATTAGCAGGGTTTGGTCTGCTAGAGATAGACATACTGTTGACTGACAAAAACATAGAAGGCAACCAAGAGAGCGAGGAAGGAGAAAGAAAAATTGTAGGGCAGAAGTAAAGGTCTTTAAAGCAACACAACCATTTAGTACCATGGTAAACACTCACATGTGTCAATAGCTCCAAAGGCCATCATGCCTAGGAACCTCATGTAACAATTGTTACTTACAGGGACTTACCAAAACAGGGCTTTACAGACTACTATTTTAGAAAAATTTTTTTCCAGATGTCTTAAATAAATGGCGCTTAAAAGGAAACCTCTTTGGCACTTTGAGCATTCAGACATTGGGAAAGAGTTCTCTGGAGGGCACACTCAGACCCATTCTTTGCATATCAATGTTTGGCCCCAGGATCAAATCAAATAATAGGAATAGAGAAGCTACCCAAAAGGTCTGAAATCCAAACCAAATGACCAGTTTGGATAGTGGAGGGCAATCCTTTGGTTTCAACTTTTCTTGAAGACTGACTGTTTAGGAATGGTTCTAACAAACATGTCTGTGCATGAGTTAGCCTGGAATATAAATTTATTTGCCTTTACTCAAGTTTAGAGTGTGAAATTTTCCCAATATGTGTGGCATATCCACTATGGGAGGAAAAAGGGGGAACCAGGAAATAACATTTCTGGCCAGAGAAAGCAGCCGAGCTGTTGCCTTTAGGTCCATATGAACACTGTGGGCTGGAAATTGAGCCCCATGCTTCTGCAGCTGGTCAGGCCCTGTGCTGGTATGTGGGAGGAAGGGGTCCCTAAGAAAGATGGGGCTGCCCTCAAGAACCTTATAGTTATGTTGTTTTTTAAGGATAGGGCCTAGGTCAATATGAGGTATTGGGTAATCAGCACTCCTCCTGATACTTTTTCTTTAAATAAATTTCAGTGCACAAATAACAATTGTTTATGTAGAAAACAAAACAAAAAAACCAAAAACAAACAAACAAAAAAACGGATGAGGTATGCCTGGCTGGCTCAGTGGGTAGAGCCTATAACTCTTGATCTCAGGGCCATGAGTTCAAGACCCATGTTGGGTGGGGACCCTACTTAAAAAAATTGTAAAAAAAGTAAAAATAAAAAGTAAAAACCCCAAGAAAATACAGATGAGAAGGCAGAAAAATTAAAAGCATCTTCAATCTGATCACACAGAAATGACCAATATTAACATTTCTGTTAATAAGCAATATTTACCAGTTATGGAGTTGTTCATGTAAATGAGTACATTAATAGGATCACAGAGCACACAGGTATTTTTTTACTAAAAAAATTACATATATATATATTTACTAAAAAAACATTTAAAATACATACATCCAAAAGATACACACACACACATATATGTGTGTATATATATATATATGTTCCTTAACACATTCAGAGTGAATAAGGGAAGAAAAAACCTCAGAAGCAGATCATCTACACTAGCAACGTACATTCCTCATCTACTCCAAATAGAAATTCCTGAAATATTAACAATATGAGTATAAATAAATGAAGCTTTAAAAAGATGATAAGAAAACAGAGCAGGCTAATTATGTAACATCAGAGCAGAACACCTTCTTAAGTAAGACAGGAAACCCAGAAACCAGAAAGAAAAATACACATTTGAATACTGAAACATTCAAAACTCCTACATGATGAAAAACAGCATAGTTTAAAACCAAAGAGTAGACCTGGGTAAAATATTCAAGACATTTAACAGGGCTTCAAAACACAGTGTCCTTTCTTCCTGCCAACAGATGCTTAACGTTCAAAGAGTGCCTACAAGTAAGAACAGCTCAAACATCCAAATAGAAAAATAGGCAAGGAACATACACAAAGAATTCAAAGGAGAAAGGCAGATGACCAAGAAATATAAAAGGAGGCTCAACATTGCTGTTGTCAGAGAAATGCAAAAATGAAAAAATTGTTGGAACCTGGTGCTTACAGGGTTGTGTGGAAGTGTGTGCCACCCTATATTCCAAGTCCAAGGGTAAATGGCACAACTTTGGGAGAAAAGTAATTTGTTAGAATCTGATGTTTGTACTTGCCATGTGTGTAGTTTTCGACCCAACAATTACCTTTTCAGGACTCTTTCCTACAGAAACGTACACATAAATTCCTAAACATGCATGTCTATTACAGCACATTTTGTAATAGAAAAACATCTGAACTGGGGCGTCTAGATGGCATGGTTGGTTAAACGACCTACTCTTGGTTTTGGCTCAGATTCTGATCTTCGGGTTGTGAGATTGAACCATCTGTCGGGCTCTGCACTCAGTGTAAAGTCTGCCTGAGAGTCTCTCTCTGCTTTTCCCCCTGCCCCCATGATCCCCCCCCTCCGCCAAATAAGTAAATAAATCTTTTTTTAAAAAACGAGAGAAACAGGGGTGCCTGGGTGGCTCAGGGGGTTAAAGCCTCTGCCTTCAGCTCAGGTCATGATCTCAGGGTCCTAGGATCGAGCCCCGCATCGGGCTCTCTGCTCAGCAGGGAGCCTGCCTCCCCCCCTCTCTCTGCCTGCCTCTCTGCCTACTTGTGATTTCTGTCTGTCAAATAAATAAATTTAAAAAAAAAAACCTTAAAAAAAAAAAGAGAGAGAAACACCTGAACTGACCTAATACCCATCAGTAGGTTGTGTTAAGTACCACATATCCATATAAAGGAGCCCTATGTAGTCGATGTAGAGTCATATTTGAAATGTATGTGATAGATTGTCAAATAGAAATAAATCAAGTTGCAGACCACTATGTACAGTAATATTTTATAAAAATATGTGCCTGTATACATACATATCTGTGTCAGTGTAAACCTAGGGAAAAGTATCCAGAAGTAAATGAACCAAAATATTAATAATGCGTGTCTGAGGAGGAGTATTTGATTGGTAAGGAAGAGAAATTTCCTCTTTACATACATTTTTAAAGATTTTATTTATTTATTGTGGGGGGTGCAGAGGGAGAGAGGGAATCTCAAGCAGACCTCCTACTGAGCTGGGAGCCCAGGCACCTGAGATCACAGCCTGAGCTGAAACCAAGAGTCAGATGCTCAACCAACTGAGCCACCCTAGCATCCCTACATATTTCTAAATAGTTGCAATTATTACCTTGGCTTTACACATCAGTTTACCTCAGCACATAGAAGTTGTCACTTGCCAAGTTCAAACAACAGAGTCGTTAATGAGTGGCGGAACTCAGACACCAGATGAGTTTCCCATGGCCCCAAAGCCCGTGTTCTTCCCAGGTTCTCTGCCAGGCTGCTCTGGGAAGGCGGGTTAGCAAGAACAGCCCACAGGGTTCTGCCTGGGCTCTTCAAGACCCAGGCAGGCAGGATTAAGTCTGTGACTAGCCCTGGATCCATCCTGGGGCTGAGCCGCAGGCAGGTCCTAGGGAGGTACTCTGCTTCTGACTTCTGCCCCTGCTCCTGGAGCCTCAGAATTCTGGGGGTGGTGGTAGTTATTGAGGCACCAGGACAACTTTTCTGAGAGGCTTTTCTCTTTGAGTGAAGGCTACACAGTCTAGACTAGGTGTCACTGCCTGTCCTCCTGGACACAGAGGGTAGACCCAATGTCAGCAGGTGCCGCCCCAGACCGAAGGTGGCTAAGCTCCAGCGGCCTGCGACATTTCATTTCCCCAGCAGCCCCTCTGAGAACCACAGCAATGAGAAAAGAGAAATTCCAGATCTAACGGAAGGAGCCTCCTCCCAAGAGAGCAATCCCTGTGCCCTCTCCGTGCTCAGGAGCTCCGAGCCCGCCGAGGCTGAGGCAACGGGAAGGAGCCCTTAGCGCAGGCAGCTGGGCTCCCGCACGGCTCACCTCCTTGCTTTGCATCGGTCAGTGCTGCTTTTGGCTCTCTGGCCTCTTGCCTGAACCAATATGACAGAGCAACCCTACCCCAGTTGACTTTCCTGGACTTGGCTTCTCCCCTGCCTGTCTCGTGGTGCTCACCTGATCCTGCCTTCCTTATCCGCCCTTCTTCTCAACAGAGCACTTCTGGGTAGCTGTGCCCTGGCCAAGGTGACCTTCTGACAGGCTGACACCTTGAAGCTGCCAGGGGTCCCTGACCCAGCATCCTTGCAGACATGGTGCGTGCAGGCTGGTGGATTTCTAGGGGCCTGAGTCTTGGCTGCAAGCTCCCTGAGGATAGAGACTTGGGCAGTTTTGTCCACCAGTTGTCCACTCGGGGACCAGCACATAGGAAGCTCCCATTAGAACCTGTTGACTAAATGAATCCTGGATGAATCTGTTTAAACTCCCTTCTCCCTGGCCACGTAGGACAGCTTGAGTCATTCCAGAGCAGGAGATAAGCCACTGGAACAAGATCAGCAATCTTTTCTGTAAAGGGTCAGAGGGTAAATACTTGAGGCTTTGCGGACAAGAGGCAAAATTGAAGCTCTTACATACATGGGTACTCAAAAAGCAAGAGCAAAGAAATTCCTATGAGATTTTTATTAACAAAATTCAAAACACAAAAATTATAATAGAGTATCTATTTTTTATAATACAGATCTCCTAATGAGAAGAATAAAATTTTTTTGAGGACTGACATTCACTTAACAAGTTCAAAGTCAGTGTCTTCTGGGGCACCTGGCTGGCTCAGTCAGCAGACTGTGAGGCTTGGATCTTGGCAGTCATGAGTTCGAGCCCCATGTTGGGTGTAGAGATTGCTTAAATAAATCAATTAAAAACATTTTTGTTTTCAAAGTCAAGGTATTCTGTCATCAAAATCTATTGTAAATACTCATATGTAATGAGATATTATGTACATACTTCTTTGAGAGTAGAAGGAATTTCATATAATTTTCACACATCGTGGAATATTATTCTTTTTTTTTTTTCCCCATGACGCTCAGTCACGGGCAGCACAGAAACAGGGAGTGGGCTGGGTTTGGGTCTGGCTTCAGGCTGTAGTTGATTAACCTCTGCATTTGAGGATAATAGAAAGTAGGATATTCTCATTCAGCCCCCTAAATCCTACACACTTTCTCAGCCCCCTAAATCCTACACTTTCCAAACCCTGAGGTTTCCAAGACATTTTCACTCCCTCTCTTGGTGCCCTTTCCTTCTCAAAGGAGGCCACATGGGTTGAGCTTGACAGCTCCCGAGAAAGGGGTCAAGAATTTCGTTATTGCCCAAACGCCCAGAATCACAGAGTGGAGTCAGAGCTGCCGTAGGCCCTTCCTTTCCCAAGGCTGTAGCACTAGCTCTTTGCCAACCACAAGAAAACCGCTGGAAAGGGCTCGCCTGTGTTTCTGCTCCAGCCCAAACCACAGAAGGGAGGGAGGCCTCAGAGTGCCTGCCTTAATGGGAAACAGTTGTGCTTTCCCAGCTCTGTGCACAGAGGGAACAAATTTAAATATCTAAAATCTCACTGCATCCTGAAAAACGTATCTTTTTGGAAAAGATAACTGACCCCAGGACAGAATTCAATGCTGCCAAAAGGACATAAATAATGCACCGCCCTTTTGGTAAATAGAGAGAGTACTAAGGAGATCAGGGACTCCTGAAAGCATTGATCATTCATTGACTCATCAGTTTATTCAATGAATCATCTTCAGGGGCCTGTTATGTCCCAGGCACTGTACTGGGCCCTGGGCACACCGCAGAAAATAAGACTGACAATTTCTACTCTCATGGAGTTTCTAGTATTGTTCAGTGGTATTGATTCAAGTTCAGTATTCCGTGCCATATTACTAACTATTCCTTGCAGTAACATAATTCCATGGTAAAGTGGTGGGGAAAAGAAGAAATTTAAGGAAGTCAGTCATGTTACTTTATCATGAGACTTTAGGAGATTTAGCATGTACATTTCTAAGAGACAGATACCTAGAAGCAGCCTTCACAGGCTTATTTAACTGTGGCATCCTTTTTGTGGGTTGCATCTTGTGGCACCAGAGTCACATGAAACTCATTTTGGGGAGCAAGGCTCTCAGTACATTCATGCAGGTTGTGCACTGAATAGCCTTAGCAGGACCATTCACATAGACCATTGATCTAAGGTGCCCTGGAGTTTTCTGACTGATGGACCTGATCTCTAGTTACTAGAGGGCAAAGCACAGAGACCACAGGGTTCACAGGGCTATCACTCAGCTCCCTGCTGCTCAGCCCCCTCTCTCAGAACAGTCCAGCAGGCTAGTTCTCAGCAGCTGGGAAAACTGACCTAGTTGCAGAGACAGCCTTAGGGAAGGTGGCCAAGAGGTCAAAACACAGCCTTCATGTGAGTCTCCAGGCTGAAAGACCAGCAAAATGAATTTAAAAAAATTTTTTTTAACTTTTCTTATTATGTTAGTCACCATACAGCACATCATTAGTTTTTGATGTAGTGTTCCATGATTCATTGTTTGCGTATAATACCCAGTGCTCCATGCAATACACTCCCTCCTTAATATTTTAAAGGACCACACCAAGTTACAACACTGTTACATGTAAAGTTCTGAGGCTATTAAGAAGACCCTAGGGACACCTGGGTGTCTTAATTGGTTGGGCGTCTGCCTTTGGTATCCTGGGATCAAGTCTTATACCAGGCTCACTGCTTAGTGGGGAGCCTGTTTCTCCTTTTGCCTGCTGCTCCCCCTGCTTGTGTGCTCTCTCTCTGACAAATAAATAAAATCTTTCTTAAAAAGTGTAAATTCTAAATAAATAAATAAATATAGAAGACCCTAAAAGCTTCCAGAGAGGTAAAACAAAAGACAGATCACACACAAAAGGACACTTCTAAGAATGTCATGGAATTCTCAAAAGCAGCTTTAGAAGCTAGAAGACAATGCAGCCATGATGGCAATATTCCAGATGGAAATGATTTTCAAGCCAGGAATCTCTACTTGGCCTGACTTCCAATCAGTTTGAGAGTAGAGGTATTTCAAAAATAGCAAAGTCTCGAAAATATTACCTCTTATGCTTTCCAGGAATTATTTGAACATCTGCTCTACTGAAAACAAAAGCAAATAAACAAAGAGAAAGGTATGGGCTCCCGGAAATAGGAGATGCAAGACAGGAGAGATCCAAAGGGCATCTGGGATGGTGGCAGGGACCGTCTAATGACAACAGCTACAAGGTAAGCCTAGAGGGCAACTGGTCCCAACTGGAACTGGATGAAGGGACAGAAGTGGGAAACATTCTTGGAGGGAAGCTCCAGACAAAAAAGAAAAAAAAAAAAAAATCAAGAGACTATCTGACCCTGTGTAAAGTCTTAGTTATAGAATGAGGAAGACCTATCCATGAGTTTGAAGGAAACTAATGATGACAACGGGAAGAAGTAATTATTAACTAAGACATAATATATAAGAAAAGCAATGTGATCACAATTTGCCCGAAGTGATTCATATCTATTTAACTACAACAAAAACACAAATACCAGTTTGGAATGGGGGGAAGGGAGTTTCAGAAGGGAGAGTAAAAGCAAGCTCTGCTCCCTGCTCAGTGGGGAGTCTGCTTCTCCCTCTGTCCCTCTCCCCTGCTGGTGTGTGCTTGCTCTCCCTCTTTTGCTCTCAAAAAAAAAAAAAAAAAAAAAAAAAAAAAAAAAAATCTAAAAAAAAGTAGGGATTTTTAAACCATGCTGTTAACAAGGTTGTCATTGGCTAAGTGGCTTATGCCATTCATCTGTTCAAAGCTTGCCCAATTAAAGGACATGGATTAATAAAAGCCCAAATCACCACATGTTCTGGGCCTTTGGGACTCAGGGAAGAGTACAAACCTGAGAATAACGAGTTTACTGCCACACTATTCCGGACCTGGAGCAGAAGCACGGGGTAATCACCTGGGAACTTGTTAGAAATGAACAGTCTCAGGTGGCACCCAGACCTATTGCATTTTGGAAGACCCCTAAGGGAATCATACGCACATTGAAGCTTGTACTGGGGTGACGGAAGGTGTCCGGGGCAGTGGGGCGGAGGGTTCCATTACAGATGATGCCGTACACAGGCCCATTATAAAGTCAGTGGCAATAGATCAAGAAGGTAATTTGGCGGACATTTTAAGGGTCTAGGGAGCTTTAGAGGCCCCAATCCATGTTGAAATAATCCCACATTGCAATAAAATGTATATATCTGCATACGAGAGGAGTTGAATTATAGACTAGTTGATATATCACATTCTGTAGGTGTCTAAAAATTGAACACATTTTTCCGTTAAAACTGACACAAAGTACAGAGTCCAGGGGTATCCAATTGAGGCAGGAGCCAAGGACAGAGAGCCCCAGGCCAGCCCATCAGACACATGAGGCCATCGGTCAGTATCCTTAGTTGCAAGTGACATAACCCCAACTCACTCCAGCTAAAGCAAACAGTGTATTGCCTTTCATAATTGGTGCGCTTTCTCCAGTGTTGCAGGCATGTCCCCTCCAACTCTAGGAGGGGACTCCTCCCCCTAGGAATTTGATCCAAATTTTTGTATATCTGGACTCTAAATTTGTTTCTCAGAGTGTCTGCTTACCTTCTTTTTCAGGCAGCTTCTTGCCACATAATGACGAAAGGACAGCTGACTGTCTAACCTTGTAAGCAGTCATTGTCTAAGAGCTCTTAAAAATAATTCAGGACCCCAAGGAGCTTTTGTTTATGTATACCCTAGTTATAAATATTTAACTGTGGTAGAAAATAAAGCATAAAATTCTAAAAACATGTATAAGTAATTCGTTTAAAAAAAAAAAAAAAAAAAGAGGGTTGCCTGGGTGGTTTAGTTGTTATGTTACGAGTCTGCCTTGACTCAGGTCATGGTCCTGGGCTCCTGGGAATCCCTGCTCAGTGGGGAGCCTGATTCTCCCTCACCCACTTCCCCAGCTTCTGTTCCCTCTCTCTCACCATGTCCCTCCCTGTCAAATGAATAAATAAAATCTTTAAAAAAAGAAAGAAAGAAAGAAAGAAAGAAAGAAACCTATTACATGTGAGTATAAAGAACACGATCCTGTAAGAAAATTATATTTTCCAGAACAAACAGCATTTACTAAGAAGAGTGTCATTGTTTTTACATTTTTGCAAATCTCTTTAATCTTAAAATTAAGAGACGAGAACTGGATTTGCCTATCTACTTCTGAATTTATTTGTTGCAATATGTTGTTTTGGTCGAAGTATGTGAAGGAAATTTGGCCTCACAAAGATAAGTAGGTAGAGAAGGGAAGAATCTTTTCTCAACTTTTTCAGATAATTGTGCTTTTTTGATATCACACCAAAATTCAAAAATGGTGATGTTGGGGGCCAAGGGCAGGCCACTCCAAGATAGGCCACAGTAGCATGAAGATTATTTTGAGTTAAAAAGCGATAAAAAATGAAACAAGATGGGATCGGGAGAGAGACAAACCTTAAGAGACTCTTAATCTCACAAAACAAATTGAAGGTTGCTGGAGAAGGGGTTAGGGAGAGGGTGGTAGTTGGGTTATGGATATTGGGGAGGGTATGTGTTAGGGTGAGTGCTGTCAAGTGTGTAAGCCTGATGATTCACAGACCTGTACCCCTGGGGCAAATAGTACATTATATGTTAATAAAAAAAAATAAATGAGAACTTTTTGGATGAAAAAAAAAAATACAATCAAAACCCAGCAGATTCAAGATAAGTTCTTGACCTCCCCCAACAACTGCTTAAAAAGAATTTAGATAGGACCCTCTCTGGGAAGAGAGCTATGGCAGTAAATTGGTGTTTTATGATAGGGACCAGGTATGGTAGGCAGCAAGGAACCTGGCAAGGCCCATTGGACCATAGGCCTCTCTTTTCTCCACTGTTTCTGAGTGGTCCAGCAAACATTTGTTTACCAAACAGTTACTCTTTTTCATTCCTCCTGAGGATTGTATTCCTTCCCTTTGAACACCCAGACCCCTACCTCCTTCTTTTTAGTTCAGAATGACGTATATTCCTCATTTACCTGTTTTTGGAATTTCCATGTTTGTGGGGATTCTTTGTACACATGCTATTACATTTCATTTTTTCCTGCTAATCTGCCTCACACCAATTTCATTCTTAGTCTAGCTAGAAGGACCTTGAAGGGAACAGGAATTTTTGCTTCTCAACAGTAGTTTCACTGAAGAGTAGTTGCCGTGTGGAATCTGAAACTGTATCAATCAACTTTTCATACTCTGTTATATTCAAATCCCTTGATCTGGGGTGCCTGGCTCACTCAGCCGGTCAGTGGAGCCGGCAACACCGATTTCAGGGTTGTGAGTTCAAGCCCCACGTTGGGTGCAGAGATTATTTAAAAATAAAAATTCCAAAAAAAAATAATAATAATAAGATCCATTGATCTGTTCTTCACTGTGAATAAGTCTTCTACCTGTGAATGATTTTTTTTTAAAGATTTTATTTATTTTTATTTTAGAGAGAGAGAGAGCGAGTGGAGGTGGGGGTAGAGGGGGAGAATCTCAAACCAGCTCCACACTGAGCGTGGAGCCCAACACAGGGCTTGATCTCACAACCCTGAGACCATGACCTGAGCTTAACCAAGAGTCAGAAGCTTACCATGGTCAGAAGCTTAACCAACTGAGCCACCCAGGTGCCCCCCACAATGATTTTAAAACATCATGGATCAGTCATTTGAAAAGTATTGGTTCACTGAGGTTTGCAGACTCTTCCAGTGTTAACCCATCTCATTACAAAATATCCCATTGTTTAGTACCACCACCAAACTCACCAAAAAAGCCTTCAAGCATCAGAAAGCTGTTAAGTTCATGGTGAAGATATATGACTTTGCAAAATTCTAATTTTCATTTCAAAGCTCAAATTTTACCATTGACAACAAACTGGCATTTGTTTTCCTTGAAATGGCAAGCTCACTTCCTTCATTTCTGAGCAAATGTCTGCCAAATACCAAATCTGAATAACCCAGTTTTCCAGTCAGTCATTCTTTTCAGTCAAAATGGTATTTTATGAAAAAAAGCAGCTGACTCAGCTCTTGGCTCAAACAATCCCATGACTGTGTTTCATGAGACAATTGGGGTATTCTGTTAGGCAGGGGAAGTGCTTTCTGTACATATAGGACCTCCCAGAAACAGACACCAAGGAGAGATTAGATGGGCCTGATGGGAAAATCACCTGTGAAGGAAAAAGGACGAGAGCTAGAGAAGAAAGGAGACGCTTTAAAGCACCATGCTGGTCTCACCCGGGAAAGGAGAGAGGAGAGGAAACATCTCAGGCTACTGTCAATAAAAATTCAGGCAGACCAGTGAAGAGCCCTCTAGCCAAAATCACCCAGGGTAGGAGTCCCACGTCTCTTAATAATGAACTTGCATTAGTGTTGGGTCATCAGCTGGACGCAGACCAGGAGAAGCATAGCCTTGGCAACAACAGGGGGGTGGACATGGCAGCCAGCAGATGCTCCCCTGGCAGGAGATCCAAGTGGAGCATTTTCACAGCTTCCACAAGCTTCATGGGTACTTCCCATTTTATCACCTCCCAGTAGGATAAGGATGTGTATGCAAGGGTTAAGGCTTAATAAAATTAATCATTTTTGCTGCTTCATCAAGGGGTTTCTTAAGTGCAAATGGCTTTGCTCCCGCTGCAAATGGGTGGCAATGAAGAATACAGAGACTGTACACACACGTTCACTTTGGTGCCACTGCCCGGATTCAGGCCAAACGTGCCAGGACTTCAGCCCAGCTTTGGCTTTTGCACTTTCAGTGCACATGTCAACTGGGAGAAAAAAGCACATGAGATCTCAATGTTGTTATAAAAATAGTGTTGACCTTATAAATCCCCTGAAATGAGCTCAGAAACCCCCAGAGATCTACAGACCCCACTGGGAGAACCAATACTTACAGAGAGCAACCCCAGAATTGGAGGATGCTGGGTTTTATTCTTTTTTCTTTTCCCTTTTTTTTTTTTTTTTTTTTTTTTGGATGCTTCCAGCAAAAGTCACAGGGAAGATATCGATTCCCATCTGGGTCACATTGCTCTCCCTGAATCAATCACCGTGAGGAGGAGGAGGAGGAGGTATTCTGATTGGTCAGGCTTCAATCCCGTGCACACCTCCCAGAAGAAGGGGACATTTCAGCCTGCCCACTTCACAGCAAATGGGTTCCCATGAGAAGGAGCAGTTCTCTCACAGGAAGGGGAGGGAAGGGATGCTAGATGGGCGAAACAACCCATCACACAGTTCAGTGGGGTAAGAGAAGTCAACAATAGGCATCTGGGCTAAGAGATGTCTCTATTCCCAAGGAAGCCTGAGGCCAGAGTCAGGCAGGTAGAGAAGGTGCTCAAGTTGGAGCCCAGCCCCTGAGGGCCCCAGGGCCTGCAGCCATGGGGCAGCACAGCCATTCAGTCCCTCAGGGGAGCCAAGTGAGCAGGCTTCCCGGTTGGCCAGGTTGTGTGCCTGTTATGGGGGTGGATGGGGGGCAGGCGCTGACTGTGGCCATCTTCCACAACCATACAGCCGTGACCGCTCACATTTCCTATCTTGGTTAGAGTTGACTCTGGAATTGGAACCTAGTGGGCCCTCAGGGGTGAGGAGTGGGGCAGGGTGGAGGGATTCATGGGTCAGAAGCTGGGTATGGACAGTAACCATCTACACTCTCTGTAAGTCAATGGAGATTGCAGTTTTATGTATTTATTTGGAAGATTTTTATTTATTTATTTGTCAGAGAGAGAGACAGAGGGAGAGCATGAATGGGGGGGGAGAGAGAGAAGCAGGCTCCGCGCCGAGCAGAGAGCCTGATGTGGGACTTAATCCCAGGACCCTGGGATCATGACCAGAGCTGAAGGCAGACACTAAACCAACTGAGCCACCCAGATGTCCCGAGATTGCAGTTATAAAATGGCATTGATTCAAACACAATCCTGCCTGTTCTAGCATTCTCCACATTTACCATCGAACACCTTGCACCTTCTCCTTGTCTGTCCTCGGAATGACTCACTCAGCTGAGGAGCACTCAACACCTAAAATCTAGCGGGATTATAGATCAGCAGTCTGACTCCGCACCTTCGATGACCAGCTCTGCCCCCTTGAAATACTCTCATTCTTGGGTCTCCTCAGTGACCCTCTCCCAGGTTTCCTTCTGGGAGATTCTCTGGCTGCTTTTTCCTAGACTTCTTTGCACATCCTTAAATGAGGACAGTCTTTTGGGGTGCTGTCATACAACCCCCTTTCTTCTCAGCAGGCAGTCTGATCTGTCCCCATGCTCTCAATTACTACCATATTTCTTTCTTTCTTTCTTTTTTTAAGATTTTATTTATTTATTTGAGAGTGAAAGAGTACAAGCAGGGGGACAAGCAGACTCCCTGCTGAGTAGGGAGCCCGATGCAAGGCTCAACACAGTGGTTGACCTCAGGACCCCGAGATCATGACCTGAGCCAACATCACTTACCCCACTGAGCCACCCAGGCGCCCACACCATGTTTCTTTCTTAAAACTGCTGCAGAAGCCCCTCTTCCTGCAGCATGCACAAACATTCATTGTGAGCTCCATGCCCATCAACACTTTCCGCAAGGGCCTGAGATCATCGGAGTAATTGGTATACTACTGGCACTAAGGCCATAGTAGCTCCACGCACACAGGAGCGCTGAAATCAGATCACGTGGTCATCCAGATGTCCAGGCTGCACTGTGCGCATGTGCACACACCTGTCTAGCCATCTTTCAGACTGCCATTTAATTGGAACTATTTATGAAGACATTTGGAGAGGATCCAACTGTAGCCAACCCCTCACTCACTGCCCCCAGAATACGCAGTTGCTCCGTAAGATTCCACGGAGTACGTGTATCCTTACAATGTTCTGGGTGCATGTAGTTGGTGCTGTGAAGCTTACCAGGGTCAGAGTTAGTGTCCCTCCTTGGGATGGGTGGGGCTGGGGCTGGGGGACAAGCACTTACATATCTGCGCTCAGAATAAATCTCAGAGCCCTACATTGTCTAGCCCCAGCAGGGCACTGAATTTTCAGGAATCTAAAGTAAAAGTGCCATAGTCATACATTAAAACACATACAATTTTTCCCATTTTAACATCTCTGAAGTCAGGTGGCATCTAACAAATAATTAGATAAGAACACTTCATTAGAATTTCATTGGCAGGTGTTTTTATCCTTCCTCGGAACAAAAAAAAAAAAAAAAAAATCAAGCTGAAATTTACAATTGATTCTGTCTTAGACCAAATGAAAAATGTTATCTGGGTCACTCAAACAATAATGAGCTCAAACCCATGATCTGCAACAACGGGTCCTTAAATCCCTGTATCCATTTCATCTGGTTTCTAACTTTCTAACACCCTGGCTGGCTGGGAGCCTTTCTGTCTCTCCATCCTGGAATCTCTACTCTCTACCAAAACAAGACAGAGCCTCCCTCACATCTGCCCCAGCAAGAGTACATTCCCTTTCTTCCTCTGCCTCCTGCTCGCTCCTCCTTCCCTCTTCTCCGTGGGAGTCCATCTCAGCCATCTGCAAAGGTTATCTTCCTCAGCCCTGCAGATGGATCTGTTTTCCCTGATAAGAAAGCAGGGGGCAAATACTTGGCAGTTAGAATTTCCTTTAGCAAGAAAGGGGAGAGAGGCTTTGAATAATCCCACAGGAGTAACTCCTGGGCCAGGAGCGGGAGAATAGGCAGATCACAGTGTGGGTCAAGACAGAGTTGGGTGCACCAAGCTGCATGGGGTGCGACAGGAATATTCACTAATAGGACATACTGGGAAGGCTCAGATTTTTGACCCCCCCCCCCAAACTGTGACCATTGCTTTCCAGAAGCTTCACGTGATGTACACCTGCATGCACCCATGTCTGCAGATGTAAGCACAGGCACATATGCACCTGTGCTCAGACAATAAGCCAAGACCTTTCTGTCCTATCTCACATAGCACTAGGAGGGAGGAAGGCAGGGCCAGGGTCATGGACTGTTTTCCCAGGGCGGGAGGTCTGGCTGGTAGGCCCAAGGCCAAGGCAGCTCAGAGACTGGGGACCCCTCTCCTTCCCACCCACCCAAATAAAAAATGAACAACAGGCTGGTCACTATGCTAAAAGAATGGCTGCCCCTGGATGGGGCTGCCTCTTCCCTATCAAGAGATGTGGGCTGGGAAGGTGGCCTCTAGGGAGGAGATCGTGCTTCCCTGGGGCCTTGGGAAAAAAAATCAGGGAGAAACCAGAAGGATGAGTCTGCAGAGCGGGGAAGGAATGAGGGAGCCCCACTTTGGCCGCCTGGCTGAGCCCTGGTGCTGGGGTTCTCAGCTTCCAAGTTGTCCATCAGCCACCCGGAGTCTCAGAGTTCCTGTGGCAGGAGAGGGACGTTGGGAGAACTTGGGGGTTCTCTGATGTGAGGATGGAGTGCATCCCGGCTACGAGTTCCGCCTTCTGAACTGAGTGCGGGGAGGGCCTGGCCCTTTGCAGAGCACTGGGCAGTGGGAACCTAACTAAGAAAGGGGAGAGGCCACACGGGGGGGGGGGGGGATCTCACAAGTGGAGGTGGGGCTCTCCAGCGTCAACACAGGTGGAGCCCAAGTCCAATCTGATCTGCTAATCCCAGCCCAGGGTAGAGCCACCAGAGCCGGCTGCACCCCATGAGTTGCCCAAGGTCTGCTCAGAGCCTGTGGGAAAGTCAGCAAGGCTTTATTTAGGCCATGGACTCAGAGGACCTCTGGTAGGTGGGAAGGAGGAGCCCTGAGACGCCTGAGAGGTTATTTTACTCCCAGAGCTCTGGGAGCTAGGCCCACACCGAGCTTCTCAGCTTCCTTCTCTGCCCCTGTTCTCTGGTGATTCCTGGCTGCAGGGGTGTGTGGGGTGGGGGGTGGGGTGGTGCTGGGAACAGGTCAGGGTTAATTATTAATCATCTGGCTAGCCTACTCAATGTAGACCAAGGTCTTTCTCTTCCAGGGCTGTGAAATCACCACCCACTAAGCCCCCAGTGTTGTGGTTTTGGAATATAGGTGAGGTTCTGTGGGGTGGAGTCTGGACGTCTTTGGTACAAAATGGTGGTTTATTAAAGCATGGGGACAGGACCTTGAGCAGAGAGAGCTGCTATTGTGAGGGGTGGCTGATTATATCCTATGGGGTTGGGGGAGGCAAGGAAAAGCCAGGTTTGGAAAGAACTTTCATATGCTAAAGAGTACCTAAGAGATCCCAAGAGCCTTGCCATTGTCAAGTTAAGGTTGTTCCCCCCCACCCCCCCAAGCAAGACATTAACCTTAAGATGGTTGGGATCTTCCTGGAAAAGTGTCCCACGTGTCCCACCCAGGAGTGGGGGTTGGCAGGCAGTTGCAGGATGACGGCTTTCGCTTTGTCTGCAGCCAGCCTTCTGCTCCCTCCTCTCTCTAGGGCTTTCTAGATGCTTCAGGAGAATGGTGTCCAGAGGCTCCCTGCAGCCTCTGTGTCTTTGGGAGGCACTGAGTCTGTGTGGGCGCTGGGGAGGCAGGTGTGGTTTCCAAGATGCAGGGTGAACCAAGGCTATCCACCCAGTGTTGACACAACTGTCATAAAACCACGCTTTGTTCCCAGCTCTGCCTGGGAAGTTCCCTGAGAAGTGGGTGGGCCTGGCTAGGTGGGGATGCAGAGTGAGGACAGGTAGGTTTGGCGAGGAGATCCCCCTGGGAACACAGAGGGTTGGAGCTGGCATAGGAAGCTCAGCTCTGTGGCTCTTGCAGAATCCAACTGTTCAAAGGCTGAGCTTTGGGCTGTACAAGCTGGGCTTGTGTCCTCAACTGTCAGAGCTGCCTCCCGGTCTGGGTGGGTGGGCGCCCTGGAAGGAAGGATGGACCAATCCCTGGGCTGGTGGGCAGAGAGGAGTACCGACAGGCAAAGGCTCCCTGGCGCCATTCCAAAGACACACCCTGCTTGGACAGCCAGCGGTGATGGGGCAGAGACTGGGGGCTCAGGCCTGTGTTGCTCCAGCCCGTGCCAGGGATGGGCACGGAGGCTACTTTGTCTTCCACTGAGAGTCTGTGGTAGCTATTCTGTGGTGGGGGTGGGCTCAGAGGCAGCAGGACCCCTTGCCTGCCCTTGTAAATGCAATGGCTAATGTAGAGACAAACCTACAAAAGGATCACAAGGCAGCCTGCCAAGGGCTGTCAAGGAGAGGCAGTTGTGCAGGTTGTGCATGCGTGGGGTGTGGGGGGCTGTGTCCTGAGACACGCTGAGGGAGCAGGAAAACCTGCCAGGAGGTTGACGAGGGTCAAAAAAAGATGGCACAAAGGAGGTAACGGGGCCCTAGGATGTGCAAGGAAGTCCTAGTTTGCAAGCAGAGAGAGGAGGAAAGGGCATTCCAGCCTGTGGGAAGACCACGTGCAGAATGGCGGAGCTGAGAAGGGCCTGTGCAGGGATAATGAGCCAGGGAGGAGGACCAGACCACAGAGGCCAGCGGTGCGGGGGAGAGTGGCCGGAGAGGAAGCCGGCATTGCCACGTGCCGGCAGAGACCAGGATGGCAGGTGAGGCAGAGTTCCCTCAAGTGCAGCCCCAGCCGGGATTGGGGGTTGGGAACAGAACCCCCATCTCCAGACAGCCTTGTGGCTTGTAGCACTGGGGCTGTGGGAAGCAGTGGGACAGAGGGACCGCCACCTCTGGTGACGGGGAGTGAGCTGTGTCCCCTGCCCCTCCCAGGTCTCACTTTGGCTCCAACTACCTCAGGCAAGCACCAGATATGTGTCAAATGTGCCCAGGGGCAGACGCAAGTGGCCGGAGGTCGCCATTCACCCAAGTCTGAGTGAATTCACCCAGCTCTGCAGGGAATCAGAATTTGGATTCCCAGCCCCAGGGACCTGCCTCTGAACTGGAAAATTCTCTCCCTTCTTGCCTTGCAGACAAACAGGAGGTGCCCTCTGTGCCCATCCTCTGTAGGGCTGGTCCTTATCAGACAGGTTTGAGGTGGCCCCAGACTCAGACTGAGGGGGTCAGAGCTTCCCGGTCCAGCTGGGTTTCCTCCCGGCCCTGTCAACCTGTGGGAGAACCCCAAAGAACAAATGTCCAGAGGCTGTTTCCCAGAACCCAGAGCGACAGGATCCCCATCCAGAGGGCTCTGTCAGGTGGCTGTGCAGGCCGGTCGGTGGCACAGAGGACAGCAGCCTCCTCCCTGCCTTACGGACTCTGTTCCTGGAAGCTCAGCTAAGTAGCAGAAGAAGTTTGAAACAAAACAAAACAAAACAAACCCAATCCACAAATTCAAGCCAGCACACTGGCTCGTGGGCTAGGCAGGCATGCGCAAAGATTACATCTTTGGACACTTGGGAGTGTCACCCTGACATCAAGGACAACTTCACACAGACCTGAAATCATCCACAGCCCTGTTCTCCAGCCACCTAAGGACTTTCTCCAAGCCTCTCAGTGCCTCTGCCCACATCATGGGCGGTCCTACAGGAGAATTCTAGAATACAGAGTTGTGTCAAACAATTTCCCCAGATACACTGCAACACTTTTTCTCTGCTAATAAAGAGAAAGCCGAGTAATGGACCCTACTTCCTCCTTTTGCCTTGGCTCCCAGGCAGCCCCCAAGTCTCACCCATACGCACCACCACTCCGTCTGCCCTCACTGCTCAGATCCTTGCCTTCAACTTGACTCAGTCCGCACTTAAATCTGGTTTAGGGGTGCCTGGCTGGCTCAGTCGGGAGAGCATCCGACTCTTGATCTCGGGGTCATGCATTCGAGCCCCACATTGGGTGTAGAGATTACTTAAAAAAAGAGACAAACTTAAAAAACCGTTTTTCTGTTGGTTTACTCTGGTCACATGTGGCCTGTGTTACAGATCCCCTCAACACCTTGTTGGAAGGAGGTGGTAGGTAAATAAACAATGAAGTTTCACTCAGGAAGGAGAGGTTGAAAGTGCAAAGTGTGGCCAGCATTCTGGGGCTGTGGGAAATCCCCTTTCGATCACGCCCTTGTACCCCAAATTACCCGAAAATAGAGAACAGGGACGCTTTCCTCCCACCCCGAATGAAGCCGGCGGAACTGGAGCAGTCCCCACCCCTGGGCTGTGCCCGCACTCACACCCCGAGATCCAGCTCACCTAGCAAACTCTGAAGCCTGGGGACAGGAAGAAACTGCTTCTTCCGTGCCTGGGACCTTCCTGCCTGTTTTTCTGCAGCCAGGTGGTTAGGGGCCGGCCTTCAATGACTTTCTAGGGAGGGCAGGTGTTAAGAAGATCAGTTTCAGGAACTTAGCAGTCCAGGTGTCAGTCATAAGACCGGAGAACTGCTAAACTGGGCTCTCTAATCATCCCTCCCCTGCTGTGCCTTGCGGACCTGGTCTAGAGGCTTTAGGGAGACATAGCAACAGAAGACCCCTGTCCTGAGACAGCCAGTGGAGAACAGTGGTTAAAAGCATGATTTGAGAGTCACACGGACCCAGGTTTGAATCCCAACTCTACCATTTCCTGGTCTCTGACACCCCCTCCACCCCCAGGCAAACCTCTGTGGGACCCCAAGCTTCATTTTCTCCATCTGCGAAATGGGAGAATAACAGTGACAAGGCCAAGAGACAATGTCCTCACAGAGTACACGCTGAATGTGGCGTGCAGACTCCCCAGCCGTCACTGGGGGGAATATTGGTTTTGGTGGTAGTTCACAGGGTAGGAGGAGTGCACAAGCCTCAGGGTTCTTCACTGGCAGGGACATGGTCCTGGGGGGGGGGGGGGGGGATGTGCCCCTGTTCTGTGGGACTCCTGTCCCCTAAAGGGCCTACTGACTTTGCACAGGCCAGGGCTATCAGCAGATCGCAGGGAGTCTTCTGAA
This sequence comes from Mustela lutreola, assembly GCF_030435805.1. NCBI lineage: Eukaryota > Metazoa > Chordata > Mammalia > Carnivora > Mustelidae > Mustela > Mustela lutreola. The sequence goes on from NC_081293.1 coordinate 18,974,987, forward strand.
TAACCAGTGTTCTCAGCCATTAGGAAGGATAAAGAGACCATTGGAAAACGGACTTTCGCCTGAGCACAGTCAGTATGAATCCAACTGAAAAAAATCCTGACACGTGCCCCAAGCCCAGTCTGATGAGCACCCTTGCCACCACCAGCTGCCACCATCTCCATCTGCCATGGCCGTGAGGTTCCTCCTTCAAGCCTCTTTCCCGCTAGAGTCTCTTCTACCTTGAATGGTCTCCATTCACTCTCACTTGCCCTTCCCCCAGCAAAATAAATGCCCCTTCTATTCCGGGAGCTGCTGGGGAAGTCCCCGGCTGACTTCTAGGGAAGCGTTCATCAAAGTGTGAGCACAGGACTCCACCTGCCCTGAATCACCCACAGGCTCGCTCAAATGCAAGTGCCTTCGTGCTCCTCATGACCTGCAGAGAGCGAATCTCCAGGGAGGGGCCGGGAATCTGTATTTCTAAGTTCCCCAGGTGATTTGGATGCACAGAAAACATTAAAAACAAAAACAAAAACAAAACGCAAAAACAGTGATTTGTCTTGAGTCTTCACTGAGGATTCAAGCTCAGCTAGGGATAGGCCTGGAAAATTCTCGAAGTCTTCTAACTGAAACAGCCTGTCCCTGGCAGGACCACCTGGGAGATCCGGATTCTAGTCTTGATCTGACACCAAGAAGCTGTATTGCTTTGGACAAGTCACTTCTCCTCTCCTGGACCTCAGTTTTCTCATCTGCAGAGAAAGGGCCAGGACCTTGAGGGTCCCTGGGTCCATCCCACTCGGACATGCTTGGAAATCCAGTTGGGACAGGCTCCTTTTAGAGTGGGAAAGAAGAATCGAGGGCTGTTGGGGGTGAGTCCAGATGTCCCATCCCTGCCTTGCTGGACAGTCAATAGTCGCTATTGCTGTTCCAATGGGGACTAAGGTGAGTGTCCAACTGGCCTGGCCTAGTCGGGGACGGTGAGAAGCAGTATCAATGTCCAGGCCATGGCAGAGTGGAACCAGGGGCAGTCTGCCTCCAATCCAGGGGAGGAGGCGTGAGCACAGAGAATGGGTCAGAATGTCAGGGCTCTGGCTTGGTAGACTAACTCAGAACCAGATTCTAGGGCCTTTAAGGATATAGGAGAGAAAATAGGAACACCCAGGCAAGGGCAGGGGGACTGCAATTCAGGAGGTCCCCGGCAGGACACCCCCACTGCACGGCTTCGGGGAGTGCCATCGGACAGAATACGAGGTGCACGGTGCCCTCCAGAGCGATGCCACGTGCAGGGACATGTGGGACCTGGGACACAGTCATGCATCCTGGATCCTGAACTTGGCATGGAGGACGAGCTCCAGGCCCATTCACTACTTTGGCCAGCTGGGGCCCAGCCAGCACTCGCAGGGAAGGATGCTTCTCCACCCCTCCTGGTGGGAACTGGAGGCCTGAGCTCAGCTCCAGGATGGCCACAATAGGCTGAGGGTGCGGTGGGGCAGCAGCAACAAGCTCAACAGGAACTTTCCTCAGCTCTACAATCTGCTCCTGCTAATTACAGGCGGCCCCACTCACTTTGCCCTCTGGGGCCAGACTGCCCAGCCCCTCCCCGTTGACTCAGGAACCCTGCCAACAGGAGGGAATGGCCCACGGAGGCTTCCAGGCCATTTAAAGGACTGGCCAACTGGGCTCAGGAGACCGGCTTTGTTTTGCTAGAAGAAATGGCTGAGAAAGGGCTTAGCATTCTGAAAGAAAACAAGGTTCAGTACCAGCAATTATACTAAACCTGAAACAACTCAGAGGTGATGTATGTACACCATAATCCCCCTGGACGCCCGAGGACTCGGGACTCAGGAAGTCACAGGGCTAAGAGCCAGGGCTGGGCATCAACCACCTCACCGCAGATGGAAACTCCAGAAACGACGCGACCTGACCTGGTGCAGGACAAGGGGGTTCCGCCCAGGAGAAGACTCGGGGCAGTGGGCTGCAGGGTTAGACACTTTTCTATCTGATTCTGCAAAAGGGACAGCAGCTCTCCACTTTCCCCAACTTACCCTTCTGGAGGTTCACCCCTGAGCATCTCTGATTCCCAGAGTTTTAGACAAAAGCTGCTGTGTCTTCTCTGTTCAACCCTTTAGAGACATCCTAGGATCAGAGAGGGGCCAGATCCCAACCTCTGTGCTCAGTGAGCTTCCCCAAGACCAATGCCAAGGGCTCCCTGCGTGACGGACAGACACTCACAAGCTTTCAAATTCTCTTTATTAAAAATCTTTTTTTTTTCCTTTTGTAAAAACAAACACTTGCGGTCAATTATACAGATCAGGAAAAGTGATGACGATTGATAAGACACTCAACAAATTCTAATACTTTACAAGTTCAAACTTAAATTAACTAGCGTTTTTCTTTTTCTCATAAGCTCAAAAAGCAAACGCTGGTCCAGTTCAAGGACAGTCTAATAGATCACAGCCTCCGACTGTCCAAGGAAGGGATAGTGATGGGCTGTGCTCACACCAACATCAAATCTATCAAATTATTTGGGAATATTGCCTGGATATACTTTATTCCGGGTGTTTTATGATGAAAAGAAAATTACCTAGGCCTTTTGTTACCTTAACCCAGGGTACAAATGAATCTGTTAATCAAGGTAGCAGATGCTCTTGCATAAGCTTTTTGGGGAGACACTTTGAAATGGTTGACAAACACTAAGGAAAAGCTTTAAAAAATAAATCCGTATTTTCCTGGTTGTCTGTAATATTGCATTGTGTATGACACATGTAGGAATAAAAAGTGCAAATTACAGAGTGGGTGAAGGACCATGCCAATGGAACTGTATAAAAATAAATAGAAATAAATACAAATATATATACAAATACAGAATTTTAGATGGTTTTAAAGGTGAAGGTTCTGACTGAATGCAGAGAGCCTCTCCTCCATCCCCCCCTGCGGCTGTGGCCAGCTTTCCAATATGGAGAAGGTCAAGTCTATCAGCAGGGGAGCCATTGCATGACTTGGGAATGAGGCTGTTTGAACAGCCATCTCGCTTCCATGGAAACGGTGCTGGGTAGGAGGAGGAGGAGGAGGAGGAGGAGGAGGAGGAGGAAGGCTGGGCTGGCGGGTTGACTTTCACTTTGCTGGGAGAAGAGGCTGCCAGCCTCTCTGAAAATGCTCATTTCCATCCTCCGGTGGAGGTGGTAGACTCTTCCCAGCAAGGTTTCCAGAGAGCTGGCCCTGGACCCCCCCTGAGGGGGGAAGAGCGACGAGGGCCAGAGGTTTTCCCAGAAATGCAGGCCAGTCTGCAGAGCAGCAGGTGAAAACCTGTGGAGGCAGCTTGAGCTGAGCCGCCAACTTCAGAGCCATCTGTCTTGGAGACGCCAACCTTTCCGAGGCCCCCAGATGGCCTCACGCCAAGGCCAGGCTTTCCGCTTCCTCCAGCCCCTGACAGCGCGTGCCCAGGCTGCCCGGTTGGCCTCTGGTGCTGGCCTTCTCTGTTCTCTTTCACAGGTTCTCCGCCACTCTCTCCTCACCAGTAACCGTGTGCCCCGAGGTTTACACAGAATTCATTTTATGTCCTACATTTCTTCCTTCTCTGTGCTTCAGATTCACTGATAAAATGTCAGTGTTGAACTCAGATAAGTTCTCTATCCTTCGGCCATTAGTGCAGAGGACAGAATGTGCAGTCTACCTATCTACCATAAAAAAAAAAATCTTATCTACTATAAAAAATGCAAAAAATAATATAAAACAAACAATCCCTCCCTAGTCTATCTGTCATTAGGAGTAGAAACACAGGAACCGTCCTCCAAGGGCTGAATCGGGGAAGTTGTTCAAGCTTGTGGGAACAGCACAAGGCTCCCCTCTGACCTTCTAGAAGTCCTCCTTGGGGCTGTGACGAAGCCTCATTTCCCCCCAGGACCTCTGTCCTAAATGCTCCCTGTGGAACCTCGGACTCTTAGTCTGGGGCCTGAAGGCACGAACTTCCAGTATCAGAAAAGCCTGTAGGAAGTAGGGGTCTTTTCTTCGTGACATTTAACCCCCAAAATTGTGCACACAGGGGTCCTCTGAAATGCCCTTGACCTCCTGCCCTCCTACCAACTCCTGGCAATCCTGCGGCTTTGCTCGTTCCTTAGCGTCTTTCTCCACTGAGAGACCATTTTAAAAACCATCCCACCGAGAGGCTGCTGGATCCCGGGACGCAGGTGCCAAGAGCGAGTTAAGGACAGACGCCATTTCCCTGGCTTAGTGTCTCTTGCGCCAGTGCCACACGGGGCTGGGAGGCCAACACCTGACCCAGGCCCGTATTGTTTTGGCTGAAGGGAGAAGACACTACCATTTTCATTTTTAATTGGAGTGAATCTATACCCAATGAATTGTCCAGAACAGAACGAAGCTTGGCACCTCCTGAAATCCTGAGGACGGAAAGAAGTTTGGGGGGTGAGGAAGCTCCCTTAACAGAGCTCCAAAAATGAAGGGCTCTTTTCCTCCTCTGTGAAATTCATTACTTTTTGTTAAGGCATGAATCTGGTGGACTTCTAGAGTAACGGAGAAGATGAGAGAGTTATTAAAATCGGGGGCTTTTCAAAAAGATGGTCCTGCTGGAGGAACTCCCAGCTTCTGCCAGGTGCTGGTCTAGGGTGCCCCCTTTCTAGGCCTGCAGGACCTAACAGTTCCCCCGGCTCAGGACACCAGGCACCGAAAATGCTTCAGACCCCCTGGAGTGGCTCTTGACCCAGGAGTTTCTGTGAGATCTCTTCCTTGGTTGATCGGGCTGGCCTGACCTGTCCTGTCCCATCAAGAATTTGAACACTGTGAAATCCCTGAGAAAGTTGGATTTTATGAAAAATAAATGACCCTTGGCACAGAGGTTGGAGGGGTAGGGGGAAGGAGAGAGAAGCAAATTGAAGGAAACAAGGATCAACGGGGGTGGGGGGGAGAGAGAGGGTGACCCTCCGTCGCTGGACACATCAGGTGACGGCTTCTCTGGGGAGACACTGCAAGGGCGTTTTCACCAGTCGGTGAGAACAGGCCGAGGCAACATGGCCTGCCTGGTTTTCCTTCCTCTCTGGCTTTGGCTTCTGTCCCTGAGGTCAGGAAGACCCCACCTCAGGAGGCCCTCCTCTCCGGGCTTCCAGAAGCGTCAAAGCTTCTTCCTCTCAAACTGCGGCACGATGCCGCCCTCCTCCGGCCCGGGGCTGCCGGCCCCCTCGGTCTCCTTCAAGCCCTCCTCGGCCAGCTGTGACAAGTACTTCTGCAGTGGGGAGAGAGGGACAAAGGGAAGAGACAGGGTCAGTGGTGACCTGGCCGGAGAGGAGAGGACAGAAGAGAGAAAGGGGCGTACCTGGGCCCCTTCGCCCATGGTTCTCCCAGGGGGTGGGACACCCCCCGCCCAGCCCTCCCCTATCCTTCTGGGGCTGCAGGACCATACGAAGCTCCCTCCTCTCTCTACGTTAGTTTACGAGTAACACCGGGCTCTCGTGGAAAACACAGAAAACACAGATCCTAACAACAGGGACCACTTCCAAAGCCCTTATGCTGTACAAGCGCTGTTCTGCCTTTCTTATAGAAACTCACTGAATTCTCACAACGATGCCACTTGTTTTCCAGAAGAGCCTCAGCGCCCAGGGGCACGTCTGCGTGTGACAGCCAGGGGGACCAGAGGCTAGTCGGACTGGCCGACCTATGGCAGGAGCACAGCACCGTCCTGTGAAGACTGCAAAAGAGGGCCAGCAGCCTCTCGTAACCACCTGCTTCCTGGGGGGTGGCCAGCAGGCTGAGTGCCCGCAGGTCTGTCACTGGACTCCTGTTCTGTCACTGGGGGCTGCCTCACACCATCCCCAAACACTGGCTGCTATCAGCATTGGCCCCCAGCCACAAGGCAGGCTGCCCCCGGGATTCTAGATTCCATGCAGTTGAGACACAACTAGGAAAGGCCTGGGGCCCCGTGGGCACCTCTGATGGCCCAGGAAGCAGGGGGCAGTGCAGAGAGCACCAGATCAGGAGTCAGTGTGCAAGTGGTCACGAGTGTGGGCTCAGTGGCCAGAGGATCTGGGCTCAAATCCTAGGTTTCTGCAGGCGAGTCACCCAGGATGTCTGACATGTGTGGATGTGGCTACTAACAGGAACTAGCCCTGTAAGGTGGCTATGAAGTCCAGCGAGGCACCGTATGCACTCAGCACAGCACGTGGCTCAAAATAAACCCTCCGGGACCTTGCCCTGTGTCACGAGTGGCATCGGCCATCTGACTCCGGGAAAGTCACCGGTCTCTCGGCTTCTGACTCCTAATCTGGTAAATGGGAGAAACAGTGACTCCCTCCCCGCAAGGTGATTTTGAGAGTCAGAGGAGGTGATGCCTGTGAGATAACCTCTCTCTTAAGAAGAAACTGGTTGGCTCTGAGAGCCCGATGCGAGAGCAGCAGACCGAGCGTGGGTCCCCGCGGGCCAGGCTGCTGACCGAGGGCCTGGTTCGTCCCCCATCTCATCCCAGGAGGAGAAATGTGAGCTCAGTCCCCTCTGGACTTGGAGCCCAGGGAGGCATCTAGTTTTCCATCTGACCTCTATCTACCTCCCCACATTGTTCCGGGTCACTCTGGATGGGTTCTCCTGGGGCTATGACCAGCAGTGGGGGCCCAGCAGAGGCTGCACAGAGAGAAGGGAGGCTCCTTCCACCTGATCCCTGCCTTGAAGAGCAACCCCTCATCCCCACCTTAAGGCCTGCTGGTAGTGCTAAGTTTATGAGTTGCCTGACTTAGGTGTGAGCCAGCCCCTGCTGCTTGGATCTGAATTCTTTACTTTTCACACATGTAACGTGGGGTAGTGTGGGGTGGGCGAGGCTGTGTGGACAAGAGACATTCTGTCAAGGCCACTGACAGAAACCTTATCTGGGAAGCCTGCAGTAGAGGCTCCCAGCTCCCCAGCAGGTGCACGAGAGAACCCTGAACTGCAGTTGGCGGGCCTTTAAGGCTTGGCCTGTGCCTGGCCCTGATGTGCCTGGGGACCACAGGAATGGCTCTGGCCTGCTCTGGGGAGGGGAGTCTGCCTGGGGGTTTAGCCCACAGGCCCAGAACACGGTGTAGTCTACTGTCGTGGAGGAAAAAAAAAAATACAGGATTTAGAATCAGAGGGCCTGGCCAAGTCCGGACTCATCCTAAATTCCTGAGTGACCTTGAGTTGTGAACTTCCTTGAGGACGACACAGTCCAGCTGAGAATGTTGCAGGAGATCAAAAGCTCTCACACTGAGGTATCAGAACCTGCTGGAGAGATTTTTTTAAAATGAGTCTTTTCAGGCCCAGCCCTGGAGAGAATAACTAAGCAGGGGAGGGTGGGTCCAGGACGCGGCATTGTTAAAAGATGACAGCTGGTATGGGGACCATCGTTGGGGGAAATCAGGACTCCATGATCTCCAAGAGCCCACCCAGCCTTGCCGTTCTGTAGGATTTATCTTGTTGGGGTGGGGGATGATGTTGTCTTCAGAACAGACGGCCACCCTCCGCTGGCTTTGTAGAGCCCAGGCTGAATCCTTGGTCTGGTCAAGTCCGGCCTTCACTGTGCTCCCCCAGGAGAGGCCAGGACTTGGGCCCCAGACCCCATAGCTTCCTTGTTCACAGAGCAGCTGCTCCCCAGAGGGAAATCAAGAGGCTACAGTGACATGACCTTGGGAGTGGCCAATGACAATCCCCTGCAGATGGTGATACAGGCTAGTCATTATGGGTCTTGGTTTGCAAGATCAGCTTAATAGGTTAAAAAAAAAAAAAAAAAAAGGAAATGATTAAGAATCAGGCAGTCTGTTCCTGGATCTAGGAACTCACCACCTGCATGGACTTGAACAAATCACATAGCTTCTCTGGGGCTCAGTTTCCTCAACGATAAAACAAGAGTTGGCCCCTATCTGAGTTTCTTAACTAGGGATGCACATTTGAATCATCTGGAGAACTTTCTCAGATTGTGTATTCCTGGATCCCCCCCCCACCTCCATTCTACCGAATATCTAACTTATTATATAAATAGACTTTCCAAACACTGTCCAGGTGATTCTCTCTCACGTCTCTGGTTGGAAAATGCTGGATCAGCCACTCGAACAATTTAACCGTTACAGTAACACCTGCTCTGGAATTAGAGCCCCACGAGGGGCTGCCCTAGGTGAGGCCTCATGTGTTACAAAAACTAGTCTGACCTCTTGCAGGAAAAACGGAAGGAGCCTTGGAATACTTATTCCTGGGCACCTGGTATCTCATGCTTCCTATTAAGTTAAACACCCCAGAAGTTCCAACATGCTGCATGTTAGTTAGGTCTATATTACAGAACTGATTACTGTCTTTCATTGACTCTAAGACCAGCCCCCGCCCCACCCACACTAACATCTCTGAAACCGAAATTCATTGTACAATTGACGGGGTCTCACTGTTACTTTGCAATATTTTTTTCTCCTATGGGTATCCAAAACCTGGCAATATGTCTTGTAACTGCTGGCACCTGAGATTGGAAGAAACACACTATTTTTTATATGTCATCTATTACTATAACATAAAACTTACTTATTTTATCATTTAACTCCTACACTAGGATGGGAGCTCCAAGAGGAGAGGGATTTTTGTCTTTTGCATGTGTGTGTGTGTTTATAATTTTTTTCAAGTTTTACTTACTTGAGAGAGAGAGAGAGCGAGAGCAGGAGCAGATGGGAAGGAGCAGAGGGGGAAGCAGACTCCCTGTCCAGCAGGGAACCTGACAGGGGGCTCGATCCCAGGACCCTGAGATCACAACCTGGGCTGAAGGCAGATGCTTGACTGACTGAGCCACCCAGGCACCCCTGTGTGTGTGTGTGTGTGTGTGTGTGTGTGTGTTTTGTTGTTTTATCTCCAGCGCCTAGAACACTGTCTAGTACATAGTTTGCCTCTGACAAATAGTCACACTATGGATGAATATTTAAATAGAACCTAATAGTGATCTTTACTGCAGCAAACAGGGATACTGCCTGTGGGAACAGAAACACAGAGAAATGTCGGCATCTAGAACAACCAGGTCTTGTGATAGGGGGTCAGCCTCAAGCATGGGCCGGGTGATCCCTAACTCAAATTACTCAGGCCAGGGGGGAGAGGCAGATACCCCCAAACCCGACCCCAACAGAATGCTGTAAGTACTCCTGGGGAGACAGATGTCTTGAGAGCACAGGGAAGGCCGCCAGCATGTGGAGCAGCCTGGGGGAGACAGACCTGAGGAAAGACCCGTTCTCCACGTGCTGGAAGGACATGGATCAGGGAGCCCCCGGGTGCTGGGCAAGGAAGGCTCCGCTTACCTGTAAGTTCCTATAGTGGATAGCACTGCGACAGTGGCTTATCTTCGCCATCTCCTCGCTCGTGTAGAACAGCCCACACAGCTTACAGTAAAACCCAGTCCTGGGTACCACGAACTCCACCCCTGCAGGAGGATGGGGGACAGACAGGCAAGAATTAGGAAGGCCACCTGAGACCCCTGAGGTCCTGCCAGCCAGCAATGAGCTCCATCCCTCGCTTGCTGTTGACCTTGGCTGGTTGGGGAGCTTCTCCCGGCCGGGTTTCCTCATCTGCAAAACCAGCCTGAGAACCGGCCTGACTCCATTCCCAGGTAGTTAGGAAGCGATGTACTCCCCCAGGGCTGATGGAGGGCTCCACCATGCTCTGCTCTGCAGCTGCTGCTGGGAACTAGGCCCAGGCTCTCCTGTTCTCAGCCTGCTTCCAGGGAAAGGAGGAGGAAGGAATCTCGTTTCTCCACGCTGTACCTTTCTCTGTAGCTGTTACGCCCAGGACTCGGAAAGGATGCTGTCATTTTTGTTTATTTTAGAATTATACTCATTAAAGACACTTTTAAAAATACACCAAAGTGAGGCAAAACCACTGAGAGTCATTCCAATCCAAACATTTTCTTCCACACTATTTCTATGCAGACTTTCCTTTGGGAGGCGGGCAGTTTTCGTCGAACCCTAAGTATGGCTCCATCTCCTCCCTTTTCCACGTAATCGTGTATCATGAACATCTTCCCGTCGTCCAGCCCTTACATCTAAAGCACCTAGCAATCACATTTTACTTATGACTTGGTAAACACAAGTCACAGGATTCTGGGAGGCCTTCTGATTTTGAGGAGAGGAAACAGTGGCCCCACAGCAAGAGAAGTGACGGTGTCACAGCCCAGAGGATTCATCTCTGAAGCATGGCGGCTGCGCCAGCCTTCGCCAAGGTGTGCGGGGGTCACTGTTCTCCTCTTGAAGCCACGGTCAGCAGAGTGGAAAGAGCCCAGGTCTGAGAGGGCACAGACCAGACTCGGAGAACCTGTGGGAAGCTAGGGAGAGTCAGCCGAACGCCCATTTCCCCCGGAGCCTCAGTTCCTCACCGCCCTTTGGTGAACTGTCAGCAGAAGACCCAGGCATCAGGGCTGGGACCCCTAACGGAACTGAAGGACCAGGACAGGTGGCTCTCAGAAGGCCCGGATCCTGCTTTCTGGCCAGGGCGGCTGGCATGTGCACATGGGCTGGGCTGGGCCGCTGCCCACCTGCTTAGTGCCTGTGGCCCTGCTGGGGGACCGGGCAGGGGAGCCACCCGCCAGGGGAAGGGCCGCTTCTGGCAGACAGGGAGATAGGCCAGGTCTCCATCGAGACGCTGCATGTGACCACAAGCCTGGGCCTCCTTCTCTCTCCTCCTGCTGCCTCCTGCGAGACAGAGCTAAGTGCAGAGGAGACCCTGTCCTAGAGCCACTGCTTAGACTTGTAATTATAACTTTCTTTTCTTTTTTTCCATTTCATTTCAAAAGAGCCACTTATCAGTGTGCAGCGGCCGACCTGGAAGGAGACGGGAACCAGGAGGCCTGCCCAAGGCCTGCTGTGACTGATTGCTCCTCTGTGGTTTGGGGCCTGCTTTTGGCAGCCTCCTCAGCCAGTTTTCTCTAACTGCCACGTAGCCCGCTGCCCTGCCCACACCAGCCCCCAGACGGGAGGGGGCCTCTTTTGGGCTTGCTGCCCAGAAAGAGGCCGTGGCCTTCCCCTCCTCACCTTCCTCCCACCCCCATGGCAAAGGACAGAAACGTGACCCCTGCTCTGCCCGTAGGTGGCTGGCTCGCGCCTCCACCATACATACAAGCCGGTGGCAAAGGAGCAGAAGGCAAGACCTGCCTCGGTCCTCTGTTTCCACAGAACAGCTCTCTCCTGCTGCTGCTCTGTAGGGCGCAGATGCCCACACAAGACAAGATCAAGGAAACTGGGAAAGGAGAAGCACACTGGGAGGCCACAGGGAGCTGATGCAGGCCTGTGTGATCAGAGCTGCTCCCTCTGTCCTGCGCCAGACCCTGCAGGAGGGGTTGGTGGGTGGTTCCAGAAAAGAAACCTTGGGGTTTCGCTGCAGGCCCCCTGGTAAGGCCTCCAGCATCCTCTAGGTTTTCTAAGAGGCCTTCCAGCCCATGTCCTGGGTCCCCAAGAAGGGGCACCACGGCCTCAGAAGCCACCCCAGAGCGTAAAGCAGGGCCCAAGCTGAGCTGGCAGCCGTGGGCCCTTTCAACCCAAGCAGCACAGCTACTGGAACAAAGGTTTCCACTGCCAAAAAGAAAAAAAGGCTTGGAAGTGACGGTAGAGTGGAGAGAAAATGGAACGTAGAGTCTGAAAGATCTAGCTCTTTTACTTACACTGGGTGACCTCGGGCACATTATTTAAACTCTCTGAGTTGAGCTTCCTCATCTGTCAAATAGAAATAATACCACCACAAAGGGTGTTACGGGAAGCACCTATCATTTTGTCTGGTGCTCAAAAAATATTCGTTTCCTGTCGCATGTTAAACATTTCTCCACAGAGGCCTTCTTGCTCTCTAACCAGGTCAGCCCTGGTTAAGAACCAACCCTGTTCATATCTTCTGCCCATTTTTTGATATGTTTGCCTGTTTCGTGTGTGTTGAGTTTGAGGAGTTCATTATAGATCCTGGATACATGAACAGACACTTCTCCAATCAAGACATACAAATGGCTATCAGACACATGAAAAAATGTTCATCATCATTAGCCCTCAGGGAGATTCAAATTAAAACCACACTGAGATATCACCTTACACCAGTTAGAATGGCCAAAAGTAACAAAACAGGAAACAACATGTGTTGGAGAGGATGTGGAGAAAGGGGAACCCTCTTACACTGTTGGTGGGAATGCAAGTTGGTGCAGCCTCTTTGGAGAACAGTGTGGAGATTCCTCAAGAAATTAAAAATAGAGCTTCCTTATGACCCTGCAATTGCACTCCTGGGTATTTACCCCAAGGATACAGATGTCATGAAAAGAAGGGCCATCTGTATCCCAATGTTTATAGCAACAATGGCCACGGTCACCAAACTATGGAAAGAACCAAGATGCCCTTCAACGGATGAATGGATAAGGAAGATGTGGTCCATATACACTATGGAGTATTATGCCTCCATCAGAAAGGATGAATACCCAACTTTTGTAGCAACATGGACGGGACTGGAAGAGATTATGCTGAGTGAAATAAGTCAAGCAGAGAGAGTCAACTATCATACGGTTTCACTTATTTGTGGAGCATAACAAATAGCATGGAGGACATGGGGAGTTAGAGAGGAGAAGGGAGTTGGGGTAAATTGGAAGGGGAGGTGAATCATTAGAGACTATGGACTCTGAAAAACAATCTGAGGGGTCTGAAGTGGTGGGGGGGTGGGAGGTTGGGGTACCAGGTGGTGGGTATTATAGAGGGCACGGATTGCATGGAGCACTGAGTGTGGTGAAAAAATAATGAATACTGTTTTTCTGAAAATAAATAAATTGAAAAAAAAAAAAAAAAAAAAAAACCAACCCTGGAGAACCCTGGCTCCGAAGGTGGGCAGCGACGCTTCCCTGCCCCTGCCCGCGCCCAGCGGCTGTCAGGTGGTACCAGGTGGTTAAAAGCACTGAGGAGGGAGAAGTCTGAGGAAGATCCCCACATGCCTGGCAACCCCCTCCCCAACCCAGCAACTGGGAGCTGCCATGGGCACACACACCAACACCACCTCAGGAAGCCTCTGGAATGTGAGGGCCACAAGCGAAGCTATAATGTCACAAAAACTGTCACTGCCCCAACTCATCTGGAGCCACTCAGTCCTCCCATTTTTCAGACTCTATTAAGCATGACAATTAAAGCTGTATTTGCTTTCTAATAATAGCTCCTGGGCCGGGTGATTATAAGTCCATCATCCTAGCAAAGCCTGCACTGGGTGGAGGGGAAGCTTGCATTTTGCAGGTGATGCCCTTCGGTTCTGAAAGTGCAGACCTGGGCAGGCTCAGGCTGGCTGGGGTCACCCAGAACTGGCCTGAAACCTGTGGGCTGTGCCCTCTCTCTGTTCCCCATACCCCATGTCCGCGCCAGTCCCCGAGCACTGGGACTTCACCTCCCTTTACTCTGGATCCGTGGCACTCCCCATTCACCTCCCTGCTCTCGGGAGGGACAAAGCCTGAAGGCTGTTCCCTTCCTCCCTAGAAGTCTCTTTAGGGGTGATGGATTCTGGAGCATAAGGGTCATGTGGCCCCAGAGAGAGGAAAGAGGAGGGCTCAATGACTACTTCATGAATGAGTAGTAACAACATAGAACCCTCTTGCTAGAAGACACTAAGACCTTACAAGTATTCATTTCCTCCTCAAACCAACTGTACGTGGTAGGGTTCTATTACTACCCTCCGTTATTGACGAAGAAAGTCAATAAATCAAGGAGAAGAGGTTAAAAAGGAGGCTTTTGTCCCTTAGCCAGCTGAGATTTAAACCTAGGGAATCAGATTCCACAGCCTGTGCCCATTACCGCTGCACAAAAGTTGCCTTTCCCTACATTGTGCTTCCTGAATTGGAGGAACAGGAGGGCAGGTGGTCTCAGATTAGGAACCCTGAGCTCTGACTGGACTTGCTACGTGATCTTGGCTAAGTATCTGCACTTGTTTCTTCTGTCAAATGTGAGAAATGGTACCATATCCCCAGCCCCTAAGATCAGTAAGATAATGGGCCTCAAAGCTCATCAGAGACCACATGCAATACAAAAGTACAAGCTGTTAGAGCCCCAAGCTGGAAACAACCCAACTGCCCATCAAGGGCTCAAAAATAATTACGCTGAGTGAAAGAAGTCAGGCAAAACCGGTATATTCCATATGATTTCCTCTGGTTTCAAACTCATATTTAGTGACAGAAAGCAGATCAGAGGTTCCCTGGGGACTGAGGTGTGGGGAGGGAGGAATTACAAAGGAGCATCAGGAAACTCGGGGGGTGATGAATACATTCACTGTGTCACTGTGGGAATAGACTCACGGGTGCACACATACGTCAAAACTGATCAACCGTCCACTTTAAACAGGCGACTTCATTAGTATCAATTATACTTCATTAGAGCTGTCTGTAAAAAGCAGAATGAGATACCATTTCCCTAACAGGTTGGTAAAGATTCAAAACTGATGACGTCCGATGTTGGTAATGAAGCAGAGAATGAGAAGACTTGCTCTGGCACTGAAAACTGGTATAATCTTTTTGGAGTGCAATTTAGCAGCAATTATGAAAATGTGAAATGGAAATATATGTAACGCCACAACCCTCACCCCCCGCTCCCCGCCTAGGACGCTGTCCTGCAGAAACCCTGGCACGCACACCAAGGTGACAGGTGTCTGGAGGGCAGCAGAGCAGAGAGGAAGCACGGTCCTATGAGTCAAACTACTGGGATTTGTATCCTGACTCCAGTCTTTGCTAGTCATCAGCTTTGTAACCCTGCATCTCCGATTTCTAGCTTATAAGATAAGGATAAAAATATTACCTACCTCATAGTGTTTTGAGTGAGTTAAAGAATGGAGTAAGCACTAGAAATGATACCTGCATGGTAAATGATAAACATAAAAGCTTAACTATTACAGCATTTTAGTCACGGGGAAAAAATTGAAAACATCCTAAATGTTTCCCAGTAGAAAAATGGATAAGTAATTTATGGTACATCTTTTAGGATGGAATATTTGCAGGGGTTAAGAAGAAAGCATTGTCTGTGTACTGAGGTGAAGAGGCCTCTGAGTCTCACTGTTAAATTAAAAAAGCAAATTGTAGAACATTCTGTGTATGGTGTGACCTAGTCTCCGTGGGTGTGACTGTGACTACCTCTGGAGCTGGGGAGAACCTGGAGGGAAGAGATACAACACTTAGCATTTACTTTACATGGCTCTTAGTTTTTACATTTGTCATAATAATCACACTTTTTGGAATGAAAAACAGTTTTTAAAAAGACACAAATGACAAGGTGGTGGAACTTACTCTTAATTTTCACTTGTGTGTGTCATGCAGATTCCACACTCTTGGACTCCAAGAGACCTGTGCTACACTTCCCCACCGCCCAGAGTGCCTCGCATGGGGCACTCTATCTAGAAAGGGCTGCTCAGTAAAAATAGGTACTCTATGAAAATGGAACTTTTGGAGGGCAGAAACAGTAAGAAATGTTTCAAAGGAGATGAAAAGAAAAAGAGAAACCTGATGGTAGATGTGAGCCTCCATTTTGACCAGCCCCTCACTGAGGAAGCAGACGTGTGGTCATAAGTTCTCACACAACCCGTCCTTCTCGTGCTTCCTTGGGACGCTTTCCCCCATGATATCTTCCTAAGCTCTCTCTCCAGTGGCTGCTACCGCTCCCTTGTCTCATTGCTTTCCAACCTCTCAAAGTCAAGGCAAAGACTCGAAAATGAAGTGGAGTGGGAGTCACTGAGTTCGTGGTGGCATCAGAAGCTCCAAGGGCACTCTATTGAAGGAATTGCACTCCCCACCCTGAGACTCTAGTTAACTCTCCCCTTTGAAAATGGGTCCAGGTGATTCTATTATTAAGCTCTCTTCCTGCCCCCCACAACACGTCCACTATTGAAAATTCCACTGCAGAACTGATCTGATTCAGTTCCATATAACACGTGAAAAAAACCCAAGGCTCAGGAATCCCAACCTATCATTCCCTGTGAGGATTCTGCATTTGCACATTCCCTGTGCAAGGCCCCAGCCACTCCCTTCTCAATGCCTCCCACCAGCCACACCTCTGGACTCCCGAGCTCCATTCTGCCTCTGGCTGGGTTGCCTTCTCTAGCCAGGTGGGTTCTGTCAGTACCTTCCATTCCCAGGGCCTCCGAGAAAAGTATTTTTACATCTCTCTCTTTTTATTGACTTGTTAATAAAGGACTTGTAGTGACTGGACAAAATAAAACCCAAAACACATTCCTGGGTATGACTTGTCTGAGGTCCTGCAGTCATCCAGTAAGTGAAACAGGAAGGAACAGGGCCCAGGTCTCTCTCTGTTCGATGCTCCTCTATCAAATAGAGAGTGTCTGCCCCAAGTGCAGTCTCACCAACATCATTGCCTCAGAGCTGGTCTTTCAAAGCGAAAAAAAAGTAGCATTGTCTTGGAAAGGGCTAAGGCAAAGAGGGTAGGGAAGCCAGTAGCAGAAGAAGTTCATTTCTATGGACTTTGGGTGGCCACCAGGGCCTCTGACCTCTGCTTGAATAAAGGCTGTGTGGTCAGGAATAAAGCATTCCCAAACAGGGAAATCGAGTTTCTTTTTGCTCCGGTTCCCAGGGCAGTACTGTTCAGGGCCTGACCCCATAAGGTATCTGGTCTCCTATCGGGAGACTGAAATTGCAAGAGACTTTAAAGATATGCACTATCCACAGAATGGTTATTACACCCGACATTAAACACAACAACAAAATGACAAAAAAAGCTTTCTCGAGCTCTCAGATGTTCCCGTGTCTCTATGGTTTCCTGGATCTGAATGTTCAGGAAGGACTGCGTAGTTCACCTACCTAGAGGAATGCTAAGTTCACTGAACACATCCTCTGGTTCCCAGGAAGGCAAAGAGAGGGGCTGTTTCAGCTCCACTTCGGCGTGTTCTGGTGACCTCACGTCCAGAGATTTCATTTCCATGAACTTGGGGTTTTCTGCAAAACACGGGCCAAGGCAGAGAACTAAGGAAGCACAATGTACTTCAAACACCCTCTCCTATTCTTGTACTGTGTGATCAGGAATGGTCCCTTGCACGGCTTAATAACATGAAGCGAGGGCCAGGACTGCTAATTAGAACCAAAATGCTGTAATTGAGAGTTTGTTCCACTGCCAAAAGAATGCCACACACACGAACCCTTGGCAACTCTGCGCCTTGGGTCCGTGGGGGATGGGCCGATGTCTCCTTTGGCATCGATGGGATGATCCCCGCCTTGCCCTCCACCTCAGAAATCACTCCCTCTCTACAGGCAGGAGGATTACTGGAGGGCAAACATTGTGCTGACGTCTCTAGGCACAGGGGCTGGCACAAAAGGCCATAACGACACATTCACCCCAAGCCTGTTGAGCAGTGTCATTAAATATGAACTCCAAACACTGGGTACGCTAATAAGCCATTAACCCCAGTGCGTGTTGAGACCTATACGGCAAAAGAAAGGGGTTCAATCAGGGCAAGGTGAACATCTCGCTCCTTCTTTATTCCTGCCTTCTGCAGACAGAGCCCAGGCCTCCCTCCGGGTTTCTCTGGCAACAGCAAGGCAGCTGCTCCCAGCAGTTTCCATGGAGACTCCCAGGTGAAAAACAGCTCAGGTCAGCCTGCCACGGAGGAGAGCCCGAGCCTCCAACTCCCCGACAGCTCGTGACTCGTGCCAGTCACACGGCACTGGCCGGGAAGCTTTCTTTTTAAGCCTTTACTCAACGGTTTCTGCCCCCGACTCTGGTGCCCCTTCCTTCCACATTCAGCACGCTGCAGGCTTTCGGTGAAATGAAGCCCTGGTTATTTTCACTCGCAGAACACCGAGGGCTGCTCCTCCTCCCCGCCCCGCCCCCCACGCCGTAGCCCTTGCTGGATCTTTGTTTCCACTTGGCAGAGAAGACACGGCTTAGCCTATTTTAAACTCTGTCTCTCATGATGTCATAGTGCCGGGCACCCACACAACGTCACCTGCAGCGGCGGCGGAGGACAGCCTGGGACAAGCCTCCTTCCCCAATCAGGCCGCGGAGATGAGTGGGTCTACGGTGGGAGCAGCGGGAACGGGCCGCACCCCCCCACCCCAGGACCCCTCGTTCTGCCCTCTGCCCGCTCGGGGCTCCCTTCTAGCCTTGCACACTCCTGCCCCCTCACCCGGGCCTCACAGGAGTGACAGCCTGGGTGGTCCGCCCTTGGGCAGGCTTGAGAGGCTGTCTACTGATCCAAGGAACCAGAGCCCCTTGGCCTGATAAGGCGAAACTTTGGCTGATTTTAGTTGTCAGAGTCCATCTGGGCTCCCGTAAGTTCAGAGAAGGCGATCCTGTCTGAGTCTGCTTCCCAGAAAACGTGTGGCCTCCTGTCTGATTTCCTTTACACCATTTGCCGAAAAGCACTAACCGTTTAACCAGGACCTTGGAAGCTGGCTTTCTGCACCGGCTTGAACGCTCGTGTTGGTTCCAGCCTGCACACGCCCACATGCCTCCCTAGGTGAGCAGTGGTCCCATCAACCCAACCGCACAGGAGAAAAGGGGGGTAGTTACCCTGGGTCGACACTCCTTGGCAAGCCTGGCTTTGGAGGTCAGTGTCGGTACGAGGGCTGGCTTTCCCCTGCAGGGGGCTGCCTTCACGAGCCCCATCTTCGGGGGTCCCCTTGGCCTTGCAGTCATCGAGAGGTGGGCTAGGCTGCCGGGCCCCCTCTTCTGCTGGCTTCGGGGAAGACATTTGCTGGAGTGGAGGGGCCAGACGCACATCGGAGCTCTCCCCTCCCTCTGCGGGCTTCTCGTAGCAATCTGAACCCTCCAGTGAGAGGCCTGTCTTACGTTCAGCTGGCTTCCGCTCAGCGTCCAGATTTAGGCCAGGCATTTCTACGTCCATGTCACTGGGACAGCTCGTGGAAGCAGAAGGCAGGTCTCCGGGTGTCTTGAGGCTGATTTCCGTGGCCCCGTTCCCTATAGGCTTCTCTCCCTCATGGGTGAAACCCTTGACTACGTCCAGGTCTAAGGTGGTCGTCACGCAAGGACATATTTCTGGGCAGATTTTGTCCTTCGGGTCAATGGGCACAATTTCTTCCAGTTCTGGGATGTCCGGTTCCATAATAAAATCTTCTTCCTCCCCAACCTCGTCCACTGTCACCAGCTCCTCCATGTTGGTGGGATACCAGCTCTCCCCTTCTGCCTCGCTTCCGCTCTCCCACTCTTGCTCCTGAGCAAACATGCAGAAGAAAGGTCACAGGGTGACAGAGGAGCAGGTCCTGGCATTCAACCAGGGGGCGCAAACCCTGACCACGGAGCCCCTCAAATCATGCAGATCCTGAGCACTCTGACTTCTGCCTGGGAACACCAACTGGGTGATCAGGAGGTGGGAACCACTCAAGCCCCACATCACTGATTCTTCCCTAGGATGAGGCTCAAACACAGCGTTTAGAACCAGCTCTGAATGCTGAGTCTGCCATGTTTAAAATGGCACAGAGAATTTCAAACCCTGGTGTAATAATAGGTGCTCAAGAAACAGTTTTTGAATGAGTGACTGATAAAGTTATAAACTCAAAATAAATCAACGGGCTGGGGCTATTTGCTTGCAGGAAGGGCACCACTAAACGGAACTGTAGCAAAGTCCCCTTCAAAACTGCCCCAAGCTCCCTTTCCCACAGGGGTGCAACTTCCATAGCCCCGCCTCGGGCTTGGCCCCTCCTGCAACTCTGTCCTGTCCCCAGCAGCCAGATTTCAATCAGCTTCCTCGCCAGCCAGCGATACTCATCTCTCCACCTCTCCTGACCAGAAAGGCATAAAGCTGGCTGCGTTCCAAACACCCTTCTTTTTGCTGAGGCAGCCACGGCACTGTAACTGGATTTTTTTTTTTTTTTTTACTTTAATTAAGTAAAATAATCTTTACAAGCACAGTAGACGTTTTGTTAATCCCAGGGTCTGGGCAGGCTGAGGTCAGGGCCCTAGCTTGAGCATCCGAAGCTACCCTCTTCCCCCAGCCCCTCCCAAGGGACCTATTTTGGGAGTCTGGCTCTGAAGCCTGAGTCTTTTTTGGGCTCATGTTTTCCTCTTATGAGTACAGCCAAGTTGCTGGAGACTGAGGCAGAGCCCAGGCAAGTAGTAAAGATCTTAATGAAGATCTGCAGAGATCCTAGGCAAAACCATTCTTCCAAGAAGTGCTGGCTTCATTCGTGGAATCCCAGGTGGGGTTTTGGCCACAGCCCATGCAGCAAGTGGGG
Source organism: Mustela lutreola (assembly GCF_030435805.1). Taxonomy (NCBI): domain Eukaryota; kingdom Metazoa; phylum Chordata; class Mammalia; order Carnivora; family Mustelidae; genus Mustela; species Mustela lutreola. The sequence continues at coordinate 18,995,124 of NC_081293.1, forward strand.
CATCCCAGGGCAGGACCAGGACGCCTGCGACACAGGGCCCATGGGCCATCATGCAGATGGGGCTGTCCTGCTAGCACCTCGGACCACCTTTACCTTCTTTGTCCTTGGGTCTTCATCTGAGGGCTCCGCTTCTTTCTCCTGCCTGGCTGGTGATGAGGTGCTTTCTTCCATGCCCTCCTGCTCCTCTTTTCCAGCCTTACCAAAGAAGAACATAACAAACCAAATCAACGGTGAGCAGTGGCAGAGGAGAGAGGGAGCACCGAGAGAGAAAAGAGTGCAGATAATGGTCACCCAAGGTGTCTCGGAGGCACCTTGTCCTTCATCCTCACCAAACCCCTAGGAGGCAAGTGCCTTGCCTTTTACAGATGAGGAAATGAAGGATCAGAGAGGTTAAGTAACTTGCTCAAGTCACACAGACAAGTGGAGGCACCAAAATGTCTCAAGGGTTGGACTGACATCTGTAGTGCAGCAGAAATCTCTGGCAAACTGGGTGTTTTCACAGTTGTGAAACCTACAGGCAGGGAGGGTGAGTAAAAGGACCAAGGGTAAACTGGCCCTGGGGTTGACAACCATTGTGGTGACATCTCCCCCTCAAAAGATCGGTTTTGGCCATAAAAATCACATGCAGGCCACTTACGAGTAGGAAGGGGGTTGTCAGCCAGCCAGTGTCCCCCTCAACCTTTTTTCTGTCCTCTCTCTGACCTAGAGCAATGGCCCCAATTAGCAACCCCCTCCCTTCTTCCTTCCTTCTATTCTCTCCCTCAGAGTCAGTCCCTCATGAGAGTTAGTGCTCCCGTCTGAGAAACTGAACAACTGAAAGCAGGTGTTTGGTTTGGGAATTAAGGTCTCTGATCATCCTTGAGAACAGGGGTCAGCCGACTCTCATCCTCAAGCCAACCCGAACCAGTGCCTCTTTTGATATAATCTGTGAATTAACAAGGCTTCCAAGTTTTAAATAGTTGCATTTTAAACGATTACATCAGTGCCCACATAGTACCCTCACTTTGGCTTCTTGGCCCACATAGCCTTAAATAATTTATGGTCTGGTGTTTTGTAGGAAAAGTTTGCCAATTCCCATTTTAGAAGTTTTTGGAGAATATTCTCCAACGACTTCAACTTTGGCCCCCAGATCAGTGACTCTCCCTGGACTTTCTCGAGGGTATGTTGCCTTTTTATGACAATTTTGGCTAAGGTTCTAAGTAATGACTCGAGTTCTGATTTCTTCTGAGCAGACACACCTCTCTGGAGTTGACAAGGAGCCAGCTGGGGCAGGAGCTCAAGGCTGACTGGTTTAACCAGTTATGGTCAGACGGGGGAAGAGAGTTGAAATCCTTCTGTCCTTGCTCTTTGTGGCATTTGGAGCAAAAGAGTCCACTGTATGCTCTGCTCCAGTTTTCTAAGCTAACCTAAGTGCAAAGCAGCTCCAAAATGTCTTTTTAGCCATGAGAACCCATAGTGTCTACCAGCAGGAGATCTCTTTATTTTATCTCCCTGAATAAGCTATCAACGGCCCTTCAGTCGTCCAAGTAAGTAATGCTCACCCTCCCCAAGCAATTCCTACAACCACACTCTTACATCAATACAATAGAGACCTCCCTGCCCCACACTCCTACATCAACACGAGACCTCCCTGCCTCAGTTCAAGCTGGGAGAGGCAGGACAGCCTGGCTGGCTGGAAGCACCTGCCAGTTGGATCCCAGTGCTTCCTCCCTGCAGACAAAGGAAATGCAGCAGTGCCTTCAGTGCACCCTGTGCCCTGGGATCATGTGAGAGTAGCAGCTTAAGGCAAACCAACAAAAGCAACAATGTACCCAGCTGCCCACACCAGCTCACAGACTAAGATATTAGGTCCCAACTATTGCAAGCAGAGATCCACCGCCACAGGGATAGAGCTACTGGTAAGCTACCTCTTTACTGTTCTCCCCTTTCTCCTCTGTAGCCTCCCCCCAAGTCTATTCTCCCCAAAGTGATAAAGAACGATCACTCAACAATGCAAAAACTATCATAACCTCACTGCACCTTCTTGCTTAAATATTTCATTTGTTTCCCCTTGCACTTGGGATGAAGACAAATCCATAACCTGCCTACAAGGCCTTGCCTGATATGACCCATTGACAAACCAGATATACCTCCCGTCTAACCCTGGCCATCTCTGATCCAACACACTGGCCTCCAGCCACAGGGCCTTTGCACATATTGTTCTGCTTTCCTTCCTTTTCTTTTCTTTTTTTTTTATTTTTAAGATTTTATTTATTTATTTGACACAGAGAGAGAGATCACAAGTAGGCAGAGAGGCACGCAGAGCGGGAGGAGAGAGGGAGCTCTCTCAGGGAGCAGAGAGCCTGATGCGGGGCTCGATCCCAGGACCCTGAGATCATGACCTGAGCTGAAGGCAGAGTCTTAATGCACTGAGCCACCCAGGCGCCCCTCTCCTTCCTTTTCACTCAGTGAAACCCACCATTCCTTCAAATCTCAACAGTTACATCCTAACCCAGGTAGGCCTCTGATCTGTCACAGGCATATACCTCCATTGCCTTCTTAGCACTCAACACACATGCTCCTCTACTCATATGAGGAACTGATGAGTAGTCTTTCCACTAGACCTGAGCTCCATGAGATCGGGGTCATTTCAGCTTTCACTCAGAACTGCAGTCCCAGTGCTAGACGCTCTGTGGACATGAGTCTATAAAAAAGAGGAGACCTGAAGGCTTAAAGGAGGGGGCAAGAATAGTTAATTAGGGTCACACTTGCCTCACATGCTTGAGTCTCTGTCTAGGCTCTGAACTCAGAATGAAAAGTTCTTCTATTTTTCCGTCCTATGGACTGTTTATACTGGGGGCTGCATTCTAGGGATCCCTGGGCTCCACCAAGTCCACAGACATGTTTTGGCCTATACAATTTCTAAAATGTGGGAAATTTCACAGATATCTGGACTTTGGTGCTGCTCCTCCAAAAATGGGGATCTAACAGCACAGGACATGCAGTCCTGAATGGCGGCCATAAAATGGAGCTGAGCAGTGGCTAACTACCCCCAACAGAAAGGTCCCTCCTCCCTGGTCTGCCACAGCCCTTTGTCTCCATGTTGGCTTCACGCCTATTACCTGGTCCATATCCCCTGCCTGGCTTCCCTTCTCCAAGCATCTGGGTCTCTAACCCTTGACTGCCCTTCTTTCCTGTGTTCATTGTACTCAGTGACTTGATTTCTTTCATCCTTTCTGCGGTCTGTGGTCAAGGTTGGGTCCCACAGGTGGACCTGGCCCCAACACCAAGCAGCACACACACTGGCCTCTCCAGCCCAGGAACTTTCTCCGGAGATCTTGGAAGTTTCAAATGAGCACAAGCTCATTAAGTCCTACGACTGCCTCATGATCACACTCATTTCACAATTGAGAAAACTGAGGCAGAGAAGAACAGGGTGTGACCTGGTTCTCAGAAGCCAGGCCTATCTCCAGGGTCCGGGTTCAGTCATTCCTTCCTTCCTTCAGCAAATACTTACTGAACACCTGTTCTGAGTCAAGGCCTCATCTGAGGGTCTGGGGACATAGCAGTGAGCACTGCAGACAAAAATTCCTGCCCTTTGGAGGTTATATCTGGGGGGGAGGAAGAGATAGACACTAAATAAAGACAGACATCAGGGGATAGGTTGGACCTAGGAAAAGTATGCATGGAAGGAGGGGAAGCAAGCTGGGACATTGTGGTTTTCCGTAGTGGTATTCCTGGCCAGAAACACACTTGGAGAGAGTGTGGCAACAAGAAAACACAAAGGAGGGGAGGAGGGAGCCTCGTGGACTTCGGGGGGCGGGGGGGTGCCAAGGCAGGTGAACACATGTAAAGGCCCTTGTGGTGGGAGGTGCCCAGTATATCAGGAGAAAGGCAAGGACACTGTCCTCAGGCCTGTTGCCTTCCAGCTCCAAGCTTAGTCATTGCCATCATCTAATTCCTGGGGCAGCCCTGGGGGGCTGGGGTTGTTTTCAAGATTGTAATATACAGTTTGAGGTCAGTGAGGAAGACTTGGTTCTGTTGATATTCCTCCAACTGGTGTTGGACTTCTTGGCTCTGAACCCACTGACGCAATCCAATGGGGACCCCAGCAAGTCCCTACTGACCCCACTCTGAGGCTGTTGGAGGCAGAACCAGCCAGAGAGACAGAACTTGGGGAAACCCATGGGTTTTTCTGCATCTGTTTTTGCATCAGGGATCGGGGCATGACCCACAGTATGTGTCACCTGAAAAGGGCCAACCGATGAAAGCAGGTAGGTCAAACAGTGGGAGCAGCCAGCTCACTGAAGAAGGGCGGCAGAAGTGGGGGTGCACTGGGAGGGAGCAGCTCCACCCCTTTGCCATGGGGACACAGGTTTCTAGGCTGCTGGCCTGTGTGGCTGAGGTCTAGGCTGAAACTCCTACCTAAGGGGCTGTTGCTTTCTGTCCCTCTGAGCCTCTTCCTAAGGCACTGACCCATCACGAGCTTCTTTGATCCCTACAAGCATAGACACGCTTCTTAAAAACATCCTCTGGGGTGCCTGGGTGGCTCATTCAATTAAGCATCTGCCTTCAGCTCAGGTCATTATCCCAGAGTCCTGGGATCGAGTTCTGCATCAGGCTCCCTGCTCAGTAGAGAGCCTGCTTCTCCCTTTCCCTCTGCCTGCTGCTCTGCCTACTTGTGCTCTATATCTCTCTATCAAATAAACAAATAAAATCTAAAAAAAAAAAAAAAATCCTCAGGTTCAGCGGTCCTCAAGATTCAATTCAAATTCTCAGGGAGACACATGAGGGCCTTCCACCCAGGTCCCTAACCTCATCTCCTGAGCTCTCTCTGCTGTGCCAGTCAGAAAAAACTGTGGCAGACTTTGAGCTGGGCAAAAAAGACAACAGGGTGTTCTTTCCATGGAATGCTGGGCAGTTCGTTGTCTAGCAGACTCCCTCCAGGAGATCTGGTCCAGGAGTCTTCACCTTTTGTGATCGTGAGGCTGAAGTCTTACAGCCCTGTAAATTGCAGAAGACGGAGAGTAGGGCAAACAATTCTCGTTCATAGAGATGCAAAGGAATTTTATCTGGCGGAGATGCCACTGACTTCCCATGCCCATGGAAGAGGCCAGTTTTCGATCTGTTAGCAAATTCACTTCTGCATTCCCGAGCACCTCTCCATGTTGCCAGCTTTCTGGATTCTCCTCTAGACCAGCATTTACATCTTGCCGGCACCCTCATTAATTCACAAGTTAAATAACCATCTTTGACAATTATTCATTTCACGTTTGCACAAGAGCATGACTTTACTTCTTAAAGACATTATTCTTTAAGACGCCCTAAAGATGCAGCCACACCGAGTATTTGTAGGTTCTTGGAAACAGTCTTCCTTTCTTGCTTTTGCCCTCACTGCTTCCCACATTGCTTTTTGCCCCATGCCCGGCTTGCACATCACCTCTGTGCAGCTTTCCCTGTCCCTGCACGGAGGGAACGCCCCCGGAGCAGCTCATCCACTGCTCTGCTCTGGCACAGGCCCCACTGAATGTCATTTTTGTAGTTCTCTTTACACCATGAGACCTTGGTCTTCGCCACAGCATGGACCCTGCCCCATTCACCTCTGGACGCCCTGCGCCTAGCACCCTGCCTGGCCAAGTGGCCAAGTGCATGGAGGAGTAAAGGCAGTAGTGGACAAACACGTGACTCTTCAGTGTCCCTGGAGTCAAGAACTGGGCTCTTATTTCGACTTTGTCCCTAAGTCCTGGGTCGGGCTAGGAAATATACATGTAGGATTTTTAAAGCTGGGTTCTTTATGCAGATGCACCCTGCTCCCCAACCTCCTCTATTCCGCTCCTACCTAAACATACGTGGTTTGGGCAAGAAGGAAGCGTAAGCCCAGTGAGAGGGTGAATTTTGTACCGTGAGTCCTCATGACCCACCGTGTGAACTATAGCTAGGCAGTGTGTTATAAGCCCTTTCAGACGCGAGGACGAAAGGGGCCAGCCAACGGCTGAGCATTTCTATTACACTGGAAATAAAGCTCTGGACAGTGTCCAGAGCAGCACCAGAGCAGCACACCAAGCTCGGGGCACCCAGGGTGAGTTTCGTGGGGGGTGGCTGCGTCTTTTTACCACCTCTCATCAAACCCCAAGGTCAGCGGATGCTTTGGGCAGGAGAAAGGATGGAGCAGACCAAAGATCTCACCTCCCTGGGCAGGGTGCGGTGGTGCAAACATCGCGGGACCCCTCCAGCCCCGACACACACAGGACCACAGAAGGCCTCTGCGACCATCACTGCCTAAATTCCAGCCACAGCAGTAGCGTGCCAAGGGGTTTGGAGCCCCAGTGCTCTGCTGTTTGCAGACTGTGTAGCCAATTAACTTAGACTCTCTGTGCCTCAGTTCCCTCGTCCATAGCCATAATCGTATTATTACCCATATTACCTCACCGCGGTGGCTGAGAAGATTAAATACCTTGATTGAGATAAGGTGCTTGGTTCAGTGCCTGGCACAGAGTCAACCTTCAGTAAGTGCTTCATTCGATAAAAGTGCACCATCATTATGTTAACACTGCCCTGCCCGGGAACCTGCCTCTCCTTACCTGGGGGAGAGGGTGCGTCATTACCTCATTCCCCGCCATCCTGCTTTCTCTTCTATCACCAGCTCCTTCTGGGTCTCTGTCGGGTCTCTTGGTTCTGTTCTTCTCACTCGGCTTTGACCTGGTGCTCTCAGGGGCGCCAGTCACCTTCGGCTCCAGCCCGTCTTCCTTGCCTGAGTCCTCGGGGTGGGGGTGTCTGCTCTCCCGCAGTCTGGCTTCCTCCCTCCTCCTGGACCTCCCGAGAGCATCCTGCTGCTGCTGCTTTACGTACTTGTCCGACTTTGCCTTGGGTTCCTTCCGGTAGTAGCCCTCTTCTCGGCTTTTGTAGCCCGAGGCAGAGTGCAGCAGGCTGGGGGACCCCGGCCTCAGGTGCTTTTCTCGGTGGCCCCTCCCTCCTTCGAGCCGCTCCTCTAACTCGGCTTTGTCCAGTTGCCAGGGGTAGTGTTTGCGATCGTGCGTCCACACGTCTGCCCTGTCCCTCCTGTCCTCCCCGTTCTCCCTCCAGGGGCCCGGGTCTCGCTCTTCCTCCCTCCTGGCATAGGGCGAGTGCTCCCACGAGTCCCGGCTGCTGCCCCAGTCGGCCCGGCTGGGGCCCAGTGGGCTGTGGGAAGAGCTGCAGGAGGTGAAGCTCGGAGTGTGGGACCTCGGGGACAGTGACCGGCTCACAGGGCTGCGAGACCGTGGCCTTTCTGGGCCATATCTGTTAGGGAGCAAAGGAGTGGGTTTTAAAATCTGCACATCCCCGGCCCCCATACACAGACACGCCCAGTTCCTCGCACAGACACGCCGCACACATAACCCCGTGTGGCCATATGCTCTTCACCACAGCTGTACAGAAGACACAGAGTGCTACAGGAGGAAGCTCTTCCTCGTCTGGGCTTCTAGGAGGATGATTTTCCCTAAGGACAGTCCTGGCCATCTCTGTGCCTCTACTCATTCTGCTCCTGGGAACTGGCATAAATAATTGGACTGGTTTGGCTCTACTCCATCTTTGTTCCTCTTGGAAGGAAGCTAGGCTCAGGGGGTGGGTAATGCTCCTCCTGGGGTGTGGGGAGGTTGCCCCGGTCCAGCCTGGTGGGCAAGGCTGCCTGACCCTGGGGTTCAATGCTCCAGCCTCTTGACTACAAGACCAGAGTCACGACCCACCTGGTCTCTACTGTAATGGCAGCCTCTTGGCCACCATTTGTCTTGTTTACTTCTCATCGCAGTTTGCTCAGATCCTAGGCATGGTAGAAGGATGCTAATTACTGGGGGGGGGGGGGGACGAGAGTGAGGAGGCCAGGCTCAGAGATCCTAAACCAAAGAACGAGGAAGGCATGTTAGGATTGGAGGTTCGGAACCTTAGAGCTCCGACCTGCTTGTGTTTCAGGTGAAGAAACTGAATCCCAGAAAAGGACCTCAATCTGCCCAAAATTCAGAGCAAGACCTCCTAGTTCCTCCCAACAGTTCACCACCGAGCGGCAAGCCGCAGGGTATGGCTTTATATGCATCTCTTTAAAAAACTTAAACAACCATTAAAAAAAAAAATCCCAAATAAATGGAAATCCCAAATCCAAGCAGCTACATAGAAAGATATACAAACATATGAACACACACTCTCTCTTTCCCTCTCTCTCTTTCTGAAGGTTGTTTGATTATTAAGAAGATCTACTTAATCGTATATATACCCTTTATTGTAAAAGAACAGGCGAGGGACGCCTGGGTGGCTCAGTTGGTTAAGCAGCTGCCTTCGGCTCAGGTCATGATCCCAGCGTCCTGGGATCGAGTCCCATATCGGGCTCCTTGCTCCGCAGGGAGCCTGCTTCTCCCTCTGACTCTGCCTTCCACTCTGTCTGCCTGTGCTCGCTCTCACTCTCTCTCTCTCACAAATAAATAAATAAAATCTTTAAAAAAAAAAATAAAAAAAAAAATAAAAGAACAGGCGATTTTCATTTGGTTCCCAAATACAGGAAACCCATGCAGCCCTGACTAACAGGGGACACCCGTATGTGGCTCACTGGGACCAGGCTGCCTTGACCACCAGCAGGGAATCAGCCTGGACTCTGCCCTCTGCAGTGACGTCAGAGCGCTACCTGTGGCAGCAGTGGGTAAGAACCACAGATTGTGTTCTACTCTCTCTCCATAGGGATGGAGTCTTTGTGGGGCAGCAACAGTGGGAAACTTGTAGCGCCCTCCTGGTATGGTCACAATTTCAGTCGGAAGAAATAAGTTTGAAAACTGAATGCATTCCATCTTCAGAGGAAGTGACTGGTCAAGTCCCTACTTTTTTTGGGTGGGCGGGAGGGGGTGCTGGTTCCCGTACGTTCCTCTTCCTATATCTACATTCACCCCATGAAAAATCAACAGGCGGCTATAAAAGGAACACACACACACACCCCTACTTTCAGACTTTTTTAGCAAACTGTTTGCCCTGAAGGGCCAAATATCAACAGAACCCCTCCTCTATATACTCCCCCCTCCCAACAAAGGACAAGCTGATGAGAGGAAGCCTACCATTTTGCATTTTCCTGAGGCTTACCCTGAGCAGCACTAATGCCTTCCATCAGGCACGTGGAAAAGAAGGGCCGAAAAAAGGCTGATGGACAGGGCAGGGGCAAGGGCAGGACACAGTGTGACCGAATAACCCCTACGAATAAGAGCAGGAGAGCATCCAGCTGCCCAGAATCCGCCCTGATGCCCAGGACTGAGGCCTCACCTGTCCGCTTCCCGGAACATGTCCCTCTCCCTCTGGGAATGCATGTCCTGGATGATGGCAGCCACAGTTTTCCCAGGTTTCTAGGGAAAGTCAGAGAGGTCATCGTCAGAACAGAGATGGCCATGCAGATGCCAAAGAGAAGCAAAGAGGACTCGGGTGCACAGTTCGGTCCACCCAAGGGGAACAAAGTACCTTCTTAGAGGAAGAAAAAGTTTAATCAAGGGCATGAGGAGTGTGAGCAGGACGCTGAATGGAGCAGCCCTGACATTTTGGGGACCTCTTTATCACAGAACACCGCAAACATACACAAAAGCACAGAGAAGGGTATTTTGACCGCCATGCTCCGTTTGCATCATCAATAATTCTGACCAATCTAGTTCATCTGTACCCCCCACTTCCCCACCCCACAGAATACTCTGAAGCAAATCCCAGACATAGATCTTTTCACCCATCCTATGAAGACACTGACGTGGCTCAATAACCCCACAGGGGGACCATCCATGGTGCTCATGGTCAACACATCTTGCTGCTTTCAGACAAGTGCCCCTGGACTTGAGGATCTCAACCCAGGAAGAACAGCTTAGCTCCACCTCCAGCTGGCTGGGTGATCTGGGGTCAAGGCTTGCTGTCTGTGGGAGACTCCCTCCCATCACCTATAAAGGTGAGATAATGAGGCCCATCTGGCATCCACCAGCAGCCTCGAGGCAGGGCAGCAAAGCGGGCTGAGCTGATAAAAGTCACAGGTGCTTGGCCTACATAAAAGGAGCTGCGGGAAGGTTCCCTCTGACCCTTCTGTGGCTGTTTTCCATGTCTCAAAAGTCTCAGGAAGATGCTGAAATCTTCCTTATGAACCCTGAACCTGTGACAGCCAGGCCCTGTCACAGCAGCCCTGACCCTTCTCGACATGACTGTGCTTCCCAGGGTCTTAGTCCCTTCTCAGCCGACTCTTTCCTCCTGGACACCCTCTCTGTTAAGCTGATTCACCGCAGCCTTCAAGCCCTATTCGGCAATCGTTCCCTCCTTTACATAAGCCAGTCATCCTGCCTTTTGCCACTGAACTTCTAGGAGCTCCATACTGATGCACTCATGTTTAAATCTTGTATAATTTCCAGAGAAATAGCCTGTCTTTTCAGTTACACAGCAAACTCGCCAGCCCTCAGTACCATGTCTTATCTGGAGAAAACCCTCAGTCACCATTTCTGATTGAACCTTCCTGAGAGCACCATGGAACGTACCCAAGAATGCTTCTCAGGGCCGGAGACTCTCTGTGGCTGAGAGGCTGACAAGACCAGTGGCTCTGAAACCAGGCCTTCTGCCCCTAAACCGCCTGGGACCCTCAACCCCACCCCAAATCTCTCAGGGAAATCTCTGGGAACCTAATCAAAGGAACCTAAAAACTCCCCTGACACTTCTCTGATGCAGTAACTGGGAGACACTGGTTTAAATTAGTCCAAGTTCCCTTCTGCATGTAAGACACCATGGTTCTGGAGAAGTCTCTCTAGAATAGCCCAGAACAGAGCTCATTCTTCTCGTCCAGGTCTGCAGGAAGAAAAAAAAAAATCACTTTTTATTGATTTTTCCGATTTGGTGTTTTTCATTCTGTGAAAGATTCTGCCTCAAGTGCCCTGAGGAATAGAGCCTCTGCCACGAAGAGGGATGGGGAGCCCTGATGGCCGGCGCGAGGAAATATTCGGGGGAGGCGATAAGAGATACCTTAAATCTCTCCTTTTTCTCCCTCCACTTTGCCTGGTGAGCCAAAGGTAAAGGTAGAGGAAAAACACTAATCAAAACATCCCCCCACCTCTGCAAGCTCTGGTGGGACCCCAAGTGGCCCCCCCACCCCACCCCGTGGCCCAGAGACACATACAGAGACGGTGTTTTATCTCCCCAGTAGCCACTCCCCCTCCTCCACCCTGCCTGGAGGTGACACAGGCCGGGCCAGCCACGGCGTGGCCTTCCCGAGCACAGAGATTGGCTCAGGGAAGGACATGTGTCCTGAGCAAGCCCGATCACGATGGCCTGATCACGGTGGCTCTCGGGACCTCTGAGGAAGCTACTCCAAAAAACCCAGGCTCTCTTGTCCCGAGGAACAGAACAGGGAAGAAGAGACGCCAGATGGCAGCAGTCGATGAAGCCATCACGCCACCTAGAGGAGGGAGGCTGGGGCTGTCCCGGCCATCCAGGGAGACCCCCCAAAACAAAGCCAAGCGAACTGAAGAAGGCAGAGCGGAGAAGAGCCAAGTCCTAAGGATATCGCTGAGGCCCCGAAGCCAGCTGCACCCGCAGCCACGGCCACTCCAGGCCTTTTCATTTACACGAGCCAGTAAATCCGCCCCCCTTAAAAACAAAACAAAACAAAACAAAACAAAACAAAACAAAACAAAACAAAACACTTTAGTCTGTAAGCTTAAAGGAGATCATTTTCTGTCACTTGCAGAGACAGTCCTAGCTGATTCACGCCAACACAGGGACCACGATGCGTGCCTTCCTATGTGGCTACAGTGGGTTTTGAGATCTTTCTCACGGAGGCATCGTGACAGCTTGGGAGCAGAAAATCCTTCATAAAGGGCAGAAAGCCTCATGTTCTAGTCCCTTGTTGCTCGAAGTATGCTGTGAGAACCAGCAACCTTCCCAGAGACATGTTGGAAAGGCAGAATGACAGCCCTGCCCCGCTTCTACTGAACCAGAAATTTTAACAGGACCTGCAAGTGATTTGTTCATACATAAAGTTCGAGAAACCCTATTAGAAAACTGTCTGCTGCTTATGGGCTGGAGGACTAACGGCAGATTTCCCGACTTCTCACACGGACAGTGGAGATCCTACTGACACGACACAGAGGCGCAGACATACACAAAGCCTAAACGGCCTCAGGTTTTGATCAGGGCTCTTCTAGGCCCTATGAGCTTGTGCAAGTCACTGAACTTCTTTGAGCCTCCGTTTCCTTATCTGTTAAACCGAGATAACGAACACCTGTCTGACGAGACTGATGTCAGGATTAGAGTAGATGACATATGTGAAGTGTCTAGCCCATGACCTGACCCAAGACTCAATTAAAAGTACCTATTCTTGGTATTACTGTTGTACTGTTATAATTACTATCATTATCCACCCTCCACACTTCCCAGGGGAAGGTGACCGCAAAACTCAAAAGAGATAATACACGGGGCAAAAAAGGGCTTAAAACCAACGAACTCAACATAGAGTCCTTTCCTGATCTGGTAAACTGAAGTTCATGCAGTTTAAACACCTTGTCCAAGCTCATCTAAGCAGGACTAGGTAAAACCCAGGTAGCACCAGCACCGTCCCATCTGGAATAGGTCACGTGGTTGTCGATGGTTCTATTTTCCCGTCCCTCCTCACACCAGACTGTGAGCTCCTCCGCCAGCTTGCTGTGTCTATAACCATGGCACCTGGCCCAGCTCCCGCCCACAGTGGGCACCGAGTGAACATTTGCTGAGCGCAGACCTTGCCCATCTGACCTCTTTAACCCATGGTTTTTGCACCATCCCAAACCATCTCCCGCAGGAAGGTACTATGGTGCCTTAACTCCTTCATTTAAAAAGCTGAGTACTCCTGCTAATCCTAATCAGAATTTTACAACATTTCATTTAGAGACTGAAGATCCACTGGGAATTTAGTGCAGAAATTCAATTCTAGCCTCCAGGGGAGAATCCAGGAGAACAGAAACTTTGGCTGAGTCCACAATTGGATGGGATCTTTCAGGTGCCTGAGCAAAGCAACGTGCTTTCATTCCCGGGAGGGGGGGGGGGGGATGCCAGGTTCTGCTAGAATTGTTGGCAAAGAAACTTCAGAAGCAATAATACAAGCAAAGCAGAATCAAGGCTTTGGCGACATTACCATCTCCACATGCAGACTTGTCAGAATGCTACCCTTAGCTAGCCACAACCACTGAGCCTTTGTCTCCGGTCTTCAATCTTGAAGGCAGATTAAAGACACGAAAGGGTTTTGAACAAAATGGGACCTCAGTAAATGTGGAATAAGCTGAAGTGAACTAGAAGGGCACTATTAAAATGGGACAGTAGAAAGCACAAAATAAGAAGTAGATTTAAATAAAAATATAGCAATTTAATTACAATAAATCCAAATGGACTAAGTGCTCCAGTTAAGTGAGCTCCTTCCTGCAAACCATGAAGAAGACACAGTCTAAAGAAAGGTATGGGCGAATGACCTTAAAAGAAACTTTCCACCACAGAAGATCCAAATGGAATGGCCAATGAACACAGGAAAATAAATATATAAACCATGATGGGGCGCCTGGTAGCTCAGTCGGTTAAGCGTCTGACTCTTGGTTTCTGTTTAGGTCATGATCTCAGGGTTCTGAGATGGAGCCCCCTGTCAGGCCCCCTGGTCAGCAGGGACTCGGCTTCTCTCCTCCTCCCTTTGTTCCTCCCCCCACTCAAATGTGTGCTCGCCCTCTCTCTAAAACAAACAAATAAATCTTTTAGAAAAAGTAAAAAATAAAACCATGATAAACCAATATACATTTCCAGATAGGCAAAAATCAAAAAGTCATCTAACAAAATGTTAGTAAGAAGGCATACCACTGAAAACTTTGACTCTAGCAGGAACGTAAATCTGGGACAACTGATTTTTTTTTTTTTTAAGATTTTATTTATTCATTTGACAGACAGAGATCACAGTAGGCAGAGAGGAGTGGGGGGGAAGCAGGCTCCCTGCTGAGCAGAGAACCCAACTTGAGGCTTGATCCCAGGACCCTGGGATCATGACCTGAGCCAAAGGCAGAGGGTTTAACCCACTGAGGCACCCAGGCACCCTTGGGACAACTGATTTTGAAAAGGGCTTGCTGGTAAAGTTCAGGGTAAGCATGCCTTGAGATGCCGCAATTCTACTCCTAATTACGTGTGTGCCCCTCATTATACCTCACGTACGTATGTACCAGGATGCCATCTTCACGAATGTTTACAGAGTGTAAACCTGGCGATTCACAGACCTGTACCCCTGGGGCTAATAATACATTATATGTTTATAAAGGAAAAAAAAAAAAAGAATGTTTACATTGACTTGTCCCTAATACCCTAAAACTGGAAACAGCCCAAATGTCCATCCACAGTGGAACGTATAAATACATAGTCATACAATGGAAATTTATGTAACAGTGAGAATCAACAGATACACCCAGCACGGATCGCAGAAGTTGAATGAAAGAACACAAAGAGCATGACTCCATTCATGTAAAGTTCAAAATTGGGCAAAACTAAACGCTAATGGTAAGGGAGGCAGAAATGGGTTGTTGAACTCTAAGGAAAAGCAAAGAAATGATCATCCTTGGTCAGGAGAGTGAACAGGGACGGGTGAAGCTTGTGGAGGGATTCAGAGGGGCTTCTGGGTGCCACTGGTGATGTATTTCTTGACTTTGGTGGTGGTTTTATAGGCTTTATGAGATTTCAACCATTACTACTTATTTTTATTTATTTATTTGTTTATTTGAGGTGCAGAGGAAGCAGTGAGGGAGAGACAAGCAGACTCCACACTGAGCACAGAGCCCAACAGAGGGCTTGAGATTGTGACCTGAGCCGAAATCAGGAGTCAGAGGCTTAAATGACTGAGCCACCCACATGCCCCCATTACTACTTTTTAAACTGCACAATACATAATTAGTCATTTTTCTGAATGTATGTTATACCTCACAATAAAATAAGGAAAAGGAAAATAAAAAAGAAGAGACAAATGTAGAACAAGCTAAAACAGAAACAAAAGCCCTGTTTGGAATTATCTGAATTCATCCCTGACTGTGGCCAATACAGTCATGGGCTGCTTAGAAGGATTTCTATGGGGCTGAAGACATAATTATAGAGGCCAGAGGAGAGAAGAAGACATCAGGGCGGGGTGGTGGTGAGAGAGGAAGAGAAAGTTACTGGAGCTCTGTAAGGGCAGAGAAGGAGGTTATATTCAGAGGAGATTATATTCAGAGCTTGGAGCTCCCACGTCTGAAATGCAAACACCTTCCCCTGCTTCCTTCATCCTTCAAAAGACTTCCCTTGTAAGTCTTTCCTCAAGACCCCTCCTCGAGTAGCATGTAGTTAGTCATGCTGTCTCCAGCATCCCTTTGCATTTTATACTTATCTCAATAAGCATTTTTCTTGCCATGTTTTCAAGTTGGCCTTCCTATGTGATAGTCCCAAAGGCCGTAGGTAATCTCTGGATGTCTTCCTATCCCTTCCTTCCCGCCAGCACTTAGGCCAGTGCCCCACAAGGAGACACACAGTTGATGCTGCCGAGTGACTAAACAATGGGAGAATGCTTTACCTTCAGCTGTAATTCCTTATATCTCTTGGACATCCGGATGAGCAACTTCTCACCGTTGATCACAGCAGATTTTTCTTGGTAATACTGGACCATGGCCTGGGCAGCTTCTGTGTAAGCCATCTCTAAAAAGGCCTAGGAAAAAAAAATGGAAGGACTTAAGCTGAAGCTGACATGAATGGTCTTTTTTTGTTGCTGGGGCGGTGGGGGCTGCAGAGGGAGAGGGAAGAGAGAGAATTTTGAACAGGCTCCACACCCAGAACAGAGCTGGACACGGGGCGGATCATGACCTGAGCCAAAATCAAGAGTCAGATGCTTAACCAGCTGAGCCCCTCAGGCACCCCTGATGTGAATAGTCTTAAACAAAAGTCAGTACTAGACATAATTCCATGTCTATGAAGTTCAAGAATAGGCAAAATGAATCAATGCTGATAGATGTTAGAGCTGAGCTTCCCTCTGGGGCAGGGGTGGGGTTCTGACTGGGTGGGGTATAAGGAAACCTTCTGAGGTTCTCTGGAAATGTCCCCTCTCCTGACCTGCACGGTAATTACATGGGTGTACACACGTAGAAAATTAATGGAGTTGTACACTTAAGACGAGTACACTTTAGAGTATGTATTTTATACCTCAATAAAAGAGGTATAAAAAGAGGTATTTTATTTTATACTTCAATAAAAAGAAAAACGATCAGGGCAAGAAGCTGTCTTTGATCCCATCTGTTCAAAGAGACCTATTTATTAACTTCACCCAAAGAGCTCATTATAAGACAACCCCTCTCCTAATCCCCCTGGTTACCAATAATTCTTAAATTATTACTATCCACCCTGTGCCACATCATGCCACAGGAGCCCCCTTGGGATGGGAGAATCCATTAACCCACAGTTCTCTGAGGGGACGTAGTGGGGAGAGGGAGTCTGGTACAAGTGACCTTGGGCTGATCCCTGCAAAATTTGCTATTTTGTCGCATTGAGGGTAGGAGACAGAGACACAGCCATGAGTCTCTGAGTTCACTCTTTCTTTGCAGGGAAAGAAAAATACTAAACAACTCAGGGGCTCCCAAGGCTTGAAAGAAAGCCAGGGCTTTCTGAGTAACAGAGAGGAGAAAACCCTCAGTTACAGCTCTATAGCGTATTCCCTCTTTATTGAACTGTTCTTATAAAACACACAAAAAATGGGCTTTTGCATTCAATCAGTATCTCCAGAGAGTTTCTAAATAGACTGTATTGACTGACCCGCCAGTTTACCCAACAGCAGCTGTGGTGAATTCGTCCTGTTACCATTTCTTAGATTGCTTTGGTTTGTACTATACAGACAGCACATGGTCCCTTGATGTTGAAAAGGGAAAGTGGTCTGTGACCAGGGAGCCCTCATTGTGGGTCCCTACACTCGCAGTTCCTTTGAACCAAGTGGGCTAACCAAGCTCGTCTTCCCTCGCATCTGTTTCTGAATGTCAGAGATGCTTTTCCCTGCTGTCACAGTCTATGGCAGATGTGTGGGAGATGAAGTCAACATTCTGTAGGGTTTTATTTCGGATCCTGTCACCCAGCTTTCTAAGTGCCTCTTTCTTGATGCAAACATTTTTGCACCTCTACTTCTCAGCTGTCAGATGGGAATAATACTAATTCAGGGAATCGCACTGCATTAACGTTGCAAGCTGAATTCTGTACATTTATCCAAAATAGAATTCTGAGCAGTCGGAGCAAAGGGACTAAGTGAGTAGTCCAAGCCCACTTTGATGGAAGAAGACCACCAGTGATCTGATGTGGTTCGGAGTCTCTAAAGTTCATGTGTTAATTAAGAAAAGAACTTCCTGGGGCCCCTGGATGGCTCAGCCAGTTGAGCGCCCTACTCAGTTTTGGCTCAGGTCATGATCTCAAAGTGGTGGGATCAAGCCCCGCATCAGGCTCTGTGCTCAGTGTGGAGCTCGCTCAAATTCTTCCCCTCACCCTGTGCCCCTCCCCTTACTCACATTCTTTCTCTCTCTCTCTCTAAATAAATGAATAAATAAAATCTAAAAAAAGAAAAAAATGTCTATGTCTGCCCCTTTGGTTCATAAAGTAAAAATATTTATTAACACTAAAGATAAAATATTCTTATTCCTGGCCATTTCTCTGCATAAACTCATCCTTTCAGTACAGAAGCGAAGACAGCCGTATTAACCGTCAAGTTCTCACTCAACCCCCACAGGGTAAAGGTTCTTTGTCCTTTAGACTTACCAGGCACCCATCAATTCCCACCCACTCTCCTGCTACAAGACCCAAGGGCTTCAGATACTAACACCAAAGATCTCTGAAGACATCTGTTCAGAGAGTTGTTGGCTCGCTCCAAACCCAGGCTTTCAGATACGAGAAGCTTAGATGGTAAGGCTGTAACATTAACTCAGGGGGTTTGTAATACAGTGAAAAGATTCGAGTTTATGGGTTTCTATTTTGGGGGTCAGTTAGCTTTTCCATGTTAATGAGTCCCTCATTCCAATGTACCTCCTTACCTCCAGGCTACTCACAGAGGCCGGCGCCCATCACAAGGAGGGTAAGCTGAGACCAGGGTAAGCAAAACACCACCACCAGACAAAACCTCTGTGCTATACCAACAAGAGGCCAGCTGTGTATTACCTTTTTATTTTCAGAATAGCTTCTTTCTCTCTCTCTTTTTTTTTTTTTTAAGACTTTATTTATTTATTTGAGAGACAACAGAGCAGGGGCAGAGAGAAAAGCAGGCTCCCCACTGAGCAGGGAGCCCCATATGGAGCTTGGTCCTGGGATGCTGGAATCATGACCTGAGCTGAAGACATCCACTTAACTGACCTAGCCACCTAGGAGCCCCAAGAATACCTTCTTTAAAAAAAATAGAAAAGATATTATTTGTTTGTCGGAGAGAGAGAGAGCACAAGCAGGGGGAGCGGCAGGCAGAAGCAGGTTCCCCGCTGAGCAAGGAGCCCAATGTGGGAGTCGATCCCAGAACCCTGGGATCATGATTGGAGTGGAAGACAGACACTTAACCAACTGTGCCACCCAGGTATCCCCCACGAATAGCTCCTTTAAAAAAAAATTATATAGTTCCCTCCACCAATATGTGGTCTATCTGGTATGTCCCAGTGTGAAAGTGCCCGACCTACCTGATTAGTGGACTTCATGAGGATGTAATTAGTGACCTTCCCAAAGGGCAGCCCCAGGTTAATGACATCATTCTCCGTGCAGCTTCCTTCCGGGAGGTTGCAGATGTGCACCACGCGGCCGGCACCCGTTTTCCGCTGTGCAAACTGATGGGAACAGAGAGCTGTGGCTAGTCTTCCAAATACATTTCCCTCTGGCCTTCTGTTCCAGATGTACCTAATGACCACCTTCCCCCCAATAGTGATTGCAAAAGGATAATATGAAATTAATGCAGAAAAAGAAACCATTCCCAGATATGTATAAAATATCAATTTTATGCCACCCTGTTACAGGAAAGATTTCCAACATTTTAATGAGCAATTCACATCCAGAACTGCCAGGGATGTGAACACCTGGGCTTATCCCTGGGTCACTGGGGGCAGGTTACAGGCTATGACCCCTTGAGAATACACTTGAGCAATATTTAATAAAACTTGAAGTACAGATAGCCCAGGATCTTGCCATCCCACTTGTGGAAATCTCTCCTACAGAAACAAATGCACCAATATATAAGCATCTATGTTCAAGGACACTGCAGTTATTTATAAGGTGGGGTAAAATTCTGGAAACAGCCTGGATGTCTGAGAGTAGGGGAATTTTTGAGTAAATGATGTTTCAAGCAGATAATGGAAGATGACAGAGCCATTAAAAGGCAGAGGTAAGTGAGCTGATAAGGAATAATTTTAAAGACAGTTCAGCAACAAAACAAGCTGCCAAACAGCACATGCCTTTTTTTGTTAAACAAAACAAAAGGAGGGTAATTGAATTGGCATCCAGGCCAATGCCTTTTTTGTTTAAAAAAAAAAAAAATCTATATGTGAGAAAGAGATACATCAAACAAGTGTAAAGTTTTGATCGCTGTTGGAACTTGGGGTTAATTTTATACTAGTCTGTCCTGTTCTGCACATTTGAAATTTTTCATAATGAAAAATTTTTCGAGGCTATCAGCACAGACAGAGAAAGGCAGGCAGGGGAGGGTACCCAGCAACTTGTCAACACTAGTTATCGTCAAAGAGCTGAACTGGAAAGGAGTAGGAGGAGAGAGGTTTTTTAACATTTTTCTTATATACCTCGTATTGTGTGACCACAGAAAAAAGAGCACAGCAAGGATTTGTGGGAACCTTATATATAGACATCCATGAAAACAACGCATGGTTTAGGGTGGTGGCTTTCACAACGGTATTAGGCTTGAATCCTTTCCGCAAATACAGGCTTGCTCACCAGCCCAATATATTCCACAAATAAGAGGAGCTGGGCTAGGCAAACCTGGGGCTCGGGCCCCCTGCCACCACCACCAGCCAGCAGCCCCAAGGACCTCTGAGGAACACAGTTTGGAAGCCAAGAAGGGGACATAATCAAAGCTTCGGGAGGGAGGAAGTACGTCTGTTTGGTCTGTGCAAACCTTAATCAGCCTGGGAGTCTCAGGAATGAGTAACCAGAAGCCAATCCAGTGTGGAAGAGAAGGATGCAATTTTCCAGACCTGAAACATGGTCTAATAGCATAGCCCGCATTTGCATAATCACCATATTCTATGATAAAGAGAACTTCAACATCTAATTACATTTGATGTGGGTCTCATCCCTTGCAAGGGCTAATATTTGGGTAATTCTATCACAAAACACCCTCATTTGTCTCATCTGGGCTGAGGACAATTAGAGTCAGTAAGAATTTCCTTTCATGGCTCAGTCCTGAATTGGAGAAACCCAAGTGCCCCTTGCAGACCTCCCCCTCTACTATGTCCAGAGGTCAAGCACTTTCCCCAAAAGGAATGGGATTGAGCGTCTGGCCCAGGCAGCTCCCAGAACATCCCTGCGACTCCACTGAGTGCAAACAGAGTTCTTCGTATGTGATGAGACTTGAGTCTGAGCCTGGCTAACAAGAGCTGAACTCTTCTCCAGAATGACCACAAAGATGCGGGACCTTTGCTTCTCCCTTAGGGTGAGCGGTCCGCACAAAGACCACAGACCCAGCTGAGAGCCGAGGCAGGGTAATGTGGCTGGTCCTCAGAGTTTATCACCAGGCAGGCTGAGCTGGGAGCTCTGCCCTCCCCCCTCCAAACAAGCATGTTTCTGTCCCATGTGACTCTGCTGTGGTCAGCCTGGGCTAACTTGTGCTCTGATGACAGGGCAGACACACAGAACCACAGGGTCGTTCTGGGCTACTCCTGCTCCTTGCCTGTCCAGTTGTCTAGTGACCAGCATGAAGGCCGGCCCCTCTGTCACTGTCTCCTCCAGGTTGGAAGAGCAGCTCACAAGGCTTGTACCCGAGCTGCTGCGCAGTGGAGTAGGCCTCCTAGAGCAAGCACTTCCTCAGCGGCCAGTCACCACAGTGCAAGAGGAATTCATGCTGTGGACATTGTTAGGTCCTTAAATGACTGGGTCTCAGTTATGGTTTACACTCAGGTTTTAAAAATACATTTCATGGGTACTTTCTTCTCCCAAGAAGGCGGGTCTACAATAGATTGACTCCGGGCGGAGGCCGAGGCCTGCCAGTGACCACTAGCAGCATCTTTACTCATACCAGTTTACTTCCAATTCTCATTTTCCAAAGTGACCCATGAAATGAACATCTTGAGGACTGAAAAATCTTGCAAATCTCTGTGTTAATGGTTTGTTTGTGTCTGGTTTCAGGGCCAAGTGAGGAACCCTATCTGGTTAGGGGAAAGAAAAAAAAAAAAAAACAAAAACCCTTTTTATGTGTTATATTCTTTAGCAAATATTTGATTTAGGATAGGTTGGTCTATGTTCTTTTCTGCCATTGATCTAAAACACCTTTTCATTAAACTCAATTAGGTTCAAAATCATATTTGACTCATAACAGGTGTCCAGTTATAGGCATAATCGTTCTAATCTATTCTTGAGACTGTCTGTATAAACGTGGCTATTATTTGCTTTATGCCTTATGGCAGATAGGAACAATGAGGCAGCAAAGGAGGGAGGGAGGGACTGGGAAGGGAAGAGGTAGAAAGAATGAGGTCTCCCGGTGAGCAGCTAGAGTAAAATTTGTCTGCTGGGGACACAGACGGACCCTGAGTCCCTTTGAGCACACACCATGATGTTGTACGCTAATTCCCAACCTGGGTTCTCTAATGTGTCCTTACGGGTCTTTGAAGGTAATAGTATTTCAAGGGAGGGTCATGATTTGGGGCATTTATTTATTAAAAAAAAAAATTTTTTTTTAAAGATTTCGTTTATTTATTTGAAAGAGAGAGACACAGTGAGAGAGGGAACACAAGCAGGGGGAATGGGAGAGGGAGAAGCAGGCTTCCCGCTGAGCGGGGATTGCAATGTGGGGCTCGATCCCAGGACCCCAGGATCATGACCTGAGCGGAATGCAGACGCCTAACGACAGAGCCACCCAGGCACCCCAATTTTTGACACTTAAAAAACCTGAGTTGAGTCTCTTTATCAATATGGTAACCCTGTTAGATCTTAAGCTGATGAGAAAGTCTGAGTCATATGTTTGTGGTTTTGATTAATAAAAATGGGTAACTAGTTAATTACTCACTAATATAAGTACTTTCTTTGGCAGATACAGTAGTTTTCCAAACATGGAACGCAGGGCTGTGGCTTCGCGAGATAGGTAGGAGTCGATGATGAAGGGGTCGGGCTGTAAGCAGCATGGGGCTTCCGGATGTAGCAGAAGACAGGGGGCGTGGATCCAAGTCCCAGCCTGGCCACTGGTTGGGTGCATGACAGGAAAAAACTCATTTTCCTCTCTGAGCCTCAGTTTCCCAATGTCTGGAATGAGGGAGGTAGCCTATACGTCCAGAGTCCTTTCCAGATGTGAAATATCTGTGTTTGCGCGGCTCTAAGTTCTATAATTCCACTCCTCCCTGAAGACTGGCCCAGCTAAATCCGAGGATCTAGGACAATGATAACCTTCTCCAACAGTGCTGGTCTAAACAGGAAACCTGTGTCTTTCCTACTCCCCGTCCCAGGGAATGCCGTGTTTTTGCCGCGTGCTCCCCACCCCCACTATGTGATCAGCTGGCTCCAGCAGGTGCACGTTCACAGACGAGTTCATCTTGCAGACATGCCTGTGTTGGGGGCGTTCTCATCTTCACAGCACTGAAGACAAGCTGCAAGCAGTGAGCACCTTGCTGAAGAGCCCTGCCGTTCTCTGAGTGTCTGTGTCTGCAGCGCCTTGAAGAGTTGAGACGAACAAAAGAGGCAGGTCTGGCGCCTCTCTGAAGACAGACACACACCACGTCTGGGCCTCAAGGTCTCTAGGGACCAGTGCTAGGGTGGTGAGAGCATCAGACACAGCTGGATCTGTGTCTACTCCCCAGTGACTAACCCCAGGGAAGTTTCTGAATTTCTCCAGGCTGGAGTTTGCTTATCTCTAAAACAGGGAAAACAGACAAAACTGCTACAAAGTATGTAAATTGCCTTGGTGCAATGCCTAGCATCCAGCAGGGTCCTTAAAGCATGTGAGTCTCTTTCCTTCCCCCGACAGTTGAAGTATATGCTGTGATGCTCCCCTCCCAAATGAGAAGAAAATGCAACCACACTATGATTGTATAAGAGAAAAATCCATGTTCTTAAGAAATTCATGCTGATGTAGTTAGGGGTAAAGAGGTACAATGTCTCCAGTGGTTCAAGAAAACGTGCATAAATGATAAGACAGAAGGATGGATGGATAGACAGACAGATTAAAACAGATGAGCAGAAGGAAGAGAGAGAGAGGGAGGGAATGATAAACAGGTCAAAATGTAAAGGAATAGTGAATCTGGGTAAAAGATATACCTTATGGCAACTTTTCTGTCATTTGAATCATATTAAAAGTAAAAATTGCAAAAACGACACTTTAAAAGATGTGTATTAGGTATACATGTGCTCTGGGGCAGAAGAGTAGATGGGTTTAGAGAGAGTTGCTTAAACTTCGCCAACTTGGATTTTTGATGTGAGGTGTTGATGGACTGTGTTGACGTCCTGCCCGTGGCTCTGCCTGGAAGGCACACATGTGACAGGTGCATCTGTAACTGTCAGCCCAAAGTCAAGTTTCCAAGAGAGCTAAGGTGTCACGGGTTGTAACCAAAGTCCTGACTACTAACCTAAAGGGACAGTCATCCTTTCCCAGTCTGGGGGACACTTCAGTCGGCCTGCGAGCCAGCTGAGACATGGAATGTCCCCATGTGCAATCAGGGGCCCGGGCTGGCCATTTTCACAGGCTGGAGTCACGTACTCAAAACCAAATGCTGCTTCTAATGGTTCACGTGGCAGGGTCCCAGACCTCTGAACTCACTACAGCTTTTAGAAGCAGATGGAAATGTGAAAGCAGCAAGCAGATTGTGTAGGGACTTTCTGAGACCTTTCCATGCCCCTTGATGCAGGCGGGAACAGGCTTCATAGATGAGTTCAAAGAAAAGACTCAGCTCAATAACTTCCAAGGTTGCAATAAAAATGTGGCTTAAGTGATGGGCCTGCTGAATGACAGCAGTGTCTCTAAGTCCTTCCTAGGGCAACCAAGTGTTGACTGGATCTTCGATAAACAATTTCTGTGTTCCAGCCTAATCTCCTTCAGGTGTGACCTAATTTCACGTGGCTCAGTCTCTGGTTTGGGGCTAAACACACATGAGAACAGACACAGGGCAAATATTTATTCCTCATGGTGTGGACTTCGAACATATTTTGCAAATAGCAAATGGGCACGGGTTGCATAGCTAAGGATGTGGCTGGCTTAACTTGGAGGGTAGACACAGATATCTTTATTGACACTTCCATATGTTTTATAAAGCATACTAGCTTTGACTTAAAGTACATTTACTTTAGAGGTCTTGCATGGTTCACCT
Source organism: Mustela lutreola (assembly GCF_030435805.1). NCBI lineage: Eukaryota > Metazoa > Chordata > Mammalia > Carnivora > Mustelidae > Mustela > Mustela lutreola. Next base: position 19,019,609 of record NC_081293.1, read on the forward strand.
GCCAAGTAACTTCAATATCCCTGTAAACCCTGAAGTCGTGGAATCTTACACAGTGATGCTGCTAGGAGACACTAAATGTGGGCAACTCAACAGTGGTTGATTTGTGATCCCAACTCTGGTCTTGCTGAAAAATTGGTCATTCGCAGACTTGATGAATCAAGGTAAATGCATTCAGGAGATGGCATTCTAGCATAAGATAGGGTTTTACGTTTACAGCATAAGATAGGTTTTACATTTAGCTATGGAAAGATGTCTAGACACCATGTATTGAAAAAAATCAAGCTGCACGATATTCTGTGGCATTTTCTGATGTTTGCAAAAATATATAATTTTTCTAATTAAACATACACATGTACACTAGCTAAATGGTCTAAGACATTTATTGTCAGTTTTCCCTATAGAGGAGGATTTTCTCTATTTTATATTTCTGTTTCTTTTTGGATTTTTTTATACCATGTTTGTCCTACTTTTGCAACAAGAAGAAACATTTAAGATTTGTAAAAAGAAAAGGAAAAATACCCCAGAAAACAGAAGCCACTCAAGTATCCTGTTTCCCTCCTCATTCTTTGCTTGCTTTGAAAATGCACAAGGTGGCCACCACCCAGGGCACCAGAGCAATGACAGAGCTGGGAGGGCGGGGGAGGGGCAGGTATCTTCTGCCTCATCAGCTCCCGCTCTTCACGCTCTCTATAACTCAGGAGATCAAGGTGATCTGTGCCATGGACCAGGAAGGCCACAGCGGACAGACAGAAGTTCTGGAACTGCCAGCCATCCAAAGAGCAACTTAAACCTCTGGCCTTCCACAAACACGTGTATTTCTCTGTGCCTCTGTTTCCCTCCTTATACAAGTTTTCTGGTGGGCAGGGTCCCAGGGAGAAAGAAAGCCCAAGAAAGACATCTGCCCCCCTCCCCCGGGGCCAGGAGAGCCCATGGGCAGCACCGGCACCTCATAAACTCCAAGGAGGCTGGGAAGATGGCAGTGCCATTTCATGGAGACAGACAGCAAGCTCAGTGCATCTTGGGCAAGCACAAGGAAACTATTTACAGCCCGAGAAGGCCCCAGTGGCCCCTTCCAGAAACCTGATTACTCTGTTTATGACGACTCAGGCAGCCAAGGATAAAGTGCCTCTCCTCTGTCAAATGGCAAAAGCTTAAGTGAAAGTGAATACCCCTCTCCTGGGACCCCCGCCCAACACCAGCAAACCCAGAACACCATCAGTTCGGTGTCCCGTCTCTGTCAACAATAAACACGGAAATGAAAGGCTCACACTCCCACGGAGCTGACCTCTGACCCAAGCGTCCATTCAGCCCAGCCTAGACTTGGTGCAAGTGGTAGATGGATTGTTCAGCCCTTTTAGATTTTGTAGTGGTGCAGAGACCTCCTGAAAGCCCATTCATTCCCAGAGCACTGAGTCGCTTTGCTTTCCTGCTTAAAGGCCTGGAGCTTTAGAGACAGCAATCGCTCTCTGCTCCTCGAGTAACAGCAATATTACAATGGTGGGGTTCTGGCTGCTTCTGGTTTTACTCGACCAAATGTGCTTCTGAAAAGCTGTATGTAAGTGGAATGGGCTTGAAAAAGCCCTGGCACAGGACCAGAAAACATTTCTGGAGGAAAAATGCATCAATGCTTTTACAGGTTCTATGTGAGGGCTTGGCAGGCGGGGGATAATGGAGGAATATCCCTGTCTTCATGAAATAGTTCTTTTCTGCTTGAGTTTTCCCTAAGTATAAATTATGTAAGCAAAAAAAATAAGAGAATGTATATACAAAAGGAGCCCACTGGGCATTCATTAAGCCTCACCAGGTGTCTTTTGGTAACAGAGTAATGCCCCTTGATGTATCTGCTTATCTTTGGAGGTCAGTGTTTATAAGCAGAATTAAGAATCAATCATTTCTCTGAGGGACACTCCTGCTGCTTAAAGGAGTCTTGCAAAGTCTCTTTCCGTAGTAGATGTATCAGCTCTTCATTTCTCGGCTTCTCTTCAAATGTCAGTATTTGTGTATTTCCAGTTTTCCAGACAGACTCACTTGCATTTGATGGACCACAATCTGACAGAAGAATGTGACCGTCCAGGCACTGATGATACAGAGACTGGTTGGGGCAGGCTTTGCCCTTGTCCCCCAGATGTCCTTGGGAAGGCTCATGTGACCAATAAGACCTCACTGAACTCATAACCATAAGACCAGTCCAGTGTTGCCCCTCCCCGTCCACTGGATCTGTACGAAACGCCTCCAAACATCTCAGCTCACCTTGGGGGACACTGTCAGAGCGTAAAAGAATTCAGGTGCCAAGTCCCACTGGCCTCCTCACCTTGCTCCATGGCTGATGGCTGGCTGAGGCCCAAGAAGTCCTTACCATCCCCAAGGCAGCTTCAGATCCCCCTAAGCAGCATGTGGTGTGTAAGTGGGTGGGGGTGGGGAGGGCGAGAGGAGGGGGAGGAAAGGGCTCAGTAAAGAGAGAAGCATAACAAGGAAGAGAACTCAGAGACCCTCAAGGATGGGCAGCAGGGCTCAGTGGCCACAAGAGAGGCTTCTAGAGCCAGGCCAAATCCCAACACTTCCACTTATCAGCTGTGTGACTTTCTGCAAAGCACTTAGTCCCTCTGTGCCTCAGTTTCCTTACCTCACAGGGTTGTCTGGAGGATTAAATGAGCGAATACATGTGAAAATGCTAAGAACCTGTTAAGCACTATATGAATGTTAGCTACAGTCAGCGTTGTGAGCCCGCAAATCGATGTCTGGGGCCCTCATCTTCTGCGGGGTGCCAGTGCAGAAAGCAAAGCATTCCTTGTGCGGCCCTCCTCAGGCTCAAGCCAGATGAACGCTCCTCTCCAGCCATTTGGAGGAAGCAGCACTCAGAGCTTCCAGTAATTGACACAAATTATCATGAATCATTATCAACACAAGTCATTATCAACACGAATCATCAGATCGCTTGTGCCCACCGCACAGGTAAATAGAATGCTTTCATGGGAGCCTGGCAACATCCCTCAGAAGGGGCAGACACGACCACAGGAATTACCATGCAGATCTGCACGGGAGGGGGGTATGCTGCTACTGGGACTTGCTCAAGGTCACGGGGCTTCTCCCCAGGCTAGCCATCAGCCCTGGGTCAGTCACGTGACTGCGCGGCCTTGGACGGGATAGGTTCCCCACAAGGGGTTCAAAGGAACTAGCTGCTCAGTCACAGCCCTTGGCACTTATTATGCATGCGCAATTCACACACCACTGTCCTTCCCAGTCATGCGTGATTCCCCATGACAGCTCTGGTCTCGGTGCAGCCTCGCTCCCACCACTCGGCTCTGACCACCCACCAGGAGACCACTCGGAGGGTGTGGATGTTCCAGGATTTGCGACATCATCAAAATGATCAATTTCACAAGCTGGATAAAAATGACACTTTTACTTTGGAAAGTCATGATTAGTGGGGTGATGTCTTCCATTTAAGGAAACAGAGCCTCAGCGCAATAAAGTGACTTGCAGGCGACCCCCTTACCTGGTGGGCTCCAGACTAGGGCTCGACCTTAGGTCTCTTGGCTCCACATCCACAGAAGAGGGCTTCCGGGACACCCATCAGCGCTGGAGAATGGGGCGGGGTCCTCCTGCTTTCGCTTCTCCTCTACCACTCAGCCTCTTCCCCTTTATAAAGGGGCTCAGGGGATACCAGCTCCCTTTCTCTGCCCAGACACCTGGCCCATCTGCCACCTAATCCAGCCTCCCCAATCTGGGCACAGTCCCTTTCTCCTGGTGCTAAGATCTCAGAGCAAGGTTGTGGACCCAAACATGCCTTTGCGATCCACAGTGGGAAACAAGCCCCGCCATGGCGGTGGTGCTGGAACTGCCCACACCCCCATCCAGACCCAAGGTCAAAGACAAAGGACAGGTCTCCTCACTGAACCCTGCCATTCTGCTCTCCTGGGACTGACCCAAAGTTGCACTGACCCGGCGTGGCCCTCAGCATGGAGAGGGCAGAGAGGGAAACCACAAAATTCTCTTTCACCGAAACGTGCATGGGCTGTGAGCCCAGAGCTCCCTCTTGGAGCGCTTCTCCCGTTAAAACGTCACAGACACACACACATAGAAATCTGTGCCCAGGCAGGCCTCCCCATGCACTCAGCCCCCAGGGCCTAACACTGATACTTCTCAGCTTGCCCACCCGAAGCTTTGCATGAACACCCCGAGGCAGCGCGCAAGGGACAGCTCTCGGAGCTGGTGCTCGGGGGCCGCGGGAGAGGAGAGAAGGGGGCTACAGCTGTTCACACCACAAAGTGGAAGAAATACAGGCCTGGCCACAGACACACGGACACGAGCCTCTGGCAGGGTCCAGCCACACACATCCTGTTTTACAGAAGGTCTGGTTCTGGGCCTCCCACCTCCTTCCGTGTGTTCTAGGAGAGGAGGTGCCCGACAGCCTGGGGGCGAGGAGCGGGGAGAGGCTACATGTGTGGGCAAACAGCAAAACCAAGAGGGAGAGGAAACTGTCACCATCAGTGGGAAAAGGAGGAAAGAAGCTTTGGGGGACCGAAGAGCAGGCTGTAGAGAGAGAGGAACGAGAACACACCCCAAAACAAAGGACTTCACAGAAGCAATTACTTCCTCAAAGGGCCAACAAATACCAGGACTGCACAGTCCTTACTTTCAAACACAGTTTCTCTTTCGGGTTCAACTTCCAGAATTACCCACTCATAGGAAATAACCAACTTGAATAAAATATCAAAAAGTCTTAAAAACACACACATAGACAAAAGCTCCATCCTTTTTCTTCCCCCACTAAACCAATGTCGAACGCGAGAAAGTCTAGGCATGCTTTTGATTTTAATGATGCATGTTAGTTTTTTTTATCTATGTGTTTCAATACTAGCTGAATTAAACAGCTGTCAGCCTCTGCCCAAGGGACATGTTTTCCTGCACGACACAATGCGCCAGCTTCATGCCAGCCTCCTCTGTGAACCTCTACACCCCGGCAGAGCCGGGTGATACAAATGCTTTGACAATGACAATGACAATGGAGAAAATGCTTCTGTACTCACATTTGTCCCAGGGGCAGCCGAAGGAAATGCGGGATTTGCCTGAGCAAATGACCTTGCTGGAATGGCTGTATATGATGATCCAAGATTTGAGGCATAATCTAAATGATAAATTATACCAACTGTGTGAAATCCTAGTCGTTTACTTTACCTTCAGAAGTCATTATAAGGACATAAATCGGAAGAAAAAAATTGAAATATTCTCTTAATATATTGCTTAGTGATTGGTATAATTTTTACCCCTGGGCATGTTGATAACCAACAAAGCCTTATGTCTGTAAGAGCCTAGACAGTAGGCCAATACATTTTAGTGTCTTGGGATCTTTTTGCTACGCAGACACACACACACACACACACACATACACACACACACACAGATGGGAGGCAGGGAAGGATAGGGCACATCGGCAGGGAAGTCTAGTTATTAAAGACAGGACATCCTAAGTCTTTATGAAGCTAGTTTCTGCTTCACGCTGCTGACCTGAAGGGCCTTACTCACCTTCAGAGTTCCCAGCAGGGTTATAAACAGCTGTGCTGTTGGGAGAGGAACACAGCGTTCCCTCTGCTGAACCAAGTATACACCGGATACCAGCACTGGAGAGGGGTGGGAAAGGGGAACCAGGAGCTCAATAAGTAAAATGAAGAATTACCGTATGACCCAGAAATTCCATTCCTAGCCATAGGCCCCAAATAGTCGAAAACCAACATTCAAACAAAAACTTGTACACGAACGTTCATAGTGGCACTATTCACAATAGCCAAAAGGTAAAAACAACCCAAATATAGACCAAAAGATGAACACATAAACAACATGTGGTACATACTTACAATGGAATATTATTCAGGCATAAAGAGGTTATATAGGCTACACCACAGGTGAACCCTGAAAATATTTTGCTAAGTGAAAAAAGTCAGTAATAAAAGGCTATATATTAAATGATTCCATTTAGGGACTCCTGGGTGGTTCAGTGGGTTAAAGCCTCTGCTTTCAGCTCAGGTCATGATCCCAGCATCCTGGGATCGAGCCCCACGGCTCTCTGCTCAGCAGGGAACCTGCTTCCCCCTCTCTCTCTGCTTGCCTCTCTGACTACTTGTAATCTCTGTCTATCAGATAAATAAATAAAATCTTTAAAAAAAATGATTCCACTTGTATGAAATGTCTGGAAGAGGCAAATCCACAGAGACAGAAAGCAGGTTAGTGGTGCCAGGGACTACAAGGGAGGGAGAAAGGGAATGACTACTTCATGGGCATAGGGCTTGGGGTGATGAAAATGTTCAGGAACTACATAATGACAATACTTGCACAACTTTATGAATCTGCTAAATACCACTCATTTGCACACTTTAAAATGGTTAAAACGGGAACTTCTAAGTGGCTCAGTCAGTTAAGCATCCGACTCTTGATTTCAGCTCAGGTCTTGATCTCAGGGTCATGAGTTTGAGCCACACACTGGGCTCCATGCTGGCCGTGGAGCATACTAATCTAATCTAATTAATTAATTAATTAATTAAAAATATACAATAGAATGATTAAAATGATGACTCTTTAGGGAATTTTAACACAATAAAAAAGGAAGGAGCCAGAAAACGGAGACCCTTATAAAATTATTTTTAAAATTATGGTAAAATATACATAACACAAAATTTACCATCCTAACCATTTCTAAGTGTACAGGCCAGTGGCATTAAGCACATTTACCTTGTTGTGTGACCATCACCACCCCCCATCTCCAGAACTCTTCGTCTTGCAAAATGGAAGCTGCCCCCATTAAAAACAAACACCCACTTCCCCTCCCTTAAACCCCTGGCAACCACCATTCTACTTTTTCTGCTTTCTGTCTCTGTGAACCTGACTCCTCGAGCTACCTCTTGTAAGGGGAATCATCCAGTATTTGTCCTTTTATGACTGGGTTCCTTCACTGAGCACAATGTCCACGGGTTCGGCCATGCTGTCACATGGGTCAGAGGTCCTTTCTCCAAGGCTGAAAAGTATTCCAACGTGTGCACAGACCTCATTTTGTTAATCTCTTCATCTGTCGGTGGACTTTTGGGCTGCTTCCACCCATTGGCTACTGTGAATAAGAAAGGGAAGCCTTTCCAATGTACTTTGTTCAAAACACTCAAGGTCACTCTGCTGTTCACATCCCCGGCCATATGCCGCCTTCTCCACCTGGATGGCCCCAGCCCTCTGGGTACTGCTCTGTCCTTAACCCGCCCCTGCCTATTCTCAGCCCAGCAGCCCGGGTCCTGCCTGCTGGAGCCAGAGAGCATCGCTCCTCTGTTCGGCTCTCCAGTAATCCAGTCACTCTCAGAGCAGAATGGAGTCCTCCCAAGAAGCCCAGGAGCTCAAATGTGGGCCCGCCCCCTTCCCTGGCTCCTCACCCCCAGCAGTCCACGTTCGTCATACTGATGTCACCTGAGCATCCCAGGGCCACACCAGGACCTTCAGACTTGCTGTTTCCTCTGCCCCAGGAGTATCCATCCATCAGACAGCCCTGGGCTCATTCCAACCCCTCCTGAGGTCTCCTCAGAGAAGCCTTTCCCCAAACACCCTATGTAAAGGCAAGGACCAGCCCCCACGAGGGCACATGTGTGCACACACATGCTTCCTTCAGCTTAACATTTGCCACCAGGGATGCTATGTAAGTCACTTGTTTATTTTACCGTCTGTCCCGCCCCCCGCCATGTTAAGCATAAGCTCCTTGAGGACAGGGGTGTTGCCCATTTGTTCTCTGCTGCTTCCCTAGCGCCTAGAACAGAACATGCCGTAGGTGCTCCAGGAACGTTAGCGAAGCATGTGCAGGCACCTGCTCTCCTGGCCAGCACTCACGTTTCAGAGAAGACCAGGCATTTCTGAGCATGGAGTTTCCCTTTCACATGCAGCTCCCAGTCCTAGACCAGAAGGAAAGGAAAAGTGACCGAAGTAGAACTGAGTCCAAGAGAAGGAAAAGGGATGAGTACAGGTGTCCCCATCAGGCTAGGGGGCTCACAGCCTAGCAACCAGACCAACCCCGCCAACCCCTCTCCCTCCTGGGCTCCTCCCCACACCCGCCTTCATCTGTCCAGCCGCCATGCCATCGACCAGACCCGCATATCCAGCACCCATCTTGGACAGGAGCCCAGAATCCCAAGCCAGAGGCCCTCCTCTGGGACCCTTGGTCCCATGGCAACCCCTTGCCCCCCAGAGAGACCCCACCCACTTCTCTGACCGGTTGGGGAAATCTGGCAGGTGGACTCACAGTGAGCTGCAAAGCTTAAGAAAGAAAATGTGCCATCGCCTCCTGGTGTCGGCCAGCAACCCCCCAACAATCCCTCTACCCACCAAGTTGAAGGAATGAACTTGCACAGTGTGACCGAAGCAGAAGGACACCATGGCGTGACTCCCACTACCCAGGGATCATCAAGCTCTGCAGACCTCGTGGGAGAAGACCAGATGCACAGACCAGTGCTTAACTGACACAGGTTCTGGGAGCGCCAGACCCAGGTTCAAATCTCTACTGGGCCACTCTCTAGCTAAGGGGCCCTGAACAAGTCCTTTCCTCTATCTGGGCCTCAGTTTCCTTTTCAGCAAAATGAGATAATAATAGTCTCTGCCTCACAGAGTTACTGCTGGCCTACGGAAAGGATTTAATACGTTAGCTGTTTTAGCTCTTATTGCTCTGGATTATTTCACTGCATCTTTAATACATCTTGGGGAGGATTTATACTATAATAGACCTTTGCTTACAGGGGCCCAAAGCATCCTATGACCACGGGGAAGGGTCGTGAGGCTCCATCTCCGTCTTGCAGATGGGACACCGAGGCGCTCTATAATGATGTCCCTCGGTCTCACCTGAGACGTGCTCTCTGGCCCTCATCCAAAATTCCGCCAACGTTTTCCTTCCCTTCCACACTCAGGACGACGCACTCTGAGCATAACCCAGAGGAAGAGCCCTCCTCAAGGAGGCAGGAGACCAGCTCCTGAGTCCCTTCTCTGTCACGCGGGTGCGGTCACCCCCACTCGGCCGAAGTTTTCTCATCGATAAACTTGGGTAGGAATCTCTTACTTGCCTTAAAGCAAGGGAGTGGTCCCAATACATTTCTGAAACAAACGTGAGTTCTACTATCTCCAATTTTGATCAAGAGTACTGATGGCAAAATCCTGCCACCAAGTCCCCAGGTGGAACCATTCCTAGCTTTTGAGTGGCTAGTGTTGGGTTGTGGGGGTGAGCCCCGCCCCCCAGACTCCAGCTGTGGCTCCCCGGGGCCATCTCGGAGGACTCACCTTCAAATCAAAGACCTTCTTGTCACAGATGCTACAGACGTGGGGCAGGTGCAGGGGGGCCACACCGTGAAAGTCATTCAGCTCGTGAGCCTGCAGGGGCCTCACGGACAGCAGGGCCGGCTCCTCCTTGGCCCGCCGCCGGGCACCGCTGAAACCCTGTTTGCTGTTGTTCAGCCGCCCCCCAAAGGAAGGCGGGGTCCTGTCTGGGGTGGGCTCCTCAGGGTCATACAGCTCATAGGGCTGGCTGGGGGGTGGAGGCCACAGGTTAGGGCCTGATGTCAGATCGGGCTTGCTCTGGCCAGAGAATCCGTGGGGGCTCTCCCACTGGCTGTTTGGACCCTGAAGCAGCGGACCTACCTCGCCTTTCATGCCCCCGGCCTGCTCAGCCGCAAATCCACCTGCCACATGCGACCCTTGGGAGCTGGGTCCGTAAAAGTCCTTGGGAAAGGCAGCTTGGCCGTCTTGCCCTGAGTGGCTGTAGTGGCCTTCGTAGGTCACGCTGCCTGTGGTAGAGGCCGTGGCCGGCAGGAAGCCGGGCTGACTGTCTGTTTCCGAGCCATACGCCTGGCTGGCGCTGGCCTTGCCGTACTCGTAGAATCCTGCCGCAGCAGGAGCAGGCCCTGTCTTGCCAATGCCCAAGATGACCGCTGGCTGGGCGGGGGTCTGAGGCATGACCCCACCAAAAGGATGCATCACCACAGTGTTGGAGGGTTGGCTGGGAAGGTTCACGGAGGGCCCCGGGCCTCGTGTCTGGCCGGGGGGCGAGAAGGCAATCGCATTAGAGGGAAACCGGGCACTGGGCACAGTCGCAGCATGTTGGGGTACCCCAGTGTGGCTGTGGGGGGTGCTGATCACAGACGGATGCCTCAGCTGGTTGAAGAGAGGCTGGGACATGGCCACTTTGGAGAGGACTTGGTTCAGGACTGTGGCGGCTGCAGTGTTGTTGGTCACAGCTGTCTGTGCCAGCTTCAGCCGGTGGAGGGTGAGCTGGGCTTGCAGCTGGGCCAGTTGGAGGCTGGCAGGTGAAGGAAGCAGAGGGTTCGGGTTACCCACCGAGAATGGGTTCTTGTCCAGGAGCTTGGCGGCACTGCAGAAACACAAAAGGCTAGATGTAACAGCCAGCTTTCACCAGGGGGCAAAGGGCTCTTTCCTCACTTACGCGTGGTTACCCACATCCTCTAAAACCCACCCACACTGACCCCCACATACCAGCGAGTTTGCAGAAAACCTGTACTCACACATATACCAGTTTGTTTAAAACACCAATAGAGGGGGCAGCTGAGTGGCTCGGTGGGTTAAAGCCTCTGGCTCTGGCTCAGGTCATGATCCCAGGGTCCTGGGATGGAGCCCCTCGTTGGGCTCTCTGCTAGGCAAGGAGCGTGTTTCCCTCTCTCTCTCTGCCTGCCTCTCTGCCTACTTGTGATCACTGTCTGTCAAATAAATAAATAAAATCTTAAAAAAAAAACTCTAACAGAAAAATTATTTTATGACAGAATGGTCAATCTCACTGGTAATCAGAGATACAAGCTAAAATCATTAGAAAAAAAATCTTCTCTAGCAAAATAGCAAAAAAACAACAAAAAAAACCTTTTTCTTAGTAAATCATTCGGTATTGATAAGACAAAGTGGAGTGGACACATTGTTAGTGTTAGTCTAAACTCATGCAACTCTGTTAAAAGAGAGCCTGATAATACTACTCATCACAGCTACACTCTCTGACCTAGTAATTCAATTCTGTAAATCCGTCCTAAGAAAATGAGCTAAAATGCAGACAAAACTTGATGCCTAAAGAGGTTTAATAATACTACATCATTTAAGAGTCCAAAGTTGAAAATTACCAATTTCCGATAACAGGGGTTAGGAGGGGTTTTAAACAAAGTAAATTATGATATAGCTACATAATAAAATGTCAAGGAATCATTTACTATTGATGCAAATTTCTACGTTATTATATAATATTTAAAACATGCAAAAAAATGTATCCAACACCAAGGTTAAAACAGGAAACATTCCAACATACTAATAAATGCCCCACCCTACCATTGCCGACAGGAGCTACTATCTTGGATTTGGCAAGGTCATTGTTTACAACAACAACAAATTAGTGACATGAACAAATCCATAGACTCTATATGTTAAGCAAAAAAAAAAAAGAAGAGCAGGCTTCAAATTCACAAATTCACATGCAGAGTAAATTATGTGTCTATTTGTGCCAAACACATTTTCATCCCCATCCCCCTTGCACATCCAAAAGCAACAGGAATCAAGCTCCCTTCAATCCACTCTCAAATCCAAGTAGCATAAGGAATAACCAAAAAAATCCCAAGTGAAGTCTGAACCTGAAGTCGTGGGCAGTAGTGGGCCCTCACGGAAGCTTACTGTGGCTGTGTTCCATCTGACGTGTGCCTTTCATGTCTGACCTCTGTTGGTTGGTTATGGTGTTTTCTCGACCAAAAACCAGGATGCACGATCCCAGAAAGTCTGGACATGTGGCTACTATTGTCAGGGCTGTTTGATAAGACCGTAGTTTCTGGGTCTTCAACTCCCCTTCTGGGTAGCGGGTGTAATCGGGGAAATGTGTTTGGGATGACGATGAACTGGAATTCCCAGGACACAGTAACGTTAACAGGAAGAATAAGACTGAGCATTTGAAGCTGGGGTTACCAGGGACAACCCGGGCTCCGCCTTCAGCATGCTTACAGGAGTCTGGGGCAGAGACTGCACGGCTGGGACCCTTCAGACAAGGGGTCCACTGTCATGGGCTCTGGACAGAGTAAGTCTGATGAAACAAAGAAGAGAGAGACAGGGGGTGGGCCCGGTGAGGAAAAAGGGGGAGCCACGGAAAGTGTGGGCATTTCACAGCTCTCCCACTTTGGAGATGCTTTAGGAAAGAGAGCGTCTGCTTAGGATGGCATTTTGCATCGGTCTGAGAGAACAGCGGGTGGCAGGGAGGAGATGTGGCGTACCTGGTGGACAGGAAGGTAAGGAGGAGAGAGCCTAACATTTACTGAGTGGCGATGCTCCTGTGTGACCAGTGCTCAGCCCATGTCATCCCCTTTGATCTCTCCATCAGTCCTACTGGGGAGAAAATGTTCACCCCATCTCTCAAGGCAAGAACCAAAAGCACGGAAAGATGAGGTGACCTTCTTATGAACACTCACTGTTGCAGAATATAGGCATGGGATTCGAACCCCAGCCGGGCTTTGAAAAGAAGAGAAGGGACACCGGTGGTTGGGTATGTGGCTTCTCAGCCCTCCCTGAGTACAGCATCTCTCCATGGGTTGCTGCATTGCTTTGTCTCAAGTGAGTTCTCAGAACATCAGGCACACCAACATTCAACCATCAGTGCAAAACACAGTTCAAAGCCAGATAAAAACGACTTTGGATTATTCTTTCCCATTCTGTGAGAATTCAAGACTTTTCCACAAGTCACCGAAGAGACATTGCCTTCACCCAGGCAGCCAGCCCTTCTGTGCTCCCAGAACAGAACAGTTTGGCTGTGTTTTAAGATGCTGGGAGGCTGGGGGAGTCACAGTTACAGGTGGTTACAAACCTTTCCTCCTCTGGGCGGTTGTGCTCGTTACACCCCAGTCTTGGTGGCCCAGTGTGTCCCAAGCACAATCATGGCAGCAGCAGCGCTAGGGAGGCACTAATTGTCCAGGTAGGCGAGAGTATGAAGGGAAAGGAGGATGGTCAAGAGCCTGATGATAGATTTCTCCTCGTGTAGTATTAAGTAGCTGAGATTTAGAAGAGCAATTAACCTCAACTCAAAACCCTGCCCACACAGGGCCAACCCTTCCTACCAGGTTTGTCCGCGACACAGCCTGTCCCTGTTAACAAGGCGATAATGAGGTGCCAACTTCGTTTCCATGACCAGGGTATGGCATGATTGGTTTTGTTTTCCCCAGAGAAGTCAGCTGTATTTTCTAAAACTGTGTTCTGCGCTGGAAGGAGCTCTTGCAAGAGATTCGCCTTCACCTCTGAAAGGACACGCAAGGAAGAGCTGTCTTTCCAACTAGGAAAGCCAACCTCGCTGGGTGTTTGTAGGTCAGCCACGAGAAGTAGGCGCTCTTCCGAGCGCGGCGCAAGTTATAGAAGTTCACCGGTTCAGATGCAGCGTGAAATAATGAAATAAGGTTCACTAGATTTTCTTCCCAACGTCTGCTTTGCCTCACAAATTTATATCGTCCCCGGCCTTCACCAACTTTGAGTGGAAGTGATTCTGCATCAATCATGAGAGTTAGGTGCCTCCTTCGAAACAAAGCTCCTTAAAAAGGAGAACACATTATCCTATTTAAAAGAAAGAAAGAGAAGGAAGGAAGGAAGGTAGGAGAAAGAGAGAGAGAGAGAGGAAGAGGGAGGGACTGAATGGATGGGATAAGGGAGGAGGGAGGAAGCAAGCTCTAAAATCCTTAGACTACCAGAGTTAAAGACCTAAAAGTCAGGTGCATATAGCAATCATATTTCTAAGCCTCAAACTATGAGATCACTAGGGGTTAGAACTAATGTCACCTTCTTGTATTCCTGCCACCTGCATTTGTCACTGTTACCTCACTTAGCACATCCTGCTTTGTGTTAAAAATAATTGCTTATGTACCTTTCTCCCTCTACCAGACATAAGGTCCACAAGGGAACAGGGCGTGGTGTGGGGATTCTCCCATCATCCTGGCATGCTGTCTCCTACCTGGCAGTCACTCAGTAACCTTGGTGAAGGGACTGAAGAAGGAAGATAGTGGACGTGGCTCATCAGAACCTGGAGGCTGTCGGGGCACCTGGGTGGCTCAGTGGGTTAAAGCCTCTGCCTTCGGCTCAGGTCATGATCCCGGTGTCCTGGGATCAAGCCCCACATCGGGCTCTCTGCTCAGCGGGGAGCCTGCTTCCCCCTCTCTCTCTTCCTGCCTCTCTGCCTACTTGTGATCTCTGTCAAATAAATAAATAAGATCTTAAAAAAAAAAAAAAAAAAGAACCTGGAGGCTTTAAGATGTGGACTACTCATGTGAGAGTAGACATCTCTGTGGATAAAAACCCTTAAACAGTTCCAAAAGGAGAATCTAAGTATACCCAGGAAGCAAATGGATTTTTCTGTTGTAGACGGCTCAAACCCCAATCAGGTACAGAGTCACTTGCCTCAAAGAGTACCTACCATTCCCCATTCCAAAGCAGGAGTTCCAATACATCCTTCTCTGTGCCCAATCTAGGTTTTGAAATTGAAGGAATAATCCGTACGGTAGGCTGAATAATGATCACTTCCCAAGATGATCCAACCCTCATCCCCAGAACCTGTACATGGTAAAGGGGACTTCGCAGATGTAATTAAATTTAGGATCGTGAGATGGAGAAATTATCCTGGACTATCCGGGTGGGCCCAATGTCATCACAAGCATCCTTAAAAATGGAGGCAGAAGGATCAGAGTCAGAGAGAAAAGATATGGGGACGGAAGCAGAGGTCTGAGACCAAAACAGATTCAATCCCTGCTGGGGCTCTGAGAGGAAGGGGCCACGAGCCGAGGAAATGCACGCACTCTCCAGAAACTGGAAAAGTCAAGGAAATGAATTTCCCCTAAAGTCTCGAGAAGGAATCAGCCCTGCTCACACCCTGACTTTGCCTCAGTGAGATTGATTTTGGATTTCCGACTTCCAGAACTATAAAATAAGAAAGTTGCATTTTCGTGAGCCCCTCAAGTTCTGGTACTAGGTTCCAGAAGCAATAAGAAACTAATATAATCCAGCAAGAAAATCAGATGCAAGGGAGGCTCTGTCTCAGAGAGGCAGTGGTGGGTGTGGGGGTATTGGCTGGATCTTATTGGTATAGACTCAGCCCCCTGGGGGCCCAGGAAACACAGACCTTCTGACTGGTTGTCCCAACATTCTCTGGGAACCTTGCCAGAAGCCAGCAAAACCCAGACGTTTCTTCCTTCTCAAAGTCAGCTTTCTTTAACCCAGAGGGATGAGTGGCAACCTGGGAAATCTTTGAACTGCAGGGATCAATTAGGGATCAAATCATCCTCTCGCACCCCCCCCCCACCCCAACAAGGAGAGAAAGTGACGTGCCCAGAGCCACACAGCTGGGTGGCAGCAAATCCTTAGTGAGAGCCCAGATCATCCAAACCAGCTTCTCACACCCAACAGAATAGCATTGCCTCCCAAAGCCCTAGCTAAGCCCCAGAACTACCTATTTCATCACCAAATTATCATCTCCACCCATATTTATCTCTCTGCTCTGCTCCAGAGATCCTGACTACTTTTGATATACAAGGCTCTCACGGAGCACCAGGGCGATGCAACATGCAGTCCCCCTTCTGGAATCCCCACAACTCTGGAGGTGGTAGCAGGGAGGCCCCCTTGTCTGGGGAGGGGGTAGAGGCAAAGTTCTCTGCACCTGCTGCATTTCTTCTCCTTAAACTATGCAGTGGCGCTGTTTGCAGCCAAGGAGGGGAAGCATGAACCGGGCGTGCCGCGTAGCAAGTTCTGCTGCCTGGGTATCTGGCAGGGAGCGGGAACAGCTTATCACTCAGCACAGCCACTGTGACTCACCCAGGCCTCTGAAGGCTAACTGCCGCCGCACCCACCCCCCCCCCCCCCACCGCCCCGGCGCCAGGGTTGCCTTTCTGAGCCATTAATTGTTACAAAGAATTCTCCATGCATAATTATATTAAAAACTCTGGTTCCATGCTCACTTAGACAGCATTTTTTAATTAAAGCAGCATTTCTCTCAAGAGTTCTCAAAATCAAATATAACATAAAGGAGAACCGGTTGCCTTTAGAATGCCACGATATTCATGAGATCCAGATGAAAACTGCTTCTAATGGTTTAATTCTGTAGTGTTGAAAGGATGTGCAACATATTGTATTCACCGGAGAACGAAACAGCTGTCTTGGCTTGAAAACACTCATTATTTGTCCCAGAGCTCATTACTTGTCCCAGAGCTCTTTCATATTTTATTCTGAGTCCCAAGCAGGCTGCAATGACGGATTAGTATTTGGGCACAAGGAGGGAGGCAGTGTCTTTCCTTGGTTTGAGTCAGGCACGGTGCTGGAAACTCAGCAAGATTTTCATGATGTACCCAAGCCGGTTCTGAAAGAGGGCAGGGCACCCAATACACAGGCAGGAGCTGTGGGGCCTCTGCTCAGAAACAGAACGGGCATTCATGTGTTTGTTCATTTGGCCTACGTGGACTGAGCATCTATTAGGCACCAGGCAAAGTTGCTAGGTGGTGGGAACACAGAGAGAAGCAAAGAGAAATCTTCCTGAGAGCACGGGGGAGCCAGATGGCCCCAGAGAGTGATGCGTGTGCTAACTCCAGCGAGCACAGAGACAGTAAGGCGCAGGGTGGGGGTGGGGGTGTTCAAGCCTCAGACATTTTAGAGAAATGCAACCAATGAAAGAAAAGGCCGTCTAAAGGGCTGTCCCTGAACTTGGAACAAAGACAAACATTCCGGACTTATTAAGCCACCTATAGAGCAAAGATGCATCAGCCATCAGTGAAAGGTGGTTGTAGGGTAAACTGTGGTCAGAGACCCAGGCTTCCTTCCACCTACCTGCCTCTTACTGGTTGTAGGATGGGGAAACGTCACTTAATTTTTCCAACACTCAGAATTTTCTCATCTGTCAAATGGGATAGTAACCTCATCCAGGGTGAAATGTGACACAAGCCCAGCCAACCAGAGCCTGCCGGCCACAGTGACTGGCTCAGGGATGGACACTCTGTTGGAGCAACTGGGAGAGAGACAGTCGTTGGTCCTGCCATGCGTGGGTTGCTAAGCTGGTTGAATTTAAGCCAGTGTTTAAGGAGAGGCTGCTTGAGAACAAAGCTAACCCAAAGGCACTGCCCAAAGACAGCAGCACAGGCAGCTTCAGAATGACCTCCTGGGGGGGACTTAAACCAGCATCCCCTGCCTCTGCTTGGACATTTCTGTACATGAATCAATGCGCTTCCTTTATTTGCTTCAGGAAAATAATAATGTCATAAGAAAGCCGACCTACCTGAACCATCTGCTTCTAATTCAGATGGTTTCCCCACCATGGCCCCACATTGACTCGAGAGTTCCCTGTTACCCTCTAGTCTCCTCTACACGGTGCCCTGACCGGCAGGCCCCAGTGGCAGTGGAAACTCAGGCAGTCACTTTGCTGTGACTCTCTGCTGACCAGAGATACCTGCTTCTTGGAGCTTTGGGACACAGAATGCTCTACTACTCTTTCTGAAATAAGAGCCCCATATCCTGGTCTCTAGGCCAGGTGTGAATGGGGTGCAGAAGAAAAGTCCCCCACAAGGGTATGGGCAGCCTGACAACCTTTTTCCAGGTATGGAGATCCTGCTCTGACCCTACGGGGGCTCCTGTGAGCAGGGGATGCCTTGTAGCCCTCACCAGGGGATAATTTCTAACTAACACCATTCGTTTCTCAGCACCAAACAGGCCAGTTTGGGTATACTAAGGACTGGCTTTAAAAAAGGCATTAGTTATCCTCCTGGAAGAAAAGGTTCCTCATTAAAGACATATGGTTCTTACTCTTCCTTCCCGTGTACACAGCCAGCGACATTCGGGCTGCCGGCTGCCCTGTATGAACCGGGGGTAGGAAAATCAGGCATCGTGCGTTCTTGACCTAACTTGAGGCTTGTCGTCTGTGTCACGGTGGATGACAGACTCTACCTCTCTAAGCCTCGGTGTCCTCATCTATGAAAAAAGTTCACAATCTTGTCTGGGTTACATTACGAGGACTGACGTGGGGTTAAGGAAAGCATGGTCGGATCCCTCTGCAAACTGTGCAGTGCTGCACACAGGGCTGGGTGTGGCACAGTCTGGAACATTATTAGAAAGAGAACATATCCTGTGAGTACAACACACCCTCCATTTCTGAAAACATTCCTCCACAGAGGAAGTGGTATGCGTGACTCAAGTCCTTGGAGATAAACTCATGGCCACTAGGATTCAGGGTAGGACGAGTTAAAATCAGTTCAGCTACAATTATGGAGTACCAGCCATATCAATGTGATTGTGCTCTGCACCCCAGATGGGGGTGGGGATGGGAAGCAGCACGGCCCAGAGGCTAGGGGCACAGGTTTCCAAGTTGGCATCAAGATGGGTGTGAATTCCAGTTTGCTACTTGTAGGCTGGAGATGGTGGCAGATACTTATCCTCTCTCAGCCTCAGGGTCCTCGTCCTTAAAGCAGGGACAGCTGTATCTAAGCTATAGGCTTTTCTTGAGGGTTAAATGACAGGGTGTATGTAAATAGTTCTGCATGGTTCCTAGCACACATTAAGCCTTCACCGGGCAATGTCACAGTGACCATTTCTACTACTAGTCTTTTTACCATCGCCATAACCGTGACCATCACTATCACCATTACCATGACTATTACTATCAACCTTACCATAACCGTTAGCAACCACCATCACTATAGCCATTACTATCACCATTACTATTATCATCAAGATTACCGCGACCAGGACTATTACCGTCACCATTACTAGCCACCATTACTAT
Organism: Mustela lutreola; assembly: GCF_030435805.1. Taxonomy (NCBI): domain Eukaryota; kingdom Metazoa; phylum Chordata; class Mammalia; order Carnivora; family Mustelidae; genus Mustela; species Mustela lutreola. Next base: position 19,038,384 of record NC_081293.1, read on the forward strand.
CACCATCACCATCACTGTCGCCATTACTGTCACCATCGCCATTACGATCACACTGTTCTCACCATTACCTTCACTATCACCCCGACTGTTCTCTTCAGTATTACTACTGCCAATACCATCCCCTTTAGTACGACCATCACCATCATCATTATCATCAGTGCAGGTGGCAGGTGGGCTCTGCCTGGGCAGAGAGACAAATCTTCCTTAGAGACAGATGGGGATGGAAGAAGGAAATGCAAAGAGATGTTCAAATGGATGGAAGAGGAGTAATAATAAGGGGGGAGGCCTGCGGATTGGGACTTGGGGGCATGGAAAGAGTTACAGCAGCTGCTTGGTGACCTGGTAGGTAGTCAACAACAGACTTAAAGGGCTGTGGGTTAACAACAGGGATGCAGCTGAATGAAGTTCAGCAGTGCGAACGTGTGTGGACACACAGCAAGGTTCTCCCTGGTAATGCTCAGCCAGCCAGAAGCAGAAGCCGAGAACTATAGCCCAGAGCACTGGAGTGCCTAAGTCAACCAGAAGGGCCACATTTGCAGTCAAGCCCAGTATCTTTCAAGATAATCTCCCAGGAATTTAAATTCACTTCCAGTTCGACTCAATTCCCTTTCCTGGTCAAGCAATGAAGGTGTCATTTCTTCTTACGTGCAGAGATATAAAATATAATCCAGGCAAGAGAGCTAGTTCATGACCGGGGAAGAGAATGTTTTCCAGGTTTGGTCACACCTTCATCACGTGGTCAAATCAAATACAGCGCAATGGTTGGGGCCGGGTCATTGCTGAGTCCTGCCTTTCCCTTGTCTCCTGGGAGCTGAACTTCAAATCATGAATTCTTAACTCTACCATAATGCTCTTAGAAGCTAGGTCAGGATGTGAGCCACAGAAACAGTCCCTGAAGGCCGGGTAACAAAGATGAAAATGATGGGGCGCTTGGGTGGCTCAATGGGTTAAGCCTCTGCCTTCGGCTCAGGTCATGATCTCAGGATCCTGGATCGAGCACCGCATCGGGCTCTCTGCTCAGCGGGGAGCCTGCTTTCCCCTCTCTCTCTGCCTACTTGTGATTTCCCTCTCTCTGTCAAATAAGTGAATAAAATCTTTAAAAAAAAAAAAAAGATGAAAATGATGATACCATGGTAATATCGGGGCTAAGGTTCAAACTCTAGCTCATTATCACAAATGTTAAAGGCAAGAAGAGGGCTTAGAGATCACTTAAGTTTAACCCACTCATTCTACAGAGGGAAAAAAAGTGGAACTTCATGAAGTTGGTGTAATATGTGAATCACCCCAAGTCACACAGCTAGCTAGAGGAGAGCAGGGACTGGAGTCCACGTCGCCTCATCATTCAGGGCTAATGAAGCTCTTTCGGTGGCACACATCCTAGTCAACATTCCTGCCAAGTCTTCTCCTTCGTAAGAAGAGGGAGGTCACACTTATTTTTTTTGATAGTGCTATCTGCTTAGCAACGATAGGGCTACTGGATTATCACTAGTGAGGACTCCGTGTTTAATTTCAAGATGACTGGGTTAGTGCTGGCATTATCCCATGTGTGGGCTCCAGCTATGACATTACCACGGGATGATTCACATTACCATGACGCCTCTTGCAGGTGTTCATAACAAAAATGATGATTTTACCATCTCTCTTTTGTTGTGTGTTTTTTAGTTGAAGTATTTTCTTTAGTTTAATTTTTTTCTTTATTTTTAAGTTAACATATGATGTATTATTTGTTTCAGGGTACAGGTCTGTGATTCACCAGTTTTACCCAATTCACAGCTCTCCCCATAGCACATAACCCATGTATGTACATAGCACATACCCAATGTCCATCCACACTGCCCACCCCCGCCCCTCCAGCAACCCTCAGTTGCTTGAGATATTCTTGAGATTAAGAGTCACTTACGGTTTGCCTCCCTCTCTGGTTTCATCTTGTTTCATTTTCCCTCTCTTCCTCTATGATCCTCCGTCTTCTCAAATTCTTCAAATCAGTGAGATCATATGGTAATTGTCTTTCTCAAATTGACTTATTTTGCTTAGCATAATAGCCTCTGGTTCCATCCACATTGTTGCAAATGGCAAAAGATTTTGGGTTTGTTGATAGCTGCATAATATTCCTGTGTGTGTGTGTGTGTGTGTGTGTGTGTGTGTGTGTGAATTTATCAATTCATCTGTTGATGGACATCTAGGCTCTTTCTGTAGTTTGGTTAGGAAGACACAAAGAAATGGAAAAATGTTCCATGCTCATGGATTGGAAGAACAAATATTGGGAGAATGTCTATGCTACCTAGAGCAATCTACACATTTAATGCAATCCCTATCAAAATACCATCAACTTTTCTCAAAGAAATGGAACAAACACTTCTTAAATTTATATGAAACCAGAAAAGACCCCGAATCGCCAGAGGAATGTTGAAAAAGAAAACCAAAGCCGGTGACATCACAATTCCAGACTTCAAGCTCTGTTACAAAGCTGCAATAATCAAGACAGTATGGTACTGGCACAAAAACAGACACATAGATCAGTGGAACAGAATAGAGGGCCCAGAAATAGACCCTCAACTCTATGGTCACCTAACCTTTGACAAAGCAGGAAAGCATGTCCAATGGAAAAAAGACATTTTCTTCAACAAATGGTGTTGGGAAAATTGGACAGACACATGCAGAAGAATGAAACTGGACCACTTCCTTATACCATAGACAAAAATAGACTCCAAATGGACGAAGGATCTCAATGTGAGAAAGGAATCCATCAAAATCCTTGAGGAGAACACAGGCAGCAACCTCTTCAACCTCAGCCGCAGCAACTTCTTCCTAGAAACATTGACAAAGGCAAGGGAAGCAAGGGCAAAAATGAACTATTGATTTCATCAAGATCAAAAGTTTTGCACAGCAAAGAAACAGTCAACAAAACCAGAAGACAGCCAACAGAATGGGAGAAGATATTAGCAAGTGACATATCAAACAAAAGGCTAGTAACAAAAATCTATAAAGAACTTCTCAAACTCAATATCCAGAGAACAAACAATCTAATCAAGAAATGGGCAAAAGGCAAAGAAGACATCCAAATGGCCAACAGACACATGAAAAAGTGCTCAACATCACTTGGCATCAGGGAAATACAAATCAAAACCACAGTGAGATACCACCTCACACCAGTCAGAATGGCTAAAATTAACAAGTAAGGAAACAACAGGTGTTGATGAGGATGCAGAAGAAGGGGAACCCTCCTACACTGTTGGTGGGAATGCAAGCTGGTGCAGCCACTCTGGAAAACAGCATGGAGATTCCTCAAGAAGTTGAAAATAGAGCTACTCTATACCACCCAGCAATTGCACTACTAGGTATTTACCCCAAAGTTTATAGCAGTTGAAGTACTAATCAGTATTTACACTTCATTAGCTATCTGATTTCCAGGATAATCAAATGGGAAGTTAAGTCAGATATGCTCGTTTCCAGTTTAGTTAAAAAGACTGAGACCAAGAAAGGTCTAGTAAAACACTTGAAGGCATTCAGCCAATAAGGGACTTGAACGAAGGTCCTTTTACTCTAAGGCCAGGATTCTATTCTCCACCCACATATTCGCTAAGCAGAACTTCTCAAACCACATTCCTCGCTCTCTTTCTTTGGGTGTGATTTGTTTTGCAGGGGCTTTCTTTTGTTTCTTTAAAGATACTAAAATACAAAACATTTTGTTTATTTTGTGATTTTTCTCCCAATTTGTCACAGTATTTAATTTTTTCCCCAGCTCTATTGATATATTCTTTAAGTTTTTTATTTATTTAAGTAATTTCTGCACCTGACATGGTGCTTGAAGTTACCACCGGCAGTACTATTGTTTTATAAAACATTTTATTTATTTATTTATTTATTTATTTATTTAAATCAAGATCAAAAGTCACACGCTCTTCTGACTGTGCCAGCCAGGTGCCCCACCAGCTTTATTTGATAGTAACATTGTCTAAGTTTAAGATGTACAATGTAATGGTGTGATATATGTAGGTATTATGAAATGATTGCCACAATAAGTTTGGTTAACAATCTAAGATGTGATTTTTAAATAACACATTTGGTGTTATGAAATGACCAGTTTTTTGGCCCACGGTACTCTTCCACGTTCCTTCAGTCAGCATAAGATTCTCTAAACCAGGGGACGTGCAGTCACCAAGGGGCATCTAGAGATTCTATAACTGACAAGAGAGGCCTGCCTTTCCTGGTGGAGTTATCAGAAGTGTTCAAATGTGCAAAAGAGAGCTGATAATGCCTCAAATAGAGCCAAGAACACACACTCTGCTAGCATCACGACAGGAAAGACTTACAGCAGAGCAGAATTAACATGGACATATCCACCAAGAACCATGCATTCCTTTTTTTTCTTTTCCTTCTTCTGTATCAATTTAATTTCTGTAAAATATCCTTTATTTTATAAAACAAGGGGCACCTGGGTGGCTCAGTTGGGAAAGTGTCCGACTTTTGATTTTTGCCCAGGTCATGATCTCGGAGTTGTGAGACAGAGCCTCAAGTCAGGCTCACATGCTGGGCATGGAGCCTGCTTAAGATCCTCTCCCTCTCCCCTCCCCGAAAAATAAACATAAATAAATAAATAAATAAAATGTTTTATAAAACAATAGTACTGCCAGAGGTAACTTATTTTTAATATTCACATTTTTTCTTTTGAACTTTAAAAGCTATAAAAATATGAAGAATATAATAAATCTTTACAAGTTTATTACCTGCCCATTGCCCCAAATTAACAAATGCCATGATTATGGTCATTTTTGTCTGATATATTTTTCTAAAAAAAAAAAAAACCACAAAATTATACAAAATCAAAGTCCCCTTTGAGACTCTGCCCATCTAATTCCTCCGTCTCCGTAAGGACATCCATGTGTCATGTGTGTGTCTATCTATATATCTGTCTATGTCTCTCTAAATAAGAAAAAGCATAAAACTAAGAGACTTTTCTATACCTGTGTATGCTTATAAACCAGCATGTAGAACTGTTTCAACAATACTTCTCCTAAAGAAAGAAATGCATATTCTCTGTAGTTAGTTCCTTCCTTCCTTCCTTTTGGAAAGGTTTTATTTATATATTTGAGAATTTGAGAGAGAGAGAAAGAGGGCACTAGTCGGGGTTGGGGGGAGCAGTGAGCAGGAATCCCGATGCGGGGCTCCATCCCAGGACCCTGGGATCATGACCTGAGCCAAAGGCATACGCTCAGCTGCCTGAGCCACCCAAGTGCCCCTCTGTAGTTTCTTTGAACACACTGAGGCTGCAGGCAGGGTGGTGGTGTGAAAAACTCGCTGACCTAGAAGAATCAGAAGACCCAGGCACCACAGCCACTGCTTACTCCCTGTGGAACCAGAAGCTGGTCAGCCCTCTTTTTATGCAGAATGAGAAACCTAGATGAAAGGACCTCCAAGATCTCTTCTACCTCTGAAATCTGAAAAACCTCAGGTTTCATTTCCTCATCTGTCAAATGGAGATAATGTCTGCTCTGGCTAGCTGTTGTCAAGAGTGAAGGTCATGGGGTGCCTGGGTGACTCAGCGGGTTATGCCTCTGCCTTTGACTCGGGTCAAGGTCTCAGGGTCCTGGGATCAAGCCCCACGTCGGGCTCTCTGCTCAGCAGGGAGCCTGCTTCCCCCTCTCTCTGTCTGCCTCTCTGCCTACTTGTGCTTTCTCTCTCTGTCAAATTAAAAAAATAAAAAAAGAGAGAGTGAACGTGATGGGCAGGCTTGCGGTGAAGCATGACGATGTCGCAGGTAGAATCAAATAATATTTTAAAATAAGAATCAAATACTATTTAATGATGACATATAAATATAAAATGAACATTATTTAATAATATATTATTCATATTCATATACTACGTATTATTACGATTATAATATCACATGACTGATATACAATAAATGTTGTAAAATAATATCATCTATAATTTATTATTATTACTTCTCACAAATTAAGCTATTGTTAAGCTCCTGGAAATGCTTTTAAAGAAACTGTTGTTATATACATGGCGTGTTCAGATATTCATGTTGCTGGCCAGTCACCATAAAAATCATTTAATTTCTTCTGTCTTGCCCTGCTGCTCCATTCGCCTCAATTATGCTCTCCTAGCTCCTGCCACCTTGTGTCCTAATTGTCTATGCAATTGTTCATCTGATGTCCTCGCTGCCCCATGATTATTTTGAAGGCAGGAATTATGTGTTTTGTTTCATGTCACAGCACCCGGCATGAGGTTGGGTGTGGAACCAATAAACACTCCTATACATCATGTACACATCCACTGCGTGTATGTGTGTGTGTATGTGTGTGTGGACTTAGCAGTCACGTGTCACACTCTCCTTTTGGCTTCCTGGCCAGATGTTCCATGTGTATGTTGCTACAGGCTCTGAAGAGGAAGTTCTGAAGAGAACGTGGATGAGATTCAGTCTTTGAATATTGTCCAAATTATGTAAATACCACCAACCACATCAAGTATAAAAATTCTAAAATACTCAACAAATAGACTGGTTGCCTTTTTTTTCCCTTTAATGAAATTTGAAGAAAATGCGATTTTAGTGTATGATCTGAGATGTGTCTAATCTGCACGACTCTGAGATAAAACACATGCTCTGAGAATGATCCTTATGTTCTCCTGACTTTATTGTCAGTAGTTTGCATCACCGAAGTTTTTCTGGTAAATGCATAAGGATGGTTATAAAAATTTAAACCAACCTTAAATCAAAATAAAATTCTAGAATAATTGTTTAGAATTAAGATTCTCAGTCGGTATAGCTGGCCTTTTCCCAGAGTTCCCTAACTATTAACCCGGACATTTTAACCAATGTGACTTAAGCCAAATTGTAGGAGTCCATATGAAGAGGCAGTGTAGGGTAGTTGTGGGGGGTGTAGCACTGTTTTGATCATAAGTAGACCAACTTATTAAACAGACTTTCCCACCGAGAGCTGTACATCTCCTTATGGTCAGTTTACCCTGTAGACCTTACTTTTCTCATCTGTAAAATGGGAAGGTCAGATGAGACATTTTTAAGGCTCCTTTATGCCACATGATTTGAGGATGGTGGATGTTTTCTTAAAGCTGTTACTTATGGCACATGAAAAGTTAAAATTATCCGGCCATGGTATCATGATAGATTTCAGCCCTGGGACGTCTGAATGTCTAGCCTCTACCCCTCCTCCAGTTCTGGATGACTTCAGAGAGAGGCATTTGACCTGCACTCAACAGACCTGTCTGTAAAATGACACGGTGAAACCAGAACTTTTTAAAGAGTTAGGTGGACATCAGGAGAGCTTCTTAAAACACAGATGCTGGGCTCACTCCTAGTTGCTATACCAGAAGGGCTGGGTTGGAGCCTGAGAATCTACATTTCTAACAAGCCCAGGGGACAATGATGCTATACATTGAGAACCACTAAACTAGAATGTGTTGAATCTACCTTGCAACTCTAAGAATCCATGGTGAGTTACAGAGAACTTACTAACAACTGTGTTTTCATAAGCCACTTCTATCTACTCAGCAACCAGTACACCAAGAAGGGCTTTCTTTTTTCATAAGGGTTTCAGACACTACAAAAAGAACTTCAGGGGCACATGCAGCTACCCTTATACCTACCTTCCTTTAAGAGACTCAATCCTTGGGGCACCTGGGTGGCTCTGTGGGTTAAGCGTTTGTTCAACTCTTGATTTTGGGTCACGTCATGACCTCAGGGTTCAGGGATGGAACCTCACCTTGGGCTCTGCACTAAGCAGGGAGCTGTGACAGTTTCCCTCTCTCCTTCTTCTGCCCCCCACCCCCCACCCCCCGTTTGTGCTCTCTTGCTCTCTCTCTCTCTCTCTCTCTCTCTCTCAAATAAATAAATCTTTAAAGAGAGAGAGTTTTAAGGAGTGGGTTCAACAATTGGCCTCCTGGAATCAAAACCTTCAAGGTTCACAAAACCTCAGGTAATCTCATTAGTTCGTTGATTAGCTTAGCGTCATGTTATCTGGTTTGCAGAACAGGAAGAAAGCACAGCTCCATTTACACCAGGTCACCAATGCGGAGAATAAAAGAATCAGACTCCAGAATGCCAAAAATTCTTCAGTCAAGCAACAGTGTGAGAAAGTCCACCTTTCGAAATCACCCTAGGCTAAAAACAAACAAACAAAAAAAAAGTTTTTGACAAATCATCCTCGTCATTAAACTTCAAATGGCAGCCCTGCAATCACCAGGGGTGTTTTTAAAACACTGATGTTGAGGTCAGATCTCCAGAGATTCTGATTCACCCCAGGCATTGGGATTTTTAGTGGTTCCCCAGGAGAACTTTTGAGTTCTTTTGAGTTCTTGCCGAACCTGAGGCTTGCCAGTCTATAAGGGAATAGAATTGATCTGTTCATCATTACTTTGAGCCCCATAAGCCATTTTTGTCACTACAAGCAGCATGACCATTTGTCTTAAATTATACTTAAGAATAAACACTGTGCTTTTTATAAGCCCACAAAGGGTCACAAACCCTTTGTGTGATTGCAATGGGCAATCAATCAATTTCTCTTAGCTATAAACACCGAAGCATATTTTACATGGCTCAATAAATATTTTTTGTGGCAAAACTTTCTCCACAGTGCCCACGCAGTCTCTGCTGCAGAGAGCCAAAGGATGATGACCGGGGGTGTCTTCTGCCATCTAAATTATAAGCACCTTGAAGACATCATCCACCATCCTAAAATCTTTCAGATTCCTGAGTGTCTATCTGGCTCAGTGCCGGGCAAATTAGAAGCACTGAACAAATTTTCCTCAGGGTTTCATTGTGAAGTACAGCGTATATGTTTCCTGTGTGTGTGCTGGGAACATACGCAGTCTAACTCTGTTAAATTCCTTAGCGCAAATGAGAATATTAAGATTGGAACATTATAAGTATACCGTGTAAATGTCTGTTTGAGAATGCATCCATTTCCCAAAGCGGATGGAGGTTTCTGGTGCCTTAAGACCCACACATTTCTGACTACAGACAACAAAACACAGGTGCCACCCAAGGCAGAGAGTATTATATATAGGTTACTTCTGGCTTTTGTCTCTATGTTACATAGCTGTGGCCATATGAAAGCTACTAAAAAGAGTGGATAAAAGGCAAAAAAAACAGCAAAAGTCAAATGTAGCCATTTGCATGTGCCATTCTGGGTATTTTCTCAGATCACCGCAACCTAAGCCTGTGGTTAAGATCCACGGACACTGAGAATTGCCTTGGCGGAGGCAAGAAAGAATGGTTAGAAGTCGATGGCTGACTTTCCTTCCCCTCAAAACTGCTCTCCAGCACTTTCCTCTTCTACCCCATGCATTGCTAATTAGGAACGGCCAATGAGGGACATGTACTCAGTCCTCTGTGGTAAAATTGATTACCCTATTCCTATGGAAAATAAGGAAGTCATTTCGCTGAAAAGATCAAATTCCACAAAACCATACGTGGCAGCTGTTAGTGTATGCGTGTGGGGGGAGGGGAGTGTGTGAAAATATCTACCCTTCAGTTTTCTGACATCTTGGCAAAGGCGTGCCAAAAAAAAGAAGAAAAACATGATTCCAACACATATAAAGCAGAAACCAATGGCAATGCCACGTGATGGATTTTTTTTTTTTAAGGCTAAAAATTTCCCACGAGGTAAGACACATCACACATGCCATTTTACATCCCATTTTATGCGTGCGGATTTGCTTTAACACACTTGCAAGAAGAAAATCAGTCGTCCTCTCCTCAACGTGTCCAAGCTGCTTTTAATTGCATCAGATAAAGAAACGAGGTGAGTCATGCTTGGTTGTGTTTGAGCCTGCTCACGGATCCTCACACTCAGGTCCAAATACGTCCCCTGACTCGCACAGCAGATGTTTATACACTAGCTGGCTTGCCTGCTTGCTTGGGGACGACTAAAACAGCTTTGTTTTGAAATATAACTTTACTCAAAGATCCTTCGCAGCTGCAGAAGCGCGTATCAAGGCTCCTTCAGAGGTGCCGGGTAGCAACCTTCAAACCCTTCTTGGCAAAACATCTCGAGCTTCTGAATTCTAACACAGCGCTCCCCTCCAGGTTCGTGAACCTGACTCTGCCCTCAACAGACACAAGGCACTTGAAATGGCCTCAGGTTCCCTTTCCAGGCACAAATTCCAGCCATCAACACACAAGACCTCAGCCTTCAGAAACCCCCAACCCTCGTAAGGTTTCAGGATTCGGGAAAATGCCCCCTTCCATGCCCCTGGGTCTGGTGATAACGCAGTCCGTCTCTGGGCAGCCCCACAACTTTCCTTTCTCAAAGCGTTTAGTAACCAGCATAAAAAGAGCATCTAGACTTGCTGACAGGGGGATCGCCGATTTCACTGGGGTCATGGGGAGCTGTCTGAGGTCACATGCTACCCTGACATTGTGAGTCATTTCTTACAATTTTTTTTTTTTTTTAAACAGGAGGGGGTGGGGATACAGACAAATCGCATACTCATGCACGGATGCTTAGCGCCAAGAACATGGTCAGGAGAGCCGCCCGGACTAGGGCATAGGAAGCAAACCCTCGGTTCTCGGTTTCCTTCCTGTGCTGGGGAAAGGTGGGATGGAGTCATGCATGCAACCTTACCTTTCCGAGAAAGACCAAGGCGCCTGGCACGGAGCGCTCACCTGAGGCCAGCGGAGCCGGGAGTCATTTTGGGTGTTGCGTGTGTGCCTCCCTAGAAAATTCCAATGACATTCTACCAGCTTTCTGCTTGCCAATCATGACAAGCGTCCACTTACACTCTCACGAGTCAGGGAAGGGGCAGAGGAGGGGGATCGCGGGTCAGGGAGTGAGTGAAAGAGAAAGAGAGGCCCCAGGGCACCGCATACCCGGCTGGAAGGGGAGTCACATGCCGCCAGGAGCCATTCCTGCTGCATTACACACGCCGAGTTAAATGGCAAACAATATCAGTCCGTGTTTATGCCACATGTTCTCAGCCTCTTCACATATCAGCACCCCCGCCGGCGCTGCACAGACGGGCCTCCTGAGCGCCTCTGAGGGAGGGGGTCTCGCGCTTAGGACACCCCCACTTTTAATAAAACCCCAAAGCTTCCTGTCCCGGTTTACTTTCCTAGTTTTCATTGGTGGTGGTGGTGGTGGTGGGAGTGATGGTGGCTTGTTTGCTTACTTGCTTGATTTTTTGTTTGTTTGTTTTGTTTTTCTCCTTTGGGTTTTCATGGGTAACACTCGGGTCCCGCAGGTGGCCAAAAAGGCATCTAACCATGGAGCCGCATCAGACAGCAGGGCACGCTGACCCCCCCCCACCGCCAGCGAACCTCCTGAACAGCTTGCCCCTTCTTGGTTTTATGTTTATGGAGTAGGAGATGGAGTGAGGTGACCCAGCAGCTCCCCTGCCCAGTGGTAACGCCGTGCTTTTCAACAGAAAAAACGGATGGTCTCCTGCTCTAAGCGGCGGCTCTTCAGCATGGTGAGTCCCCCCAACTCGCCCCACCCCCCGATGTGCTGGAGGGGTTTTGTTTGTCAAAACTAGGGGATGCTGCCAAAATCCTACAACGTTCAAGAAAGACCCTGCAACCCAGGTTTACGAAGCCCCGGACATCAACAGAACCTCCACTGAGAAACGGCTACAATGCTCAAGCCCTTCCAGAAAACACGATATAAAACGAAGAAGAAGAAGAAAGCCAAGACCCCCTCTCTGGGAGGAGCTGGCAGAGCTGCAGGGTCCAGGGATGGGCTTCGCTTGGATTGTGGTTTGATCACTTAGGAAACGGCTCACTCTTCTCTCCAGGAGTCCTTGTTCTTCTGTCATTTTTTCCCTCCTCTGTTTCCAAATCTCACCCCGTAATATTTAAATCATCAAACCAAACTACCCCTTTGGTAAGGCTCTAAATCCAAACCAGCAGTCCACGGGGACCTCGCTGCCACGATATGTAAAACGGCCCTCAGCCCAGTTGGTCCTGCCTGGACGGGCTGGTGTTCATCTGTGATGCCCAGTATCTAATATAATCTCCTCTCGAAATTATTCAGGAGGCTACGCTTTTTACAAAGTAAAATTTTCCCCAAAGGCCTTGTACAGGACCAGGGATTAAAGCCCACTGGGTTCTCCTATGTTATGTCCACCCCTAAAGGCAGGGGGGCAGGAGGCAGGTTAGGTCACTGGCATGAGGGAAGCTTCTCTCTGCTAGGACTCAGGGTGTGACCTTCCTGCAGCCCGCTGAAAAGTCAAAGTGAAAGCCAGTCCACAAAGCGCATTTCCAGCTGCCCACCAGGGACGTGAGCACTGCCCACTTGCCCGGTGAGCTCTGGGGAAAGCCTGGGGGCTCTTTCTTCCTAATTTAGTCATAGCCCACAGGCTGCCCCAGGCTTGCCTGGCTTTCTGCCCCCAGCTCAGTCACAGACACCCCAAGGCGCCAGTCCCAGATCCTGACCTACAGGACCCAGCCAACCTGGCTGCAGCTGCATTTCTGCTCAGGCTGTGGGTCCCGCCCATGATCTACCAGGTTTCCCCAAGGCACAAGGTTCAGTTCGAATCACCGACCGCGTATTTTGTCCTTCTTTAGTCTCTGTCTTATTTCACAATGCTCAGGATTTTCTTAGGATAAGAGTTTACTGAAAAGTGCTTCACCAGGAGCGTCTGGGTCAGTTAAGCACTGGACTCTTCATTTCAGCTCAGGTCATGATCTCAGGGTCGTGAGATTGAGCCCTGCCTCAGGCTCTGCACTGAGCATAGAGCCTGCTTAAGATTCTCTCTCTCTCTCTCCCCCTCTCACTCTGCCCCTTCCCCCCAACCCACTTTCTCTTGAAAAAAGAAAAGAAACAAAGAAAGCGCTCCACCACACACATCTCCCCAAATGTGTAGGAGAAGAAAAGTCAGTATTTAGAATGAGCCCTTCTAATTGTGTGACCTGAGCTCGTATCCAGAGATTAGGATGCAAAGCATCGGCACAAGCTGATCATCACAAACTGCAATGTAGTAAGCACCTGTTGAGTACTTACTGTATACCAACACTGCCAGGCAAGGAAGGAAGGAGGAACACAAGGTAATACTGAGTGTAGATGTACAAGGCATTATGTTGCCCACTTCACATACTTGATCATCACAAGTCTTAAAAATTTAAGATCATGGGGCACCTGGGTGGCTCAGTGGGTTAAAGCCTCTGCCTTCGGCTCAGGTCATGATCCCAGGGTCCTGGGATCAAGCCCCACATCAGGCTCTCTGCTTGGTGGGGAGCCTCTTCTCTCTGCCTGCCTCTCTGCCTACTTGTGATCTGTCTGTCAAATAAATAAATAAATAAATCTTTAAAAAAAAATTTAAGATCACTATGCCCACTTTATAGATGAGAACACAGAGGCTCCAAAGTGACAGGGTAACTAACCTAAAGTCCCAAAGTCAATCTATGCTCTTTTGGTCAATCCTATTGACCATTTGATCCCAAAGGCCTGTCCTTCCACTAAAACATGCCCCAAGGTACAAGGTGAGTCATAATTGTATCTAACAGAATAAAACAAGATGAATGAGGCAGGGAAGATGTGTTCCAAGTCAAATGAGATCAGAACTGACTGCATAATAAGTGTGGCCCAATGCAAAATGAAAATGCAGGGTCACTGTTCAAAAATTATTAAGAAATTCAAGATGGCAACAGCAGAGCATTAAGTTAAGTGCAGAACCCTTCGAATCAAAGGGCCTTATGAGAACACATGCCCATGAAGCCAGTCCTGACAGGGCGGGAAGAGCTCGGAGAGGTCAGTTGTGGGGATAGGAGCTCCGTCATCCGTCCACACTGCCCCCAGCAGTTTCCAGAGCACTGCAGCCCAGAATCCTCTGCAGGACAGCCAAGCCTCTCCCTGTTTCCTTTGGCCATTCTTTCTGCTGCTGCAGAGCTGGCATTAATGTGAGGCATGAGAAAGGTCGAGGGGGCACTGCTTGGGTTGGGAGAAGCAGGAGGCAAATCTGGCCCAAACAAATCCTACTAGTCATTATGATACTGAGTTTCTTCAGGTAAACCGTGGAAAGAGGTCATTTGGCCTCCGCTCCTGAGGAGATGCCCCAGAGCAGTGGTGTAGTGATCCTCAGTGGAAGGAGGGGTGAGGTCATGCAGGATAACAAGAGACACAAGTGGCAGGGACACGGCACCAGCTCATGTGTGAGGAGTGAAGGCAGAGAAAGGCTGAGAACCAGCGAGTATAAGGAATAATCAGCTGGAGTGGGAAACACGGGGTCGGTGCCTGGCGTCCTCACCAGCTCACTGGGTGACCTCCAGTCAGCCGAGTCCTGGGGGCTCAGGACACCCCAGTGCCAAGTACGCAGGAACTTACAGACCTGTTCTCTTTTTGTGAATGGCCCAATTTTTATTTAATAAAATGTTTATTTTTCAGAAGTAATTTTTTAGGGAAAATAAATTCAGTTGGGCTAATGGTGTCCATCTAGCTTATAAGGACCTTCAAATGACACCTTCATATTATAGAATGTAACCCAGCCCCTTACCACAGCAGACACATCTCTCCTGGAGAACCATATGCCAAAAGTAAGGGCAAGGGACATGGGAAAATGAGGCATCTGTGCAAGGCATGGCCATGTTCATCCTCTCCCGAAGACCAACGCACATAACTTGGGTGGGTTTTCACACCTGCTCGCCAAGAAGGCAGAACATGCGACATGTTGTCCAGGGGTAAACAAAGGTTCATTTTACGACCTCTGACTTCTCACCAGAGAGACTGAAGTCACTAACATGAAGACAGCTTCTTGGCACATGCCACAGCTCAAAGTCAACAGCCTCTACCCTTTCTCCTGGCCTGTCCCCCAAACCGCTGCTGGTCTGGGGGCAGGGAGAACCTAAATGCCATCAGGCAGGACAGACAGGGAAAGGCAGGGTCACGGAACAATCCTGAAAGTGGCCTTGGGTCTTTGATCTCTGACTTAACATTTCAATCTCCTTGGCTCAGTTTCCTATAATTCTTAGGGCAGTGCTAAGTAACTGTGTTTTCTTTTGGGTATGCACATTCAAAGAGAGTGCTAATTAGTGACTAATCCGGCTAGCCCAGGCTGACAGACCGCTTGGCTGGGCCTCCTATAGTTCCAGCCCTCTGCCTTAGGTTGTGGATCCCCCTAGAATCTACCCACACTGGACAGGCAGAGCTGGTCCCTGCGGTGGCCACTCCCTCTCTCCCTCTCCAGGCAATTCCGGTCCGGTCAAACGATCTCTCAAGACCACTTGCTCTTTATAACCAGGGCTGAGTTATACCATCTTCAGCAACAGGGGGGAAAGAAAAGAGGAGGTCCTGGGTCCCTGGGATGGATGGAAGGCAGCAGTAATGCCTTGATAGAGCCGGGCAGAAGTTTCAGTCTCTTGTCACAGGAAGATGCAAGGACAGAACAAAGACAGGACTCATTCCCAGAATGGAAAAGCTCGGCCCTGGAATGGCTACTTCCTGCACAGACAAAGGCCAGCCACAACCCATTAGCAGAGGAAACCAGTCAAGAGTTGTGAGTCACACGGTGTGGGAATGGGCCCTTCCTCGAAAAGGAAGCCAGTTCTTTGTTGATCAGGGTTTTTTAATTCCCTTCTGGGTAACTGTTGTTCCTCATTAGGTTCTCCAGGGGCCCCCAAAACAGAAGCCGGAAACATTTTTAAGTTTTCCAGGGTTGCTTTTTATTTTTCTTTTTAAGATTTTATTTGACAGAGAGAGAGACCGATAGAGGGACACAAGCAGGGGGGAGCAGCAGGCAAGGGAGAAGCAGGCTCCCCGCTGAGCAGGAAGCCTGATGTGGGGACTCAAACCCAGGACCCTGGGATCATGACCTGAGCCAAAGGCAGACACTTAATGACTGAGCCACCCAGGCGCCCCTCCAGGTTTGCTCTTTAAAAGACTGAATCTAGCTTCCAGACATAAATCCCGGGCTGGGTTCTCAGGACTTTTGCACAATCTGTTCCCTCTGCCTAAGAGTTCCTTCCTCCAGATTTGCACTGTGTAATAGGGTAGCTATTAACCACATGTACTTTCTCAAATTTAAGTTATTAATATTAAGTACAATTTAAAACTTGGTCCCTCAATCATACTAGCCACATTTCAAGTGTTCAGTAACTACATCGAACTAGCTAGATCACACAGCATTTAACATCTTCAGCATTCGGAAAGTTCTACTGGGCAGCATTGCTTTGGATCTTCATGTAATTGGCTCCTTCTCAACCTCTGGTCCCTGTACTACTGTTATCCTCTCAAAGAGGCCACCACAGACCCAGGAACCTAAAGGACATATGGTGACTCTCTGTCCCCTTATCTTACCTTTATCTCTATCTGAAATTACCTTATTTGTTTCATACTTGATTGGCTATCCCAGCCTTGGAATACAATCTCCATGACAGCAAAGAGCTTGTCTGCCCTTTTTATTGCTGCATGTCTAACACCAGAACAGTATCTGGCACAAACAGAAACTCATGTCAATATTGTTCAATAAATGAGTCTACTCTGTATCTGTGGGATCAGAGCACACCAGCCACCCAAGACAGCTGTCACTTATCTTCCCATGGACCAAGACAATAGCTAAGCATGGGCCCCAGTTAGAATATTTGGGATGCTGGGTGTTGTGGGAGTACTGGGGAGAAGCAGGGTGGCTGAAACCCAGCCTGGTCCTGATTCTCCTCCAGGAACCCAGTGGCCTTTCATCGCCTCCATCAGTCAGTCAACAGGGCCGGGTCCAGCTCTTGTACTGCCCTCCTCTGCTTTTGCAAAAGATCCAAATACTCTCAAATGTATTAGACACCCTTCAACACGCGATCACTTCTTCCTCCGTTGTGCATATGCAAAACTCAATGACAGGCTGGGATCCTAAGTTTTAAGGACTGGTTGGTATTTTTTTAAGATTTGTTATTTTAGAGGGGGGTCAGGGTCGAAGGGAAGGGAGAGAAAGAATGTCAAGGAGACTCCGCACTGAGCTTGGCTCCCAGTGCAGGGCTGAATCTCACAACCCTGAGATCAGGACCTGAGCCGAAACCAAGAGTCAGACACCCAACCAACTGAGTCACCCAGGCACCCTGATCTGTTGATATTTTAATACTCTGCATATTCTATGAACACTTTCTGATGTCCTTTCCCGAGTAGGAGGTGGAGGGAGTGGACTACAACTTTGTTTTACTATTAACTTCAATTAAAATTTGAATGGTAGGGCCACCTGGGTGGCTCCGTCGCTGAAAGCAGTTGCCTTCGGCTCAGGTCATGATCCCAGGGCCCTGGGATCAGGCCCCAAGTCTGCTCAGCAGAGAACCTGCTTTTCTCTCTCTGTGTGCCGCTCTGCCTGCATGTTCTCCCTATCTCTCTATCAAATAAATAGATGAAATCTTATTAAAAAATTTTTTTTGAATGGCAAGGGGACACCTGGGTGGCGCAGTCAGTTAAGCTTCTGCCTTCCGCCCAGGTCATGATCCCAGGGTCCTGGGTTAGAATCCTGCATCTGGCTCCCTGCTCAGTGGGGAGTCTGCTTCTCTCTCTCCCTCTCCCCTTCCCACTGCTCATGCTCTGTCTCTCTCTCAAATTAATAAATAAAATCTTTAAAAATTTTTTTGAATGGCAAGAATATTACTTTCAGCAAAACATCATCCCCATGGCTAAACACAAGAGGAGCATCAAGATAAAAGAATTGGAAAACATACTACATATCACAGTCCTGAACATTCATAGCAAGCTATACAGAGGAGGGGGGCGTGGAAACCGGTCACACACAGCGAAAGGAGAATGATAAGCAAAGACGAGACAAAAGTAAGAGCAGGTGGTATCTGCTCAGAATCAATCCAAAGGGCATAAATATAAAATAAAAATAAAATATAAAATATAAAATAAACCGAAGGGCAACCTGGAGCAGCTTTGACAGCATACCGTCCAGTTCCTACTAAGGAAACAAATCTGATTTTAAGCTGGTTTCCTCTTAAAGGCTCACCAGGCAGTTGTTTCCTAAATCTCTAAGTGCTCTCTCTCTCAGTGACACCAAGTAATAAGACACACCAGCCTCAGTAACGGAGGAGCGTGGCAGGACAACGGAATTGTGAGAGAACCGGCAAGAACAGGCACTTTTTATCAACCGAACTCCAACTGCCACTTCCCGATGGCGCACGGGAGAAGAAAGAAACACGAACAAGTCAGCTACAAGAGAAGGGGAGCAGGGGCGACAGTTTTCTCCTCCAATATCCATTTGGAAATGAGTTTTAGGAAATTGAGTTTATTCTGATGTACAAATCATGAATTAACTTTTGTTTTGTTGGCCAGAGCTGCTTGGAGCCTGGTGATAAGCAGCAGAATTGGTTTCCAACTTCAGGCTTTCTCCACTTTGTCTCTTGCTGAGTCTTTTTTTTTTTTTTTTTTTTTAAGATTTAATTTTTTTATTTGACAGAGAGAGACAGAGGCAGAGAGAATGCGAGTGGGAAGAAGAGGGAGAGGGAGAGGCAGGCTCCCCACTGAGCAGGGAGCCTGATGTGGGGCTCAGTCCCAGGACCCAGCGATCATGACCTGAGCCAAAGGCAGATGCTTAATCAGCTGAGCCAACCAGGTGTCCCTTGCTGAGTCTTCAACAGAGAAGCACAATCACCTTTGTACCTTGACCCAAGGATGGTCCTCCTCCAGGTAGAAAGGTCAGTCTCATCGATGTGAGTCCAGGTTTGGGAGGGATACTCATTGAGGTATGGGGATGGTCAGAACCAGGCAGATCAGCCGAATCAATGGGAAGACAAACATCTTAGGTCACTTACAAGCAGCCCTAGGTTCCCCTCTAAATCTCAGTTTCTCTCTTAGGTCTTTGAGCTCTCTGCATAGGACAAGATTGTCAGCATTCTGATGGCAAGGACTCTACAAGACCCAGCACGCTGCATTCCAGACAAGAGAAGTCCATTAAATGTTTCCTGAATCAACCAATGATTTATAGGCTTTTCCCCATGTTGATTATAATTTCAGAGATTTCTGATCATATTTTGGAAAGGAGGACCAGAAGTTCAGATTCATTCTTGACATTCAGGATTTAAAGTTATAAAAACTTGATCCAAGACCAGCTAGTCAAAATGTAGTGTTCAGGGTGGGCCAAAGACTGGACTCGCAAACCTGTCCCCAGTGCACCCACTCGTCCCTGGCCAGAGTCAGGAGCTGACACACATTGGAGTGCTAGGGCCTCAGGCCATGAGAGGAAAGGCTGCTGACTAATGCTGTCCTTCCCGTCTGAATCAAAGCCAGCTGCCCTCACTGCTGTCCCTGACTTGAAGAGGCTGGATCTTGGCCACTGCTGGGCAGCACAGGGCCAGGCTGAGGTGGTTGGGGAACCAGCTAAGAGTGGTCTTTCTTTGATGGCTATTTTTTTTTTTTAAGGCAAGGATGCAACTTACTGGCCAACCAATTGAAGTTACCCCTTGAGGAAGGAACAAGTGGCCTCAAGCAGGATGGGCTCCACCATCCATCAGAAGTCTCACGTTTTTATCCCAAAGTCTATGCCAGGTCAGTCTTCCAAATGGTTACTACCAATCTCTTGGAGCAAGTAAAAACGTGGGCCTATATCCCCTTGATCCTTTTGCCCTGTAAAGTTCCTACTGGCAAATATCGTTGTTAAATACAAATGCATCATTTTATGCAATAAAAATGTATAGCTATTTTGTATAAGGCAGGTTAGGTAGTGGGATATTCAGATAAACCCTCTGGCTGAGAACAACTCTGTAGAAATCATCTTAAAGGCAATGAAGAGTAGAAAAGATAGCACAGTCCTGCCAGTCCCATTTTGGAAGAAGACTGAACCCAAAGAGTTTGGGGGATTATGTGAGTGCCAAAGTTGCTTTTTTCTTGAAGACTTTGTAGGGGTACAGGTGACAGAAGGCAAGGTGAAGTTTGCTTTCAATGTAAGGACTTACAGGATACCTTTTCCTGTACTAAGCTGCATTCTAAAGGGCTATAGACTCGGGATTAGGATGAAGCAGGATGAATCTGTCACCTCCTGTTCCTCCCCAAACCCATAGGCCCAGAAAGAAGGTTGCTCTGGGGGCCAGTAGCATCTCATTCATTGACCCAGGATAGCTAAACAAGTGTCTGCTTTATTTGTTAAACTCTGCATACATGCTTTACAAATTTGGGGATGTGTGTGCCATATTTTAAAATTGAAAATGATTAAAAAAACATCAACAATCACATACTTAACCCTTTCAACTATAGTCCATGTCCAGACTTTTCTATCTTAGCTCAGTGCTCAGCAAACTAAAAACCCATGAATGAGTTCTCCGGAGACCATCTCAACCAGCCTATGTCTACAGACAAGTAAATGCTTACTATACCCAGTTCGCAGACGATGCAACTAAAGTCTAATGAACTTGATTGATTTACCCAAGTCCACAGTGATTTCATCCAGAGAGTTAATTGAGAATTACTTTTACTTCTATTTCTCAAAAAAAAAAGCAAATTCTATCTTTTTAAAAAGATTTTTATTTATTTATTTGACACAGAGAGATCACAAGCAGGCAGAGAGAGGGGGGGAAACAGGCTCCCCACTGAGCAGACAGCCTGATGTGGGGCTCCATCCCAGGACTGAGATCATGACCTGAGCCGAAGGTAGAGGCTTAACCCACTGAGCCACCCAGATGCCCCCAAATTCTATTTTTAACTCACCTCCCCCCCATATACCCATTCTATATGTTACAAATCCATCAGAAAGATTTCCTAGTGGTGTATCTACAGCACTGAGATAGCCCCAGAACTGAGTCTGCATACCCAGGACTCTATTCTGCATATTTCAGAAAGACAAGCTCATGGCCAGAAAAGTGTGAGTGCCTGTAATTAACAGGGCTTTTGCAAATCTCTCCCTTAATATTGATGCAATGATACAATTCAGATGGTGCAAGAGCAGGGATTAAAAAAACAGGACACATAATCAAGCCTGGACTTGAGGGTGGCTTCCCAGTGAGATGCTCACCGAAAACAAAGCTGCTAAAACCACCAGCCACACATGACACTCTGGGAAACAGCATCACACCACCAGGAGCAGCCATTGCCCCAGAGCTAGGAACTCAGAGGAAGCATCACCTAGCCTGGGGGGCTGGGCAGGGACAGTGAAGGAGGAGAGGCAAAAACGGCAGCAGTGGCTTAAGAAGTAGATCCTCGGGGGCGCCTGGATAGCTCAGTGGGTTAAAGCCTCTGCCTTCGGCTCAGGTCATGATCCCAGGGTCCTGAGATCAAGCCCCGCATCGGGTTCTCTGTTCAGCAGGGAGCCTGCTTACCTTCCTCTCTCTCTGCCTGCCTCTCTGCCTACTTGTGATCTCTATCAAATAAATAAATAAATATCTTTAAAAAAAAAGAAGTAGATCCTCGGAAGTTTTTAAGAAACCACCTTCCTCTTAATACAAATATGTGTTTAGAGAGCAACTTCGTTTACTGCTAATTCTCTCTACAAGCATCCAGCAGGTTAAAACAACTGCCATAGAGCACGAGATTTTCAACCCTGGTCATTGCAAACACAAGAGCTTTATGTTGCTTCTGGGCAGCCTTCTGGGATCCCTCGCACTCTTGGCTTCTGTCATGCAAACGCCATCACTGTAAGGAACCCCCTTCCATGAGAACGCGCTCTTCGTGGACGTCAACAAGTTGGTGGTGAAGTTAAAACTTGCACAGTCAAGTTCCGGCCAGCGTGTCGGGAACTGTGGGTTTCCAGAGGTGTGGCCATTTTCTCTCAAAAGGTTCAGGTCACAGAGAGCCTGGGTGGCTCTGTTTTGGGGCATATCCTAGAAGCCACAACTATGACCACAGAATGGAGCCTCCGAAAGCCCCTTATTTCTCAAACCACCTTGCAGGGACGGAACCCAGAAGATGCAAAGGAGAGATGTTCAAATGAAACGAAGAGTGGGAGAAACAGAAGAGGGAGGATAAGCGAGGAGATAGGCTGTGATGGGGAATGTCCTTAGAGGTGGAGGTCAACAGAGGGATAGAGTGTGTCTATACCCCCAAACGGATCCTGCTCCAACTGCCTCTCAATTTCAATACTCGGTCTAGTCTCTTAAAAGTCACTTCTGTGGCAAAGACAAACGATGAGAGGATTCCCTGCCTTTCAACTCTGATTTTTGTGTCATTTAGCACTCAGATTGGTTTTCCAGGGGTGTCATGTAAAGTTTGAAGAATCTGTCTACACACACACACACACACACACACACACACACACACACACACACTATTTAAGATGACTAAGATCTCGTTTGCACTCCCTGCTTGGATTGAGAGCAAAGACAACTGGAATTTCAAATACTGCGTGGAAAACAGCACCAACTCCTCCCTCCTTTTTTTCAAAGCTCTCTCTCCACAGGCAAAAAGGAAAGGATCCTCTACAGCACTCTGGTCTCCTCAGGTCAACCCCATTTCGCAGATGGGAAAAGTCAGAGAGGCCTGCAGATCCATAAGGGAGGCAGGATTCCAAGACTCCCGTTTCTAAATTACCAGCCCGTAGACAACCATCTTGACCAAAGTACCGGTAACTCCCTAGACACCCCTGATATCCATCCTCTGTGCCCATCCTCCCAACCCTGCACCATACAGGGTGTATTTCCTGGCTCCTTTTCAGACTATGACTCCAGAGCGATAATGGGGAATAATGGAGTCCAATTAAGCAGGTACATCAACATCAGCAGCACGACACTCCTACTCAGTCCCACTAATTAAGAATCTCTGCCATTCGGTAGGGAACACACTTATAGCTACAGGGCACCCAGATCCACCCTGCCAAGGAAAACAGAAAAGTCTAGGGCTTCAGAGACATCAGGCAGCACCTGTGAATTAAGAGGTCTGGCAAGTATGAGTTGAATGGAATGATAACCATTTGCACGCACTCGTACAGAACTCATGCTTACGAGAAGGCTCTTCCCCATGCATTCTTCCTTCTCTGCTCCTCCTGCCTTGGTCTCCTCTCCCATGGAGAGAAGAGGGAATGTGAGAGCCACCAAAGGAGAGGACCTTAGCTGATGATCAGTCCAATCCTCTTGTTTTCCAGAGTGAAAAGCTCCTAAGAGGGAAGATTCTCACTCTCGGACACAGCTTGGGGATGACAGTGCCAGGACCAGAATCAGACTTTTGGGGCCAGGCCAGGCAATCTCCCTAATACAGCTATGGCTTCCACACTGCATGCCGATCTGGGTTGGCAGTTGTTTTGTGCTTTCCTGTTTTAGTATATGTGGTGCTGCTGAAGCGAGCATGTGATGTGTTTTCTTTAAAAAAAAAAGTTTTGATACAAAAATATGGATAAATAAAGCAAGTTGTCATATTCCCACCATCCAGAATTAACCAAGGTTAACATTTCCTCAACTTTAACATTGAAGGCAAGCATCTCATCCTCTTCTCTCCCATTCTGCCCAGAGGCAACATCCCTGTGGATCGTCTCATACTAAATACTCATAAATCATGGTACTTTACCACAGTCAATTTATCAACCTTTTCACTTTTGAGATATTGGAGTTTGGGGGGGGGGTGTCTTTTCTTAAAAAAATATTTTTAACCCCTAAGGTCATAAAGATACTCTCCTGGATTATGTTTTAACAGTGTCAAAGTTTTGATTTTCACATCTAAGGCGAGCTAAAATTTATCTTTATGTATGCTATGACATAAGGAGCTAATATTTTTCTGTAGAAAGCAAGTTGTCTTGGCATGAGTCACTGAAGAGCTCAGCCTTTCACACTGGTTTATAATACATGGCTACCCATGCCAGAAGTTCACAGGGATTCTTAGGTCTGTTTCTCTGCTCTAATCTGTTTTATTGATCCCCTCATTCTTTAAAACTTTTTTGGGGGGGCACCTAGGTGGCTCAGTGGGTTGAGCCTTTGCCTTTGGCTCAGGTCATGGTCTTAGGGTCCTGGAATCGAGTCCCTCGTCGGGCTCTCTGCTCAGTGGGGAGCCTGCTTCCCCCTCTCTGCCTGCCTCTCTGCCTACTTGTGATCCCTCTCTCTGTCAAACAAATAAATAAAATCTTAAAAAAAAAAAAAAAAAAAAGTGAGCCCAGTAGTTTGGAGAGAAACATCACCTTTAAAAATAAAAACAAAAACAAAAAAAAACCTTTTTTTCCCCAGAAGTATCAGACCTATCTATGCACCTTACTCTCCCACCAAATGAATTTCAGAATTGGTTTGTGTAGTTTTAAGAGGAATTCTATTGGAATATTCATCAGAATTGTGTTAAATGAGATGCTTTCATGCAAAAAGTTGTCCCATCTATGAAGATACCATTATCCACTTATTATATACCCTGATAATATTTTATGATTTTCTTCATCAAAGCCTTATCTATGTTTTATTTCATTTATTCCCAGGTGCCATTCAGTTTAGTTGTTATTATGAACAATATTCTTTTTCCTATATGTTGCTGTTGTTTTACAGAAGTACTATTGTTTTTTGTATGCTGATACTGTACTCTGCAATTATGCTTATCTCTTTTATTTTATATAATACTTTTGAAAGTTCTTGAATTTTGAAGGTACACAATCATATGATCTTCATATAATGAGAACTATGTCTCTTATTTTCTATCCTTGTGCTTCATTTATTTTTCTTATCTTATTGCATTGGCTAGGTCCACTAGCACACCGTTGAACAGCAGTGGTGATACCTAGTATCCTTGCTCTTATTTCTGACTCTATCTGGGAATGCTTCTAAGGTTTCCCTAGTAAGCATGATGTTGGCCACAGGATGGCAGTTGCCTTTTTTCATGTTCTCAGATGACATCTTCACAACTAGTAAGCTCCAGAGACACCTGGATGGCTTTGTCAGTTTAGCTTCTGCCTTTAGCTCAGGTCATGATCTCAGGGTCCTAGAACTGAGCCCCACATTGGGCTCCCTGCTCAGCAGGGAGTCTGCTTCTCCCTTTCCTTCTGTCCTGCTGCATGCGTACATGCTCTTTCTCTCCCTCAAATAAATAAATAAAACCTTTAACAAAAAATTACAGCTACTAATTTCCTTTGCAGTAAGGCCTAAATCTAAGTCTCATACATCTTTCCATCCACTGTTGTACAGTGCCTGTCCCACAGGAAGTGAACAATAAATCTTGCTGCTTCTATGTTTTGAAACTCCACTACTTGGTGTTTCTTTTGACACTTTCTTGCTTCTCTGACCCCAGGAAACGCAGTAGATACTGCAGCAACATTTGGCTAGATGGCTCTTTTTTTTTTTTAATTATTTTTTTTTGCCAGATAGTTCTAAGGTGAGGCTTTTCAAGTGTGTGTGCACACATGTGCGTGTGTGTGTGTGCGCGGGCATGGACATGTGTGTTCATACTTAAACTTTATGGAGAAGATGGCTCAGGTACTGAGGCTCTGAGAGTTCATGAAGAAGACAAAGGATGCTGGTTTTTTAAAAAAGTGAATTCTGTCAGGGATTTGGGATTTGGTTACCATCTGAAAACTATCCTCTCCCTCCTTCGTTCCATGTGAATGAGGATTTTGGGGGGTATTAACTGGCCCCAGAATGGCCTGACTTTTCCAGAAACAAAAGAAGCAGCAACTCCACGGGCAGGACAGGGCTGCGCATGCATTTCAGCTGGAGTGATGCCACACACCTTCTGGCTTCTCGGCAAGAATGCATGTTCCGGGAATGTGACCAGCAGAGCCCCCCAGGGCTGCACATGCAAACCACCCACCAGGAACCACCTTCAGTCCTGACGAGGAAACGCTGCTGCTGAGGAAGGGAGAAACAGAACCGCGGGCCGTCCTTCTTTCTTGCACACAAGTTCCTGCTCCCTTTGCCCCTGACAGAGCCACCGGCCGCCTTCTTGAGCCATTTCCCCGACCCTTGGCTCATTTGCCTGAGGTTCAAGGAGGAATGCAAACGTCAGGAGATGAGAGGGCGGCGGCCGCACTCCAGCCCTCCTCAGCCTGTCTGAGCCAACCGCTGGGAAGAGGGGAAACTGGGTGCTGCACACCTGGGGTAAAATCAGAATGACCGACGGCAGGGACCCCCACCCCAGCAGCAAGAAGTGCAGAGGCCGGAGGAGGAATGGGCAACGGAGGGAAGACCGTGCTCCTCTTGAAGCAGGGAACCTGAGTTCAAGTCTCAGCCCCACCACTTCCTGGCAGCGTCATCACAGGCAACCTTTCCATCCCTAAGCACCTCATCTGCAAAATGGGGACAGGCACGATGGCCTCAAGTGCTGTCGCAGCAGGGACCACGGATAAGGGAGAGTCTCTGAAATGCCCCAGGCCTCCGAAGGAAATCTGCATGAAGGCTAGGGACTGGACATCCCTGAGTGGATGGCACGAAGGACCAGGGCACACTGACAGGAATGGGGATAAGCCGTGAGCTGGGCTCTGCCAGGGAGACCCATAAAGCCTTCCCCTCCAGTGTCATTAAAATGGCTTTGTGACTTAGCAGCCTCTCAGCATACAAGCACCCATGGCTGGACTGGACCCTCCAGGCCCGTCTTTACCTCCCCCTCTCCCGTGGCCCCCACATCCGTGCCAGGAAGGAGTCTTCTGGGTCTGTCTCCGCTCTGAATGGCAAAGGCAAATGCAGCCGCTCTACGCTATTCGCCCTGCCGATGTCCCAGGAATGGTTCGTGTTTCCCTCACATCACTCCCAGCCCCAGATGAAGCTCCAGAGCGCTACCAGCCGCGTCCTCCCTGGCCGGGGAGGGCTCGCTTCTCTCCTCTGCACAAAACCTTCAGGGGCTCCAACTTGTCACTGCGTCCAGATTTCCCAAAAAGCCCCTGTCCCAAGCTGGGTTTGCTCCCACCCTGTCTCCCCACAGGTTTGCTCATCCGTCACAGACCACCTGCCTTTTCCCAAGGACACACGCGCCTTTTGCCCCTGGACTTGGGTGCTCCTTTCTGTATCATGAACCGTATTTCAATCTTCTAGTTATGGCCCGCAGTGCCCTTAACACAGGAAATTTTCAGAAGGCAAAACTGAGGCCAAACAACACGGATGGCCTTTGAAAACAAACGCTGTGAGAGGACTGAGCGAAGCCAGGCCACAGACTGATGATTCTGGGCACAGGAAACATCCATCAGAGGCAAACCCAAAGGGACAGGAACCAGCCTGGGAACTGGGGTAGGAGAGAGTGACTGCTCAGTGGGTATGGGGTCCTCTTTGTGGACCATGAAAATGTTCTGGAACTGAGAGCGGTGACATTCGTGATGTACTTAATGACACTGAATTATATCCTTTAAAATGGTGAGTGTTGTGCTGTGGGTATTTTACCAACACACACACACACACACACACACACACCCCGAGGCTGAGAATATATAAATAATTATTCCAGGGGCACACAGCTAGTGATTATAGGAGTTGAATTTAAGAGCCTGGTTTTTCACCGTCATTTTAAGAGTCAACAGAGAGCCATCCCTCTACATCTCTACATCCAGCCCACGTCAGGTGCATTCCTGCTGATGCCTCCTCTGAGGGATTCAGGCCTTGATAGCTCTTATTTCCAGAAACGCCCACGGTACCCAACCCTGTGCCTTCTTACATGCTGGTCTTTGTCCCCGTAGATGGATGGCGCACTCTCTGAGGACGGGACCTCTTGTCCAAGCCTTCCCAGGGGGCTTACTGCCTTCAGTAAATGTGTGGTGTGGTGGACACTGAAAAGCATTCTGGATGTTGTTTATATTTTTCAGTTTTAACTTGTATTTTGGCTGAAAAGTTCCCACGTTCTTTTGCTCAGCAAAACATAACAGTCTCCTTTTGGCATCGATTCAATCTCAGGAAATGCCTTTTTGTCACAGAACCACTAAGCCAAGTGCTACCTATTGTTTTCTCATTGATGGGGGGAAAAAAGTTAACACCACTGTATCCACTTATTCATAAGAGAAAGTTTCATTTCTCTACTTCAAACACTGTGAATATTACAGGTTGCATTTTTAATAGAGCAAGCCAATGAATAAAAATGACATAATGGCTTAGAGTTTAAACACGTCAACTGAAAAACAAGTTTTATTACTTCACTTGAATTTTTTTGTTGTTGTTCTCTTTTTAGTCTATTAAGGAATTAGCAAGGGAAACCCAGGTTAGCCTTGAGTGCACCACTTATGACCTTGGGCAAATCCCCTGACCCCTAGGGGTAGTTTTCCTACCCACAAAATGGGAATAAAACATGCCTTCCTTGGGGCTTCGGGGTGGCTCTGTGGGTTAAAGCCTCTGCCTTTGGCTCAGGTCATGATCCCAGGGTCCTGGGATCAAGCCCCACATCGGGCTCTCTGCTCAGCAGGGAGCCTGCTTCTCCCTCTTTCTCTGCCTGCCTCTCGGCCTACTCTTGATCTCTGTCTGTCAAATAAATAAGTAAAATCTTAAAAAAAAAAAAAAGTGCCTTCCTACCAGCCAGACAGAAGTGACGGAAGACAATACCGAAACAGGAAATGGGAGGAGCTCAGTAAAGGAGAGAGCCCTGAATGTAGGGACCTGGAACAGCAGGTTCCTGAGTCCAGAGAGGAAGGAGGGAAGCGAATGCACCTTCCTCTGCACAGCGGTTGGGCTAGTCTAGCAGGCGCGTATTATATGTGTGCAGACTCGGACACCTTAGGTAAGTAAATTCCCTTACCCGAAGCAGGACCAACAGCACAACATGATGAACTAGACCATGGATCTTAATCAGACATCCTCAGCTTTTGCATCCACTCTCATTTGTAACTTTACAAACGACTATAATGGTGCAGAGGGTAGAGAAAGCCCAGGTATAGAATTATTTACAACTCTGTAATGAAATCAATACAACATGATTTCCATAGGCAGTTCCTGGACAGGCAAAGGTTGCTTTATCACAATGTTTCTTTGTGATTGTGTCCACTGTGATGGGATGACATGTACAGCACCTTACTCCAGGAGGTGAGGAGGCTTCAGTGATCCTTGTTCCCACAAGAGTTCTATGAGAATAACCAGGGGTCCTGATCCACCATCAACTGAGGCAAACTCGCTGGATTCCCTCAACCTTTTTTAAGATTTTATTTTTAAGTAATCTCTTTACCCAAAGTAGGGCTTGAACTCACAAACTCGAGATCAAGAACGACATGGTCCACCGACTGAGCCAGCCAGGCGCCCCGGATTCCCTCTGCCTTAAGGTATCTCCAGGTGGGAACTTGGTGTGGACCTTGAGAAGCTCCAGGTCCACTGAGCAATACCGCCATCTGGTGGTCATACAAAGAACTAAGAAAATGAGTGATCATGGGAAATTCTGTTTCAGGCCCTTGAGTTACGGAATCACCTTTTACATCTACTCCAGGAGGATCTACTTAAGGTGCATTTGTACTGAATATTCTAATAAAGAATGTTTTATACTAAGGCTCCTGTGTCGTTGATTAAATACGGCTATAGTCTTTGAAGTCCCTCCCATTAAGAGGCGGAGCTTATTTCCCTATCTCTCCAATCTGGGCTGAGTCAGTGATGGGCTTTGGAACAGAAGGCACAGGAAATGATGCTGCATGATTTCCAAGCCCTCACATCAAAAGGTCTCAGAGTTTCCCTGCTCTCAGAACACTGCTGCCTTCAAACAAGCCCGGGCTAGCCTCCTTGAGGTTGGGACTCCACCTGGAGGAAGAAAGGCCCAGCTGTGTCAGCCATTTCTCCTGAGGCCCTGACTGGTGAGTGAGGCCATCCAGGACCAGGCAGCCAAAGCCCAACCATTGCAAAGAGGGCGATGAGTGAGCCCCAGGAAGGCCAGCTAAAGCCAACCCAAAGACTAGCCCATCGAATCACATGTTCTCCTAAGCCACTAAATTCTGGGTGGCTTGTAACATAGCACTAAATAACCAATGCACACCCTCAGATTTATGACTTTAGAAATCTATGTTCCAGGGGCCCCTGGCTGGCTCAGTGGGTGGAGTGTGCAACTCTTGATCTCAGGGTTGTGAGTTCGAGCCCCGCATTGGGTGTAGAAGTTACTAAAAATATTTTTTTTAATAATTTTTAAAAAATCTTCAGGGCTCCTGGGTGGCTCAGTCCTTAAGCAGCTGCCTTCAGCTCAGGTCATGAATCCCAAGGTCCTGGAATAAAGCCCTGCATTGAGCTCCCTGCTGTGCAGGAAGCCTGCTTCTTCCTCTCGCACTCCCCCGCTAGTGTTCCCTCTCTCACTATCTCTCTCTGTCAAATAAATAAATAAAATCTTTGAAGAAATAAATAAAAATTAAAAAATAATAAAAATCTGCATTCTGGCCTATACACATCAGGTTTATTATTACTATTTTAAATTGGGGTTGGGGGCAGCATATATCCATATTTCCACATGGTGAATCTTGACTGTTGCACAAATTTTGACTATTACATGCTCTGATTTCTCATGCATTCCACACCTCTTCTTTATTCGTTCATCAAACATTAACTGAACATGTCACAAGTCATAGCTACTGGGAAGGCTCTAAGGACTTGGGACTAAGTTAGGTATGATGCCTACTTTTAAGAGGTTCCAGCGACTGGAGAAGATGCACGTGCAAATACATCATAACAAAGAGTAGTACGTCTTGGGTTAGAATGGAGAAGTGACCCCCTGTGTGTTGGGGCAAGGGGTGGGCATTGTATTACGCAGGAGCCAATCAGGAGAAGAGAGAACAATCCAAGTATATAGAATGAAAAGATGAAATCCAAGGAATTTGCTATATAGGCGAGAAAGCAAACAAAAGATGGTGGGGGGGCAGAGGGGGTGGGCAGAGACGTGAAAAAGGGTCAGCAGCTACTGCCAAAGACACAGCGAGCCACGGAGAAGGAGGGGCAGAAGGACCCTGGCGTTTCCCTTCCTCCCACTGCTGTGCCGGACCCCAGGGGAGCCCAGGGGATGCCGCTTGCCTGCCACCCTGGGACTGGGAACACTGCAGGGAAGGGTGACCGCCAACAGGATCAGGATCTGCCATGGGGTGCTGTGGACTGTTTCATGCCCTCGACACATTTCCCCACCATAGCCTCCCTCCGCCTCCCCCACCCCAAGAGCAGTATCAGGGTTCCACATGGGCCCTTCTCAAAGGAGAGTCCCAACAATTTTTTTTTTTTAAGTAGGCTTCACACCCAACGTGGGGCTTGAACCCACAACCCCAAGATCAAGAGTCACACGCTCTACTGACTCAGCCAGCTAGGTGTCCCCAACAAACACCTGAATAGGAGCATTAAGTCATGTGGGATAGAGGACAGAGCACTTGCCTGGGAGTCTGGATCTCAGCCAGAAGAACCACTGCCCCCTCCACCCCGAACCCAAACAGTGAGGGGGCATGACTAATGGGACTAAATGGTCTTCCAGTCTCACATTTCGATGAGCCGGTAAGAGGACTCGGAGCGCCTCTTAAGCCCATGAAGCCTGTGAGATGCGCGGGACACCATGGCGTGGTGGCGGACAGTGGGTCCAGGGCTCCGAGTGCAAATCCCAGCTCGGTGCTTGCTGCGCATCACTAGCAGGAAGTTGTTCTCTCTCCTTGCCTCTGTCTCCTTATGAGTAAAACGGGGTGACCATTCCTAGTTCACAGGGTTGTCCTGACGATGAAGCGAACCCCTTGAGTTCCTCTGGCATGATCTGTGGCAGGGGCTCTCAGAGACCGGCTTCTGGACAAGGAGCATCGGCATCACCTGAAAACTTGGTGACATGAACTGAACTTTCTGGGGCTTCACCCCAGACTTACTGAGCCAGAAACGCTAGGAGCAATCTGTGTTGGAACAAGCCGTCTAGGGGCACTGATGTCCTGCTGAAGTCTGAGAACCAGCCATCTGGCTGGAACAGAACAGACCCTCAAGAAACAGGAGCTATTATTGCTATTTTTACTGCTTTGATGAGTTTGAAAAAGGAATATTTTCCCCTTTCGCCAACTAATCTTTTGGAACGAGCCAGCGTCTGAGGATACCCAAGGCTTTGAGCCCCAACGCCAACTGTCAGTGTTTTGGGGGTTCACTCAGCCACTCCACAGATGGCTGAGCCCACAGATGGCCCAGAGAACCTCAGAGCTAGCCGCTTCCCAGACCCCAGGTATGACACATTCCTCCACACCCCGGAGGGGTCTGGGAATATCTCAAGTAGGGGGAGGGGGAAAAGGACAGAGAAGATTTCTGAGAGAGGGCGAAGGTACAAAAGAACGGACTAAATAAATATGCAGCCCTAAAAAAGTAGAAGTGAAAATCTCAGAGAACTCTCTGTCCAGAAATCTGGGGGGTAAGAACCCTGAGAGAAGAAAATGAGACAGAGGGAGCCGAAGAGATTGGTGATGCCGATCAAACGTAGGACAGGGTGGGGTCGCGGCCTCAGGGAAGCAGGAAGAAGCTGGAAGGACCTGGAAGGAGTAGAAGGAAAAACACCCCCTCCCTTCATTGCTCCTTCCCCGCTCATCCTGTGCTAGGAGGGGGGCTCCACGGCCACTAGATGGCGGTGTCCTGCCAAACTGGCTGGGAGACACGATCAGAAAATTATGACTATTTTGAGATGTTCCGCAGTCCGGACGCGGGCTTGCCCAGAGAAACAAGGGTGAGAAGGCCCAGGGTTTGTATTCGACCAACTGCGCTAACTCCGACCCATGGAGCTACAAGGATGAGAGAGGGCGTGCGGAAGGAGGACGCTGGTCCAATCAGGCAGGGGGCGTGGGAGCTCCGGAGAGGCACAGAGGACTTCTCCCCCTGGGCTCCTGTTGGCGCTCGGTGAAAGGGAGTGGGGCCGTCCGTGGCCAGACCACCGGCCATCCATCCGCCGCCCCTCTGGTCCACACTCTGGCCGCTGAGTTCCACCACAAGACAAGCAAAGGACCGGGATGGACTCACTGCCTTCGCTAGAAATACAGCTGAGCCCCCGATCCATGGATTCCTTTCTTTTCTTGGCACAGGGGGATGGATCTTGAGATTTCTTCCCCAATGGCTACAAGTACATCTAAACTGATAGGAAATAAGGTACCGGCTCTTTAATTCTAAGGCTCGGTGCTCCCACTTCAGCAGGCACCCCCACCCGGAGGGGGAGGGCCTGTTAAGGACAGCATGCTAGCACCCACCTCCAGAGTTTCCCACTCAAGAAGTCTGGAGGAGTCAGGTCAAGAATTTGCTTTCTCTCCAGTTCCCAGGTGACTTGCTGCTGGGGGTCCCGGACCACACTTGTTCTAAGGTAATAACTTTCCTCCAAGCCCTTTTACTTTGCATAGCAAGTCAACCTTCTCATCACATTGGTAAGCCATTCCCACCATCCCAATAATAAGCACAAGCAAAGTGTGTAAGCCCCCCCCCCCCAGCCACAGCCCCTCCAAATTCTGAGGGTCTAGGATGCCATCTTCGGAGGCCCCAGGTGAGGCAGCAGGACCACAGGAGCCACAGGCATCCCGCAGGCCCACTGTGCGCCCAGTACTGTTCTCAGGGACTGACAGGTACTGCGTCATTCAATCCCCCCGTACTTCTACTTGCCTTTCCTTTTTATGGGGAGGTATCCGACGCTCCGTGAGGGGAAGTCACTTGCCCAAGGTCACACAGCTAGCAGGTGGAGGAGCTGGGGGCG
This sequence comes from Mustela lutreola, assembly GCF_030435805.1. Lineage (NCBI taxonomy): Eukaryota > Metazoa > Chordata > Mammalia > Carnivora > Mustelidae > Mustela > Mustela lutreola. The sequence goes on from NC_081293.1 coordinate 19,071,767, forward strand.
CACCCAGGAGATCCTGCTCCTGTGTTCTTAATCATTCCGCTCTATTTCCTCCTAATTCAAAGGGCTCTGGAGCTCCTGCCAGAGCTCGCACTGACAGATTTCCCTGGTGAAGAGAAACAGATTTCTTCCAATAAGGAAAATCTAATAAAAATGAAACAAAGGGACAATGCAGGCACTGAAATATGTGTGTGTGTGTGTGTGTGTGTGTGTGTGTGTGAGATCTACAGGTCACCTGGTTGTGGGAAGGTAGAAGACAAGCTCTGGAATAAAGCTGACCCAGTTAGAATACAAGCCACTTAACCTCTCTGAGCCTTGGTTTAATAATCTATAACATCTGTCTTGCCTTCCCCCCACTGGAGGTTGAGAGAATTAAGTGAGGTCGCGTATGTGACAGCTTCTACTTAACTCATAAGCCTTCTATACAAATTTTTGCTAAAATACACCCAATGTAAAACTTACCATTTGACCATAAACCTCTTAGAAGTGTTTTCGACCGTGTAGTTTGTCTCAGCTCCCCAAACAAGGTAGCAATGAAACCATGAGGTTCTCCCAACCCTCGCAAGCCTGCGCTGCTCTGAGAGCGGTGGCTTGCGTCAGCACAAGGAAGTGTCCAGCACCTGGTGTGACCGACAGCCTGAGGTCTGTGCCCAGCTGACCCAACTTTCCAGGACTCAAGCTCACCAGAAAGCAGATCTTGCACAGATGAAGCTTTACATGAAAAATGGGCCTGAAGAGGGTAGAAATGAATCTTCCTGTGTCTCTGGCATCAGCCCTCTACTAAGAACCAGAAGAGCCTTTGCTTTTGGCTTTAGGGTTTTTAACACATCAACAGAGCTTCCCAGCTGCTATCCAGGTGCTTTTAAGATCAAACATGCCAGGGGTTACTAACATACAGGTACCAGCCCAGCTGGGCCCGAACAGTCAAGCAGCACTATTCGATCTTCTGTGCGAAGTTTGGTTTCTTTTTTCTCGTCATACGACTACCATAAAAGAAAGAAATCGTGTTGTGAGAAAGTAGAACTTCTGTATAAGGAAGCTTGTGGGTAAAGAAAAAAATGAGGAAAAAAAACCATTGTGGGCTAATTAAAAAAAAAAAAAAGTTTAGCTGATCTTCTTGCCTTTAATTAGCTCCAGAAAAAGTGTAGGTGAGCACACTTCAAGGGAACTGGCCCAAGCCCCACACTCCAGACCCAGACGAGGGGTCCATGCTGCTAAGGTTCCAGAGATTTCTGTAGCTCAAAGAACAAAACTGTCCATGTTCTCTGTTTTCGTGTCTTGGAAGCTTTGCAGAGGAGCTGCAAAGGACTGCGGTAGGGCCTCCAGGCTGAAAGCTAAAGAAGGAATGGCTCAGGAAGCTGATGAAAGGCACAGGTCTTCCCTCTCCCCAGCCTGTGACTGGGGACAGGGTGGTGGAGAAGGTAAGAATAAAGAATGTGCTGGTGGGGACTGGGGATGCTAGAGAAGCAAGATAAGCTGACGGGAGTGTTGGGGAGCTGCCGAAGGATGCACAGCCTAAGCAGAAATGAAGGCTGCCATCTTGGATGATCAGGAAGGTAAGGAAAGCCCAACTGAGTACCACAGGATCACAGGAAAAAGACAAATGCAGCCACTAGGATAGAGAAGGAACTGACCCCCAGATAATGACAGCCATGTTGTCCTGGACAGAAATTCTAACACCGTTGGATTGTCAAAGATGTTTCTCCCTTGCTGGATCTAGCTGGCTTTTGCCTCCTCTCTCTAAACCCACAAGAGCTAACATGGTGTGCTGTGTATCCGCTGAACCCTGCCCCTGAAGCAAATATGTTTCTGTGTTTTCACACAAATCATGTTGTATCTGCTGCTGTCTTCCTGAATAAGGGGATGAACAGAGGTAAGAAAAAGCCAAGTCATCTTAGCCCAGGAGGGGGTCCCCAAGTCCTTTCCCAGTGGAGGTCCAGGTGGCCATAAATTGCCCCCCACCCCCGACACATACTCCCCACCAAGCCCCATGGGCAAGGAAGCCTTGGAGAGCACAGGAGGGAAGATGGCCTCCATCTCTCTGGTGGGTCTTTAACCTGGCTCTGCAGCTCCCCACACTGGGCTCCCACTAGCTATCTGTGGCCTCCCTCTCCAACTGGACCTGGGCCAGCTTTCTCTTCCCAGATCCCACCATTCTCCATGAAAACCAAGCCTGGCAATCTACATTACATGATTCCATCAGAAACAAAAGTATCCTAACTTTCCAAGATCAACATTTCTCCACCTTGACCCAGAGCCAAGGCCATCAAACACATACCTAAGCAACAGACTTTTACCACATCCTAAAACACTTTCCAAAACTCTGGGACCAGCGGCCCTGGGGCCTCCAACCAGACTTCCTTCCTTGGCTCAGCTTTGACCATGAACCTGTCTCAGCTCAGCAGCTGGCCAGAAATGCCAAGGTGCCTTAGCGCCCAAGTTCCCAGACAAGACTGCATTGCTGAGGATCAGGGGAGGCTGGAGCGGGTCGGGGCACTGGGGCAGGAGCAAGAGGGAGACTGCACGGCTGGGCCTGAGAACACCCAGATCTGGAGGGCACTGGGCGAGGTTTTCACATTGCTATGTGGGGAGAATCTGCGAAGCCTCAAGGGCCAGGAGCCAAGGGGCTTGACCTACATGATCTCAGTTCAGTGATCTTCATCTTCCCATCAATCCTGCTGGTGCAGATTATTTTACATCTTACAGATCAAAGTTTTCAGATCAAAGTTGCCCAAAGCCACATGCCCAGGAACTTGCCCGGCCTGGATTCAAACAGATACCGATGCTTTTTCAGGCTCTTCTCTGCTCCCTTCCAGATCAGTCCTCAAGTCAAGTTCTGTCTGGAAGCCCTACTTTCTTTCTTCCTCAAGTCTGTACATAAGCACTTGTCTCTCATGTAAAATTCTCTGAGACGTCACGCTATCAGGCAGCTCGACAAAACAACCCTATTCTGACAGAAGACTATGGATGAGGGTAGCATCACGAGGATGGAGATTTCGTTTTGTTCCCTGCTGGACGCCCAGCGTCTGGGGCAGTGCCTTTCACATGCCGACACACGGTTGGTACCCAGTCAGTGTGAGTGTTGAACAAACACCCTTCCAGATGGCAGGTTGTCCCAAAGTTTTCATGGTTTCCTGGTCAAACCCCTTCCTAAAAACAAGGCAAGGTTTCAAGAGCCCTCAGTGAGACTAGAACAGCTACAAAGACACAGCATAACTCAGATACGTGCAGTTTCCCCCTCAGTCCTCATGAGATCAGGCTTCAGCCAACGAACAGAAAAGTATCCGCCTGACTTGGCACCTGCAGCCAGAGAAGCAGCAGTTACCTCCCGGAGGGACACTGACAGCTCCCCACACCCCTCTCAGTTACCTATCAGCTGAGCGGTTGCGGAATAGTTCAAATGCTTCTTGTTAATTCTGCAGCACAATGGGCCCTTCCCACTCAGGGCTGCGGGTCTGAGTTCCCAGCGGTCTCCCGTGCCCCGCTGAGGAATGAGGAATGACGGGGTACACTGGACTCCCCGCCGTGACTCACAAAAGCTCCTCAGCCAGACTCCCTTTAGGGATGCTGAGTCAGGAGACCCTGAGACACCACTTATTTCCTTTAGGATAAGAACAGACCAATTGCAGTGGCCTTGCTGAAACTGGGCAAGCCCCGGGGACCCCACATTACTTCTGCTGACCTGCAGGAAAAGCTCAACTAAGAAGCCAGGCCTCCTAGCAGCTTGGGGGTAGCCCCCAGACAGGAATAAGCCAAGGTCCCTAGCTCAAGGAGCTTCCAACTAGTTTGAAAACCAACACAACTTTAAAATTGGCGTTAAAGTGTTTTAAATTTAATAATTTTTAAAAATATATTTAAACATCATTTTAAATAATTTACATTTTTAATAAAATAATTTTAATTCTCTTTATTGTGAAATTAAAAATGTATAATTAAGCACATAAAGGGTACTAGTCTTGTTGACATACACATATACCCATCTAGAGATGGTATTACCCATATATAGAGCAAGACATATGGAATATTTCCAGCACCTCAAAAGGCTCTCTCATGTATCTCCCTCCCTGATCTACACCCCGTAACAATATCCTAACTTCCAATACCAAGTATAATTTTGCCTGGTTTTGCACTTCATGTCATTGCAATTGTATTGCACACACTAGTTTATGTCTGGTTTCTTCCACTCAACATATCTCTGAGATTCACTCATATGGAGTATGTGCTCATTCTTTTACATTTCTAAGCGCTATTTTTCGTCTAAATACACTACAATTCTTTATCCATTTGCCAATTGGTAGAAACAACGAAGTCACTTCCAGCTTGGAACTATTATAAACAGGTTGCTACAGACACGCTTACCAGTCTTTTGGGGGATGAATATACTCAGTGCTTGTGATATCTAGCTAACAGCGGGCTGGCATGGTCCTAGGGAGACCTGTATTTAACATTGATAGAAAATGCTTGTGTCCCAAATTGGTTGTACCATTTCACCTTTCCATGAGTGGTGGGTCAGAGTTCCAGCTTCATGTAGGAGTACTTTATTCCTTTTTACAGCCAGATAATACTGCAGTGTATGGACAGACGACATGGTGTACCAATCAGTCCATCAGTTATTATAAATTTGAGTTGCTGCCACAGTTGGGTGATTATGAATAATGCTGGTATGAATATTCCCGTACAAGTCCTTGTGTGGACACACAGTTTCATTCCTCTTGGGATACTCCTAGTAGGGGGACTGCTGGACCATATGGGAATTCTATGAGTAACCCCTGGAGGAACTGCCAGACTGATTTCCAAAATGGCTGTACCATCTGACAGTCTCACCTGCGAAGAATGATGGTTCCAATTTCTCCACATCCTTGGCAACACTTGGTGTTGTCAGGCTGTTTAAATTTTACTCATTCTTATGGGTGTATAATAGTGTCTCATGTATGGTTGTAATCTACACTTTCCTAATGAGTAATAATGTTATGCACCTTTTCCTATCTTATACTCTCCACCTCCATATCCTCTGATCCCCCACACAGCTGTTGCTACCCACCCACCGCAGTGAGAATCACTAGACAAGAACATCTGCTTGGCTTTTATTCCCCGGGCTCTATTACAAAAGTGGGAGTTTGTTTCATTAATCAATAATCAACTTATGTCAAAATATTAAATGGGTCTTTTTCAAAGCCCCCCTTTGGAAATCCATCCAAAGAAATGTTCCAACACTGCTTCTGTCCCCAGGAACAACAGTAGTTGTTAGACACTAGAAAGGGGCAAGTAAGTGGGAGTGGGAGTAATCCGGGAAGGCTTCCTGTGGAGGTGAGCTCACCTACAACTTGAAGAACAAGTTAAACTGATAAACAGGAAAACCATCTATGCAAGGGGAACTTTGTGAGGAAGGCAGAAAGGCTCTGGGAATCTTGGGGCCAGGAAGGAGTCTTGCTTAGACAGGAATGTTGCAAAGCGTGTCTTAGGGCCAGATAAAGTTGAAAGGATTTATTAATATAAGATCTATAAAGAGCTCTTTGTGTCACAGGTGCAGTGAAGGTTTTGGGATGGGAACTGATGGCCTTTTTTACAGAGAAGGTGCCAAACAAAACACACCAACAAACAAAAACCAAGGGGCCAGGTGGGACACAGGGTATTATGATTTTGTCTACAGGGTCAGACACAAAACCCACACAGACCTAAAAGGACCATTAGCCAATGGCCAGGCCAGATAAGGAGACTGGCCCAAGAGGGATTGTCCATTTGGCTGATGGGTCACTTCTGAAAGCTTTCATTCTCTACTCAGTCCTGGCAGGCCACCCTCTCCTTGTTTTAGAGGAGGTTGGCCAAACAGAAGAACAAAGGAACAGGTCTTCATGGTTCCTACTGATCCCATGACTACCTTCTAAAATACTTCCAATGGTTTCCCCTTGCTCTAGAAAAACCACAAGGGCCTAAAACCCTCACCTCACTGCTCTCTCCAGCTCCCCCAATCCTGGCTCTGCTCTCTGGCTACCCTGGCATTCCTTCAGCTCCAGGAATTTTCCCACATGCTCTTCCGGCTGCCTGGAAACCTTCTCCCGCCTCTTGCTTACTCCTCTCCTTCCTTCATATCTCATCGTCTTCAGGAAAATCTTCCCTTACACACTACTTTTCTGAGTTCAGATCTAATTCCTACCTTACACCTTCTCTCGGAACCCCTCTTCTTTCCTTTTGAACACTGATGTCTATTATAACTACACCACCCCATCTTGGTGTTTGCTTGATTCAAGTCTGCACAGGAGAAAAAGCCACATCGGTTTCTGCTCATTATCATACCCCATTGTCCTGCACAGTGCCTGGCCCATGAATGGATGAAGGAATGAATGAATGAGTGAAAGAATGAATGGCCACAGAGAGTCTAGCAATTAGTAAGATCTAGTCCTCTGGCCCCTGGTAAGACAACAAAATGACACAGCAATTCTACTTTCAGGTGTATACCTGGAAGAAATGTGCACATATGTTCTCTAAAAGACATGTACAAAAATGCTCACGATAATATTATTTATAACAGTCAGGAATTAGAGCAACCTAAGTATCCACAAAGAGTAAAACAGAGAAATAGACAGCGGTATGGTCATTTAATGGAATACTAGACAGCAGTGAAAATTAACAAAATGCCATTACTCACTACAATGTGGCTGAATCGCACCAACCTAACACTGAGCAAAAACAAAGTTAGACACGAAAGGGAACATAATGTATAATAATTACATGAAATTCAATATCAGGCCAACTAAATTAGGGTCAAAAATTTCAAAGTTAAAACCACTGTTAGGGGGAATAATACTAGAAGGAGGCAAAGAGGCTCCCAGGATTTTGGTAAAGTTCTGTTTCTTGATCTGCGTACAGATTTTTCGGGATATGTTCACTGTATGAAAATTCATTGAATGTTCACTTGCTATTTCTGTAGGTATACCATACTTGAGCAAAAAGCTTACTGAGGAAAAAAAAAAAAAAAAAGGAAAGACAATTCCTTCGTTAGACATGTTGGACCTCAGTGTGCCAAGAGGGTATCTCAGAGGTCTAGGAGCATAAACTCCAATGCTGCTGACATGTTTCTGTGTGCACACATGGCCCACAGCACACATGGCCCACAGCAACCATCATGTCTCTCTCTTTCCTTGCTTTCCCAAGAAACACAAAGCAGAAACAAAGTTGTTGTTGAATGACCTAATCCAAAAATGTATGAAATGTAATGCAAAAAGTAGAACAAAACATTTTGTTCTATACAGCTATAAATGTGTTGACAAACACACAGAGCATGTATTTGGGAAGAGAATAAGTAGGGGAAATCAGTGCAAATTGGGTGTATTCCATGCAAACTGCTTTGTAGAGAAGTAAGCATGTGACTGGGAATGTAATTTGGGAAGGGGGACTCGATCTCTTTAAATGTTATAAAAACTGCATTATGATTTTCTTGGTTTAAGCAACTTCTTCTCAAGCCCTCTGGTTGCAAAGAAGTTGTGACTTCTTAATCCTAAATGCATGTTATTCAATACTTGCTGCCAGAAGATTGAGCTACAGCCTCTCTGGGGCTGAAAGTGTGAATATTTTGTGCACATACATTTGTTCTCTTCGAGACAGCCCAGCTGGCCCAGGGAAGGTTCAGGTTTGCCCATAGCCCAGTTAATCAGCTGTCAGGACAAAGGGTGGGGAATAGTGTTTTTTCATAACTGTGACAGTATGATTTATAAAAACATCTGTACCTAGTGATAACCAAGTTTCTAGTGAAGAGCTCCCAAAACCCTTGGAATTTCCTGTAATGAGAGTGATACAAGTATCTTTTATTATATTAATAAGTTGGCTTTTGGTGGACACCAAATGAGGGTTGATGATGAGGGTTGGTAGCTAGGAGGGCTGGTAGCTAGGAGGACCAACCATGTGACTGGAAGGTTGGGACCCAATAGCCAATGAGTGAATCAATTGTGCCTACATAATGAAGCCTCCAGAAAAATCTAAAAAGAGAGGGTTTAGAGGCTTCTAGGTTGGTGTACACATGGAGATTCAGGGAGAGTGGTGTGCTTGAAGAGGCTGTGGGAGCACCTCACCCCTTCCTTCTACCTTGCTCTATGTCTCTTCCATCTGGTTGTTCCGGAGTTACTTCCTTTTATAATAAGCCAGTAACCTAGAAAGTAAAATGTTCTCTGGAGTTCTGTGAGTCACTTTAGCAAATTAATCGAACCCAAGGAGTAGGTCACAGGAACCTTGGATTTATAGTGGGTGGTCAGAAGTACCGGTAGAGGCACCTGGTTGGTGCCATCGGTTGAGTGTCCAACTCCTGATTTTGGCTCAGGTCATGAACTCAGGGTCATGGCACTGGGCTCCACGTCAGGCTTCGCACTCAACGTGGAGTCTGCTTGAGATTCTCTCTCTCCCTCTGCTCCTCCTGCCGCTCATACACTCTCTGTCTCTTTCTCTCTCAAATAAACAAAATCTAAAGAGAAAAAGGAGGAGGAGGAAAAGGAGGAGACGACGACATGCAGGTAACAACCTGAGCTTGCAACTGGCATCTGAAGTGGGGGAAGGGGGAGCCGTGGATAGTGCCAGGTAGTGTCAGAATTGAGTTGAATTATAGGACATTCAGCTGGTGCTAGAAAACCACATATACACATTTTGAAGAACCTTTAATGGTCTGAGCTTGTAGTCAAACTCCTAAACCTCTCACTGCTTAGGCTGAAGCTTAAGCGATAAAACTGGCCATCCCGGGCAAACACCCCAAACTCCAGCTAAGATGCATGTTTATTAGCAACCCTGCTGCCACACCTTTGTATGTGGGGTGGTGTCCTGGGTTCTACGGGTAATAGCAGAAGTTTAACTAGAAGGCATCAACTCTAGAGATGATGGCCAATTGGTGGGGCAGACACGCACTCTCATACCCTGGGTGGTTATTTTTATCAAAATAAAAATGCATACACCTTTGACCCAGCAATCCTACATAGAGAAAGTGGATCCTTCCAGGGAAGTCATATACACGGACACCATTTGGGGTCTGTGGTTTTCTTCTGAACACAAGCAAAGATACACCGGCAAGGCTTCCACTGCAACACTGTGGTGTTGTAACAGCGAGACAGAAGAAACAATTTAAATAGGACCGTGCAAATAAATTAGGGTAATTCCTTCACTGGAATACTACTGAATCAAGACAAAAGCACAGAGGGTTTTGTATGGGCTGACAGGCAACAATGTCTCCAGAGACAACAGTGTTACGACAAAATTAAATATGGCAGCTAACTACTATATACAGGTTTCTTTTAGCATAAAAAACCTATACATGCAGATACATGTTTTTAAAAGTGGAGAATATCTCTTGAAAGAAACCCAAGAAACTGAAGAGGGGAAACAAGAGAAGTAAAGTATCAGGAAGAAGGGAAATTTACTGATGATGATAGATAGCTCTGCCTCATTTGCATTTTCATCATATGCATATGGATTGGGTTTTTTCTTTTTTTTTCCAAATAATAAATTTTTTAAATTTATTTATTTTTATTTTTTATTTTTTCTAAACATCTATTTTTATCCCCAGGGTTACAGGTCTGTGAATCACCAGGTTTACACACTTCACAGCACTCACCAAAGCACACACCCTCCCCAATGTCCATAATCGCACCCCCTTCTCTCAAACCCCCTCCCCGCCAGCAACCCTCAGTTTGTTTTGTGAGATTAAGAGTCACTTATGGTTTGTCTCCCTCCCAATTCCATCTTGTTTCATTGATTCTTCTTCTACCCACTTAAGCCCCCATGTTTCATCACCACTTCCTCAAATCAGGGAGATCATATGATAGTTGTCTTTCTCCGCTTGACTTATTTCACTAAGCATGATACGCTCTAGTTCCATCCATGTTGTCGCAAATGGCAAGATTTCATTTCTTTTGATGGCTGCATAGTATTCCATTGTGTATATATACCACATCTTCTTGATCCATTCATCTGTTGATGGACATCTAGGTTCTTTCCATAGTTTGGCTATTGTGGACATTGCTGCTATAAACATTTGGGTGCATGTGTCCCTTTGGATCACTACGTTTGTATCTTTAGGGTAAATACCCAGTAGTGCAATTGCTGGGTCATAGGGCAGTTCTATTTTCAACATTTTGAGGAACCTCCATGCTGTTTTCCAGAGTGGCTGCACCAGCTTGCATTCCCACCAACTATTGGGATTTCATCAAGATCAAAAGCTTTTGCACAGCAAAGGAAACAGTTAACAAAATCAAAAGACAACTGACAGAATGGGAGAAGATATTTGCAAACGACATATCAGATAAAGGACTAGTGTCCAAAATCTAGATGGCCAACAGACACATGAAAAAGTGCTCCATATCACTCGGCATCAGGGAAATACAAATCAAAACCACAATGAGATATCACCTCACACCAAATAATAAATTTTGCTTTGTTTTCTTCACTGGAAAAATATACGTGTAGAACACTGAGACTTAATTTGTCCCCAGGCTGCCATGAGCCAACTAACAGCATGTATTGTGAGGAAATATCAGAGCAAGGGCTGGAGCCAAGAGTCATGATTTGGATTATCCGAGGGAGCCTCCAAGAGCAAGTCAGCTCTGAGCAGGGCTGGAGGGCATGACCTTATTAACCTGTCCTTCCCCCTGAAAAACTCTAATAAATCTATGAAATGTTTTACATCTTTGGTCATCTGTGAAAGAGCCCAACCCACTCTTCCTCCTCACCTCGGGTATCTTGATGTCATTATTACATTCATTAAATACACATTTCTCTGGTTAAAAACCCAGGCTCTGTCATTTACTCGCCATGTGTCTTCAGGCAGATAGCCCTCTCTGATTCCTCAACTGTAAGGTGCAGAGAATAATACTTCCTCATAAGGCCCCCTGGGAAGGTTAAATGAGGTCCTGTAAAGTAAACTTGCTTAGCCTGGTACCCTGCAATCCAGGACAAAGCTAGAGCTCAGGGAACGGCAGGGAGTAATCATCATCCAGGGAGTAATCTCCATCTTGCCTCACGGAACCAGCTGCTCCTGAGGACGCGATGGTTAACGTGGAAGTGAGCCTGGCTTCCGTTGCTTTTCCATTTGGGTTCCCAGTAGGGTCTGAGGGTTACCGCAGGGGCTGGGGAAGAGGTGGGGAGCAGCCTGTTCTGAAACTCATCTTCAGAGAGAGAAGGGACAATGACCAGCCATGGGTGAGCCCCAGGAACCACCTGAGCCCAGTCCAAAGCCCAGACGGCAGGCAGACAGCCTGGACTTCCCTCCCTATGGTGGCTAAGCTGGGCTGAGTAAGGGGCCACTGTCGTGACGATGTTAGTGATGCAGCCACCTAAGAGGTGTGCCAGGGACACACATAAACTCACCTCACCCTCTCAGCAGCCCTATCTTACAAAGGAGAAAATATCCACTGTTAAGATTAAGATGACTCGGGGCGCCTGAGTGGCTCAGTGGGTTAAGCCTCTGCCTTCGGCTCAGGTCATGATCCTGGGGTCCTGGGATCAAGCCCCATGTCGGGCTCTCTGCTCAGTGGCGAGCCTGCTTCCCTCTCTGCCTACTTGTGAGCTCTGTCTGTCAAATAAATAAATCAAATCTTAAAAAAAAAAAAAAAAAAAAAAGATTAAGATGACTCATCTCGGGGTCTAGGTTTAAGAATCCTCTTGAAATGAAAACATCAGGGAATCTCAACATAGAGGATCCATGCCAAGATTTTAACATCTTGGCTTATAAGTGAGTTCACCCACAGGATTTAACAAGGTAGGCTAAAACAGAAAACGTGATGTAAAGACAAATCCCATTTTAGTGGAGGACAGAGGGAATCATTTCCCATGACATATGTAGTTCAAAGATTCTCAAAACTATACCTGAAAGCAAGTGAGTTTTCCAAGTTAAATGGGTCTAGCTCCTGGGACCAACTTGAGTTCATTTCCACACCGAGAAGGCAGTATTTCTGCCCCTGGTTTTCCTTGTTCTTAGTTTCTCCATTCCTCTTTCTTCTCCCACAACCTCAACATCTTTGTTCAACATCTCGAGTAAGTAGATCACCATCAAAGGAGGAACAAATCCATCTCTCCAAGGACACAAATGAGACCCCCGTATCATACTCTGTGATGTTGTAAGAAAACAAATCAATCAAGAAAGTATTTTTGAATCAGCACACTTATTTCAAGTATTTGCCCAAAATATCAATAATTCAAGATAGAATGCAGAACCCTTCAGTGAATGATGAAAATTAGCTCCTCATCTAATGAAAGGGAGAGGTTGATTTCATTTTAATGGAAAAGGGAAGGAATGAATCTAGCCAATGTGGTTTAACAGATGTTCCCAGGTGTGCTAAAAAGACAAGAGAAAGGCAGGTTACACACCACACCCAAGTAAACTGAGTAGCTGAGGTCATGTGAGAGTCCCTCATCTCGGGAAAACACTCCATAAGAGTAAATCAAATTGCTAGGGATAAAATATGTCCAGTTCCTCACTTAAGAAAAAGTGGAGTGAAAGTAGCTGAGTGAGCTGTTCTTGGGCACTCTGGGAAGTCACAGACATCAGGAGGTCAAAGGTAGTTGGAAAGTGCTGAGTCACAAAAGTGTGGGAAACGTGCAGCTTGAGCTAAGTCAGTATTTCTCAGGCTAAACAGAAACCACAGACAAGATCCCCAAGGAAGAGGAAAGGGTCTGCACTCCTGATTTACCATGATCTTAATTAAAGCCCACATACCAAGGAGCTAGCCTTGCATGCGCAACTCTGTCCACAATAATCACAAACCATGGTGTTTGCCTCCTCTGTGTATCTGGAGCTTCCTTACCCAGAAGCAGCCCCCTCTAAAAGACACCTGTCTGGGTAGGTATTTGGAAGCCACATTAGCAGTCCTCTCAGCCATGCATCTGGCTCTGGGCCTCGTGGTTCTGCCTCATAGTTCTGCTCACCCCTACACAAGAAACATCTCCAGCAAGGAGCAAAGGGTCCCTGATCTGCTATAAATAAGTGTCAGGGTAGGACAGGGACGGACAGAATTGAGACACCCTGTACCAACCAGGTCCCGAGCTAGAAGGATGGAAGAAGTTCTCAAGAATGACTTCAAGCATGGGAGCCTGGCCAGCTCTGTCAGAGAAGCATGTGACTCTTGATCTTGGGGTCAGGTGTTTGAGCCCCATGTCAGGGATAGAGACTTCTAAAAAAAAAAAAAAGAAAGAAAGAAAGAAGAATGACTTCAAGTTAATAGTTCAGGACTCTCCATTTCCCCAAAGGGCATTGTACCCCAGTGTGCAGACGTCATTTCCAAGCCTCACCAACTTTCCTCTTACTGAATTTTTAAGTAGTGATGACATAGACAAGGAAGGAAGGAGTAAAGAATCTTGACAGGGGCAGGATGTCCAGCGGGGATCCTGACTTCTCTAAGAATTGATCCCATAAGGGAAGTCCGGACATAAAGGAAGTTTTCTGAGCCTGGTGACGCTGAGCCCTGAGAACACAGGTGACTGAGATGGACCATTACTGATTTCAGACCACACCCTGCTGCCTGGGAAGGTTTCTTAGGGTTTCCTGAGGTCCGTTATGGGGGAGGTGCTGTTGATGGTTCCAGGAGTCAACATGGTCAGAAGTTTCCAGTGAGGGCTTTAAGACCTCCAGACTCAGAAGACCCACATTCTCTCACTCTGGACACCATCTCCATTTTTTTCCAGGCAAGAAAAAGACCAAGCCTCCCCATAGACTTTCTGTTCTAGAACCCAACTGTGTGGTTTCAGTGTCCGTGACTCACACTCAGCTTAGAAACCCCCTGTACCTGAAGATGGAAAAACTGGATTTGGGGAAAGAAAATAAATCTAGGGGATGATTTCAGAACCCACCAAAGAACAAACTCTAGTTGCTGGGCACAGAGCTGCCAACTGAACATGCCCTTGAAAACCTCAGTTTACATTTTTAGAAGTCAGGATCTCCAGGCCAGTGACATGCTTGTATCTGATGGAGAAATAAAAGCTTCCCTGGTTCTTAAAAGAAATCTGAGAGAGGAGACAAGGAGAAGAGGTCCTGCCAGCAGCAGAAATAATTCTCAGAGAGGCTCCTAGCTGGCTTGGTTGGTAGAGCATACAACTCTTGATCCTGGGTTTGTGAGTTCAAGCCCCACACTGGGTGTAGAGATTACTTTAAAATATTTTTTTTAATTAAAAAAATAATAATTCTTGTAGAAGAGAGTGCAGAAGAACCTGGAGAGAAACACAGCTAGCAATGAAAGAGAGGTCAGGACAAGAAAGTCAATGCTCCCTTCTGAAAGGAAAGTGGCAGAGAGGAACAGGGAAATGTGGAGACAGAGACAGCAACCACTAAACAGATTAAGCCACCAAAACTGTAACAGAGAAACGGTTTTTAAGTGGGTGAAGGTGCACACATGGGGTCGGATCCCCCTTCTCGTGAGATTAAGAGGCATCTAATGTTAAGGATTCTGAAAGACCAGATCTATACCTTGAATATTACTACAATAGTAAACAGAGCAAAAACAAACACAGCTATATTCTCCAAATTCAGTGGAAGAGAACATTCTTCTGAGTATAAAACTGAGAAGAATTCCTTCAGAAATCCAGACTCCAAGGAAGGCAATTTGGGGTGGACATAAAAAGGTTGCTTTTGCCTTTGGAAACCACTTTCTCATTAGGACTTTTTTTTTTTTTTTAAGATTTTATTTATTTATTTGACAGACAGAGATCACAAGTAGGCAGAGAGGCAGGCAGAGAGAGGGGGGGGGGGAAGCAGGCTCCCTGCTGAGCAGAGAGCCCCATGGGGGGTTCGATCCCAGGACCCTGAGATCATGACCTGAGCTGATGCCAGAGGCTTAACCCACTGAGCCACCCAGGCACAACAGGAATTCTTTTTTTTTTTTAAAGATTTTATTTATTTGTCAGAGAGAGAGAGAGAAAGAGCACAAGCAGGGGGAGCTTCAGGCAGAGGGAGAAGCAGGCTCCTCACTGAGCAGGGACCCGGACGTGGGACTCAATCCCAAGACCTCTGGGATCATGACCTGAGACGAAGGCAGATGCTCAACCAACCGAGTCACGCAGGCGCCCCTCCCATTAGGACTTCTATCTTCAGCAGCACATTCACAGAAAAATCAAAGGTGAATCAGCCTCAGTAACAAAATGAGGGGGAAATTGTTTTCCAGATGTTAAGATAAAGAGTGGCTGAAAATTTAAGAATCAAGATAAAGATGGTGGCACATGTAGAAAATGACAGAATTGCCATTTTTTACATGGACTAAAGCCGGCTCGCAGATTCAGTGAACAAGTGTGGATTCCTGGATTTCTCAGAAAGGTCTGGGCCATGGCAGAGGAGATCTGTGACCTGTGGCAGAAGCATCAGACAATACAGAGGGACCCTCACTCCTCTCATCAAAATCCCAAACATTTCTACTTCCTCCTCACCCACGGCATCCTTATATGGCTGACCCAGGAATCACATGAGTTACCTCTCTCATTCTCTCACAGGAAGGACTAAAGCAGGGAAATGAACACCATCTTGGCTTTCTTGCTTGTTTTCTGCTGAAGTCTGAGGGCAGCATGGAGGAGGCAAAAGGGAAGGAAGAAAGAACCTGACTTGTTTTCCAAGTGTAACAACCAGTTCCTGAATTTGAGACCCGGCATCGGAGACAGTAAGGCAACAGGGATCTTTCACACCAGGGAAGGGAAACACAGGGCAGTCTCACACCTCAAATGTACTTCAGTCATTGAAGAAGGCACTGGAACATTTCTCACAAACAGCGCGACACAAAGCATTTAAGTTACACCACTGGAGAAGAGGTCTAGCTGAGTGGTTTCTAACTAGGACATCTGGGGGACGGGGTGCCCATGCATGCTCTAAGCAGGATGGAGCAGAGGGCTGGGCCCTTCAAGGAGAGTGTGGGGAAGGCTGAAGAAATCGAAAAGGATGCCTTCCTTCTATCCTCCTGTTTCCCTGCTTGCGGGCTTCTCACACATGACTTTGCCCTGGCATTGCTGTTTCACTGGGAAGAAGAAGCAGAAACTGAGCACACGGTCCCCACTCAGGACTCTAGAAGCACTGGAGAGGGAGCACTCCTCCCACCGTGATGAGCTTCGGAGAAGAGGTGAGGTCAGCTGGGCCTATGGGCCAGGCGCTCTGCACATTGTACAGATGGAAGTCCTAGCATCTTAAGCGATGAAAGGCCACAGAGGTAACAGCACAGCCAGAAGGAGACCCCAACTGTTTGAATCCAAAATCCATGTAACCCTGCTCTCCCTCTTCCAGGCTCAAGGAGTGCTCAGGACCAGAGCCGGGTTCACTGCTGCCAGAGGACTTGCAGAAGGGGTGGGGGTGATGGGAGTTAGACACCCAGGGGAAGAGTGAATGTGGGGGGGACTCCCAGCCAGGACGAAGGAGGTTCAAACGGGGGTACTCAATGTGGATGTTCTGTAATCCATGCCACAGAGGCTTTGCACAGAGGCTGGGGGCACTGCTTTGTTAACGCACAATCAAGAGAAGGCAAGTCCTCGGAAACCACGTCAGGTGTGTTATAAACAACGACCCAGCGGCTGTCTTCCACTCCGGGAGCTACTCGTCTCCGGCCGCATGCAGAGCTAAGTGAGAGCCAGCACAGACAAGCATCGGGCACTTGGGACTAGTCCTGAAAAGGAAAGGCTAGGACCTTCATGTTCCCCAGAGACAGGAGGTCAGCAGAGTGCCTCTCCAGGGCTCTAGTCTCCGACGTGGCACGCAGGTGGTGCCGCCTGAGCTGTGGGCACCAGGGGCTGTAGGCAGCCAGTGTGCCCAAGGCTGGTGCTCACCAGGGAGGGAGGGAGACGGCTGGGAATCAGCGGTCGGAGCCTCGGAGAGATCCCACGTGGGGTTTATGACTGAACAGACTGTGCCAGCATCATGCTGGGTCTCTGAGATAAGATCCCAGCTTCTGCCCTCATGGGGCTCAAGGCCCAGCAGGAGGGATAGATATTAATCAAACTGTCAAAGCAATGAGAAACTGTGACTTGATAAATGTTTCCAAGGAAAGAGTAAGATGGGGAGCGTGAGCTCTGCTGGGGTCAGGGAGGAGCTGGGCTGTGAGGCAGGTGCGGGGGTTTCCTAGGTTAGAGAGGCGCAGAGACAGAGAGGAGAGGCCCAGGGGCCAGGAAGTGAAGGGAGATAACTACCTGGCCATTATCTAGGAAAGATTAATGACTGCCACAGACTGCCTTCTCTGTATTCAGGAAATCTCACTCTGCGCTTCCCCACGCCCGGCACAATCCTTGACAAGTCATCGCTCGCCTTGCCACAGTAACAGTACCAGTGAGCTAGTATTTGTACAGCTGTTCCTCCCGGGCGCCCAGGGTTACTAGCCCACCCTCCACACGCTTGACCTCACGTGATTCTGACAACACTCCTATGGGACAGGAGAGAACTGCAGGAATCCGCCCAAGATCACGCAGCTTGGGGGTCGCAGGGACCGAATCTGAACCCAGGTTCCTTTGGTTCAAGGCTGGGCACGTAGACCAGGATGGTAAGGCTCCGAGTGAACAGAAGGAGGTGACAAGATACCCTGGACTCCTGCCTTGGTCCCCACGGTCAGTCCTGAGTCCTGGTGACTCAGCGAGCCTGCTATGAAGGCACTGCCTCCCCTGTAAGACTGGGATGGTGACCCCTGCCCACCCCTCCACCAGGGGGTGTGAGGTTCAAGCAAGTACATGGGGGTCAGACAGGCTTCAAGAGCTAGATGAGTAAGAGGCAAAAATATACCCAAATATACCCCAAGGCTAACTTCAAATAGACAAGGGGAGAGACACCCTCTCAAGACCACGGACATAACTAGGAGAAGTGAGAGAGAAAGAAAATCCACAAAAGAAGCCACTTTCCCTCACCTTCACCCCAGGGCATCAAGAATGAAAGTTGAGGGGTGCCTGGGTGGCTCAGTGGGTTAAGCCTCTGCCTTCGGCTCAGGTCATGATCTCAGGGTCCTGGGATCGAGCCCCATATCAGGCTCTCTGCTCGGCGGGGAGCCTGCTTCCCCCCCGCCCCCCCGCCTGCTTCTCTGCCTACTTGTGATCTCTCTCTCTCTCTCTCTGTCAAATAAATAAATAAAAATCTTTTTTAAAAAATGAATGAAAGTTGACAGCACTCCTGGGAAGTCTACCACTTACCCGGCTTGGTCCTGTGCAGTCAAGAACTGATTTTACCCGAGAAATGCCTGGCTTTTTCCTTGCCCTTGGCTCCAGGAGGTGATTTTTAAACCCTTGGATTGTCCTGCCTGACAGGTGTCTGTCCACCCGGGGACCTTCAAAGTCACACCAGATGGTCTATTGATGTGGTTCATGATGCGGGATCTGGGCCCCATGGCATCCGCTTCACCTCCACAAGGGCCCGAGACAGAGGCCAGCCAGTCAGGAATCCATGTGACTGAGCCCAGGGAAAAACCCTGAATGAAAACGGGGAGCTTCCCCATGGGTGACTGTCCATGTGTACTGTCACACACCATTGGAGGAGAAAGGGAATGTTCTGCTTCATTCCATGGGGAGAAGATAATCAGAAGCTCACATGTGAAACCTTCTTAGACTCTACCCTGTGTACCTCTACTCCTGGCTTATTTCGATCTGTTTAAGCTGTGATGATAACAGCTTCTAGGAAGTTCTACAAGTCTTTCTAGTGAATTATTACACCTGAGTATGGTCTTGGAAACTCCTGACAGCAACTTGTGCCAAAAGTGAGGGTGGTCCCTGAGTCCCCTGAACGTCAGATCCCCCTGCATTGTCATCTAATCCCACCTAAACCCAAGGAAGGAAGTGCTCCATTCCCACCTCAGGGACAAGGAAACCGAGCAGCTTCAGGAAGCCACCGCTCGCTGGGGAGCGCACACCAGCAGGTGGGGACCCGAGGTTAACCAGCAGGCTGCCACCTCGGTGAGACTCTCACCTGGGCTCAAGGTGGTCCTGCCACCATCGGCTGGACCACATCTCCGGCTGCCCTGAGAGCTGCAGATAGAGAAGAGAGGGCCTGGTGCACCGAATGGCGGCTCATACCATGAGAGGGTAAGGACAGATCTTAGAAAGTGCTTTAGTAGGAAAAAAAAGGGGAAAAAAAAAAAAAAAAAAAAAAAAAAGGTACTCTGCTGTAGAGCTGCTGAGTGGTATTGTGACCTTACCCTTCCAACTTTGAGTCAGGCCACCTAGGACACAGACAGCACAGCACCCTGAAACCTAAGCCCCAGCCCTTTCATGGTCAGAGACTCGCCAGCCCTCGGGAGCAGGAGCCCGGGCAGCAGTGATGCAACGACCCCGGGACAGGACATTCCACCAAGGGGCCCGGCGGCCGAGGGGCTACGTCAGAGGTGTGCAGAGAGAGGACGCAGGCAGGAGGGGCTGAGGGGGCAGCCAATGGCACATCTGCCCCCAGGCAGGACGGTGTTGTGCGTCTGCCTGCCGCAACACCTGCCAGCACGGGGAGGGGCAGGAAGGAGGCTGCTCACACAGCAGATTCCCCGCCAGCCCAGAGACCAGGCTGTGCCTGTCAATCCTGCCGCGGTGTCTCGGGAAACCTGGCGCGACCGGCGCCCTCGGCCTCCGACATGCATGCCACCCTAGCTAGGTGCCATCAGATCAGTTTTACAAGAGTGGTAGATTTAACACTGCCCCCCCCTAAACAGCTCCCAGAGCTCTGCAGCCCCCAAACCACGCAGCCAGGCAAGATGGCATGCACAAAATCCAGATCGCTGTGCTCTCTTTGTATATTAAAAAAAAAAAAGCCTGCTCCTATGCCACTGTTTCACATTTTACTTTATTCATGTATACAAGAACAGAAGAAAAATTTGATCAGATTATCTTGCTTTTGCTTTACCCTTGGAATTCAAGAATCTAAATAACCCAGCATAAGAGACATTTAGCAAAGGAGAAGGATTTTTTTAACATAGAAATAAATGAAGGACAGTATTCTTAATAATAATAAAGTGAATTACCATCTGGCATCTGGAATTTCAAAAACGCCCTTCCAGGAATAAGGTCTGCAACAGTGCCGTTAACATACAGCCCTGCAGGTCCACAGGTGGGTTTCAGGATGACCGTAAAAACCATGAAATTGAAACTGTTTGCAAAACACGTGCTCAACAGTAATTTTTTCTAAGGTGAAAGTCCAAAGCTTTCATCAACTCCTTAAAGGGATCTCTGGCCCCAAAATGTTACAACGTCTAGCACATTCTTGGTCTCATTTGCTCTCAAGACATCCCTGTGAATTAAACAGGGGAAGAATGATCAACCTGCTCCCGGGATGGGAAAGGGTGGTAACTGCCCAAGTTCACAGACTTCATTAGCAACGCTAGTAAATGCTTCTCCCAGAGCACCCTGCAGGGCTGTGGCAGTCCTAAGGGGTTCCTCCAACCCAAAGTCTTAAAACTTCATGAAGAACAGACTGAACCATATTCCCTGGAGACGTAGCCCATGCTAGGGTGGGGATCAGGGTCCGAGAAGTCAAGTTCCTGGAAGGAATGCCAGGCACGGCTGTATTAAACCAGGCACACCCACAATAGGTGCTGGTAAATGCTTTTTGGTGATAATGGTGATCCTGTCTTCCTTGCCTGCTGGGAGGATTATTCTCACTCCTCAGATGACTCACACGCAGCAAAAATATCTGCGTTGGCTACACAGAAAGAATGTACCCTCTCTAGGTCTCCAAGTGCCAGACCACCAGCAGGGCAACAAGATGACCCAGCACACCGCCGCCGGGGGTCGATATTAGAGACATTTTGCTCAGCTACTGGGGAAGAACACTGGGCGGGCTGAGTAACTGAGGACCCCTTCTCGCCATTTGCAGCTCAACGCAGGTCAATGATCCCATGACTCAGTGATCTTTCCTCTGCTCCTGAAACAGAACTGGGGAAATCCTGACTAAGCCCTCTTGCAGGGCTGCCAGTAAAAAACGTTGAGGCCTCCAGAGACACCTGTGGGCACTGAGGTTGCCCTGCACGCCTGGGGAGGGACTGCTAGTGGATGTGCCGTTTCCTTCTGGGTTTACGAAAATGTTCTGGAATGAGACAGTGGCGATGGGTGTACAACCCGAAACATATATACAAAAAAAGCACTGAATGGCACATATTCAAAGGGTGAATCTTACGGGATGTGACTTAAATATCTCAACGGAGCTACTCTCAAGCACATGGGGCCCACCTTCTAGCTCGCAGGGGTGCTGGGAAGATTGTGTCTCCCTGCACCCCGGCCCAAGGGCTCCAGGTGGAATCAGCACCATTACTCCATGCTCCACGGTTCCTCAGTTCTTCGTGAAGCAAAGGGCAAGATACAAATGGACAACAGTGATGGGTTCTGGGGCAGGTCTAAGACTGGAGATGGTGGGGAAAAAAGTCTCTATAGTTTTATAAGTCATGTTTTAGTACTTTAAAGTAGAACGTATTCATATGTTACTTGTATAATTAAAATTTAATTTTGGGGGGTGCCTGGGTGGCTCAGTCTGTTAAGCATCTGCCTTTGGCTCGGGTCATGATTCCAGGGTCCTCGGATGGAGCCCCACATCGGGCTCGCTGCTCAGCGGGGGACCTGCTTCTCCCTCTCTCTCTCCTCCCCTGTCCCTTCTCTCTAACTCGCTCTCTATCTCAAATAAATAAATAAAATCTTTTAAAAATTTAATTTTGGGGGGCACCTGGCTGGCTCAGTCAGTGGAGCATGCAACTCTTGATCTCAGGGTTGTGAGTTCGAACCCCATGTTTGGTATAGAGCTTACTTTAAAAATTCTTTAATTTTCAAAATGCCTGTTGTTATGCTTGAAATGAATGTTTCTATTTATCCTCTCAAATTGCCTGGCTTAACAACCATATTTAAACACTGACAGCAACTAAAAGCTAGGAAAGTTATATAGAGAGAATATAGTCATCAAAAGAAACAGTTATTTCTATTACAATTAGCCTCATTGCTCCAAATTACAAAGTACAGTAGCCTCCCTGCCCCCGTAATTAACCAAAGGTAGAGAAAAAGCAGCAGTCAGGGGAGGGGGCAGGTGCCAGGGCAGGGAAGGGGGCAAAGCTGGACCTCCATATGCCCCATTCCAACATCCCGGTTTGGGGAATGCATTCCCCCACCTCCCCGGGCTGCTCCTGCCGCTCAAGCATCTTGCACTTGAGCTGTAAGTGAAGTGGAGGCGGGGGGGTGGGGGGGTAGCTCTGCAATAAATTGCCTTAATCTGCTCATCACACCTATTTTTAGGCCTTCGTTTTATAGCTTGGTGAAATGAGAAGGTGCGGAGGATCCAAATACACTGCTACATTAAGATGTTTCCTGAGAAGTAGGGAGACGCTTTCACAAGCAAAACCAGAGTTGGAAGCCACGGGCTGTTTACCCCCAATTAGGGAAGCTGCTGTAGTGTTGGCTGATGTGGCCTCTGGTCATTTGGAAGGCAGGGTCTGTGCTCGGTGATTTACTGCAGGGACAACACTGCCTGGAGGGGCGCGTGTGAACCCTGACCTCTCCTGTCCCACAGGGGCCCCCGGGGGAAATGGAGTTCATGCCGCCCACCTGGAGCCAACAGGCCAGGAGGCAGCCCGGGTCCTGCCAGCAGACTCGGCGCTCTGTAGCAAGGGTTCGGGTGCCACATTCCCACGGTCCCCAGCTAACAGGTGAGGGCCTTGGGTACCCCGGCCATCATGCTGGAGGCCATAGGTTCAACCAGCAGGAAAGGAAACGGAGCCTCTCTTCTGGCAGAAACGGCATTCCAGCGCAGGCCGGCTGAACACTAGACAAATGCACGCTGTGTCCGGAGATGATGAGAACAAGGCAACTGAAAAAGGAACAAGAGGCAGAGAGGGATGGGGGCTGCTGCTCCGGCCCTGGACAGGGAAGGCAGCAAGGGCGTAGATGCTGCAGGCCTCTGGAAGGAGAGACAGCAGGAGCAAAGGCCCTGGGACACGTGAGGAGGAGTGAGATAGCCAGAGGGAGAGTGTCAGGGAGAGGAGAGGAAGAAGACATGACGGTGAGGGCCAGGGAGGGCCCCACAGGCCACACCTCTGGATTCTGTTCTCGTAACATGGGAAGGGTCTGGAAGGTTCTAAGCACGGGAGGGAAGCAGGGGGACTTGCATGTTCAAAGTCACTCAGCTGCTGGAGGAGAACGGATGGAGGGGCCGAAGACGGAAGAACATCTCAGTGTCTGGGTGAGGGGCCACGGTGGCCTAACCCTGGGCAGCAGACAAGGTGGTGGATGTGGTAGATTCCGCCTACATTTGAAGGTAAAGGTGACAGGATCTGCTGATGGATGGAGGAGGGGAGAGCAGGAGAGGCCAGGATGCCTCTAAGGCTTCAGGTCTGAGAATACGTTGGGGTCCCAAGGCTCTGCAGCTGTGGAGCAAGATCATGGGTCTGAGGAATATTCTGCTTTTCTAGGAAAGCAGCACTGAGGTGAGGTCCTGACACAACCTGGGGGCAGCCAGTCCCCTTCCAGGGGTCGGTGGACACAGGGTTCCCAAACACTTGCCCAAATTCCTTGGCATTGAAGCAACAGCCATGAAGGCTTGTCAATACCATGACTGGCAAGCTGGGAGGGAGGGAGGTAGGGAGAGAGGCAGGACCCCGGATACACAGTATCTCATTAAACCCGCAGGGGATACTGATTACCTTCAGTTACAAATGAAGAAACCATTATGGTGGGCGAAATACCTAACATTTAAAAAAATGCACACAGAGAAATCTATAACCTGGGATGGGGAAGGTCTTCCCCCAGCAAGATGCAAAACTCAGAAGGTGGGGACCTGGGTGGCTCAGTTGGTTGAGCATCTGCTTTCAGCTCCGGTCATGATCCCGGTGTCCTGGGATAGAGCCCCGAGTACGGCTCTCTGCTCAGTAGAGAGTCTGCTTCTCCCTTTCCCTTTGCCCCTTCCCCTGTGTGTGCTCTCTCTCAAATAAATGAGTAAAATCTTAAAAAAAAAAAAAAATACAAACTCAGAAGCTGTAAAGAAAAAAAGGCCTATCAAATTTGAATTCATACAAAATGTAAAACATCTGCCTGATCAAAGACGAACAATGACAAAACCTAAAACGGCACATGCCCAAGAGACATGCGAAAACAAAATCCAACCCATTCATAAACAAAACAGAAAGCAAATACCTAGGAGAAAATATTTACAACGTACGTAACACAGGGTTGAGATCTATAATGAGCAAAAAATTTACTCAAATCAATTAAAAAAAAAAACATTTTTTTTAAAAAGCAAAAACTATGCATATCAACTAACACAAAGGAGAAATCTGAAATTCCCGGGATACGCTGCAGCTCAACCAGCTTCCAAAAGGGCTCAAAAAAGAGGACCTCTGTTTTCAAATAAAGCACTTATATTCAGTATTGGTGGGGGTGTGGGAAACATACACTCTGCTTTGCAAGTGGGAGTATAAGCCAGTAGGTCTTTTTAGAACATGATTTGGCAGAATCTATCAAAACGCTGCCTGTGCATGTCCCATGACTCGATATTCTACTAGAAGTCTACACCTACAGATACACTTCCGTATGTACGCAAGAAGACACACACAAACTTACTCACTGCAGCACTGCTGTAACAGAGGGAAAAAACCAAGACAATGACAAGTAAATGTCCATCAACAGATGACACGGGCAGATTTTCCATGCTATCAAATACTGTGACCTCTTTAGTAAGAATGCAGTAGAACTATACACACCAGCATCAAGGATCCCAAAAGAAACTATAAAAAATTATAGAACAACACATGTAATAAGTTACTCTATAAAAAGTTCTGAAACAATAGATATAATATTTTACTCTTTGAAAAAATAAAGTACAAACTGGGGCAACGTGGAGCGGCTCAGTCGGTTAGGTGCCCGTCTGACTTTTGATTGGAGCTCAGGTCTTGATCTCAGGGTCATGAGCCCAAGCCCCCACCCCCCCCCAAAAAGAATTAAAAATAAAGCACTGATTATTTGTATGTGAATACATATATATGGATGTAAATGCAAAGAAAATGGCCTGGAAGTATACACCCCAAACTTCCTTCAACCGCTAGACTTTTGGAGCGAGGATTGAAACTGAGCAGGGCAGGAAAGAATGGAACTACCACTTGGGACCTGCAACTCCTAAGGAAACACTCAGGTGTTTGAATGTTTATAATCATGAATTCATATATTGCTCCTAAAACTGACAGTGTTTTAAAAACTCAAGGATGATCATGATACTTGCATTCAAGCCTTTCACTGCACATGACAGACACCCAACACAAAGGAGCGGAAACAAAAGGAAGAAGTGGCGGCCCCTATACTTGGGAAGCTGGGGGGTGGCACTGGCTCCGGCTGCTGCCAGCAGGTGCAGAGACAATGAGGCCAAGCCTGTGTCCTGCCCCACTTCTCACTCCCCTTGTCTCAGTTTCTCATCATTCCTGAAGGAAACCAACACAAGATGGCTGTCCAAAGCCCCAGGCACATGTCTTCTCCGCAGAGTGGTCCTGCTGCAAAACGATCCACTTTTCTCCATGTACTCATCCCAGGGGGACCACTGATTGTGGTGACTTGCCAGGGGTACCTCTCCCTCACCCAGTGAGTGGAACCAGTGCAATGGAGTCTTTTGGGTCACCTGCCCATGCCTGTGAATGAGGAAGACTCCCTTCCCGAGGCTATGAAGGACAGCCCCTACTAGGACCCCACAGATCAGGTGAGGAGTGCCCCCGAGGAAGAACCAAATCCAAACCAGAGGAAGGGGGAAGGGACAGCGAGGCAGGCAGGCAGGGCAAGCAAACAGGCAACACAATCCACAACTGAGCAGAAATAAACGTGATCTGAAATCACCGCCCAGTCTCACACAGCTAGTGAATGGCGGAGGTGGAATTCAAATCGGGTGTGAGAAACTGCAAAGTCATTGTTCATCACATTCCTTAAAGTTCCCTCTAGATTATCATCCTTAGAACAGATAGAATCTGCTAGAGGGAGGGACCTGAAGGGTGAGAGAAGACAGAGGAGTATTCAAGACATATGGAGATATGGTCCCAACAGAACTTGGAAAGAACAGGAAAGTATGAAGATGTGGAGAATAAGTACAGAGACTCGTCCTGTAGTCTGCCTTCCGCAACGTCATCATTTATGAAATACCTCGTTTTGCATTGTGGAAAGAGCAATATAAAAAGAATGGAGAAGACACCCCACATGTCTGTCCTCAGAAGACTGCAGTCAAAGATGGACACCCTGGTACAGGTGACTGTCACGGGATACGCAAACAAGATAAATGGAACCTTGATACGGCCAACAAACTTTTCTTTATGCAGAATCCAAACACACAAGGAAGAAATCTCAGTCAACAGATGTTTAAAAATACGATTACTGGAAGGATAACAGCTACCGTCCTAAATGCAGATTTTCCAGAGTGTTTAATCCTTTTACCCCATCCTCCGTTTACCTGTGCCACAAATATTTGCTTACTCAAATATCCACTAACTTCTGAAACCCTGCCCACTCTTGTGCTCTCATTCCAAATGAGGACTTGATCTACATCTTGTAGAACTGAATCAACCAGATTACCCCAATCCCAAACCACGCTCTTTCAATGGTGGTTAAACGTGTAAAAGTAGACGATGCATTTCTTTTTTTTTTTTTTTTTTTTTTTAAAGAATATACATTTAGGAGCAAATTTTTTTTTTAAGATTTTATCCATTTATTTGACAAAGAGAGATCACAAGTAGACAGAGAGGCAGGCAGAGAGAGAGAGAGAGAAGCAGGCTCCCTGCTGAGCAGAGAGCCCGACGCGGGACTTGATCCCAGGACCCTGAGATCATGACCTTAGCCGAAGGCAGCGGCTCAGCCCACTGAGCCACCCAGGCGCCCCGACAATGCATTTCTTAATTATGTTGGCTGTGGCATAATTAAGTTGGTCTTTGCCCAAGCCCACGGACAAAGAGAAGCCAGGCACTCTGGTGCTCAGGCTTGGAGTAGTGGCGGCCGGTCCTCGCTCTTGTTCCACAGTAGAAAATGAAATCCAACCTTGCCTTGGATTGACGACCGGAGCCTGCTCAGACAGCTTTCTCCATCCCTAACCACTCAGCTCTCTGTTACCAGGAAAGGGAGAAGACGGGCACCTTCACACAGAGAATGCCTAAACTACTTCTTACTAGTCTTTTCCAAGCTGGGCAATTAGCTATATATACTTCATTCTTCATCATTTACACCCCTTCTACAAAGGAACATGACAATTCCCAACACAACTTTGGTTCAAGCCAATGAAAGAACCAAGAACATGATTAAAAGCTGTGTAGGGCACCTGGGTGGCTCAGTTGGTTAAAGCCTCTGCCTTCGGCTCAGGTCATGGTCTCAGGGTCCTGGGATCGAGCCCCGCATTAAGCTCTCTGCTTGGCAGGGAGCCTGCTTCCCCTTCTCTCTCTCTGCCTGCCTCTCTGCCTACTTGTGATCTCTGTCAGTCAAATAAATAAAATCTTAAAAAGAAAAAAAAAAAAAAAAAAAGCTGTGTAAACGGTTCTAGAGCTTGCCCTGACCCAGTTTTCTTCCAACAGCCGGAGGATCACCCTTCTGGGCCTCTCAGTAGGGCGGGCCCAGTGATTCAGTCTTGCCGATGGGCTGTGAGGAGCAGTGATGCCACATCCTGACTGGAGAATTAATTGCTGGGTGAGAGCCTGAGGTGCTCTCTTGTCCTGTCTCAGTGACCGAGGCGGTCCCATGTTCCAGCTGGTGCAGTTGGGAGATGGTGGAACCTCTGTTATCTTGAGGGACCATACAGAGCCGCCACTCTATGTTTGCCCCACTGACCCATGAAGGACACGGGAACGAGTGACACATGCATTTTTATTGTGCCAAGCCTCTGGGATTTGGCTACAGTGTAAGTCTACTGTGCCTTAATGAAAAAGTTTTCAATCTTAATGAAAAAGTTTTCAATCTAGCAAAAACTTAATGAAAAAGTTCTCGATCTTAATGAAAAATTAGTAAAATACAATAAAGGAAGGCTGACGTTGGCCTAGCCTGCCAAGGTAGTCACCCAGTGTCTGGTGGGGGAGGGAGTAAGTGGATGACATAGCCGAGGTATAGACAGATGAGTGTAGGAAACATTCACTTCCACTTGGGAGTTAATCCGGAAACAGTGATGGAGCAGAGAACATGTAAATATCAACCACATAAATACTGAAAATAATCTGCTGGGTTACTGACGTTCCTCAAGTTCATTTGGGAAGGTTCCTACAAAGGGAATCCTTTTTCTAAGAGCCACTCCTCCCAGGAACCTGAAGACCAGGTGATGCTTCAAGCCAGCAGGAGCCCCCACCCTGAGCTACAGGGTCTCCAACCAGATCACCTAATGTTTGCCATGAGGTGGGAAGATGAGCCATGTCACCCTTTCTCAAGACTTGCACATGGCTGGGGGCCCCTGGGAGGGACTCTGTGCTGCTCCCACTGGTGGGTGCCATTGCCACAGGCCAGCCACAGCTCCTCGTGGCTGACCCCGCTCCCCAAGGGCAGTGACTCCTTCTGACAGTGGCCAGCAGCTTCTCTCATGAGCAGTTCGCTCAACAATCCTAGTGGCAAGAGTGCTGCTCTCTAGGAATGTGATCTCCCACAGGGGCCTCAGGTGAGCAGCTCCTGGGGTCCTCAGTGTCATGCCCCTCCAGCAGCTCAGGTTGTGCCCCTCCAGCCTGGGTGGTGGCTGGCCAAGCATGTGTCCAAGCACACTTCAGAAGGATCAGTGCTGGGCCAGCCTTCTGCGTTGCAGCAATGGTACCAGGGACACAGGCCAAAGGAGCTCTTTACAAAACCTTTCCACGGCCCTCCAAGAACTGCAGATATGGTTACACTTCTAGCTGTCCAGCATGGGCAAGTCCAGGGTCATGAGCCTCTTGAATCAGGGAACACTCTATCTCCCTTAAGAGGGTCTCCTACTATTCCTCAATCCTAAGCATACTGAGGCTCAAGTGTCTACTCAGTGCCTTTGGCAGAAGTCCCGACATCCCATCTTCAGGATCAGGAGCACTTCTCTGACTCTGATCCCAAGCCCTGACCTGCTTAATCCCCAGCAGATGGGTCTGATTCATCCTCAGCATATTCCTGGGTTATGGTCCTGTGGGACCTGCATCTTCTAGGGATTAACGTATCTAAATATCATCAGTGTTCATTAAGAAATATTTCATACTATTCTTTCCCAGCTTAACAAGGCAGTCCTCAGTGCAGTGGAAAATACCCTGGCACAGGAGTAAGGAGCCCCAGAATCTGCTTCCAGATTGTCACTCAGCAGCTGCAAAGCCCAGAAAACAACCCCCCTCCCTAAGCTACAGTTTCTTCACCTGGAAACTGGTGTTAGATCTGCTCTACCTAGCTCAGGGAATGGTTGCAGGACTGACATTAAGTTAAGAGAAGTGAAAGCTCTTTTAGAAACTAATACCAATGCTGAGTACTATTAGTACATTTATTCTTTAATTTGTAAGAAGTGCATATATTTCATTAATAAAAAAACTCCTTATCAATGCCATAAATGCTCAGATTGCAGTACCAAATGACTCAATAACTACTCTGTTCCTTGAGCGTGCAAAGTATCATGAGGGACACAGCCAAGTTTAAGGCCTAGTCTTTTCTTTCTAGTGATTTAAGCCAAGTAGGGGTTATTATTGAATTTAATCTTGTTGCATCTAAAGAGAGTAGAGGAGACTCAGAATATCATCCAAGGCATGTCCCTCACTTAACAGGAAGGGAAACTGAGGCTAACTAATAACCAGCTAATACCCAACAACAGCTATCACATTAGCTAGCGCTTACTATACGGTTCCCATGTGGGAGACTTGCTTACAACCCACAGCAGGATTGTAGCCCAGGCCTGGGACTCCAGTGTCCAAACTCCCCGGCCAGGAGTATTTCCATGAGTCTATATAGATCTACTTTTCTGCATCGGCCCTGTTCATCGAGCTTTCCTTCCAACTGCTTCTCTTTCGAGATTCTCACATTGAGTGTCCTGAAAAGAAGAATTGAAACAGTGGGAAGAACACAGGAACATTATAGGAGGTAGCCTGAAGGAACTGACCATGAGAGAGGAAGGAAGAGATAGAAGCCAAAATGAGAATAACCTAAAATGATCGACATTTTAAGCTACTCTCTAGAGAGCATAATAGATGTGCTGGGGAATTACAGAAAAAATACTGTTTCAGACAAACAGAAACATTTATTTGAGTCCAGGTGATAAAGTATATACCTGTGACGTAACAGAAGAGTAATGATCAGAGACTCCTGAACAATTTTCATTAGACTTAAACAATGAATACTGAAAAATCCTAGAAAGTCTCCTCATGCCACGCTTGGACTGTTGCAGTAGCACATCTACCTACTACGACTACGAGGACCGTGATGGTAAATACTATTCTTACTACACACGCGCGCGTGCACGCACACACACACTTCTTCCTCTATGGTCTTTGGGCTCAGGGAGACTGACAAGAGCATCCGTCCCAAGACACTCCTCTAAAGCAACCCTGGGATATCTGCATGCCGCCTTCCGGGAACGGCATTTCATGACAACCTTTCTGTGTGGGAGCTTCCTTGTTCCCCAAGCAACAGCAGCCCCAGAAGACTGTGACCCCAGCTTCACCAGCATTCTTCCACCTTCGATGGTCAGGGGCTCATGTGGGACCTGTCCTCCAGGTGACAGTCCTACTTCCAGTTCTGCTTATGTGTGGGGAGCCCAGAGCAGGTAACGATTCCTAACCAAGCAGATGTCTACCAGGGAAACTAGACGCTGTGGTGCCCAGTATTCACAAGAGACTTTGGGAAAGGAAGCCCCACCTTTTCTCCCCAAAGGAGGAGAGGGAGAGAGGAACCAGCGTCTCTTCAAGAAACTGTGAGCTTCTCTCCCTCCTCAGCTTCTCCCTGTTGGGAAAGATGAGGTGAGGTTCAGGTTTGGGCTGAGAGGCTGAGATCCCAGGGAAGCAGCTCTTTCTGGAGACCCAAAGGGGCCGACTCCAAACTCAGATGTTCTCCAAACTCAGAACTGGAGGTACAATGGAGACATGATAGTGCTGACCCATGGGGCTGTTGTAAGGATCACATGAGTGAACATGTGGGAATTCCTTGCACCAGTGCTGAGCACACAGCATAGGCTGCCCCAATGTGTGTAGTTCTGCCATCCTTTACAGGCCTGGCTGCATTTCCAGATCACCTGGGAATATCTTCCTCAGCACAGTCACCAACCTCTTCTGCTAAAAACTACCTCAGAGACAAAGCAAAACATTCGATATGATCACAACCCAACTACTGGTATTGTGGTTCACTCATCAGCACAAAAGTTAGCGCTAAGAGATCTTCGACGCCAAGAGTGAAACAGCATGGAATGAGACGGGTCAACCTGTGTGGTTTGCACACTTCTGGCTTCTTAGCCGCAAACTCTCTCTTCATGTGAAATACGAGGTGGAAAACTAAAATAAAACGCTCGTGTGGCTGAACCGGCCCAGGAGATGTGGGATGAGGGCGCTCGTCCTGTTCTGCCCTCTTTGTGGCAGCCCCTGAACCTCAAAGGGACACAAATGAAAAAGGAAACAGGCACCTGGCTGGCTCAATTGGATGAGCATGTGACTCTTGATCTCAGGGATCGTGAGTTCGAGCCCTACATTGGGGGCAGAGATTACTTAAATAATTTTTAAAAATGAATAAATAAAGGAGCACCTGGGTGGCTCAGATGGTTAGCATCTGACTTCAGCTCAAGTCATGATCTCAGAGTTGTGGGATCGGGTCCTTTGTTGGGCTCCCTGCTCAGCAGGGAATCTACTTGTCCTCTCTGTCCCTCTGCCCGTCTCCCCACTCATGCTCTCTCTCTGTCTCAAATAAATAAAATCTTAAACAAACAATTAAATTGGCCAAATGGATCAAACAGCACATTCTCCTAAACTCAGATAGGTATTGATTTGGCTCTACATTGAGCCTTGTAAGTTTTGAGATTATAATTTACCTTCACAATTACATGTAAGGCTTGTCAGAGCCTCCACTCAAAGTATCCCCTGTCCATAACCATCACAGAGAGAAAATTCCGAGGTGGCCCCACCATCAGGGCAGAGGGGCCGGGCAGAGCTGGCTGGGCTAGGCTTGTCCCACACTGGCCTGCTGGCTGCTCCAGGGCTCCCAGCATGCCCGCAGGGCTGCCTTCTCAGGGGCAGGCATCCAGCAAAGGAATGCCAGGGTCACCCACTGGTTCTTTTACTCTTGACCCCAGCATTTAAATCCTGGCCGTCTCACAAGCAGCAGGAGGGCGTTTGCGGTGCCACAGTGGACGGGGGTGAGACGTGTCAACAAGGGTTTACAGGCTGAAGATGTTTACTTCACACTGAACCTGACCCCTCATCAGAAGGACAGACGTCTAGCCCTGTCCTGGTTCAAACGCGAGCTGCAGTGTTAGCCCAAAGGGCCACATTTCAGGCTTGCGACTGAAGAGTTGAGAAGAACTTTTAAAACAAGAAAAACAAAGAAAACGCACAACTGATAGCCAAGGACTTAAAATGACATAAGATTCCATCAGGGCTTTGTGTAAAATTAGATGCCAAATCCAAATTATCCCCAAGTTTACAAACACTCACCAAACAATTCTGCCCCAAGTAGTGCCACCCACTCTTGGCCACACTTGCACCCAAGCCCTGATCTCGAACTCTCTGAACATGGCTGGAAGTGCCCTGCAAGAATGGGAACCCCAGAGCCCCAGCTCCACAAGGCTGCCCACCAGCACCAAAAAGAGTGGCTTCTCTTTTTATTTAAAGCTGCACACTGAGAGGCTGTTTTTTTCTTAATCGTTATTGTTCCTTTTTTCCTCCTGAATGACAAAAATAATACCTGCATGGGGGCACCTGGGTGGCTCAGTGGGTTAAAGCCTCTGCCTTCAGCTCAGGTCATGATCCCAGGGTCCTGGGATCGAGCCCCGCATCGGGCTCTCTGCTCAGCAGGGAGCCTGCTTCCTCCTCTCTCTCTGCCTGCCTCTCTGCCTACTTGTGATCTCTCTCTGTCAAATAAATAAATAAAATCTTTTAAAAAAATAATTCCTGCTTGTTACAGACAAGTGGATTTAGGGTTATAAAATTGAAAAAGTAAAATATCACCTAAAATCTCAGCCTTTGACAACAGCCATTATTAATAATTTGAGAAACAAGAGTTTCATTTCACTATTATCCAGCAAAACAAAACCATAGAACCTATATACTTAAATAGATGCTAGTAGGGAAATGAAATTTTGGTTTTCTATCATGTGCAACAAAACTAAAATGTTCGAAGATACCACCTTATCCTATGATCAAAACCATGAAAATTGTTGGAAAAACACATACCTAAATAAAAGGTCATGAGGCTGGTTCTTACAACTTCATGTTACAGAAAAGAATATTTAAAAAAAAAACTGATAAATGTCTAGTTAGGATTAAGCTGGAAATTCAAAAGCGCAAAACTAACTTGAACTGAATTACTAGGTAGCCAATACATTATTTGTGGTGTCCAGTGGGAAATGAAAATTTGGGTCCCCTTGTTCAAAAATGATTAAGAATTTCAAAAGGGCAGCGACAGAGAATTAAACCATGCACACGCCTTTCTAAGCAAGAAACTGTACAAACCACACACATAGGTCATGTGCCAGGGGAGCCAGCCCTGTCCATGCACATTAATTAAACCATATGACCACCAAGTGTTTACTCTATATTTTTCAGGTCTCAGATCTATCACGTTTGCCTTTAAGATCATTCATCACATTTTCTGAAAAGGTTCAGCTTTCTCTAAGGAATAAATTGGCAAGATGAGAATAAAGCTGGGAAAAAACATGAAAAAAAAAACCAGTTTATTTTTAGCTTGACCTTGATTAAATCACAAGTTTTCTGATGCATTTTCCAGTTGAAATGAATTGGCTATGCAGCTAATATTGTAGAAATACAAAACACTCTGGAATATCAGGTTAGCCAAAATAAAATCTTAAGCTCCATTTCACATCCAAAAATCTACATTTGAGATTATTTACAACATAAGATAGTTTTCTAGGATAAATTTTGGAATACACTTTCAATTTTTTTTTTTTTATAACAAAATATGGGCTTCCTTCCCTATACTCTAATAAGCCGTCACTAAATAGACTTCCCACAAAAGGAAGAGAAAACCTTATCACTTGGTAGATTAAACTGTATAAAATTAAGAATTCTCTTTAGCTCCTTTAAAGTGCAAAAAGTTCGTTTTACGACAAAAATGTGCTGCATAAAGTAGTCATCCTAGCGCCTCCCTGGGTCCCTGGAACGTATTTCCATGTTTAACTTGAGCTGGGTCATGCATAAGAATAGCTTGATCTTTAATACACGATAGGAATACCACGAATTCCTTCTAAACTGCTATAAAAGGCTCACAAAAGCCAACAAAAGGCCTGGACCACATTCCTTGGCAATTATCAGTAGGAGGAGGAGGCAGAGACAGAAGGGGGAAAGTGGTCTGTAAAAGGCGTTGACTACAACCACCAAGCCTCTTCGATTAGGAGAAACAGCTGCAGAAGCTCTTCTCTCTCAAGCAAGGGAGAATCACTTTTGTTCCTGAGGTTTACCCTCCGACCGACAAATGGAACACACGGTCCGAAATTCCCCACTCTTGAGCGGCAGGAGAGACCAGAATAGCTCTCCATACACAAACCAGAACTCTAAGGGACGCATTTTGGAACCCTGGGGGAGTTCTTCAAGCTTCCCCTAGGGTTCAACATTGTCCCCCAATGAATGGTGTCTAACTGTAACGGCTGCAGGGTTTTGGGGGGGCTTGTGGAGAGGCAGGGGTTGAGAAAGAGGACGGTCAGCCTGAGCTTCCTTCTCAGGGTCCAGGGCTAGTCTCGGAGACACAGCGATGCTGCCCATGCCAGATAGAAAAGGGAAGAAAGCTCACATTAAGGTCCTACTGTGTCCTGGAACCTCCCCCAGGGGCTCTGTGCACGTTACAGTATTAACCCACACAAGATCTTACCATGTCGCACGTGAGGAAGCCAACCACAGCTAGTAAGGTCACTTGTCCAAGTCACAGGGCAACAGATAGGCAAGGCTGAGCTTCAAATTCTAGTCAACAGACTTCCAAAATCCCCTGTTTTCTCCTTATTGTTGAAACCCAATGTGGGGTCCTCCGGTGCAGTAATTAAAGCAGGGCTCTGTCTCTATAGACTTTAGAACAATACACAACCACTAAAAGTCATCTGCTTTTTTTTTTTTTTTTTAACCACCAAGCATCAGCAATTCTAAACAATGTCAGTGAGAAGCTCTACCTCCTGGAAAGCAGATACTTTGTCAGCTTAAGTTAAAAACAATTCCCACAGTTACTGTAGCGTTCACCTATTACATATAGAGACTTTCAATTGAGCTTGTCTGTCATATTTACCCTTTGATAAGCAACATATTTACAGGAAAGGTAATTGGAAGAACTCCTACCTTTGCAGTTGCCCCCCACCATACAAACCCAAACACCAACTGATTTCAGAAATAAATTAATATTAGGTCAGAATCTTCTGATTCCACTTCTGACACAGTTCCTGTCTCCAATCCCAGCAGTACCATATATTCTTTTTCTTGTTTTGTTTTAAGAATTTATTCATCCACTTGACAGAGACCACAAGTGGGCAGAGAGGCAGGCAGAGAGAGAGGAGGAAGCCAGCTCCCTGCTGAGCAGAGAGCCTGATGGGGGCTCGATCCCAGGATCCTGGGATCATGACCTGAGCAGAAGGCAGAAGCTTAACCCACTGAGCCACCCAGGCGCCCCATATATTCCTATGTTTAAACAGATTTACCATCAACAGTGAGAGCACAGAGTTTCTTCAATTCTGTTACTCTGTGACCACCTGGAGATTTTGTTTGCATTTAAAATTTAAAAATAGCAAAGAGCAAGAGCAAATTTTACTTCCGATGTGAACTGCTGTATTAAACTAGACTAGTATCTTTAAAACATAAATGTATTTTTTTAATCTTCTGTTGTTTACAAGGTAAAGGGAAAAAATCAAGAAAATAATGACTGCTGCTTACGTGATTTTTACTGAAAACAGTTTTGTCACTCAGAGAACAGGAATGTGAAAAATTGTCTGTCCAGGTGGCCAGCCTGCTGGCAAGCTTGCACCGCCCTCCGTCAAATCGACCCGATGCCGTAGGCAGAAAGGGCATCGGGCAGGAACCGGGGGAAAGCGGTGTGGCTGGCCATGAGTCCAGCTCCTAGGCCACGGTGGTGAACCGTTAAATCCAGGGGGCTGTCCAGCAACACCACGCTTCTGTTCTCTCCTGGTAAGAATGCTCTTACAAACAAATTTATGATTCTGCAACGATCCTTACCTTGGACCCAAGCACCCTTTCTGTGCAAAACTGATGCTTTTCTTCAAATCCAAATGTTTCCAAATCTTTCTCAGATACAAAGACCATCAAGTTCCCAATCTGAGACACAGTGGCAGCAGCACTGGCCACCCTTTCCCAGACCTTCATTCTCCTCCACCCTGCACTTCCCACCAAGCTGTCCACTGGGTTTTTTCAAGCCCTTGGTGATCTGATTACACACAATCTATATCGGCTATTATTTGTAACTACTTAGTTCCCAGACCCAAGGTGAATATTTCTTGAAGATAAAAACCACCACCATACCATTCGAATCTCCTTCATCTGTCCCTTACACAGTCTTGAACACATTATAAAAGCCAGTGACTCATTCTAATTCATTTAACAAGTACTAATACAATGCTTATTATAAGTCAAAGAATTTGACATAATTTTATAGTTGGGCGCCACAAATTTAAATAACAAAGTGTTATACCTATTACAGTAGTAAATCTAAACATGTGATTTCCATATGACCCAACGATTGCCCCCCTTGGGCATTCATCTCAGAGCAATGAAAACATATGTTCACATGAAAATATATACACAAACGTTCATAGCAGCTTTGTTTGCAATAGCCAAAAATAGGTGAACAGTTCAGTTGGTGAATGGTTCAAGAAACTGTGGTACGTACATACCATGGAATGCTGGCCGGCAAAAAAAGGGACGAGCTATTGATGTACTCAACATCTCAGGTAAGTCTCCAGGAAACTATGCTCAGTGAATAAAGTTGATTGCAAAAGGCTACAAATGGCATGATTCCATTCATACAACATTTTTTTGAAAGGACAAACTTATTTTTTTTTTCAAGACTTTATTTATTTGAGAGAGAGAGAGAGCATGAGTTGAGGGGAGGGACAGAGGGAGAAGGAGAAGCAGTTTCCCCGTTGAACAGGTAGCCCAATGCGGGGCTCAATCCCAGGACCTTGAGATCGTGACCTGAGCCAAAGGCAGATGCCTATCCGACTGAGCCACCCAGGTGCTCCTGAAAGGACAAACTTTTAGAAATGGAGAATAATCATCGCCAGGGCTTGCTGGGAAAGGAAGGGAGGTGGGTGTGTCATAAAAGGGCAACATGCAGGATAAAACCACACACAACCGATCACAAGGGCACAACCAAATGAGTACACACAACACTGGGGAGATCTGAATAAGACAGGTGGACTGTATCAATGTTGATATCCTGGTTGCCATATTGTATTATAATCCTGCAAAATGTTACCAGGGGGGCGCGGGGGTGACTAGAGTAAATGGAACATGTACGTGGGAACTCTAGATTATTTCTTACAACTATATCTGAATCTACAATGATCTCAACAAAAGACTTCTGTTAGAAAAGTAGTAAGCCATCAAACTAGTAAGATTTGTTATGCAACAATTATATGGTGCTTACCAATTGCCAGGTAATATTTTAAGCACCTACACATTAGCTCATTGACTCCCATGAACCATATGTGGCTGGTACTGTGGTTATTCCCATTTTGCAGATGGAGAAACTGTAGCACAGAGAGCTTAAACAACTTCTCCAAAGTAGAGTAGCACAGCAAGTAGGTTAACTGTTGGAATCTGATTCCAAGGCAAGCAATCTAGATCCAGAAACCTTCCCTCAGAGATCTCTGCATTTCACCTTCCGAGGCTGGGGTCCACCAAGCAAGGGTTGGGACCCTGAATCCCAACAGTACCTATTCCGGAAGTTCCTCAAATTCAGTCCAAAGTACGACAAATCCTTCTGATCACAAAGCCAATCAAGAACCTCCCAGCCTGTCAACTCTCAGGGAAATAAGTGAAATTACTGGTTTTTAATTTAAATCTTCCATCGTGGGAGGATAACCAGAATGGCTTGCCACAGGGTAACATCTACTCTTCCTCCGTAGGTTGGAAAAGAAAGGGAACAGTTGGGCACATCTGGGAGCACATTTCAGTGGGAAAAAAGTACGAGTCCTAAAAAGCAAAATGCATCTGGGAGTCAATGAAAACGAGAGACTGAAACAGGACCAGGGGACAACGTCACGCTTCATGTGCCCTGGCCCCAGCCCACGGTCCTGCCGCCTGGTCACCAGGGTGCTGTGGCTTTAGCTCTCTGCCTTACCAGCTTCGGGCCCATGCTAGCCAGTGTGAACCCCGGGGACTGAAATCCAGAACCTCTGTGGCATTCCAGAGCCACAGGCCTATAGCAGGACAAGCTGGTTCGGAAGATTTTCAGATTATCAAGTGGGGAAGACAGGAATGTCACGGCCTCTGGGTGGACATTGGGACATTCATCAAAAAGACAGCTAGCATGAAACCGCAGTCTCCCTTTCCCACTGGGGTGGTGGAGAGCTGGGGTATGTGCAGAAGCGGGAGTGTGGACATGCATGTTAGAAATCAAAATTATTTTAGAAGAGAAATCATTTCCCAAGATTCAGAGCTAGAAAGGGCAATGGAGCCCAAATTTTCAAACAACAAACTTCCAACCAGAGGGCCCTGTAACTTAACCCTAATCCCCTGGGCAAATGATGTGAACAGTCAGGCTGATATAATGATCCAGAAAAAAAAAGGGGCAGGGGCCAGACTTTATGGGTCTCTACAGCAGGAGCTCATAAAAATTCTCGGTTAAGCCTTGGTTTATCAGTCGATGAAAATTAAGCCCCACTGTGAACTCTGGGCTGCAAGAAACCACACAGAA
The DNA here is from genome assembly GCF_030435805.1 of Mustela lutreola. Classification (NCBI taxonomy): domain Eukaryota; kingdom Metazoa; phylum Chordata; class Mammalia; order Carnivora; family Mustelidae; genus Mustela; species Mustela lutreola. The sequence continues at coordinate 19,110,689 of NC_081293.1, forward strand.
ATGAAGTTCTTCACAATCTGTGATGCTGAGAAAGAACAACTGGGAACGGAGTTGGGAATGGTCCCCAGGAAAATGGAGTCTCAGCTCACCCGACACCGACAGCCTCAAATGACTCAGACCCACGCGTCAGTTTTCATATTTAAGCAGCATTTCCTTTGCAACAAGGATCCAAAATTTCCAATCAGACGAGAGAGGTAAACAGAGAGTCTTGGCTCCTGCCTTCCCTCCCCGACGTGCTGCTCCTGCTGTTTGCAAGAAAATGCATGACTCCTGGAACCTGTGTCAGCCGCCCCCTCAGAAGGAGGCCACAGACGTGAACATAAGCGCATCACTGGACATGATGAGGGGGAGGCATGGAAAGATCCTGGGTCCCTGGAGTCCCCGAGGAACCTCTACATCAACCCTGGGCCACCTGCCCCCAGACTTTAACTTAAATAGAGGACAGATGTCCCCCTCTGGTGGAAGCCACTCTTTGCTGAGGTTTCTACCGCCAGCTAAACATTTCTTAATTGGTACAACTTGCCCATAATGACTTTGCTCAATAGCTGTATTACGATGATCAGTGATGTCCTCCCTAACCAGCCCAAGGTTGAACCCAGGCACCCTATAGGTCTTTGTGTCCTGGTACCCAGATCTTAAGCCCCCAAGTACTAGAATGCAACACCTCTAAACCTGGCCAACCTTGTCACCTGGAAATCTGGGGCTGGTGCCAAAGGCACAACAGATAAATACAGGAAGATACAGAAAAGGGAGTGGGGGGGTGCACAAGGTGGTGAAGGGGGGGAACCAGGAGGGGGAAAAGTATAAGGGGAAAAAGAGAGACAGGAAACAAACGCCTTTTGAGAACGTGCATTTTTTTTTTTTAAGGGATGCTGCATGCTTTTCAAAATCAGCCTGCTCGGAGTTAAGAAGTCCCTGTGTGCCTGACCTCCGTCTCCGGGCTCTGGAAAGGTTAACTCCCACCAGTGGAGCCCCTCGGCCACATGGCGCAGACGTGTGAATGACCGATGGGCCTCTTGCTCTGCCTGTGCATGACTTGGTGGGGCGAGACATATTTTACATTAGCTTAGGTCCTGACATTCTATCATGTTCCCTGTCAAGAGGCCAAATAGTTCTTGGAACCTTGCACGGCAAGTGACATAGAACAGAACCCTAGCAAACGGGCTGGCTCTCTGCCCTTGAATTAAATGCTCTTCTTACCCCTCCCACGTCCACGGCAGTGGTCTGGCCTGCGGGGCTGGAGCAGACGTCTACCCACGAAAGGTCACCATTCGTTGCCAGCAACTAAGGTACTTCTTATGGAGGGGAGGTTATAAGGTGTGGGGCTACTTGGAAAGGGTTGCCTTTGGCTATCTGCATCATTGAATTGGCAACAGAAAGTGGGATGGGGCCAGCACCCCGGGCTCTGGGTGGAGCACAGCTGAAGGCTGAGGGAATGGCCATCAAAATGACACCTTCCTTTTCTAGCCACAAGCTGTCTTCAGTGAACCCTGTTCTGCCACCCCCAGGGACACTCTGTCAGGCTGTAAGGGGATAACCTCAAATGCCACTCACATGACACTGCCCGGAATGCCGGCGGCCCAGCGACCGGAGTGTCTGTGCCCTCCTTGTGGGGTGTCAGGGCTCTCGCAAGGACGCGAGGTCCTCACAGACACGCAGGACTCCGAACGGACAGCTGCCAGCAAGGGCAACTCCTGGGGAGGAGACTACGCATCTCGAAAGTGCTTCTCTCTCCAGCCTCTCATCCCCGCACAGCCATCTGCGGCCTCTCCGGGGCTCCGCGCTGCTCCCCAGGCCACCGTCTCCTGTATTGACGGAGGGTCCTGCTGTCTGCCCGGGACCAGGCAGGGCGTTAGAGGCAGTGCCAGGAAACAGAAGGCAAAGACTCTGCCCACAGGGCGTACAATATCTCATTTAAGAGACGAGGTCTTTTGAAAACAAAACAGAGGAACACAGGGGAAAGGAAGGAAAAATAAAACGACGAAATCAGAGAGGATGACAAGCCATAAGAGGCTGTTAACTATAGGAAACAAACTGAAGGTTGCTGGAGGCACCGGCGGGGGGGGGGGGGGGGGGTGCGGTGGTAGAAAGGGTACCTGGGTGATGGGCAGTAAGGAGGGCTTGTGATGTCAGGAGCGCTGGGTGTGGTATGCAACTGATGAACCACTAAAGTCTACCTCTGAAACTAGTTAAAAAAAAAAAAGAAAGAAAGAAAGAAACAAGGTCTTTTTTTTTTTTTATGAACCACTGAAGTCTACCTCTGAAACTAGTTAAAAAAAAAAGAAAGAAAGAAAGAAAGAAGGTCTTTTTTTTTTTTTTGATGAACCACTAAATTCCACCTCAAAAACTAGTAAAAAAAAGAAAGAAAGAAAAAAGAAACAAGGTCTTTTTTTTTTTTTTTTTTTTTTTTAATGTGAGGGAATCGCCAACAGAATCAATCATGGTAATGTGGGAATTGCATTCGCTGGAGCTCAGAGGAGGCAGGTGTCACAAGACAAAGGGACAATCAGCAAAGACTTGTCGGAAGAGGCAGGACCTGAGGAAGAGCTTGAGGAAGGACTGGGGACCAGACAGAACTAAAGGAGAAAGGGATGGCAAATATGCGCTAACCAGCGCACCAGGACGAGGTGAGGTCGGGAGCCAGGACAGGACCAGCGCGGGCGGCACGCTAGGGGGCCATGAAAAGCAAACCCACAAAGGTGGGACTCTGCCACACATCTGGTCACCTGCACTGCAAGCCCACAGATAATGCATCCCCTTTCTGCTGTGAACACTTCTGTATTCCTAACCCCCCAGCATGTGCCTGGCTCATAGTCTGCGCTTAATAAATGTCCAGGAATGAATGAGTGCATAGTGTTTGGCACCCTCAACGACGCTGGAGGTCCCAAACCAAGAAACAAAATCATACTTAAAGGCGAGCACTGCCAATTCAAATGCCCTCAGGGTCAGGCAGGTGGCAATTTAGCTAGGAGGGGGCAGTGGGGAGCAGTGGGGAGCCCAATGAGTGGATGCCCCAGCTTCAGGGGGCTCACCCCAAATGACGTGGCCCAGCACTGCCACCAATGTACATGAGCCCAGTATTGCCAGATCTTTCTACCGTTATGAGAAATCCCCCCATTTTTATGCATTAGCAATGAATTTATTTTTTTTTATTTAATGTATGTGCCAAGCAGAACACGCCATTTGGAGCTCTATTTGGCCTGTTAGGGGTCTTTGGCTAATGAGGACAAATTTTTTGTTGACGTTTATAATCTAAAAAAGTCCCCAGTGCAAACGAATGTATGAAAATGGAGGTAAGCATGGGATTTCCCTTAGGGGAGGGGACTGTGGACTAGAAGGGCCTTTTAGGAACCTAGAAATGTCCCATATGTGGATCTAGCTTGTGGTTACAAGAGTGAGGACACGTTTAAAATCCCATTGAGCTGCAAACTTAAGAGTTGTATACTCTATGCCATGTAGGTTATAATTCAATTTAAAATGTAAAACTGAGGGGCACCTGGGTGGCTCAGTTGGTTAAGAGTCTATGATCTCAGGGGCCTCAGATTGAGCCACGTGTCGGGCTCTCTGCTTGGTGGGGAGCCTGCTTCTCCCTCTGCCTGCCACTTCCCCTGCTTGTGTGCACATTCTCTCTCTCTCTGTCAAATGAATAAAAATCTTCTTAAAATAATAATAAAATCTTAAAAAAAAAAATAAAATAAAACTAGCAAGTAAACCCAAGTCCCCAAGAGCTGAATAAAACACTCTCTAGAGTTTGCTTCCAGTGGTGCTGTCCTTTCCACCTAAAATTCCCTTCTGCCGCTAGCTCTTTGCACCCTGCTGCCACCTTATTTGTCCTAAAAGCGGTGGCCCAGGTAGCACTTCCTTCATGAAGCCTTTCTTGGCCCAAGTCTGAGCTTGGCCAATCTGGGCATTCCCAGACACAGTGCAGTGAGTGCCTTCTCCACCTGGCCAAGCTTCCATTACCTCCCTGCCTCCCTTGGAGCTCCTGAGTTTCTGGGGACGGGGACTGTGTTCTGTTCCCTGTGGCCCAAGTCTGGCCCCCCAGTGGAGCACCCAGTCTGATGTGATAGCTCATCCTCCTGGCAATCTGCAAATAGGATGCTTTCCACGCCGCCGCCTCCCCCCCCAATTATCCTAGAAAAGACAGAGCATAGAATCTGGAAACATGAGATCTGGAGAAAAGAGCCAGGAGACTAGTGGTATCCTTAGTGAGAAGCTGCAGTAACTTCCTTTGAGAGAGGAAGAGGGTATATGTAGGAGTCAAGAGTGCCCTGCCTGATTGACACAAGGGTAGGGCCAGGGGTGCTCAGACTCTAATGGGCACCAGAATCACTGCAGGATTTCTTAAAAACAGATTCCTGAGTCCTCCCCAGACCTGCACACCTGCAGGTCCAGAACAGGACCTGAGAATCTTCATTCCTAACTAGTCTCCCAGTGATGTCAATGGTCTTGGTCTGGGGATGTCCCCGGGAGTGGCGCTAGACGACCACAGCTAGTAAGTGCCAATCATCACAATGCATCAGTATTCTTTCTCTTGCTCATTTAACCGACTTACGTTAAATTCTACCATGTACAAAGCTGTATAAATGATGCAAACGTAATTACGACCGATAGCTGCATTCTCACCTTGGTCACCAGAAAATGCATTGCCCCTCCTCAGTGCCCTTTGTCAGATCTGCTATTGAAGCAGAAAATGACACCAATGTTCAGCCACTCCCCAATGCTCAGATGGTCTCAGGTGCAAAGTCTTAACTCAGAATAAAGTTTTCAAGGTCCTTGCCCAACATCAAGCTCATCTGTTTCTCCAAACGTCTCCAGTCAAACAAGCAATTTTCCCGGACTTCCCTTCAGTATAATGCCTCCCTCATTTAACCAAAAGAGGAGTTGGGTTATAGGGTTTGGTATTCAGGCCTGGGTCAGGAGCAGATGAATTTCCCTAGAGACCAGCAAAGGGTCCAGAGAAGAGTCAGAGGATGGAGACATCTCTCCAGTCGATAGGCAAGCACACTGTTCCGAAACTACACCCCTTCCCTGTCCCAGGCGGGAGTCACATTCTGACATATTCGGTTACAACTGAGTGCCTGGGCATTAAACTAAGTGGCCCAAGACACGGAATGTCTGGGCACCAGGCAGTTGGACTATTTATGCCCTCTATACCTGTGGAAGCTGAGATTTAATGATTTATTCCGTGTTAAATTTCCAATCCTGGGCTTCCAGGCGGCAGAGGAATAAAGCGCTTCAGTTCAGCTGGGGACTCTGGGTCATCATTCAGCAGAAGCCGGAAAACTGAGCGATTTCTGCACCCTGGGATATCATCTCACTCTCTAAGAATGTCCTAAAGAAATCCAATGACAGATGGAAGTCTTGAGAACCCTTTGAAGCAGCAACACCTGAGAAGTTCAAGCCTTTCCTCTCAATGAACGTGGAACTCAAGCAGTAAAGGCACAACCTCTGAACCATGGACATCATATTCTGCTGGTGTCTCTTTCCTGATACACCTGTGACTCATTGTAGGAGACCGCCGGCCAGATTTATCCCTACTGCTTGAGTGAAATGTAACAGTCAGTTCTCATTATCAGATTAGGAAGCAATACAGAGGTACGTTCTAACAGAATCAGTCACCCTCCAATGGTAAGACGCAGTGTGCTCCCATAGTTTGGAAATGACTATTGTAACCCAAAGCATCATTAGCTCTTCACTGCAAGCAGTTACTCAGAATCCAAACCCCAACCCTTCTCTCCATCTGTCTGTCTTTGCATTCGTAGCTTGAGTGCAATGAAATGGTTAGCGCCCATTTCACTGGATTTGCCTCCATGGCAAGAATATCACCTTTCACACGTACGTCTAGAAGGCTTCCAAGGCCGTGAACCAACTTACCTACTGCTTCATCAGGGTCCTCTTCCCTCACATGGTAGCTACACAGGCTTCCACCAATAGAGGCCAACCCAGCCCAGCCAAGATGACTGTGGCTGCGAATACAGTCACTCCATTCAGAGGGACAGAGCAGTGTGAATGGCAGAACCATCTTCATTTTGAGGACCAGTGCTGCTTTTGGGTTTTGGTTTCAATCCTGAGTTCTTCCAACCACACAGGAAGCTGCCTGTTTTGTGGACTTCTGTGTTGGTATCATTGGGAAATCTATGGCTACAATAATGTTTGGCACATGGCGGGTGCTCAATCAATAACTGACGGATGAGTAACTCTACTAGAAAACACCCACCACAAGGACCAGGTGGAAATACAGAGGAAAGTCACAAAGCTTCTCCTACCATGGGGGTTGCTCCTCTTGGCTCTGTCAGACCCATTTGGTGAAAAGAAACTTGAGAAATTTAAACTGGGGCCAAATACGTCACGAGTTCATTCCTTTGTACCAATTAAATGGGCTAAAGACCATGTGAAAACAAGGTCAGTTGGGGCACCTGACTGACTCAATGTGTAGAGCATACGACTCTTGACTTTGGGGTTGTGAGTTCAAGCCCCACGCTGGACATAGAGACTACTTTAAAAAAATGAAATCTTAAAAAAATAAAAATAAAAATAAACAAACAAGCAAAAACACAAAAACCCCAGGTCAGTTTATTAAGAATAGGGCTAATTGTCAGTCAATAATGATATTTAAAAAAAAAAAAAAAAAAACACAGAAGTCCTGTAATTTAAATTATGAGTCACTAGTAGGTTTGGAAGCACTTTTATATAGGCTGATAGTCTCATATATATATACACACCTTCCCACTTTTAACGGTCAAAAGACACTCAGTAAAATATCTTATTTTATATTTGACAAAATAGAACACACATTATCATATTCCTTGGTACTTGACTTTGTAAAGAAATAACACACCATTTAAAATGAGAGTTTCACTGTTAGGCAAGAAAGTAATTCAATAAAACAGAAAGAAGTAAGTGGGGCGCCTCAGTGGCTCAGTTAGTTGAGTGTCTACCTTTGGTTCAGGTCATGATCTCAGGGTCCTGTGATGGAGTCCCGCATCGGGCTCTCGGGGAGTCGCTTCTCCTTCTGCCTCCCCCCACCACCCCCTCCCAGCGCTCGTGCTCTCCCTCCCTCACTCTCTCTAGCAAACATAAGTAAATAAAATCTTAAAAATAAAAAAGAAAGAAGTAACCAATTTGCCAACAGTTCAGTTTAAAAACAGCCATAACTGAGATAGACAAATAGCTAGAAACACATAATTTGCCAAAACTGACCCATGAAGAAATTGAAAAATCTAAGAAAACCTGTAACAAGTAAGAGGATTGAGTCATTAACCAAAAACCTCCCAATAAGGAAAATCCCAGGACCAAAAGACTTCACTGGTGGATTCTATCAAACATTTGAAATATTAACATCATTCTTTCTCAAACTGCTACCAGAAAATTGATGAAATGTAACAGTCCTAACTCATTCTGAGGCTTCCTAACTCATTCTGAGGCTAGCATAACCCTGACACCAAAGTCAGTAAAAGACACTATAGGTAAAGGAAACTAAAAACCAATATTCCTTATTAATGTTGATATAAAATTTTCAATAAAATGCTAGTAAACTAAATTCAGCTGCAAATTAAAGGACTTATATACCATGACCAAATAGAATTTATTTCCAGAATGCAAATATGGTTCACCATACAAAAATCAATCATTGTAATACACCATATTAATAGAATAAAGGGGGGAAAAAACACATGGTCATCTCAATTGATGCAGAAGGATCAGACAAAATCCAACATGATAAAAACACTCAGTAAATTAGGACAAGAAGGGAACTTTTATTAAAGTAAAGCATTTGTGGGGTGCCTGTGTGTCTCAAGGGGTTAAGCCTCTGCCTTCGGCTCAGGTCATGATCTCAGGGTCCTGGAATCAAACCCTTCATCAGGCTCTCTGCTTAGATGAGAGAACTTCATAGGACTCTCTGCTCAGCAGGGAGCCTGCTTCCCCTTCTCTCTCTGCCTACTTGTGATTTCTCCCTGTCAGATAAATAAAATCTTAAAAAAAAAAAAAAAAAAAGCAAAGCATTTGTGAAAAACTCACAGCTAACACCATTCTCAATGGTGAAAGACTGAAAGCTTTTCCCCTGAGATCAGGATCAAGACAGACGCCCATTTTCACCATTTCTATCTAAGAGAGTACTGAAGTTTTAGTCTGAACAATTAGGCAAGAAAAAGAAACAAAAGGTACTCAGATTGGAAAGGAAGAAGTAAAAGTATTTCTGTGTGCAGATGGAATGATATAATATGCTGAAAACCCTAAAAATTCCACACTCCCAAAAAACCTATTAGAGCCAATTGACAAATCAATAAAATTGCAGGGTACAAAATTAACACAGAAATCAGTTGAATTTCTATGCACTCTGCAATGAACAAAGCATAAAGGAAATCATGAAACAATTTCATTTACAATAGCATCAAAAAGAGCAGATGAAAGACTTATACATTGAAAACTACAAAACATTGCTGAAAAATATTAAAGAACACATCAATGAATGGAAAAACATTCCATATACATGCATTGGAGAACCTAATAATATTGTTAAGAAGTCAGTACTACCCAAAGTGATCTATAGATTCAATCCTATCTCTATCAAAATCTCAATGAAATTTTTGGCAGAAATAGAAAAATCCATCCTAAAATTCAACCGATCCTGAATAATCTTTAAAAAGAAGAATAAAATTGGGAGACTCACACTTTCTGATTTAAAGCTTACCATAAAGCTACAGTCATCCAAACAGTGTGGTACTGGAATAAAATTAGAAATATAGGCCAATGGAATGAAATACAGTCCAGGGAAGAAACCTCATTTATATGGGGAAAGGGCCAACTTTTCCAATAAACAGTGCTGGGAAAACTGGATCTCCACATGTAAAAGAACAATATTAGACCCTTACCCTATACAATATATATATATATATATATATATATATATATATATATATATATTAAAAAACTCAAAACGGATCAAAGAGCTAAACTACAAACCTCTTTTTTTTTTTTAAGATTTTATTCATTTACTTATTTGAGAGAGAAAAAACACAGGAGCAGGGGGAGGGAAAGAATCCCAAGCAGACTCCACGTGGAGTGCTGAGCTAACATGGGGCTTGATCCCAGGACCCCAAGATCATGACCTGAGCCAAAACCAAGAGTGAGACACTCAACCAACTGAGCCACCCAGGCACCCCAATTACAAACCTCTTAGGAGAAAACATAGAAGAAAATATCATGACTTTGGAATTGGCAATGACTTCTTTGATATGCCACCAAAAGCACAAGCAACAAGAGACAAATGAATAAACTGGACTTCATAAGAATTAAAAACTTGTGCACATTGAAGGACATGATCGAGGAGTGAGGAGACAGCCCACACGATGGGAGAAAATACATGCAAATCATGTATCTGATAAAGAATTTATATCCAGAATATATAAAGAAATCCTACAATTCAGTAACAAAAAACAAACAATTCAAAAGAGAGGTAAAGGACAAAAGACTTGAGTAGATATTTCTCCAGAGAATATATGTAAGTGGCCAATAAACATATGAAAAGATGCTCAACACCGTTAGTTACTAGAGTAACGCAAGTCAAACCTATACCGAGGTAACACCACTCACTACAGTCTACTTCTCCCTCTACCTTTGCCCTGGCTTGTGCTCTCTTTCTTGCTCACTCTCTCTCAAATATATGAATAAAATCTTTAAAAACAAACAAACAAAAATAACAAGTATTTGGGGGGCATCTGGCTGGCTCCATCAGTAGGGCATGCAACTCACGCATGGGTTGTGAGTTCAAGCCCTACCTTGGGTGTAGAGATTACTTAAAAACAAAATCTTTAAAAATAACAATACTAATGAATATTTTTGAGGATATGTTCCTTGCTGATGGGAATGTAAAATGGTACAGCCTCTGTAGAAACTGGTTTGGCAGTACCTCAAAAAGCTGAACATAGAATTAAACATAGAATTATCATAGGATGCAGCAATTCCACTCCCAGGTACACACCTAAAAGAATGGAAACTGATCCTTTCATATCAATGGTCATGGAAGCATTATTCACAATAACCAACAGGTAGAAACAATCCATGCGTCCACCATGTGGACAAACAAAATACATACACTGGAAAATTCTCAGTCATCGAATGGGGTAAACTCTGAAACACGCTAAAATATGGATGAATTTTGAAAACATGATCCTAAGTGAAATACACCAGACACAAAAAGTTCAACTACTTTATGATCCCATGTATATGAGATACCTAAATTAGGCAAATTCACAGAGGCAGAAAGTAGACTGGAGGTTACCAGGGCCTCCTGAGGAAAGGAGAAATGGGAAGTTACTTCTTAATGGGTACAGAGTTTCTACTTGAAAATTCTTTATCAGATACATGATGTGCATGTATTTTCTCCCATCCTGTGGGCTGTCTCCTCACTCCTCGATCATGTCCTTCAATGTGCACAAGTTTTTAATTCTTATGAAGTCCAGTTTATTCATTTGTCTCTTGTTGCTTGTGCTTTTGGTGGCATATCAAAGAAGTCATTGCCAATTCTAAGACAAAAAAGTTAAGGAAACAATGTGGACAGCCAGCGACACAACACTGTAAATGTATTTAATATCACTGAATTGTTAAGCTTAAAAATGATTATATGTATTTTGCCACAAGGTAAAAATGGCTATGGCTGTTCATTTGAAATTACTCATTTCCAGGGTTTTAAAATAATTGCCACCATTCAATATAGTCATCTGAAAGCCCTATTTAAGTAATTTTTAATACCCATCCTCTGAAAGCACTTGAAATGACAAAATCTATTTTATGAGTGACATGATTTGACAAAGAGATGAAAAACCCATTCTAAATATTTGCAATCCCTAACCTCCCCCTCCCTTTGATTATGTCATAGCTTCTTGATGATACCAAGAATACCGAGAAATAGAAACACCATTTCTATCTCGGTGTATACACTACATCTGTTGTCACAAATTCACAAAATGCTGAGGCTCCTGCTGGCTCTCGGTAGAGCAGGCGATTTTTAATCTTGGAATCCTGAGTTTGAGCCCCATGTTGGGTGCAGAGTTTATTGAAAAGAATAACAATAACAAATTCACAAAATGCCATCACTGTCTGGCCCTACCCTATAGTGTGGAAAGAGAAGCCACAGAAGCAAGGCTCTCAGTGCAATTTTACTTAGAACAAACTCACCAGGGGTGCCTGGGTGGCTCAGTTGTTATGCATCTGCCTTTGGCTCAGGGCATGATCCCAGGGTCCTGGGATCAAGCCCTGCATAGGGCTCCCTGCTTAGCGGGAAGCCTGCTTTTCCCTCTCCCACTCCCCCAGCTTGTGTTTCCTCTCTCACTGTCAAATAAATAAATAAATCTTAAAAAACAAAACAAAACAAAAAACTGGCCAGATTTAAATACCCACTAACAGCGCAGAAAACCACCATGGACTTCCAACAAACAGGATGTTAAATAGTTGTACATGACCAGTGCAAAACACAGATTAAGCAATTACCCCTTAAAGCTCCTTACCCCCACCCCACCACTGCTCCCCACACACATACCTTGCTGGGAGGGAAGGCTGGTCCCATACGACCAAGGCTCAAGATTACCAAAAGAAGCTAATATTCTAGGGGCGCCTGGGTGGCTCAGTGGGTTAAAGCCTCTGCCTTTGGCTCGGGTCATAATCTCAGGTCCTGGGATGGAGCCCCGCATCGCATCGGGCTCTCTGCTCAGCAGGGAGCCTGCTTCCTCCTCTCTCTCTGCCTGCCTCTCTGCCTACTTGTGATCTCTGTCTGTCAAATAAATAAAATCTTTAAAAAAAAAAAAAGAAGAAGAAGAAGAAGCTAATATTCTGGGGCTCCCTGAGTTGCTCAGTCATTAAGCATCTGCCTTGAGCTCAGGTCAGGATCCCAGGGTCTTGGGATCAAACCCCACATCAGGCTCCCTGCTCAGCGGGAAGCCTGCTTCCCTCTCTCCCACTACCGCCCAGCTTGAGGTCCCTCTCTCACTGTGTGTGTGTGTCTCTCTCTCTGTCAAATAAATAAATAAATAAAACTTTAAATAAAACAAAAAAAGCAGGTGGTGTTCTGGATTTCTTCCTCTCTGAGTCTTTAGTCTGCTTTATTTTTCTTCAACCTTCTTAGCTGCATGGGTTTTTTGGTCCATGCCTATCTCCTGGAAGCTAAGCTCCATGAGGACAGGTTTGCCTCTGTTGCTCATCCTTGTCGTCCCTAAAGCAGAGCCTGAGCCAGGGAGACCTCAGCCAACATGCACTGAACCAAGAGACTGCAAGAGCTGGGCTAGATGACAGATTCTCGTGCTGATGAAGATGTCCAGTATCTTGGTTGTGTCAAGGTCAATGACCTGGTTGTGCACGGGACTACAGTTTTGAAGATGTCAGTCTTGGGAGGAAGTGGATACAGGGTACACAGGACCTCTCTGTTACCTCGTACTGCTGCATGTGAATCTACAGTGATTTCAATAAAAAGTTTAGTTTTACAAACTTACAAAAAAAGCTTACAAACAAAAAATATAAGCAAGCAAGCAAATGCCTCAAACATTCTATGAAATACCTGTCCAGTATGCTTCAAAACTAGCAAGCTTGTGAAAAATAAAAAAAGATGGAGAAACTGTCACAGAGTGAGACTAAAGGGGACATGACAACTGTGTGTCACATGGGATCCCAGTACAGAAAAAAGACTTCAGTGTGTAAACTAGGGAAATGTGAACATGCCTATGACTTAGCCAGTAGTATTATACCAACGTTAACTTCTTAAGTTTTGACAAATGTTCGTATACAAGCTGTTAACATTAAGGGAAGTTGGGTGAAAGCTGTTAGGAGAACACTGTACAATTTCTTTGCAACTTTTTACTTTTACTCAACCTCGAATTATTCCAAAATAAAAGTTATTTGGAAAAAATGTAGTGTTGGGGGCGCCTGGGTGGCTCAGTGGGTTAGGCCGCTGCCTTCAGCTCAGGTCATGATCTCAGGGTCCTGGGATCGAGTCCCGCATCGGGCTCTCTGCTCAGCAGGGGGCCTGCTTCCCTCTCTCTCTCTCTCTGCCTGCCTCTCCGTCTACTTGTGATCTCTCTCTGTCAAATAAATAAATAAAATCTTTAAAAAAAAAAAAAAAAAAAAATGTAGTGTTGGAAGAGAAATGTCTAATAATGTACCAGACAGTTAACCAGAACTACATTTGCTTTACTCTTGAGATAAAAGTCATGTAAGTCTAAGCAATAAAAAAGGTGAAGTGTCCACTCTTTTTTTTTGTTTAAGATTATTTATTTATTTATTTTTTATTTGACAAAGAGAGAGAATGGGAACACAAGCAGGGGGAGTGGGAGAGGGAGAAGGAGGCTTCCTGCTGAGCAGGGAGTCCGATGATGCGGGTCTCTATTCCATCCCAGGAGCCTGGGATCATGACCTGAGCCCAAGGCAGATGCTTAACGACGGAGTCACCCAGGCGCCCCAATGTTCACGTCGTATAAACAATTATGCTGCAGCTTAAATCCACAGTTCCTTATCCAAAGTCCTTGTGGCCAGATTTGTTTTGGAATTTAGCACCTATTCGAGTTCAAGAAGAAGCGTGACACCTGTGTTGTACATTACACCCCTGAGGGACCAGGCTGTACCTTCTCATAGCACAGTGGAGGCCTGACGGTCACGTGATAAGGGATAAGTAAAGACTACAAACAGCTGCCCCTTCTTCCAGGAAAGATTCTATTGCCAAATGTTTGCAAAAAACTTCCAATTTCGTGAGCTATTTGGATTTTAAAATAGTGGCAAGCTGGACCGAAATAATGGAGTTCCCAGTGAATAAAGCTTTTGATTTTTAATGTTAGACTTCCAGATTCCTAAAAACTAGCACCTTGGTCTCTCCCCAGTCTGTCCCTTGCCTTCTCCCTCTCCATCTCTCCCTCCCCCCCCCCTCTCTGGTTTGCTCTCCCTCTCCCTCTTCTCCATTCCTACCTCCCCCTCTCTCTCCACATCCTTCTCCCTCTCTCTCCCCCCCCCCTTCCATTTCGGAGTAGCCCTCAAGAACTAGAGACAACACGCAGGGCCTTCTAGAATACTGATAACATTTTATTTCTTAATCCAAGACTCTTCAGAAGGGTAAAAATTCACTGAGATTTGCCTGTACAATTTGGCCACTTTTCTGTATGTACGTTAATGTTGATGAAACTTTTTTTTTTTTTCCAAAAGCAGCCATCACACCATTACATTTAAGTCACAAAATGTTAGCACTGCAAGAAATCTCTCCCTCGAGACAGATGCAGTCTCATTCCTTGTAAGACACAGCTCCAGAGTGGTGCAGCAATCTGCCCAATGTCACACAGCAATGGGGGGACAGGGCTGACTCCCAGCTCAACTCTCAGTACAGGGCTCTTCCTGTTATACAAAAACATGAGATTTCTGTTTCAAACATTTGTTCTACAATATGTGTTACTAATTAACTGGGGAAACTTGTAATACCATCATATTGGAGTTAATACCACAACATTTTTTGCTCATTTAGGTTTATTTTTTCCCATGAAATTACTGAACTGATGTCTGGATCAGATGTCTCCCTTTAATTTGGTGTAAACTATGCTCCTCTCTAATAATGCGTAAAACCATCAATGACCATAAATACGATTTAAGTGTTTTGTCATATCATCCAACTTAATCATTCAGCTATAAATATATCATGGATGATTTAAATCACACTGATCAGGCTTATCACTAAAAAAGTGTGAGCCTTCTGGATACCTACGACATTTTTGAGGTTGGAAAAGGAAACATGATTTGAGTGCCTTTAGTTTATGTATTTTTAATATCCTACTACTTTCAGTACCCTATGACTCACTCAGATTTTCCTTTTGTTAAATTCACGGTCTTCCTTTACACGAGTTCACAAGCTCACTATCCGGGGCCATACTAGAAAAACAATGAGCTTAAATTGGGATACACATAATGCTTTCTTCCACTGGAAAAATAAATAATCTAGAAAAATCCATACAAGCAGAAAATTCCAAATGTCAGGCATCTGTAAAAACCTAGTTCTCTCAAATCCAACTGGAATTTCCATAAAAGAAAACCATCTTCAAATCAGCAATTCATAGCTAGGCTTCAGACTGTAAATCCCTGATATTCTATGCTAAATTTGTGGGGGGGGGGGGGTGTAGGAGACCCATTCTTCCATCAGAATCTCAAAGGAAACTGTGACTATTAATAAAGGAGGGGTGAGAGAAAGAACCATTAGCTATTATAAATAAATAGAGGGAAGCAAGGTCTGGATGTGAGACCCTCCCCTTCCCCCCCTCCCAGTTCCTATCACAGGTTTTACAAAATATCTAGAGTCCTGGCCACATTGTATAACACTGTAACCTGGACCCTCGTAACAGTCCTGTGAGACAGGCAGGCCAACCTGACCCCATTTTGTGGATGAAGAAAGTAAAGAACTTGTCAAGGCTCCAGGTTAATAAATGTAGACACATGATGCTGGGAATTCAGTGTGCATTTAAAACGGTTCCCAGCGAAACAAAATGCACATTCCTGTTAAAGACAGCAGAGCACTGAAGACCACTGTCACCACCATAGCACACTGTGTTTTAACAAACTCTCACATTATGTGTTGTATATATAAGTGCAATTTTCGATGCAAGAGTTGTCATTTATGCTCCATGTGGCATGCAAAAAAAAAAAAAAAAAATAGTTCTGCCTTATCTCACTACCTCCATCCTACCTCCACGTCTTCCCCCACCCACGGCCACTGCAAATTCTACGTTTATTTTCCATGTCCCTTCCAGCCATTCCCTTCCAGGCACTAAACTCACCAAAGCTGGAAATGTCTCTCCCCCGATCCCTGCCTAACCTGACGCTGGCGTCTCTTCCTGCCTGCCCTCCCAGAGGCCCCTCCTCTTCACCTCTCGCCGTGGACTACTAGGGACTTGCTAACCAAAATAGCAAAGAAAAATACATTCCAGCACCCCCTCCTATCTAGGTGTTTAAATGCCACAGCTATCTTTCAGCTACCCGATGACCGTTCTGAGCACAGACACAGCTGTCAACAGAGGACAGAAAACAAGAAAGTCCCTGCGCGTTTGACCTGACAGAAGACAGGTTTGTCACCCGTCTCCAAGTCGAAAATAGATCACCCACCTCTCTGAAGGGCAGTGCCTGAGTTTCCACTCTTATCACAGAGCCCTCCAGCAGCTACAAGAAACGCGTGCAGCAGTTGATGGCATGAAATGTACAATCAGCAACAGGCTTTCGAAATAACTTCTTTTTGACGGGCCCGCCAAGGACAGGACGGCAACGAAGCCGTAAGGTCACGTGTGAAAGGGCTGCGCTTCCAGGAAAAGCCCACGCGATGTCTCTCCCAGGCCAACTGCTGATCCAGTCACCCCTTCTACCAATGACCATCCTTTTTTTTTTTTTTTTTTTTAAGATTTTATCTTTCTATCTATCTATTTATTTTAGAGAGAGAGAAAGAGGGAGGACACCTATGCAGGATGCGCGGCAGGGACTGAGGGATCGGAAAGAGAATCTCAAGTAGATCTCCCGCTGAGCAGGAAGCTGGGGCGGGGGGGCCTGACCCCACCACCCAGAGATCATGACCTGAGCCAAAACCAAGAGCCAGACACCCAACCGACTCAGCCACCCAGGCACCCTGACAAATGACCAAACATTTCACAAAGGAAGTTGCCACTTCATTTCAGGCTCCATCGGAGAAGCAGATCTGGGAACCCAGGCTAGAGCTTCTGTCAGTCTACTCACTTCTCAAGATGCCGGGATCTACCACAATCATCAGATGTCCCACCAACAGCTCTATTGTCTCCTTCACGGTTACTTTTTGCAAGTGATGGTTTCGGTGGTCCTGAGCTCCAAGAGATCTATATCCGACTGAAACAGCTTATTAGACTGCTTCACAGATAGTGAAATAAACACACAATGAAAAAGTCTACGGTTCCTTTTTGCAAATTACACAAAAAGTATTAATATCTCAGCTTTTCACACAATTCTACGATTAGGTAAGATGAACAAATTATGTAGAAATAGCATACCAGGAGCGCCTGGGTGGCTCAGTGGGTTAGGCCTCTGCCTTTGGCTCAGGTCATGATCTAGGATCCTGGGATCAAGCCCCACATGGGGCTCTCTGCTCAGCGGGGAGCCTGCTTCCCCCTCTCTCTCTGCCTGCCTCTCTGCCCACTTGTGATCTCTCCCTCTGACAAATGAATAAATAAAATTTTTAAATAAAATAAAAAAGGAAGAAAGAAATAGCATACCAAAGTTTCAGATGCCACTTCTCCATTACTAGTTGGAACCTGCCTGACTTCCACAGGACTCCGCAGCACACACACTTCTACCCTTACGAAGGTAGGGTAATGAGGTTCTGTTCTAGTGAATTCTGTGCCATGACAAGATCAGAAGTTCCCAGTTTCTTCCTCCCTCCCTCCTTTCCTTCCTTTCTTTCTTCTTCTTTTTCTTTCCTTTTTTTCCTTTTGACTGTAACCATGTCTTCGGCAAATGATAATTCTTTTCCTTCTGTTTTTTCCTTAACTGACACTGTAGGAGAAATCTTTCTATGGATTTTTTTAAAGGTTTTATTTATTTATTTCACAGACAGAGATCACAGGTAGAGGGGCAGGCAGAGAGAGAGAGAGGAGGAAGCAGACTCCCCGCTGAGCAGAGAGCTCGATCCCAGGACCCTGGGATTATGACTGGAACCAAAGGCAGAGGCTTTAACCCACTGAGCCACCCAGATGCCCCTCTGTGGATTTTTTTCTTTTTCTTTCTTTTTTTTTTTTTTTTTTTTACACGGAGAGGCAGGCAGAGAGAGAGAGAGGAGGAAGCAGGCTCCCTGCCGAGCAGAGAGCCCGATGCGGGACTCGATCCCAGGACCCTGAGATCATGACCCGAGCCGAAGGCAGCGGCTTAACCCACTGAGCCACCCAGGTGCCCCTCTGTGGATTTTTTTTAAAGCCAAGTGAGTTTACTCACCCTTTCTCCAAACACTAAGTAGATAAAAAATCTTTTGAAGTCAGGAACACAACCCTGTTCATAGTCTCAGAACGTGCCTGGATTTTTCTCTCTTCCTCCTGTCATCATTGACCAAAGAGCCCTAAGAATATTTTCTAAAGCATCTACAAGGCTAACAAAAATGGAAGAGCCATACTCAGTGGCTATTCACCTAAACTCCCATATGGTCCCTTAAAGGAATAATTTTAATTATAGGGAATAACAGAAAATTCTCCTACTTTAGAAAACTGACTCAGCATATTCATTGTATGCTTAAGAGTAAATCAGATGGCTTCTCTCTTGGAAATCTGTTTGGTTTTCTAATTGAGCCATTTAAACTAACATTTTACTTTAATCTAGGAACGTGCCTACAAATGCAATGAAACACTATTTACTTTAAACTCTGCGCCTAAGCAAGGCTTTTCACCTTTAAATAAAGTTTCCCAACAAGTAGAATAAAAAGAAAGCTCTTAAAGAACCAGAGGGAAGGGAGAACTCATAACCTCGACCACACTCACAATTTAAACCTGACCTAGAATGAACCAGAAAATACTACAAACTCATCTTCCACCCAGAAGATTAATGGAAACCAATTACCGGCTCCCAACTGGCATGTCGCCCTAAGGCTGACCTCCCACTGCAAGTCACCAGCTGTGTGGTACACTGGGAGTGTAAAGTTGGCCAGGGCTTTGGCTGAAAAATAAAATGCCCTTCTGCCATTAACAAGTTAATGGGATGCAGACCTATTGGGTCTGAGGCTACCGGACGCCCACAGAGTTGTAAGAATAAAGCCAACTATGAAATCAAGAGGGTGGCCAAGAAGTCCAAAAAAGAGGCGCCTGGGTGGGTGGCTCAGTTGTTAAGCATCTGCCTTTGGCTGGGGTCATGATCCCAGCATCCTGGGTTCAAACCCCACATCAGGCTCTCTGCTCAGCGGGAAGCCTGTTTCTCCCTCTCCCACTCCCCCTGCTTGTGTTCCCTCTCTCGCTGTGTATCTCTATCAGATAAATAAAATCTTAAAAAAAAAAAAAGTCCAAAAGAGATGGGTTTTGGCAACCGTTTTAAAAATTGTGATCGTCATAATAATAAAAAAAAAAAAAAATCCATGAGTCCATACGGATATAAATAATTGATGAATGCATTCATGGGGGAAAGGGAATAGCTCTTCCTTACAGAATTCCAATTAATAAATATAGAACTGAGTAGAACAGAAATTCGCCATTAGAACACTCTAGTCATAACTGTTGCACGTAAGCTCCAGCGAGGGGTGCTGAAATTAGCAACTGAGAGTCTGAGGAAAAACAGGGCATTTGCATCATCTTACGGGATCTCCCCTGACATATACTTGATTACATAGGAAGGAAAAAAGTGCCTTTTAACTTTACAGTAAACACCACCTCAACCAAGTGACTAAGTAATGCACATCCTCTCTGTGGGATTCTTACCTAAAAATGCAAAACCTCCACCTAATCATGAGAACACACGAGACAAACTCACATCTAGGGTCTTTTTCCAACAAGGGCTGGCAAACTGCTGCCAAATCCGGACCTTTGCTTATTTTCAAAAATGAAGTTACGACGGGGCACAGCCGTACTCATTCATTTACATATCATCTTGGGCGGTTTTTGTGCTAGACAGCAAAGCTGAAGAGCTTCCGCAGAGACCACGTGGCCTGCGGAGCTGAAAATATGTACTACCTGGCCCTTGACCGAAAAAGCGGGCTGATCCTTGTTTACAAAAGTGAATGGCCAGGGCTCTTCCAAAAAGCATCGAGGTCATGAAAGACAAGGGGAAACATTGTCACGCACTGGAGACACGACAGTTAGATGCCAGGTGGAATCCTGGACTACATCCTGGAATAGGAAACAGCATTAGTGGGAAACTGCTAAATTCAGGGGGAGGGGTGCAGAGCATCTATAATTTGGTTACTAGTATTGTACCCATATTCCTTTCTTGGTTTGTTGTTGTTGTTTTTATTGTTGTTTAAGATTTTATTTATTTATTTGACTGAGAGAGAGAGATCACAAGCAGGCAGAGAGACAGGCAGAGGGAAGCAGGCTCCCCGCTGAGCAGAGAGCCTGATGCGGGGCTTGATCCTAGGACCCTGAGATCATGACCTGAGCCAAAGGCAGAGGCTTAACCCACTGAGCCACCCAGGCGCCCCTCCTTTCTTGTTTTTGATAAAGATATCATGGTTATGTAAGTAAGATGTTCATACACGGGTGGAAAGTATACAGGAGCTCTGTGCTTTTTTGCGAATTTTCGTCAGCCAATTTATTTCAAAATAAAAAGTTATTACAGCATCGTGATGAGCTCCCGAGTCTGATCCTGCAGCTAGTGGAGCCAACATCAGCTTCTAAAGTTTGTCCTTATACTCCTCCAGGGTCACCATGGAAATAATTTCAACCACACTGATACTTCACGCAAGTGACCCAAAGGCAGACAGGATTAGCACAGAGCATTCCTTGTTTTAATGAGCACTGTCTTTAAAAATACAGTGAAGCTTGGGGATCCCCAACCTTAAATACAAAACACTCAATAAAACGATGAATGCAGACCCCTGAGTCTCTCCCTGTGGCCTCTGGAAGCCGAATCCAACAGTAAGACGGAGGTGGACAGAGAGTTCCTTGCCAGCATCAGCGGGGGAGGGCAGGGGTTCGGGGCAGACAGTGAAGGGAGATTGTGTGTTCCCGGTGTCCCTGTGTTCCGGGGTGCGGGGCCAGTTCTGTCACCAGCATTTCGAGCAGCCCTGACAAGGGAGTGAAATGCCTTCAGCAGAGGCATCCCTTCTGTGTTCACTCCAGGGCTATCCCTACATGGTCAGTGAGGAACTGCCAGGTCCCCTGCTTCCCTCCCACCAAGCAATGGCCCTCAGACAGACACAGGGCACACGGAGTCAAGACTGATCATGACTTTTAACAAATCACATCTACAATTATGCCAGGATTTGGAGGGAGAATCAGAGACACAGAAAGACGTGAAAGACGTGAAAAGAAAAAAGCAACGGGGACTGGTGGTGGGAAGTACAGGGCAGGAGCGGAGAGAAAAGGTTGGGGTGCAGCTCTCCCTTGTGTGTGGCTGCCGGGCAAACTGTCGCTCCAGAACCCGCCTCTCCCCCCAGCCTTACTGATCGGCCCCAGTCTAAGCGGGCCACGCTGGGACAAAGGGAAATGGGCCCCCCACGCTGAGCCATGGTGGGGAGGCATCAACCCTCCCCCAAGTGCCCACAGCTCCTGGACCTAGGTGAGTCGTTGCTGTGACAGCCACCTTGGGACAGAGCATCAGGCCGGTTACTGACTGTGTGTCAGTCCTGCTGCTGGCCAGACGCTCTTGGCAGATGCCCGCTCACAGCTGAACGCACGACCCAGTGAAGCCAAGGCCATCTATCACAGCCCGCCAGTGGGGTAGTAAAAGAGACAGCACTTAGAGAATGGAGGCTCCTACCCCACTTGCAGCGGGCAGCACTCCTCCTCCCCCCTTCGAGAGGAATGAACCCCTGAGGTAGGGAAAAACTGGGCAATGGCCGATGCCATCTGGAGAAGGAAGAAGAGGCATTTTATGAATGGGCCATTTGGACAGGAAAACAGACCTCCGGGCCTTCCCTGGCTGGTGCCATCCCTCCTCCCTCGAGAAATTCTTTCAGGCTCATCTGCTGGGAAGGAGGCAACACACCCCGGGAGCAAACCCACTACCCACTCCCCAGCTTCCGCCCCCACCAAGAACATTCCAGTGGTTTTGCCAAACACACTAATTGCCCTCCCCCAGGGCAGCCTGCGTGACAACAGGTGCCCGGCTCCCACACACCACTCACAGTTTCTGGATTTTATTGTTTGTAATCACTCTGGATCACTGTTTCTAAGAACGGTGCTGTCCTATGGTGCCCTTGTCTGACAATTTCAAACAAGGCAGCTGAAGGGGGGCAGGGTCCGTGTTGAGATGAAATCGAGAGGAGATGCCCTCCGACTGCCTCTGGCACGAGATGGCAGGAACTGTGAATGACAGCCACCAAAGGGACCATCTGCGGGCTGGGCTTGTCTGCCTGGACGGATGGTGTGTCTGCATGTGCCTCAGTCCGTCCGGGCTGGAGGAAGACGGACCTGCCTTCCAGCCTCAGCCAAACCCACTCGCAAAAAACAACCAAGCTGCAGACAGGGAGACGTCCTGCCTTCAGCTTCCACTTGCCAGTCCTAACCCCTCACCCCCCACCATAGTTATACCTGACTTCCTAAGTGACCCGCTGAAGCAGGCACCCCAGGCAGGCTTCCAAGACGGAGGGGCTCACATGACATGCCCAACTGAAAGACCACTAGAACAGAAGCCATGATAATGATTGATAAGGAAAACAAAGTGACCTTGAACATTTACTGGGCATTTACTAAGTGCTAGGCATGGTGCCAAACCTTTCAAAGGCCCTTCCTCCTTGTTCCAAATCTGGAAGTGTAATAGGAGAGAAATGGAATTTTCATTTCATAGATGCAAAAACTGAGGCTCAAGAAAGACAAGTTTCCTGCCCAGGGGCACATGGCTACCTTGTGGAATATTCTTGTTTTAAACCCAGAATCTGCATGCTGACCCACTACAGAGCCTCCTTGTCTCTGAGCAAGGATTGCAGTAGAGTAGAACTCTCACCTGCACTCTGGGTCTCAATGAGAATAAACCACAGCATTCCAAGAATCCAGTCCACGCACCTGGTCTTGCAGAGCCTGGAAATATCAGACTCCAGCCTAGTGCTCCTACTGTATCACACCATAAAAATGTCATGTCTTAAGTATAAACTGATTCTACTGGAGCGTTTTTCTACTGTGCATGTCTTGAAAAATAAAACTTGATCCTAAAAAACAATCTCCTTAAGGTTATCAAGCTCAACCCTTCATATGCTGCCTCTCGTAGTCTCAGGGAAGACAAGCTCACTGACAGAAGGGCTTAGCAACAGAATCAAGATCGCTCTGGCCTCGTACACCCAAGGATGCTCTCCAGAATCAAACCGCATCTTGTCAGAAATGAACAATAATGGAGAATTCATAGTCAACAAGTCAACGTCAATCAGACGTTTTCCATGATGGCTCTGAACCTGGAGGTCTGTACCCCAGTGACACGGCCATGGGTTCGAGACTGTTTTAACTAAAGCAAACCAGATTATGAGAAGATTCACTGTTCATGGTCTTGGAATGGCCATGGGCTCAAACATGTCTTGAAACAGAATTCCATTTAGTGACACCCTCAAGGCCAATTAATGGCAACATAATGTATTTAAAGGCCTTGACACCTGCACATTTTTTTTTTGCATTATCATTTTTAATCTTTGCTCTTTGTTTAGATTTCCATAGGAATCTGATTGAAGAAATAATTTCTTTCCTTCATATTATTTATCTCAATTTATGCTTTCATAGTTATCTGTATGGTTTGTTTTTTGGTTTATGTTTTTTTTTTGTCTGTTTTCTTCACTAGACTATAGGCTCTACTGTAAGGACCACACCTGCTCTGTTTATCACTCAGGACCTATGAGAGCTTCTAGCACATAGTAGGTGTTCAATACATACCTCTCTTAGTTTAATGAAGTAGGAATGAAGTGTTCCGTAGGTTAGGCTGGGAAGCAGTGAGCTCAGGAGGATATGACCACTTCAGGCAAAACAATTTAGAAAGGCATTACTATGCCAGCCAGATCGACCTCATTACCTTTGACAGATGTCCAAGACATGAAGGCCAGCAACATAAAACAGAGGCCCAACTATTTAAGAGCCCCGTTCTAAAAATACCTTTTAGAAAATTTATAAGGGGCACCATGAAAGCATGCGACTCTTGATCTTGGGTCATGAGTTCCAGCCCCATGTTGGGTATAAAAATTATTTTCAAATAAACAAACAAAGAGATTTCTAAAAAGAAGAAGGGGACGAAAGGAAGAAAATTCATAAAATTTAACAAGAGGTAACACTCCAAGCTTTCCAAAATACCACTTAGCATCAAATAGGTACACAAGTAGTAATCTGATTCTTGCCTTATTTGAAAACTTAAAAATTCTACAGCAAGAGGCGTCTGGGTGGCTCAGTGGGTGAAGCCTATGCCTTTGGCTCGGGTCATGATCCCGGGGTCCTGGGATCGAGCTCCACATTGGGCTCTTGCTCAGCGGAGAGCCTGCTTCCCCCCCTCTCTCTCTGCCTGCCTCTCCGCCTACTTGTGATCTCTGTCTGTCGAATAAATAAATAAACTCTTTTTTAAAAAATTCTACAGAATTTATCAATTTTGATAAAAAACTTTCATATATTCAGACATACCACCTTTTTTTAAGAGAGGGAGGCAGGGAGGGGCAGAGGAAGAGGGAGAGAGAGAGACCATCTTAGGCAGGCCTTGGCCCCCAGCACAGAGCCCAACATGGGGCTCAATCTCACAACCCTGAGATGACAACCTGAGCCAAAATCAAGAGTTAGACTTTAAACTGAACAGCCACCCAGGCGCCCTGACACATGACCTTTTTTTTAACTTTTATTTTCCCCAATAGCTTCTTCATCTCCAAATTTCAAAACCAATATTGGATTAAGAGCAACAAAGAACATTCAGCGGTTCCAAGGAAGCCAAGTTGGATGATACCAAGGACACAGAGATAAGAACAAAACAAGTTCATCACAACCAAGAAAACTGAAAATCAGAAAAGGACATTTTTCTTTTTTGTAGACATTTGCACCATGGTTTTGAGATTCTTGGAGGACGTAATGCTAAGAGAAACTCTACAAGCCCAGGATGCCATAGAGAGAGAAAAAAAACTACCATGTGGGGGCACCTGGGTGGCTCAGTTGGTTGGGCGGCTGCCTTTGGCTCGGGTCATAATCCCAGGGTCCTGGGATCAAGCCCCATATCCAGCTCCTTGCTTGGCGGGGAGCCTGCTTCTCCCTCTCCGTCTCCCTCTCCCTGCTACTCTGCCTGCTTGTGCTCTCTCTGTCTCTCTCTGTGTCAAATAAACAAATAAAATTTATTAAAAAAACAAAACAAAAAACTGCTATGTGAACCGTGCAAGCCCTCCAACATAAGGAGCACTAAATACTGTTTCTCCATGAACTCTCAGAGTGATATTTCTTTTTTTTTTTAAAAGATTTTATTTATTTATTTGAGAGAGAGACAGTGAGAGAGAGCATGAGCGAGGAGAAGGTCAGAGAGAGAGAAGCAGACTCTCCATAGAGCTGGGAGCCAGATGCGGGACTCAATCCCGGGACTCCAGAATCATGACCTGAGCCGAAGGCAGTCGTCCAACCAACTGAGCCACCCAGGCATCCGCAGAGTGATATTTCTAATTAGCATTTCATCTTAGAACAATTTTTCTCCTGCTGGTTTTTTTTTTCTTCTCTTAAATGTGTTGTTTAAATGTCTCTGTCTCGGTTATAATTATCCCATGCCCTGTTTTACTTGATAGACAGTTACTAAGTACACTACTTTCAAATATCTCTTTCTCTCTGAGATGCAGAGTGATTATCTGTGGTCGGGGCAACCAGAAGTCGGAGATGGCAAAGCGAGGACACCCATTTCAGCAGATCCTGATTTCAGCCCCTGGAATGTACAACTGGTGCCAGATCCTGTGCTTCATTTCAGTACAATGGCAATGTCCTGGTTTTACCCTCCAAGTTTTAGAGGACAAAGAAAGATGCAGTCAGTTCTTGGAGCAATGCAGAACAACATCTGGAATTCACAGTCCGTTCCTGGAATGCTCCAGAAGAAGGAATTCCACATCCGGTATCTGGGTTGGCTAATTATTTTTTTTTTTTTAAAGATTTTATTTATTTATTTGACAGACAGAGATCACAAGCAGGCAGAGAGGCAGGCAGAGAGAGAGGAGGAAGCAGGCTCCCTGCTGAGCAGAGAGCCCGATGCGGGGCTTGATCCCAGGACCCTGGGATCATGACCTGAGCCGAAGGCAGCGGCTTAACCGACTGAGCCACCCAGGTGCCCCTGGGTTGGCTAATTATTATTGCAAGCGGCATCAAGTAGATTCTATGTGAATCATCTCTTACCCCTCTTCCCCCTCCCTCTGCCCCTCCCCCTCCTTCTTCTCCTTCTTCTTCTCAGTGACCTCTTCAGAGCCTAAGATATATTTGAGAAAAATAAGCCCCCAGGAGCTATCATTTCCTGTACATTTGTCCTCACTTCCTGGAGGACATTCCTCTGGGTGACGTATGAATGTTATCTCATTTAATCCTTCCAACAGCCCTGCAGCATCATTATCCCTCCTTCCTAAGTAATGAAATCGAGGTTTACAGAAGTAACCTCCAAGATCAGAGCTAATAAGTGCTAGAGCCAGAATGTGAGTCTGGGCCTCTCGGACTCGAAAGGCTGGGCTCCTCCACAACCCAAGGGAGACCGTGCCAGCCTCACCAGGAGCTCTCATGGTGAAGATCACTGGCCCTGAAAGACACCGGGCTGCCTGATTCAGTCTGTCTGACCCCAATGCTGCCTCCTGCCAGCTGGAAGTTACTTAGCTTCTTTTTGTCTCAATCCCTCTGTTATAAAGTGGACATAAAATCAGTTATCTGTTTCATCAGGTTGTTTGAGAATTGAGTAAGTTATATGTAAGGCCCTTAGAACCATGTTGTCAGCACACAACAAAGGTTAGCTGCTAATAATATGCTGTCAATGATGATGACAACGTGGTGTTGATTTCAAGGATCAGCCTCTCTTCTTGACTACGGGCTCCTCCCAAACCTAGACCCACCATCCTATCTAACCCTGTACCCATCACAAGCCAATAGAAGTCTTACTTTCTTAACCAGCCTCATCTCCTTTATCCCACCGGAGGCTTCTTGGGCTATATCTTCAGTAATTTCACTTCCACCCACCCAAAACCTCTTGTTCCTTCAAGGACCCTCCAACCCCATCCCTCCAGGATGTCTTCCCCAAACACTTCTCCTTTCAGACCATCTGCACCACACAGCGCCGGCCCTTCAAACATCATCTTCAATCAGCAACACACTGTGAATCTAGAATTATATCCTGTCTTGAAACATTTATCAGGTAGCTCAGCCTTCTTTGCCTTATCACTTCAACTTGGTTGCAAGCTCCTAAAAGATAATACGTGAGATCCTCCTATATTCTCTACAGGCAAGGACACAGAGCTAGTATACACACACACACACACACACACATACACACACACACACAAGCACACACATACCCTGCCATATAAAACAGGCATATCCTCTTGGGGGAGAATTCTAAAGTTACTGGTTTATATCATTTTAAGGCATTTAAAAGCAATTATTTGAGATAATTAAATTATCTTCAACAGTGAAAATGAACTAAAATAAATCTGAAAAATACAGTCCATCAACATCCTCAAAAATACCAAACCATGTATTTTTATCTCAAAGATTAAAGCAGTATCACTCTTACTACCAGCTTGTTAATATGCAGGCTTCTGAATGCAATTAAAATTATTTGGATTAAAAGACTTCAACACTATTAATCCAGTGGACTTCTATTAATCCACACAGATTTAAGAGACATCATTGAACTTATGTAGTCAGGACACAAATGTCTAGTTACAGGTTGTGTAATTCAAGTCTGCCCATCATCTGGAAATGGGCTGGAAATTGAGAATAATTTCAAGGAGACACTCGGTACTTGTTTAAACTGAAGAACACTGGAATCCTGCTCTAACCCAGAAGTAGTAGGGCAAACCCAGCAGCCTTGGATTCAAGAGCTCACTTTGTAAGCAAAGCCCAAGCAACACAAAGGTCAGGCACACCATGAACAGTGATAGAGTTACAGGTTTTCGAATGGATTCTATAGAATGTAAGACCTGACCATGAATAACTCAATGTGAATACCATCCAAACAGTCCATTTACTAATAAACCCAGCCCTTGCAGTACATTTGTAGACCAATGGCTTTTTTGTTTAAGATTTATTTATTTATTTATTTGACAGACAGAGATCACAAGTAGGCAGAGAGGCAGGCAGAGAGAGGGGGAAGCAGGCTCCCTGCTGAGCTCCCCAATGCTGCTCTCGATCCCAGGACCCTGAGATCATGACCTGAGCTGAAGGCAGTGGCTTAACCCACTGAGCACCCAGGCGCCCCTCTCCTGAAGACTCTCATTCTCAGCAGTGCTGGGAAGGCTGGCGTGCACTGTATACTCAAGCACAGCTAGCAGGAGTGAAAATTGGTACTAACCTTTTAGAAAGTCATTTGAAAATAGATGATAGACTTAAAAATATCCCCACACTTTGCCCCAAATAATTACAATAATGAGACTATAACCTAATATGGAAAACACTTTGGGCAAAAAGATGTTTACTGTAGAACTATTTTTTTTTTTAAAGAGGAAAAAGAAAAACCCAACCACCTTAATATCCAGCAGGGGAATGGCTATCTTATGCAACCAGAATGTATGTTTGTAAAATCATGTTAAGTGAAAAAAGCAGAATTCACTATTGAACGTTTTAGTGCAGTTAAAACTAGAAAGAAAGAGAAAACTAATCTATATCTAGAAAAAGAAGCTGATTTTGGAGAGTGGAACCCTGAGGGGTTTCTCCTACTCGGTTCTGCAGGGCTGGGTAGAACAGGCAGGTCTTAGGTTTGTTTGGCAAAGTGAAAGGGTCCGGGTTCAGGGTACCTCCCAGTATGTTGGGAGCATTGGCGCTTTCCCACTCCAGGAGAGACGACCATCCGTCTAGGGGTCACTGGGACCCCACAGGCCCGGAACAGTTTTCACGCAGGGGCCAGAAGCTGTCCACGGAACAGACTCGGGGACGCGGCAGAAGCCAGCGGGCGGCGCACACACCTCCTGGCGCGCTAGCGGGAAGATCGGGAGATAGCAAAGGTGCCCCGCACTGTCCCGGGGGCTTTCGACCTGCGACCACAACCCCCCCAGCCCCCCCACCCCGAAGCTCGCTAGTCAGAGAGACAGGGCGAGAGGCAGCTGGGAGAGGCGGTCTCAGCAGAGCAGGGACGCAGGCTCCTGGTGCAGGTGACATAGAGCGCACGCGCGGAGCCGCCCCCTTCCCGGGCTCCTGAAATTCCTCAGGCTTCTAGTTGGTGGGGGTGGGGGTGTTAAAGTAGGATCCATGTCCAACATGGGGCTCAAACTCCCACCCTGAGATCAAGAGTCGCCTACCCTACGGACTGAACCAGCCAGACGCCCCTCTCCAGCTTCTAATTTGAAATACACGCAAGGGTTAAACTCTTTGGGTAGCTCAGCAGAAACAACCAGGATTAAGGAAAGGAAAGCTGACTCAGCCATATCGGGACAGGTTCTGCCACTTCTGCCACCCTCCCGCCAGCCTTCAAGGGTCTAGGCTCCCCAGGGTCCCAGGGCGTGGAGGGGGTGGGGGTGGGGGCGGGGTGGGGTGGGGAGGGAGGCACAGGGATGAGCACCGCACCCCTGCTGTTCCCCAGGTAAAAAGCATCTCAAGCTTCAAAACCAGGATTCTACATTAACAGTCACTGAACGGGGAGGAAGAAGAGCCTCAAATACAGGTCCTAAAATACTCACATTTCCCCCCAAAGCTTAATTTAATTTAAGCCAGCACAATTTCTCAGAAATGCCAGGCTGCTTGTGTCAGCACCCCAGGCCCACGAACCCTTACTGACTTTCAGACCCCATCCTAAAAGGATACAGGGCTCTCTTTTAAAAACTTAACAACTTCCTACATAATATGAATAAACTCACCAGATTTGATCTGTTTGATAAATTAGCATTTTAAATTTACCTTTTCAAAAAAAAGACATTAAAAAGGAGTTTCTTAGAAATGCTGTTAATATAAGTAAAAAATAGTGTTTTAACAAAAGAAGTCACTGCTATTAAATTATTATTTTTTAAATCCTGAACTAGAGAGATATGTTTGTTTAACAAACACACAGGGTAAGACTTGCCCAGGCACTGTTCTAGGCACCATACAAATATTAACTAAATTACTCCTGATAATAGTTATCCCCATTTTACAGAGAAGTTCACTGAGACACAGCAAATTGACAGAACTTGTCCAGGTTTACACAGCTGGTGGCAAGTAGCAAAACTGGGATTCAAACCGCAGCAAAGCCTTTCTCTTATCCTCTCATGAAACCATCATGAACTTCACAATGAAACACACACCCTCATAATTTACTGCTAACTTTGTGAACTGGCACAACTTTATTATAAAGCAATATGGCAAATATATCAAGAGTAATAAAATTATTCATACCCTTTGACCTACTAATCCCATTCCTGGAAAGTACTCCAAAGCTATGTGCATGAAGATATCCATTACTATAGTATTGGGAATCCTAACTGTCCATCAGTTGGTGAATAATTAGATATATTCTGGTATATCAGTTTAGTGGATATCAAGCATGGTCATGGAAAATTAAATTATGCAGTTGATGCAGCTGCAAAAAAATATTTTTACGATAAATTGTTAAGGAGAAAAAAAAAAAACAGAATATAATGCATTGCATGTAATGTTTGAAAATATCTGCACATGACCCAACCATAAAAAGAATGGAGACAAAATAGGCAAACTATGGAGTCTAACCAAGAGATTATTGGTGATTATTCTTTCTTTCAAAATTTCCCTTTAGTCAACTCTACTGCAATTTAAAATAAAAAATAAAATATGGGGTGCCTGGGTGGTTCAGTGGGTTAAAGCCTCTGCCTTCAGCTCAGGTCATGATCCCAGGGTCCTGGGATCCAGCCCCACATCAGGCTGTCTGCTCAGCAGGGAGCCTTTCCCCCTCTCTCCCTGCCTGCCTCTCTGCCTACTTGTGATCTCTGTCAAATAAATTAAAAAAAAAAAAAAAACTTTAAGTAAATAAATAAATAGAAATAAATTTTTAAAAAATAAAATTACCCTTTAGATTGTTACAGGAGTGCTGTTATAAATGACACCTGGAGAAAGGGAAACATGTCAAGGTATTTATGAGAATAAGCCACATTTTCACAAACCATGAGCATTCAAAAGAAAATGTGCAACTGGGGTGCTTCTATTACATCTAAATGTTCTCCTAGGGGGCTCCCTCTTGCCAAGGAAGAAGCAGGCCCCTGCTGGCAGCTGGAATTAGCAGGGCTCTCCTGACAGTGAAACTCCAGCTGAGAAGAACTCAGTGGGGGATCCCAGCCTAACCTCAATCCCACAAATCATGGTAACAGTGAAAGAAGCAAAGCCAGAGGCTTTCCACACACCAGCACGCTGGTCTAAAAGAAACATAGTCTCGTCCTGAGAAATTGAGGCTCGGATCTCCCCTCAGTGGACAATTTAAAGGACCACATTCTTGCTTCCTTATCTACCTGGTCCAAGGAACCCCAACGGTGCCTGAGAAAGGGACAACAGTGATCTTGACCATTTCTTGGTTCTACCCTGAACCTCCAAAATGGGAAATGCTTAGATTCCCTCAGGGGTCAGGTTGAAGCAAGAAAAAAACAAGACAAAAAGTTCTCCTTAACAGGAACAACCAACCAAGGTGAAATTAAAAGGTTTCAAAGAGATGAATCATTAGACTCACTAAGGAAAAAAGCAGGCAAAAACCAAGACAAAAATATCTGAATAACCAATTAGGATGAAATTGAATAATTTTAAAGTAATAGCCTATTATTTTGAATTCAGCAATTCTATCTATCAGGGATTTGTCCATTCTCCAAGTCCCAAGCAACTGCCTTACCCAGAAGCCAGACAACAACACATACCTTTCCCCGCCCCTACCCCTTCCTTGCTTTACTAACTGGCCATGCCCAGAAATATCAGTCTGGCTAAGAAAGCCCTTCCCTTAAAATTTACAGCAACCAAGTGAAAGTACAGAGTTTTCAGAATTGAAAACCTTCTAAGCCTGAAAGTATTATAATATAATTCAAAGTTTTATTGAAAAGATCATTAAAGCAAGTAAATGACTCATTGAACTGTAGGCAAAAACCCCTAAGAGATTTTTCAGACAGAGAGTAGTGGCCTATAAACACATCATACTTCATTTTGACTGCTTTTAACAGAAGATGTGGTTTATGGAAGGTGCTTGTTGTGTAAATATCATTCCTAGTCCCCAAAAGGACCTCCATGACCCCAGACCCCCACACACACCTCTTTCCTGTTCTCCCCTCTCAGACTCTATTTGGAAATATTTTCATAGTTCTCTGGCCATAAACAACTTCACCATCAGCGGATTAGCAAAGGTAATTGGCATTTTAAATTAATCTCCTGCTTATCCTCAACAACAGCTTTGCTGTCATACCCAAAAAAATAGAAGGAAGTTCTTCCTCTGTTTAAAAATGACACCTTAAAGGGGTTCAGGATACCACAAGCTGAATATTCATTCATGAGAAAATGCACAGAAAAATGACACAACTGACACATACTCACCCAAAATGACCATTTTAAAAAACACTTTTCAAAAACACGAAACAAGGGCCAGGCATTATTGTGATAAACTGGCTTTTTTTTTTTTTTTTTAACTTTTCTAAAGCATCTTACTCAAAAAAAGGTCCACAGGGAACTGCCCTAAGAAGTTCAAAAAAGAGCCTTTGTCAGTCCCTGCCTTCAAGTGAAACTTTAGGCGAAAGAATCTTAAGAGTTAGGATCAGCTCTGCCCTCTGCCCGCCCCCCCCTTCATAGTCCTCAAAGAGCAGACATTAAAAAGATTTCAAAGGAGGAATTTAAGAGGGTTTCTGAAAGTTCTCCCCAGCACTCTCGTCACTCAGCAGGAACTCTCTGCACAGGAATGACACTTGCTCACTTTTTTTCCTCTCTCTCCCTCCACCTGTTGTCCCAAGTCTCCCCGGTAAGCCAAGGGCCATTCGCACTTTCTGCCTGAACGACAGGATCTTCTCTGCCATCTGAGGTCTCCCCTTCCTTCCAAGTGACTGCATCTAAGTTGAAGCCCCTAGAAAAATATGAATCGATGAGGGGCTGCCATAGGTTGGTTGGTTGATTGTTTTTCCTCTCATGTCATTCTTATTATTATCACTATTATCATTATATTTGTATAATGACTAAAACCTCCTTATCCTTCCAGAATAAGTAAAGCTGGGATGGGTGAAGACACAGAAACTTAGACAGCAGAGGATGGCTAGCTGTCCCCAACTCCCCTTTGGGCCTCCCACTCTAGGTAGACCCAGCGAGGGCTCAGGAATGCCAGGCGGGATGCTTGGCATAAGTAAGTAATTGAGTTAAGGGAGATCTAA
This sequence comes from Mustela lutreola, assembly GCF_030435805.1. Lineage (NCBI taxonomy): Eukaryota > Metazoa > Chordata > Mammalia > Carnivora > Mustelidae > Mustela > Mustela lutreola. The sequence goes on from NC_081293.1 coordinate 19,143,798, forward strand.
AGAAAGACTTCATGTTCACGTTCATATGCTAAACTCAGTTAAAAATAGACTCAAGAAGGGCCTGACTTCACTTTTAATTTTAGCCTGGTGATGAACATGCCCTAAAGACAGAAAGTCACCAGGCATTTTCCTGAGTGCAATGATCTTCATATTTTTATAAAAAGGAAATGCAGCATGTTCTATTAATAAAAGTGCTGTAGCCTCAGTTAAATCCGGACAGTTCGTAAATCAGGGCTCCCTCTGGCTGAGCTTCTCTGGGCCAGCAGCTAACACCCAAGCCCCCAGCAAGTGGTACAGGTCACATGCAGTGGGGGAAAGTGAACTGGACACCCAGGGATCAAAGACTGAAGTGTGGCTCCTACATACTTCCCAGGTGACCAAGTGACTCAACCAATGCATCTGCCAGGGACTCAAAAGTCTCATGACAAGAACCCCATTTGCCAGTATGGAGCCCTGTGTGTCTGGAGATTTAATGAGGAAAGGGGGGTAGGGTTAGGGTTAAGAGGTAAACAGGGTAGAAGGAAAAGAAAATGTGGTGCTCCCCTCGGAAAGGATAAGCAATCTCACCTTTCCGCTTCAATCTCAAAGATGGCAAAGTGGAAATTAGCCTCCAGCTATCTGGATGGACTTTTCTGTGGACCCCCTTCAGGAGGAGGATCTCCTCAAGTTACCCTTGGCTGTCAAGCCACGTAACAAACTCAAACATGACCAGATTGGAAAATTATTGCCCTTATAGCCCTGGTCCTCCTCAGAGGGGCTACGTGGTAATTCCAAACTTAGGCAAGCCTGCCCCCGGGTCCCAGAGAACGTGCTGGAGTATATACTGGGTAAGTATTTTTAATCTCTTTTAATTTATAGAGAACTCCTCTTGTTTTCTTATCCTTATAATTTACTTGTTGAAAAAAATCAGGTCTTTGGGCCTGAAGGATGTCCCACATTCCAGTTGGTCAATTCTTATCTCCGTGATAGCGTGTTGACATGTCCCTCTGCTCCCTGTATTTTCTATGAACTGGTAGTTAGACCTTGAGCCTGGCACAGAGAAATTCAGGTTCTACTTTTTTTTTTAAAAGATCTTATTTATTATTTATTTGACAGAGAGAGATCACAAGTAGGCAGAGAAGGAGGCAGAGAGAGAAAGGAGGAAGCAGGCTCCCCGCTGAGCAGAGAGCCTGATGCGGGGCTCGATCCCAGGACCCTGGGATCATGACCTAAGCCGAAGGCAGAGATTTAACCCACTGAGCCACCCAGGCGCCCCATCAGGTTCTACTTTTGATAGTGTTGTTTAACTCCTACTACATTCCCTCAGTGGTACATGATACCTGAAGTCTTTCTTTTTTGTGGCAGTAAGCTTGATCAGTGGGTTTGAATGAATCAGTTTTGCCTGATGTTTTAACAGGAAGAACCAATCATGTAGTCTAAATGTGTTATTTACTGGAGGATACAAAATGATGATGTTCCAATTCTGTAATTCCTCCTGTATTTATTAGATAGTGTTCTTCTATAAAAAATAACTTTTCTTGGGACTCCTGGGTGGCTCAGTTGGTTGAGCGTCTGCCTTTGGCTCAGGTCATGATCCCAGGGTCCTGGGATTGAGTCCCACATGGGGTTCCTTGCTTGGCAGGAAGCCTGCTTCTCCCTCCACCTGCCACTCCCCCTGCTTGTGCTCATTTTCTCTCTTTCTCTCTGACAAATAAATGAATAAAATCTTAAAAAAAAAAAACTCTCAAAAAAAAGAACCTTTCTTCATCAACAATTTGGATACCCTAAGGTGACCAATTAAAAAGGACAGAATAAATGTCTGATTCTTTTCCCTTCTTTGACCAGTTTTCAGAACAAGTTGGTTCCCCAACCTCTTTCAGTGGGGACCATTGAATTTTTAACTCAAGGATTTTATACACTATCGTGTATTTCATGTATGTCCATCCACTACGTGTACTCTCTCTAATGCTCCAACAGTTCCGTATGTGGGTGCTGTGGGAGGCCCTTCAACTCGGGATGCAAGCAGTCTTTGATAGCTTCTTTGTTTTCGGATACAAAATAGTACAATACTTCTTGTCCATTTCCCATCCCAGACCTGGAATCAGCCACTTTTCTGAGGAATCTTGGGCTTGTTAGTGGGAGGTGGTATTTAGAGGCTACAAGCTAAATGTCACAGGTGCTTACTGCTACTGATTTGGTCATTATTTCTAGGCTTTTCAGTGGACAAAGTTAGGAAATACTTTCTCATTTGCTAAACAGAAAGTATATCAGAATTTTTTTTTAAGATTTTATTTATTTATTTGACAGAGAAAGAGCACAAGCAGGGGGAGTGGGAGAGGGAGAAGCAGGCTTGCCGCTGAGCAGGGAACCCGGTATGATGCGAGACTTGATCTCAGGACACTGGGATCATGACCTGAGTTGAAGGCAGACATTTAACTGACTGAGCCACCAGTTGCACAGTATATCAGGAATCCATACTGACATTTCCAATTCAAATTCACAGTTATAGGATTTTTACTTAACATCTTTAATTATGAAACTGTTCTTTTTTTACATACTAAAAATACTGGCTTCTGATGAGTTTAACATAATTTACTTATTTCTTTTAAGTTTTTATTTTAATTAAGTAATCTCTACACCCAACATGGGGCTTGAACTCACAACCCCAAGATCAAGAGTCTCACACTTGGGGCACCTAGGTGGCTCAGTGGGTTAAAGCCTCTGCCTTCGGCTCAGGTCATGAATATATATACATATATATATATATATATATATATATATATATATATATAGTTGTTTCAGAAGAGTAATGCCAATATTATTACACACACACACACACATATATAGTTGTTTCAGAAGAGTAATACACACATATATAGTTGTTTCATATATATATAGTTGTTTCAGAAGAGTTTTATATATATATATATACACATATATATAGTTGTTTCAGAAGAGTGATATCAATATTATTACTATAAATATTATTGAAAACAGTTTAAGATTTATTTGGAATTTGTTTGGACCTTAAGATACATTCCACTAGAGATATATAATCAAATTATTACATTTTAAAGTTATATGAAATAGGGATGCCTGTGTGGCTCAGTCGGTTAAGTGTCCAACTCTTGATTTCGGCTCAGGTCATGATCTCAGGGTCCTGGGATAAAGCCCCAAGTCATCGGGCTCCCTGTTCAGCAGGGAGTATGGCTTGCCTCCCTCTCCCTCTCTCTCTCTCAAATAAATAAATAAATGTCTTTAAAAAAAATAAAGTTATGGGGTGCCTATGTGGCTCAGTGGGTTAAGCCCCTGCCTTCGGCTCAGGTTGTGATCTCAGGGTCCTGGGATGAAGTTTCACATCGGGCTCTCTGCTCGGCGGAGAACCTGCTTCCCCCTCTCTCTCTGCCTGGCTCTCTGCCTACTTGTGGTCTCTCTCTCTCTCAAATAAATAAATGAAATCTTAAAATAAAATAAAATAAAAAAGGTTTGGGGTACCTGAGTAGCTCAGGCAGCTAACTATCTACCTTAGGCTCAGGTGATGATCCTAGGGTCCTGGGATAGAGCCCCACATTGGGCTCTCCGCTCAGCAGGAAGCCTGCTCCTCCCTTTCCCTCTGCCAGTCCCCATGCTTGTGGTTTCTCACTCTCTCTTGCTCATTCACTTGCTCTCTCTCTCTCTCTCTCTCTCAAATAAATAAATAAATAAAATATTTTTAAAATAAAAAAATAAAGTTATATGAAATACTTTTCCTATTCTCCCTTTTCTTACATAAAAGGTAGCAACTATATACATTTTTCTGCACCCTGCTTTTTCCCCTTAATACATCCGTGAGATTTCTTTCTATCTTTTTTTTTTAACACACTCTTTTTTTTTTTTTTAAGATTTTATTTATTTATTTGACAGAGAGAGATCACAAGTAGGCAGAGAGGCAGGCAGAGAGAGAGAGGAGGAGGTAGGCTCCCTGCCAAGTAAGAGAGCCCGATGCGGGACTGGATTCCCGGACCCTGAGATCATGACCTGAGCCGACGGCAGAGGCTTAACCCACTGAGCCACCCAGGTGCCTGTGAGATTTCTTTCTAACAGCACTCAGAGATAGTTCTCATTGCATGGGAGCATGCGGCAGAATTGATTCACTAATCCCCATTACTGGACTCGTTGACTGTGCAACTCTTTGGGGCCCCTATTGCAAGGGGCTGAGTGAGACCAAGTCCTTCCCGCTCTTTGTCCAACATCAAGATCCCCCCAAAATGCACAGCTGGAGTCTCTGCCAAAGGGAGTCCAATGAGACTGGTCACCGGGCTGGGACCGGAGTCCTGAGTCACCGAAGCCCCCGGCCAGGAGGAGCAGCCCAGTTCCATACTCTCCTTTACTCCAAGAACCACACGGGAGCCGTGGCTACGACCCTACACTGCACTTCCAGTTCAGTTTCCTGCAGCACCAAACCCAGATCCTGGAGCCACAGAGAGTTCACAGGCTGGATGGGCTCCGAGAAGAAGCCAAGGTCACGGTGTAACAATGTCTAACCTTGACATCTTTAGCAACCGCTCATCCAGTCCTTCAAACAGTGAAAGAGCGGCTTCTAGGTGCTAGGTATCGGTCTTGGAGGCCGGGGGGGGGGGGGGGGGCGGTGGTGGATAAGAGGGTGGGGGAGCGGTGGGGGTCAGTTACTGAATAAAACATCCCACACTCCTGCAGAGCGGACAGGCTGCAGGCGGGAAGGGAGAAGACACACATTCAGTAAAACACAGTAGTGAAATAAATACGTTACCCCATCTGGGAAGAGAGAAAGTGCTATGGTCAAAACAGCAAAGTAAGGGAGACCGCACAGGAAGAGGGAAGATGAGATTTTAATGGGAGTCGGGGGAGGGGTTGCTGGAGTAGGTCTCATGGAGACATCACAGGCACTGGCTTATTTTCGGGGCACTTTTTGTTTTAATGACTCAAAAAAGCTTCCTTTGTTGAGTTAGCTTTCTGACTCTGTGATTGTGCCTTCCACACTTGCGCAATGATTTTCTGCGCCTCAAGAAGGAAGGCACGCTTGATCCGGTCACGCATACACTTAGCTCACATGGAACCACCACACAGGCCCTGCTGACGTGCTTTTTCGTTTTAAACAGTCTCCTAAGAACCTTGGGTCTCCCAGCACGAACTCCTTGAAGTTGGCCTGGGCACACGCCCCGGGTGGTTTTGGGTGCTTTCCCAACCTTCTCGAAAAGGTAAACAATTCTATTACCAGGGCTTAGGGACAGCCTCAAAGTCTGGTCAGAAGCTGTACTGTAGGGCAGCCTGGGACGTGTGTCAAACACTGGGCCATTCTGAAAGCCTCCTGACGCCATCTCAGGAAGAGGAAAAAGAAGTGCCTGTGAGTTCAAAGGCCAAATGGGTAACTCCTTTGTGCAGCTGCGCCTGGCCAACTGTCCTTATCGTTGCTATGATTAAACTGTCATTATGGCAAACAGGAAGGTAATAATAAAGTGTCTTGGTGTCACGGTTGTCTTGAGTTGTGTTGTTTTAGCAATAGCTTCAAATAAGCATTGCATCTGCTTAGGGCTTAAAAACCATTTTTGAGATCCAGAAGCTTCTGTGATTAAAAGCTTTGATGCAACAGGACTTAAGAGGTATTCTAAGTGGCCATTTCCACCATTTCTCCTATTTGGATCAGATGAAGAAATTCAGCCTGGAAACTGCCTGTCCCTTGAAAGGCACAATTAGGTCCCTGGCTGGAGATGGCCGAGAGGGACGGAGCCTGGTTACATTATGATACATGTGTATTCAGCATGTTAGTCTTATCAAAGCGTGACCCCATGTCATCTCACTAAGGGTTATAACAAACCTGTGTCCTGTAACAAGGTCACATCCTGGTCCTCCTTCAACAAGCGTGGGACCTAAGAGGCTAAGGGCCCCTAGTGGCTTGAAGGCAGAGCTGGAACAGAGCTTGGGTTTCTTACTTCTTGGGCCTGTGTCTCCCTTGTCCCTCTCCAAACATAAAGGCCCAGTGTTTGTGCGCCTCTCGCCCATCCGGACAGTCAGGCAGAATAACACGTAAGTGGGGAAAAACCAAGCTTTGCTCTCTTTTCAGGTCTCACCCATGAGACCCCCCTGAGGAGCTTTTCTCATCACAAAGTCAATTTGATCTATAGGTAGTTTGCAGTCAACTTGCTCATTCTCTCATGTATTTAGCAAACTATGTTCCAGGGACCCTGCCAGATGCTAGAGACTCCAAGATGAAAGACACTGGCCCCAAACTCAAGGACTTTATGGAGTCTTTGGGGAGACCTACAGGAGGTAAGCTTGGATTAAATGCTACAGTTGGGGGCCACAAGGCCTCACAGGAAAGGGACACCCAGCCTACCTGCTTGTGTGGGGTCAGGGATGGCTCCCTAGAAGACATGAGGTCTAAGCAGAATCCACAAAGATGAAAGGAATGCTTGAGTTGAGGAGAAAAGGTGGGATAGGGAGAGAGAGCAGGAGGCAGCAGGACAGACATCAAGGTCAGGTGCGGACAGCTAAGTCGGGGGAGATCCAGACAGGACTAGTAGGCAGTCTGAATCTCAACCTACAGACAAGACACTAAGGCAGGGCTTTGAGCAAATCGACAACAAGATCAAAGCTAAACCAGTGTGGAGAAGAGAAAGATGGAAGGCCAAGCCCAGCTGGAGGCAGGGGGAGAAGCCGGGAAGCCTGAATTAAGGCAGCAGCAGCTGGCACGGAGGTAGGGGACGGTTCACCAGAAAGGAAGGAGAACATACAAGTTGGAAAGGGGCAAAGGCCTGGCTCTGAGCCTGGCCTCTCCAATCATTGATTAGGAAACTCTGAACCCCTGGTAATTACCTAATCCCTACCTGTTGAATGGAGTTGTTGGAGGATTAAGTGGGATAAACTAGGAGGGAAAGGGGAGCCTACAGCACAGCAGGAATACGGTGCATTCACTCAACCCCAGCACTGTTACATCTGCAGACAGCTCCTCACTCAAAAGACTTAAAATTACTCTCACGGGCACCTAAGATTCCTCTGCTCACTTTGTTTCTCTAATGGCTGAATGGCCTTCAGTAAATCTGGCTTTCCTTCTGGACCCGGCTTTCTTTTCTATACAACAAGAACATTGGTTCCTTCCAGCTTGAAGTTCTGCAGTTTTGTCATCTTACTCATCTTTCGTCCCAAGTTCCACAGTAAAAATTATTTGTCAAGTGAAAAATTATTGGGAGAAGATTCATCAGTAGGAGAAAAAAAGAAGCAAAGGTGATGAGTGACTGACCCTGAAAACTAAGATGAAAAAGTGTGTGTTCTTTAAATGCCTGGAAGGGTCATATTTAACATACTCTGTTCAAAGACCCAACAATAAAAATTCAAAGGTGTTTTCACCCCAAAATTACTCTTTTATATAACATCTATGCTCCTAAAAGACTAAATTATCATTGGCCTAGATATTTAACCAACTAAACTACCCAAGTATATAAATACTTATAAAGGAATATTCATGCCAGCTTTACTTATAATAGCCTAAACCTGGAAACCACCTAGATAAACATCAGCAGGTGAGTGGGTAAACCATTTATGATAAATCCATAAGACGGAATACGGCTCCACAATAAAAAGGACCACACTTTTGATATATGCCCCCAAAAGGATGAACCTAAAATCGTATGTAGCAGGGCACCTGAACGGCTCAGCAGGTTAAAGTCTCTGCCTTCGGCTCAGGTCATGATCCCAGGGTCCCAGGGTGGAGCCCCTCATCGGGCTTTCTGCTCGGTGGGGAGCCGGCTTCCTCCTCTCTCTGCCTGCTTCTCTGCCTAATTGTGATCTCTGTCAAATAAATAAATGAGATCTTTAAAAAAAAAAAAAAATATGTAGCAGAAAACCCCACAGAAGGAGAAAATATTTGCAAATAATGTATCTGCTAAGAATCTAGTATCCTGGGGTGCCTGGGTGGCTCAGTGGGTTAGGCCTCTGCCTTCGGCTCAGGGCTTTCTGCTCAGCGGGGTACCTGCTTCCCCCTTCTCTCTGCCTGCCTCTCCGCCTAGTATCCAGACTTTATAAAAGACTCTTATAATTTCACAAAAATGATAAACAACTAAGTTTTTAAAATGGACAAAGGACTTGAAGACATATTCTTCTGGAGGAGATATACAAATTGTCTTGTTACACATGAAAGGACACTCCACATCATCAGTCATTATGGAAATACAAATAAAAATGACATGCCACTTTATACCCACTAGGGTGGCCATAGTTAAAAAAAAAAAGAAAATAACAAGTGTTGGCAAGGTTGTGGAGAAATAAGAATACTTCATTAGGTGGTGATGGGAATAGAAAATGGTGCAGCTACTTTGGGAAAGAGTTGGAAGGTTCCTCAATAAATTAAACACAGAATTACCATATGACTCAGCAATTCCGCTCCCAGATATATACCCAAAAGAATTAAAAACAGATGTCCAAACAAAAACGTATACATAAATGTATACGTTTACATAACATATACATAAATGTATACATAAATGTTCACTATTCACAGTAGTTGAAAAGTAGAATAAACCCAAATCCACCAACTAATGAATGGATAAAAGCTGTCTGTCCAGACAGTGGAATATTATTCAGCAATAAAAAGAAAGTACTAATACAGGCTACAACATGGGTTAACCTTAACATTATGCTAGGGAGGTGCCTGCGTGGCTCAGCTGGTTAAGTAACCAACTCTTGATTTCGGCTCAGGTCATGATCTCAGGGTTCTGGGATCAAACCCCAAGTTGGGCTCCGGACTCAGAGGAGAGATTGCTTCAAGATTCTCTCTCCCTTTGCCTTCCTCTCTCACACACAAATAAGTAAATAAATCTTTTTTTAAAAAATGCTAAGAGAAAGAAAGCGTGATACAAAAGTTCACATACAGTATGGTTCCATTTATACGAAATGTCCAGGATAGGCAAATCCATGGAGACAGAAAAGAGATTAGTCATTGTCAGGGGCCTGGGTGGTGGAGGGAATGGTGAATTTGCTTAATGGGGTCAGGGTTTCCTTTTGGGGTGATGCAAATGCTCTGGAGCTAGAAAGTGGTAATGGTTGCACAACCTTGCGAATGTACTAAGTACCACTGAACTACACTTGAAAATAGCTAAAATGGGGGTGCCTGGCTGGCTCAGTCAGTAGACATATGACTCTTGATCTCAGGGTCGTGAGTTCAAACCTCACGTTGGTCACAAAGATTACTTTTAAAAAATAAAAATAAATTTGAAAAGTAAAACAGCTAAAATGGTCAATGTTATGTTATGTGTATTTTGTCAGAATTTTAAAATATATGTATTTCCTGGAAAAAATCATTATGTTGAATGAAAGAAACCAGGCCAAAAAAAAACCCACCAAAAAAACCAAAAAACCAACAAACAAAAAACCACCACATCAACAACTATGATTCCATTTGTATAAAATTCTAGAAAATGTAAAAACTCAACTCATCACTTACAGTAATGGAAAGCAGATCAGCAGCTACCTGGGAAGAAAGAGGGTTAAAGGAAAGAGCAAAGGATAAATCATAGGGATGCCTGGGTGGCTCAGTGGGTAAAGCCTCTGCCTTCAGCTCAGGTCATGATCTCAGGGTCCTGGGATTGAGGCCCACATCAGGTTCTCTTCCCTCTCTCAATCTGCCTCCCTCTCTACCCACTTGTGATCTCTGTCTGTCAAATCAACAAATAAAATCTTAAAAAAAAAAAAAAAAAGACAAAGAAATTTTCAGGGGTAATAAAAATGTTTACTATCTTAATTATTTGAAGGATGCTTTAAACATGCCCAGCTTAGTGTATTTCAATTATACCTCAGTAAAGCTGAAAAAAGACAAAAAAATGTTTTAAAAATTATCACTGGACCTCTGAATTCTTAGACTTACTAAATTTGTATCTGAAATACACTGAGAAACTCACTGTTTAAAAGATCTTTACTGTATACCCTTTCACAGGCAAACAATCCTTCTCTAACTTACTGACTCAATAAGTCCTGTTACTACATACGATGGTGTCTTAAAGCAAAAGGACACCTGTGACCAAGTTAACTAAGACCATTCACCATGTGTCTACTGGAGACTAAGCAAACTTGATGTTGCCACATTTCTAGTCAGGAATCCTTGCTATTTATAGGAACCTAGCATACTTAAATCATTGCTGAATCCCATTTTTTTGAATTGGTTTAAAAATGGTGTGGTAGAACTTGGCAGACGCTCTCTTCGCAAATCAAACTGTCCTATCTGTTATGACTTTAGCACATGCTGAGAGGATTATAAGTGTTTATATACTCTCTGTGAGCATCAAATTCAGGTCTTGCCTAACACGCATAACAAGCAGAGTAAGACAGCAAATCAAATACCAGAGTCCGACTTGCTAATGGAATTTAAATTGGGATATGGATTTCACTTTAAAGGCACACTTGAAGCTACAAGGGGGGAAAAAAAGGGAAAAAGAAACAGGAAAGTATGTTTTTAATTGGAATGTTTAGTTTATCTCAAATTCAATTGGACACCCTTCAGATTAATTTCAGCAAAGTTTTTCTATAATATTTTCTTTGTAAGTGATGGGTTTTCCATAAATTATTTTGAGGACACAGCTATTTACATAGAGAGGATATGATCACCATAATTTACAGAGCATTCTCTCATTCCAGCCTCATACCACCAGCTGCTTCGTAAATATTATTTTTTTTAGTTTTGCTGAGTCCTGGTAAGTTTCTGACTTGATTTCCTCATTTGTAAAATGAGGAGAATAGCAGCACCTACCTCATAGGATTATAGACAGATTAAATGATTAAATGGACTTAGCATGCACAAGGTACTTAGAACAGTAAGTGGCACCCAGGAAGCACCCAATGAGTATGAGTAGTTACTCACTTTATTATTGTTCCCTTTTACAGATGAGAACACTGAGGCTCAGTGTTAGTTAGTGGTGGCAAAGCTGACTCTAGAACATAGAGCAGGCTTGCTTTTGATTCTTTTCACTACTCCACACCACTCTCCCCACCCATACATATTTTGTGCATGAAAATAAGAGTACCAATCTGGAAGAGGCAAAAATAGCTCTGTAATTTAAATCTAAAAAGCATGAACACACTGGTAGTCACAGACCCACTCCAGGACTCACCCAGTTTAGGCTCCTGGGCAAGTCATCAGTCATTTTTAAAGTCAGCTTCATATCATGATCTTGAAGAGGAAGATAAAAGGTTTCTGCGAAGAGCTGACTTAGTTTCAAGAGGATGCCTGAAACACCGTGGGAGCAAGCAAATATCACATCAGCATCCATTCGTGCCGTTAGGATGAAAAGGGATTTATACTCACTCTGTATGGATGTTAGAAAGTACTGCAGCCTGTGACAAAATGTGTGCCTCGGAGGTTAAGTGGGAAGTGAGGTTCCTAAAAGTCAGGATCCTAGCAAGTCAGGATTAGAAAAACCCAGAGTCCCCAGGAAATTCCCGAGGGAAGGTCCAATGCACACATATTTGCAAGGCCAACTGTTTTAAACTATACACCCAAACTAACCCATTCTAAAGTGATATTTATTTATCATTTCCGTCCCATTTTTTATGGAAGGGGACTTTTAAAAATATGGTCAAATTAAAAGATAAAGCCATGAGGGGCACCTGGCTGGCTCAGTCTGTAGGGCACATGATTCTCAATCTTGGGGTCATGAGTTCAAGCCCACATTGGACGTAGAGCTTAAAAAGAGAAATAAAATATATATATTTTTAAAAAGATAAATCCACGAGGTGAAAGTTTGTTGGCAAACAGTATATTCAGAGGGTTTCACAGTATCACTCTTACAGACAGCTTACTAATCACAAAGAGAAAAACATCCCGTTACAATGGAGAGGTCTGGAGGTGACCTCGTGAACCAAGATCAAACTTAAGGGAACACACAGCACCCACTGCAGATCCTGCCCAAAATGCTTAACCGAAATCTGGTCATGAGGGAAGAATTTGCCTATCCAGATCAAGGCTCATTCTACAGAAGCCTGGCATCTTCTGTTATGAAGAACAGAAAAAATGTGGGTACAGTTGCTAACTTTATTTATTTATTTATTTATCTATAAAAGACATTTATTTATTTTATTTATTTGTTTTTAAAAGATATTTATTTATTTATTTGACAGAGAGAGACCGCGGGAAAGGGAACACAAGCAGGGGGAGTAGGAGGGGGGCATGAGAGAGGAAGAAGCAGGCTTCCCACCCAGCAGGGAGCCCAACACCGGTGTCCTAGGACCCTAGGATCATGGCCTGAGCCAAAAGCAAATGCTTAATGACTGAGCTACCCAGGGGCCCCTAAAAAGGCATTTTTAAACGAATGCACTTGTGAGTCTGAGCCAGGGGGTTTTAAAAAGAACTACTGGGTGACATTTTTCTGACAAATAGAAAAAGTTAAAATCTAGTGCTCATTAGATAAAAATTTTTAAGATCAATTTTCTGTGAATAATAGAACTACAGTTATGGAACTTATTTTCAAATAGTTCTGGAACCAAAAAGAAAAAAAAAAAGTGCTGCCCGGCTTGTTTGGCAGGACGGAATAGGGCATGAGATGCTCTGGAGAGCCCAGTCTACGGTCACATGCAGAAAAACCAACGGGCTGGGGGAAGAGGGTAATGGAGAGGCGATGACATACCTAAGGATATTATTCACGTCCCTTTGGGGGATCTGAGCACACTAGAATCAGTTGATAAATGGAGAATGTATGAATGTTCTCCATTTCTCTCTTCCCCACCTTCAGGCACACAAAAGGGAAACCTAGCAGAAAACTCAATAAACAGAGAGGTCAGGATTCCTTTTCCAACCTACTACTACCCTTGCTGTGTGACCTTGAATAATTCACTTGACTTCTCTGATGCTCACTTGCCTTACCTAGAAAATCAGGAAGGCTGGGCTAAAGCAGCCCTCAGATGCCTTCTAGACCCAAAGTCTAAGATGTAAATGGGCAGTTCTGTCTTAAAGATGGTGTACAGCCAATAGGAAATGTCTGTTCCTAGTTTTGTTTTTTTAAAAAGAGAAAGTTTTGGGGACGCCTGGGTGGCTCAGTTGGTTAAGCCGCTGCCTTCAGCTCAGGTCATGATCTCAGGGTTCTGGCATTGAGTCCCACATGGGTCTCCTTGCTCAGCGGGGAGTCTGCTTCTCTCTCTGCCTCTGCCTGCCACTTGGCATGCTTGTGCACTCTCTCTTTCTCTCTCTCTCCTCTGACAAATAAATAAATAAATAAATAAAAATCTCCTTTAAATAAATAAATAAAAATAGAAAGCTTTCTTTTCTCTGATAATAAAATTTCCATAAGAGACTCTTAATCTCAGGAAAAAATCTGAGGGTTGCTGGAGTGGAGGGGGTTGGGAGGGATGGGGTGGCTGCGTGATGGACATGGGGGGGTGGTATGTGCTATAGTGAGAGCTGTGAATTGTGTAAGACTGATGAATCACAGACCTGTATCCCTGAAACAAATATTATATGTTAATAAAAATAGTTCATTAATTAATTAATATTCACACACTGAAAAAAAGTAGCAGTTATTTTTTTTTAAAAACCCTATAATTGAATCACCTGGAGTCAGAACTACTGTTAGCATCTACTTCTTTAGATGATTTTCCAGAATTGTGGCCACCCCACAACACACACACACCCACATTCATTTTTTTTTTAATGTGAAATTCCTTGTATACATGCTATTTGTCATTTTTAGTTAACAATACTGTAGTCCATATTATTTTCTATCCCATATTAATGAATATAAGGTAACAGAATTACATGCACACAATTTGTTTTCCCAGCTGGAAAACTTTCACACGGTTTCTAATTTCGTGCTCTCGCAAACAGTGTTGCAGGAACTATCCTTACATTCCTCTTCAGTATGTCTTTACCTGAAAGTCTCCAAAGCAAGATTTAGTCTACAAATCAAGACACAGCTCATTCCCTTTCTGTGCAGAAGGTTAAAAAAATATATATCTTTTCAAGTTTCAGGTAAAGACTCTCCTAACAGCAGTCTATGGGTGACGCGGCCAGTCCCGAGGACGCAGGGCGCGGAGGAGACCCAGTCCGTGGGAGGGTCTGGATACAACAGTTGGTCTCTTCAAGGAGGCCACACAGAAACCTGAGGCTCAGCTTTGGACACCCATGATCTCTTCGCGAAATGTTTTTTAGGCCGCGAGGTGGGACGGACTGACGGCACCACGGGGTAGCGGACGGAGTCCGGGCAGCCCCGCCCCAAAGGACACTGGCAGGTCCTGTTTATGGTTTGTGCTTCTGAAAATAATACCATCACCACAGTCCCACCAAACTGTGCTGAACGCAATGTCCAGCTTAGACAGATGAAAATTATTGCATCTGCCTCCTGCATTGAAAACTCTTCTTTGCAAGTTCTAGTAGTCACTTCAACCTTCCCACGTAATTAACATTCTCAAATAATTTTATTTTCTTTTTAAAAATTTCTAGTGATCAGCAAACAGTACAAAATGTTTGTCTTTCCACTGATGCCTCTATCTATTTTTCTGACTTAAAATTGTGACACTGATCCAAATACACTTTGCAAATGTTCCAGGAAGCATTGGGCTCCGTTTTATAATTACTGTTGTTTTCATGTGTGCACAGACTCACAAACATATACCTATACCCATGCCTAAAATGTAACTGATATGGGATAGATTCCTTATCAGATGTATAGGAGAGGGGTGGCAATCTACATTGATGAAACTTCAGCAATATTCCTGGTGATTCACATACTTTTATTCTCCAAAGAGCCTGTCATTGATCATTTCCAATCCCTGAAGAGGATGGATTAAGAAGGTTAATTGGCTTGTCCAGGTCAATCACTCCCAGTCCAGGGTTTTCTTTTCTGCTCTGACCTTTTCTGTCAGAAACCCCATAATTATTGTAGAGCAATGACGTGCATTTTACACTCTGCAACACCAGGCAGATCCTAGATCATTTTATTCATTAACAAACTCAAAGTAAACTAGAAGAAGTAACTTAGTGAAATTAAAACACCTTTAAAATACAGTATAGATTACTGTACTGTCTACTCCTCTAGCTTCATGATGTTGGAGTTTAGAGGCAGATCTAATAAGAGCCAAAAACGTATTTGGGAAACAATCTAGAAACAAGCTGCAAAACCGGGGAAGTGTTTAAGATGTCCGGCCTGCCGTGAGTGAAGGTTTCCAGGTTCAGGCTGGAAAGGGAAGTAGTAACTGAGAACTGATGGGTCATTACTGCAATCAGGAGAAAGCAGCTGCATAGAAAGGGCAGGAGCAAAGGGCCCTGATTCATCCTTAAAGCCAGTACCCCCATTAAAGAAAGGAAACGCGGCGTGAAGACTGCCTTCACGGGTCTTCACGACAGCCACCCTTAAACACACGCATGACCCTCAGCCTCTTGTTTCTGAACACATGGAAAGATCTATTGGCCAAACTGAACTGCAAGTTATTAACACATCCCCACGCAAGTTGTTTAACGGCTCCTTTTGCTCATAAAGTACATTCACATCAATTTGTACCCCCACCCCCCACCCCCGACAGATGTGCTGTCATCGAGTTGGAAAAGTTGCCTTGTAAACCATCAGGGGACTTATTTATAAAATCCAGCAGGAATGGCAGAAAAGAGGAAGATCAATTAACTTGGCTGTAACTTCTGCCACTGTAAAGACTTTATCATATTAGATGAATATGTGTGTCATATCCAAAATACTGGGGGCGGCGGGCCCTCACCACCTCCTCAAACAGCTGGCCGTGCTGACTTGCACCCAAATTTGCTGTCTGTAAATGTTGAAGACTGAAACCTTAGTTGGGTGGAATTTAAAGTGACCACCCACTGAGCCGGGCAAACTATCAGCCCACCACCAATACCCTGTAGGTGCTGCTGGAAGCCAAATTCACATCCCTAATTCAAAAATGTGCCTTTTTAGTTAAAGTCAGGATTTCCCAGTCTTCCCACCGGTGGAAATAAGCAATAGTAGGCTTCCAGTATATCACGCATTTCAGGCAAGATCCAGCCAGATTCATTAACCAGAAAGGGAACTGCCACGTGCTCCCTTCTACAAACCACTCATTACCATCTTTGCCCTGATTCTGGAATACGGATCACTTCACTTTCTGCAAAATTTTCAATGTTCTATTCTAAACAGCTACGAGTCACTCACACTAGTTGTGGATCCAAGCAACTTTCCCTATTAAAATACACAAGATCCTTGGGCGCCTGGGTGGCTCAGTAGGTTAAAGCCTCTGCCTTCCGCTCAGGTCAGGATCTCAGGGTCCTGGGATCGAGCCCCGCATCAGGCTCTCTGCTCAGTAGGGAGTCTGCTTCCCCCCTCTCTCTCTGCCTGCCTCTCTGCCTACTCGTAATCTCCATCTGTCAAATAAATAAGTAAAATCTTTAAAAAAAAAAAGATTAAAAAAAAATAATAAAATAAAATATACAAGATCCTATCAGTCCGACCATCCTAAACAAGAAAAGTACTGTGTGGCAGGAAATAAAAATCAGATTAAGTGGAATTTTGTAACACAGGAGACCCCTTTAAGCTTCTGTCTGGCAGGGGGATCAGGGTAGAGGAAGGGTGAGGGGTGCCCTGTCCCCCAATATCTCTCTGGAGTTTTAAGTTCACTTTCTCAAGCTTCTTCCCATTCTTGCTTTCTGTGTGTAGTGTCCTCCGTGTTATTCTATCCCTGGGTTAGACCCCAGTTCCTAACATTTTTTAGATTCTTGTTTATCAGTGCTGTGAATTGAGCTATCTTGGTTTGTTTACTTAAGGATTAGCTGTTATGGGCAGGGAAGAAATATTAGTTTAACTGGAATCAAGAAACCTGCAGCCACAAGAAAAATAAATCAGAGAAAGAGAGAGAAACTAGAAAATGAAGGGTCATTTTACTGTGAGTCAGTCACGGTGGGGTTTTTCTTCCTGGTGATTAGATTATAAGGACAGGCAAAGAGATCTTAACAGATCAGAATCCAATTCCAATAGACAGATCTGGGCTTTTAAAATTATTAACTTGACAAACTGCTAAAAAGCTAACAAAAGAATAAGTGGATAGAAGAATGAAATGGGTGACAATTTTTCTCTCCCCCCCCTCCCCCACAGCACTGGCATTATTAAGCTCTGTGTTCTCCATATGTATAGCCACTTACCATGACTAATGGGAATAATGTACTACATTTCATAATACTGATCTCTTTGGCAATTTGAAAAAAAAAAACTCATAACTGGATAGCTATACTTGTGATCTCAAAATGCTTAACCACAAACAACCCTAAAGGAAAAATTTTTAAGAAAAAAGAATACCTTTCTAGAGAAGCAAAGAAACTTTTTAGAATGCTAAGAAAAGAACCCACTCTCTCTCCTTCCCTGTTTTGGGTAAACACTTAATCCTCTCAGATGTTTCCTCCTGCTGAATACTTGTCCTACGTGCAGTTTAAGATTGTGTCCAAAATTTTCAAAATTCCTTCTACAAGTGCATCCTTGTTTTCCCTAAAAATGGACTCAAACTGATGTTAGAAATTGGCACAAATGTTAGAAATTCCATCCTCTTTCCAGAAAAGGACCAAGTATGAGTGTGAGGTAATGTCCGTTTTTGGCAAATTCTTATTTCCTCCCCGATTCTGGATGTAATTGTCAGCATGCCCATCAAAGCGCATGGACATCATACATAGCTTGCCTCCATATTGTTCCCTGAGAGTTACATGGAACGTCTTCCAAATGCAGAATGTCTGTAAAATTATCTGCAAGCAGAATAAATACTTGTCACATTTCTATACTGAATCCTTGCTCTTATCTGCAAGCAGAATAAATACTTATCACATTTTCTATATTGAATCCTTGCTCTGAAAACAGTAAACCAGGACCCTAAAGCAATGCAGAAAACTACAACCTAAGAAATCAAAGCTAGGTTAGATCCTCCTAAGTCATGAACACATGCAAGTGACAGTCTCTATCAAATTCTAAACCAAAACCTTTTCTATTTTTATAATTGATTTTTATTTGTTGCTTATCCAAATAATCTGAAAGGAAACAAAATAACTTACCTATACTCAAATGTACAATCTGATATCATGCATTAGGTACTAATATTTTGCTGCAAGTCAAATAATTTAGGCAAATCACCTATGCGTTCACCTTACAAAAGGTGTGTGTGTGCTTCTTTGGCTAATTTTTAGCATGACTAGTGGCACTTTATATTTAACATCTGACAACTGATTTCAATATTTCACACAGAATTGACTATTTCCATTTGGAAGAAAGTTTTAAAAGGTACAACCTAAATTTTCATGTCTGCCGTCTGTCAGGGTTAATAAATAACTTCTCATGAGTCAAGAATTAGGTTTGATTTGAAAGCACAAAATTAAAATGTAAAATACTTTTGGAAATAAAATATTTTGAATGTTTAAGGAGGTAAGTCCTTATAAAACATTCACCAAAACACATCAGTCAGTGTTGTCTTACTTCTGGTAATATGGCGAATATATATATTTTTTAAGTCATCAAATTATTCTGATTTCCTAAGCTCATCCTAAATCTCCTTTGAAGTTATTATTTATCTTTTTTATTGCCCGCATGGATTACACAATGCTTTACATCTTACCCAATAATATCTTCACAGTGGCCAACTCGGAGAATACAAATTTAAAACAAAGATCTTGCAAGATGCAAGTTATATGTCTAAACGAGGCTGATAATCTATAGAGGTGATGCCAATATTGGCCAGGAGTCAGGGGTTAATATGAGCAGAAAGGTCATGGGCGATTCTTGACTGACACTAAGAACACAGTAATAAAAAACCTAAGTACACCAGAGTCAAACAAAAGTACTGTACCAAAATGAACTGTTGAGGCATTCTTCCTGAGTACCGAGACTGGCTTCCATAAAACAAATATCAAAATCAGTCTCATTATCCATCATACCAGGTCATGTGTTTAGCTACTTAAATGTAGTATACGGCAGTTCTCCTAAGACCAAATATGACACACGTAAGTAGAAGAGGCTTTTATTACGATCACGACTATTACTTTATCATAGCCCTTGATATCATAGCCCTTGCATTCTCTAAAATGCAAGCCGATATAAATGAAAACCATTAACACGGATGTTAAGAAGTTAAAACAATTCTTGTAATCCTCAAACGTGACGCACATGAAAAAGATTGATATCGCCATCATTTTTGAAAGAGTTGAAAACTTCTCCTCTTACGAATTACATAATGACCTCGCTAAAATAGCTAGAAGAAACAAAGGTTCCCCAATAAAATGTCTTTAATATGCGATCCACTAGAGAAGAATTTTATCCAAAGCTCTAGCTCACAAAATTTTCAATCAAGATGCGGGCACTTCATTTTGTGGCTGAGGGCAATCTCCCCACCAGGTTTTCTCAAAGATGGCTGATGCAAACAGCACCTCAGAACTACATTAAAAATGGTTGCTCAGATTAAATTATGCAAACGTAGTTGCAAAATAACCTGCTCAAGTTTCAGCGCATTTAAGATGGACCTGCAAAGCATTTGCCATGTTACGCCTGGTTCCAGTGGAATTTCAGCAGGTTCTGAGGGAAGCAAACCCCAAATCATCCTCAAAAAGAATGTTTTTGAAATATTAAGTGCACAAACATCCAATTCCATGGGTACGATCACCAACCCGCCTTCAACCTGTCCTCTGAACACTGATCTGTCACCAGTGCAAAACAAGCAGATCCATCATGCACTTCTTGAAGTCTTCATCCTGGGCTCTTAGCTGAAGGGGGCATCTTTGAAAGGTTCTTAGCTACTAACGTAAGATATTCCAGAGATAGAATTTTAAGAAAATGGGTTAACAGGGTAAATCAGACACCTATCTACAAAGATATTTCGGTGAACATAAAATTCCTAGCTTTTTCTGAATTAAAAGTAAATGCTAGGAAAACGCATGGTGATTACAGTATCAAAGCAAACTCAATAAATTTAATGGGTAGCCTAATCTCAAGTCACAGAACACTGGCTCGATAGCACATTAGATGTTTTCCAATTAATAATTGGTCAATTAGTATTTTTTTTAGTCAAGAAACTTTAGATTTTAAACATTTTTTCTCTGTTTATATTTATATTAAGAACTAAAAGATACATTTTAATTAATGATGTGCTTAAACTGTCAATCATATGTAGTTAACTCTTAGCTTAAATGACTTGCAAAACAATAGGAACAAAATAATATTTTCATGTTCAAGGAGTTAGCAATTTGCTAGTTGTCGAGAGTCAGATAAAATCAAATTAAAGCACAAAGTTATCACAGATGGAAACTTTAGTATTCCACCAGTCAAAAAAGGGGAACCATTTTGTTCAGAAATATGACACCCGCGGTTTTTTATGTCAAACTTGAATTTTCATTATTCTCTCTATTCTTTCTAAAGTCGGTCTTTAAAGCAGGATTTAAGTGCCATTTACTTCCACTTACAACCCATTACTGGTTATTTCTCTTACTGCATTTTCAAACGTTTCTGTAACTCAAAGCATCATTATGGCCACGCTGAACGCCCTCCCCCTTTCCACACGGCTGACTTTGCTGTACGTCTGTGCATTTCTCCAGCATCGTCAATTTCACCCAAGCGTTCATCATTCAGACTTTTCTCCACTTCTTAAACCAGTTTTGACTTCAGTACAAGCCGAGGGAACCCTTCAGGAAAATAAAGGTCCTTCAAACAAACCAACATTCTAGGCCTTAAACTTTCAAACAAAATCTCGAAAGAACCAACAAAACATCCCCGTTTTACTGTTACGCCTCCCAAAATGGGCTGAAAGACCTTCTCAGAGCCTGTGGACCACCCCCAACCTACTCACGCGTCGGGAAGGCCACCTCCTAAGATTAGCACAGCACCCAAACCGCAAGATGGTAACATTCATGCGAAACCGTGGCGCGGCTGAGAACTCTTCTTCGCAAGGGCCTCCTTGAAAAGCTTAAACACTTCTTTTAGAGCGAAGCAAATTGTGCTGTTTACAGACCCTCACCATTCTTGCCCCCCCCCACCCCGATGCCAAGGACCGACTACCCCAGGGGTACCATGAAAGGCGGCTGCTTCGGGGCGGCATTTTTCTTACACACCCTCACCGGCGCACACACACTCACACACGGCTCTCCGTACATTGCAGCGGCCTCTGGGACCAGAAAGATGAACTAGAGTGTCTGGGCTATTTTCCCCCAATTTGAGCTATTTTGATTCAAAATACCCAGTAACGTCCCTGAAGGGAAAGAGGATAATTATGGAAAAACAAAATTATTTTCCGCAAATAACTTGGCTTCCCTGTCCCCGACCTCACAAATAGCCAGAATGACACCGACTCCGCCGAGAGAGGACAGAAAAACTTCAAACGCAAGGCGGCCGCGCGGAGTTCAGCAGCGACAAGAGAGATGAAGCCCGACACCGGGGCGCCCGGGGCGTGTCCCCCAAGCACACCCGGGGTCTCCCCTCCGCTTTCCCTCCTCTTACTTTTGGATGATCTGCGGTAGGCCGGCTGGGGGCGGCGGCGGCGGCGGCGGCGGCTGCATTCCTCTCGGACCTGGGGGCGCAGTGGGCGCGGGGGGCGCAGGGGGCGCCGGAGCCCCCGGTACGCTGCGGGCATCTCTGTCCGGTTGCTCGGGGCCGCTGGGATCCGCGTCCTGGCTCATGGCTGCGGCCAGCACCATGTGAGGCGACACCGGCCCCGGGCTCGAGGCGAGAGAGCGCGCGCGAAGGGCGGCCCCGGGGCACGGGCGGTCACTGGCCGGGGTCCCCGTGCCCAGTCCCCTTGTCCTTCCCGGTGGCGCGGGGAGGAGACGCGAGGGGCGGGGAGGAGGCAGTCCCGGCGGCGCCGCCTCCTCCTCCTCCTCCCGCCGCTCCCGCTAGCTCCGCGGGGCCACGCGGGGGCGGGGGCCAGGGGGCGTCTCCGGTCCGGCGGGAGCCGCTCGGCCCCCGGGGCTGCTGCGCGCCGGGGTGGTCCGGGGAGCTCTGTCCGCGGACCGGAGCGCGGCCAGCCGAGAGCGGCGCGGCGCACGCCACCCGCCGCCGTGCGCCCTCAGAATGCGCGGTCCGGCTCTCCGCAGCGCAGCGCAGTTGCGTGAGGCGGGGAGACGCACTCCGGCCGGCGGCCGCCAGCGGGGCTCTCGCTTCTCCGCCGGGCCGGGCGGCCTCGGGGTCGTCCCGGAGGACCGCGCGCGCCCGAGAGGGGTGGACGGAGCGCGCCCGGGGCGTCCGCGCGCGTAGCCCAGGCGACGTGAGCTTGGCACCTTCTGGAGTCTGGAGCCTGGCCAGCGCCCCTCGGCTGAAGGGCCCGACCCGGCGGGGGAAAAGCCCGGACCCTCCCCCAGCTCGGGCGGACCTGTAACCCCGGGTCTGAGATGGCCAGGCCCGAGGGCTCTCCAAATGGGCAGCTGCAGCTGCCAATTTCAGGGGTCTCCAGAAACAGCCGGTGGGGCCACTGTGGTTTTTCTTCGTTTTTCTCTCCTTTCTAGAAGACCCGCTACGATCCCGGGAGCGCAAAGACAAAACCAAGCAGACGCTTTATTCTTGTTATTTATTGGCGAGATCTCAGTGGACACGTAAAGGATGAAAAGGAGAGAGTTCGCCTGCATCGTGCCGCCACCGCAGCGTCTGCAGTTGGGTTCGCGGTCGGGGCGCCGATGTGCGCGGGTTCACCTGCACACACCAGCTCACAGCCGTGGACGGCATCTTGCGTGGAGGAGCTACCCCTCAAGGAGCTGCTTAATGTTCTGGCCGAGGGGCGGGGGGTGTCTGGGGAGGCACCTGGGGCCGCAGAAACATCTAGGAGCTGGGCAGAGCTCACGGAGAGTGGTTATTCCGAAGACCTTGCCGTGAATTGGCGCACCAGCTTTCTAAATCCTGACATTGGCCGCCCCAGGGAAGCAAGGAGAAAGCATCCTCTAAGGACCTTGGAAGCCAGAGCGCAGGCCGGGGTGCCCCATGGTCTAGAAAGAAGTTTGCCGCGGGTCTCAAAAACCCACGCCTATTCCTCTCGCAGCCACGTGAAGGAACATTCTGGGGACGGGTTCTCTGGAACATGGCAACTGATGGAATCCCTGAAAAATGCTTTCTTCCCTCCCCAGACTGTGAGTTTCTGTCAACTTCCCCTCCAGGCTCAGGAAACTAAGCCTCCCTTGATTTCTGCCATGCTACCTAGATCTTCACCCCTCCCTTCCTCTCTCTCCTACAGACAAAAATGTCCTATCCACTTTCTTTTCCTTCCCTCCTTTCTCTCTCCCTCCTTCTCCTACAAATAAAATGATACGCCAATTGCTAGTATTAATTAAGATCATCACAATTTATAAACTTGAGTCTCACCAAAAAACCCAGGTAACAAGGTATTGATTCTTGTCTCCATTTCACAAATGAGGAGGTGTCAGGGCGATTTGTCCCACCGTACATGGCTAGTAGGAGGCCATCCAGATTAGTTCATTATCTTTGGTGTCTTTTTCTTTCTTTCTTTCTTTCTTTCTTCCTTCCTTCCTTCCTTCCTTCCTTTCTCTCTCTTTCCTTCTTTCTCTTCTTTCTTCCTTCCTTTTCCTTCCTTCCTTCCTCTCTAGGATTTTATTTATTTGAGAGAGAGAAAAAGAGAGAACATGAGGGGTGGAGGAGAGGCAGATGGAGAGGGAGAAGCAGACTCCCCACTGAGCCTGCCATCAGGCTTCATCCCAGGACCTTGGGATCAGGACCTCAACCTTGGTTAACCAACTCAGCCACCCAGGCACCCCCATCATCACTGGTTTCTATCACTAAAGTCCTGACTATGGTTTCCATAAAACTCCACATTCCATTGCCTGTCTCCCCACTCCCACCTTGGTGGAAGGAATTACCTGAAATTAACATTGCACTTCTACCGGAAACCAAAGTTAAAACTTTCCATATGCTGCCATTAAACTCTCCCTCTGAGAAGCCCCCAAAAGGGATGTGTAGTCAAAAAGACAAACCTGCATTTATTAATGGAGTGATTCAACATCTGAGTGTCAGTTACCAAATATATAAATTGGGAGCGATGAGACCTGACTTGCACAGTCGCTAACAGGCTTAGGGGTCATATATCTTGCATGTTTGGTGCGGGAAGTATCAATCCAGAAGTTATTATAAACATGATCCCTTACATTCCAACGTTATAGCCAAATAGAATAACAGATCTCAAACTTCAGGAGGCTGAGTGTCTAGGAGTCACACTATTGATAAAACTATATCCATTCCTGTAACTCTTTTACTGGCAAAAGAGAGAGAGAGAGGGAGAGAGAGAGGCCACATTATACGAACACAGCTTTCTACAGCTCAAAAATAATGTGTTAGTGTATGTGACAGAATAGTAACAGTGGATACATCTGAGTGTTCATTGGGCATTTCTTTGCATCCTCTCTGTAAATTTGAAATTTTCAAAATAAAAAAAAAATTTAATTAGTAAGTCACAAGGTGTTTTTCAGAAATCCCATCTAGAGCTTCCTATTTGCAATTTACATATTATGTCATACCTAAAATTTAAATTGAAGCAGATGCAAACCGAGAGGGAAACACTATAGCAAAAACCCAAAGCTTGTTCATGTTCTACCTCTAATCTCCATACCATGTTGTCCAAGATCACCTCAAATAAGCATTTCCACTTTGCAAATCAAACATTCATTGTATTAAACAGTTCCAATGAAAAATGCTTTTTAATTTATGTTTTCTCACTTCTTTCCAGGAAGAATGAAAGAGATCCCCAGCTAGAGTTATAGCCATTTAAGAAACCAGAGCAGTCTTGCTTTTGTCTGCCCTGTACCCTCACCCCTCCACCACCCCCACCCTCACCCCCACCACCACCACCTCTCCCGGGCATTCACAGTTACCAAAGCAAGAAAAGGGCTGTGTGAGTCACCTTGACAAATGGGGAGCGTGACTGGGAGATGAGGGCTGCTAACATTTCTCTTTGTTCCATTCTGTGGAAGCATCCTGTCCCTCCTGATCCACCCGTAAGCTAGGATCAGACAGTGAGACTTTCTGCTGTCTATGAATATATTGAACATGTAACGGGGGTCAGCTGCTAAGTGCTTTCTTAGATTCTTACTTCATACTCCCAATAATGCATGAGGTAGTTCCTGTTATCCATGGTTTAGAATCGAGAAAACTGAGGCTCTGACAGCTGCAAGAACTCGCCCAGGTGCCCTGGCTTCGAAGGGGCAGGAGCAGGACAGCAGGTAGGTGGATCTGACGCCCAAGCCTCTCTCCGTTGCCTCAGTGACAGCCATGGAGCCCATGCTGACCTCTGCAGTGACGCTGTGTCTTCCAGTCAATATAAATTGCCACCAGCCTGGTGACTCGACTCAGCATGTTTCTCCCGATCAGCAAGTGAATGTGGGGGAATCCAAACTGACCTCTTACAAGCAAGAAAACTTGAAGAAATGAAGCATCTTGGCAAGGTGGCAGTAGGGTAAGGGAAATAGGACCCGGGTCTCTGTTATGACTCGGTCCTTCTCTAACTTGCCAGGGACTCTAGCTCCCTGGCTTGCTTCCTAATATTAATCAGTGTTTACTGGGCTCCAGACACTAGTTCTGGGAGGTTTTTCATGCTTTATCCCATTTAATATCACTTTTGTAGATAGAGAAGCTTGAACCTGTGTTCAAGGTCACTGGGATGATAAACAATAGTGCCGATCTTCAGACCCTGGTCCAAACCCCTGCAACCTCCCTGTCTTCTGTTAAAAAAGGAACTAGCCTACTTCTCCATGGGGATTGTAAACATTCGTCTGCAGATAAGATCACTTAATGTGTACTGCTATTCCATTCGGCTATCATTACTGTGCTTTTTAAATAACAAGTTTTACTTACTAGTTTGTAAAGTGTGATAATTTTCACCCAAAGCTGGTGAATCTGCAGAACACAGACATTCTCGTACGCTATGGGCGAAAATGTCAGTTGCTACAACCCCTTTGGAAGTGAGCTGGTACCATCCATGGAAATTGCATAGGGGGACTGGGTGGTTCAGTCAGCTAAGCATCCGACTCTGGATTTTGGCTCAGGGTCCTATGCGCTTATGTGTAGCAACAACGAAAGCCTCACATACAAGGCTGGAAACAACCATAGTGCCAAGCAGTAGGGGATTGGCTGCATCAAGGGTGGTCCTTACACACAAGGGAATACAATGTAGACCTTAAAAAACAAGGGGCAAATCTATGTGGGCTTCTAGGGAGAAATTTCCAAGATGTGTTACTAAGGAGAAAATTTAAGTTCTGCAACAGTATGATTCAATGTATGTAAAATCAAAGATCATTAAATATGATATAGGAAATTTATTATTAACAGAAACAACCTCTAGGAATTGGGATGGGGCAGGAACTTTATCCTTTTGTGATTTTTTTATATTGTTTGACTATTTGAAATAAAATTTTATTGTAGTATATGTATGGTTTGAATTTTTTAAAAATCAGGAACACATGCTGTTTTTTATCAACTAACAACAAAATCTAATTACTTATTTCTTCAACTAGTAATTCTTTTTTTTTTTAAGATTTTATTTATTTATTTGACAGACAGAGATCACAAGTAGGCAGAGAGGCAGGCAGAGAGAGAGAGAGAGGAGGAAGCAGGCTCTCCGCGGAACAGACAGCCCGATGCGGGGCTCGATCCCAGGACCCTGGGATCATGACCTGAGCTGAAGGCAGAGGCTTTACCCCACTGAGCCACCCAGGTGCCCCATCAACTAGTAATTCTTAACAGCAATTAGCACATTAATAAGATATTTCTTTTTAAAGCAAAAATTCATCTGGAAGAATGAAGAAGAAACACTCTGGACAGTGTATCATCTAGAGTTGTTTTTGATATCCTAACAACCCAGTAGAGCTAGTCGAATAATTAACTTATTAAGTTGCCAGCAGTCGTGTTACTAGTTAGAATTTATCAGTTTGACAATTATGGGTAAGTATTAATCAACCTATCGAACTTAGTCACAACATATTAACTGTTATCCGGGGATTAATGATCACAGTTAACCGGCTTTTTGGTTGTTTTTGTTTTTGTTTTTTGAGTATTACTCTATGCCAGGCTGTCCTAAGCACTCCCTATTTCTCATTTAATCCTTACAATCACCTTCCTTACCGGATGGTTGTTTTTATGCCCACTTTACAGGTAAGAAAACTAAGGCCCAAAGAAGGTCAGCCACCTGGCCAGCTATTAAGTGAGGGGCTGCAGATCTAACCCTGGTCTTCATTCTTCCTGGGACCGAGCTTTTAACTACCCCACTCGGTGACATGGGTGCTTCTTGTTATAGGGGGCTTTTGAGACCAGATGCTCCTCTGTTAAATCCTGGCCGGATTATCTCCAAAACCTGTCTCTAACATCTCTCTTTTTGGTCTCTTGCCTCTCCACAGAACCTGACTTCTCTTTTCCATCAACAGTGCCCCACCCCCACCCAGGTGAGCTTTTTCTATACGCTGGCACCCCTCTCAGAGCTATAGCATAATCTTTTACTTGAATTCCTTGGAATCCCTGTAAATGTTTTCAAACAATCATAAAATAAAATCCTGTGTGTGCTGGCTTCACGAAGGATTACCTCTCTGAGAACCCGGGAGAGGCAGTGGCTGAAGGATGCTGTTTAAAAATAATATGGTTACTCATGGAACTGGATTCACATTTGAATTTGAAGGAGACAGTCAGGGAACTTTAGCTGAGGAAAAGTGAGGACATGACCCAGGAGGTTCTTTTCTGCCTAACAACTCACAGAGAGTGTCCCTCATTGGCTGTGAGGAAAGGCTTAGCTTCCATCCCGCTGGTGGCAGATTTGTCATCTCGGCCCCTCCTCCTCTAATGGGCCGCACAGGTGTTGTAGTTTAATTCGTGTAGCACGTGACTGGGGGTCGGAAAATCCAGCTTCTGGACCACGAAGTCTATCGATCATCCCTGAACAGAAACGCAGTTATCCTAAACCAGGAGTGACATCAGCATCTTTGCCTCCCCTGAAAGCATCACTGCCCCAAGCCCAGGTGCCTTCAGCCCTGTCCTTCCACCACTGGTTCAGTACCTGGCCTCGAACCAACACTGCGGACTGAGTTCAGAATCCCAGGGGGCCCAGAGCAGGAGAGGCAGGGCTACCTGCGCATGGCTTCCTGGGAGACAATTTTGAGCTACGCTTTGAAGGATCCAGAAAATGACTTGATCTCCTTTGCTATTTCCCAGAGAAAGCCAAACAGCAGCGTAGGATAAGGGGTGTTATAAAACAAGTTGCAGCTGAATTTTTTTGGAGGAGGGATGGGAAATGATGGCGGTATGAAATGAATGTGGGAGAAATGTTAGCTGGTGGCTAATTGCATGATTTAAGTTCCATGGGGCTCGGCACCCCCCCCCCCCCCCCCCCCCCCCGTGGAGACCCAGCTTCTACACCGCTGGCTTAATCCCTGGGGAATGTCAGAGGCTGGTAGTGTGACTCCCGGCCCCAGCCAAGTAAAACAGCACTTCTCAGAGTCAGGGGATTCCTTTATCGAATCCCTCCCCCCAACCATCTCCTCTGTCTTCTCTTCTCACCGGGGCTGTCTGTCTGTGAGACAGTTGGTCGTCAGGGAATAAACATCTCAGGCTGTTTGCCCACCAGCTCAGGGATCAGGTGACCATTATGGAAGGCAATACTGGAGGCCCTTGCATGCCAGTGTGACGCCAGGAACAGTGAGAGCCTGTGATGTGCTGACCTCACTGAGCGGGCACCCATGCAGCTGGCCTGGAGCTGGTGGACTGGTGCCACTCCCTGATGTGGCACCTTTGGTCATCCCAGGGCTACCCCAGGCAGTAGACCTTGCCTAGCCCCTCTCTGCAAGAGACCCCGGAGTTGGCAGTGCTGGATTAGAAACCCGGACCTAGGATCTGTTAGCTGCATGGCTTAAGGCAAGTTGCTTTACCTCTCAGAGCCTCAGTGTTTCCTTCTGAAAAATGGGAATAACAGTGCCCGCAGGGTCAAGTTACGATGTGGATTAAATATAAAGCACTTAGGGGGTGCCTGGGTGGCGCAGTTGGTTAAGCGTCTCCTTTCAGCTCGGCTCATGACCCCACAGCCCCAGGACTGAGCCCCGTATCAGGGTCTGCCTCTCCCTCGGACCCTCTCTCCTCTCACGCTCGCTCTCTCACTCACTCGCTCTCTCAAATGAATAAAATCTTTAAAGAAAAAAAAAAAGGTTTACTTTAAGATTGTATTTATTTATTTGACAGAGAGAGAGCACTATCAGGGGGAGCTGGAGGCAGAGGAGGAAGAGAGGCAGGCGCCCCCACCAAGCAAGGATCTCAGGGCAGTGCTCCATCCCAGGACTCTAGAATCGTGGCTGGAGCCGAAGGCAGGCACTTAACTGACTGAGCCACCCAGGTGCCCAAAGGTAAGCCATCTTTAAAAAAAGGGGTGGGGGGCACCTGGGTGGCTCACTGGGTTAAGCCTCTGCCTTCCACTCAGGTCATGATCCCAGGGTCGTGGGATCGAGCCCCGCATGGGATCGAGCCCCGCATGGGATCTAGCTCTGCATCAGGCTCTCTCTGCTCAGCAGGGAGCCTGCTTCCACCCCCCTCTCTCTACCTGCCTCTCTGCCTACTTGTGATCTCTATCTGTCAAATAAATAAATAAAATCTTAAAGAAAAAATAGGAATAGTTTAAAAAGAAAAGAAAAGAAAAGACTTAGGAGGTTGGCAAAAGGGTTTACACTTTCAGCTATAAGGTGAATAGGTCTTAGGGTGCCTGGCAGGCTCAGTGGGTACAGAATGCAACTCTAGATATTGTGGTCATGAGTTCCAGCCCCAAAATGGGCATAGAGTTTACATTTAAAAAAAAAAAAAAATGTTGAACAGGTCTGGGAATCTAATGTAAAACATGGCAGACGTGGACTGTGGGGGTGGAGCTAGATCTCATGATCCTGAGGTCACAACCTAAGTCGAAACCAAGAGTCAGACACAACACGCTGAACCACCCAGGTGCCGCTGTGGTTGGCAGTTTTTAATCTAATGATTACATGGGGGAATCAGTGATCATAGCACACAGCCTTTTCTTGAAAGGGGGAGATGCTCTGAGCCAGGATGTCAGTCACCTTCTGCATGTAAAACCCCAGGGTGAAAGGAGAGCCTGCAGGAACCATCTGGAAGGTAAGCAGGGGAAAGCGAGCATTGTCAGAAGGACACACTGTGGGTAAGAGACTCCCAGGCCTCAGCTTGCGTCCTGGTTCTGCCCCTTTGCCAGTTTCAGGACCCTGGGCTTGCTCCGAAAGTTCTCTGCCTCTCATTTGTCCTCGGCCATGACATGGGGATAACACATGTTTTCTTCTTTTCACTGTGAGGCTGAGCACAAGGCTGGCCCTGAGTCACCTCTCAACACAAGTGTCCGTGATGACGACTTGCTTGGTCACGCTACCCCAGGCAGCTCAGAAAATTCCGAACACAGTGGGGAGAGGGCACCTGAGAGTGCAAAGGGTGAGAAGTATGGTTGGGTTTGGTCTTTGGACGGGGGGATTCCTGGGGCATTGCCTTCTCCTTGGAACATCTCACTGAGTGAGATGATTTAAAGAATTATCCCGGGCGCCTGGGTGGCTCAGTGGGTTAAGCCGCTGCCTTCGGCTCAGGTCATGATCTCAGGGTCCTGGGATCGAGTCCCACATCGGGCTCTCTGCTCAGCAGGGAGCCTGTTTCCCTCTCTCTCTCTCTCTGCCTGCCTCTCCATCTACTTGTGATTTCTCTCTGTCAAATAAATAAATAAAATCTTAAAAAAAAAAAAAAAATAAAGAATTATCCCATGATTTAAAGAATGACTTCTGGGGCACCTGGGTGGCTCAGTGGGTTAAAGCCATTGCCTTCAGCTCATGTCATGGTCTCAGGGTCCTGGGATCGAGCCCCGCATAGGGCTCTCTGCTCAGCAGGGAGCCTGCTTCTCCTCCCTCTCTGCCTGCCTCTCTGCCTACTTGTGATCTCTCTCTGTCAAATAAATATGTAAAATCTAAAAAAAAAAAAAAAAAGGACATGGTCATTAGGTGGGCCTAATCTTGTGTGACTGGTGTCTTACGAGAAGAGGGCCATTTAGACATAGATGACACAGGGGAGAGCCCACATGACGACGTGACAGCAGCTGCAAGCCTAGGAGCAGCGAGCATTGGCAGTCAGCCCCAGAAGCTAACAAGGGTTCCACCCCGCGTCTCAGACGGCCCTGCCCACACCTGGATTTCTAACTTCTGGCCTCCAGAACTGTGGAAATCCATTTCTTTTAAGCATGCTAGTTGGTGGTGCTTTCTTATAGCAACCGGAGAAAAGTCATACAGAGAGGACAGGGTCTGGGGGAAAAGGGGAAGCTAAGGGATCTTGTTCCCTTGATCTGAGAGCCCAGAAAACCAGATGCAGGAGTACACAGCTGGAGGAGCCTGAGAGCTGCGTTCAATTCCAATTCCAGGGCCACCAAGGAAGGCAAGACACTGGACCAAGTGATAGGAGGCAGAGGAGGATTCTATCCAAAGACATTGCCTCTGAAGACCTGGAATTCTGGGGTAGTTTTTAGTTCCACTATTGGTTTGTCTGTGGCAGTAGCGCTAGGGACATTGGCTTTAGAATCACACAGACCCGAGTTCAAATCCTGACTCCGTGTGTTACTAGCCGTGTGGCCTTGGATGTGTTACCCAGCTACCGGGTGTTTCAGTTTCCCCACGGAGAAGTTCATAGGGTCATAGGCTGTCATGAGAGTCGCAATGTTGTATGACACGTAGTATGTCTTCAGGATTCACCTGTAGAATGGATAATCTATGTACGTGTTCAGCACCATGTCTGCCAAAGTGAGGTGCCCAGAGAAACGGACACCGAGGCAGAGATGGGGCACGGCAGGTTGTGCTGCTCTGGAGATCAATACTTGTGGAAGTGAAGAGGGGGCACCGTTGGGCAGAAAGAGAAACAGGCTGTGATCAAGTCTTGGTAGAGACCTCAGGCAACCCTGTGGAAATTCTGAAGCTGGGGTGACCCTTCAGAAGTGACAAAATAGGGCGCCTGGGTGGCTCAGTGGGTTGGGCCGCTGCTTTCGGCTCGGGTCATGATCTCGGGGTCCCGAGATCGAGTCCCGCGTTGGGCTCTCTGCTCAGCAGGGAGCCTGCTTCCCTTCCTCTCTCTCTGCCTGCCTCTCTGCCTACTGTGATCTCTCTCTGTCAAATAAATAAATGAAATCTTTAAAAAAAAAAAAAAAAAAAGAAGTGACAAAATAGTTCTCGGCATTTCCACGTCGGCATCCCCATGCCTCCCCCACCCAACCCATCCAAGCCTAATAGAAAAGTGAGTGTGCCTCACCCAACAATCCTAATGAAATCCTCATTACATCTCTTTGGCTCTGACAGGGTCATGTTCCTATTTGTAAACCCATCTATGGCCAGATGTGTGATACCCTCATTGGCTAAGCCCGAGGCACAGTCTCACAGTCTGGTGTCAGACGTAACATCGACACCACCTGAAGCAGGTATGTTGGAAATTAGAGAGTCTGGGGGTGCCTGGTTGGCTCTGTCAGAAGAACACACCACTCTTGGTCTCAGGGTGGTGAGTTCAAGCCGCACATTGGGTGTAGAAGTGAAAGGAAGGAAGAGGGAGACAGGGAAGGAAGGAAGGAAGGTTGGTTGGTCAGAGTCTGTGATTCCCTTGGTGGGAAATCTAAGGGTGCCAAGAATGAGTGAAAGCTGGACAGCAAAAGCCTGACAAACATTGATTCTTTTTTTTTTTTTTTAAGATTTTATTTATTTATTTGACAGAGAGAGATCACAAGTAGACAGAGAGGCAGGCAGAGAGAGAGAGGGAAGCAGGCTCCCCGCTGAGCAGAGAGCCCGATGCAGGACTCGATCCCAGGACCCTGAGATCATGACCTGAGTTGAAGGCAACCGCTTAACCCACTGAGCCACCCAGGCGCCCACAAACATTGATTCTTTAACTGAAAAGGGTGTTAATGTGCAAACAGCTTCTGTTCAGGCAGGTGCCGACCAAGAATGAACACCATGGTATGGTATGCAACCTGCATTTCAGGGTGTTTGACACAGAGGACAGTATTCAAAACACGTTTGCTGAAAAAAATAAATAAATAACCATGCCCACTCAACAGGGCGGAGAAGCACCCACTGGGTGATGCTCAAGTTGTTTTAAATCTTAGCCCTAGAGAGGTTTCTGAGCTGTTGGATTGTTTTGTTTCTTATCTAGATGGTGGTTTCATGGATGTTATGGTAGACATTCAAGCTATACGTTTGTGATTTGTGTCTCTTTCTGCATCTCTTATACCTTTGAAAGTTTCTTTAAAAAGTTAAAAAAAAAAAAAAAAGAGGGGGGCACCTGTATGGCTCAGTGGGTTAAAGCCTCTGCCTTTAGCTCAGGTCATGATCCCAAGGTCCTGGGGTAGACCCCGGGGCAGGCTCTCTGCTCAGCAGGGAGCCTGCTTCTCCCTCTCTGCCTGCCTCTGCCTACTTGTGATCTCTGTCTGTCAAATAAATAAATAAAATCTTAAAAAAAATTTTTTTTAAATAAAATAAAATAAATGGTAGGGCAGCTGGGTGGCTCCGTTGGTTAAGCAGAGGGCTCTTGGCTTCAGCTCAGGTCATGGTCTCAAGGTCCTGGGATGGAGCCCCATAGCGGGCTCCTCTCTCAATAGCAAGTCAGCTCGAGAATTCTCTCTCCCTCTCCCTCTCCATCTGCCTCTCCCCTGGTTTACTCTCTCTTTCTCTAAAATAATAAATACATCTTTAAAAAAAAAAGGAGAGAGAAAGAGAAAATAAATCTCCCTGAGTCTATGGCACAGATGATAAGACCACATTCTTAAAAACGTAAAATAAATTGGGGCACCTGGGTGGGTCAGTCAGTTCAGCGGCCAATGCTTGATTTTTTGCTCAAGTCATGATCTCAGGGTCATGAGATGGAGCCTGGCCGCCTCGGGCTCCCTGCTCAGCTGGAAGTCTGTTTCTCCTTCTACCCTTCCCCCTGCTCATGATCTCTCTATCTCTCTCTTTCTCATTCCCTCTCAAAGTCTTAAAAAAAAAAAAAAACAACAACATCATCAAAGATTATTTTCATAACAATCGTGTTCCCTACACCCTCCTTACTCTCAACCATTCAGATTTCGGTTTTTAAGGGTGTGTCATGAAGATCACCAGGGGGCACCAGTTTTTTTAAATGTGTGTCTCAAGTTAAGCTTCCAAGATTCAGATAACTATTTTTCTGTTCATTTGTTTTTGGTGAACTAGTTGAAAATAAGTGGGAGGCACCATAACAGCTCATCCCTAAATACCAAGTATTCCCGAAGAACAAGGATGTTTTTCTCTATTACCATGATATTGTCTGTCTGTCTGTCTGTCTTTCTCTCTTGTCCTTTCTGTCTTTCTTTCTTTTTCTACGATTTTATCCATTTAGTTGACAGAGAGAGACAAAGTGAAGAGGGAACGCACGCAGGGGGAGCTGGAGAGGGAGAAGCAGGCTCCCCGCTGAGCAGGGAGCCCAATGTGGGGCTCGAACCCAGGATGCTGGGATCATGACCTGAGCCGAAGGCAGATGCTTAACGACTAAGCCACCCAGGAGCTCCCAACCACAATATTATTGACATACAAGAAATTTAACACTGATATCATAATATAGTATTATTTTCTCTTCGTATGTAAAATTTCCCAGTTGTCTAGATAACGTCTTTTATATTTGCTTTTTTTGTTTAAATCTAAGATACGCATTATGCTCATTGCATTTGTTATTTTCCTTAGTCTGCTTTATCCTAGGAACTTTTCCACATCTTTTCTTCCTTTTTTTTTTTTTTTTAATAACATTGACATTTTTGAAGACTCAAGGCTTTGCAGAATTCTATATTCTGTGTATCTGTATCATTTTCTCATTGCTGGGTTCAGGTTAAAAAACAGTTTATCAAGAAGACCACATAGATGGTAGTGTGTATTTTCCATTTCTCACTTGACGTGGCCTGTTGTGATGGTTTGTTCCATTACTTGGTGAAGCAAAGTTGCCTCTTTTTTTTTTTTTTTTTTAAGATTTTATTTTTTTATTTCACAGAGATCACAAGCAGGCAGAGAGGCTGGCAGAGAGAGAGAGAGAGAGAGGAGGAAGCAGGCTCCCTGCTGAGCAGAGAGCCTGATGGGGAGCCGAAGGCAGAGGTTTTAACCCACTGAGCCACCCAGGCACCCCAAAGTTGCCTCTCTTAATTAAAGCAGATCTCTCCCTTTCCCTTTGTAGCTACACGCCATCTTTGGCACGGACTTGGAGACTAGGTAAGTGTCGCATCCCCTAGTGGCTCATTCACCTGGCGGCTTCAGCATCCACTGATGGGCCTTACTACAACCGGCCAGAAATGAGGGTTTTCTCATTGAATCAACCCTTCTACATTTACTAGACGATTCCTTTTGTAAAGAAAAGAGCATACTCTCTGCTCCCCTGTCTTGTCTTTCTTCTTCTCTCTCTGTCTTTCCCTCTCTCCCTCCCTACCCCGCTCCTTTTCTCACCTGTGTGTGTAAATACCTACATAGCTTGTTTTCCCTTTCACAAAAGGTATTTCAGAACTGTTGTATGCCTTTTTAAAAAAATTATCTCTTTTGTGCATTTTTATATTGCCCTCTTTTGTATTTTTCTACTTGGAGAGCTTTCTTCCCCCGTGAGTCCCCTCCATGTACTAGGGAAGTTAGATCTTTATCTCTGATCTAGGTGGTGAATGTTTCCACCTAGTTCAGTATTTCTCTCGATTTTTAAAAGATTTTATTTATTTATTTGAGAGAGAATGAGAGGGAGAAGGTCAGAGGGAGAAGCAGGCTCCTCATGGAGCTGGGAGCCTGATGCGGGACTCATTCCTGGGATTCCAGGATCATAACCTGAGCGGAAGGCAGCCGCCCAACCTACTGAGCCACCCAGGCGCCCCTTCTCTTTTGATTACATTTTTTTTGCCATGCTAATGTTGCTTTATTTTTATGCGGGGAAATTCATCAATCTTTTCTTTTGTTGCATTTGGATTTTGAGTTAGAGTTTAAAAAGTTTCCCTGCCCTGAGATTATTTTTTAAATTCTCCTGTTTTCTTCCAGTACCAGTAGGACTTTCTATTTTCACACTGAGACCCCTAATTCATTTGGAGTTTATTCTGGTGTACAGGGTGAAGCATGGATACAATTTTATCTTTTCCACATGGCCAATACCAGTTGCCCCAACACCATTTTTTAAAAGCAGCATTTCCTCTGTGATTTATTATCTTTTCATCTGCTAAATTTCCATATGCACTTAGGTATATTTCTGAACTTTCTCTTTTATTCTAATAGTCTATTCATTTACCTATTTTTTTATTCATCTACTAGTTTTAATTATAGATTCTTTTTAATATCACTTATTACTTGACAAACTTATTTTCTCACAGCTCTTCTTTTCGGGGGGTTTTATAGCTATTCTTGCATGTTTCTTTTTCTATATAAGTTCTGGAATCAACTCCTCTTGGGGAAAAATGTGGTATTTTTATTAGGATCATGTTAAAATTACAGATGAACTCAATGCGAATTACATCATTATGAGTTGAGCTGTCCGACAAAGAACAAGGGATATCTTTTGCTTTACTCCAGTCTCCTTTTATGCCTTTTGGGAGTGTTTTAAAGTTTTCCTCAGAGAGGTTTTGACGATTTTAGCAGTAGCAAATAAAACACTTGACACTCTAGTAGATCAAAGCAAACGTTTTATTACGGAAAAACTGATACTAGAAGAGAGAACAGAGCCAAGCAAATCACCATGTTGACACCAGCTGCCAGTTTCCCAGCCCAGAGGGACGAGGGACCTGGGGCCAGATGGAGAATCAGCCAGGGCAGAAGACAGCACCCAGAGCTCCTCTCCTGGGACCAGTTACCGCCCTTCTGGTACCTGGGCTTGTGATGCGCGAAGGATTCCAAATGACTTACGTAGGTGTCTACTTCCAGGGCCAAGCCTGCCTATGATATACTATGTTTCCTTCTCTATGACTAAATAGTTCATCTTCTAGATGCCTAGTGCCACAATATCAGCTAAACAACTCCCTCACAGATTATGCTAGAATGTCCACATCATTCATACAGTTATTTGTTTATTCCTAAATATTTTCTGCTTTTTTGTTTCTTTACTAAACAGAGGTGTTGCTTTCATTATTTCCTCTAACTGGTTATTGTTCATAGAAATAGAAACATATTTGCATATTTATATTTTCTTCATCTCTATAAAAATGTACATGTATATGTGTATCCTACAGAATTATTTGGTTTGTGTTAGCTTTATCATTAAAATTTCTGTGTTTTCTTGGGGCACCTGGGTGACTCACTGGGTTAAGGATCAAATTCCTGATTTCAGCTCTGGTCATGATCTCAGGGTCATGAGATGGAGACCCACATCCGGCTCTATGCTGGGCGTGGAGTCTACTTAAGATTCTCTTTCTAAGATGGGAGCGGGAGGGAGACAAACTATAAGGGACTCTCAATCTCACAAAACAAACTGAGGGGTGTGGGGGTAGGTGGTAGGGAGAGGATGGTGGAGTTATGGACACTGGGGAGGGTATGTGCTGTGGTGAGTGCTGGGAAGTGAGTAAGCCTGATGATTCACAGACCTGTACCCCTGGGGCTAATAATACATTATAGGTTAATTTTAAAAAGGTAATTAAAAAAAAAAAAGATTCTCTTTCTAGTGCTCCCTCTGCCCCTCCCCCTCTAAATCAATCAATCAATCCATCAAACTATCTCTATTCGTAGATACTATAGTATAGTTGGAAAATGCACAGTTTTTTTGTTTTTGTTTTTGTTTTGTGGAGGGAGAGAGCATACCTGTGAGCTGGGGGGTTGCAGAGGGGCAAAGGAGGGAGAGGAAGTGAAGAAGCTCAAGGAGGCTCCAGACCCAACACAGGGCCCATTGCGGGCTCCATCTCACAACCCTGAGATCATGACCTGAGATGAAATCAACAGTCGCATGCTTAACCGATTGAGCCACCCAGGTGCCCCAGCATAGTTTTATTTCTTAATTTTATATTTTTTAAAAAGATTTTATATATTTATCTGACAGAGAGAGATCACAAGTAGGCAGGGAGGCAGGAGGCGGGTAGGGGGGTGGGTTAGGGTGGTGGTAATCAGGCTCTTCACTGAGCAGAGGGCAGGATGCGGGCCCCATCCCAGGATCCTGAGATTATGACCTGAGCTGAAGGCAGAGGCTTAACCCATTGAGACAACCCCTTAATTTTAAATTTTATGCTTCTAATAGTTTTGTCTTGTCCAGTTGCATTGGTTAATATCTCCGATATTATGTTAAATAGCAGTGGACATGCTGGGCATCCTAGCCTTGTTCCTGACCTCACGTGCTTATCCTTTACATAAGGAATGAAGTATATATTCTAAATATATACATTTATTATATTAAAATGAATTCATTAATTCCTGTTTTAGTTTAATGTTTTGAACATGAATGGATATTTCTTTAGCCCAAAAGCTTGTAATATATATAGATAAATAATTTTTTTCATAAATTTATTATTATTATAAATATTTCATTTTTTTGACAGAGAATAAGAGAGCACAAGCAGGGGGAGCGGCAGAGGGAGAAGCAGGCTCCCTGCTGAGCAGGGAACCCTATGTGGGGCTTGTTCCCAGGACCCCGAGATCATGACCTGAGGGAAAACAGCCACTTAACTGATTGAGCAACCCAGGCGCCCCCATAAATTTATTATTATGGTGAATTATATTAATAAATAATATCAGATCATTCCTGTATTTCTGGAATAAATTCCACTTGATTATGGTATATTGCTTTTAATGTCCTCTTAGAGTTCATTTGCTAATACTTGGATTTTTTTGCATAAATATTTATAAGTAAGAATGACCTAGGGGCACCTGGCTGGCTTAATCAGAGAGTATGCAACTCCTGATCTCAGAGTCATGAGTTTGAGCCCCACATTTGGTGTAGAAATTACTTAAATAAACAAACAAACAAAAACCCAACCCTAAAAGGAAAAAAAAAAAAAAGAATGATCTATACATTTTCTTTTTTTGTTTTTTGTTTTGTTTTGTTTTAGTGATCTCGACCCCCAATATGGAGCTTGAATTCTGAGATCAAGAATCATATACTCTACTGACTGAGGCAGCCAGGTAACTCTGGGTTTTTTTAATTTACTGTATTTAGGTATCAATGTTATACTTACTTCATAAAAAGAGTTACAGAATTTTCTTTCTTTTTCTATGCTCTAACATTAGGCTTATCTGGTCTTATCAGCACCATCATCCTCGTCACCACCAACATCACGACCACAAGGACAGCAGAGACATGAACGCTGAATTTGCTGTTTCAGTCCCCTTTGGCCTAGGGAATGGCAAACAGGCTTTTGAAAAAGTTACTGTGGGATGAGCATGGTTTGGGGTTCTAAATCCCAAAGTATCTGAGCCCCTGGAGCCCCTGAATTCTCAAGTTCCATCAAGGGGCCACGAGTGGTGCATGTTTGGTGACCATCACTGGTTTTGCAGATGATAAAATGGTGGCCATTCAGCGTATCCTAGTCTTCCTGTGGCAGTCCTCAGCCTTAATTGGCAGCTGTTCTTCTGACAGTGCCAGCTTGGGGGAGGGGTGGGCGAGGCTCCCTGCTCTGTGCTCCCACAACATCCGGGACCTCCCCCATCTCCACCCTGCCTTGTGGTTGCCTCTTGCTGATGTCAATGCTTAGAAGGCTGTGAGTTGCTCTGTGGAGGCAAAGTCTTACTCACCATTGTCACCCCTGGATCTAGCACAACACCTGACAACAGAAGAGGTTGCCCATTAAATATTTGTTCAATAAATGAATGAGTAATGCCTCCCTTTATTATTATTATTATTATTGCACATAGCAATTAAAAACAAGCGTAAACAGTATGTGGGAACTTAGGAAAATAATTATGTGACAACATTAAGTGATAAGTTAAATTTGTTTTGGTCTCACCTGGAAAATAGGGCAATTAACATCTCTTGTATTAGTTTTGTTCTGTTCTCACTCAAGTGAGACAGAATAGGTAAAATGCTTAACACAGTGCCCTCCATGAGCATGTATTTGATAAACGGTAGTGTTTTTGTTATCATTTATGATAATTGTAAGTGAAAGAAAAAAAAAACAGAATGAAAATATTTAGGCTGATTTTAACTAATCAAGCAACAGGGGCACCTGGGTGGCTCAGAGGGTTAATTAAGC
The DNA here is from genome assembly GCF_030435805.1 of Mustela lutreola. Classification (NCBI taxonomy): domain Eukaryota; kingdom Metazoa; phylum Chordata; class Mammalia; order Carnivora; family Mustelidae; genus Mustela; species Mustela lutreola. The sequence continues at coordinate 19,183,875 of NC_081293.1, forward strand.
CTCCAACTCTTGATTTCTCAGGGCCCTTTCAGGGTTGTGAGATGGAGCCCCGAGTCGGGCTCCTGCTGGGTATGGAGCCTGCTTAGGATTCTCTTTCTCCTTCTCCCCCTCCCCCACCTAAAAAATTATATTAAATTAAAAATAACTAATAGGTTAACAGATTTCAAACATTTCTTTTAATGTAACTAAATAATATTTTTTCTATAATTTCAAAAATTTTGTGATTAAAGTAACAGTGACCTGGGTTTATCAGCAGCCCCTCAGCCTCATAAATAAATTAAAAATGAAGTAAAAATAAGTTTTATGCCCTATTTGCTTTATAAGGTTTCAGGGAATTAAATGAATTTCCAAATGTTTGAGTACCTTGAGTGTAGTCACCTACCTTTTCCAGTTCTTTCTCTCTTCCCTTCATGTCCCCCTCTGGTGTCCTTGGGAAGGGTGACTGGCCACGAGGGAGACCCTGAACAAAAAGGGAGAGTCAGTAATTCAAGTGAAAATCCGTGTGGAGCTGGCCAGGATTTGGGGGTCACGGTGGCCAGAGCTGGAGGGGACCGGTGAGCAACTCCAGGGCAGAGGGGCCCACAGACAGCAGCCTGGAATGACTGCCAAGTGGAGATGAAAACCACAGTGTGGGGCCCTGGGTTCGGAAGGGCTTCAGAAAATGACATCAAGACTCAGAAATGTTCAAAAGAAATGCTGGAGGGGGGTGGCATCCACCCCACCCCACCCCACCCCCCGCCTTGGGACCCACCTGTGGCATCGACCAACCAGGTGCATTGTTTGCTTAAAAGGAGCTCAAGCTTCCTACTTCTCTGACCCAAGCCTCTGATGCCCCCTCCTCCATTACTACTACCAGCTGCTTGGATCCCAACCACGGAGTCCTTGACTCTCTCGGCCCCCACTAGTCCAGCCTGAGAAAGACAGAGGTCATTTTCTGCACCTTACCAGAGCCCCAGCAATGGGTCAGCTGTGCAGTTTGATTCCTGCCCCCGGGTGTGTTGCTTTCTGGCTCCAGAACAATGCACATGCTCTGGCCTCTGGGTACCCCACTCGCCCCCTCCATGAACACACAGGCAGAAAGCGGATTAAGGGACCACTCCTACTTAATGTGAACAGTCACATGTATCTGGAGTCCTTTTGTTTGAAAAGTCCGGCAGCCTCCTTCACACCTGCTGGCAGAGTATCAGCTTTCTCTGCTTCATTCATTCTGCATGGGAGAGTCAATCACAGGTTCAGTTAGAAAGCCAACAACATTTGGGAAGCCCTGACTGGCATTTTATTTAATCCTCACAAAAACTCTGCAAGGAAGGTGTTATTACGCTCGTTTTTTTAAACAAGAGAACTGGGTCTTAGAAGAATTCAGAAACCTGAACAAGATTATACAGCAGAGCCAGGATTCAAAACTGGGGCTCTGGCCTCCTAAGAGCCTGGCTCTTTCTACTACACCAGAATTTAGACACAGAATGTTGGGTTTCCTTCCTTCCTTCCTTTCTCTTTCCTTTTTTTTTTTTTTTAAAGTAACCTCTACCCTCAAACTGGGGCTTGAACTCACAACCCCAAGACCTGGAGTCACATGCTCCACTGACTGAGCCAGCCAGCTGCCCCCAGAATATTGGACTTTAAATGACTACTCTGTAAATTCAACACTTCTAAGGCACTACTGATCCTCCAAGCACCTAAGAATAATAGATAAAACTGTTTAAAATTTCATGTTTGCACAAAAGCACAATGGACATCTCTACAGACTACTCAAAATGAACGAAAACCAACATTTTTAAGCACGTGAAAAAAAAATAACCCTAAGAGAGAGAGCTAATGAAATCAATGCATACGGGGGAAAATTTAGTACACAGTAAATTGAAATAGAAGGATTGTTTGATGTAGACTTTTAAATGACATGTTCAGGTGGCATTCTTCTTATTGTGTCTTATCGTGGGGTGCGTGGGTCCCCTTCGTCCCCTTCACAGTGATCTCATTTTGATCACTTGATGAAGATGTCACCTGCCAGTCTCTCTTCCCCTGGTAATTAAAAAGAATTTTGGAGGGAAAGCACTGTGGTGCCTCCTGCACTTGTGTAAATGAGAGTCGATGGCGGCTTCCACTGGGAAGACGGCACAATGGCAGAAGAGGGGGCGTAGTTCATAAAATTCAGGAAAGAAAAGCCATAATCAAGTCCTGGTAGTTGATTGGATATGTGGAATGAGAAGAGGAAGAAGCTCATCTTGATAAACATTCAGATCTTTTTTTGTAGAAATTGATATTCTGATTGTAGATTGTATGTGGAAATTAAAAAGACTCAGAACAGACAAAAACAATTTTGACAAAGGAACAAACTTGGAAGACCAACAGTACAGCTTTCAAGAGCTACTGTTTGGTGATGGTCATCATGAGATGGGGTACTGGTATAAGGGTAGATACATAGATCAGTGGATGAGAATATGGAGAGAAATAGGCCTGTACATCTATGGTCGATTGATTTCAGTGGTTCCAGGATAATTCAAAGCAGGGGGAAAAAAATAGTATTTTTAACAAATGGTGTTGGATCAATAGGACAGCTGTATGAAAAAAATAAACCTTGACTTTCACTCCATACCCTACACAAAAATTAACTCAAAATGAGTCACATACCTAAATGTAACTGCTGATGGCAAAACTTCAGATGGAAAACACAGAGGGGCCCCTGGGTACCTCAGGCAGCTAAGGGTCCATCTCTTGATTTCAGCTCAGGTCATGACCTCAGGGTTGTGAGATTGAGGGGTCCATGCTGGGTGTGGAGCCTGCTTAAGATTCTTTCTCCCTTTCCCTCTGCTCCTCCCCCATTTAAAAAAAAAAAAAAAAAAAAAAGGAAAAGGAAAACACCAGAAAAATCTGTATAAATTTTAAAAATTGGTAAATTAGACTTCATTAAAGTTAAAACTTTAGCTTTGCTTCAAAAGAAGCCATTATGAGGGGCACCTAGCCGGCCCAGTCAATGGAGCATGTGACTCTTGATCTTGGAGTTGTGAATTCAAGCCCCATATTGAGTGCAGAGCCTACTTAAAACAGAAATACATAAATACATAAATAAAATAAACCATTAAGAAAATAAAAGCGGGCGCCTGGGTGGCTCTGGGTTAAGCTGCTGCCTTCAACTCAGGTCATGATCTCAGGGTCCTGGGATCAAGTCCCGCATAGGGCTCTCTGCTCAGCGGCAAGCCTGCTTCCTCCTCTCTCTCTCTGCCTGCCTCTCTGCCTACTTGTGATCTCTCTCTGTCAAATAAATAAATAAAATCTTAAAAAAAAAAAAAAAAGAAAAGAAAAAGCAAGGCACAGAATGGAAGAAAATGTTCACAATATAGAAATCTAACATAAGACCCACATCCAGAATGTATTGAGAACTCTGACAACTCACTAATAAGAAAGAAAATTACTCAATTTTTTTAATGGACAAAAGATTTGGGTTTTTTTGTTTGTTTTAATTTTTTGAAGATTTTATTTATTTATTTGACGGAGAAGGAGAGATCACAAGTAGGCAAAGAGGCAGAGAGGGGGAAACAGGCTCCCTGCTGAGCAGAGAGCCCAATGCGGGGCTCAATCCCAGGACCCTGAGATCATGACCCAAGCAGAAGGCAGAGGCTTAACCCACTGAGACACCTAGGTGCCCTGGACAAAGGATCTGAACATGAAAGAAGATATACTGATAGCCAATAAGTAAGGAAAATATATTCAACATCATGTGTTACAAGGGACATACATAGCAGAGCCACAATGAGATAACATTACACACTCACAAGAATGGCTAAAACTTAAAAGACTGATTATATCTAATGTTGTCAGCACTCATACACTGTTGGTGTGAATATAAAATAGTACAACCACATGGGGCACCCGGCTGGCTAAGTGGGTTAAGCATCCAACTCTAGATTTCCGCTCAGGTCATGATCTCACTCAGGATTGTGAGATCAAGCCCCACATTGGGCTCCACGCTCAGCGGGGAGTCTGCTCTTCCTCTCCCTCTGCCCCTCCTGCTCATGCCCTCTCTCTCAAATAAATAGATCTTTTAAAAAACAATAAAAAATAAAACAAAATTAATTTTGGTGTTTTTCATATAAATGATGAGGAAATTTTAGACATTATGGATGTCTAATATCATATATTAGATATATTTAATATATTAGATATGAATATATTAGATATATTAATACCAATAGCAATGTTTCCCCTAGCTTGTCATTTTCTTTGGCTTTGTCTCTGGTGTATTTTTTGGCCATGCAGATTTTTCTTATTATTTTTAATGCAATTGAATTTATGAATCTTTTCTTTTTTTTTTTCTTTTTAAGATGTTATTTATTTATTTGACAGAGAGAGAGACAGCCAGAGAGGGAACACAAGCAGGGGGAGTGGGAGAGGGAAAAGCAGGCTGCCCCGCAGAATGGTGAGGGGCTCAATCCCAGGACCCCAAGATCATGACCCAAGCCAAAGATAGACGCTTAACGACTCAGCCACCCAGGTGCCCCTATCGATCTTTTCTTTTATGATGTAGAGTCATTTTTAAGTCCAATTTCCCACTAGATACCAGAAAAAGATGATTTCAGATGGGGTCTAGCTATGTTGGACTGAGCGTGGGAAGGGCCTGAGCTGGTGGCGAGGAGAAAGGGTTCAACCCCTTTCTTTGCTGCTTATCTGCTCTGGATCCTGGGCAAGTTGTCTTACCTCGCCTTGGCTCAGTCAGTTCCCTCAGCAGAGAACTGGGGATAACAAGGCCCGGCTTAAAGAGTTGTCAGAAATCCATGAGATGGTGTAGAAAAAACGCCTGGTGCGCGCTTAGCATAAGCCTTCCATACAAGGTACTTCGGTCTCTCCAGATTATGTGTGTACAGGTGTGTGTGTGTTTATATGTGTGTGTGACAGGTGTAAATATATGTGTGTGTGAGCGGGAAGAGGCAGGGCCAGCTGGGAGATACTGCACAGTTGGCTCAATTACTCATGGCCTCAAAATAAAAAAGCTGCTCCAGGGCCCCAGGATGATTGTAAATCCTACAGCCCTGGCCCTGGGCCAGAAGCCTCCTTGCCCACCCTCCCTGACTGCCTCCACGGATGGCCAGAGCCCTGCTGCCCGACTCTTTCCCAAGGATGGCCCGGCCCATGGATGCCTAGGCCCTGGGTAGCCACAGAGCATCGAGGGCTCCAGGAGAGTCCGGAAGGGTCTGGTGCAGAGGCTGGGTCCCTGGTTTCTGCTGGCCTTTTGGAAACCACCTCCGTCTGGGCTGCTTGCCCACTCTGGGGACCTCTCTAGGTTAGGAGATTGATCTAGAATCAGTGAGTAGAAAGCTGTAGTCTGGCTCACCCAGGAGCAAATCTCAAGTCCTCCCCACATGGGAGCTCACAGAAAGGTGGGTGCACGTCAGGCTCAGCTTTTCTGAGAAGCGTTCAGGAATCCCTGTTTTTGTATATCCATTCCTGTTCTTACACTTTGGAAATCCATTTTTATGAATCCATTTCCAAACAGACCTACCACCTCCTCCCTGTTGAGCTCTGTAACTATTTTTCTGTGGCTTTGCTAGAGGTGAGAGGCACACAGACACCTCTGGAAACCAGCATGAAGCCGGGCAGGTCTCAGTTTCCCCGGCAGTGACAGTTAGCCCCTCAGTGGGCTGATCCCTGGGAAAGGTTCTGGAGCACCCAGGGCAACCTCCTTCTCACTCCACTGACCAGGAAAGTGGGATTCTGGGAAGGGAGGGGACCAGCCTGACGTCACCTGCATGAGGAACAGGTCAGGCCAAAGTCTAAAACCTGGGAAAACTCTCTTCTGTCTCTGGGTTCCTGACATCAGACTTAAGCCTTGAGAGTAGCAGGGGTTCAAAGGACAGTGGTGGGTTAGACTCAAACCCAGGTTTCTGGTGGCCAGCCCTGGACCCATTCCATTCCCCCAAGATGTCAGTAGAAAAGTTCTAAACAAAGAAATACTTCATAAGATCCTATTTGAGGGCGTCTGTGGTAGATTAAAGATCAGCAAAACTGTGACCACTCCCCCCATACAGAGGTGCGGGCCACTGCCCCTCACCTTGGAACTGGGCTGGGCTTCCGACTCGCTTGACAAACTGAATAATGCGCAAGTGATGTCCATTCATGGCCCGGTTTCCCCTAACACGACGCCAGACACAGGAATGATGCCACCTTGTACCCTCTAGGTCAGCCCATCTCTTCTCACTTAGGCAGCTGCCATTGCTACTCTGTGGAACAGAGTCATCTAGCCAAGGGCTGCCCGGATTCCTGACCCAGTAGATCAGGAGACAGAATAAAATGATGGTGATTTCAGTTTACTGGTTTGGGTGTCATTTGTTACACGGTAATAGATGCCGTATCGAACGCGCCGGAGGGTAGGGCAGCTGGCTACTGAGTCCTTTCTAATGTGAGTACACACTCCCCTTTCTCGGGGTGTCGTGAGGTATTCTCATTCTACCAGAGAGGAAGCGGAGACAGAAGTTAGCCAACTGGCCCGTGACCACACAACCGACGAATGGCGGGACTGGGATTCACAAACCCTCCTTTTTTCTAGAATCCACCAATACTGCCTCTCTGGATGGACAGAGCTCCCCTGGGCCCCTCCCCATATGAGACAACATGCCTGGATGTGCAGTGTTGGTGGCACCAAGGGCTGGGGACTCAATGCTGGAGTGAGGGTCCCAGCGCCCCGAGAGAGCTGCCTCCAGGATGATGAATGAGCGCAAACCCCGGGCCCAGCTTTTCTCCATCTGCCCGAGCCCCCTCCTCAGGCCTCTGCCGCCACAGCTGTCACCATCACAGCCTCCGATCCAATTACAGACCCCAGAGCCCCCAGCTGCCTCCTCCTCCTTCTGCCACTGCGTGCACACGATGGCAGACACCCATCCTGCCTGGGAACAGCGCTGAAGTCGGAGGACAAATCTGTCAAAGGCAGTGCCAGCTGCAGTCATCCCCGCGGCCCCCACCCTCTGCAATCATTCCCAGAGGTCTTAGGCGGCTGGTGTTGAAGAGGGACAGGAATGAGGGCCCTGCAGAGGGCCGTGTGGAATCCTGCAGTTGGCTTTGTTTAGACGTGGAAGTCCACACCAGGCCTGGGCTCTGCACCTGCTGCTAAAGGAAGTCACCTCTGCCGCCCACTCGGGACACATACATGAGCACGGGCACATGCCCGGAGGAAGTCACCTCTACCTCCCACACGGCTGTGGCTCAGGAGACCCCCGCATGGATTAACTCGGCTTCACCAGTTACTAACCTGGAGACTCGGGGCTTGTTCTAACCTAAGCTTCAGTTTGAAACAGTTCTTCAGAGCATCTACCTTATGTTTTCATATACCAGGTCCTTACCATATGCTTCTTGGTAAAGCCTGTCATCCCCCAAATCTTTCCATCCATTCCCTCTGTGCGAGTCCTGACTCCCACTTTCCTCTCCCTTCCCACCTCCCCAACATGGATGCAACCAGGCTTGACCACAGCGCCTTCGTGCTACTCTTCCCCTGGTTCCCCTGAGGGTCTGTGAGCTACCGTCCCTGAGGTGGTCTCCATCAAACGGGTTTCAAGGATGAGACATCTCAGAGGAAATCATCAGTGGGTGCTGCAACTGAGGCTGAAGTTTTTGGAGGGCTTAGTGAGAAAAGAGGTTTTTGGAGGAGGAGGGGCAAATCCGGACGATGAGTGCTTGAATGAGGGCAGCAGGAGATGGCCAGCCCTCTGGACAGGAAGCTGTCAGAATGAGGTCCTGAGGGCCTCCTACCCATGGATTCAGAGGTCAGAGCTGGGTTCTGGCTGCCAGACACGAGCCATGGGGGGTTTTCTTGGTGGCCAGACTCACACTGGCTGAGCAAGGGACCACCACTACACTGGTCCCGCTCATCCTGGGTCCTGGCCCCCCAGAACCTCTGGTGTACCCGGGAGGTAGGAGGATGTCGGGGGACTATAAGGTCCTCCAGCTGCACGCACTGTAACACGAGGGCTGCAATTATCCCCCAAATCATCAACAGGCATGGGACCTCAGCTGGGAGCTTCCGGGTCCCTTCTATTAAGAAGGCTTATGAGTCAAGCTGGTAGGTTTAACCCCACTCTCCCTTCAAGATGGGGATTCACTGAAGGCCCTCAAGTAAAACGGGGGAGGTGGCACCCACCATGGTGGGTCAGGGTGGGGACGACTCTGGTTTATTATCTCGGTTGCCCCAGCCCTGCAGTCCAGAGGCTTTTTCGTGTAAAGTTCTGCCCATTTCAGGGACCCCCAGCTCCCTCAACCGGAGGCTGCAAGCACTTGACCTTAGTACAGATGTCAGTTTCATTTCCCATTTTGGATAAAAATACTACCAAAAAAAATGTGGCGCTTTCCTTGGCGTAGATGCCTCAGGAAGGACATCTCCCAGATTTGAACCTCAGGTTCAGGTCAAAGGTTTCAACAGGCCTGAACTTGAGGCCAGCGGAGCTCCCTGCTGGGCCCTGGCACAGACCGGCTGATTCCAAATCTCCAGGAGCAAAGCCATTTTGCAGAGAAACTGCACCTTCCACCACCACCCCACGTACAGCTGACGGGGGGCTAACAGCTTAGAGTTGCTCCGCTGTGCTAATGAGCTGGTATATGGGGTCCTGCATACACGTCTAGACAAAGTTCTGGCGAAATTATTCTAGATTATTCTCTAGCCACCAGGCTCATCACTAGGGTGGGGCAAAGTAGACCCTGCAGAGCACAGCTTCTCTCGAATATCCACTCTCCTCTATGGGGAGAACCTCGTCAGAGAGAACCATGGGGACACAGAAATAGAGTCTGTGGGAGAAGTCAGTGGGGGGCAGGGTGGGGTGTGACAGGAAACGGCCCACCCGCAGATGGAGGCTTACTGACGGGGCCGTATGGTGATGCTGTGGGCCTGAGAGGAGGACAGGCCTGCTGGGGCCCGGCTCTGTCACTGAGAGCTGCATGGCCGTGAGTGGGTAAAGACCTCTTTGAGGCTCGGTCACTTTCTTTGGAAAACAGGGGCAACAGTTTCTCTCTGAAGGTGATAAGGCTCCCCTGCTGTAAGGAATAGAAACCACTGAGCACTGAGCCCGGCATTCAGTAAGTGCTCAGTATGTCAGCTGTGCTGTCAGTCATTCATTCAACACTCACTGGATAAGAATGACAAAACAAACAACAAAACAAAAAACAGGCCTCATGGTGCTCACAGGGTAAAGAATCAAAGAGATTTCACTTAAACAAAGGTAAGTAAAAGAAGATAAAAGTTTTTGTTTTTAAAGTGTGTGGCGTAGGAGGAGGTGGGAAGTATGGGGCTAGAGAAGGGTTTGATTCAGAAGATGAGAGCTTTGTCCTTGCCCCTGCTGTGGATTCACGCTGTTGGAGCAAGAATAGACTGTGGAGGTCCTAAAAAGGGGATGTGACTTCCCGAGAGCCCAGAGCCTTCGGCCTCCTAGAACAAATAAAATTGTCCCCTGCTCCACCTGCCTCCACACCGCTGTGTTTAACACTTGGTGACCTGCGACTATTCCTAGTTCTATCAACTTCCATATACTTCTCTACCTCCAATGTCTCATTTCTTTTATTTTTTTTAAAGATTTCATTTTTATTTATTTGACAGAGAGAGAGATCACAAGCAGAGAGAGAGGGGGAGAGGCAGGCTCCCCGCCGAGCAAAGAGCCTGACGCGGGGCTCGATCCCAGGACCCTGAGATCATGACCTGAGCCGAAGGCAGAGACTTAACCCACTGAGCCGAGGCACCCCTCAAATGTGTCAAGTTTCTGCTTAGACACCCTCCTACATCTGCAAACTACAAAGTGAGGAATATTGCTTTTAAGATTTTATCTATTCATTTGAGAGAGAGAGACAGAGAGAGCACAAGTAGGAGGAAAGGCATAGGGTGAGGGAGAAGCAGACTCCCCAGTGACCAGGGAGCCCAGCCCAATGGAGGGCTCAATCCCAGGACCTGGAGATCATGACCTGAGCCGGAGGCAAACACTTACCCAACTGAGCCACGCAGGCGCCCCAGTGGGGAATAATTAAATGGATTTGAGGACCAAAAGAGAACAGGGAGGGGGTGGCACTGGGTGGGGAGTCAGGATCACAGGCCTGCTCTTCTGAACTAGAGGATGAACGAGAACTGAACCCAGGCTCTCCTCCAGGAAGGCTGAGCTCTAAGCAGCATGGTCAGGGAAGGGGCTAGGGTAGTGGCAGGCCCTCAGTCTTTTTAAAACTGGGAGCAGAGGATAGGGTTGGGGGAGGTGAGAGCAGCTGAGGGTTAACACTAGAGAATTCCAGAATCAAAACCCTCAACCAGCACCCCACTCTGCAAAGGTGCCTGTGAGTCATGCGGAGTGAGAGGAAGAAGGGGCAAATCCTGGTTTTGGATTTGCAACTCCTTCTTGGCTACCCTCTGAGAGCCTACATAGCCCAGGATCTTGTTGCAACAAAGCCTTCTGCTGTTGCGGCTTGGCCTGTCTGGGGCTGCGGAGTGGGATGGAAGAGGGGAGGCTGCAGGAAAGAACAAAGCTCCACAAATAGTGCTCAGATTTGTACAGGGCTCTGAAAGCAGCGGGTTCAGGGGGTCCTCTCACTCAACGCCACGGCTGGCCGAGCTGAAAGCATTGGCTCCATCTTCCTTCCAGTTGTTTGTCAGCAGGCTCCACGCCCACACGGGGGCGGGGTTTGAACTCACGACCCGAGGTCAGGAGTCACATGCTCTACTGACGGAGCCTGTCAGGCATTTTGAGTTTTAAAAAGGAAGCCAGAGAGGTCTGGTGGACCCCGGAGACCAAGAGGCTATTCTCAGCTCCACCCTCTCTAACTGGAATTTTTAAGCAAATTACTTCACCCTCATGGAAGCTCAATTTCCTCTTCTGGAGGTTGGGGTTACCACCGCCCACCTCTGTCCTTAAGTGAGATGATCAAAGGGCCTGCCTGGTACTTAGGAGGTAATTAATAACTATGAAGTCACATACATAAGGCTAGCCTGGATAAATCAATACTCTGAAAGGCTAATCTCTGTCTCTGAAAGGCTAATCCTCATGCCTCTGCCCATGGGATCAGGAGAGCCACCTGAAATCAAACGTCTCTTTCTTCCACTCCGCTAAAGGTAGAGGTCAGACGCCCCAGGAGCACGTCCACAGGAAAAAGAAAACAAAAGGGTCACAGGAAAGATCTCTTCAGCAACTGCTTCAGTAGGTTCACTTTCTAGGAGGTTCCTCTGAGCTTTAATTGTACATGTGAGACGACAGACACGCTCCTTCTCGGAACTGAAATGCCAGGTTGCGTATTGATCTGCTCATACCTTAAACTCCTGTCCGTCATGAGGCTGTCCGTGCTCCGTGCCTGCGTTCCCAGCGGGGTCATCAGGCTAGCATCACGCAGGACAGGATGGAGGCCGACGTGCAAGCCCCACTGAGGGACAGAGGGCAGGGCTGTCTGCACACAGGCTCCCGCACACCTGCTCAACAAGGGGGCGAACATGGTTCTAAGTAGTATAGAAACTAGACTTCTGGAACAACCCAAAAGAGGATTTTCTTCAAGGCTACAGGGGTCCTAATAAAGTTTCTAATAAGAAAATAAATCAGCGGGGCACCTGGGTGGCTCAGTGGGTTAAAGCCTCTGCCTTTGGCTCAGGTCATGATCCCAGGGTCCTGGGATCGAGCCCCGCATCCAGCTCTCTGCTCAGCGAAGAGCCTGCTTCCCCGCTCTCTCTGCCTACTTGTGATCTCTCTCTGTCAAATAAATAAATAAAAATCTTTTTAAAAAATAATAAATAAATAAATAAAAAGAAAACAAATCAGCAAGAATTCCTGTCATTCTGTGAGCAAATTAACCTAATTCGGACTCAGTCCTGCTGGGGAGATGACTTTGAAACGGTCAGAAGAAAAGCAACATAAAAGGTGAAGACCTTTCAATTAAGGGATGCCAGCTTAGAGTCAGAAATCGTAGATAAGGAACACTAAGGCGATCCCTTTGGGTGGATACAAGATTCAGAAGGCACAGGCAGAAAACAGTATAGCTCTGGGCAACAAGAAGGGCTACTGAGGAAAGGGCTGCTGCACCACTTTCTGAAGAGCTGTACACCTGCGGCAAGCACTAGGTACCTTGGCTAAAATACCCAGTTTATGACTGAGCCGGAAGCAGTTATCACTTAGCTCAGGAACTCCTGTAATAGAGAAATTTCAAGAATATCACACCTTGACCTTGAGGAATCCGAGAGGAAACAACTGAATGGAGAAAAGCCAAGGGGTTGGCACGTGTCAAGGGCCCCCTCTAGTGGTCTGGAAATAAAAGCAGTTAATTTGGGATTAAGGATATTGGGAGGAAAAATAGCAGCACACACAAAGCTGACCAAAGCCTCGACCTCACCACCCTTTCGTCATCATTCTAATTCTAAGGTGGGAGTAGATTCCTGTTGGAAAAACCTCTCCCAGCAAAGGATTCTGCCTTAGACATGGTCTGGTCCTTTACAGTCTCCATGACCTTAGTCCCAAATGATTTGGCCTTAAACCCATGTCCTTCAAGTTCAATTTTCTTTTTCACCTGCATGCACACTTCCAGGTTATCAGTTCTTAAAACCAGCATTTTTAATTACTGAGTAATTTCAGACTAAAATTATGAGGCTAGCGCTGGACCTGGTATTACCACACACTTAAACGTCTGTGTGTTATGTAATCAGCACACCAGGCGCTGGTCTGAAACGACATGGAACCCATAAAAGAGAACACGCAAATGCTAGTGTTCCGTTTGCAACAGAACTCAACCCACCAATGTGATGACTCGAGAGTCAATATACCCGTGTTCTCCTCGCAAACCTAATCCCTGTGCTGCCTCGTTTCCCCATGCAGCTTCTGGCTGCCACAAGGGCTCTTACACCCAGGAGACACTCTGTCTCTAGGAAGGGGGGATGGAGTGCTATGCGGTGGCAGATTTATGGAGCTACACTGGCATCTTCCACGCAGAAGACTGGCAGCCAGGAGTAATCCAGTCCCCCTAGGACACTAAGCGAGACAGATGATCAGATGCCACTGAAATAGGTGACGTCTAAAGAAAAAGGGAGGAGGGTATGGAGGGAAAGGCTGAAGAAAATAAAAGTGGTGACTCACCCTTCAAATCTGTTACTCTGTGTGACACAGAGGATCAATCAGCACTGTACAAATATGACACATCTTCCTTTTCATGGTGAAGTAGGGGGGACAAAGTACTCAGGTATTAGAAAGCTGACTCTAGTTAGGAAAGTCAGCCTGTGTGTGCTCACTTAAGTCATTTAGGTCCTACTTACTTGGGTGTTAACTTGGGTTTCAAATTTCCTCATCTACAGAGGTATTAGACTAAAAAGAAAAAATCTTGTTATTTTTAGATCTAAATATATCCCTGTGTACAGGGTCCTGATATTTTTAGTGCAAAGAAAGTGTTGAACAAAAGAAGCTGTATTTAAGGGGCATCTGGGTGGCTCAGTCATTAAGCATCTGCCTTCAGCTCAGGTCATGACTCCAGTGTCCTGGGATTGAGGCCATCGGGCTCCCTGCTTGGGGCAGGGGAGGAAGGGGTGGAAATGAAGCTGTATTTAAGAGCAAATGCTTTAGGAAAATCTTGAGCTTCTGCCATACTTATTATTCCTCCTAGAAATGTAACTGAATTAATAATCTTTGTTGAAAATTACTTAATGTGACCAAAACAAAGGTCATGTTTCTAGAAATTTCTGGAAATAGATTCCATTGTTTATCCCAGAGGAAAAGAGCGAGCTACCTGTTTCTCCCAAAAGGGGTACGAAAGCTAGGGAACAACGCTTTCACTACTGCTTAATCTTAGAAGATAATTTCTACCTAATTACATACAATTAAAAATAAAGGAAAAATCCTCAAGTAAGGAGAGAAAGGCCTCCTTATTTTCTAGGTACTGGGTTAACACTGTGCTGTCACCAATTTTAACTGCATTAATATGCATCTGTTTTCTATTTACTCTTCGCCTGCTTAACATAAACAACATAAATACACAAACTTGGGTTAGTGTTTCAGAATAGGGACTTAGGCCTGAGTAAAAGGTAAAGAATGAACGTTATTTCTAAAACTGTAAGAATCCTTAAGTCAGAACAAATTTACTGCACCTCTCTGGCAAGCATCCCAGCAATGCAATGCAATGGTTCTCCTTGTTTAAGGAGACCATCTGCTGCTGGGTGACAACAGAATCTCAATACTGTTCTCTTTTCCTCAACATTGGTATTCTCCCTTCGTGGGAAGCTAAATGAAAGTGCTAGTCCTTGGGGTGCCTGGGTGGCTCAGTGGGTTAGAGCCTCTGTCTTCAGCTTGTCATGGTCCCAGGGTCTTGGGATCGAGCCCTGCATGGGGCTCTCTGCTCAGCGGGGAGCCTGCTACCCCCTCTCTCTCTGCCTGCCTCTCTGCCTCTCTCTGTCAAATAAATAAATAAAATCTTAAAAAAAAAAAAATGAATTAACCAACTGTTTTCTGTTACTGTTTTTGCTTCAAGTTTTTACCTAAATTCCAGTTAGCTAACATACAGTATAATACTAAAAAAATTAACCAAATGTTTTTAAAAGGAGTTACTATTGCCTTTTTAAAAAACAAAGAAAAAAAGAAATCCTCCAAAATCCGTCTTTCACCTTTTTCTGTACTTCTAAGATACAATTCAGAGTAAACCATTTCTATAAACTGCATCATTTTTTTTTATAGCAGTTGGTATTTTTTTTCGTTTTTAAAGATTTTTATTTATTTATTTGACAGAGATCACAAGTAGGCAGAGAAGCAGGCAGAGAGAGAAGGTAGGGAAGCAGGCTCCCTCCTGAGCAGAGAACCCAATGCAGGGCTTGATCCTAGGACCCTGGGATCATGACCCGAGCTGAAGGTCAGAGGCTTTAACCCACTGAGCCACTCAGGCGCCCCTAAATTGCATCATTTTTTAAAAAAGATTTTATTTATACATTTGACAGCGAGAGAGAGCAGCAGCAGAGGGAGAGGGAGAAGCAGACTCACACCAAGCAGGGAGCCCGACACGAGACTGCATCCCAGAACCCCAGGATCATGACCTGAGCCAAAGGCAGAGGCCCAACTGAGTGAGCCAGCCACACACTCCAAGCTGCATCATTTTCTTCAGAAGTTGGTACTTTTCCATTTTTCTATTCATTAGAATTAACAATTTCTATTCATTAGAATTAATAATCTTATGTCATCACTATGATAGAGCAAAGAATATAGTTTTGTTTCTTAAGTAGGCTCCACACCCAACACAGAGCTCAATGAGGGCTTAAACTCACAACCATAAGATCAAGACCTGAGCTGAGATCAAGAGTCAGGTGCTTAACTGACTGAGCTACCAACACACCCCAAGAATATGGGTTTTAAAAACATTTACATTCTGGGGCATCTGGGCGGCTCAGTCATTAAGTGTCTGCCTTTGGGGCTCAGGTCATGATTCCAGGGTCCTGGGATCGAACCCTATATTGGGTTCCCTGCTCAGCTGGAAGCCTGCTTCTCCCTCTCCCACTTCCCCTGCTTGTGTTCCCCCTCTTGCTGTACTCTGTCAAATAAATAATCTTTTTTTTTTTTTAAAGATTTTATTTCTTTATTTGACAGAGAGAGATCACAAGTAGGCAGAGAAGCAGGCAGAGAGAAAGAGGGAAGCAGGCTCCCGGCTGAGCAGAAAGCCCAATGCGGGGCTCAATCCCAGGACCCTGGGATCATGACCTGAGCCAAAGGCAGCGGCTTAACCCACTGAGCCACCTGGGCGCCCCAAAGAAATAAAATCTTAAAGAAAAAAAAATGTACATTCTATGTCTCATTATTTAGGTGCTCACTGGAGTTTCATTATAAGGATATTCACAAGGAGATGCTTAAGAACACTACTAAGTTTTAGGGATGCCTGGGTGGCTCAGTTGTTGGGCATCTGCCTTCGGCTCAGGTCGTGATCCCAGAGTCCTGGGATTGAGACCGGCATTGGCCTCCCTGCTTGGCGGGAAGTGGGCTTCTCCCTCTTCCACTCCCCCTGCTCATGTTCCTTCTCTTGCTGTCTCTGTTAAATAAATAAAAAAGATCTTTTAAAAAGTACGTTACTGGGGCGCCTGGGTGGCTCGGTGGGTTAAAGCCTCTGCCTTCAGCTCAGGTCGTGATCCCAGGGTCCTGGGATCGAGCCCCACGTTGGGCTCTCTGCTCTGCAGAGAGCCTGCTTCCCTTCCTCTCTCTCTCCTGCCTCTCTACCTACTTGTGATCTCTGTCGAATGAATGGGTAGAATCTTTAAAAAAAAAAAAAAAAAAAAAAGTACGTTACTAAGTTTTAGAATGATGCTATACATGTAACTTCCCTTACCAAAATCTGTAGTACGGAGGTTGGTCACATCAGAACAAAGCTATATATCATAAACTATACAACAGTCATTTCAACCTCTATACGTAGTGACTCATAATGAAAATTTTGGGGGAGATGCCTAAGAAACATTTTAGGAATATTAGAAAGATACTATGCTTATATAACCCTTTGAATGGGGACTTACACAGAACATTTCTTACACCAAATTCTGTCAGGGAAGATCAAATAAATAGATTTTAGAGAGCATGCACATGTGCAGGGGGGAGGCGCTGAGGGAGAGGGCAAGCAAGCATCTCAAGCAAACTCTCTAAAGAGTGTGGAGCATGACAAAGAGCTCCATCTCAAGACATATCATGATCTGAGCCAAAATCAAGAGCCAGACGCTCTTAAGACACCCAGGGGGCCGTGGGAAGATTAATCATATTATAGCAAAACTAGAGTATAAAACTAGAGCAAAACTAGAATATACACTTAAACTCTACGGAGATTCAACTAGTCAAAATGAAAGTGAATATACATCTGGTCAGAGAACTCCAAAACAAGAGATAATCTATAAAGCACATGAAACATAGTACTTAGAACTGTCAAGACATGAAAAAGACTGAGAAACTCACAGACCAGAAGATCTAGGACAGCTAAATGTAATGTACTGGAAATACTCTTGAGGGATCTGGGGGTAAAAAGGGCATTAGTGGAAAAACTGCAATCTGAATATAATCTGGAGTTTAGCTGATGAACTAAATGCATCCACGCTGAGTGACTAATGTACCATGGTAATTGCTTTGGGCTGAACTGTCTCCCCCAACCCTCCCCAAATTTGTATGTTCAAGGCCCAACTCCCAGTACCGCTATATGTAACAGTATTTGGAGAAAAGGCCCTTAAAGAGGTGATTAAGTTAAAATGAGGTCTTAGAATTGGCCTAATCCAATCTAACTGGTGTCCTTATTTGAGGAAGAAATCTGAACCTGTAAATTTATTTTTAAAAAATGTTACCGTTCAAAAGACACCATTTGGAAAGCAAAAAGACAATTCACAGCCTGGGAGAAAGTATTTGCAAGTTCTACCTGATAAGGGACTTGTATCCAGAATATGCAAGAACTCTCACAAATTCAGTTGTTTATTTTTATAAATAAATGTATATATTAATATATAATATATATTAATATATAAATATTAAAATGATATATGAAATATATTTAAATAAAAATATATTAATATATAATATATATTAAATATATATTTAAATACATAGATATTTAAGATTTTATCCAACAGAGAGAGCAAGCATAAGCAGGCGGAGCAGCAGACAGAGGGAGGCAGAGAAGCAGACTCCCCATTGAGTAGAGAGCCTGGGATCATGACCTGAGCTGAAGGCAGATGCTTAACCGACTGAACAACCCAGGCACCCTTGTTATATTCTATAATAAGTAACAGAACTTTAAAATGTACAAAAAATATGAATAAGCATCTCACTAAAGAAGAGACACAAATGACAAGTACATGAAAAGATGCTTAATTAACATCATCAGTTAACAGGAAAATGCAAACTAAGATCACAAGGTACCAATCCACATTCACAAGAATGGCTGGCTATAATAAAAAGAATAACAACTGTTGGTGAGGATGTGGAAAAACCGTAACCCTCATGTATTACTGGTGGAAATGTAAAATGTGCAACTGTAAAAGAAGTAAAAGGTACAACTTCTTTGGGACAGTGTGGCAGTTCCTGGGATGCTTGGCTGGCTCAGGTACAAGAGCACGAGAGACTCTTGATCTTGCAGTCGTGAGTTTGAGTACCATGCTGGGTGTAGAGATTACTTAAATAAAATGAAAAAAAAAAAAAGGAAAGGAAAAAAAAAGTTTGGCAGTACTGAATATGTGAAAAAGTTACCGTATGACCAACAATTCCAATCCAAGAAAAATGACAACATATATCCACACAAAAACTTGTTCATGAATGTTCACAGCACTGTTATTTATAATAGTCAAAAGTGAGAACAAGCCAAGTGTCCAACTAATAGTTGGATAAACCACAGTATATATTCCTACAACAGGTATCACTCAGCAATATAAAAAAAAATGAATTATGTGCTACAACACGGATAAACCTCAGAAACACACTGAGACAAGTCACTCATAAAAGGCCCCACAGTGTAGGATTCTATTTGTATGAAATGTCCAGAGCAGGCACATCCATAGTAGGAGACAGAAACTAGATTTACAGTTGCCAAGGGATGAGGCAGGTGGGAGATACAAAGTGAGTGCTAATAGGTATAGGGTTTCTTTTTGAGGTAATGAAAATGTTCTAAAATTAGACTGTAGAGATGGTTGAACAATTCTGTGAAAATACTGAAAAAGTACAGAATTGCAT
The DNA here is from genome assembly GCF_030435805.1 of Mustela lutreola. Classification (NCBI taxonomy): domain Eukaryota; kingdom Metazoa; phylum Chordata; class Mammalia; order Carnivora; family Mustelidae; genus Mustela; species Mustela lutreola. The sequence continues at coordinate 19,202,519 of NC_081293.1, forward strand.
AATTTTAATAGATTTTATGGTCTATGAATTAAATTTCAATAAAGCGTTTTAATAAACGTAATAAACAAAAAGCAAAGACCTCATCTGAGGGGGGAAAAGTTTCAACAGTAACGTTTTCCAAACTTTTCCTTAATCAGATAAACAAGGAAACTTTAGGACTTAATCTTTTGACTTAGTGTTCTTAGCTGCTCTTAAAACTGTCTTCCCAAATTCTAGTAAATACACTGCCCTCTTAAATTAGAAATTATTTTTAAAGAACTGTTACAATGAGTTAAAGCGAGGGTTCTAATCCTCACCAAGGGTCATAATCCGCTGGGGGAACTTTAGAACTACCAATAACCAGAACACCACTCCAAAAGGATTCTGATTCAACTGGTCTACGGAAATACACCAGCAGTTTAAAGCTACCCTGTGGATTTAAACATGCAGCCAGGACTGGCAATCACAGATTTATTTCAAAAGAATATGAAGCCACGTTTAAAAAATATTCTTTTAGGTGAAGGCAGATCTTTTCTGGCAAAACAAAGGCAAAACAAAAAGCAAGATATTTAAGAAAAATTTGTTTCTAATCATAAAACTATAAATAAAAAGCCACATAAAATACTAAATTAGTCATAAACCAATTATTTAATTGAAGCTATAAAAAAAGAGGCAATATAATTGATAAAATAATTAGGAAAGAATATTTAGCATGTTTCAAAAGATTTAAAACAGGAGCAGGACACTTTACAAAAAGTTGTGTGGGAAATAAAATTCTTAAACTATAAGTAGAAATGTAACATTACAGAGTATCTTATAAAATACAATGACAGAAATATAAAAGGGCTATGTATGCTCTACGTCTGAAAACTATTAGTAGTGACTACATATTTAGATTTAAATGTACAGTTCCTGGGTATGAGATTCATATTACTATACACAACTTCCAAACCAGTGGACAATATTTTCCGTTTAACCATGAGTAGTATCATCTTCTACAAAGTCTTTGGCCATCTCTGCTGTGATCACGTCAATATGACTAACCTGAAGAAAAAATGTTAAAAACTGTGTTAAACCTTAAAAAACACACACACACACACACACACACAAAACCAAAAAAACCCACCAGTGTTCTTACTGTATAGAGTAATATTTAAAACATATGGCTTACTGCCTATAAATTTTACATACCAAGTCAAATGAGTCTATAACACTGATAGTAAAATTTTTATAATGGTGTTTGTTGAAAGCATTGAGTTTTTAAAAATATTCTGCATTTTAGAATTCTGAAGATCTGGGTAAATACTAATGTCTAAATATCAAACCGTGTTTTTTCAGTTTTTATTATTTTGCTATTTCAAAGAATCTTAGGGCTGAAGACATTAGGAAGAGCTGGGTGGCCCAGCCAAAATAGAAACGACTATATATAAAACTGCTAAAGACTGTGCACTGAATAGATAAGACAGGAAGATATTGTCTCTTAATGCTGATAAAAATAAAATCAATGCAAGGAATGCCACAAAAAAAATTGCTACAACTTCACAGGCATTTGAAAGAAAAGCTTTTTCTTTACAAACTCATCATAAGCAACAAATTTCTAGGTTTTCCTTTATGATTTAAGTAACAGAAAACAAGAATTTGACAAGTACAATACAAACTTAAACTCAATGTAAAAAAAATTTTTTACCTTATTTCTAAATTTTACACCATAGAATTTGTCAGCTGACTCAAGCAGTTCAGGCCTAAAAGTAGTTGTAATAAACTGCGCATGTACAGCAAGTTCCATAATCATATCTATAAAAAGAAACAGTAATTTAACAAAACCCTTTTTTCAATAAATCTGAACATTTAAAAATCAACTATCCTCACCCTTACCTAAAATTCAAAATAGCTTTGTGACTATTTTGTGACTTTTTCATGCACATTATCTGCAAAATTACGAACTTACTACTCTCTTACATTAGGGATATATTTTTTGAAGATTTTATTTATGTGACAGAAACAGCAAGAGAGAGAACACAAGAAGGGGGGGTGGGAGAGGGAGAAGCAGGAAGCCTGATGCGGGCGCTCAATCCCAGGATCCTGGGATCATGTCCTGATCCGAAACCAGACACCCAACAACTGAGCCACCCAGGAGCCCCAGGGATAGATCTTTCACCTCGTATCTTAAAGTTACAGAATATGAAGCAGCAGCAGCTACTTATAACACAGCATTAAGTCAGAGAGCAAAACAAGTTTTCTCACACAAAAAACAAAGAACAATGTTCCCCTGCTACCCACATATCCAAAGATCTTTTGAATTTATTAAAGATCAAATATAGATTCTTTCTTTTTAAAGATTTTATTTTTTTAAGAGAGTGCGAGTGAGCACTAGTAGAGCAGGGCAGAGGGAGAAGCAGGCTCCTCAATGAGCAGGGAACCCCACATGGGGCTCGATCCCAGGACCGAGATCCTGACTTGAGCCGTAGGCAGAAGCTTAATCAACTAAGCCACTGAGGCACCCCAAAATATAGTTTCTTTAAATACAGAATCAACATTTAATGTCAGGGGCTATTCAAACATTGAGAAAAACAAGTTTTAAAAAGAGAGACTTCTGGGCACCTGGGTGGCTCAGTTGGTTAAAGCTTCTGCCTTCGGCTCGGGTCATGATCCCAGGGGCCTGGGATCGAGCCCCGCATCAGCCTCCTTGCTCAGCGGGGAGCCTGCTTCTCTCTCTGCTTCTGCCTGCTGCTCTGCCTGCTTGTGTTCTCCCTCTCTCTCTCTCTCTGACCAATAAATAAATAAATAAAAATAAAATCTTTTAAAAAAAGACAGACTTCTGCATAAAAGTTTAACTGAAGTAGGATTTTCAATTTTCAATGGATTCAACTGATTCAATTTGCAATTGATTGAAACATCGACCTCTCACAGAATTAAGCTTTGTAAAGTAGTCTAATGCTAAATTCTTAAAAACGTATTAAAATAAATTTTAGGGGTGCCTGGGTGGCTCAGCTGTTAAGTGACTGTCTTCAGTTTAGATCATAATCCCAGGGTCCTGAGATCAAGCCCTGTATGAGGCTCCTTGCTCAGCCAGAAGCCTGCTTCTCCCTCTTCCACTCCCCATGCTTGTCTTCCCTGTCAAATAAATAAATAAAATTTAAAAAAATAATAATAAATTTTATTTACAGAATATACACCCTGTCCAATCGCCCTAAATATCTTAGGCAACAAGAATGCACAATCAAAGAGGCAAGCTATCATTTTTAAGCAAATTCCCATTTTTCAGTACAAACCAAACTACCTGACACAGCTTTTCTGTGCTGGGCATCCAGAGCCTGGTCAATCTCATCAAACAGGTAAAAAGGAGCTGGGTCACATTTCTGAATAGCAAAAATCAGAGCAAGAGCTACCAAGGATTTCTGTCCACCAGAAAGCTGTTGCATTTCTCTCATTTCACCCTGTTTTCCTGTAAATGACACCTAAGAGAAAATTTAAATGAGTTAATACCCAAAAAGGGGTAGAATCACCATCACCTCTTAAATCACATAGAATGTACCTATTTAATTTGTAAAATATTCCACAAATTCCACTATGGTAATACTGGGGAAAATTGGATATAAAGGTATTTTTACCCTAATTCCAACTCCAGTGAACTGGTCAACTGATGGGACGCTGCTTTGTGACCCAGAACCCCTCTCACTTTCACCACTTCCTTCTCCTTCATCCTGAGACTGACTGCCCTCCACATCTCCTTTCTTCATTACCAAAGTAGCTTTGCCACCAGGTACCAACTTCTGGAATACTTCACTGAAATTCTTTGATACCTTAAAATGAATGAAATGAACAAGTTACAGGGTGATTCAAATATAACTTTTGCATAGGTGGCACTGCACATATTATTTCTTAAGGCAAAAGACAAATATTTATTTCTTAAATATATTTAAGAAATATTAAGAAATATTTATTTCTTAATATTTAAAATATTAAAATATTTAAAACCAATCACAAATATTTTAACAGCAGCAACAGACTGAATCCTTTTAAGAGTTGTGTAGGATGTTCTAACAGTATGTTAGAAAACTATATGCTGGATTTGTTCACTTGTATTAGATCCAACTATCAGTAGGAAAAAAAACTTTATAAAACCTTTATGAATTGAATAATAAGCTGAATAACAGCCGAAGCTTTTGTCTTGTGTGAGCATTAAATACAAACAGAAACATACCTGCTTGAAAGTTAACTGAATAGCTTCATATTTTCGAAGTTCAAGTACGTTCATCAGTTCCATGATTGATTTGTACCCCCTATCCAACTCTTCTTGTCGTTTTATTAACTTTTCTTTCTGCTCAGAGAAATTCACAAACTGATCTAAAGCTTTTTTGTTAACATGGCTGTACTTCTTCAATTCTGTGTTGCACTGTTCAAGTTTTCGAAACAACTACAAAGAGAAAAAGATGTATAAATAAATTCACATGAAGAGAAATTTGCAACAAGATTTCAGATTTAAGGGGTGCCTGGGTGGCTCAGTGGGTTAAAGCCTCTGCCTTCGGCTCAGGTCATGATCTCAGGGTCCTGAGATCGAGCCCCGCAGAGGGCTCTCTGCTCAGCAGGGAGCCTGCTTCCCCCCTTCTCTCTCTGCCTGCCTCTCTGCCTACTTGTGATCTCTGTCTGTCAAATAAATAAATAAATAAATCTTTAAAACAAAACAAAACAAAAACTACACAATTTACCTGTTTGAGACTCAGTGTTTGGTACTTTTCAAATGCTTCCTGGGGAAGTGAACCAAGCTCTCGAATTTTCTTCATACACTCCTCTTTCTTCTTTAGTAGCATGCCTTGTCGATTTGTCATCTTTTCTAGTTCTTTAGTATCATGATTTATAGCATCCATGTGTTCTTTTTCCATATTTTTCCAGCGTTCCATACTCTTCTGAAGTTCCTTAATTCCAGCTTCTGTTTTATCAATGGAATTATCCAAATCTAAGAGAAAAAAACAAATTAAGCCAAAATACCTACTTTAAAGCTAGAGCACTATCTGACCAAAGATTTTAATGGCCAAATCTATCAAAATAAATAGGTTTTAGGGACACCTCAGTGGCTCAGTCGTTAAGCATCTGCCTTGGGCTCAGGTCATGACCCCAGGGTCGTGGGACTAAGCCCCACAGAGGCTCCTTGCTCAGAGGGAAGCCAGCTTCTCCTTCTTCCACTCCCCCTGCTTATGTTCCCTCTCTCTCTATGTCTCTGTCAAATAAAATCTTTATAAATAAATAAGTAAATAAGTTTTAGGTTTTTACCCTTGTTTTACTGTGTAAATCCATGAAACATTTAATTCAGGACAAAATTAGGAGTGTACACGAGTCATTAGGTATATATTTCTCATTATTAAATGTTTATAAAAAATTTAAAAAATAATTTTCTTCTCAGCAACTAGGTGATAAGAAACTTAATTCACACTTTTGGCAACGACATTAGTAATTATGATCTCTTATAAAACTGTCACAAACATTTTAATAAAACAAAGGTTACTATTTATAATCAACCACTAAACTCCATTCACTATAAATTATTTATGGTGATGGAAAACACAAAATTATTAGTGTACAGTTTTGCTTAACAACTTTATCAAATAAGCTAATTTTTAACAAAATAAAAAAATTTTTACTAAATAAAAATTCACCTTCTGATCGTGCCATAGTATCTTTTACTCTTTTATTGATTGCTTCAAGTTCTGAGGTTGTAGCAGTGAGAACAGTACCCCCTTCTGTCTCTCTCAGTTCATTAAGTTCCTACAAGATAAAAGAAACTTAAGATTATTAAACCACAGAATAGGAATTGTTAGTTTCAAAATTTTATGACTTTAACAGTTTCCAATAGCTGTTGCTTCTTCTGCATTAACGTGTAAAATTTTATTTAATCATCCAATTCTTGATATACATTTGTATTATTTTTAATTTTTGATTATAATCCTATGAACATTCTTGTTATCAATCTCAATGAAGTATAATTTATATCCAATAAAGTGAGCTAATTTTAAGTGTAGAGCTCAGTGAGTTGTGACAATGTATACACCCACCACAATGAAGATACAGATTTTTTCATTAAACCAAGAAACTCCCTTGTGACCCTCTATAAAGTTCCCTCTACTCATAGCCCTAGAAAACTATCATTCTGCTTTCTACTGCTATAGAGTGCTTTCACCAATAGCTGTTATTATGAATAACTATTCAAGAGAGACAGAAGTACACTTTGTATAATTGCAAATATCCATTAAAGGGGGGAAAAAAGTAATGATACAATAACTACAAAATTTCTCAGCAAGTGACTATACTGAGAAAACATTAGTAACTTAACACTTACTGAGTACGTAGAATGTGCCAGGATAATCATACAAAACAGATATTACTGTTATGCTCATTTTTTAGAACAGGAAACTGAGGCTTAGGAATACTACATTACTTGCCCAAGATCGTACACGAGATGGCAGTACTAAAACTCCAACTCATGGTAGATGTTTTCTGTCCCCAATGCTCTCAATCAAAGCTCATGGTAGATGAGCTCTCATCAACTCATGGTAGATGCTTTCTGTCGCCATGCTCTCAATCAAAGCTCCTCAAATGTAAGTTCTTTCAAAAGGTTATGGTCATCAACAAACCCACAAAAAGAATATACCTGTTCTACTTGGTCCAAGCGTTTCCTCAAATTCTCATTTAGGTATGTCTCTACTCGAGTAATGATACCTTCTAATTTAATTCTTTCATTTAGCAACTGTCTGTTTTCCTGGAAGAAAAGAAAATTATGTCCACATAGGCATGCACATTTCACACACAGGAATGCTGTTATCTGCTGTCCTATCCACTACTTGTGTTCAAATGACCTACAATGGAAAGCCCTATATTTTTTTCATTTTCCGTCTTATTTATTCAGAATGCTTCGTTTGTGTGCTTGGTTCTTTTTATAAGACATGCTGCCAAAAATATTTATCTATTTTTCTTTTTTTTTTTTAACTTACTATTTACATCTCTATGTACAAAAATCAGTGTCTAATAAAGGGGTGCCAGAGTGGCTCAGTCAGTTTAACATTCAACTCTTGATTTTGGCTCATGTCATGATCTCAGGATCCTGGGACTGAGACCCAGGTTGGGCTCTCTGCTCAGTACAAAGTTTGCTTGTCCCTCTTCCCCTGTTCCTCCCCTCACTCATGTGCAAATAAACTAACAAAATCTTTTTAAAAAATGTTTAATCAAAACAATATTAATTATACAGTCAGATCAACAGAGACAGCAAAGCTAACAAGCTTGATCTTACTACTAACTGAAGTACATTAAAATAAAGATAAAAAAACGAAGAGTTCTTGTATAATCCTAACATACCCACAATGGTTTAGAAAAACTTACTTACTCTCATGGGTACAAGAAGTTCAAGTTTATTTTTCTATTTTCTCAGAGTTCCCTTCTTTCTCGTTCCCTTGGTAGCAATAAACTTTTCGCAATAGCCAATTATAAATGAAAACTTATATTTTTATAAATTGTACTTGCCTGCTGAAGTTGACGAATTTCATCATTCAGTGCATCTACTCTCTTCTGATCTTCCAGACTAAGTTGTGAAAGCAAATCAGTTCCCAGTTCTGCTTTCAACGATTCTCTGGTGGACTCCATAGCATGCAAGCTTGCTTCCAAACTTTGTAAGCTACGTTGCTATGTGACAGATTATCCACTTATTAATAAAGGTATTAGTTACTGTATTACTTACAACAGTGAAAAACTGAGAACATTCTATATTTGATATTAAAGTGAACTAAAGGGGCTCCTGGGTGACTCAGCGGGTTAAGCCACTGCCTTTGGCTCAGGTCATGAACTTGGAGTCCTGGGATCGAGTCCCGCATCCGGCTCTCTGCTCAGCAGGGAGCCTGCTTCCTCTTCTCTCTCTGCCTGCTTGTGATTTCTCTCAAATAAATAAATAAAATCTTTAAAAAAAATAAAGTGAACTAAATTTTATCAACTCAAGTAACTATTAGGTATCCACTTAATTTGATAATTAGAACTAAGTAGCAGTAAGAAAAATATTTATGATACATTACTATTGAGGTATGTGGGACTAATCACAGTCCATGACTGAATCATATAAAAATCTTCTGGCATATTAATAAGAACAAAAAGAAAAGACTGCTAGAATGTGTTAGGATGGTATAGTTGGACAATTAAAAACTATGATTTTAGTACTACTGATGAACTATATAATAACAGTTTTTGTCAAAGCTTTTGAGACTAGTTACTTGTAATTTAGCAGTAATAGTTTGTTTTCTATCCTGTTTAGTATAATTTGGATAAAAGAAAATATTCAAACAATTCCATAAATAGTGCTTAACAGACAAAAAATGATTACTGACAAATTAATGATTAGAAAATACTATTACGCCATAACTCAAAATGTCTACTTGTTCAATGAAGTTGGACAATCTGAACGTGGACTGCAAAAGGAGACTTTGGGTACCCACGGGTGTAAGTGCAGTACAGATACACAGACAAGTCCAAAAGTATGGGGCTACAAGAAATGGAACACATGAACTCCAATGGATAACCAATATACAGTATATCCCAATTCTAAGTACTTAAAATAAGTCTGTAACAAAAGAGATATACTTACGAACCTTTGGCATAAAAGTCTTCTCTGACTGCTGCCTCTTCTCTTTTAGCATCTTCATTTCTGATAATATGCTATCTCGAGATGCTTTAAATTTCCTTTGCTGGGTCTCTATCTGCTGCATTTGGTTCATCAACTGATCAATTTCATTATTAATCCATATACAAGGCTAAGGAAAATTTTCTCTAGTTCTTTTAAAAAGTGTGTATCCCTTCCCTTTTCTTTACCTCCAAATAAAAGTTATTTCCTCAAATTTATGGACCATAACAATGCTAAATTAAATACTATACTAAGTGTGTTCAACCATAAAGTAGCTTAAAACATTTACCCCACCATTTCTCTCTCAAAATAACCTATGTGCTTTACTTATAAGCTATATAAGAACAAAAATTCTTGGGAAACCCTAAGAGAATTTAAATGAAGTATATTTTTTGTTATCTTTTCATTCAAGAAATATTTACTATATAATCTATTGTGCTTAAAGCACTATAGAAGGTAGTTGTGTATGAAAAGGAGACATCGCCCAATGTAGAAAAATAATACCACCATCCAAAAAAAATAATTTGGATTATCAAATACAGGAAGGTAGTTGATGTATGTTGTCAATATCCTCCTTTTTCTTAGTGTTCCCCAAAGGTTTCTTTGTGCCAACATCTTGCCAAATTTGGGCATTTCTAGATACACTTTGCAAACCCCTGCAAAGTCAAAACTAACATGTTTATTTACCTTTTGCTTGTGCTGTTGCTTGCACTGATGGTATAGAAGGTATAAACTAACTTCAAGAAAAAAAAAATTGCCAGTTTCAATTAAAAATATCCCAGGGGTGCCTGGGTGGCTCAGTCATTAAGCAGCTGCCTTCGGCTCAGGTCATGATCCCGGGGTCCTGGGCTCGAATCCCACATTGGGCTCCCTGCTCAGTGGGAAACCTATTTCTCCCTCTCCTCCCCGTTCATGCTCTCTAGCTCACTATCTCAAAAAAAAACAAAAAACCCCAAAATCACCTTTAAGAATATTCCAATGTCGGAGCGCCTGGGTGGCTCAGTGGATTAAAGCCTCTGCCTTCGGCTCAGGTCATGGTCTCAGCATCCTGGGATCGAGCCCCGCATCAGGCTCTCTGCTCAGCAAGGAGCCTGCTTCCTCCTCTCTCTCTGCCTACCTGACTACTTGTGATCTCTGTCTGTCAAATAAATAAAATCTTAAAAAAAAAAAAAAAAAAGAATATTCCAATGACTTAGTAAAAATGGTTGTTCTTGATGCTGGAGTACCTATATATATATATATATATATATATATTAAGTAATCTTCACATCCAGTGTGTGGCTTAAACTCATGATCCGCAGATCAAGTATTGGATGCTCTACTGGCTGAGCAAGGCAGGTGCTCCTTAAGTATCTGTATTTTTTAAATTGTGTGATGTAATTTGAAGTACATAAAAAGCACTTTTGCCTTATACCAAAGAACTGTAGTTATTTTAAGAAAATGCACAGGTACAAGGTTTCTGTTGTGAGCTAAACTCTTCATGGGACTCTTCTTCACGATACTCTTCATGGAACAGCAGTTTTATTTGGAAGAATTTAGAGTATGATGTTTACTAAGACTTGGATTTTAACAGCCTTCTTCCATTAATAGTACACCTGTACCAAATGACCTTGAAATAAAAACTTAATGCACATTTTTTAACCCCTATGTTTAAATTCTATGCAGTATGTGGCATTAGAGAGGCCCCCAACCCTTCCATGAAACACTAACCTCACTTTCCTTCCACAATTCTAACCATCCTCCTCAGTTTCCTCTGTAACTTTAAATTTCAGTGCACCTCAGGTTCTCCACTCTCAGAAATACACTGACTCACTGCTATTAGATTTAAATGTTAATAGCTAAGGAAACAATGTTACAAGAGTTTTTCCTTGTCTTTAGAAGTTAACTTCTGACAACATAAGCTCCCATGCTTAAATAAAAGTCAAATGTGGTTTTTGTCCCCACTGCATATATGAAAAAACACACAACACGTAAAAGATTATATATTTCAACCCAAACACAATTCTCCACCAAAGCACAAGACAAAAAGATATTTTCAATATTTCTGCGCAGGTTTTCATTGAGCTTTGCTTCAAGCTCACCTAGTTCTTCTTCTGCTTTTCTAACATCTTTCTGCAATTCAAGTCTAGACTTCCTTGTGTCATAGTAACCTCCAGTTAGAGCACCCCGATGACTTACTTGGTCACCTATAAACAAAGCACAAGGAAGGTAGAAATTCTGTGTAACAATTTCTTTATTCTGTGATAAACTGATTTAGAATCAAACAACTAATTTAAAGGCTTTACCTACTTAATGGGAATTTAGAAGGATTAAACCCACTCTGAAAAATGTCTGCTTTCCAGCTGTTAGAATCTACATTTTAAAAATGTGCCAGAAAGAAGTGCTAAGGACCAATGATGATAGGTCAAGAGGACAAAGGACTAGAGTTTGGAATTCCACTGGCCATATTTGGGAAAATGTGAACATCAGTGGTAATAATAATGGCAAGTCTAGAGAAGTTGAATGCTTCTAAAAGCACAGAGATAGGGGCACCTGAATGGCTCAGTTGGTTAAGCATCCAATTCTTGGCTGCAGCTCAGGTCATGATCTCAGGGTGGTAAAACTGAGCTCCATGTCAGGCTCTGCACCAAGCATGAAGCCTGTTTGAGAGTCTCTCTCTTCCTTTCTCCCCACTCGTGCTAGCTCGCTCTCTCTTAAGAAAAAAAAGAAACAAAAATACAGAAGCCTTCACAGAATTTAAGAATCACCATTTGGAAACCCCCAGTGTATTGAGTCAAACCAATGGTAAAAGAAGTTGTGGGGGTGTGGCGCCTGGGTGACTCAGATCATGATTTCTGGGTCCGGGGGATCAAGCCCCATGTCCAACTCCAAGCTCAGCAAGGAGTCTGCTTCTCCCTCTCTCTCTCTCTGCCTACCCCCTGCTCATGTTTTCTCTCTCTGTCTCAAATGAATAAATAAAATCTTAAAAAAAAATTTGCTGGGGAACCTGATATTCACGTTTTCTTAAAGGATAGTCCCACATAGCACGTATCAATTACAAAGAGGAAAGGGCATCTTAACAACAGAGAGACTGCTACTGGTCAAACTTAACATCATTAGCAGTGGGACATATTGTGGGATGCAGTAAGAAGTACACATCACTCATGTCAAGAACGTAAAACCAAATCTAATGATGAAGAAACAGTTAAAAGGCAAATTTAGAAAATGGAACATTATGAGAAAGTCAATTTCCTGAGGGTGGGAAGGAAAGGAGCTATCCTATATTGAAAGAATCCAAAGAGGACTTTGCATGCATCCTTGATTGGATCCCAGAAAGAAAAGTATTTTGGGAAAACTGGGAAAATTTTAATGTAGGTACTTTTTAGATGATGATGATATTGGGTTATGTTAAATTTCTTAGGTGTAACAATGATACTTGGGGTTATTAAGAAGAGTGTCCTTATTCTTATGAGATATACAAGCTTAACTTGTAGAAATAAAGTATCATAATTTTTATAACTTATTCTCAGAGGTAGTCCAAAACAACAAAAAAATTATCTATAGAGATAAACTGGGGGGGGGGGGGGTGGCATGGTACCTTCATCAGCAAATAAATTACACAGAAAAGGAAAAAAACTGAAAAATGAGGGCATATGAACTGATATACCAGAGGTTCTTAACCAAGACTCCATGACTTAGGTAGGAAAAAAAAATTTACATCTTTATTTTTATACTAACTTCAAAATGAAATTTAGCAATTCCTTCTGTTATAACAAAAATCACAGTGGTATTATCAATACTTGTAACTTCGTTAACAAGAGAAGTAACAGCTATTTTCTATCAGATTATATTTGTTACAAATCTCAAAATATTGTTTACATGTATCAGTACTTCAAAGTTACATTTATTAGACCCACTGCTAAATCTTGTTTTTAAATACCTTCAAGAGTAAATTACTGTCATGCTTAAAAAAATATTCTGATTACCAAGTCAATTATGATTGGTTTCTTTTGTAATCCAAAGTATTTTATTTTATGCACTTAAAAACATTCTGAGAAAGGGCTCATAGGCTTTACCAAAGAGCCAAAGGAATCCACACAACAAAAGGTTAAGAATCCGTACTACAGAAGAAGAGGTAAACCAGAAAATAAGTTTAACTATAGGGGGTGTGGGTGGGGGATGGGTTAAAGTATAAATAAAGTTAAGTATAAATGATTATACTTAAAGAGACATCAACTAAATATAATGTGTAGATCCTGTCTGGACTCAAACAAACCATTTAAAAATGACAAAAAACTGGACATGAATTTTGAAATACTCTTAAAACTAAAATGGAATTTATCTGTTCAAAGCTAAGAATTACTATTACAAACCTTCTAGGGTAATGCAGTCCATAGTGAAAGCACGAGCTAGCTGGGTTGAAACTTCCATGCTACGGCAAATAAGTGTTTTCCCAAACACATGTTTGAAAGCTTTGTCAAATCTGGGATTGTACCTCAATTTACTTATCATAGGAATCGCATCCTAAAAACGAATATTTTGTCAGCAAAGAAATCACAACATAGTTAACTAAAACATATTAGAATTATGAATTACATCTTTATAAAATACAAATAAACACAAATGCCTTCATATTTCAAAACTACTTTTGGTCTGAAGAAGTTAGGAAAACCACTTTACTGAAATATCCTGGAAATTATGTTCATGTAACCATCCAAGTTTTCAAGAGCAGAGAAAAATAAGAAAAAGTTTAGTGGCTCTGGAGTCACAGCTCAAGCTCAAATCCTAGTTCTGACACTCATCAGATGTATGTTCTGGACAAGTTGCTTAACTTCTCCATTTAACAGTTATTTCATCCATAAAACTGCAGGAACAGTACTTTCCTGATAAAGACTAAAAAAACTAGTATCTGAAACACAGAAGATAGCATCTGCCACACAGAAGGGCTTAATAGGGGTACCTGGGGCTCAGTCAGTTAGACGTCTGACTTGATTCTAGATCGGGTCATGATCTCAGGCTCCATGATGGATGTGGAGCCTGTTTAGATTCTCTCCCCCACTCCCTCTCTCTGCACCCCCCCCCACCAGCTTGTGGATGCACTCTTTCTTAAAAAAAAAAAAAAAAAGGGTAAATAAATGTAAAAACTAATAGTATTTCCTCAAAATGTTTTCATTTTATTATATATGTCTTAAATATTCAGGAAAATATTTTTTCATATAAAATCTTCCTTTATAAAATAAAAATAAAAAAATAAAAATAAAATCAAATCTTCCCTTTTTATGTTCTTCTAAACTGTTAGGAAAGAATTTTTCTAATTCTCAAATTAGGAAATACAACCTACACACAGAACAATGCAACAAATATGGTAAGCTTAAACCAATAATTACAAAGAGAACACCAATGTAACTATCACAAAGGACAAGAAATAAAACACTGCTGACACTAAAAGTGCGCCCCTTTCCTAATCACAAACAGGTTACCTGTTGGAGGTGACCACTATCATAACTTTTGTGATAACCATTTCCTTGTACTTCTATCATCTAAATTTAGTTTTATGTATTTATTTATTTACAAGATTTTATTTATTTATTTTGGGAGGGTGGTGGGAGGCAGAGGGAGAAGAGAGAGAATCTCAAGCTAACTCCCCCCTTGGCATGGAAGCCCAGTCTCAGCTGATGTGGGCTTAGTCTCAGGACCGTAAGGACCATGACCTGTGCTAAAATCAGGAGTAGGATGCTTAACCAACTGAGCCACCCAAGAGTCCCTTTCCTTCCACACTACGTGCATTCTTGAGTCTTGGTTCAATCACAGCATCACATTTGTGATATCTGTGAATTTTTCCTCCCCAAAACCTCAAGAATAATTTACAGATTTAAAAGAAGAAAAAAGGTGGACCCTTTAAAGTAGCTTTTAAGATTCTCACTGTAGCAGGGTGGGCACCTGGGTGGCTCAGTTGGTTAAGGATCTGCCTTCAGCTCAGGTCATGATACAAGGGTACTAGGATCAAGCCCTGTGTGGGGTTCCCTGATGAGTGGGGCAGGGTGGGGCAGGGGTGGGGTGTCTTGTGTCTCCTCCCTCTCGTGCTCTCTAATAAATAAAGAAAAATCTTAAAAAAATATTCTCACCGACCCACTTAAACTGTTATCATTATCACTGAGTTTCAGCTTTAATCTTAGATAGGACAGTAAAATAGTTGCTAATACCATCAACATTCTGAAACCACAAACCTCAAAGCCATTACATTTTTCTCAAGAACACTTTCTGGGAATGTTTTGAATCCATTTAAACATACACCAGCAAGTAACAAAAACACTGTTTTCAGAGCCTATCACCTGGCTAGATGTTTTTATTTAATTTATAAGCCATTTAAAAAGTATATTCAAAAAACAAAAAATAGTCACTTCAAATGACAGCTCCTCAAGGATTTTCTTCTCCTTAATTTTGTCGCCCTGGGATAATCTCTCCAAGTATCCTGTCCTTCTGTATTTTAACACTTGACACATTTGCAATGATTTATTTCATGTGTTCGCTATGACCTACACCTCCCTTCCCATTCCTACCCAGTAGTGACTATGCAGTAAGAGAAGACCAGTAAATCCTCACACACAGTACCTGTGCACTAGCATGTGCTAACCATAAGAAATAACTTACTGAAAGACAGACCTTCACACACACCAACTCACATTGGTTTCAGGATAGGCAGTATCCCTGACATCTAACTTGTTAAGAGGAAGGAAAGTGACCTCTCCAGGAAGATTCATTTTATTAAACTCCATCAAAATCTTTGTGCTGACTTCATCTGAATCAACAATATGATAAAATAACCTGCATGTAAACAAAACAAGACATATCTTTACTGCTAGACTTTAAAGTGCTATAAACATTCAAACAATTCACTTTTTTTCTATGCAATCCAATTTGTACTGGGGTAGGATGGGAGGGAAACTAGTTAGAAAATTCCAATGGGGGGAGGGAGAGGAAGCCCCAAAAGGGATAGTTCTAGCTTCTACAATTAGGAATACTTAACATGTACAGCTTTAAAAAATTAAATAAGCAACTAAAATAAAAGGTTATGGGAGACAGATTGTACTAAAATTCCAAAAATCTGCTTCTCTTATTCCTTCTTTTCTTTAAAATTTCAAAATATCAAACAAAAACTTCACCTGTTGCCAGCAGTGACTTCCACGCATGTGTAGAAAGCAGGCTCACATTCGAAGTTATTCATCACGATGCCGTGATAGCCATTCTGAACATGCTGGTTTATTCCTTTCCTACGAAAGTGGTCCAGTACTTTGTTTATGCTGTCTATTCCATTTAAAATAGCCTGTTAAATTGTCAGAGGTGAAAAATATTAAAATAGTATTTCCAGTGGCAGTCCTGCTGGTAAGAAACAAACCTACTACTCTATACATTTAAAAATGCTTCGGATGTTAGACACCCTCCCAACTCCACATCACCCCCTTGAAAAATGTCAATTACACAAAACTTTAAAATGGGTTCTCTTCTGACACTAACATTAAAAATGGGACTCTTCAACTAAAAATCAAAAATGCTATTGTAGTAAAGGCTGCTTAAACGAGACCCATCATTTCAAATTTACAGGACAAGTGATTTGCACTCTTATTTATCACCTGAAACCAAGGACTTACAGCTTAAAAATTAACAAATTCTTGTGTAGTAAATGGCTCAATGTAAACTGAAGTAATGAAAAGAACATGCCCACCTTTCCTGTTGCTGCTCTAAGAAGTTGCTGTTTCTTTTCAAGATCTTCTCTTTTAGCAGCAAGTGCTTGCTGTTCTGCATTCTCCTCTCTCCACAAGTAACTAATCAATAAAAATTACACTTTAATTTTAAAAGCATTAAGATGCACCAACGGTATATATAGGATAAAATACTGAAAAAACATCAAACTTGAATAGTTCATTTTTAACTTTGTAAGATTTTTTAAAGAAATTTTATTTGAGAGTGAATGAGCACAACAGGGGGGGTGGGGGAGTGGGGGTGTGTGTGGGTGTGTGTGTGCGCGCGCGCACGCATGAGGCAGACCTCCCTGCTGAGGGTGGGAACCCCACCTTGGGGCTTGATCCCAGAACACAGGGATCATGACCTGAGCCAAAGGCAGATGGTTAACTGAGCCACCCAGGCACTCCAAGATTTTTTTAAGTGATCTCTACACCCAGAGTGGAGCTTGAACTCACAACCCCAAGATCAAGAGTCACATATGTACCATCTACTGAGCCAGCCAGGTACCCCAAGCTCATTTACAATTTAAAGACCATTTAACAGCCAGTAATTAGTGTCACTCAAAAAAATTAAGGCATATTTTAGTCTATACTAACTTTCTTTCACTTTGTAATTCATCTTTCTTATTTTTTACTTCGTAGTATTTTCTGTCCAGTTCTTCTACTCGAGCTTTGACTTCGTTAAGATCCTGATCCAGTTTCTATGGAAATAAAAATAATTTAAACTTAAAATCCAATTTCATGCAAACTAATCCACAGTGACAGCAAGATCAGTACTTGCTTGGGGATAGCAAGGCAAGAAGGAAGGGCAAACATTTTGGGGTGATGAATAGGCTTATCATCTTAACTGTAGTGCTGATTTCACAGATGTATTCATCTGTCAAAACTTATTAAATAATTTTTACACATTTTAAACACACACAATTCACTGTATGTCAATTGTGCCTTAATGAAGTTGTTTAAAAAATCCAATTCTAACTTTTTAAAAATGCCTTTAGGCAAAAAAGCACATCAAGAGCAAACAAAGAACATAAATGAATTACTCTATAAAATATTGCTAAAATAGAATTAATTTGCTCACTAATGATCTAAACCTTTCAACTAGAATTTTAGAAGAAAAAAATACATTCACACATGCTCAAAATACTACAGTCAATGGTTTTCACACCACTCCCTCTATACACATAGGAAAGACTGAGGATTATACTAAGAAGCAAAAGGCCATTCTACATAATTCAATCAGCACTATAAAATCATCTCTAGCCAATATAAAGGATAGACTTCAGCAGTGGAAGGTATAGCTCAAATACTGCAAAATAATGAAGTTCAAGCTTGAGAAAGAATGAATAAAAACTTCACTGACAAATCGTGGCTCATCACCAGGCTGTTTCAAAAGGAATATTCGTTGAGGATGTTTCCATGAACTCATGACAAACACGTGTCCTTTCTTTCAGGAGAGGACATGTAGCTATCACAGCTGAAACTCTATTAATTAATTTCCAAATAACTACCTGGAATCAACCCATGGTTTTCCATTCCCTCCATAAAATAGCGACTAAAGCACACTGGACTCAAGAGGCTAGGAGACAATGGTTTAGGACTCCTGGTCACTCTTCCACCAGTTATTTTTGATTACAGAGCCAGTTAGGTTTGCTCCCCACTATGTTTTTAATTTTGTTCATGCTGTGATTACATTAAATATTAAACATTAAACAAATATAAAGACAAAGGAAAGAGCTATTTCTTTAAAAACGTGATTTAGTTTTGGATACACTCAAAGGTGACTCACTAAAAATTAAATTAAATGGGGAAATCAATTCTAAAAGATCAGGGAGAAATAATCTATAAATGCATATATTAATATGTAATATGTACTTTATAACAATTTATAGTAATTCAAAATGTCAAATCAAAGTTAAAGACTAGGAAACTGACCCAGATTATAAAAGATAACAACAGAGATAAGACAACTAAATGCAATACATGATCCTAGACTGAATCCTGAATTCTGTTCTCATCCAGCTTTAAGAACTACATTTATGTGTGGCTCATAACAAAAATGTCCCGAGAATTCACAATCACTACTCATATTCAAAAGAAACATCTTGGGCTCTACATGAAAAGACTGGTATGCATTCTGGTGCGGGGTGCTGATAATGGGGGAGGCTATGCATTTGCGGGGGTAGGAGGTATAGGGGAAATCTCTGTACCTTCCTCCCAATTTTACTGTGAACCCAAAACTGTTCTAAAAAAATGGTTCTTAAAAAAAGACTGGTACATGAGCATATTATTTATCTTTTTAAGCAAAATACTTAGGATATAAATAAATGTATGTTAACATGTGTATAAATACAAATACTATTACATATAAAACTTAAATATATATACACACTTATATAAACATTTTATGTATTAAGTGAATTTTTGGATATAAACCAGTAACCAACTGGTATAGATCTCATGAGGTAAGAGGAGGGTTCCTCTGTGTAGGTACATATATAATTTCCTCACCCTATACTTTTCCTACATACTCCCTTCTCATCACTTCTATCATCCTCCAATCACCTATATGCAGCCATACACAATACTTAACAAAGCATTTTCCCCCTTTCTCATTTTAAATAAAGTGAGATCTTTCTTATCCTAGAAGTGATTTTATCTTCTACTTCAATTTTTAAGAAAATGCTACTAAACATGCATAGTAATGTTTTATTCATTTAGAAAATCTTATAAAAATCACCAGTCTTAATCAACAAAAAATATATT
Source organism: Mustela lutreola (assembly GCF_030435805.1). Classification (NCBI taxonomy): domain Eukaryota; kingdom Metazoa; phylum Chordata; class Mammalia; order Carnivora; family Mustelidae; genus Mustela; species Mustela lutreola. The sequence continues at coordinate 19,221,641 of NC_081293.1, forward strand.
CTGCAATAAGTTATCAAATTGACAGAGAATTGTGAAAGACTAAAAATGGAAAAATAACTAGCTACTCTGAAGTCATATTTTGACTTATCATGTTAAAATTAAGGGTAGCTCAGAAATGTTCTACCAACTCACAAAAATGTATTTTAAGATATACTCAATCTACATGAACAATCACAGATACGGAAAAAATGTTCCTTGAAAAGGAAAACTATCATATAAATATTATGTATATAAATATTAAATTGTGCTGGTCTTTTCTAAGTAAGTACCAGTTTTGTGTATTTTTTTTTTTTTAAAGAATTTATTTATTTATTTGACAGAGATCACAAGTAGGCAGAGAGGCAGGCAGAGAGAGAGAGGAGGAAGCAGGCTCCCCGCTGAGCAGAGAGCCCGATGCGGGACTCGATCCCAGGACTCCAGGATCATGACCTGAGCCGAAGGCAGTGGCTTAACCCACTGCGCCACCCAGGCGCCCAGTTTTGTGTATTTTAAGAGTAACAATGTTACTACTGAAAAATAAAACTTAAATAGGTAAGATGTACATGTCTTTTGAAAGACTTTCACAAAACAGCTATAGAAGTTCTTACATTATACTGCTCCAGGTTCTTCTCTTTATTTGCCTCCGTGTCCTCCAAATCCTTATGGATGGCAGCAATCTGTCTTTTTTTGTCATTAATAGCCTGATCTAAAGACTTGAGTTCCTTTTTAATCCACTTATCCCTTTCTTCTTTTGATGTAAACTGGCTTCCTCGACCCTGCTTTGCATAAAGATCTGTTCTTTCCTGGGTAGCTTGGGCCAATCTATAACAAGACAGAAGAAAAGAATGGATTAAAAAGGAGACCAGAAAATAAGCAAGTTTAACTGCAATCAATGTCAAGACCTCAGAGATAACAGCCATCTTCAAAATTCCACAGAAAAAACAGTAAAAGCAACTGGTATCTAACAGAGATCCTTGGACTAGTACTATATAATATAAATCTCATTTTGAAAAGCCACAGTTAAAGTCATGTAAACGAGTCTATATCCTAAGGATTTCAGGCAGACAACATCTTCACTCCAGGTCTGGGTGAGTCAGTAAAGCTAGAGACAATCCTAATATCCTACCTCAGGAATTTTCCAACTATATTTAGCTATATAAACATTTCCAATTCCTTATAATAAAAGACACTATCAAGGTTAAAAAGCAAAAGAAAGACAAAGAAAACATTTACAATACACAGAATACTAGAACAAATACAGATTACAGATAACCCTATCAAACAATAAGAAAAAAAAATCAGAAAAACAGTGGCAAAGGAAATAATTCACTAAAACAAATACTGGTAGCATAAGAAGATAATAATGCACTAAACCATGAAATCAGCAAAAGTTGGCATGTTCAATCTACAGATACATATTAAAATGTCTAGATGCTGAAACAGTAATGAAAAAAGGAAATAGGATGAAACAGAGTAAGATGTCATATGGGTAAAAAACAAAATAAAACAAAGAAACCACCATTCATGTTTCAAAAAGCCCAACAACATCTAGGCAAGTTATTTATCTTAGGCAAGTTATTTAACCTCCCAGAACCTCAAATTTGTTGTACCTAACAGTGATAATGTGACTCTCTTACGGCTGAATGAAAAAAAATTTATGTGTTATGTATACAATAACACATGGCCCACAGGAGCTGTTTAACACAGGCTATTAATGTGAAACTGGATTTAACTTCTGTTCTTACTGTGTCTTAATTCCTAACTATTCAGCTTTCACAGAGGAACCATGTAGAAAAGTAGAAGTGTTGGTGAAAGAAATCCCAGACCTAGCAATTCCTCGCTCTTCTTTTTCTTTCACACTGTTGAATTTAGGTTCTGTTTCTGCCAGTTCTTTCTGTTTTTCTTCTATTTTTTCAAGCAGCTTCTGTCTCTCTTTTAATAAGCGTTTCTGTAAATAAAGCAGGATAAGTAAAAATGCAACCTTAAAAATTTCTGCTTAATTTTAAGTTTAGCATAAGATATTCTCTCATGGAAAAGAATTCATGAAAAAAACTGATCCTGTAACACAAAACTAATTTTTAAATAAAAAAACACAAGGAGACAGTACTGAGTTGCTACTAAGTGTGAATTATTTTAATGTGCCAGATCTTTTACAAAAATTTAAGCTTGTACTCCCATTATAGAAAGGATGGTCTTCTGCAATTCCTACTCAACGAACATTTGTCTTTCATTTTTAGCATTTTAACTTACCCTTTGTTCACTATTGCCTGCCAATTCATCTTGTAAATCCTTGGCTTTAAGCTCCAATTTAGTCCTCTGCTTAATCTGCTCTTGTCTTTCAGCACTGAGCTGCTCCTTTTCTTCTTTCATAGCTGAAATTTTTGTTTTCAGTTCTCTAACTTGGCGCTCAATATCCTAGCCAAAAAGTATGACACAGAAGTGAGTCAGACAATTAGAAGTACAAAAGCAGAGTTTTCACACCATTAGTTCTGTTCCTTTTTCCTTCATTTACACTTTCAGTACTGTTCTGTCTTTCCAATACTCAATCCCAATGACACCCATCTGAAGTTACCACTCCATAATTCTGGTAAAAAAGGATTTACTGTGGTCAAAAAATATAAGTTAACCTAAGCCTAGTTTATAATCTTACCTCCATCTTATCTCTTGCATCCTGCTGGGCATCTCTTAATTGCCTGGATTTTTCTCCACTAGTCTCTCGCTTAGCAGAAAGCTGGGGAGAACAAAAAGCTGTAATTTCTAACTCATTTTGTATTTTAATACTTCAAAACATGTAGTATAATTGTAAAATACCTGCTAAAACAAAATCATTTACCTGAAGAGTTTTTTAATTTTTAATGATTTTAAGTAAAAAGCTCCTTTAGTTTTAAGTATTACCTAAAAACAAACTTTTGGATGAAAGGTCAGCAATACTAATTACAAAATACATCTTAAAAAGCCAAGAAAGGGGCACCTGGGTGGTTCAGTCATTAAGTATCTGCCTTCAGCTCAGGTCATGATCCCAGGAAGCCCTACATTGGGCTCCCTGCTCAGCAGAAAGCCTGCTTCTCCCTCTCCCACTCCCCCTGCTGGTGTTCCCTCTCTCACAATGTCTTTCTCTGTTAAATAAATAAATAAAATCTTTAAAAAATTTTTTTTTTTTTTTTTTTTTTAAAGATTTTATTTATTTATTTGACAGAGAGAAATCACAAGTAGGCAGAGAGGCAAGCAGAGAGAGAGAGAGAGGGAAGCAGGCTTCCTGCGGAGCAGAGAGCCCGATGCGGGGCTCGATCCCAGGACCCCGAGATCATGACCCGAGCCGAAGGCAGCAGCCCAAACCACTGAGCCACCCAGGCGCCCCTTTAAAAAATTTTTAAAAATAATAAAAAATAAAAAGCTAAGAAAAAAAAATTCATGAAACTTTTTTAAATTATTAAGTAAACTCCACCCCCAATGTGGGGCTTGAACTCATAACCCTGCTATCGAGAGTCCCGTGCTTCACTGACTGAGCCACCCAGGTACCCCTTCACAAAGCTTTTAAAGGTGGCTTCCCTCATTCTGGTTTGCCTTGCACCAGCACCTGATTACATTTCAGGTAAAATCATAGCAAGGACCATACAGGTCTAGGCGTTTTTCCCTTGGGATACTGAAAGAACAAATTTACTGACCAATGATTTCATTAAAAGGTATAAAAATTTTAAGTTTCCATTTAAAAATTACTGAAAGGTATAAATATAGAATGAGCTTAAAATAAAAATCACTCTGAATTCAAGTAACAAAATTCCTTACCTCATCAAGTTTAGCACGAGTCTCGTTAAGCTCCTGGTTATAAATGGTATATTCCAGGGCTCGTCTCATTTTATCCCACTTTTGATACTGAGCTAGTTCTTCCTTTTCTTCTTCTAAGGTATGTAATCTCTCTTCAATATATTTTAACAACTCATTGATTTTTTCCCGTTTGCCCTCTTAAAAAGAAATGAGAGAGGGGTGAAGGAGCTGAATAAAATTTTTATGTAAATAATATCTATTCTCAAATATATCATGAGTTAAAATCAATCTTAAGAACTAAAGCATTATAGGATAGTGTGTGGTAATCAAATCTAAGAAAGTAAAATGACAAAACACTTTATGACGAAAAGCATCAGAGAACAAAGTTACACATAATGACACTTTTTAATTTTCATTATTTTCGTTCATATACAATGTTCTATCAGTTTCAGGTACACAAACAGTGATTCCATTATTCAATACATTACACAATGCTCACCATGAAAAGTGTAGTTACCATCTGTCACCGGACGTTATCACAGTATCATGGACTATATTCCCTATACTGTACTTTTCACCTCTGTGACTTACTTTATAACTCAAAGTTTTTCCTCTTAATCCCTTCTACCTATTTCACTTATCTTCCCCCTGCACCACCACCTTGGCAAAGGAAATAAATAATTCCTTTAGGAACTCAAGACTGTCGGATTCTAAGACATGACAGAACACAGTACTTGAGAAGCTAAGTAGGGTTTCCATAATACATGTACTAAGGAAGATCAGAAGTTTCCCGTTTACTTGCTCCTAAACAACTTAAAACCTAATGCCAGCTGATACTCCCAGCAATTTTTTTTTTTGAGGACTGCACCCAAATCTGTTATCCTCACTAACAATGAGGACAGTAGAGGCACAAAATCGTTGACCTACAAAGGCATTATTATCTAACAGTAACTCCTTATTTAGAGAGAGAAATTATTTGAAATCTCACAACTTAAAATGTCACCAACTAATTTTCTCTCCATTCAGTATATAGGCAAATTATCAAACAGTATACTCCTGAGACTAGATAAAAGCCCTTACAACTATAATAACACAATGACAAAGTAATTCATAAAATAAGGCAAGATCAAATTTCTTTACCTGTTTCTTTCATTAAAGATATGCTTTCTTCTTTTCGTTCATCATATACTCTAGTACCAGCTACTTCTCTTAATAGTTTTAGTCTCTGAGAATCTGGTGCTGTGGCCATCTGGTTGATCTACAAATTTTACAAAAATAATTACTATGTAGCTACAGACTGCTCTTTAAGAACTCTACCTTGAAAGAGTATTCACATGCTAAGTTTTCAGTATCACTTCAAGAATATAATTTGTGCAATGTATATACCTACACAACAGTATGTGTGCAATGTATATACCTACACAACCGTATGTCCTTTATGTAAATGAAATTTATCAAATGAAAATCCAAACAGAATTGATACATTCTTCAACCTAATTTATGAATAAAACTCTAAATTAAAAATGAAGGAAGAACATCCCATCACCATACTTTTTCTTAGTCAACATTGTAAGGTATAAAAGATGTACTCCATTTTGAAAGAACAAAGTATTTTTACAAGAGGGAAACTATCACTCTATAGTTTTAAAAAGCTGTAATGATACTATTAAAAATGTAACAGGGGTACCTGGGTGGCTCAGCTGGTTTAGTGTCCAATCCTTGGGTTTTAGCGCAGATCATGATCTCAGGGTTGTGAGATCAGGGCCTGAATCCATCTCCCCAAGCAGTGCAGAGTCTGCTTGAGATTCTCTCCCTCTCCCTCTGCCCCTGCCCCATTTGTGTATACTCTCTCTAAAACAGAATCTTAAACACACACACACACACACACACACACACACACACACTCTATTACTTCTTAAGTAAACTCTACACTCAACATGCGGCTTAAACTCACAACCCCAAGAGTCACATGTTCTACTGACTAAGCCATCCACATACTCCAGAAATGGTATGCTTTAAATACAGACAGATAAAAATAACTGTCTAACAGAGGTAGTTACCATTAAATAAGCAAAAGCATTTTTAAAATCTTATTTAAAAATATATGGCAGGGCACCCAGATGGCTCAGTCAGCTGAGTGTCCAACTCTTGGTTTTGGCTCAAGTTGTGCTCTCAGGGTCATGATACCAAGCTCCGCATTGGGCTCCGCACTTGGTAGAGTCTGCTTGGGATTCTCTCTCTCCCTCTGTGACTTTCCCTGCTTGAGCATGCTCTCTAAAATAAATAAAATCTTGGGGTGCCTGGGTGGCTCTGTTGGTTAAGCGTCTGCCTTCAGCTCAGGTCATGATCCCAGGGTCCTGGGATCGGGCCTCGCATCGGGCTCCCTGCTCTACAGGGAGCCTACTTCTCCTGCTCCCTCTGCCTGTAGCTCCCCCTGCTTGTGCTCGCTCTCTCTCTCTCTCTCTCTGTCAAATAAATAAATAAAAATCTTAAAAAAAAAATCTTGAGGGGCACCTGGGTGGCTCAGTGGGTTAAGCCGCTGCCTTCGGCTCAGGTCATGATCTCAGGGTCCTGGGATCGAGCCCCGCATCGGACTCTCTGCTCAGCAGGGAGCCTGCTTCCTCCTCTCTCTCTCTGCCTGCCTCTATGCCTATTTGTGATCTCGCTCTGTCAAAAAAAAAAAAAAAAATCTTGAAAAAATATATATGCAAAAAAATCACAGAAAGTGGCACAAAGTGACATGCAACTTTAAACACCATGAGTTTACCATATTCATAAAAATAAAACTAATCACGAAGGGCAAAAAATACTCTCACTGCATTAAAAAAGTGAATTGAGTTACTCTAACACTTCTTACATAAAAAGAGAATCAGACTTTTACATAAAAAGAGAATCAGCTCTGAACTAAGAAAATACTGTCTATCAAAAGTATACATATATCAAAGAATCCTTCATATCCTTTTTTTAAAAAAAAGATTTATTCATTTGAGAGAGAGAGTGAGAGAAGGCACCCACACTCAAGCAAGGGGCTCGGTGGGGGGGGGGGGGGGTAGGAAGGAGGGAGAGAGAATCTCCAAACTGACTTCCCAGAGAACATGGAGCTGACTCAGGGACTGAACTCAGGACCTGGAGATCATGACCCAAGCTGAAATTAAGAGTTGGCCACTCAACCAACTAAGCCACCCCAGGCGCACTCCCTCCTTCAGATCCTTATCCCTGATTACCCCAATTATGCATGGTCATTCAACTTATTCACTTAAAAAATATTTAACAAATATTTACAACATATATGCCACTCTGCTGGGCACTAGGAAAAGATCAATTAACAAAACAGAAAAGGTCTTTCCCTCATGGAATTTGCATTCTAGTGGGAGATGAAAGAACAGAGAAAACACGTAGGGCTTGGATAAAGGCAACATTTTTTTTTAATCTTTTTTAAGATTGTATTTATTTATTTGACAGAGATCACAAGTAGGCAGAGAGGCAGGCAGAGAGAGAAGGGGAAGCAGACTCTCCACTGAGCTGAGAGCCCGATGTGGGGTTCGATCCCAGCACCCTGGATTCATGACCTGAGCCGAAGGCAGAGGATTAATCCACTAAGCCACCCGAGTGCCCCAAGGCAACACTCTTTTAGTTGAGGTAAATCAAGGATGGCTTATATGAAATGACATATAAGCAGAAACTGAAATGAAGTATAGGGGCCTATTTGTATGTGTGTAGGGGAGACGCAAAAAAATGGGCTCCCATAATCAGCCTCCATTTAAAGAAATTCCTTGCTTATAAAGCTGGTCTTTCCAAAAACTTGCTCTCAATTTCCCAAATGTGAAACACCATACTCTTCCTAATCACCTCTCCTGGATGCTAACCTTCCAACAGATATCTAAAAATCCTCCAATATGAAATAAGAGGACACTTAAAAAGAACTTTCCCCTGGTCCAAAAATACACTACAACAAACTATGAGAACACTTCAGGGTATGTTCTTTTTTTTTTTTTTTTTAAGATTTTATTTATTTATTTGACAGAGGGAGATCACAAGTAGGCAGAGAGGAAGGCAGAGAGAGGAGGAAGCAGGCTCCCTGCCAAGCAGAGAGCCTGATGTGGGACTTGATCCCAGGACCCTGGAATCATGACCTGAGCCAAAGGCAGAGGCCCAACCCATTGAGCCACCCAGGCGCCCTGCAGGGTATGTTCTAAAAAAAGAAATTATCTTAGGTACAGTTTAAAGTATATGAAGAAACAGTAGAAAATATGTAACTAATAAAAACTATAAAAAAATATAATCTCCACAGGAAAAAACAGTTTGTGGAATTATAGGTTTCTGGCAATGTAAACTTTCTAATCATTTTAACTCTATGATATATTAAGTAACAGAAGATTACTTTTAGGAAGTAATTTTTTTTCTAATGTTATTTTTATAGAATTTCTACAGCACTCTTATTTATTTATTTATTTATTTATTTAAAGTAATTTTTTTTCTAATGTTATTTTTATAGAATTTCTACAGTACTCTTATTTATTTATTTATTTATTTATTTATTTATTTATTTATTTAAAGTTAGGCTTTATGCCCAGCATGGAGCCCAATGCAGGGCTTGAACTCATGACCTTGAGATTAAGCCCTGAGCTGACAACAAGAGTTTTATGCTTAGCCAGCTGAGCCACCCAGGCGCCTCTCTATACTGTTCTTAAATATGCTCATTGTGACTTTCACAAACCAAAAATGTCTTCTAGTACAGGACATCTTATTAAGTGATATAGGCCACTAAGAAGACAAGACCCACAACTGCTGAAATTATTGTATCCCACTACATAATAGATCTACTTTGTACCTTATGGGCACATAAAAGGTAATATGACATCAATAAAAAATAAATCATGAAAACAAATGACAGTAATTTCCATTTTGCTTCAACTTAACCACTAAAATCAATCAGCTAAGTTCATCATTCAAGTAAATATATTCAGAAAACAAATTCTAAAAAAAAAGGACATACAATTTTTTTACCTTTCCTTGTTTTACAATGTAATAAGGATTGCTTCGAGAAAAACCAGCACTTTCAAGGAGATTCATCACATCATTTTTCCTGTTAATAAACATTGAAAAAAATTTTTTCAGATGAATAACCCAACGATAAGCAAAAAAAAGAAGGGTGACTCCTGGGTTAAGGAGCATGAGGGACTATAGTCATTGAGCCACCTACTATATCAGCCTCAGAGGATCCTGATTCTTCCCACCCCCGCCCCAAAGATTTTATCTATTTGACAGCGAGAGGAATCAAGCACCCCGCTGAGCAGAGAGCTGGAGCCCAAGGTCCTGGGATCATGACCTGAGCCAAAGGCCCATGCCCAACCAAAAGAGCCACCCAGGTGCCCTGAGAATCCTGATTCTTATGTTAATGCTCAAACTACTGGTTTGTTGAACACAAGGGATATATAACCCATATAACAGAGTAAGTAAAATACTTTTACTCTGTAAAGAAATAAAAATGCAAAGAAAATGCTTACGTGACCATTTTCTTGTCTAGGAAATACTGATCCTTTTTGGCTCCAATAACTCTTCTAAGTGAAACTTCTTCTTTATCAATCTAAGAAAAAATGTAAAAGCCCAAAATTAATTTCACAGTAAAAGTGGAAAACTTTTTAGTTAGTAAGGTCATTCTAGAATCCATAGCCATAAACATTATTTTGAAATCTCACTAAAGATATGCTATGAATATCAATTCTTAGGACAAAGACATTTTTCACAACAGCTTACACAACCTCCCTTCTGTTTACTAGAATGTTCATTACAATTTTAAGGCAAAATTAATATGTAAACTGCATAGCTATTTTAGCATAAACTATAAGAGCTTAAGTACATTTGTAAATGTTTCAAAACTTGGAAGAAAATCAGCTGCATCAATAAAATTCTCAACATTATTACTAGGGAAAAAACCCACTACTCACTGGCAACCGGTTGTCTGAATTATCAAAAATAATCTCCACAAAAGCAGAAATGACACGAGGACCAGTACCCTCCTAAAACATGCAAAAAACAAATTGGTCATTTAAGTGGGATTTTCACATTCCTTATTTTTTTATCCCCCCTTTCAATGCCTTTAAAATTTAGTGCATGGTAATAAGCCTAATTAAATGGAGAAAAAATCCAGTCAGACTACAATATATTCTTCTTGTCAAAAGAGCAAAGACACTGGATTAGGATAACAATACTTCTCAACCAAATGGTTTTAGATTCTCACTAAATCCGCGAGAAATATGCAAAAGATAGCAAATCAGATGTATTTAGGTCATATTCTGAAGACCACTTTATTAGAATTTAAGACCCCATGCCCACCTAATTCTACTTATTTGCTAATATCACAACACTTTGAGGCTCTTCTCTTATAGACTCATTTAATGCTGTCAAGGAACCCTAACAAATACACAATTACTGGAACTCAACTTTTTAAAACTATCTGCAATATGCTACATAATCTTAAATCTGCCATGAAAAGACACATATCTAACATGTGTCACATATAGACCAATTTATGACCCAGCTACTTCTATACCAAGTCCAAAGAATTTCCAGAGTTTAGAAAATGTGTAAATCAACACAATAAAGAACGGTATCTAAAGAGGTTATTCTTTCAATGCCAATCTTAGAAACCTAAAAAAAATTCATCTACAGGTAACCAGCTTTGATTACTGGGCTATAAATACAAATTTAAGAGGGCTAAATAAAAGATAATGATTAAAAAACATAAACAACCAAAATACCTCCCTAACTGTGAAAGATTCTATTGAGATATACTTAGGATTTTCACTTTCTGGTCTTAAAACTAATTATAAGTCACATTCAAACCAAAAAGAAATTTTATCATTTTATTTTAGACTTTTATAATTTTTTATTCTGGAATTTCTTCAGTTTGCTATTCATAATTATTTGATGAAAAATTCTAACAATTTTACTTACCATAAATATACTTATCTTTCATACTGGAAAATGCTGTTACCATTTAACTTACAAATATGGCCAAAAGTAGAACAAGTATGTTGTTTAATTTGCAATTACTGCTTCTCTATGCTCCCAATAACTTCTAAGTCTCAAAGTTCCTAATTTCTAATCTCAAACTCTTTTTTCTCCTTAGCAAATCTGCTTTTGAGCATTATCAGACCATACTCTTAATAAAGACATACCCATCAATAGAAAAATCCTACAATTTTCTTACCATTATATAAAAATCAGGCCTTTATCATGCATTAATATAGGAGGCTAAATTCCACAGCAGAATTAACACACTTAAAGACAGTGTCATGTTTACAAAAGATCTGCAGCTTGAACAAATGATTTTATTTACCAGAATCAACAGTGTAGTTTAAAAAATACATAATATCAATAACATCTCAAAACAATTTCACTCACATGCAACAAAGCCAATCGCTGTTCGGGACGAAGATGACTGAACTCATCACTAAGAACAAACTGAATTGCTAAAAATACAAAAACATAACTATTAGTACAGTCTAAAAAAAGATCTATGCCTTATTTACACCTTTCCATACCTTCTACCAGGTAATGAACAAGGCAGATAAAGTAGATTATTTCATATATGCAGATTTGTCTGTATTTCAGACTAATTACCTTCGAAATGATAAGAAAAATACTAAGAAGTTTCCACTGAAACATTTAAGGAAAGAAAAAGAGAACACACTAAGGTAACAAAGAGAGACATGCAAACTAAAGTTTACCTCTTGATCAAAGTATACACTGAGTGGCTAACACTTTGTTTTTACCTACTAGATATAAATAATATACATCAAAATATTTATAAAAAAAATAGGATATATTCCTACAATATCCTTGGATACTTTTGGCCAAAAGAAATAGAACTAAGTGGGAAATACAGGGACATATTTCAGATTCCCATATTCTACTTCAATGCTTATCTGCTTTAAGAAGCCATTCCTGCTTCCATATGGGGTATCTAACTGGACGACCCTGCCCCAGAAACGCAACTCTATTCAGCTGTCCTGTTCCCAATCCACCCAGGAGACCTTTGACATTCTAAGAGTTGAGTGTGCATGTATGAATATGTATGCTGAGGGTGGACATGGAGTGCTTTATCTTTTATAATCATCTTGGGAGGATAGATTCAAATTACCTTCATCTCCCTGGAGATCACAAAATACTTCTACTCCAATCCCACTTTCTCACCTTCACCAAATTACAACCACTAAAGAGCTATTGATTTGTGAGCACAGAAGGGATAAAGCCTTTGTTCTAATTAAGGTCCCTGCTTTTCCTCAAGCACTACTCAACTAAGAGGTTCAAAATTTTTGCAACTTACTTCTTACATAATTCAAAACTATTAAAATGTTTTCTCTGAAGAATTTGTTAACAGAGGTATTATTATACTTAATAACATTTTTTAAAGATTTATTTGAGAGTGAGTGAGAGAGAATGAGAGCGTGGTGCGGAAAGGCACCACAGAAGGATGAGTCTTAAGCAGGCTGCGCTGAGTGCAGAGCCCAGCTTGGGGCTTGATCCACACAACCCGGAGATCACAACCTGGGCTGAAACCAAGAGTCAGATGCATAAATGACTGAGCTACCAGGTGCCCCACTTAAATGCACTTTATCCTTACAATCTTCAAAGCTATTTATCCGCAAATTGACAGCGGTCTTCGCTGAATCTGAGATTTTTTTTATACCCTTCCATCCTTAAAAAAAAAAAAAAAAAAAAAGATTCAGAAAGCATTTTTTTAGAAGATGTAACAGAGGAGTACCTAACTGGCTCAGTAAGTAGAGCAAGTGACTCTTGATCTTGGGGTCATGAATTCAAACCCTAGACTGCATGCAAAGCATACTTTAAAAATGAATACATAAATGGAACAAAAAGATGATCCACTTTCCAAAACAATATTAGCTTTTCTACATCTACATTTATATATATATATATATATATATATATATATATATATACAAATTTGCAACACTTATATACCACACTCAAGTTTAAAAAGCACTTCCATTTGTATTATCTGATGAGTCTCACAACCCATCAAAGCAGGCAGACCAAAGACCTCTTTTTAAAGTGCAAAGATAGAGATTGTTCTGTCCATTATCTCAGCTCATTATTTACTAGGTACAGAGAACTCAGATCATTATATCATTATACTTGAAATCCTCTACACTAAATCACAACCCTGTATGAAGAAGTATTTGAGTTTCATGCAGACACACCTCAGAAAACCAATTTTTCTAAGTAGGCTCCATACCCAGCAAGGAGAGCAATGAGGAGCTTGAACTCATGATCCTGAGACTGAGACCTGAGCTGAGTTCAAGAGTCAGACACTTAACCAAGTGAGCCACCCAGACTCCCCTCAGAAAACCAGTTTTTATTTTTTATTTTTTTAGAAAACTGATTTTTAAAATAAATTACCTGAAATACCCAGGGTCTTTAATATATTTAGAATTTAAAAAACAATACCTACCATAAAAAAAGTTACTTTTTCCAGATCCATTTCTGCCCACTATAAAATTTCAAAAAGTACATGTTACTTTGCATAGAGACCAATAAAATTAAAACCTTACTGAAAGTATTAAAAACTTTATACTCTACTTTCTAACTTAACATCTTAATATTTAAAATTAAATACAACAAAAGAAATCAATAAACAGCTTTAAACACCAAATGAGTACAATTTTTTGCAGAGACATCTAATGGCTTTTTTTCTTAAATTTATTTCATTCATTCTTTTGCTCTTTCTAAATAGTTTAAAATTAATAGAAATAATCAAATATTACCAGGTTTTCATAAATTACAATCATTACTATGGATATACAACTTGATTTTAATTATATATAATGGAATCTTTTAAAAAATTTAGACTCACAGGTTGCTAAAATTTTTAATACTTAAATAATCATTTTAAATTCTTTGTTTATTAAAGTACTTATGATTAGCCCTATGATTATATCATGTATAATCTCAGAATCACAAAAGTAGACAAGTATAAGGCACTTTTAACTACCTACCTTCAGAAATAAACAATTCTATACATAAGATATCAAATGTTTGATTTAATAAATTCATTTGAATTTTCTTGTTCAGCAAAATTCCCAACCTCTCTCATCTTGACCAAGATATCCTGAACAAATCAGCCCTTACAGTTACCATTTCTAATGCAAAGTAAAGCATAAAAAAATGTTATGAAAGTAATAAAACACTTTTTTTTTTGGAAGGCATATGACACAGAAGCCAGCTTGAAAAAGATTTCCACTGGCTTAATCTAGGACAATTTGAGCACCAAAATAATTAGATGAACTATAAATTTGTGCTGGAGGGGGAGTAATCCATGACTCTAAACTGATAATAAAATTATAGATAAATAGCTAAGGAAGGAGAACTCTTGCTCACAGTAGAATACCACACAGTAAATGTGAAAGGAAATCCGGAAATGGAAAATTATTTTGTAAACACTAAAATAAAGGCAAGAATAAAAAATAAAGGCAAGAATCGTCAATGGATACTAAATCTAGGGGGAAATTTTGCAAAGGAGCACAATATTTGCACGGTCCAAAATCATTTCCCATCCTCATACTATTTATTAGTTGCAAGAGGACAAACACTGCACAGAAGAAAAACCAGATAACTACCCAGACTGGGTGATCAAAAATAACATAATTTAAAAAGAAGGACACAGAATGATGTCTTCACTTCTAGATGTAATATCCTCAGAAGACCGCATCATTTATGTAGCTGTTCTTTTTTTTTTTTTAAATAATGTTATAAAAGACAAAAAAGCCTGTGGAATTGATCCAGATTAAAGGAGATTGAAGAGACACGACAACTATCTGCAATACCTAATCCTAAATTAGATCCTGTACTGGAGGAGGAAAAAACACTATAAAGAACTTTTTTGGGTCAATCAGTATAACTGGAAAATGAAGAGAAGATTATTTTATTAATGTCAAATTTACTGAAGTTGATAACGCTACTGTGTTTTATGTAAGAAAATATCCCTATTCTTAGAAGGCATACACTGACATCAAAGGTAAAGGGCTATGACCTACATAACTTACTCTATGAAAAAAAAGGGTGAGTGTGTGCAAATGATAAAGCAACTGAGGAAAATGTTAACAGGTACATTAGAATAAAAGAGGTAGGAGTATTCTTTGTATTGTTTCTATTTATACTACTTTTCTATAAATTTAAAATTACCTCTAAATAAAAGTTTACAAGATAACATATCATTAAAAGAATTACATGTAGCTCAAACTATAATCTACTCATGAATAAACAACCTAAAATTTTTAAATTTCCCTTTAAGAATTACTCTTACCCATACAGTTAAGTACTATACAGTAATTTTAAGCATGTTGAATACTTAATGATAGAATAAGATATTCAAAATTTAAACAGAAAAAATAGATTACTAATAAATAACAATACAAGCCCATTTTTATTTAAAAAGGGTTATTTTTTTTTTAAAAGATTTTATTTATTTATTTGATAAACAGAGATCTTAAGTAGGCAGACAGGCAGGCAGAGAGAGAAAGAGGAGGAAGCAGGCTCCCCATGAAGCAGAGAGCCCGATGCAGGGCTTGATCCCAGAACTTGGGGATCATGACCTGAGCTGAAGGCAGAGACTTTAGCCCACTGAGCCACCCAGGCGCCCCTACAAAGGCTTATTTATGCAGACAAAAAGACTGGAGGGCTGCGAGATAGATCCAGTTTGTATGTGCCCCAGATTCACCTGCCCCGACCCAAGTCTTAGTTGCCTGTCAACAGAAAGGCTCAGTATTCCATCACTGTAGGTTGTTTCAGCCTATCCTGGTACACACTCAGCTCAGATCTGTGAGAAACCAATTCACTTCAGGTGAATTAAGTCCCCAGAGTAACACAACCCAAGGACATGGGGGAACTCATGCCTTGTGTGGTAAAATGACCAATCAGAGACAGGAACCTGCAAACAAAACCCTCTCATTCCTTTCCCATCTGATCTTTCCCACACATGGTGGGTTCATAAAGTCTGTCTGAAAATTATCTAATTTGACCCCCAAACCAGCTGTGCCTTCTTTATAAAACTATGACCAGCCTTCCTCCTCATGCCAGCCCTTAGACTGCACCTTCCCATTAAAGCCTTATTAGTAGCTGAGTGTGCCTTGCACTCTTGTTTTCTAGGAAACCAGGTAAGTAGATTGTCTTGTTACAAAAAAGGTAACCTTAAAAAGGTATATGCTTGGTACATTCAGACATCATTCAACTATTCAAACAAGAGATTCAAACATCACCACAAGAGATATCTGCCTTCCAATCTTCAAAGTCAAAATCATTAAATAACAAAAGTAGTACGCTTTCATAGAGTATTCTTAATGTCAATCTCAGTCTATACTACTTTGAATCTTTCTTATATTAAGGTACCTGTTTTTAAAACATGTTTAAGCAGTAAAATCACATTAGGCTTGTTAAAACAAACAAAAGAAAGAACACTAAGACAATCTCCTTTATAACTATAACTATTAACAACCCTAATGTTGCATACAAAGCAATAAACAGCTGTTTGATAATAACTAAAACAAAAATATTTGATAGATCCTACAGACATAATCTAATCATCATAGGTAATAATGGTATCATTTTATAGCTCATTTATAAAATTATAACACTGATATAATTAAGATATTCATCTACTTTTAACCTGTAAAGAAAAAATATAAACCTAGTAATTATTTTTCTCCATTTCTAAAGATTTTCTGGTTGATGAAAATCAGAAGGCACTTAGAATCAAAATATAAGCAAAATATTTGGTAAATCTATCCTTATAACACACCAATTAACTTAACTATTCAACAGGTACAGGAGGGGGAAAATGTTTCCTTTATTCCCAACTACAAGCAACAAGTGATGTACTGATGTACTTCTTGCCCTCAGTTTTTTTTTTTTAACTGTAGTTGACATTCTTACCCTCAATTTTTTAAATTTAATATTTATTTCAAAATAATGTTTGCCCTTGACTGATCTCCATATGAGTCTCACCTTACCAAGTGATACAGACTGAATTGTGCCACTCCCCTGTCCCAATCATATGCTGGAAGTCCTAATTCCAAATGCCTGGTATTTGGAGATAGGGGCCCTTTGGGAGATAATCAGCATCAGGTGAGGTTGTGAGGGGGGAGCCTTCATGATGGAATTAGTGTTCTAATAAGGAAGACGCAGAGAGAACCAAAGAGGTCACATGAGCATGATGATGAAGATGGTGACTTCCAGAATGTGACTGTGCTGGCACCTTGATCGTGGCCCTGAATTTCCAAAACAGTCATAAAATAAATTGTTTAAGCCACTTAGTCTATATTTAATGGTAGACCTAGCAGTCTAATATACCAATAAACCAAGCCAAGGAGGACAATGTATAGACGTCTATTTGTAACAGTTTCTTCTGGCCTTTAAAAATTCAGCAGAACTTCAAGAAACACCTTCGCTGGCTCTATCAGCAAAAAATGGAGAATATCACCTGAAGAGTCTTTAAACTAAACACTGTATTGCAGAACAATAATCATTGTAGCTCTTTACCCTCACACATATACTTTCTCATTTAATTTTTCCAACAGCCATGTAAGATGAGTATCATTAGCTCCCCTTTACAAACCCCTCAGGGAGTCAAGTTTGAAAATGTATCAGAACCAGGATTGGAAAGCCATTCTGTTATGCTCTAAAGTTTATGCTTTTTCTACCAAGCTGCTGCATGGTGTGACCTTAAATAGTATGACAGAGAAAAAAAAAACAACTCTGAGAACAATCTAATTTGTGAATAAATAATGGCCATCTTTGAAATAAGGAAACCGTGGGCTTTTTAATTAAGAAATGACATATCAACAACAGAACAGCTCAAATGCTAAATTTAGTGTCATTCGCTGTAAAGCCACACTTTCATACATACCAGGCTAAATAAAAATGAGTAACTAGTGATCGCCTTATGCAAATATTTTAAATGCATAAAATAAGCAATTCCTCAGAGCAGATAGAAGACACGCTATTTCTTTCTTTCTTTCTTTCTTTTTTTTTTTTTAAGATTTTATTTATTTATTTGACAGAGATCACAAGTAGGCAGAGAGGCAGGCAGAGAGAGAGGAGGAAGCAGGCTCCCTGCCGAGCAGAGCCGATTCGGGGCTCCATCCCAGGTCCTCAGATCATGACCCAAGCCAAAGGAAAGGCAGAAGCTTTAACCCACGGAGCCACCCTGGCACCCCAAGACATGCTATTTCATACAGAAAAAGTAAGTATAAATTCATGTAATATTCAAAGCCAATTCCTCTTTCCTCAAGCCCAGACAGAATTTAAATGGCTCTCTACACATAAATCTGATTTTGCAAACCATCAACACTTACCGATAACATTATGTTTTGAACTGAAGGGATCTACAATTGTTTGATCTCTGTAACTCCGAAAACCCTGGATAATAACCTAGTAAATAAAAAAAAAAAAAAAAAAAAAAAAAGGTACCTTTCAGAGAATACATACTAAAAGACGCAACTCCTAAACATTTCTCCTTGGCTCTCCTCTTTTCGGGGGGTTTCTCATTTAATGCAAGACAGAGAACCTTCCATTTCTTACGAGAGAAACTCCTGCTGGAGGAGGGTGATTAAAAATCGTCAACAACCACAGTCCGTTTATCAGTAACGACGGACAGCGCGGTTTTTTAGGAGCTAACCATCAGGAGCCTGGTAAGGAACTCTCAGAATCAAGTGCATCGTAGAAGGTTCGTGCGCTCAGTAGGACACTGCTTTAAGCAAAACGTGTCCAGCGGGCGGCCTGGCCCCGGCTTCCCTTACTCCAAGAGCAGTGGGCGCTTCTTTCGGACCCACCCGCCCGCCAAGGTAAGGAGCCGTTCCAAGGAAGGGGCGCTTCAAGCCCAACGCATCCCAGGGAGAAACTTCTCTCCAAGAGCGTGGAGGGGCTCATCTCCGCGGTGGACTCTCGCGCGGGAAGACCATTTTGACAGAAGTAAACAAGTGAACGAGGCGGCGCTACAGATTCTGCAAGGAGGAGGGTCCCTTTGACGTCCCCCATTAATTCGGGGACAAAGACCCCGGGCTACGCTGACACCCCAATCTGAGCCCCCCAGGGGCGTCTCCGGGCCGGGGAAACCACCTCTCCATACACCCATGCAAATGGGCGGCGCGGGGCGAGAGGACAACGCGGCCGCCCGCCCGCCCCGCCGCGGCAGCCCCCGGCGCGGCCCCCAGCCAGCTCGGGGCCCCCCAGCCCGCCCCCGGCCCACCCAGGAAGGCCCGCTCCCTCTAAACGTCTCGGAAAGACGGCTCCCTCAGACGAGCGCGCTGCAGGAGGGCGCCCCGATCCTCTGCGGCCCCTGCGCCCGCGGGGCGGGGCCTCTCCCCTCCCCCGCAGCCCGCGTCCAGCTCTGGGTCAACCCCGCCGGGAGGCGGGAGGCCGCGGGTCGCACCGGGACACCCCTGCCTCATGGAGCGGTCATCAGAGGCCCGTAAGGGGGTGGGCGGGGCGCACAGGCCTCACCTGTTTTATGTACATGGTTCCACGGCCCTCACCGGGGAGGACTCCCCGCGAGAAGCGACAGCGCGGCCGTGGGGTCCAGTGAGGCGCCTACGAGACCCCTCCCCCAAAGCGTCGCTCGCTCCCGTCCAGCCAAACAAAATGGCGGCGCCCGTGGAGGCGGAGTCCGCGCCTTAGACGGAACCATCCTCGCGGCCCCTGGAGAGCGTAGGGGGAGTCAGGGTCGGGTCTTCTCTTTTCCTTTTGACAAAAAGAGCCTTCGACGGCGTCCCCCAGTAGATTTCATTTGATTGTTCAATTTGTTGCTGAACTTTTCCTGAGAATTAGTCGGAAGCTTCGTTCATAAAAGCCTCGATCGTGAGTTTGGCCCGTATTCCCTCCGAGAGCGGAGCCAATGGTTGCATCCACAAGGGCGTAAAGGTTCGGCGCCAAAGCCAAGTGTGAGAGCCCGAGGGCCAGTGGCGGAGCTTGCCGGTGGCCACGTGATCTCTGGCTGTTTAAAAATGCTTACCCGCGCTCGAACCTGCGGAGTCCTGGGAGCTTGTGGGGTTCGCCGGGCGGAATCCTTGTTGCTCTGTTTATTCTTGCTCGCTCCGGGAGCTTGTGTAAACTTAGAACGGCCTCTGCAGGCTCGGGACGGCACGCTCGCAGCACAGGGAAGGGGCCTGACGCTTGAAAATTTGTTTTAATAACGTGATAATTAATACCCTGGGAGCTGTTACTACTTTGCCATTTACTGTAAATCTAGTCAGACATGGGCAATTGCAACAAAAAGAAATTTAGATAAGAGTAAAAGCTCTTTTATTGTTTTAACAGCCTGAAAGATACTAGGTGCTAGCAGCACCCTAGATGCATCTCATCTGATGAGTCTTAGGGGGAAAACTTAATGAAGTTAAGCTGGATCTCTGGGCAGCTGTAAAATTACCTGCCGTTTAAGTTGGTGATCCTTGCTGCCCCTCCCGCTGCTGTGGGCTGTTCCAGCCCTAATTATTTCTAGATTGAACTATTTTTAATAGCCGGCTAACTTCATCTTTGTCAGCACCCCCTTGGTGCTGGCAGAGTCAAATCCTTTCCAGCTCTGGGTGTTAGGAAAAAAAAAATCTTCAATATTTCTCCTAGATTAGTGTCTCTACACTCTCAATTTCTGTGGGATTGTAGGCAGATTAATAAAGTTCAAAATTTCCATTTCCTATTCTATAATATGAGGATGATAAAAACATTTCATTTTTAGAATAAAAATAGAATGTATAAAATAATTATATTTACTAACACTGTAGAGATGTGTGCCCCTGAGGCTTTTATGAAATTGCAGTCTGGCTGACATCTTGATTTCTGCTTAATGACGCCTAAGGAGAGGACCCAATTATATTTCGCCCAGACTTCTGACCATATTTCTTTCTTTTTTTTTGTTGTTTAGATTTATTTGTTTATTTGACAGAGATCACAAGCAGGCAGAGAGGCAGGCAGAGAGAGAGGAGGAAGCAGGCTACCCAGTGAGCAGAGACACCACAATGCGGGGCTCGAACCCAGGGGATGGAGATCATGACCTGAGCTGAAGGCAAAGGCTTAACCCACTGAGCCATCCAGGTGCCCCCTGACCATATTTCAAAAAATCCTGATGCTGTAGACCTTTTCTCATAAATGTTAAACTCAGTTTACAATATCTGTAGCAATAAAGACTCCCAAGGACAGTGAAGGTGAAGTATAGGGCAAGGGCCAAGTACACACAGGATAAGACCCTACTTTTTCATTCTCATCTTTATACCCCCTCCATTGTTAAGACATTCCAAAATAAAGCTTTGACTCTAAGCTATTGTCAGTTCACAGTCTTTTATCATCCCAGGAAGGGATCACAGACTGATTTTATCTATCTCTAAGTTATTTCTCCCAACCTCTTAAAAAAGATTCTTAAATGTGTGCCCTATCTATCTTCTCAGGTTAGACAGATTTTCTATGGGTACCTTCCAATCCAACGATCAGGAAGGAAATATTATTATCGCTCATTTTCAATTGTTATGGTCCCCAAAAGATAGAACTAACACAGCAGAGATGATCCCAAATTATAGTTTTCTCTTGGTGACTCCTGGTACTGTAAAGTCCCAAATCACCTAAGAGAAAACCTAGAAAATTCTTAGCCAAGCAAGATAGAACTATAGAATTTATGGGAAGATGAGACTCGAAAGAAAGACAAAATCTTTCATTGCCTCCCTCATGGATATATAGGAGACATTGCCAGATTTCTTTAGGGAAAAAACTTGGGAGGAAACCTTTTTAGGTACCATGCCCCAAAAGCCAAGACTAAACACTTTATACCATTGCAGGATTTTTTTTCTCTGTTGGTGCCTGCATCAGACACTTTGAAGAATGAAGAGGTAGACAGAGAGGTGGGCAGCAAAGCAGCGTTTATTGAGCGATAACAAAGTGAAAGCACAAAGCTCCCGAAGAGAGAGGGGACCTGGGAGGGTTGCCATTGAGATCTCTGAGTCTAGGGGTTTTTGTGGGGTTCGTTCAAGGGCTGTTTTGATCTGATTAACCTTCCCTGTGCCTGTCATCCAATCAAGGTTTTGTCATCTATCACATCGGAAAGCGTGGAGGGCTCATTCCAGGGTGGTTGTAAAATCCTTTTAAGGGTGGTTCCTCTTCAGGCAGGCGGCCTCCTTCTTCCTGCCTGCCTGTCTTCCAATTGCTCTTCATCAATACTTCCTAGGATGTAAAGATTCCCATCCCTCTACTGGATGCTGTTGGGGAAACTGTCCTTATTGGAAAAACCCATTCAAAAAACAACTGCCTTGGGGCGCCTGGGTGGCTCAGTGGCTTAAGCCTCTGCCTTCAGCTCAAGTCATGATCTCAGGGTCCTGGAATCGAGCCCCGCATCGGGCTCTCTCCTCAGCAGGGAGACTGCTTCCCCCTCTCTCTGCCTGACTCTGCCTACTTGTGATCTCTCTCTTTCTCAAATAAATAAATAAAATCTTAAAAAAAAAAAAACTGCCTGAAAAACCACCAATAAACTTCACTTTGCTTCTTTATTTGTGTTCTCTTTCTGCTACAGTAATCTTCATATTTTTATCTTTAAAAACTCAAATTCTCATGTAAGCATGTGTCAACATTCTGTTTAATTCATTAATGATAAACTCAATAACATGACAAAGCTGGTTTAAAAGATTAAAACTAAAATTTAGATCATCATTGGGAGAAAAAGAACACTAAAATAATATTCCTAATTTAGACACAAAACTGGTAAATGCTGAGTGATAAACTATAACCTTTAAGGTAATCTAGTCTACTAGTCAAAAGAGATTCATCACATGTTATTGGTTTTCTTCCAGTTTTTACAGAATTGGAAACTATTTAGTCTCTGATTAATTGTGAATACTAAGTTAACATTGAAAGGTCATGCAATTTTTTTTCCCCCTGTCATTCAAGTTTACAGATATTTTTCTGGAAAAGGACCTTAAGAATAAAAATAAAACTTAGAGATAAACTTTCTTGGATACCCTAGATATTCCCAACAAGTTAAGGACCATGTTCTTATATCTTACAGGAGGTACAGTCACTGTCTCTCCATAGAATCAATCACATTGGGCAAATTGGAGCTATAATAAAAAACTTAGTCATTGGAAAAATAATTGCCGGGATAAACCTTGGGTAAACTTCAATAAATTGCTAAATACTTGCACCAAATCCCACCCTTCATATTCCATATAGATGAAATTATACAATATGTGGCCTTTTGTGCCTGGCTTCTTTCATTTAGCAAAATGTTCTCAAGGTTCATCCATGTTGTAACCTGTAGCATGTAGTAATGGTACAGGCTGTATTCCCTCTTATGGTTGAATAATATTCCATTGTGAATAGATCACATTCTGTTTGTCCATTCGTCAGCAGATGGACATATGGGTTGTTTCCATTTTCTGGCTATTAGGAATAAAGTTACTATGAATATTCATGTTTAAGTTTTTGTGTGGATATTTGTTTCCATTCTTCTGAGCATGTCCCCAGGCATGGAAAAGCTGGGTCATATGGTAACTCTCCATTTACCTTTTTGAAGTGCAAAACCGATTTCCAAAACTGTTCTGGGGCACCTGGGTGGCTCAGTGGGTTAAGCCTCTGCCTTCAGCTCAGGTCATGATCTCAGGGTCCTGGGATCGAGCCCCACATCAGGCTCTCTGCTCGGCAAGGAGCCTGCCTCCCCATCTTTCTCTGCCTGCCTCTCTGCCTACTTGAGATCTCTTTGTATCTAAAAGGAAAAAAAAAAAAAAAGAAAAAAACCTTTTCTTTTTCCTTTTCTAAAAGGAAAAAACAAAACAAAACAAAGGGGCTGTGCCATTTTATTTGTTTGTTTGTTTATATCTGACAGAGAGAGAGCATGTAAGCACAGGCAGCGGGAGCAGTAGGCAGAGGGAGAGGGAGAAGCAGGCAGAGGAAGGAAAAGCAGGTTCCCTGGTGAGCTGAGAGCCCAACGTGGGGCTCCCTCCCAGGGCCCTGAGATCATGACCTGAGCTGAAGACAGCCGCTTAACTGACTGAGCCACTCAGGCGCCCTAGGCTGTGACATTTTATAGTCATACCAGCAGTGTGTGAAAGTTCCAGTTCTCCTTGGCAAGACTTGTTATTGTTGTCTTTTTTATTTCAGCAGTCCCAGTGGATGAGAAGTGGTATCTCATTGTAGTTTTGATTTTCATTTCCCTAGTGACTAATGATGTTGAACATCTTCTCATGTCTTTCATGTTAATTTATATATTTTACTTGGAGAAAATACCTTGACCATTTTAAAATTTGTCTTTCTGCTGCATTGTGAGAGTTCTTCATACATTCTGGACACTAGACCTTTAGATCAGATATAAGATTTGCAAATATTTTCTATTTGTTTGGGTTGTCTTTTCCCTTTCTTGATAATCCCCCTTGAAGTAGTTAAGTTTTACATTTTAATGTCAACTAATTAATCTGTTTTTTTTTTTTTTTTTTCATTTTGTTGCTTGCGGTTTGGGTGTCATATCTAAGAAATAATTGCCAACTTTTAGTCTAATTTTGATAACTTATATCTATGAAAGGAGTCAGCTGACTACTTCACACTGCCTGGAAAACACTTCTACCAGAAATCTCCAACACTCACGCCTCATTTACGGCTCTGCTCAATTGTCAGCTTTCAGGAAGGTCTCCTTTGACTGACTTATCTAAAGTAACACCACCCCTTGGTTACTTACCATCCTTAATACTGCTTTATTTTTCTTAGAGTACTTTCTGACATTCTCTCTCTCTCCTTTTTCATTTTCATTTATTACAGAGCCCACTCTCACATTGGAATGTATGCTCCTGGAAAGAAGGAATATTTGTTTACTTGATCAGCTGCTGGTTACTCAGTGTCCAGCATAGACTTGTAATAGGTGATCAATGATACTTTGTTAAGTTAATGATTCCCCAAATCTCCAATGCAATGTTATCTTTGCCAATCCGAAATATGAAAAATGGTATTTTAACATCTCTCAATTGCATTTCTATGTCTGTGAGTGAAGTTTAGCACTTGCTCATGTACTAAAAAATCATCAGGGCTCCTGGCTGGCTCAGCGGGTAAAGCATGCGACTCTTAATCTTGGGGTCATGAATCTTGGGATCACCCTACATTGGGGTGGAGATTAATTAACAATAAATAAATAAATAAAAATGATTTTTTAAAAATAATCTTTTTTTCTGTATAAACATCATTGTTTCCAACAGATGCTATTTTAATAAATGTAGTAAATATAGTTATTTTATTTTATTTTTAAATACAGTTCTTTAAAATGGTTATAGATGTCATAGAGCTTGGTCATTCTGTACTTTATCAAGGTTTGGAGTAGTGCCTATTCAATGCATAAAAAGTAACTACCAAAGACAACTTATGAGAAGGTGAACACAGGTTCCATGAAACTTCCGATGTTTAAAAAGAGTCCTCCTAATGGAAGGGGATCTCCTAGGCTGAAATATGGAGAAGAAATGATTAGCTTCCTTGGCAGCTACTCGTGGAGCTTATTTAGTTTCCCCACACTAGCAGAGCCTGAGAGTAGGATTTGGGGGCAAGGAGTGATCTCAGGGAGCAGAAGTGATAGAGTGGGAAGTAACAGAACAGGAAGGGAGAAAAGTCGATATTGTGTGCAACGGTGAAATTTCTGCTCACATGGGCACAGATGATCAATCCCACTGGGAGACTCCTGAGGAAACATGTACCACATGCCTCAGGATTGTCATACCAAAGGACAGGGAGACCGAACCGTTCGTCTGCCAATTCCCATCTCCCACTGATTGAAAGGATATCTTGGAAGCGTATCTCCCCCATGCTTGGGAGCTGCACCTGTACCTCGCTGTGCAGCATTCTCCAGCCTCGGAGAAAGAACAAAGGCAGAAAACCAGATAGCTGTACTGGCACACCTTTGAGGAGAGAGTCTGTCGATGTGTATGGTCTCTAGTCCCTGCACTGAGAGTATGTGTGTGGCCTTTGTGCTGCTACTTTATTAGTCTCCTACTGGCTTTGAATGATTCCACGTGCTCTTGTCTTATCTCACCATCTGGATTTTGCACTCTTTAAAGGCTGGAATTTTGGCCACTCCAAGGTGTATCATACAGTCTTTTGGAATTCTATGACACACACACATTTGTTGACTGTTTTTCATTCGTTCATACATTCATCACAAAATGTGATGATCATGGTTCTGTGCAAAAGGAAGGAAGATATGTACTTCAAATTTATACCTAGTCACCTTGCCATTTGTTGTCCAGGGTCCTGGATTTGCCTTCGTGCTGCATTTGCGCGTCCCAGAGAAGGAAACTAGACAGTCTCATCAGCCCTAAATGAGCTACCCAGGGAATATTAGCTACAGGGTGTTTGGGGCAAAAGAACTGGAAGTCATTAAATAAAATCTCTGCTTTCTGCAGATCATGTCTGAAATATGTTACCTTCTCAATCGATTTGTTAAAAGGAGAAAGGGACAGTCATTGGGGTCCTGATTATATGATGTAAGCTGATTTTATAGTCTTGATAACGACTTCTGTAGGAGGAAAGCTGGTGGGTCTATTTTCTGGAAGAGCATGTCCCTGTGTACAGGTTGGTCCTGGTTGGTCTAGACAATGCCACCACGTACAACTGTGTAGACTGTGCCGCACAGCTCCTGGGGACATCATTCTCACAGCTGGGCAATATGGAGACCTAGAGAGAAAAATCTCAAGTGGAAGCTCCTTCTCAAACAAGAAAGACTGACAGAAGAGAAAGTTAGTAGGTGTCTCCGCTCATTGAAAGATGCCCAGTAACTGACCCGTCCCCACATGACTTTGCCCTGGGGAAGACAGCAAAGGCTGGAAAGCTGGTGAGTTGAAAATAATAGTTGTGGCATCTACTCTATTCCAGACTGTGCTAAGCAACTCATGGATAGTATTTTTAATCCTCAAGAGCCCGTTTAAAGGTGAAGAAAGTGAGATAGAACCTTGGGCAAGCCACTCAGGTCTTTAGGTTGGTGCTACTTCAAGGGTACTCACGACTCCTTGCAGCCTATGAACTGCTCATTACCAGTTCACAAGGGAAGCAGTACAGAATTAAGAGTAGGCTTTTAGAAACTTGTGTAGTTGGTGCCTGGGTGGCTCAGTGGGTTAAGCCTCTGCTTTCAGCTCAGGTCATGGTCCCAGAGTCCTGGGATCGAGCACCACATTGGGCTCTCTGCTCAGTGGGCAGCTGCCCCCCCACTGCCTGCCTCTCTGCCTACTTGTGATCTCTGTCAAATAAATAAATAAAATACTTTTTAAAACTTTTATAGTAACTTAATATCCAAGTACATGATCAGGAAGCTCACCTTGTTGAACAAAGGATAGATCAAGTGCTGTCCATGAATCACGTGTTTTGAGAGCTGTGTATGTGGTGGGACCATGTTTCCATGTGTGATATTTCAAGGTTAGTTGGTTAACAGCAAACCAAACACATGTAAAAATCTGAGAAAATAAAAGTATTTCTCTAGATTATTTTTACCTATTTAAAGATAACTTCTTTTTGTAAAAACTATATTTAAAACTTATCATTTAAAAATATTAGCTAAGGGGCGCCTGGGTGGCTCAGTGGGTTAAAGCCTCTGCCTTCGGCTCAGGTCATGATCCCAGGGTCCTGGGATTGAGCCCTGCATTGGGCTCTCTGCTTGGTGGGGAGCCTGCTTCCCCCTCTCTCTCTGCCTACTTGTGATCTCTGTCTGTAAAATGAATAAATAAAATCTTTTAAAAAAATATTAGCTAAGGGATGTCTGGGTGGCTCAGTCAGGTAAGCATCTGCCTTCTGCTCAGGTCGTGATCCCAGGATCCTGTAATTGAATCCTGCATCTCATCGGGGTCCCTGTTCAGTGGGCAGCCTGCTTCTCCCTCTGCCTGCCACTCCCCCTGCTTGTGCTCGCTCTCTCTCTCTCTCTCTCTGACAAATAAATAATAAAATCTTTAAAACAAAATTTCTCCTTCCATTCCCTTTAACAAACCTCTGTGAGATTCATTTCCCCACGAAAGCTTTTATTAAGACAAAACATAAAAGCAGTTTTGACAACCATTGTACATTGCTAGTAGCATTATGTTCCATTCTGCATGGATTAAATAGGCTAACAAGCCATAAGTATGTGCATTTGTCCATTAAAACTCAATAATGTTGATACACTGTTTATCTGAAGTAGGGAATCACTATATTTCACTTATAATTTTTTTGTTTAATTGTGAATGCAGAACAACAAAGTCATTAGCACAATAGTTCTCTATACTAATCATCTATTATATGCACATTGAATGAACAACATGTAGAGATTTCGCATTCATTTTCCTTTTTCCTATGTTATGTTTTGATCTATTTATTGACATGTAATTTTGTCTGTTGTATCTGATAATAAAAATCAAGTTTTTAAAAAATTTTGTATGTAGTGTAATTTATCCAGTCACTCTTTTTTTTTTTTTTAATTTTACAAATGGATTGATTTGCCACAGATAATTTTTTAAAAATACTGATTCTTCGGGACGCCTGGGTGGCTCAGTTGGCTGAGCCAACTCAGAGGCTGCCTTCGGCTCAGGTCATGATCCCAGCGTCCTGGGATCCAGTCCCACATCGGGCTCCTTACTCGGCAGGGAGCCTGCTTCTCCCTCTGCCTCTGCCTGCCATTCTGTCTGCCTGTGCTCGCTCTTTCTCCCTCTCTCTCTAATAAATAAATAAAATCTTTTTAAAAAATACTGATTCTTCACTATAGTGTGAGAAGTTCTATATGTCACCTTCATCTGTAAAGCGGGGATAAACTGCCAACTTGAATCCATCACAGTTTTGGATGGTTTAAAGTCCAATAAGCTAGGGGGAAAAGACCGCATGGTCTACGGCCATATCACCCTGTATGCACCTGATCTCATCTGATGTGAGAAGTTAAGCAGGGTCAAGCCTAGTTAGTACTTAGATGGGATTCTGCCTGGGAATCCTGGGTGCTGTGGGCTTTAAAGCAAAACAAAACAAAAATGGACTTCTTCCTGCAGGAAAGGGAGCAGTTTGGGGTTTCACTTTTTCATCTTTCCCACTAGAGGGCAGTCAAGAAGTACGTATAATGTCAGAAGTACAGCATCCTTTCTTGATCAACTTCACGGTGTAGAGATAGAGGGTCCACACCTCAGTATCATCAAAGCCATCTATGAAAAACCCACAGTGAATATCATTCTCAATGGGGAAGAACTGAGAGCTTTTCCTCTAAGGTCAGGGACACAGCAGGGATGTCCACTATCACCACTGCTATTCAACATAGTAGTTCTAGCCTCAGCAGACAACAGAAAGAAATAAAAGGCATCTGAATCAGCAAAGAAGTCAAACTCTCACTCACTGAAGATGATGTGATACTTTATGTAAAAAAGAAAAAAAGACTCCACGCCAAAACTGCTAGAACTCATACAGAAATTCAGTGAATTGTCAGGTTATAAAACCAGTGCACAGAAATCTGTTGCATTTCTATATACCAACAGCAAGACATTAGAAAGAGAAATTAAAAAGTCAGTGCCTTTTACAATTGCACCCCTAATAAAATAAAAAAATAAAATACAATTGCACCCCAAACCATAAGATACCTAGGAATAAACCTAACCAAAGAGGCAAAGAATCTGTACTCAGAAAACTATAAAGTACTCATGAAAAAAAATTGAGGAAGACACAAAGAAATGGAAAAATGTTCCATGCTCATGAATTACAAGAACAAATATTGTGAAAATGTCTATGCTACCTAAAGCAATCTACACATTTAATGCAATCCCTATCAAAATACCATCCTTTTTTTTTTTTTCAAAGAAATGGAACAAATAATCCCAAATTTAGGATTAATTTTAGTAGCCAGAGGAATGTTGAAAAAGAAAGCCAAAGTTGGTGGTATCACAATTTTATACTTCAAGCTCTATTACAAAGCTGTCATCATCAAGACAGTATGGTACTGGCACAAAAACAGACACACAGATCAATGAAACAGAATAGAGAGCCCGGAAATTGACCCTTAACTCTATGGTCAACTAATCTTCGACAAAGCAGGAAAGAATGTCCAATGGAGAAAAGACAGTCTCTTCAACAAATTGTTTTGGGAAAATTGGACAGCCACATGCATAAGAATGAAACTTGACCATTTCCTTATACCACACACAAAAATAGACTCAAAATGGACAAAAGACCTCAATGTGAGCAAGAATCCATCAAAATCCTTGAGGAGAACACGGGCAGCAATCCTTCGACCTCAGCCACAGCAATTTCTTCCTAGAAACATTGCCAAAGGCAAGGAAAGTAGGGCAAAAATGAACTATTGGGACTTCATCAAGATCAAAATCTTTTGGACAGCAAAGAAGACGGTCAACAAAACCAAAAGATAATGGACAGAATGGGAGAAGATATTCGCAAATGACATATCAGATAAAGGGCTAGTATCCAAAATCTATAAAGAACTAACGAAACTCAACACCCAAAAAACAAATAATCCAATCAAGAAATGGGCAGAGGACATGAACAGTCATTTCTGCAAAGGAGACATCCAGATGGCCAACAGTTACATGAAAAAGTGTTCAACATCAGGGAAACACAAATCAAAACCACAATGAGATACCACCTCACACCAGTCAGAACGGCTAAAATTAACCAGTCAGGAAACGACAGATGCTGGCGAGGATGCAGAGAAAGGGGAACCCTCCTACACTGTTGGTGGGAATGCAAGCTGGTGCAGCCACTCTGGAAAACAGCATGGAGGTTCCTCAAAAAGTTGAAACTAGAGCTATCCTATGACCCAGCAGTTGCACTACTCGGTATTTACCCTAAAGCTACAAATGTAGTGATCCGAAGGGGCACGTGCACCTGAATGTTTATAGCAGCAATGTACACAATAGCCAAACTATGGAAGGAACCTAGATATCCATCAACAGATGAATGGATAAAGAAGATGTGATATATATACACAATGGAATACTATGCAGCCATCAAAAGAAATGAAATCTTGCCATTTGCAACGATGTGGATGGAACTAGAGGGTATTATGCTGAGCGAAAAAGTCAATCAAAGAAAGACAATTATCATATGAGCTCCCTGATATGAGGAATTTGAGAGACAGAGTGGGGGGTTTGGGGGGTAGGGAAGGAAAAAATAAAACAAGATGGGATCAGGAGGGAGACAAACCATAAGAGACTCTTAATCTCACAAAACAAACTGAGGGTTGCTGGGGGTGGGAGTTAGGGAGAGGATGGTTGGGTTATGGACATGGGGGAGGGTATGTGCTATGGTGAGTGCTGTGAAGTGCGTAAGCCTGACGATCCACACACCTGTACCCCTGGAGCAAATAGTACATTATATGTTAATAAAAATAATTAATAAACAAAGTTTTTATAAACCTTTGTGACTTTGGAATAAAAACAGCACACAAAAAGAAAATATTAATAAATTATACTTTACAAAAATAAAAAAAAGAAGT
This sequence comes from Mustela lutreola, assembly GCF_030435805.1. Taxonomy (NCBI): domain Eukaryota; kingdom Metazoa; phylum Chordata; class Mammalia; order Carnivora; family Mustelidae; genus Mustela; species Mustela lutreola. Next base: position 19,252,854 of record NC_081293.1, read on the forward strand.
ACTTATAATGTCGGTGTATCATGAAGCCAAAATTGCTCTTAATCCAAGAGACTGAAACAGGTAGGAAATAATAAAACAGAGCAAAAGCAATTATCCAGTGGTCATTACTGAATATAGTTAACACTACCAAGCTGTATGTTTAAAAATGCTTAACAGGGTAACATTTGTATGACGTGTATTTCACCACCACTGAGAGAGAGACAGAGATAGTCTTCAGGCCAGAAGCCTGGAGTAGGCACGAACCGTCCACATTGCCAGCTTCAGCTCACAAGATATGGAGAGAAGTGGAGGGACACACAGGCTGGCCCATCACAGGGGCTCTTGAACCTCTTCTCTGGGGCACATATACTTATACATACATGTACTTTTATTCTAGTATTTCTTTATCCTTGTTTTCCAAAGCCAACTGTTTTAGAATCTCCCCTTTCCATAATCAGTTAGTTCATTCAACATTTACTGACTACCTCTTTATTCCAGGCACCTTGGAAGGCTCTGGAGGACAGCCGTGAATGAGTTTCTGCCTCAAGGGGTCCAGAGAAGATAGTTCTTTCTCTTTGGGGCCTTTGAAGGTCCTGCCTCTCCTTCATTTCATTGCCAAGTGGGCCGCTTGGAGCTGTTTCTCAAGCGTTCTCTTGAGAAGGTAGGGAGACACAGAAGAAAGATGGAGAAGGGCTACAGAACCACAGAGTGATCTAGGGTTACCCTGACAACAAGATCAGAGGAAAACGGCCAAGCCCTGAAGGTGCTAGGGCTGGACTCAGCTTTGGCCAGCTCTCCAAGGAAGGATGTCACCTTTTGACTCTAATAGAAGTTCACTGAAGTGACTCCTTGAAATCCAAAGGAAGAGGGGCCCACGCTTTGAGGAACTCATCCCACGTCTACTCCAACCTTGTTCCGATTCTGTAGGAACACAGGATGTCCTCACTCCAAAGGTTGGCTGAGACCTCTGGAGACAGTGTAGGGTATATGGGTAAGGGTTTGGCTTAAGAATCAAACAAGCCTTAGTTAAAACTCAGGCTGTGCCTCATGGCATCTGTAATCTTGCACAATGTTTGTATGTCTGAGCCCTACTATCTTCACTTATAAAATGGAAACAATAATATTAGTAGCTCCTCAAAGGCTGTTGTAAGGCTGACATTATAAAATGTACATGAAGTTCTCCGCACAGTGCCTCGCACGCAGTAAGCGCACAATAATGCTGGCTTACAAAATATGAGCTGAACTGGAACTCAGAGTGCGTTTTACCCAACTCCAGTCTACAGATGGGAGGCCCGGTAGCCTAACAATGGTGGAAAGATGGTAGATTTTGGAGTTAGACCTAATTCGAATACTGACTCCACCACTGGGATTTAGGAAGTTACCTTAATCTCTCTAAACCTCAGTTTCCTCATCTGTGGAATGGGACAGTCAGGTTGTTCTGAGGACTAAATGGGAGGTATTCTGTAAAACACCTGGTACGGGGGCCTGGCATACAGTAGTTGCCCAATAAAATGTTCCTTTGTGTCCTTTCCTCTTTTTGGTTGTCCAGAGTCATATTTGGTCCTCCCTTCCTCCCCTCTTTTTACCCCTTCCTTCCCTCCTTCCTTTCTAGTGGGATCCATGCCCAGTATGGAGCCCACTGTGAGGCTTGAACTCCTGACCCCGAGATCAAGACCTGAGCTGAGATCAAGAGTCGGACACTCAACCAAATGAACCACCTAGGTGCCCTGGTCCTAACTTTAAAAATGCAGGGCTCAGAGAGTTCGTGGTGACATTCATGGTGCAAACATGGAAGTCAAGCATATCTCAACTCAAATCCAATTCCTGATCTTGGGCAAGTTATTGATCCTCTTTCTGCTGCACTTAACTTGTCTGTAAAATGAGGATAATAATAGTACCTACCTAGATCCTGGTGCTGGTGTGAGGATCCAGCTCTTTCGAAATGTCCCATAAATGTTTATTTCATGTCCTGCAACCATGGCTCTGATGTAGAAGATACTCTCAGGTAGATAAGTAGTAATGCCCATATTCATTCATTCATTTGTTCATTCATTCATTCATTTTTTTGTTCATTTGTTCGCCAGGCTATTAGAGCTGGGATTCACAGAATTAGACAAGACCCCTGCTCTTGAGCTGCTCACAGTCTACAAAACTTAAACAATGACTCCCTGACTGTGTGTCAGGGGCTTTGAGGAGAGGCCAGATCACAAACAGCTGAGAAAACAGACTCTGAAATCAGACTTCAGCCCTGCCAATCTGTGACCTTACCCGAGGGACTTAACCTCTCTGTGCCTCTATAAAATAATATAAAGTAGAGATTATCAGTCCATTTCATTCACAGGGTTGTTATGAAGACTGAATGGTTGTGTAGCTGCAAAGAGCTTAGAACAGACTGGCACATGGTAAGTAAACTACGTGGGCTTATTCAGTCAATAGAAGCATAGGCAGAAATGACACCAGCAGCTTTCTGGGGTAGGGGTGGAGTCCTAGAGGAAGAAATAGGGAAACCCAAAAGAAATTCAGGGCAATTCTAGGGGAACCTGGGTGGCTCAGTGGCTTAAGCCTCTGCCTCCGGCTCTGGTCATGATCCCAGCGTCCTGGGATTGAGCCCCACATCGGGCTCTCTTCTCAGCAGGGAGCCTGCTTCCCCCTCTTTCTCTGCCTGCTGCTCTGCCTACTTGTGATCTCTCTCTCTCTTTCAAATAAATAAATAAATAAATCTTTAAAAAAAAAGAAATAAATAAATAAATAAATAAATAAATAAATAAATAAATAAATAAATTTAGGGCACTTCTTACATGTCAACACCCCTACATTTCACGTTTTACAATAGTCCCACCAGCCAAACCCGGAAGGGACCCTGGATAATGTTTTGTGAAAGGCTCAGTTTACAGACGAGAAAACTCAGGTCAGGTGAGGTGAACAGAATAATGGCCCCCAAATATGTCCACATCCTAATCCCCAGAACCTATGATTATGCGACCTTACATGGCAAAAGGGACTTTGTGTGTGTGATTAAATTAAAGATTTTGCATTGGGGAGATTATCCTGGATTATCTGGGTGGGCCCAGCATAATCACAAGGGTCTCTGTAAGAGAAAAAAGGGAGCAGTAGAGTCAGAGAAGTCAATGTGATGATAGATACGGGGTTGGACTGAGGTGGGGCCAATGAGTTAAGGAACCCGTGCATGTGTAAACGGGTACCTCTGCTTCCCCCAAACCCCTTTCTCCCATGGGTGCCTTTCCATTGATCTGAGCCTTCGTTCCCTGCTGATTGTCCCTGGAGCCAAATCTGCTACTTTCAGCTTTGATAAAGTGTCCTCCTCTCCATCCCTGCCTTCAGAGACAAAGCCCGAGCTTTATTCTCGGAAGTGGAAACAAGGAGTGCCAACAGGAAAGGAGTGATATTAGCTATCTGGAAATCTTTTCAAGAAAGAACTCACCCTAGATGAGATTTGGGAACGAGGCTGATGAGATCTGGGAAACGTAGCCAATAGCAGATAAGTAGTTGTCTAATTGTCAGGGGTCCTCTGTGAGAAAGATGTGGCGGCTGGGATGGAAAACTGGTAGGAGGCAAAAGAGCTTATGCTTCCAGAACCAGACAGGGCAGAGGAGGACTTGCGAGGCTGGGAAATGAAATTTGGACAGGAATATCCCTGGAGCGGAGAAGAGAAAGTAGTCAGGCTACTGCTACTAGAGAGAACAAAAGGGTTCACCAGGGATCAAGAAAATGGGTCCTACTGGATTTGGTAGGTGGGAACATAACCAGACATCAAGTTCTTGGAAGGTTGTTAGTATCCACCAACAACTCTCCTATCGGAGATGGCATGGGAGTGGGAGCCCATCTCTTGTTTTTTTTTTTTTTTTTTTTAAACCATGCAAAGCCTGGAAGGACAAATACTAAAATGCTACCAATAGTACGATGGAATTATGGGAGGATTTAGTGTTTTACCATTTAGCTTATAGACTATTTTCGAGGTTCAGTCATTAGCATAGATTACCTTTGCAAATGAAAGTTATCTATAAAAAAATAATTAAAAGGAAGTGACCCCTTGGTTATATCTAGTTTGTGCCTGGATCTTCCCATACATTATCTCACTTCTACTTAAAAACAGTACAAGTTAGGTGTGCCCATTTTATTTATTGGGAAACTGACACAAAGACTTGCAGCGATTTGCTCAAGGTCACACAGTTAATAAGGGCCGGAGCTAGGATTTCAAACCAATTCCTTTGCACTCATAGGCCACCCTCTTTCTACGACACAATTTGCTTCCCTTTAAAGAACTGCCAGGTCTCTCTGTGCTCTTTCTGTGTTTGGAGCAACCGGCTGCTTATATAGCAGCCTTGGCTGGCCTTAATCTCAAGAGAGGGAACAATACTGGTGCTGTTGGACTCCAGGAATCACCTTAAACAAGAATACCCTCATTTCCTGTTTCACCATTCCCACTCTTGTTATGCCTTCGAGTACACTGGTCCCTCCAGACCCGGTTAGGGCTGGGGGAACTGGTGGGTCAAGGCCCAGGGTCCATGCGCCCAGGCTCTGCAACCCTGGCTGCTTTTCCTGCTCAGTCTCCTTCACTCTACCTCCCAGTGGGCCATCTGAAATAAGTTGGGGTTTCTATAAATACCAGAAGCTAGGTGATTCCCCCTGCATGTGTTAATCCAGGGCACTGAGATAAATGCTCAGTTTCCATTGGGCAGGTTGACCTGGGGAGGGTTGTTTCTGAAGGGACTCAGACTCCACACCACTTAGCACAGCACTTGGCATGGAGAAGACACTGAGTCACTATAAAACGTATCCATGGCTACAAGACATCAGCCAGGTCACTCTCCCTGCTAGCAGATGCCTGTTCTCTCCCCTTAGGTCAAACATTGTCCAAGTAGCAAAGAACTGAGCAAGCCACTAGTATATTCTGAAGACCTCCAGTATGTCTTACTTTCCAAAATGACTAAAGGGAGTGTGACAGAATCTTACAATTATTGAGCGCCTGCCTGGGATCAGCATTCTGCTCCTTCTTGTATTCACTCATTCAACAAATATTCAACTTGTTGAGTGTCCATGGGCTAAGCGTTGTACTGGATGCCACAGAAAATAAACAGGTAAACAAGGATATGCAAGGAGCTTCTTACTTGGAGCATAGGAATTTTTAAAAATTATTTAAAAATTATTATATAGTAAAATTTATTTCTTCTGATGTATGTTCCATGCATTTTAGTACCTGTAGATTCATGTAACTAGCATCACAATCAGGATGCAGAACAAAGTGTAGGGATTTTAAGTTCCATTTGACTATTGAGGCCATTGAGGTCCAGAGAGTCTGAGCAACACCCCAAGACAAGTACCGTGGGGTTAACACAGATGACAGAAGGAAATTGGGATTTTGCTGTGGAGTCCGAGAGAGGCTAAGGAAGGGATCTGGTTCCTGGTATTGGACCTTGAAGTGGAAATTTTTGCTTTTTCAGGGATGGTTGCAAACTTCAGTGAAGTCTATTTTGAAGACTTAGAGAAAGCCTTCTGGGATTTTAGAATTTAGCTGGGCCCAGTGATTTACTCTCTCTGATTACCTGGCCAGCTTCAAGGTCTATAGCCTGTCTAGAATAGCTGATTTTAATTATGAAATATTTGGGCTCATTTTCTTTAAAAAACATGCATACATGGTAATCTTTGCCAATCACTCCTGGTCAGATTTGTGACAGTTACTTGATGTACCCAAAATGAAACAATTGTTTTTCCGACTCCTCTCTTGGGGAAAGCGTGCTTGCTGCCCTGATCACAAGCCTGCTTCTAACTTGATGGGTTTAATGAGTGCCGTCTTGGAAAATTAACCATCCAGTGTTGTGAACATTGTAAATTAAAAGTCAATAAAGTAGATTAAAAGGTCAAGACTATCTTCCAAGGAGTGTCGGATACTCACAACATCTAATACCTCTCAAATCACCCACTGTGGTTGCTGAAAACACTTTTCAAGGGTTTTAGCCTAGCGTTTTAATTTTAGTTTATATAATTAATAAACACACATGGTTAAAATGATATTAAGTGACCAATACTCTCCCTCCCGCCCCCAGACCCTAGTCCCTTGGTCTCCGTTTCCAGAGGCAAACATGATGACCGGTTAACTGTGTATCCTTTTGGAAAGTCACTAAGCAATCAAAGGTATTTTATTTATGATCTATAGAATATGTATTTACATATTGTCTAAATGCAATCCCATGTTTCCTGACTCTATTGGATTAAGTAAGTCAATGGGGGGAGGTGGGCCCAGGGATTCTTCGATTTATGGCCGGGATGCCCCCTGGTCCCACCCATTTGGTCCTGACCCATCCACTACTGGAGCTATCTTCTGGCAATGGCTGGTTTTCCGGATGTAGTTACATACAGGGCTGGTCTAAGGCTTCCAAGGCAAGGCTAAGCTTGACTTCCCAGTGGAAAGGGGAATTCTTCTCCTCAGAGTCCCCAACAGGATCCCAGATGCCCACTTCCACAGCTGGTGATCTCCAGCCTGACATAAACCTCACGAACAACTTCCTTCCAAAGTGCTTGGAATTCTCACCCTACGAAACTGAGTTGGAAGGGACTTTAGAGAGTGACCCATCTCCATTCCAGACTTCCCTCCCACACACCCTTTCCTCACCATCGGGTCTTCTAGCTTTGGTGGGGGTGGGAACGCACCAGTGAAAAAACACTGCCTCCCTGGGGCAGCCCACTCAGTGGTCACCCAACACAAAGGGCCGGAAAGATCTTCCCTTTATTGGCTGACACATGTGGCCCTCTGATAACCACCCACTCTCCCCAATGCAGGATTACCCAACAAACACACTAGATATAGCTCATGGAATGAGCAAAATGGAGGCTACTGAAAAAATAATTTTTTTCCAAGAAATTGATACAATTTTTAAAAAATTCTGAAGTGGTCATCAATGGAAAAATCAGCACATTATTGGACTTCCTTGTACTTGTTCTTAGGATTTACATAATTTTATTTTGTATTACCTGTGGGGATGGGGGTGGGCGGGAGATATTATAATCTTTAGAGTCTGAAGACCCCTAAAGATCTTGAATGAGTTCCATGGTCCTACATTCTGCATTGGCCCAAAGAAAGTCTCCTTCTCAGATAGCCTTTCAAACATCTAAAGACTTCCTCCACTCTCACGCTCAACTTCGCTGGTTTGTCAGGCTGCAGGAAGCCCTTTCTGAGCAACTGGGAGAGAATCGGGGTTTCCCCTGAGACACACAACCCCATCTGTATTTGTCTTACTCGGTGTCCTGACCCATGTACAAAGAGAGAACCTGAGTGGGTGCCCACACAGTGCCCACAGGGTCAGTGACTACTCCTTTACTTCATGGCAGAAGCTTGAACACCCGCCCACCTGTCCCCATCAGCCTTACATCACCCGTCTGGAGGGATGGGGATCATCCCTTCGCCCCCTTACACGTCCCCAGGACAACCAGGCTCTCCCACTAGGCTGTCCGTAGCAGGGCTGTGGAATGGGGCTGCTGTTGAGAGTTGGTGCCACTCAGCCTGGGAGGATGAGGGTATAAGAAGGGGTGACTAAGTCTTTCTAGCAGCCCAGGGGGGTCATACATATGATGGCCCTTATTACTAAACAGGGCATGGCAGAGAGAAGGCTCTGGAGAACAGGGGACCCTGAATGGAACAGGAAGTGGTCACCGTGATTCAATCACAGAGCTTTTTCCTGAATGTCATCTGTTAAGAGTGACACAGCTTTTGGGGGGAAGTCACTGTGCTGAGGTGGTGGTGTGGGTAGGTAGAGAGATGTTCAAGTTATGGCCTGGTGCTGCCACAGAAACTGGGCAGCGAAACCAGGAAGGAGGGCTCCCGACTCACTGGTATCTCCGGGGGCCAACTGCCAGCCTGGGTCCCAGCCCTGTGGGAAAGTACTTCTCCGTAGAGGTGGAACAGCCCCCGGGAGGCAGCATCTCTCTGCCTTCCTGGGGTCAGGGACCTAACTCACCAGAGCTGCCATTTGGACAGGTTGCTTCTCTGAGCCTCTATTTCCTTATCAATATAATGGGAATAATAATGGAGTCCACGAACTGGGTTGCTGTGCTGATCAAGTGAGATTTACATGATTATCACTCTGAAGAGAGATTGGCATAGGGTAAGTGGTAAGAAACAGTAATTGTTACTATTTTGTGGCTATTATAACCAGAGACTCTCAGAGGTGGAAACCTTAGCCTGAATAATCCTTTTTTTATTTTTAAGATTTTTTAAAAAATTTACTTATTTGACAGACAGACCACAAGTAGGCAGAGAGGCAGGTAGAGAGAGAGGAGGAAGCAGGCTCACCGCTGTGCAGAGAGCCCGATGCGGGACTCGATCCCAGAACCCTGAGATCATGACCTGAGCCAAAGGCAGAGGCTTTAACCCACTGAGCCACCCAGGCACCCCTGAATAACCCATTTTAAAGATAAGAAATCTGGAGTGTCAAGAGGACACTGATGTCCCCACGGTCTCACATAACCAATTGGAGATGCAGCTGTGCCTAAAACCAAGGGCTCCTGCTTCTCAGTCCCTCTGTCCCTTCCCCCAGCCCTCCTTCTTGATCACACCATTCACTGTGTCAATCATCCGCTAATTCCTATAAAAGGCAGGCAAAATTGTTCCATCTCTCAGATATCAGGCCATTCAGAATGCTTCTGTCCATCTTCTCATCAATTTCTCTAGAACTCAGCCCTCGCTGCCCTCCCCCTTCCGGGAAGTCCTCTTGGTTTAAAGCTCCTCCAGAACTTTGAGACGCTGGGTCCTCTCAGCTATTAGTGGACAGCCTGCTCTGGCAAGGACTTCTGCAACCGTCAACAATCGACATGAACATATAGGGGCAGAGGACAACATTGGTAAAACATGGGTCTTTCAGGGCTATCTGGCTGGCTCAGTTGGGAGAGCACACAACTCTTAATCTCAGGGTGGTGAGTTCAAACCCCATGTTAGGTGTACAGCCTACCTAAAATATTTTTTAAAAATGGGTCTTTCAGGGACGCCTGGGTGGCTCAGTTGGTTAAGCGGCTGCCTTTGGCTCAGGTCATGATCCCAGCGTCCTGCGACCGAGTCCCACATCGGGCTCCCTGCTCAGCGGGGAGCCTGCTTCTCCCTCTGCCTCTGCTTGCCACTCTGTCTGCCTGTGCTCACTCTCTCTGACAAATAAATAAATAAAATCTTAAAAAAAAAAAAATGAGTCTTTCAGGGTGCCTGAGTGGCTCAGTGGGTTAAAGCCTCTGCCTTCGGCTCGGGTCATGATCCCAGCATCCTGGGATCAAGCCCCACATCGGGCTCTCTGCCTGCCTCTCTGCCTACTTGTGATCTCTATCTGATAAATAAATAAAATCTTTTAAAAAATAAAAATGGGTCTTTCAAATCATAACTTTAAAAATTATTAAAACTACTTTTATAATAAACATAAAGTAGTAATAATAGCCACCTTTTTTTTTTCTTTTCTTTTTTGAGTTTATTTTATGCCAAGATTTCTTCTGGGTGATTTACAGGGAATATTTTTAAATCTGCATTTATAATATTCTCAACAAGTGAGGCAGATTCCTCAATGGCTTCCACCCTTCCAGGGTTTTCCCTGGCTTCTGGCAGCTCACCCCAGGCAGTAGTGGCTTGTGGACAGTTTCCACTGTCAGGAAACATCCAGTCTCAGATAAAGCCACAGAGCACCAGGATAGGGGACAAAGACCCCAGGTACATCTGGGAACAACCAATCAAACCTATCCATTATGGTTTTAAGCATATTTCTGAGAGACCTGCCCTCTCTTGCTGGGATCAGATCCCCTCAGTTTCAGGGTCAGCCTGAGGGTAGCTGGCCAGGTCTGTGGTGTAAAGTCCAAGATCTTCAGCGTCCATTTTCAGCCTGGTGGGAGAATCACTCCTTCCTCTGTCCCTAATCTCTGGGACCCGGTCACTCACCACTCCTTCCTCTGGCTCCTGACCCCGTCTCTCTTACACCAACAAGATCTGTTGCAATTTCCTCCAATAAACCTGGAGGTGTCATACATCTGGTCTTCTGCTCATTTCCTTCCCTGCCTCAAACACTCCTCCTACCCCCTGCTTGCCGTCTGAGGACATTCCTGGGGAATTAAATAAAGACTTTATGTGGGCCTATCTCTCTGGACAGAACAGGGACTGGGATTTAGTCTTCATTATTTATTAAAATAGGCTGCGGGCCTATGGGCTCAAGTTTGCTGATTTGACTTTTTAAAAAATATTGCATTAAAATATCATTTATCCTGGTCCTTGAGTTTTTGGGCATCCCCTCCTTAGATTTTGTACTCAAAGCAACTTCCCCACTCTCCTCACACTCTTCCCTGCCCCCTGTGCATCCCCAGAGCCCCAGCATATTACCTGAAGGTTTGATGAATGAATAAATGAATCAGTGAATGGAGTGGAAAGAACACCAGACTGGGAAGTGAGAGCTCTGAGGGCCAGACTCTGCCACTGATGATGTGATCTAGGCATATTCTTTCACTCCGCAGACCTCAGTTTTCTTATCCGTAAAATGCACAGGCTCTATTAGATGATCTTGCAGGGTCTTTTTTTCTGCAAACACTCCAGAAACATTCACAAATAAAATTATGGATCAAACATTAAAAAAGTCAGACAGTTCCTTGCCCTGGAGGTAGTCCTACTTGGGTGGATTTAGTAATTCTCTGAACTGTACATTTTCCCTCTGGATAACAGGATGGTGTTTGCCTTGCGCTGCTGTGAGGCTCCAAAGAGAGAAGGCGAGCATTCTGCATTTACTCCACACCCTCTCAAACCTTGAACCGTAGGACTCTCTTTCACACTTTTTCTATAAGCCAGTAGACAAAAATACTAACATCACACCTTGTACTGTGCGTGGGGAGCAGCTGAGTGCCATGATTCCAACCCCACCTGGCCACTTACTGGCTGTGTGTCTTAGGGCAAGTTACTAAACCTTGCAGAACCTCCCTCCATTTCCTCATCCGATGAGTGGGCATGACAGTTCAGAGTTCTCCCACCTCACAGCGTTGTCGTGAAAGCGACTGGAGACTGTCCCTGCTGGTGCACTGAAAGCTGACGAGCACCACAGTGGGGAAGCCACCCGGGGACGCCTCCCACCACGATGAAGTCTGCTCTCTTTCTTCCCTCCCTCCCTTGCACCTGCTCTCGGGGAAAAGGAACAGAAACTCCTTCTTCCTGACATGGGAAGTGATCCCTGCCAGGCGAAGCTTAACTTCTCATTGGCACCAAAGCCTCAAAGTAAAGGAAATGAAGTGGAATTTCAGGTGCTGAGGAGGAGAATTTGGGGGTGGGAGACCTTTTCTGAGTCACTGATAGCCCATCTAATAAACGATGGCTCGGCCAGTGCTTTCAAAAGCTCCAGCCACTTTCTCCATTGGGTCATTTCTTATGGAATCGCGGGGGTAGAGCTATTCACTTCTCGGGCCTCACCTCGCACATGAAAGGAGAGAACCGAACACGCTGTCCTCTGAGCGCCCCCCCCCCCGCGCCCCCCATCTTTGAGAATCTGATGGTGCTTTGGAAGGGCAGGAGGGGAAAGACGCCTATTTCGTTTCCCTTTGCCCTTCTTAGATAACCTCTCTGTTCTCTTGCCTCTCACACAGTCGGCCTCCGCAGGAGCTGGCCCCAGGGCAGGGCCCCCCGGCAGGCCCAGGATGGATTCAGGAGCCCGTGGGTGTCCGGGCCTCGGAGACTGGGGGGGAAAGGTAAACGCTCGGTCCCTCCAGCCTATGGGAACCCGGCTAGGTTGGGGCGCATCCTCCGCCCGCCCCACCCTCGGAGCCGCCCTGGCTGGGCGAGGGTGCGCATTGCACAACTGCCGCCCGGGGAATGCAGCCCGGGCAGTTCCCACGGGGCTCCCAGCCCAGGGTGGGACCCCCTCCTTGGCAGGGCGATCAGAATCACACGCGGCAAAATATTAATTATTGTTGCTTCCAAAGCCCCACCACTGGCGGGCGCTGGGCCCTGCCCAGGAAATCCAAATAATCAGCCACCATTGGCATTTTAGTCTCCCCCGGTGGGGGAGCCAGGTCACTCCCCGCCGCCACCACCACCACCGGTGCTCTTGCTTTTTTTTTTTTTTTTTTTTTTTTTTTTAGCCAGGGCCACTTCCTGGAACCCAGCCTGAGACCCACAAGTGCAGGGAGGGGCTGGGCTGTGGTGGAGGTGAGAATGGGAGAAGCGGAGAATGTGAAACTCTACGGGATGAAAGAAGAAAACCCCACTGTCCAAGCAAATGTATACGCGATTCTCCTCATTTTGGAGACGAGGCTGAGAGATATAAGAAAATTGCCCCAAGTCCCAAGCTGGCGAGAGGCAGAGCTGGGGCGCTTTCCACGACGCTAATGGCAGGTGATTTCACAGGCAGGATAAACCACTCTGGTCTAATCAGTGGTTGAGCGTATTGGGAACGTGAGAAAGCAGTGGGCAGGCCAGCCGCGTCAAGGTGTCAGTGGGACTGCGGGTCATACTCTTGGTGGCAGGGAAAACGTCCCATCAAAACACAGTGAGGTGGTATGCATCTGGGAGGGTTGTGTCCCCCTGACCTGGCTCTGAGTGGTGGGAATTTTAAGAGGCAGAATCCTAAAAGACTTCTTGGAACCAGGTGCTTAATGCATGTCAGCTAAGCATTACTTAGTATTCCAAAGAATCATTCCAGAGTCAGAAAGTTTTTGAAAAAGCATTCCACTTATAAATGCGTACAAACCACTCCCTCTCCTCTCCCGCTTCCCCAATAGTAGAAGCAACATTTAGGGAATAATTCTATCCGCTCCGCAGGATATTTTGTTGTTCTTAAGAATAATGATGATGAAGGGTGCCTGGGTGGCTCAGTGGGTTAAGCCGCTGCCTTCGGCTCAGGTCATGATCTCAGGGTCCTGGGTTCGAGCCCCGCATCAGGGTCTCTGCTCGACAGGGAGCCTGCTTCCTCCTCTCTTGCTGCCTGCCTCTCTGCCTGCTTGGGATCTCTCTCTGTCAAATAAAGAAATAAAATCTTTTAAAATAAATAAATAGGGACGCCTGGGTGGCTCAGTTGGTTGGACGACTGCCTTCGGCTCAGGTCATGATCCTGGATTCCCGGGATCGAGTCCCGCATCGGGCTCCCAGCTCCATGGGGAGTCTGCTTCTCTCTCTGACCTTCTCCTCACTCATGCTCTCTCTCACTGTCTCTCTCTCAAATAAATAAATAAAATATTTTTAAAAATAATAATAAAATAAATAAATAAATAATCTTTAAAAAAAAAAGAATAATGATGATGAAAAGTCTTTAATAACATAAGGAAATGCATATGCTATAAGGTAGGAGGCACAACTGTACACGTAGGACCTTCACAGCTGTTTGAAAGGACAAAAAAAGGGGGGGGAAGAAAGAATGAAAGACCCCAAACCAATACATACAAAACAGACCAACAAGAAACACCCAGATGTTGACAGCGGCTTTCTGTGGGTGGTAGGTGATTTCTTTTTCTTCTTTCAACTTTCCAGTATTTTTCAACTTTTCTGTCTATGGCTACTTTCTACTTCATAGTAGAAACTAGCCATACTTTAAAAAGAGAAAGTGCATGATAATAGAAATGTAACAATAATTACAACAACAACAATAGTAAACCAGCATTTACCAAGCATATACCTGCTGTCATTTACTTGCTTTTTAAAAAAAAAAAAAAAAAAAAGATCATGGGGTGTCTGAGTTGGCTTAGTCTTTAAGCATTTGCTTTCAGCTCAGGTCAGAATCCCAGGGTCCTAGAATTGAGCCCCGGGAGCCTGCTTCTCCATCTCCAGCTTCTCCGAGCTTGTGTTCTGTCTCTCACTATCTCTGTCATAAATAAAATCTTAAAAAAAAAAAAAATCCTCAGAGCAATCCTGTGAGGTGGATATTATCAATGTCTCTATTATACAAAGGCCCTGAGTTATAAGGGCATGTCCTAGACATTAAGTTTTTTACTGTCCTAGATCCAAAGCCCCCTGGCTGGCATGCAGAACTTGCCCTTGTGTGTGGGCTTGAAGCAAGGAAGCACCCCCACCCCCTCAAACCCCTGAGGTCCAAGAACAAATCCTCCCACCTCCAGCTGGTGGTGGGTGTGGGTACATGACCCGTGCATAGCCGCTGATTGTTCCAGACTGAGGCCTGCGCTGTGGACCCCTGAATGCTAAAGGGTTAGAGCTCCACTTGTTGTGACATCTGCCTCCAGTGGCATCAACGTCCTGATTAGACCCTTTCTGGCCAAGTGCCAGTTTTGAGCCTTCTCCTGCTCTGAACCTTCAGCGCTGCCTTCACTTCTGGTCCTTTTCTGAGACTAGTGCCTCTCGAACCCCTGCCAACTGCCTTGCATTTGACTCCCTTCTTCGTTTAAGATCTGGGCAGGGTCCGTTTCTGTGGCTTGTTACCAAGACCTCTGACTGAGATCAGTGATTTTTCCAGCAGTTCCTGAGCAAATGGTGGACGCAGGACTCCAGCCCAGATCTGTCCATCCAAAGCCCAAGCATTTTTTTTTTTTAAAGATTTTGTCAGAGAGACAGAGAGAAAGAACACACAAGTAGGGGGAGCGATAGGCAGAGGGAGAGGGAGAAGCAGGCTCCCCACCAAGCAAGGAACCCAAGGCGGGGCTCAATGCCAGGACCCCGGGATCATGACCTGAGCCAAAGGCAGACCCTTCACCAATTGACCACCCAGGCACCCCAGAGAGCCCAAGTATTTAACCAGTCCTGCGATACCCACTCTTCCCCAGCTTATGATAAACATTTCTTGAACTTCTAGAAAACAAACCAGAAACATCGTTTTGAAATTTTTCTAAGAAATGAGGGCCCCACCACCCACCCTACTGCCACGGGAGCCTGGCAGGTCAGCCCTGAAGGGCAGTAAGCTCAAGGCAAAAGCCAGGTCAGGGAGGAACCAAGCCAGGTCCCCAGTGACTGCCCTACCCTGGGATGCGGGCAGAGAGGAAGCAGAGGCGGTTCAGGCCTCCCTGGCACTTCCTGACTGCTGCAAGAGAGCTGACTCAGAATGGGGTCTCCTCCCCCAGAAGCTTTCTTTGACCTTTGGCGTCTGGGAGAAGAGCCTCAGGTTTGATTCCCCACGATACCAACGCTAGGTTATGATCACTGGTTTACAGGCACCCCCCACCTCCACCCTGCCGCACCTGTAAATTTCTAGAGGACAAGCACTGGACTATTCCCCCCTGGATCCTTCCTGTCTGGCACATCAGTATTAATGGAATGAATGAGAGAATGAATGAATGAGGGGCTCGTCCCTCCCCATACCCAGCAATGGGAAACCTTAAACCCTGGGAGCTTTCCAAGGCATCTTGGCAAAATAGAACCATCACAGGCTTTGGCGTTGGCAAATCTTGCTTTAAGCCATGGCTCTCTAACCTATAAGCAAATTCTTCCTTGACCTCCCTGACCCTCAGGTTCCTCATCTGCAGCATGGGGACAGTAGCTAAAGTCTTACCCCAAGTGATCGGGAAAACAGAAACAGTGGTGGGCACACAGCAGAGGCCTCAGTCTATCCTAGCTGGCTTCCCCCTCCCAATACTCGATTTTGATTTGCTTCTCTCTTCCCGCCCCCACCTGAGTAAATAACCAACAGTGGGGAAAAGGTTACATGAACTATGGCATACCAGTAAGAGAAATTGTTCGGTAGTCAATAAAAAATGTGGTTCAACCAAAATTTTTAACGGATCAGAAGATGCCTGTATATTCATGTGAAGTGAAGAAAGGGCGAAATGATTTATACAGCATGACCTCAGCCATGTGAAATGAGTATGCGTATGCATGCTCGTACATGAAAAAGGCAATTTCTGGAAGGATATGCAAGAAACTCTTACCAGTGGTTTCCTCTTGGGTGGGAATAGAAAGTTAGGTTGGACTTTGATTTTTTTCACCTTATAATCTTCTGCCCTTATTTTATACTTAGAAAAATAGAAAATATGTCATCTTTTTAAAGAATTTTTAAAAAGATTTTATTTATTTATTTGACACAGAGAGAGAGAGATCACAAGTAGGCAGAGAGGCAGACAGAGACAGAGAAGGGGAAGCAGGCACCCCGCTGATCAGAGAGCCCGATACGGGGTTCCATCCTGGAATCATGACCTGAGCTGAAGGCAGGGCTTTAACCCACTGAGCCACCCAGGTGCCCCGAGAATATATCATCTTATAATATAAATAAAAACTTTGCCATGATTATGTATTAATCTATAAATAGAAACCCCCAAACGCAGAAGAAATAGGAAGGAGAGGTAACAAGATTTCAACAGTGGTTATTTGGGGAGTGGTAGAATTATGGAACTAATGAAACAATTTTCTCCTTCATATTTTTCCCTATTTTCCAAGTGTTCTGCGATGAACTTACAGCTCTTCTATAATCAGAATTAAGGCAAACCTCATTTCAGTAGCGCCTCTGGAATACGAAGGAGGGGGAGGAGGAGCAGGTGACTGTGTCCAAAGGGACAAGGGAGCCCGAGGTGGAAAGGGGCAGAGGCAGTTGTATTTTTGGAGCCCTGTGGTTCCTGCTGAGTCAACTAACTAGTTGTTTGGTCCCAGCCTGCCCGTGGAAGCAGGAAATGCTCCCACTCCTGCCCCGGTTCACTCTTAGTCATCCTCTGGGAAAGCAGGGTAGGGGTGGGGGCAGGAGGGTAGCTGGGAGACTCCATCCACCCCTGAAGCCTTCTAGGCAGAGAAGTCCTGGAAAGGAGTCTAGGAGCTAGGCATCCTGTCCACCTGGCACTGTCTCCTTGCTGTGGGCCGCTGCTGGGGGGGGAGCAGCGGGGGGGTTGGGGGAGGGGTGCTGGGAAAATGCCCCTCCAGCCTCAGCAGGTGGCACTGTGTCCCCCTGTGGAGCTGCTGTGAAAATTAATTACCATTTGTCCAGGGCTTTGAGATTCCTCAGATGAAAGACATGGCAGAGGAGTGCCATGATGAATACGTGTTTACGGCATGGACTTTCATCCCAAATACCCATCATGACAATCACGTGTTCCTCTCCTCACCTCCCCCTGCCCTGACATCCTGGCCTCAAAGCACCAGAAGTTGAGCATCAGTATTAAATGCTGCTGAAGGGGAGAAGGGAAGGGCAGGGGACGTGGATCCCCCATCATCCCGTATCTTAGATGGGTAAACTGAGGTGCCCTGTCCCCCCAGCTAAGAGAAGGAAAATAGGACAAAATTGAGAAAAGTGAGGTAAGAAGACTTGGAGAGAGGGGTTGTGGATTAGTCTATCCAAGAACCCAGGCCTCTGCCCATCTCATGGACTGAGGGATGGAAGGGATCCCAGAGCAATCTGGCTCAGGGCACACAGTGCCCAGGAGCTTCATCCCCGGAAATGCAAGGTAGATAGATTTCGCTATGACTTCTAATTCCTCTAGCAAGTGGAAGGATTCTCTGGTTGGTTGCTTCGAACGCTTGACCACGATGAATTCTGTCCTCTCCTGGCTCTGTGAATTTGGGTGGGAAACTCTTCGGTTTCCTGGATTCTTTGTTTTCTGTCTTTCCCTCCAAATTTTAGGCAAGATAATTGATTGGAAAAGCTGCTTCATGTATTTCTGGGCAGGGGTACAGGGCAAACCCAAAGGAGAAAGGATCATGAAGGGGCCAAACTTTCCCTCAAGGAGACTGCCTTCTTATTGGAGAGTTAGATCCTCCCTTGCTTAGAAGACATTTAAACTGTGTGAGAGGTCAGAGAACTGATGGAGAAAAGGCCTGAGCCCCAAGAAGAGTAAGACAGTTGTGGACTAGAGAATTCAGGAGACTTTCCTAGGACCCAAGCAGGGAAATGCAAAGGGACATGGCCTTAGGGGAGACAGTGAAGAGGCCACTAGGCCAGAATGGAAGGTTCATGTGAGAACGGGGACAGGCAGATGGGCTGGCTGGGTGACACTGAAGGGCCCTTGAACGCCAAGCTAAAGAACTGGGATTTTTGTCCAGAGGCCAGTGAAGAACTCCTGAATGTTTCTGAACCAGAGAATGAGATGATGCAGAGTTTGAGAAGAGGTTAAACTACTTTCATCAGGAGGTGAATTTTCCCATCTCTGAGTCAGAGGCCTTTCCATGAAATTCACCATTTTCCTCCTTCGTCCAACGGCTGACATCTATTTCAGCTCATGACACACGTAAGCACAAATGTCACCTCCCCCGGGGTGCTCTCTGACATGCTACCTGGTGTTATTTTCTTCACAGTACTTATCACCTTTGGAAATGAACTTGTTTGGCACTTGTTTCCTTCCTTTTTCTCTTGTCGTCCTCGGAATCTAAGCAGAATGGGGTAGGCGGGGCGTGTCTCCTGTTTGCTATTTAGTCGCTAACACCTAGGACAGCCTGGGCTGGCCGCAGAGGCTCCCTTGTGGGATGAATGAATAAGCGGATTGATAAATGGATAAATGGTACCACCATTTTCTCAGCCACCCTGGCCCCTTGACTTGTCTGTCTTCGTCCTCTGCAGGATCCCGTTGCTCTCTCCCATGTCCGTGGATATGATCCCTGCATCTCTCCCTGTCCTCTTCTTCCCTCTTTGCATTTGACACCTTGACCCTCTCAAACAATTCTAAACTCCTAAAAGACAGAGGCTCCTTGTTACCATTTCCCAGTGTGGCTCAGTACAGGGCCTGGGCAATGGCAATTCCCACTGATCGAGTCTTATAGTTTCCCAAGTGCTTTTTACACCGTCCTGGTATACCTAGGACTCGAACCTCAGTTCTCTTCTCCAAACGGCACACGACACACTAATGCAACCATGATTCCACTATTATTCTGATGTCTGCATAATTGCTGACAAATGAATGGATGGATGCTCAAAGTGCTCAAGATCCATTGTGGAGGGGGAAACTGGAACCAGCAAGGCCACTGGGGGAAGATGTTGGTCCATATAGAGAAGAGGAGAGTGAGTGAAGGGGTTGCAGTGTGGGAAAGCCGAAAGTAGGGGCTAGAGAAGTTTGACTCCTCCATCACTCTGTCCCATGTGTCAAGTACCCCGCCCCGCTTGTCTTGTCACTTAAGATAGAAAGACATGTGGTCAGGAGAAGACACTAGAGACGAAGTTAAAGGCGCAAGGAGATTCTGAGTCCAAAAGCGACATTATTTACTGGTTTGTGAGCTCTTGTATTTATAAGCAAAAAGTATTAACTATATAAGCCATTCCACTGGACAGAAGTTGCAAGAGGACAGGGGTACCTGGGTGGCTCTGTTGGTTAAGCATCTGCTTTCAGCTCAGGTCATGATCCCGGGGTTCTGGGGTGGAGCCCTGGGTCAGGGTCCCCACTCCGTGGGGAGTCTACTTCTCCTTCTCCCTCTGCCTGCTGCTCCCCCCTGCTTGTGCTTATGCTTTCTCTCTGACAAGTAAATAAATAAAATCTTAAAAAAAAAAAAAAGAAAAAGAAAGAAAGAAATTGCAAAGGACAGGGGCACCTGGCTGGCTCCCTTCATGGAATGTGCAACTCTTGACCTCAGGGTTGTGAGTTCTACCCCATGTTGGATATATAGATTCCTTAAAAATAAGAAAATAATTTTTAAAAAGTTAAAAAAAAAGAAATATCAAAGGACAAAGAAACATAAAGAAAATATAAAATGAAAATCAGCAGGTTTTTTTTACCATCCAGAAAAAGTCATTCTAACATTTGATGTACATCCTTTTAGGCTATATGTTTATAAACATAAACATCAATGTAAATATATATGCACATATATTTATGTATTTATATAATTTTATTATATATGTTTATATGTTTTGTTGTATATATCGTATAAACAGTATTTGTATATATGTAAGTAGACACACACATTTGTTTTTTTAATAAAATGGAATACATATAGTTTTGTAACCTGTTTTTTGTTCACTTAATAATATGTAGTGAACACAAAGGAAATTTTATAAGCCCAAAGGGCAGTTTGAAAAGATAACCTTTGGGATAAACAGGAAGCCAAAGAAGATATATGAGCATAAAGTGAGTGGCTAAGCTCTGTGGTTTTGATAAATATTATTAAAGCAAATAAATCTTAGATGTCCTGCCAGGTTAGGTAATTATTAGCTCTCTATCAGCAAGGTCACTAATTCATAGACTCACAGGATGTTGGTCTTAAAGAAGCTTCTGAGATTATCTAATTCCATCCCCTTGACTTAGGTATTGAGAAACTACAAACCCAGAGACATTAACTAATGTGCCCACAGAGGCCTGACTGGTGAGCCACCGAGCTGGAATGAGAACAGAGCCCTGACTCCCATTCCGGTGCTCTTGCCACTAACCTATGCTGATCAACAGTGGCTATGTTCTTCAGTCACAGGCCCTGATGTGTTGAAGGGAACAGGGAGAGACGAGGCCCCAAACCCAGTACTCTGGGTGTATAATATCATTGGAGCAGTGTGTGTTAAGAGAGCAGCAAAATGTCCTTAGGCAGGTCACGTGGGAGGCACAGAACAGAGTCCTTAAGAGGGATTGGCTCTGATGTCAGACCACCAAGACACCAAACAAATCTTGCTTCCCTTACGGACCTTATTGCGTGACCGTAGGCGCTTGACTTAAACCTTCTTGCTTCCTTTTCTCATCTGTAAAAAGCAAATAATAGTAATATCTCCCACATCAGATTGCAGTGAGATCTGAGAGATAACGCACACCAACAGTTTAGCAAGGTGTTTGTCCTAGGGAAAGAGTTCAGTAAATGTGAGCCCTCGTGATTATTAATGCTATGGCGTTGAAGGTCAGTGTTCTCGCAGGCTTTAAAAAGAGTGTAAGGGAACATCACAGCTGTCCTTGACTGCGACATCTGTAGGGAAAAGGGACTTGGAAGCCCAGCTATGGAGCTGTGTGAGCCGTGTCTGTTACGAGGGCAGGAATCAAGACAGACTATCGCCCAAAGGAGGCCATGTGGCCTGGAGTGGAGCTGTAGGCAGCTGGGGATTCAGAGACTTTCCGGGACTCTCACTGAGAGTCCCCCCGAGATATAAAAGTGAGGCCGTCCTCATACTCCCTGGGCTAGCCAATTATTATACAAATCAAGGATCTAATTTTTCCCCCTCGTTTTTCAATCTATTTAAAAGATAAGCAACTGGGGTGCCTGGATGGCTCAGTGGGTTAAGCATCTGCCTTCTGCTCAGGTCATGATCTCCCGGTCCTGGTATAGAGCTTCAAGTTGGGCTCCCTGCTCGGTTATTAATAAATAACTGTAATAGCTTGGTGGGGAGTCTGCTTCTCCCTCTTCTACTGCCTCTCCTTTCCACTCACGCTCTCTCTCTCTTTCTCTCTCAAATGAATAAATAAAATCTTAAAAGAAATAAGGAAAACACTCAAGTTGTCTAATAGAACTCAGGAAAACAGGTGTAAAGAACGGAGGAGACAAATAAAACACAAACAGCAAAATAGTAGAATGTAAGCTCAGCGTACTGATAATTACATTAAACGTAATTTAAAAGAGATAGATTGGATGAGAAAAGCAATACCCTAGTATATGTTGTGTACAAGAAACAACTGTAAATGCAAATACACAGATAGATTAAAAATAAGATAAATAGATGCACCATGCAAACATTAATCAAAAGAAAGCTAAGTAGCAATATTCATATCAGGCAATACAGACCACAGAACAAGGGATATGACCAGAAATAAAGACAGACATTTCACAATGATGAAGGGGAGAATTCATCAAGAGGACACACCAGACCTAAACTCTGCTACACTTAACAGAGCTTCAGAAATCATGCAGCAAAAACAGACGCAACGGAGGGGCAGCTGGGTGGCTGACTCAGTCCATTAAGCATCTGATTCTAGATCTTAGCTCAGGTCTTGATCTCAGGGTCAGGCCCTACATTGGTTCCATGCTGGATGTGGAGCCTACGTAAACAAACAAATAACAAACAAATGAACAAACTAAAAGAAGAACCAGCTAAATTCCAAGTGTAGTTGAGGACTTCAACACTCTTTTCTCAGTCATTGATCAAAGAGTAGATAGACAAGGATAGAGAGGACTTGCAAAACATTGCTAATCATTTTGGCCTGAACTTTCATAACAATCCACCCAAAACAGCAGAACATATATTTTTCCAAGTGCACATGAAATATTCACTGAGACAGACCATATTTGAGGTTGTAAAATCAGTCTCGATAAATGTAAGGGAGCAAAACCATGCAAAGTATGTTCCATGACTACCACAGAATTAAACTAGAAATATAGGAAACCTTCCAAATTTTGGAAACTAAATCTTCTAAATTAAATTAATTAACTAAACAAATACAAAAGGGAATCATAAGAGAAATCAGAATATGTTTTGAAAGAAATGAGACTGAAAATATAAACTATCAATAATTTATGGGGTGTTTACAGGGAAATTCCTGGCTCTAAATGCTTATATTAGAAAAGAAGAAAGTACAAAAGCAATGACAGATTTTTACCTTAAGAAACTAGAAAGAGGGGACGCCTGGGTGGCTCAGTGGGTTAAAGCCTCTGCCTTCGGCTCAGGTCATGATCCCAGGGTCCTGGGATCAAGTCCCGCATCGGGCTCTCTGCTCAGCGGGGAGCCTGCTTCCTCCTCTCTCTCTGCCTGCCTCTCTGCCTCCTTGTGATTTCTGTCTGTCAAATAAATAAATAAATCTTAAAAAAAAAAAAAGAAAAGAAACTAGAAAAAGGAAGAGCAAATTGAACCCAAAATAAATGAGAGGAGGGACAAGTAAATATGAGTGGTAATCAATGAAATAGAAAATGAATGCACTGTACAGAAAAATCAATAAAGCCAAAAGCTAGTTCTTTGGAAAATATAAATAATGTTGATAAATTTCTAACCAGACTGATTAGGAGAAAAACAAGGAAAGACAAAAATTACTAGTATCTGGCATAGGAGAGGGAACACCACTCTAGGTCCCAGGGTCGTAAGATGATTATAAGGAAGCATTATGGACAACTTTATGCTAAACAGTTCAGCAACTTTGATGACATGAACAAGTTGTGTGAAAGATACAGACTACCAGAGCTCACTTAAGAGGAAATAAATAACTGTAATAGCTCTATATCCACTAAAAAACTGAATTTGGTTAAGGAAGAAATATACTGTTGGATCCTATTGAATAGTACTTTGGTGAGAATTTTCACATCTGTGCTCATCAAGGATCTTGGCCTGTTATTCTCTTTTTTGATGGGATCCTTGTCTGGTTTTGGGATCAAGGTAATGCTGGCCTCATAATATGAGTTTGGAAGTTTTCCTTCCATTTCTATTTTTTGGAACAGTTTCAGGAGAATAAGAATTAGTTCTTCTTTAAATGTTTGGTAGAATTCCCTTGGGAAGCCATCTGGCCCTGGGCTCTTGTTTGTTGGGAGATTTTTGATGACTGCTTCAATCTCCTTACTGGTTATGGATCTGATCAGGTTTTCTACTTCTTCCTGGTTCAGTTGTGATAGTTTATATGGGTTAAGGAAGAAATAATACCAAGTCTATACAATCTATTATAGGAGTTGGAAGAGCCAGGAACTCTTCCTAAATCATTTTATGAGAGCTGCATTATCCTGATACAAATACTAGAAAAGACCAGAGACCACATCCCTCATAAACATAGTACAAAGATCTATAATAAAACACTAGCAAGTAAAACCCAGCAATACTTAAGAGAGATAGTATGTCGTGGTCAAGTGGGGTTTATCCCAGAAATGCAAGTTTTGATCAGCACTCAAAAATCAATCTAGGTAAAAAAAAAAAAAAAAAAAAAAAATCAATCTACGTCCCAGAACCTGGCTGGCGCAATGGGTGGAGTCTGTGCCTATTGATCTTGGGGGTTGTGAGTTCAAGCCCCACAGTGGGTGTAGAGATTACTTAAATAAATAAATTTTTGAAAAAATCAATCCCTGTAATGAAATTAAGAAAAGAAGTCCATTTACAATGGCATGAAAACACTTAGGAGTATATTTAATGACAGAAGTGCAAGGCTTATATACTTAAATCTACAAAACTGTTGAAATAAGGAAGATCTAAGTAAATGGGAAGATGTCCCATGTTCATGGACCAGAAGACTTAACATCGTTGGGGTAGCAGTACTCCCCAAACTGACCTACAGATTCAACACACACCCGATCAAAAAATCCCAGCAATTTTTTGGCAGAAATTGACAAGCTGCTACTAAAATTCAAAAGACCCAGGACAGCCAAAATAAGTTTGAGAAAGAAGGACAAAGAATTGAAAGACTTACCCTTCCCAATTTCAGAACTTACTACAAAACTAAACTAATAAAGAGAGTGTGGTACTAAATCTCAATAATAAAACATATAACTCACTTAAAGAAAATTTTCTTAAAAAAAAAAAAAGATTTTATTTATTTATTTGACACAGAGAGACAGTGAGAGAAGGAAGACAAGCAGGGGGAGAGGGAGAAGGAGAACCAGGCTCCCTGCTAAGCAGGGAGCCTGATGCAGGGCTGGATCCCAAGACACTGTGATCATGACCCAAGCCAAAGGCAGATGTTTACCCAAGAGAGCCACCCAGGCATCCCTAAAGAAAATTTTCAATAGATACTTTACTAAAGAAGATCTATGAATGGCCAATAAGTACATGAAGTAATTGTTAACATCATTAATAGTCATAGAAATAAAAACTAACAATCTAATGAGTTACCACTATCTACTACCAGAATGGCTAAACTCAAAACAAAACAAAAAAACCCCAATAATACCAAATATAAACTAGAATATAGAGCAAATGGAACTCTCATTCATTAATGGTAGGACTGCAACTTAACATGTGACCAGAAATATGTCCACAAATGTCCATAGCAGCTTTATGCATAACCGCCAAAAGCTAGAAACAACCCAGCAAATGCAAAGGGGCACAAAGAAATTTTGCAGGTCAATAGAATAGCCCATATTTTAATTGCAGTGATGTCAACATGCCTGTATGTATACATTTGTCAAAGCTCATTTAATCATAAAATTTAAATAAGTGAATTTCATACTGTGTAAATTATACCTTAATAAAGCTAATTTTTAAAGATAATGAACATCATTATTTAATTCCCATCATGATAGCGCTCTAGGGGCAGGCATAAGTACCAAGGGAACATTTATTATGGAATCCTGAAATCTGGGAAGGTTTCCCTGAAGAAGTGAAATCATGAGTGAGGTACTAAGGAGATCCAAAATGAGCAGATGAAGAGGGGAAGAATGAAGCTGAAGAAGGAATGTGTGCAAAGGCCCTGAGGCTTGAATCCTCTCCACAACAGCCTTTCCAATAGAAATCCTACTCTGCTTGTCCAACCCTCACACCAGTGGGTAGTTCATGGCTGTAATTATAGTAATTAATAATCATGGCCGCTATTCATTGGAAGACTTACTGTGTCTTTGACTTCACACCAGGCAATTATTCCTCTTCACATTTACTCTTCAAATTTGTACCCACAAAGTAGATTCAATTAATATACCCCTTTTATAGATAAGAACTTCAAAATTTAGAGACATGAAGTAATTTGTCCATGTCCGCACATATAGCAAATGCCAGAGCCAGAATCACACCCAGACTTATGAAACTCTAGCCCCCGATTCCCTAGACCTCACTTTATACAACTTCAGTCAGACAATTTGTTGACTCTCCTCTGGTGGCCACACATCTCGACATTTCCCTGCTCTTCCTCATTTGACATAGTTTCCCATCCCTTTGTTGTCCATTATCTGTAAACACACTGGTTTGTCCACATCCTTCTTGAAATCCAGCTCCCAATCCAACGGCCCTTCTCTTCTGTTGGAAGAGAAGGCTGTCAAGTTAATGAACTTTTGCCATGAGATCTCTTGAAACCCAATTCTGAAGAACAAATAGATTTCATAACGACCGTTAAGAGGTATAGACACAGTGACGCACAACTTCGTTTTCTGCAAAAGCGTGGTATAGAGGAAAGAGTATGGCTTTGGGAGTCCAGTGCGAGTTAGGGATCCTGGCTCTGGCATCCACAGGCTCGAGTTATGTAAGCTTAAGCTGGTATGTCACCTCTCTGTTTTCTCACCTGTTCTCACCTGTAAATGGGCGTAACAGTATCCACGAACAGTATCCACAGTGAGAGAACATATGCAAAATACCCAGCATCCAGCCAGCCCATTGTAAGTGCTTTTTAAAAGATCTTTTTTTTTTTTTTAAAGATTTTTATTTATTTATTTGACAGAGAGAAATCACAAGTAGATGGAGAGGCAGGCAGAGAGAGAGAGAGGGAAGCAGGCTCTCCGCTGAGCAGAGAGCCCAATGCGGGACTCGATCCCAGAACTCCGAGATCATGACCTGAGCCGAAGGCAGCGGCCTAACCCACTGAGCCACCCAGGCGCCCTAAAAGATCTTTTTAAAGGTTCTAACTCATTAGGTTCCCTGGGCTGGCAGCTATGCTTCCTTATTCTAAGTCTACTCGAAGGCTGGAAATAATTTTTGATTTTTTTTTTCATCTTCCTCCCATAGAGATATATTTGAGGCTCGCTATCTGAGAGGTTTTTCCTCTCAAGCAGCACATTTTCTCCTGGCTGCTAGAGCGGCCCAAAATGAAAAGTGTACAGATGCTTCAAGGGTCTATTTTAAGCTCCCACCTAGTGGCTTCTTGGTTTCTGTAAACTTTAAAAGTGAATGGTGGTGAGTGTGTGGGTGGGAAGCGATTTGATCTACTGCTATAAATAAATACTACCAGAATATTAAATTTAGGTACCATAATTCATCCCCTTAGGGTGCTCACTGGCGGTAGGACAATACCAGTAGGGTTGAATTTCATTATGCCCAGGCTATGTGGTGGTTTCCTGGGCTTTCTTATCCAATACTCAGTTGGCCTGCATTAACTGAGTCCTTTACATGGCAAGTTAGCCAAGTGTATGGCAGGATCCCTGCCCCTTCTCACTGAAACCGCCCCATCTCTAGCCCTGCTCAGGGAGTCTGTCCTAGGCAAGTCTCTGAACTTAGAGGAAATGGATTGGTTCCAGAATGGACACCTGATGTAAGGGCAGCTGAACTGTGACTAACAGGGTGATGGGGTGACATGCACTCCAATGACCAATGGGGTAGCAGTCATTAAATCTAATGACATGACCAATAGGGTAGCAGTCATTAAATCTAAGAAACTTGTTTCCTCTAGGATTGGGAAAGAACTGGCAAGTGGCACGGGGTAAAGGAGCTTATGTGTAGAGGATGGCACAGGCCTTGAGAAAGATGAAGAGCCCAGATTCTGGTTCTGACAGTTTTTCATTCCCAGTTTTCGTTCATTCACTCCTTTACTCAGTACTTAACTAAATACCCCTATGAATCAGGCCCACAGTGCATCCTTCTGTCTCTCTCTCTCTCTCTCAGATTTATGTTAATTAATTAATTTGTTTTTGAGAGCGAGCAATCAAGCGAGCATGTGGGCTGGGGCAGGGGCACAGGGTGAGCAAGAGAGAATCTTAAGCAGACTCCCTGCTGAGCGGGGAGCCGAATACGGAGCTCGATTTCAGATCTCAGGACCATGAGATCATGACCTGAGCTGAAATCAAGAGTCAGAGGCTTACCCACTGAGTCACCCAGGCACCCCCTGCATCCCTCTTGAAGTGCAATGTAATCTGCTCTCCTGGTGCTTCTTGTCTGGAGAAGAGAGACATTAATAGAATGATCATGGATAAATAATCTTTAAATTTTGGTGAAATATGAAGAAAAAAATATAGATAGGGAGCTAGGAAAGATGAACAGAGACATCTGACCTAGTCTGCAAGTCTGGGAGGGGTTCCCTAGAGAGGGGAAGTTTGAGCTAAGACATGAAGACCAGTGGGAGTTACTTAGTTGAAGGGTGAATTGAGGGAGAAATGTGTTCCAGGCAGAGGAATTAGCGTGTGTGCTCCATCCACTCAACACTGAGCAGCACCTGAGAAGAACCTGCTAGAACCTAGAACCTGCTGGGAGCCAAGGGATCCTACCCTCATGGAGTTCAGAAGTACTAATGACTGTCACTGGACTTTCTGTCCCAGACTGAAGCAGTGATGGGTATCTAGGCATGGAAGCACATCCCTCACATCCAGTGTGTAGAGATCAGGAGGGGCTGTATTGGGACTTTGAGCAATCTGTCCATCCCTGCCAGCATTCTGCCCATAAAAGATTACCAGCAGCAGAATACAGGGCTGAAGTGGAGGGCAGTGCCAGAGACTAAAGGACAAGGAATGAGGGCCCTAGCCATGGGGATTGGGGTCTAGACAGGGTTTACTCCAGAAAGAATACAGACCTTAGCAGAGTTACTGAGAAGGCAAAGGAACCCAGTCCCAAGGATGAATCTTTCAGAGTGAGATGAAAAGTTGCAACACTGAGGAGAAACAGGCTTCTCTCCACGTTTTTATACACCACCTCATTCCATAAATGCATCGTGGTATGTCTAATCTTTACCACCCAAGGGTTGGTATGTTTTATGTGTTTTTAAAAAAAATTTTTTTTTAAAGATTTTATTTATTTGAGATACCGAGAGAGAGCACGAGCGGGGGGGTGGGAGAGGGAGAAGCAGGCTCTCTACTGAGCAGGGAGCCTGATGCGGTGCTGGGTCTCAGGACCTTGAGATCATGACCCGAACCAAAGGCAGACACTTAACCAACTGAGCCACCCAGGTGCCCCTAGAAAAAATTTTCAATAGTTACTTTACTAAAGATCTACGAATGGCAGACGCTTAACCAAAGGCAGACGCTTAACTGACTGAGCCACCCAGGCACCGCCTGTCTTGTGTTTTTTTTTTTTTTTTTTTTTAAGTCACTGTGGAAATGGAAGTAAAAGAAAAAGAGAGTTGGGAAATTTCAATGGAAACAAATAACACGCCATAAAGTCACTGCAGACAGTTGTATAATTGTCACAAGGTAGGCGAAAACTTTTGTTCCGGACTGCCTAACGAGCAGGGAGGGAAGCAGGGCAGGCACGAGCTTTACTGGTGTTGGGAAGAGAAACCACCAGCAATTCGGAGAGTTAGAGCCTCTAAGGTCCGGAGACCTGGACGGCATTTTCCCCGGATGCTCTCAGGAGGGAGACTCAGGGACACACAGAGCTTCTGCCAGCACGCTGGCCTGTGGCTGCTCAGACATTAACGGCCCCCATCGGGCCCGGCTCAGCAGCCAGGGTGAAGCGGAAGGGGCTCACCCGCAGACCCAGCTGGGACACGGAACAGGGGAGAACTGCTCTCTCTGTTCTCCCAGCACTGGTGCTAGGGACCAACAAAGGAGGTTCTTCGCAATCTGGGGATGAAGGAGCCAGACCCCACCACCTTGAATTCCCCACCCGGCCCTGGAAGCCAGTGTGAAGTTGGTCTTGACACAAAAGGAGTTGTAATTAATGAGATTATTAAGGGAGTGAGAGTCAAAAGCCATCCCCAGCTGTGGGGCTTCACTTGGCTTACCCCCCCCCCCCAGTGACTCATTGGCTTATGAGCAATCCTCATATGCCTGATTTAGAGGACTTACCCTTCAGAGAAAGACTTTAATGCAATAAAGCAAATGTCAGCAAGTGGGACGCAGCTTAGCACATCACCCCAGCCTGCACCCAGCTTTCCCCCCTCCGGCTCTCCCTGCTCCAGGCCGCTCCAGCCACTCAGCGCCTGCACAGGGTTCTGGGTCACGTGCCAAGGCCGAGAACAGATTCAGGGATGTGGAATCCCGGAAGGGACTCAGGCATCAACTAGACCAAGCCCAGGAGGATGTTGGCCCAGAGAGGTTATTAGAGGTTAGCACCAAAGTGCTAGAGTTAGGGGCAAGGTGAGGGCTAGAAGCCAGGACTGCCCTCGCCCATCCAACATTCTTCCCTCCACTTTTCGTGAAAGTCCTGCTTGGACTATTATGCAGAGTGGCACGCAGCCTCTCTAGTGTGGGTGGCTTTCTTACCTGAGGGCTTGCCAAGGAAATCTGTGGAGGGAGAGTGGTGAAAAGAAAAGGCTTGCAGAGAACGAGGCCTCAGCCTTTGAGGTGGTATGTTTAGAAAGAGCTGGGCTACCCTGGGCTAGGCCGCCATCTTGCGGACGTGGTAACTGACAGGGAAGCTGTCTCTTTGGGCCCCCCAGAACTGAGGGGTATGTTTGGAATTCCCACATCAGGTCCTGATTAGGAAACAGGCCCCAAGAGCTAGGCTGGGCCAGAGGCCTCGCCAGGTGTGGGAAGAACTCAGTATTATTCCTTTCTTCCTCCACCAACAGAGGAAAGAACTCAGTGGACAAGTCAATCCAGGTTGGGATTTAAATCCACTCATTGACTGAGGGAATTACCTGACAGAAATTAGTTCCAGGAGTGGAAAACAATGGAGGGGGCAGGTATTTAGGGTGAACTGTCACCTAGTTCACTTCTCTGTCCCTTAGGCATTTTTCCAGCCTCTTCTGAGTGTGTCTGCCATGTGCCCGGCACTAGGAGGCTGACCACAAGCTTTGCATTCAGGTTTGCTATGATCAAGGGCCTTGAGCTTTGAGGAACCTTGGGGAACCTCTAACACATTTCACTGATGAAGCGTCTGAGGTTCAAGAACACTTTGCCTGGGCTCATAGGAGGCAAGAGCGGGTGGGTGCTCCGACCACCTCTCCATGTGGCCAGCACCTAAAGATTCCTCTTGCAAGTGAGCTTAGAGAAGCCTCTGGGCTGGAAAGCAACATTCTGTTCCTATCACCAGCCGCGAGCAGATGCAGATTCCATTTTCGGCCGTATTACCCCAACTCACCAACACAAAGCGGGGCTTTTTTCTTTTCATCTTTTTATTTTGCACTATAAAAAACAACAACAACAACACCCAGTAACATACTGCTTTTCTTCACATTCATATGGATTTTAGGAAATTATTGCCGTTTCCCCTGGAGAAAGAACCAACGGACAAAAAAGAAGTACCACAATACAAAATCTGCAAACCCCAGAAGTCCACAGCTTGAAGACAACCCCCAGGGGCAGGGAAGAAGAAAACGTGTGTCACAAGAGACAAGACAAGCACACATGAAGGACAGCAGGCTGGGGAGACCATCGTGTCAACGCCACTGACCCGGACGCGGCGGGTCCCTCGGTCTCTTGGCACCCGCTGTCGCCCCCTCAAAGGGGTGATTTTTGGTCTAAGGTCCAAAGAACTTTTCCAACGATGCAAGAGATGCTTTGAGGAGAGGGGGCCACGAGAAAGGTTCAAGTATGAATAAGGAATCATGCGAAGTCCGAAGTCAGGGAAGAACCCACAGTGGAAAGGACACCCAGGTAGGTCGACATCTCGCTACTTCAACCATCCGCCTCCACCCCAGACCCAAGAGGGAGTCTCAGAAACGCGCGGGAGGGTTCAAGCCAGCATCTAGATGGCATCCTTCCAAGTCCTGGAGGGGTTCCTTTCCTGACTGGGCGGTGATCAGCTTATGCCCTGAAGCAACAGATACAGAGACTGCCAAAGTTAAAAAAGTAAGGTGGAAATTGTGCTTCCTTCAAAACGAGTTGGCTTCGTCACTGCCTTTTCTCCCGGTCTAGCAACTGCTCTCTCCCACGCTGCCGTGGGTATATATTGCCTTACGCTTGAAATGAAAAGGCGAGCTTGGAGGTGCAGGGCCCGGGCGGTCCTGAGAGGGCAGGGGGTCTGGAAGTACAGTAGTCGGCACGCACTGTGCTCTCATCATGGCTTGGGCTTCCTTCGGTCCCCAAAACCTATCCCCACTGTCAGCATGAAGCTCGTTTGCAAGCCTGGTGACCGCTCACTGTCCTGCTAGGGCAGCGGGACAGAGTGAGGTTTTCAGTATTGCACAGGTATGAAATGTCCACGAGTTTAAAAAAAAAGCAGAATCACAGTTGTTCTTGGGGCTGGGCCGGCTCCCCCATCCCGGGTTTAGCAGGACGTGGCCGTGGCCATGGGACTCCTGCCAAGCTCCGAGACTGTTGAGTGGGTGGGCACGGGCGCCAGCACCGAGGTAGGGAAGGTGCAGTAGGAAGCCTGCAGGTCAGGGCTCAGTGTCTGCAAATGGGCTATGAAAGACGAGCCGGCTGCCTCCCCGGGGCAGGAGGGAGCCTGAGGCGTAGAAGGCAGGATCTCAGACTCATACTGCAGGAGCTGGCCCATGAAGCCGAAGTTGGGGGAGACCACACTCCGCCGCTGCTTGATGTAGTCGAAGGCGTCCTTTAGGCGGAACTGCTTGGCCTTCATGAGGTAAGCCATGCAGATGGTGGGAGAGCGGGAGATCCCAGCCTCGCAGTGGACCAGGACCTTGCCTCCCTTTTCCCTGACACCATCTGGAAGGAAGAAAAGAGGGGGAGGATGAGTTGGGACTGGAAACCAAAAGGCCAAGATACGAGAATTAAACACAAAAGTGACCAAGTCCTCAAAATGTCACACCTGTCCAAGAGCTGAGGTTCCCACGCAGTCTTTTTAATGCCCACCGGCAAGGACAGAGCTTATGGGGGCCCCCGAGTGTCTATCCCCATGTAGTGCCTTTCCAATCTTCAGAGGTGCTAGATCTGGGGAAAGAATCCCTTCCTGGAGATGCCATCTTCACTTGGGTTCCACGGATGGGTTTCAACAGGGCATCAGAAAATCCTTGACATTACATGCAAATTTCTTGGGTAGGTACGTTTTTCTGAGGGTCCCAGGTTCAAAGAGTGCCTCTTGGGATCTGACTCTCAGCGGGAGGACCCAGCCCCTCTCCTGCTAGAGGCCTGCCAGCCTCCCTGGGTACCCAGTCTGGCTGTGCCAGGGCGGGATGCTTGGCTCAGCTCCCAGGGTTCCCACCACCAAACACACAATAAATAGTGCACAGCCACTAATTACAGCCCTGGCCAAGTGACGCTTACTAGACCGAAGGATAGAAATGGCTTTCGCAAACTCCATCTTGCACAACAATGGGAGTCACTGCTGTAAAGCTACCACCATCGGCTGGCATTCTTTAGCTCAATATGACAAGGGGGTGCCTCCTTTTCTCTTCCACTCCTCCCCCGACCGAGGGAACTACAACAGTTAAAACCGAGGGCCAAAAGGTTATGCATAAATATACACATCAATTAAAAACCACAAAAAACAGTCTTTCCAATCCCCCCCCCCCCTCTCTCTCTCTCTCTCTCTCTCTCTCGAGTGAGGAAACAATGACAACATTACAACACAGGAAGTCTGAGGTACCCGGTACTAGGTAAAGCCACAGTGTGCAAAAACACTTAAGATTCTGAAGGGCAAATAAAGTCACCTCCCTTACCCAGCTCCCTCCTCCAGTTTAAGAAGTTTGCAAATGTATCTGTAAGATCTAAAATGTATCTGTAAGATCCGTAAGATCTAAAGACAGGGAGGAAGCCCAGAGTTTCCCCAACAGAACAGAAGTCCCAAAGGACATGCACAGTGTAGCTCATAGCTCATTAGAGGTACCCCCAACTTAGTCTGACTCCAAAGAAGAAAATTTCCTGTAAATGAGTTCAAAGGGGACCCCAGCCCTTGGATTGTAGGGTCATGACCCCAATTTTCCTTTGCTCCTTGTCCATGAGCTTTTAATTGCTTGGTACCATGACCAAGAAAGCAAAGGGCCTAGACTGTGTTGCTCCTGCTTTGCCCCTCAGGGATTGTCTACTACGGGGGCCCTCCAGGGCCCTTCCCCTGGGAAGGGGCCAAGAGCATGGTATGGGCTCAGTCCCCGCCTTTTACCAGCAGGCAAGAAGTCTGGGGAAAAGCATCCTGTGCTCTCAGGAGGCTGTGGGTTCATGCGGTTGTGTACACAACTCACAGGATGGGGAAGAAGGCTTCTGAGAAATGGATGGGGGTGGGTTTCATGACCTCACTGAGTAGTTATCTAGGTAATTAAATAACAGGCAGAGAAGGGCAAGGCATTCCCAGGGCCAGGGAGACAAGTCAAGGGTTTCCCATTTTGAACCCATCAACTGGGCAGCCTCTCAGAGATCCAAAGGGATCCTCTAAGCCCAGAGGCTCAGAGGACCAGGATAGGCTCAGCCTCCTGCCTCTGGTGACTTTCCCAGTGGGTTTCCTATAGGGATGAAACCACGTGTGATGAGCACAGGGCCCACCATGTGGCTGAAGGGAGTCCCCGTAATTGCTGCCTGCCCTCCATAGTTACTGCTGGGCTCAACACCTGCCCTTCTCCCTCCAAAAGCCCTCAAAACAAGATAAGGAAAATCACATCTCAGCTTCAACAACTATGCGTGTTAATGGGAAAGAAAGGCAAGGCCTCAAGGTTGGGGAGTAATACTTGCAAATCTGAAACAGAAAAAAAGTCAGCCTCGCTGCCACGAGAGAGGGGGGGGGGGAAAGCGAAGCTGTCAAATGCAGGAACAGTCCAGCCTGTGCTGAAGAGGTGGAAACCCAAGGCCCAGAGCCCTTTCCAGGCCTGCCCAGGGGAGAAAACGGTAACCGCCTAACACAACGTACAAAAGATGCCAACTTCCCTATGCACAGAGCACGGAGCTCGGTCAAATGCTATCTTTAATCCAAAATTAGCTGAAATGCAAAACAAATTGCCCCTAAAGCAGTCTGCCAAAAACTGTGAAAAGCTGCCAGGGCCCTCGGGGCTCGGTGTGTAAGAAGTGTTCTCTCAATCCTTCTGCTGGCTTTCTAAAAATGCCCCAGCCTACGTAGGAGCACCGCGAGGACGGTTCTTTCGCTCCCTGGCTTCCCTGGCACGGAGCATCACACACGGACACACTCTGCTTCCCACCCGGCTCAGAAGAACAACAAGAACGGCAGTGAGTCCTGCCATAAAATAATATTAATTCATTTATCTTGCAAATGAAAGCTCCTATGAATAGCAGCGTGCGTCCACCCCTCCGCCTCTTTGGTGGCCGCATGCCGTCCCGGCTCCAGCTCCTGGCAGACGCACGTCCGAGACACTGTCCTCCTTGGCAAAGGCCGCCCCCATCAGTACCGCAGAAGCGAGAGCAGGGGCTCCCAGATGGCAGAGGGCGAAGGACTGAACCTACCAATGAAGTCTATTGCTTCTTGAAAGTGGGAGCTGATGTCGGCTGTGTGGCTGTCTTCCACGGGGATCCATTTGTAGTGTACGTGGGTGGCGCAGGCCTCGGAAAGCCGCCGGGAGACGTTCAGCAGGGCCGTGATGTGCAGGTTGGCGAGGAACTCGCACTTGGACGCATGGTAGGCACTTCCAAGGTAGAGGAACGGGAGGATTTCAACCGGGCCGCCCTGGAGGGAGGGGCAGAGGACACCCAGGAAATCGTGGATTAGCTTGCTCCTTCAGGAGAGGAAACAAAACCACCCTGACCTACTTGTTGTCAGGTGGGAGGTTCCCTTTCTGGTTTCCAGGTGGACAGTTCGGCGCCAGGGCAGTTCAGCCCAGATTGTGGGTGGAGCCTCCACTCTGGCAAACTCTCTACCCACTGCTGCTGCCTTGCGACTCTCAGGGACGGCAAAGCCCACACAGCAAAGATTCCTCGTTTCCATACACATATTGAGGTGGGAAACGCGAGCAGCCCTCCTGTGCCGACAAGGATGAGGAGATGGGCACGAAGGGGAAGGACCGAGAGGCTCCCGCTCACGTTCCCGCTGCCCCCACGGCACCAGTGCAAGCCTTCTAACCTCAGGGCAGCCTTTGTTTCTTTCGAGATGAAACAGGTTAAAAACGCTACAAGATGAGCTCCCCCCCCCTTTGCAGTCAGGGTATCTTCATGGTATATTTTATCAAATCTAGGACACCCATGACTGATCTCAAGATGCACGTGGGTTTCGGAGAGGTCAGAGTGCATCCCCAGCATGGATGCTCCTTGGAAGTGGAAATGACCACTGTTTACCCAGAATCCTTAAAGAAAGGCTATGAAGCCCAGGGGAGAGGGGCTTCTCCTCCCCTTATCTTCCTCACGTGGGACTGAGGGCTCGTGAGAGATGCTTACATCATCACCCTTTTGGAAGGCCACCCACACACCAGGTTTCCAGTTAAGGAGGCTCCCAATTAGAAGCTGAGACCATCTACCCTGAGGCAAAGTTAAAAACAGCTAGCTGGTCAGACTCTGGCACTCGTAGCAGCTCCCAGGTGGCAAGAAAAACCAGCGATAACTGGAACAAAGGGAGGCCCCAGAGACTGAGAGAGAAACACTGGGCTTGGAGGGGCAGGGGCAGTGGCTGTGTCTTTGGGAGCCTTTCCTGTATCATCCATCCGCTTCCTGTGTTTCCATTTCCTGTCCCAGAATAAAAGTGGAACGGAAACTCGGCCAGACTCATAATAGGGAAAGGGGCATAGGATGAGGGCCAGCAGAAGGCAATTCTCAAATTACTTGGCATGTGGTGTGCGCTTTTTCTTTCCTGAGAAATCAAGTGTTCCAGCAAAGGCCAGTGGGGCCACTTGGAAGAAAGTCATAGAGGATTTTACCAAAGATAGTAAGAGTAACAACCAGTATTTTTTTTTTTTTAATAGTAGTCTTGATGCTCAGTGAGGGGTTTGAACCCACAATCCTAAGATCAAGACCTGAGATCCAAAGTTGGATCCTTAACGGACTGAGCCCCCAGGTTGCCCCAACAACCAGTATTTTTATTCACACCGACTATAGCTGGCCCCTGGACTGAACGCTTCCCATGCATCTACACAGATCTCTCCCTGTTTAGGCCCGGAACACATGGACACACCAGGCCTGGGACCTTATCCAATTACCTCTAAAGCCTAGAACAACATAGCCCTGAAACCATGTCTTTCTTTTTCTGAATCCTCTGTTTTGACTCAAGAGGAAGGAACCAGAAGCCTTCAGAAACCCCAAAGGTTAACACGACCTTGCTTGGCTTCTCTCCATGCAGCAGCGCTTCTAAGAAATAGCACTAGGGGGTTCCCCAGATGAACCCTGGAGACACGTCAGGGCCTCCCCAGTCCTTTCTTGGCCAAAGGTCTGCTGTGCCTTCACAACATCCTGACAATTCTTGTTTCTCTTTCACTTTCTGAGAAGTGAGGGGAAAACACCCAAACAAACAGAAAACAGAAATCCAGCTAAGCCACATGCCCATGACTTGAATGCTGAGGGTTCATCATATACTGTTTTTTTTTTTTTAAGATGTTATTCATTTATTTGTCAGAGAAAGAGAGAAAGCATACAAGCAGGCGGAGTGGGAGAGAGAAGCGGGCTCCCTGCCAAGCAAGGAGCCTGGTGCGGGGCTCAATCCCAGGACCCTGGGATCATGACCTGAGCCGGAGGCAGTGGCTTAACCAACTGAGCCACTCAGGCGTCCCTGCTTTTTTTTTTTTTTTTGTATTGTTTTGTTTTTTAATTTTTATTTATTTATTTGACACAGAGAGAGATCACTAGTAGGCAGAGAGGCAGGCAGAGACAGGGAAGCAGGCTCCCTGCTGAGCAGAAAACCCAAAGTGGGGCTCATTCCCAGGACCTTGAGATCATGACCTGAGCCGAAGGCAGAGGTTTAACCCACTGAGCCACTCAGGCGCCCCAATATGCTGTTTAATAAAGGAAAACAAACAATATAATAACCCTGGACCCTGGCCAAGCTAATAGACTTCCCGACCAGGGATCCCACTCAAGGGCAGTCACTTGGCTTTACTGGGGCAGATCTCTGTTCACACCGGGCAGCTTCCAGACATCTTCCTTCTTATGATCTGGACATGCACTTATGTTGTGGGAAAGACCTGAAAAGCTTCTCCCTCCAAGTCAGGTGCCTAGGACAGGCCCTTTCCAAAAGAAGTTCTGTTTCTGTGGAAAACACCAAGGTCTTGAAAAGAGCCAGAGTTAAGAGAAGGGAGTCTTTCTGGGCCTACTGTTGCTAGGAGCCCAGCTACCGGATTCGTTGCAAAGAGATCATCTTCAGTTCTGAGACAGGGATTTCTCCCCTCCTGTGAAGTGGGAAGGAGGGCTTGGGCTCTGGTTTCTGCCAGATCTGGGTCCTTGCCCACCTTCCCCTCACCCTGCAGCACTGGAGGGCAGGACCCCTCACTGAGCCTTCCACACAGTCAGCCCTTACAGGCCTGCCAGAAAGTTAAATTCTTCAAAGGAAAAAAACACCACATGTTTGTAGGAGCATGAACTCCTCTACAGTGTCTCTTCATCTTCACTGGTTTCAGAATATATGGAACTGTAGGCACCCGAAACCCTCAGCCTCTGCTTAGCCATCCAAACAGTAGTGTCTCCACAAGCCTCCCCCAGCCCCGGTTCAGTTAAAAATAACAAAAAGACACATCTTGACAGGTACTGGGTTGGTTTGCTGAAACTGCCCAGCATGAACAATTACAAAGAAGATTAACACAGGAAGCCTGATAGTCAGCTCTGAAACATCTTCAGGGAAACCTAAACTGATATTTTGAAGCTTCTGCTTCCTAGGCCAGCTAATAAGAATGTATCTTTCACTTCCTCTTTTCTCCAGAAGCTGTCAAGCATCCTGGGGCTCGTTTGCTCTTGTCAGCTTGTTTGCTGGAAAGAAGCCCATATACTCTTGGATGGAAAACTCAAGTTGGCAAGCAACAGCTCTCTGAAGCTAGAGGGCTCTGCCAACACTCTTATCCACAGAAGAATGCACCAGTGCTACTGAGCGGGGAGAGGAAGAGCCAGGGGGCTGGGGAAGGAGCAGAGTCAGCAGCCAAGATGGCACTTCCACACCACTTACCTGGTCATAGGCTGGCCTGTAGCTGATGCTGAGCACTGGTTTCCCACACTGGCTCATGAGGGCTTTCTCGGTTTCAACCTTCTCTTGTGAAATGGGTTGTACATCCACACAACATTCAGGATATTCCGAATAGAAAGTCTCATATCCTCCTGCAAGGAAAAAAAAAAAAAAAAAAAAGGAAGATAGATGTTAAACACTGATTGCTCAGCTTTTAGAAAATGTCCAGAATTAATCAATACCCTAAGTGGGGAAGAGTCAAGAATATCAAGCTAACATAGATTCTGATCTTATAAAAAAAAAAATTAAGCCAAACCAACTAATAGCTTTAGAACAGAAATGGGCTATACAGACACAAACACACTCTCTCTTTTCTAAAAAGTTATAGTTCAGAGAGGCAATGATTAACTTTTTATGTCTATCAGAAGCAGCTGAAAGGAAAGCTATTTGGCATCTGGAAAATATTAACCAAATCCCTCCAGAAAACAAAAGCTATTTTCACTCCTTGGTCTAAAATGCAGGTGTGATTATGAAGAATTTCATTCATTTGCAAGAAGAGACTCCTGAATTGGTCTATTTCATCCCTAGCCCATTAGCTCTGAATTGGATTATAGATGGAACCGCTCTATTCGTAAGAGAATGGAGGCTAATAGGAGGTTTAAACTAGGTGCAATAAAACAGCCCTGCCCTTTCTCACTCCCAAGGTGCTAAAAAACACTGCTGACAATCCTCTCTATAGGTCCAATTTTGAGTAATCAATCTAGTTAATTACCTTCTAAACCAAACTGGACGCACAAGGCTTTAGAACTTAATTCTCAGTCCCAATTAAGTAAAAACTGTTTCTCTCCCCTTCAAGACCACCTAACCCTTCCTTTCTATCTTCCTCAACTTCCCTTCCTGATCTTCCTGCCCTACGACAATCCCTGAAATGATAACTACCAGCAGGTATGACTGTAAAAATCCTTACTATTCAACTTCTTCAGATGGGTCACTTAAGGTAAAAACTACTCTATGACTGGGTCACAGAAACTTGGTCATCTTAAAGAAGTCTCAGGTCCAGCACTCAGCAGTAAAGAACCAAATGAAAAACATGCCAAGTGCTGCCAGGTGAACAGGCCAGCCTCACTTGGAGAAACTCTCACTCTCAATCCAGAAGGACCTAAGGGACTTCCGGGAGCCTCCAGAAAACCCACTTCTATTTTTCTCTGACCCAGAGAATTCACTTAGGGTCAAACCATCAACTATTTTTTTTTTTTTAAGATTTTATTTATTTATTTGACAGAGAGAGATCACAAGTAGGCAGAGAGGCAGGCAGAGAGAGAGAGAGAGAGAGAGGAAGCAGGCTCCTCGCTGAGCAGAGAGACTGGATGCGGGACTCGATCCCAGGACCTGAGATCATGACCTGAGCCGAAGGCAGCGGCTTAGACCACTGAGCCACCCAGGCGCCCCTCAAACCATCAATTAAATATGCATTCTGAGCCCATGTATTTTCCACAAAGTCCCCTCTTTCTTTTGTCTCTTGGCGTTTTGATAGCCCACAGAGGAGCACATGGTGGCCTTAAGCCCCTGTGGTAGACAAATGGTTAATGGATAACATGGCGGTCTCCAGCTCCCTCCCAGAAGCTGCAGCCAATTCCTAGAATGAGTCATCTTGCCATTACTGCTTCCTCCCCGCTTGCTGGAACTGCCCCCGCCCCCATTGAGTACACTCAAATCTCCTCTGTGGTCACTTCAACAAAAAGCCCATTGGGCCTCCCCAGATGAGCTTCTGGTCCTCCTGGTCATGATAAACAGACCACATGCCAGAGAGTAATGGAGGGAGGTGATGGTGTTCGTGGCTTAGTTTCCTGCTGGCCTCCCCCCTCCCCACCACTGTAGCACCTGGACCCTTACCCTCCTAGGATACAGACTGAAGGTCAGACTTAGTGACCCACAGCTTCATTAGAAGAAGCGACCTTAAAGTAAATCACTTCCTGTGCCTAGGCCTCCAAAGTTCTCGATTCCAGGAGACAATGACGGGAATGGGAATCTGGCTTAAGAGTGGCCCATGCCCTCCCAAACGTTCCCAAGAATGAGGCTTGGCAAAGACAAGCCTTCAGGCCGCTCTATCTCTTGTCTTTAAATAGCACACTTAAAAGAGATGGCTGTCAGGACAGACAGGAGGTGCGGTGTGGGCCGGGTCCTGCCTGCCTGTTGACAAAACAAGGCAGGCGGACAAAGCAGCTCAGTGTAGTAGAGGGACAGATAAACGCGGGCCTATCTCTTCAAGCTGGGGTCAGGAGTCCTTCGGATTAGACGGTCTCTTTCACCCACTCTTCCCTGAGAGGCAGGGAGAGACAGACCATTCTCTTGAGTTTCAAGAGCTGTGGCCCTTTTTCTTGCTGCTTCAGCCCTCTTCAGAGTGACTGGGCTTTTGATCACCGTTGCATGACCAGGGGAGCAGAGAAGTTGCAAGAACACTGTATTTAAATACACACTGACAATGCCATCCGGTCCCCATGCCATTTCAGTGTTATGTTTGGGGAGGGGGAAGAGAATAAGGGGGGTGGGGGGAGAATAAAGGGAAGTATAAAAGGCATTGTCCCCAAGATCTGAAATGCCACTAGATTAAAACCTGAATTTGTATCTGGACAGGAGGCAGTAAGGAAATCAAAATTTTCTTGGACAACAATTTAACCTTCGTTGTGTTGTAAACGGTTAAGCATCCCGCAATTCCTATTGAGATTTAAAATGCACACAACTGGGCGCCTGGGTGGCTCAGTGGGTTGAGCCGCTGCCTTCGGCTCAGGTCATGATCTCGGGGTCCTGGGATCGAGTCCCGCATCGGGCTCTCTGCTCAGCGGGGAGCCTGCTTCCCTCTCTCTCTCTCGCTCTCTCTGCCTGCCTCTCCATCTACTTGTGATCTCTCTCTCTGTCAAATAAATAATAAATAAAATCTTAAAAAAAAAAAAAAAAAAAAAAAAAAATAAAATGCACACAACTATCAACCTGCCAATTCTCTGAATCCTACTGAAAGATAGTGCACATGCAAAGCATTTGAACAAAAATATACCCTACCACATTGCCTTAAATAATGAGGTTGAAAGCAACCTACTGGCTACCAACAGGGGACCAGTTTAAAAAGTGAAGGGCGCCTTACTCGGTAGGTTAAGCGTCTGCCTTTGGGTCATGATCCCAGCGTTCTGGGATCAAGCCCTGGGCCCTGCGCCGGGCTCCTGGCTCCCTGTTTTCCCTCCCCTTGCTCCTCATGTTGCATGCATTCTCTCT
Organism: Mustela lutreola; assembly: GCF_030435805.1. Taxonomy (NCBI): domain Eukaryota; kingdom Metazoa; phylum Chordata; class Mammalia; order Carnivora; family Mustelidae; genus Mustela; species Mustela lutreola. Next base: position 19,294,550 of record NC_081293.1, read on the forward strand.
AATAAATTTTAAAAAATAAAATAAAAAGCAAAACGGACATGTATGTTCTGATAAAGGCAAACCTCCCAAGGTCTAGTTGCGTCCAAGAAGCAAGAATACAAAATATGCAAAATCATTCTATTTTTTAAAGATACTCGGGGAAAATTAACTTGTCTAAAGATGAACAGAAAATATTTGGTGGCTGTCTCTGGAGAGTGGAACTGGATTCAAGGGTGTGAAGAAGACCCACTTTTCATTGTACAGGCTTTGTGCTTTTAAAATTTTTACCTGTGTACGTTACTGTCATTTAAATAAACATTTTAGACACGAATTTCCGAAGATGTGAGTCTACAGAGCCACTTACTTCCTGTGGCAGTAACTTTGCAACAGTCAACATGAAATCACCACCACCCCCCCCCCACCATGGAGAGGAGAGACCTGGGGAGCAGAGGCAGGACCAGGAGGGGTTTCCTGAAATATATCTTTCATACTCCTGGGAAGGCAGTAGCTTTTCCTGTATTCACTGCTAAGAAAGGAGACAAAGGCCACCACCCTGGGCTAAGTGTGAAACGTCTTAAGGAGGGCCTTGCTCCTTCCCAGACAAGCTGAGGCTGGTGGAGAAGATGATCATCTACCGAACAGGAATCAACAGGGAACAGTCTACACGGAGGTGCTAACAGAGGTAGGGGCTCCCTGTGTGATCTCTCCAGGCCCCGCAGGTGTGAAATTCCCCAGGCTGCTTGGTTTTAAAAAGGGCCCTCAGGCTCATTTCTGAACCACATCACTGCTGTATCTCAAGATGTCTGCAACAGGGTTGGCAGGGCCTTGGGGCACAGCTTGGGCGGAACACTCATCTCTGCTCTAAGAACTGAGTTTCTCATACATTGGAGTTTACAAAGGACTCAAATACAAGGCGGGAGTAGTCATAGGAAGTGACCCAGAAATCAATGCTCTGTAATTTGAAAGTCACTCACTGACTACACAGTGAGGGAAGTCAAAGTCCTCTCTCCAGCAGGTGTAATGGACGGACTTGTGGGGCAGCTTCTGGGGCGCCTCAAACCAAAGGCGACGGAACCCCCATCCACCACCACCCTGCTACACCTCTCCTAAATCCCGGGGCGGGCTAGCCGGCCGCCCCCTCCAAACCCGGGCAGATAGCAGGAGGCCAGTCCAGGGAATGATCTGCGGGGGTGGCGTGGGGGAGGGTTTGAGGGAAGGGTTGAAAAGGGTGGGAAGGCTGTCAGCTCCAAATGGAGCTAGAGAAAGGCCTGGGAGGGGAGAAGGAACGGCCGGAGGAAAACAATAAACAGCAGTAAATTGAAGTGGAAAGGAAGGGGAGGGACTCGCCAGGGTCAAAAAGGCAAGAGGGGTCGGTACAGACTGCCTTACACACGTTAATTGTCCGGGCGGGAGGAAAGGGGACGCCGCGGCGCCACGCTCCGGGGGGTCGCGACCTGCTGATCCAGCCAGATCTGCCCATCAGAGAGGCTCAGAGCCCAGGCCCCAGCGAGGGCGGCTAAGCCGGCGCCAGCAAATCCGGGGCCCGCGCCCAAGAAGCGGCGCCCCCGGCTGCGCAACCAACCCTACCCACCACCCAGGCGGGCCGGCCGCCGGGAGCTTTCGAGGAACGCGGGTGGGGAGGGGGAAGCTCCGAGGGCTGGGCTGACACTGGCAGCGCCCTCCCGAGCGCACGTCAAGCCTCGGCGTGCGGACTCCGGCAGGTGGAGACTACCGGGCTCGGGATCGCAGAAGGCGCCCCGCACGGGGAGGGGACCCCAGAGCCCCAGGGGTGGGGGTGGAGGGGTGGTGGCAGGCGCTCGGCGGCCCCGACGCGCTCACCTTTGAGGAAGTAGACCCGCGGGCCGGCGGGCAGGCAGGCCAGCAGCGAGGTGAGCACGACCCGCGCGGCGCTCTCTTCGCGGAGCTTCTGCCAGTGGCGGCTGCCCTGGTCCAGCACCACCACGGCCGCCACGCCGCCGCCGCCCTCCTGCAGCAGCCGCGCGCGCGCCGCCTCGTCGGGCAGCACGTAGCGCGCCGACACCGCGCCGCCGCGGGCCCGCCGCAGCACCACGGAGTTGAGGTTGACGTTGAGCGAGCCGCGCACGCTCGAGGCGGCGAAGGCCAGGTAGGGCCGGCAGTCGAGCACCACGCAGCGCGCCGCCGCCTCCTTGCGGAGCATCTTGCGCAGCTGGCGCCCGTCGAGCGACGTGACCTTCATGCCGCCGCCCAGCGGTGCCGCGCCGCGCGCCCCGCCGGTGCCCACAGCCAGGGTGCCCGCTGGCGAGGCGCGGGAGGGCGGCCCGCGAGGCTGCGGCCCGGCAGACTGACCGAGCGAGCGAGCGAGCGAGCCCGGCGCCGGAGCCGGAGCGGCAGCTCAACTCTTCTTTCCCGCCCCGCACGCTCGGCAGCCGGCCCGGCCACTCGCCGCCCCAGAAGCCGGGGATTCCGCCGGCAGCGCCGCGTTTTATGTGAATGAGTGTGCGGCCTGTGACGTGGCTGCCCATATAAGGCCGAAGATAGGTCTTTCCCCGCCCCTTCGGGCTGTGGCCACGCCCCGGGGAGCCGGAGGCGTGGGGCGGGCGCCGGGCGTTAGTCAGCCGGGGAAGGAGGAAGTGGAAGGCGCCTCCCTCCGCTTTCTGTGGCATTGCGCGGGGACACTCACTCGCGCATCACCGAGGGCTGCCGGTGGGGTGCCACGAGGCCGAGGTGACCCACGCTGTGCGGGAAGAGGAGGAAGCGGAGGAGGCAGGGCCTGGCGCCGCACAATCCGGCTTTGAGTTTCATAGACGTAGGCTCGGAACCCGCAGGGTGGGGGCCGTGCGGGGCACGGAGCCAGGCTGGGCCAAGGGGAGCCCAGGGCCGGTGCCCCACAGATGAGTCGGAAATGGATTTTGGTCTCCACCCAAGTCTTAACGCGTGAAATGAGATGCTAGCTGGGATTTGCTTCAAGGGATGGATTATAGATGACCTCGAGATTGCGTTTGTGTTGGTAACCGCTGGAGTTCAGTAATGGGTACCTTAGAGTGGGTTCATGATACTCTTTTCTCCACTTGTCTGTTTGCTTGACACGGTCCATAATAAAAGTACCTCAAAGTAAAAATGGAGAGAAGAGCCAGCAGTTAATCTCCCCAAATAGATTCTGCTCTCAAAGGATTGACAGTCCTTCTCTCTGTCACACTTCAATAATAATTAGAATAATTGTTTTTTGAGGATCCGTTTTCTGGCCCCTGGAAAATCTGTCACAAGAACCAGCTGCAGCATCAACATGCATCCGTTGATGGAGCTCAGTCCAGGCAACTGTCCAGGTGGCTTCTGGATTTGGGGGATTATCTGTGGATCAAGTCTAATCCCGGGCTGACTGCCCCCGCCAGTCCCCAGCAGCTTCGGGCTTCCCATCCCCAATCTTGGTGAACTGGACACATTCACCCATTCAGCAAGTATTTATTGAGGGTCAGCTTTGTGCCAGGGTCTCTCTACCATCTAACCCATGACCGGACTGGGGAGGAGTCAGCCCAGTGGAAAACAGGCTGCCTCTGCTCGAGTGGGGCTTCTTGTTTACTATAGACATAAGAGAATGAGGTTTTTAGAAGGAAGCAGAAGTCAAATTCTGAAATCAAACACAAACTAGACACTAGATAGTTGCTATTAGGTCACAGCTGCATTCAATTGGAGGCGCCGTCCTGGCCCTGCCCGGGGAGACTTACTAAAGATGGGACATGGGGTTTTTCTTTCTCTTTGGGGCTATTCCTGCCAGCCTTCCGGGCAGATGGCTCATCTTCCAGTGTCACCAGTAACCTCCACCACCAGACAGTTCAGCCAGAGCCACACGTGCCTGGAGCGCCCAGAGAGCCAGGCTCTGTGTTGGGAGCCGGAGACCAAAGTGGGCAGGACCCACTCTCTGCTCGGGTTGCCCCCAGCGCAGAGAGGAGGCTTGGCGCAGCCACTGGCATCTGTAAGTTCCTGCAGTCGGCATGTGAGGAGTGGGGACCTGGAGAAGGCCTCCCAGACCAGGGGAGAGCTGACAGGAACTTCAAAGAATGAACTGAGGTTAGCCAGGCCGTGGAGGGGGAGGGTGGAAGGCATTCCAGGCAGAGCAAACTGATAGAGTTAAAGAAAAACAAAACAAAACAAAATTCCGGCTTGGTGGCTTGGCCTGCACTGGAGCTATGTGGGAGACGAAGCCACTTTTGGCATTTATTAGAAAATTAAGCAGGGTCAGATGGCGGAGGGCCTTGTGAGCCATTTAAGACGTTTGGATCTTATCCTTTGGCTGCAGCAGCACTGGGTCTTGCTCGGTGACTTGGTCAGGTGACACTTGGAACCTCTCTGAGGCAGCACTGTGGAGGATATTTTATTTGAGAGTGGGGGTAGGGGTGGAGACTGGAATCAGGGAGACAGATAGGAGGCTTTTGTGGGTAATCCAGGCCTGAGCTGATAAGGGCCTGCCGGAACTTGGCAGTGATAGCGGCGATTGAAGAGGCCACACAGATGGGAGAAACATTTAGGAAGTAAATTGCCGGAAGGGACGGCCTGGGGAGACAGTAGAGGGTGACGCCAAGGTTTTCAACTGGGGTAATTAGGTGCACGGTGACACCTTTAGATAGGGAACCTACAGGAACAGATCTGGGTGAGTAGCAGCAGCGGAGAGGGGTGTGATGTTCAGACATAATAGGAAGTTAGAGGTGATCATGGACCACTCAAAGGGGTGCCCAGTAAAGGGGGGGGTGACCTGGCAGCCGGTGCAGAAAAGTCATCTGTCAGCCTCTCTTTTCTTGTCCAACAGATCACCAGGTCCCAGGACCCTGCCTTCCTGATTTCTCTTCTGTCGTTCCCTTTCCCTTCCCATCCTGGGGCAGGGCCGGCTTCACGGGTGTCTGACCTGTATTGCTACACAGAGCCTCATGCTTAGTTTAATGCTCCGCTGTCGCTCTCTTGAAATTCTTAATTTTTGGACGAGGAACCCTGCATTTTCTTTTTGTACCAGGTTCCATAAATTATGTAGCTAGTCCCGGCCGTGGCTGTAGTTAAAAGGCTCCATTATCTCCCGTACTGGGCTGTAGTGTCCTGTTTCCCAACCTCCAAGACCTCTCTTTGCTCTCTCCGCACTGTGATCTTTTTTTAAGCGTAGATCTGAGCACACAGCCCACCTGCTCTGCTCAGAAACCCTCAATGACACCTACACACTGTCTGATAAAGTCCAAATTCCTTAGTAGTACACCAAGGTCCTCCTCATTCTGGCCAGTTGGCCATAATCCACCTCTAACCTTCTGTCCTTCCTCCCCAACCCAGGCTCCAGCAGTTGCCTGTCTCCTGAACTCACCCAGCATTTTACCGACTCCACCTTTTCGACAGGACTACAACTCATTCTCTTGTATAGGGACCCTTCACCTTCACGTGCATTTCCAGAGCTGCCATTGCACCTCCCAGAAGCTACGCTTTCATCCCCAACCTGTGAATCAGTTGCCCTCCTGGGGAGTCTCACCTTGGTGCCGTTTCTCCCTCCTCCGACCTGACACGTGAGTGTCATCTGTCCTGCCATTAACCTCCCAGGCCACGCTGAGGGTCTGTGCCACCAGCCGCAACTGTGTCATAACACCCAGCACATGGTGAGAGCTCCAACCACGGGGTCGGGTAGAATTCAGTGGTTGCTGAGACTTGCAGCTGGCTTTTTAGGAAACACCTAGGAAGAAAGTTGGCCACAGCATATCAATCAGAGCCTTAGACCCTGGGTAAAGAGGCAAGATAGGAAGCTGTGGGCACACAGTCCCTAGGGTCAGGAACTGGTCTTCATCGGCTACGGGCCTAGGAGGAAGAGGAGGGTGTCTGAGATTGGAATTATATGAATAATCCTGCCTGTCCACCCTGCTTGCTTTGAATGGGGACAAGGATGGGTCAGGGGGAAAAAGAACTTAAAATTGTGAGTACATGAGGCAGGGCCTCTCCCCCCTGCCAGTTATACTCAGAGGGGGACGAGGAGATTTTTTAGGTTTCTTGGTGCTTGTTTGACCAGTCCTCCTAACCCTGAGGCCCCGGTTCATCGTTGTGATCTGGGATTCTTACCCTTTGGAGGGTCATGGGTGGCTCTTTAAGAAATGTTGTGGGCCTACAGCATTCAGCTTCCAATGTCAGGGATCCTGTGTCCGTCTCTGCTTATCTCAGCCTCAGTAGGAGCTTCTAGGATCCCTCCCAGCCCTGCTTCCCAGGCCCCTGCCCATAAGGTGGGCCCGGTTGGCCAGTGGGGATGGGTCAGAGAGGACCCCAAATTGCCAGGGAGGGACCCAGGGCCAGCCCAGGGATCTCCTCAGAAGGATGAATTTTGTCCCCCTCTTCATGTATTTGTTTCTGATGATGCAGGCAGCACATGCTCATTGTGGAAAATGTAGAACATGCAGGAACATAAAAATGCTGCTTTTTCTTCCTTTTCTTTCTTTTTTTAAAAATTTCTAAAGATTTTATTTATTTATTTGACAGACAGAGATCACAAGTAGGCAGAGAGGCAGGCAGAGAGAGGAAGGGAAGCAGGCTCCCTGCTGAGCAGAGAGCCCAATGCCGGGCTCCATCCCTGGACACTGGGATCATGACCTGAGCTGAAGGCAGAGGCTTCAACCCACTGAGCCACCGAGGCCCCCCTCTTCTTTTTCTTAAGAGCACTGCTCTCTCAGGCTTATCATCCCAAATCAAGCCTGCCAGCCAAATCTGGACCCTAGACTTGCTTCCCAGTCTCTTGCATAAAGAAAAGAGCACTGGACTAGGAGTCAAAGATCTGGCTTCCCATCCAGTCTCTGCTGTGACCAGCTTTTATTTTTTAGTTAATAGTTGTAAGTGCCTTTTGTGTGGGAGGGTGTTTTTCTCCCCATGGACCTCTCTCCCTTGCCCCCAGGTTTCTTGAAATGGGGTCAATACAGTGCTTTCTCATGCGTCCAGACACCACTTGCTGTGTGACTAGTGAGAATCTCTCATCCTCTTTGAGCCATGGTTTCCTCTTTTATAAAACAAGGACATTAGTGTCTGTTTGCTAATGGTGACTGATGATGACAGAGTGTACATAAAGCTGTATGGCATGATGCAAGCAAAAGATATTTGTATGGCCACCGTTGCTAATACTACCCATCGGCAAAGCATTGACTTGTTTACTCGGTCAAATCCTGATGCACTGGTACATTCAGTTTCCTTTTCTGTAAAATGGGAGTGAAAATAGGACTTAGCTCATAGGTTAATATATGTAAAGTACTTAGAACAATGCCTGGCACCTATTAAGAACTCAATAAATGTTAGCTCCTTGAACAGACTGTAGTATTTGTTCGAGCCAAGAAAAGACTTTTCTAACAGCACAGGAAGAAAAGATAGGGGTAGGCAAGGCAGGGAAGAGGAGCTGCCTCATTCCACTGGCAATCAGAGAATTATTAGAAGCCTATGAACTTGTTCTTCGGAAAGTTTACTGAGTGTGGGGAGATATTTAAGAGTAAAAATCCCCCGGCCCACTTATAGTAAGGTAGGAGAGACAAGAAGCTGTTCACATGATAGTTGCAAAATAGGGTGGTTTTGAAAATTTTGAGAAATGAAGACATTTTACAAAAAGAGATGGATGAAGCCCAGAGTATTAGAGCCCCTGAGCCTGGAAGAGGAGTGGAGATTTGATAAATAATGCCACCAATTCTCCCATCACACTCCCAAGTGTGACACATCCTGAAGTTCAAGTCCCTGGTCTGCCTCTTACTGGTTGTGTGACCTTGGGTAAGTTACTCCACCACTCTAAGCCTCAATTCTCTCATTCAGAGAAAAAAAAAAAAAAAAAAAAGAGGGGAGGCATTAATAATAGTACCTACCTCATAGGGCTGATGAGAAGATGAAATAAAGCACATACAAAAAGCCCTTTTCTGTGTGCCTGGAGCATGGTGAAGGTTCCGTGTGAGCCATTATTTTTCTATATGAAAAGTGGTAAGAGGCACTGAAGCACAGAATCTTGGCAGTAAGGAATTTTAATTCTACCTTGAAATTTTCCAGAAAGGAAGCTTACTGCTTCAGGAGACATTTTTGAATGAGGCCAAAAAAGGAAACAAGCATGTTCTGAGATATTATGAAACGCCAGGGATACCCTGAGCACTTAACTTATTCGTACAACCACCCTATGATGTAAGTACTATTGCCTCCATTTTACAGTTGACCCACGTCACAGAACTGAAGCCGACCTCCCTGTATCTTCCACCCTTTGCTTCTAGGTCTGGAGACACACACAGTAGAGGTCTAGATCCTGTTTGAAATATGTGAATAGTCATCTTCTCCCTTCCCTACCATCTCTTTTCTGAGACAATAATGGTTACTTACAATAATGGTTTTCCAGATTCCTAGAAGACTTTTTTTGTTTATTTGCCAGGACTCTTTACTTGTGATGCCCAAATGAAACTAGGGTGCAGGAGAAAATCTCCATTTATTCAAAGTTCCTGGGTTCTACCAAAAAGAAAGAAAGAGAAAGAGTCCCTGGACATGGTTAGAGAAAGGAAGAGATAATGTGGGAGAGCAAACACCTGAAAGCAGAGAGATGCAGTTCTTCCCCCACGGTGGAGGAGCCACAGGCTGTCTCTGAAGGATGGGAGCAGGATTTTTATCCTCCAGTCCAGCCTCACCCTAATGCCTATTCTGTTGTTCAAACTTGGTCTTGATAAAGTGGGGGCATTTTTGAATGCTGTGGGAAGTAGGCTGGAGTGGGAGGAGGTTAGAAGGATCATGGTCTCCCCAGCTTCAATTCTAGATTGTAGCCAGAAAGACAAATGTCTGGTGTGTGCGCGTGCGCGGTGAGTGTGTGCCCTAGAGTGAGCCTTACATTAGTTACACAGTAAGACACCCTGGAGGCAAGGACGATGGGAGAAACCACCCAGACCTGAAATGTCCACAGCCTCTGGGTACAGCTCTGCTTGGAGGCTTATTCCCTCCACTCCCTCCCCCTTCTTCCTCTCCTCCCAACCTCCCTCTCTCCCTCCCTTTCGCTTTTTCCCTCTCCCTTTGTGTCTTGGGGTGTTTGCAGACTCAGACTCCAATCTTTTTCCACCTTCATGGATTTTGTAATATCTGAATACTACCTCCTCTGTCATTCCTGAAATCAACTTTACAGAGACTCATTTAAACGAACAAACAAACAAAAAACCCTTATTCTATCTTAAACAAAAGAAAGGATCTGGGGTTTGATAAATCTAATTCTATTTTTTGTAGTGGAAATTAAAGTACAGGACAATTCAGATGGGGGGTTCTCATCCGCATGCTACCTACAGTCCTCTCTCCTGCTCACGCCTCCCAGTGCTTGGGGAAACAGAAACTGGGTTCTGGAGCAGAGAACACTGGCATCAGACCCAGGCTCTGAAAGTGGCTGGGGTGTATCTTCTGAGCTACAGTTTCCCCTTGAGTCAAGCTGGGATAATTAATAAGTTGTAAAGTAGAAACAAAACAAAAGATGTGAAAGTACCTCAGAAAGCTCTTGGGATCTTCTTTATCATCAGGCATTTCCTTGCTCTTGGAGAGGTGGGGTCTGGAATGCTATCTCCCTGGCCCAGAACTACTGGAAAACTTTACTAAACCTCCAGCCTTCAGAGCAAGGTCTTTGGCCAAGGTGCTGCCTGACCTGCGGTGGAACACGGACACCGTGGGAACCCCTTCCCCTCTTCTCAAACTTGACATGCATGAAATCAGAGGAGCCTGTTGAAATGCAGATTGTCACTGTGGAGCCTGAGAGGCTGCATCTCCAACCAGCTCCCGGGGGTGCTGATGGCTGCTGGCCCACAGACCATACTTTGAGTAGCAAGGTGTTCTAGTACTTAACACCTAGAGGTGTCGAAGCTTAAATTAGGTAATACATCCTGAACATTTAGCCTGGTGCTAACTTCAGGAACTTACCCGATAGAGAGTGGCTCTATTTGACAATAGACAATATTCAGAATTTGGCAATTTGACAAAAATCAATATTATAGTGATTAGTGTGTATGGGGGTGGTGGATGGAGAGCTAACCCCAGGTAGAACAGAAAATGATGAGACTTAATTGCATCTGTGGGGTTTGGAAAGAGCAAGGTACCAGAAGTCAGGTTCAAGTTGTAGCTTTATAACTCATGGCACAGCAGGATATTTTTTGTAGTTTGGGCACATCTCTTAACCTTTCTGAGCCTCAGTTTTTCCTTCCACAGAAGGAAACTGAGATTGAATTAGATAGTGTCTAAGGATTCACTTAGCATTAAATCAAAACTTGGGACCAATAATCCCTGCTCTACCCCTACTACAAAAAGACACTGCTAACAGGCCTGACCTTGGCCATAACCTTGAGCTGCATCTGTTGTAGGGGTGGGCCTGTGCTGAGCTTGCCTTGACTACAGGGAAGATGAATAACTAGAGAACTCAGCCTGGTGCCCTTGGTGCTCCTTGAGCCCTGGGTGACATCACCCCCGGAAGCCTCCGTTCCTTGGCCAGCTTATCTGAAGTCCTCCCTGTTAGGGCGGGATGATTTGCAGCCTAAGTGGGAGCGGGTTTGCTGCATGCCCAGGAAAAGGATGTTAAAAGGACGCACTTTCAACATTATATCCCACTGCTTCACCGCACTGGAGGCAAAGATGATTCATGACCAAACCCCTTGTAAGCATATATCACACCTAGCAGTTGTCTGCCCTTATACATGTCCCTCCAGACTCTGGACTCAAGACCCAGGCAGCTAGACCCCACAAGATACTTGCTTCTTGGTGGAAGAAATAGGCACCCAGCAACTTAATTCCCAAGTGAGAACAGGCCAGCTAAAATGCACGAGTCCTGTGACCTCAAGCACCTTGTCAGTGCTACCCCAGACAGTTTATTAACCCACATGTCTGTGCTGAGACTGTGTGTGTCTCACCATGAGAGACACCTATTGAACACCTGCTGCATGGGTCTGGTTAGGCAAGGTCACCTGAATACCTTATTTAACCTGTGAATTACATTCACAGGGAAGGTGAGTCTGGTATAAATGGGGGCACTCTGGTTCAGAGAAGCTGAGTGACTTGTTCAGGGTCATACAGCAAAGCCTTCAAGTATCATCCCCTGAGCAAAGCCCACCAGGTTGGGCTGACCCCTCCCTTCCCTCTCCTCTGTTACAAACTTGCATCAAAGGCCCTGTCCTTCATGGTTCCATTTGATTATTTACATCTCTCTCTCTCTCCCTCAGTCTAAAGAGCTGCCCTCGCAGCCATAATCTCTAGGCTGTTCCATAGCTGACCCTAGGAAGACACTTTGCCCCATGAATACCTGAAATTCAGCATGGTCCCAGCCCCCTACTGCTCAGCTCTGGGCTGAGTGGGGAAGGAAAAGGAGCTCAAGACTTCAACTGCTGACTTTAGGGGCCTACCATTGGTTGTTACAGACCCGACCCTGAAAGAGAAAGGTCCACAAGTCAGGCTGGGCTTGGTTGTAGATTCAGGGAGGGGTGGGGGTGAAAATCAGGGGGAGAGGAGGTGGTTGAGGGCCCAAGCAGTCAGGGCAGGTGGGGAAAGGTGTAAGAAGGGAAAACCAGGGAGCAGTTACTCAGGCAGAGAGGAGAAAGGCTCTGTAGCTGAAGGAGACAGGAGGCAGCATGGGAGTGGGAGGGGGAGGCAGCCAGGTGATCTCCAGGGGGATCGCCCTGGTCGGGGGCAGGGGAGTTCTGGGACCCGAGAGAAGGTGGGGGAGGCTAGGTCCAGGAACTAATCCCTGCTTCGCGCAAGCAGGCGTTCTGTATATGGAGTCGAAAAATGTTTATTACCCTTTGACCTAGTAATTCCACTTCTGGGAAATGATCTTAAGGAAAATCTCCAAAATCCGGGGGAGGTAAAGCTATATTCACAACAGTGTTCATCACAAAGCTATTTATAAGAAGGTAAAAATGGAAGCAGCCAAAACATTTCTCTTGAGAATGGCAAAGAAATCAGTATATCCAGCAGCCATTAAATGTGATGTTTCAAGGCCTCTGAATAACATTCAGAATCAATTATGTTAAAATGTTAAGGGAAATGGCAGGTTACACATAATAACAATAGCCGCCTTTATTGAGCGCTATTTCCTAAAGCCACTTCCTAGGTGCTTTCCCTATTTGGCCTCATTTAATCAATACAACAGCCCTGATTGTTGTGTGTGTGTGGGGGGCAGTTACTCCCAGGGAACAGATTTGGAAACTGAGGCTCACACAGGTGGGAAGGGGATTGGCACCCTGGTCCAGCTCCGGTGTGTGCTGACCGCCACCTTATATGACACAACCACATCTGGCAAGGAGACCGGAGAGAAATTTATGGAACCCTATAACCGTTCTTTGTCAGAGTGGGGGGTGGGGGAGGGGTGATCCCCCCACCCCCCACTTTTCTGTATTTTCCAAATTTTTCCCCACGAAGTTGTGGTACCCTTTTTGTATCTTTTCTTAATTTTCAGTTCTTTATTCTGCTCATCATTTTGCCAGTCATTCCCCACCAATCCCCCACGGCCATTTACCCGTAGGCCTCAGTGATTTCGTCATCTCGTGGATATCTTTATTCTTGGCGGGGGTGGGGGGGTGGGGGGGGCGCCTTGGGTGATCCCACAGTACAGAGTTGGCATGATTTATTTACCTAGGTCTCCTATTGAAGGACATTTTCCCCTACACCCCTTTGGACAGAGGGTTGCATTTGCTTCAAGAACAGATTGAGAAAAAAGGACTTCCAGGCAGCTCCATGTGTGGTTCCGGCAGCCTGGGGTTAGTGCTCCAGATTCCGGGACCGTCCTTGTTGGTAAGCAGCCGGCTGGAGTGACTGGGTCTATTTCAAGGATCAGTTTCTCTGGACTCTAAGGTTTCCGGCAATCATATCCCTACTCCCCATACTGGCCTTGGGGCAGCTCCATCAACCGACCCTCCTTGGCAGGTGTGGGGCTTTTCTCTTTGGGAGAAGTCACAGATTAGGATCCCCCGCTCTTGATTCCTATTGGCAGGCAGCTAATTCTGTTTAGCTGTGGGCAAATCCTCTTCCGGAAGAGTCGGAAGTCGGTTACTCCAACGCCCGTGGGCCACCAGGATGCAGAACTGACTCTCCTTCATTCAGTGCCACCAACTTCCCTGGAGGTTTGTTACAGCAAATATAGTTTGAAAAACCAGAACCGAGCCAGTTCCTTAGATCAGCCGTGCAGCCTGCAGCCAGCGTTGTCTGGGTCCTGGGCTCTGTGCTTCACTTACACAGAGTAAGGAGGAGCTGGAGTTGCAAGGTTTCAAGCAGCTGCAGCCTTCGCTGTGATTCTTCCAGGCCTTAGAAAGACACAGCACTTCGTACTCACCGTGCGCTCCTGGGTGAGTCATTAACTCCTCTGAGCGTCAGTTTCTCATCTTTAAGATGGAGGTAGTGAGACCCACCTGGTAGGGCTGTGCGGATGACATGAACTAAACTGCCGGGAGCTGGGCACCTACCAAGCTGGTTATGCCTGGAAGCTGAGCGGGGAATCATGCTTCTCCTCCTTAAGGATCAGAAGAATGGAAGCCCTTGGCTCCCTTAGCCCGGTTTCCAGGGGTTTCCCTGGGGCTGCTCAGGAGAGAGAGCTTGTCTCTGAGAATTTCTCATCAAGGCAGGGAAGCCTACTCGTTTCTCAGCTAAGGCAAAGGTACTCTGAACCACTTAAGCTAAAAGCAAAAGCAGCAACAACCAAACATCCCTTCCAAAGACATCTTTGGATCTCGTTAAGAGCCCGAGTGCATACAGCTGCTGTCTGGCCAGCACATCGCACACACCACGCCCTGCTTCAGCCTTAGCTTGTCTTCCTGACATCCCTTCATCCCAAGCCCTAGAAGCCAGCCCACCAGCCTAAAGTTCCCGGGGTGGGGTGTGGGGGCATCACCTTAGTAAAGTGGAAAGGTCTGGACCAAAATGTGTTGTTAGATAGTGAAAAAACCAAGTGGAACAAAGAGTCTGGTGCTAGTCCTGTAGAAAAAAGGGAAACCCGCTTACCCAGACAGGTTTGTGTGTTTGTATACCATAGACCTCTTCACGCACTTACCTGCATTGTGCTGGTATAAAACTTATCAGCTAACAACAGTTCCTTCTGGGGAGCGCAGTGGGCTCTCCCTGCTTACTCCTTACCTTTCTGGTAATGAATACATCTTTTGAGAGCGGCATTATCTTAGTGGTTAGGAAAGAGGGGACACTGGAGTCAGACCATGCTATATGGCTTCATACTCAGATCTGTGTGAGTAGCACAGACAACCTTGCAGGGGTGTTAGAGGGTTAAGCAAGAAGATGCTTAGCACAAAGCCTGGAATTCAGGAAGCACTCAGAAAAGGTCAGCTGGTATTATTATTTGTATAACTTGTGTGTGCATACATATAATATATATGTATATGCATATATACATATCAATATTTATATATATGTGGCTTGGGCCCAAGGGCAGGGATATTATGAGGCTCCACGTGCCTTTCTGTGACCTGTACAGCCATAAAAACAGAGGCGAGAAAAAAAAGAGAACGTCTGCTTGTTAATAGCCAGCTCTGAAAGCCCGTGCCCCATGTGATCTTCTCTGTCTTCAAAAGTGGACAGTTGAAAGAAACACTGAGGCAGGAAAGGGTAAAATGCTTTCAGGCCCAGCACATAGTCCCCCCTCCCGGCAGTGCCCCATGGGTTAGATGGCGAGAGAGCTGGAAAAGTGACCCGGGTTGGTCCTGTCTCTTGAGCCAGGAGCTTCTGCTGTAGGAAGGAACCAGAGCTGTCGCATTCATTCATTTGTTCAGTGACTATATGCTGAGTGCTGCGGTGTGACAGTCACAGATCTGAGCCCAGGGATGCAGCAGTGGGCAGAGAAGACCTAAACAAAACAGCCAAGAAACAAATGAAATCTCATAATCAGAGGGCTACATTTTCCTGGAGGTTGGTAGACAACTAAGCAAAATGAGTAAGGCTTGTGGTATGTGGGATGGCAATAAATGAAATGCCATGGAAAAAAATTAGCAAAGAAGAGTTCTAGGGATTATTGGGATGGTTGCGGCTTTTTTAAAAAAAGATTTTATTTATTTATTTGACACAGAGAGAGAGATCACAAGTAGGCAGAGAGGGAGGCAGAGAGAGAGAGGAGGAAGCAGGCTCCCTGCTGAGCAGAGAGCCCAGATGTGGGGCTCCATCCCAGGACCCTGAGATCATGATCTGAGCTGAAGGCGGAGGCTTAACCCACTGAGCTACCCAGGCGTCCCGATGGTTATAATTTTAAATAAGGAAGGAAGGTCTCCTAGAGCAGATAACATTGAGTGAAGACCTGGAAGTGCAGGAGAGAGCTCTGCACTATCCAGGCAGGGGTGGGGGTGGGGGTGGAGAAGAGCAAATAAATGCAAAGACCTTGAGCGAGGAGCAAGGAGAACAGAGCAAAGAGGGCCGTGGGGCTGGAATGGAGTAGTGGAGACAGTGGGCCTCCACAGGGGGTGATTTTGCTTCCTGAGTTGCCCCCAGGGGACAGCTGGCAGCGTCTGGAGAACTTCCTTGTTGTCACAACTGTAGTGGGGTGCTACTAGTGTCCAGGGACGCTGTCCAACATCCCCTAGTGCATGGGGCAGCCTCCCCTGCTCCTCAAAGAATTATCCAGCCCCAAACATTGCTAGGACCAGTTTTGAGAAATCCTTGTCTTAATGAGTTGCAGGAGATCATGTCCAAGAAATAAGAAGCAGAGGATTAGCGGATGGGGGTAGGGAGGGCGATCATCTAGAGCCTTATGGGCCTATAAAGACTTGACTCTAAGCCAGATGGGAAGCCATTGGTTGTAGCTTTAACATAAGGACCATGTGTAGCCAAGGGTCTTTGATCTTGGTTCCAGGTGCTGGTTGCCTTTGGCTTCCTGGCTGTGGCCAGCCCTCGGGGCTGGAGAGTAGAAATCAGAGAATCTCCAGTCATTAAAGAAGACTGGATCAGCATGTAAAATCCCAGCTTTGCTAGGAAGTTGTTCATCTGGATTATAGACGAAGAGCCCAGCCTTAGTTGCTAGCTGCTCTGAGAAGTCCTGACTTCAACCAGGAAGGGAGACTTTCGGTTCACCAAGCAGTTAGGCTGGTGGTAGGGCAAGGCCAGTGTCTGCATGGAAACCTTGCCTTCCAAAATGTTTAATGTGCTGAGGGATAGGGGAGGGGAGAAAGATTCACCGCCTCCATTGATATGTGGAACGTTCATGCAGGCCCTGCTGAGTGCACACTGCTTGCTGGGAGCTGACGTTCGAACGATGAATGCACACGTGTGTGAGGGAGGGGTTTGGGCTGGGAGATGATGTACCCAGACCCTGCAGCATGGCGAGATACTCTCAGTCACAGATAGTGTGGACCTGGCAAGAGGACCAGGCTCAGCCTTGGGTGTGAGCGGGACAGGAAAGGTGGTGTCTAGGCCTTGGAAGACACAGGACCTCAGGAGGTGCGATTATGGGGGACATGCACCCCAAGCAGCGGGCAGAGTGAGCCCGTGTTGTCAGAAACTCCATTCTCATTAGATTTCTAGGGCTCATCCTTGTAGATTCTTATGTGGGTCTCCTCAGGTCCCACGGCCTGCATTTTACCCAGTGCCCGGGAATCTGCCGTCCAGGTAGCTCCCCAACGCCTGCACATTGAAAGGCAAGGTTAAGGCATCCAGCCTCCAAGAGAAAGGCACCCAAATGCTGCTGCCTCGATAAAACCCGAGGAGTCTGGACTGCTGAGCACGGCCTGGGCAAGTGTTCCCAGGCTTGAGTGGCCTCAACATCACTGCGGGGGGGTGGTGTGAAATGGCAGATTTCTGGATCCTGTCACAGACCCTTTGCCTCACTGAGTCTCCTAGACAAGTCCCCCCCCCATCTCAAAAACATGAAGATAGTCCCACCCTGTGTCCCATCTACTTAATTTAATAACAATGGCTGCCTTTTACTGAACACCTACTGAGTGCAGTGCTCTGTGCTGAGCACTTGACATTTATTATCTGCCTTCAAGCCTCACAAAAACCTGGGGAAGGAGGCAAAATTCTGATAGGGAAATGGAGGCCCAACAGTCAGGGCAGAAGTGGGAGCAGATATAGCATAGGCTTGCCTGACCCCAACCCTGAGCCCTTCACTTCTTGGCACTGTGTCCCTCCTGATGCCAAGCAAGACATATCTGGTGGTAGTTTCCACGGCTAGATTACAAACTAAATGGAAGACAGAAATGTCTTCAATTAATGGGGTTAGCCTTCTCAGACAGAGCTAAGAGAGCTTTCTCTGGACTGTTCTCCTGGCTGCAGACCCCCAGCCTCCTCAAAAAGCATCTCCTCCTTTCTCTTCCCAGGTGGAGTCAGGCCTCTGTAGGCTCCCGGGGATCTCTGCTGTGCAGCACTTGTCAGAAGGGTCTTGGATCTGAGTTCTCAGCCTTCCCTTCCTTCTGACGCCTTCGTCCTGGGAACTCCTGCAAGGAGTGAGACTGGTTTCTGCCCATCTCTCCTGGGAAGCAGCACCAAGTAGGCTCAGTGAATTCAAGGGGAGCTCATGGATAGCACTGAAATTCTAGATTTCTGCAGATATAAACCAAGGACTAGCTTTTCTTCTTCCTTATTATTATGTATTTTTTAAAAGATTTTGTTTTTTAAGTAATCTCTATTTCCAACACGGGGCTTGAATTCAACCCTGAGATTAAGAGCTGCACACTCTGCTGACTGAGCCAGTCAGGCACTCTTTCTTTAAATAGCATCTGTTTTTATTTGATTTATTAGGCACCTACTATGTTCTAGACCCTTGCTCAGGTACTAGGAATTCATTAGTAAACAGGATAAATGAGTTCCCTGCTGTCATGGACCTTCTCGGAAGTGGGGAAGACAGGAAATGCGTGAATACACCCAGCAAAGCCAGCCTCTGTGGTCGGGGTTGGAGAGAAGAAAGAGCAATCAGAGCAGGAGCCAGACCGGTCTTTCTGAAGAGCTGGCGTTTGAGCTGATGATGGGATGATTAAAATGAGCCAGCCATGTATGAATCAGGGAAAGAACATTCTAGGTCCAAAGGCCGGCCTGTCTGAGTATTCACGGATGCTCCTATAGATGGAATTCTGTGGGCAAGAGAGAGAGATAAAATAGAACTTGGTTGGAAGTTCGAAATGGGTCTTACTGGGCTAAAAGCACATTGTCAGCAGGACCATGTTCCTTCTGAAATCTCTAGGGGAGAAGCCATGTCCTTACCTTCTCCAGCTCCTAGAGCCTGCGTGCCTCCCTTGATTCATGGCTCCCTTCCTCCATCTTCAAAGCCAGCCATGGGGGCTCAGTCTTCCTTACACTGAGTCACTCTGACTCTCCAGCTCCCTCTTTCACTTAAAGGCCCCCTGTGTTAACATTGGGTTCAGGATAACCTTCTCACCTCCAAATTCTTGACTTTGTCATATCTGCAAAGCTCTTTTTGCCATTAAAGTCACATAGTCACAATCTCCATTTTTAGAGGGGCTTTATTCTGCCACCACCAACATGAACACAATGGAACTCTTGATTCTGTCCCCTGAACATGCTCTTCCTCTGTCTCCCCATCTCCGAATATGGCACCCCGATTATCTACCCCAAACCTGGGGTCCTCCTTGATTCTTCTTTCCCTCGTGTCTCAGCCCTGCCACAGCCAATGCGTCCAGAAGTCATGTCTGTCCACTTCTCTCTGCTTCCTCTCCTTCTACTGGTTCAAGCCACACCGACCCCCACCCAGACCCTGACAGAGGCGTCCTAGCTGATCTCTGCTTCTGCCCTATCCTCCCTACAGTCCATGCTTGAAACAGCAGGTGATCTTTCGTTGTCACCCTGCTTAAAACCCTCCAGTGGCTTCCCATCTCACAGTTAAATCCAGTTATTTTCACCAGGCGCTGTGTAATCTGAGAAGCTCCCAGATTATCTCCTACCTCTGCTTCTTGACTACTAAGGTAAGACATGAGGTGGGACTATTTGAGACTACTCCCACCCCAAACAGCAATGATGTTTCCTGTTAATTGATTCCCCTCCTTTGCCTGAGTTAAGCATTTAACTCTAAAACAACCCAAGAGAAGCAGGTCAGGATTGGATTCCAACAATGATTTAACTTGGAATAACGTTACCACTAATAACTGTCCTGCTCCTCTATCCCAGAACTCCATACCTTTCCTGAAGATCCTAGTCAAGGTGCTGGGAACTGTAGGGACAGTACCTGATACACCAGGGCCTTAGCATTGGCCGCTAGGACTGAGGCTCTAGGAAGAATATCCAAGCCTTCAGGAGACCTTGTCTTAGGTGATTTCAACAACAAGGAAGGTGGGTACTGATGAACTCTCTTACAGGAAGCCCTCCCTGATTGCTTCAGCTCACCAGAGCTCCATCTTTCTCTCCACATTCATGGTTTGTTTCATTTACTTCCCAGCAGGCTTTGCAGAAGCCATTATTGTTTCACATGTACATTTCACCCGTAACACGGGAGCTCTTTTTGAAGGAAAGAGATTTTTATTTGGCTTTATATGCTGAATCCTGAGTACCTAAAAAGAGCTTGGCACATGGTAGCCACAAGAAGTATTGGTTGGATGACTAGATCCTTCTAGCCACCTATGGACACTGGAGTTGGTCAGGGCCAGGCCTGGTCCTGGCTTCCAGGGATTTGCAGAAGTGATCCGTATAAATGCTTGCCCTCTGAGTTTACAGGGGAGACAGACATATTCAATGCACACAGCCAAAGAAAGGAGGAGGCCATGAGCAGCGGGGCTGGACCTGCTTGTTGGAAGGGGGAGGCTACAGATGGAAGATAGCGAGGCAATTGTTGCGGAGTCCCTGGTGGGGCAGGTGGCCTCGGGGAACGGAGAGCCTCCACTGGGCAAAAGTTAGGAGCACAGGCTCTAGAGCCCAACTGTGTGAAGTGAATCCCCCTCCAGCGGGCACTCGCTGTGTGATCTTGCCCAGTTATTTAATCTTGAGAAAAATGCAGCTTTCAAAACCCACTGCAGAGATTTTGATCTAGCAGGTCCAGGCTGGCTGGGAGCCTGTGCTTTTTGTTTGGTTTAGTTTAGTTCTGTTTTTTACAAGCATCTCATGATTTATTAGACATGGCGCATGGACTACACCTGGAAAAACAGTGGCTTGCAGGGAGAGAAGGTCAAGCTGGTCAGCAGACTGGAGGGTCAGACTTTCATCTCAATGACCTTCATCAGTCTGAAATCATAAATTGTCCTTCAGAGTTAGACATGGTACCACCTACTAGGCGCTATAGAGAAGGCTTCAGGACAGCGGCCAAGGAGGGTATCCAGCAGGTCTTGTCTCCCCAGATCAGCCTAGGACAATCCCCAAGGTCAGATACGGAGGCAGTCTGCGAATGCGCATTGATAGACCAACGGATTTTCTTGCTAATCCCCAGCTGGCTCGCCTGAACCCCATACAGCAGTTCTGTAGGGACCACATGAACTCCAGCGAGGGCCAGGTTGGTATGGGGGGATCAGGAGGAGAGTGCCCAGCTCTGCTGTCTTCATTGCTTGGTTTGAACCAGGACTTCACAGCCAGAAACCCTGAGGAGCCAGATGCAAATAAGCCCCTGGGAGATGTGAGGGAACCTCTCCGAGCCTTGGCTGAAAGGTAAGGTCTGAGCGTTATCAGGACATTCTTCCTTTATTCATTTCACAAACATGCAAGCATCTGTCATCTGCCGTGGTAGCCTAGAGATAGAGGGGGTAAAACAGGTGTCTGTCCATGGTGAGGTTGTATTCCAGAGGGGAATTAGATAAAAACAAATAAAACATATACATTTAAATCAGAGGATAATAATGATAGGAAGACCATAAAAGAGGGTAATAGGACAGAGGGCGTGGGGGGTTGGGGGAGGTTCCTTTTTTAGTTAGGGCAATTGGAGAAGGCTTCTGTGGGGAGGTGACATTTATCCTAAGTCTGGGTGATGCGGAGCCAACCATGAGTCCGAGGGAAGCATATTTCAAATATAGGGTACAGCATGTGCAAAGGCCCTGAGCTGGGGAAGTGCTTCAGATGTAATAGAGTCCTCAACAAGGGGTCATTGAGCAGCTGTCCATCCCGTCCAAGGCCCACAGCTCTCGTCTTACAGACTCTGTAAGTTATGACATCAAGGCTATAACTATGGCAAACACTGATGCAGAAACTCGTGCCAAACATAACCTCTTCTCCTCTGAGCCTCACGATCACTCCTCAGATAGGTACAACTACTGTATTTGTGGCATTTTACAGAGACTCACAGTGAAGCAAATCGTTCAGGTCACTTACTTGTCAAATGGAAGAATGGGGATTCAAATCCAGGGCAAACGCTACAGCCCTAGACTCATAATGGATGTGTGGCATTGTCGATCTCTCTAAAGCAGGAACTCCTGGGCCTGGGGGTCCCTGCCTCTCCTCAGGCCATTCCAGTGGTCCCGGGGTCTGCTGGGCA
This sequence comes from Mustela lutreola, assembly GCF_030435805.1. NCBI lineage: Eukaryota > Metazoa > Chordata > Mammalia > Carnivora > Mustelidae > Mustela > Mustela lutreola. The sequence goes on from NC_081293.1 coordinate 19,315,869, forward strand.
CTGGTCGCCATGCTGAGTCAGCCCTCTGTCACATGACTAGCTAAGAGGTATAGTCTGGGGGTGGTGAGGCAAATTGGCCCAGCTGGCAACCATCCTTCGAGGCAACTCCTTCTAGAAGGAAGAGCTGTGTTCTCCTCCCGCCCTGCCCCTGCCATGGCCCCAGACGTCCCCTTGAGTCAGCCCGAGGCTTGTGTGGGGGCGTCCTCCGGGCTTCTGTGACATCCTGTGTTCTGCCTTCTGCGAACCGACTTTCCATTCCCAGGGAATCCCTCCCATAAGGGTTTGTTTTTACACTCTGGAGCTGACCAACCCACAGAACAATTAAAATGGCTCCCCCAGGGTCACCCAGAGCCACTCCTGCATTACACAGTCAGTCTCCTGCCTCCAGGTTCTGGCAGGCGCTTCCTCGCCTCCCTACCCAGGGCCTTCAGTTCTGCTCCTTCTTCAGCCCACAGTTAGGACCTTCTCTTCCAAGAGCCTCCCTGCTGTCTCCGCTCCTTGAGCTCCTATTACCCTTGCCGTCTGACCCCTGAGAGTGGGCATCGGTTGGGTTTGTCTGTCCAGCATCTTCTCCACTCCTTCCTCTGACGACAGCACACCCTTTTCTCCAGGGAGCTCCCCCATCCCACTCCCCGAGATTAGATGGGGCCTCCAATCACATCATGCTCTTTCTCCTGCCATCATGATTGGCCCAGGGATGGGCATGTGACCCAAAGCAGGCCAATCAGAATCCTTGCCTGGGATTTTAGATGTGGAACACAGGGAGAAAAACCTCTCTGCCTTTCCTTTGGGTTTGCTAACCTGGCATGATGCAAGGGAGGCTGGGATTATCTACATGCGTCTCTTCTTCTCCCCTCACCAGATGGAAGCTACCTGTCTGTGGCGGGAGAAATGAAGCCAGCACGCGGAGAGAAGTGGAGAAAGTAAAGATGTGAGTTGTTCATTATTTGCGTTTCTAGAGTTCCTGGAGCTGACCTGACCTCAATTAATGAGCCAGATTTACTTATCTACTTGTTATTTATTTACTACTTGCTTCTGCTTAAACTAGTTTGAATTTGGTTTTTGGCATTTGCAGCCAAGAGTCCAAACAAGGACAGTCGTTCATTGGGTTTTTTCTTATACTATCCCATACAAAATGTCTTCTTGGTCAGGGGGAGGGTCTATGCTTCTGGCTTCTCATATGGATAGCAATCTCCTTCAGAGGAGAAATTGTTTCTTTCTTTAAAAATGTTTATTGTGGGGGTGCCTGGGTGGCTCAGTGGGTTAAAGCCTCTGCTTTCAGCTCAGGTCATGATCCCAGGGTCTTGGGATGGAGCCCCACATCGGGCTCTCTGCTCAGCAGGGAGCCTGCTTCCTCCTCTCTTTCTCTGCCTGCCTCTCTGCCTACTTGTGATCTCTGTCAAGTAAATAAATAAAATCTTTGAAAAAAAATGTTTACTGTGGGGGCCTCTGGGTGGCTCAGTCAGTTGAGTATCTGGCTCTTGATTTCAGCTCAGGTCATGATCTCAGGGTTGTGGGATCTGTGGGATCTGTGCTTGCGCTTGTGCTCAGTGTGAAATCTGTTTGTCCCTTTCCCTCTGCTCCTTCCCCCCAGCTCTCTCTCTCTCAAATAAATAAATAAGTAAATAAAAGCTTTAAATTTTTTGTGTGTATTTTTTATATAAAAGGACATAGGCAAAAAAATAAAACATAATAATAAAATGATCCCTTGTAACCTGTTATGACTCTTTTCTCAAAGTTGTTTTTTTTAAGAACTAGAACATGACTCAGACATGACCCTGCGTGTGGGTCCCTCCTCATCCATAACCTGTCCTACATTTTATTCTTACTAGAACAATTTTGGGGCACATTTGCATGAACTCCTTAGAAAAAAGCTGGTTAGCTTTGATTGTTTTTAAGCTTTAGAAAAAGTGGTTTCATGTCCATAGTCTTCTGAAACTCATTTTTTTTACACACCAGTTATTTCTAAGATTCATCCATCTTATTGCACATAACTATAGTTACATTATAGTTAGCTATAGTATATTTTCACTGCTGTGTAATACTATGTTGTGGGCTTAGACCATAATTCAGAATTTTTTCCTTCTCCTGGTCACAGACACCTGGCTTTTTCATAATTTTACTATTCTAAGCTATTCTTTGAACATCCTTGTACATGTCTTTCACACAAGTGCAAGATTCCCAGGGTATATACCCAGGCGAGGAAGTCCTTGCTAGATTATTGGTGTGTGCAAGTACAACCACACAAGAGGGTACCAAATCATTTTCCAAAACGATTGTACCTACTTATCCTTCCCACCACCTTGTGTAAGAGTTCCCACTGCCAGCATCTTGACTAAATTGGTGCCCTACTTCTGTCTCCCCCACTGTACCTAAAAGGATTTCGGACTTGTTCATTTACTGATGAACTGGTTCATTTACTGATTGCCTGAGACAGTGGAGAGGATGGGACAGTGACCTGAAAGACAGAAGTAGTTGGAAGTTGGAGGAGGTGTGAAGACTGTCTGGAATCCCAGTATCCCCGATGGTCCAGGCTGAGCAGAAATTGCTCTCTGGGCTTCTCCAGGGCCTGGGACCCTCTGGAGGCTTTCATGATTGCCTGATTCTGACCCTCAGTGCTCAGCAAGCTCTTTATGGACACAAACATCTAGTGTGGGCCTGTACTGGGGAACTCATGCCTGGCACTGCCCACCTTGGAACATTCCAGAGGGAGCTTTTCAAATGCCTGTTCAGGCATGTCCCATGAGCCTGGGAGGAGACTTTGAAAACCCACTTCCTTGGGAATCCTGTCTATGAATAATAGCCCCTACATCCAGATGGGCCCTAATGTCCATTTCAAAGTAGTCTGGTTTCCTTGCCATCCTTGCTCTGACTCTTTTCTCAAAGTTGTTTTTTTGTTTGTTTGTTTTTAAATAGGCAAGTCTGAATAACATGGTAGAACTTTCTCACTGTTTCCAGCCACACCTGAAATTCTTAATCTTAACACTCACACGCGTGAGTGCACATGTACACACACACACTCTCAAAGCACACATTCCTCACTTCAAGTCCAAGGCCTACAAAAAGAGTTTTCTGTTGAAGGTCAGCAGCTCTGATTGCATTTCTTTATTTAGCACATTGTTTTTGCTGAAGCTGATTCCATTACCTTTGAGTTCACGGAAGTGGAGCCCATTAGAAGAGTCGGCAGTCAAGAGGTTCCCAAACAGGCTGAGAGATGCTAAACTTAGGTTCATTTCGCTACTGTGGTTTATTGACAGAGACCTCTCTCTCTCTCAGTTTTAATGGGGCCTGCATTTTGCTGCCTTATAGCCACCAACCTGTTTACACTGGGATGAAAGGAAACTTTGGGGTTTTGGTCCCAGATGTCAACATCCACTCTTATCTCTGCACTTAAATTCCCTACTCCTCCATCAAGTTACCTACTTCCCATGGCCCTAATGTGGCTCTGGGACACCCACATCCGGGCCTCAGGCTGGCCCAGGCAGGCGTGCAGACAAGGCAGCACTGGGGCTGGAGGAGCGGGTTATAGACCTGACGGTTGACTGGTCTCTTGGCTTCTGACCTTCTTCCCCTATCTTGATTGCCAGAGCCTGCGTGTCTGTGGAGGGAACCACCACCTTCTCTGCCCCGGCTTCCCCACTGTTGGCCCCACCCATGGTTTCTGCCCCTCTCCTGAGACTCGGGCTTTGTCCTGGGGCTAGCTTCTGATCCACAGAGTGAGAGTGAAAACATCCACCATGCCAGTGAAGGTGGGCTTACACTGAACAGGCACACATCGTCAGGCATCACGAGATTGGCGAAGATCAATGTCTCAGACAAAGTCTTGGGTGGACATCATGATGGGGATGCTGGCAGGGTCAGCTGGGGGTGAGACTGGGAAGTGAATTGGTCCAACAGTTCCAAACAGCAATTTGTGGATATTTATTTAGACAGAAAAAAAAAAAAAAAGTGATTGATTCTCTCTTGAGCTAGAAATTCTACGTCCAGGGATTTGTTTAATGGAAACACCAAAGACCTATATATGAAAGTGTTTGTGGAGACCTGGTTTCTATTTGCCCAAACCTGGAAATGATCTCAATACCTATTTTTCTATCAGATAGAGCTGTACAATGGTATATGATGCAGCCAATGAAAAAGCATAAAATAGTATTCATGGACTCATAGGAAATGATGTTTACAAAACATTGTTTGGTGAAAAGATGGTACAAAATCATATACTATGCTATCTCCATATTTTAAAATAGGATTGGGAATATACATGTCTGTATATGCTGACAATATTTCTAGACAAGGATGAAGAGATAGCAGAATATTTTCTAGGGCTGAGCATGGGGTGGAGGGAGAGATATTTCTTGCTGTGTGCTCTTACACTCTGAAGTTTTTGTCAGGCGTAGGTTCAAGTTAAACACAATTTTGAAATACAAAAATAAATATAAGCTGCTTTTTATTCTAATTACTCCTAGGTTTTTATTTCTGGAACATTTATATGTCACAGATAATGGCTCTGACAATGACCTTTTAAGAATGGAAAGACATCATACATATGAGGGAACCGAAAGAAGGAAGTGGGTTTGGCCTTGCCCATGCCCGCCCCAAAGCGGCTGGTCTCCTGTGGCTTTAAGCCTGGGAAAGGGAGTCTCCCCAGCTGCCTGTCATCGACACCCCATCTCCTAACTCTGGCCAGCACTCCTTCGCAGGCTCCCAGCTCTGTGTTGAGTATCACTTGGTGGATGCCAGGCCTCAGGATGCCAGGCCTCAGGCTTAGTGTTACTGTCAAGGTATTTTTTTTTTTAATAGCATCTTTTTAAAAATATATATTTTTTAATTTTTTTATAAACATATAATGTATTATTTGCCCCAGGGGTACAGGTCTGTGAATCACCAGGTTTACACACTTCACTCACTGTAGCACATACCCTCCCCAATGTCCATCACCCAACCACCCTCTACCTCTCCCCCTCCTCCCAAGGTATTTGCTTTCTGCTTGCTCCCATCCCCCAGTGGGTATGGTGGTCCCGGCCTCTGCAGCTACCTCAGCTGCTTGCTCCACTTCAGTTCACTCCTCACGCAGCTGCCTGAGCAATCTTTCTAAACCATAAGTCATAACAGTTTTGCCCTGCTTAAAAACCTTCTTATGGCTTCCCGTTGCCATTAGAATACAATCCAGAGCAGGACCTGACCCTTGTCTCCCTCTTTTCCTTGCCTCTCCCACTGCCCCTCACTCTCACTGCTCCAGCCACACTGGCTTTCTTCCTGTTCCTTAAAGACCGCAAGCATATTCCTGCCCCAGGGCCTTTGCATTTGCAGTTCTCTCTAACAGACACCTCCTTCACTTTTTGCAAACCTTGTGCCTCATCATTCAGTTCTCTGCTTGGTGTTACTTGTCTCACTACTAAACAGGGCACCCCTCCCCTAAATTCGCCCACCATTCCATCCCATTCTGATTTACTATCTTATAGTATTTATCAGTGTCCACGGGGACCTTTGCGACTTGTTTGGGGTCTGATCTTTCTCCAAAGAATCTCAGTGCTCTTCCCTGTCTCTACGTCCGTGGTGCTCTAAGCAGTGCCTGGAACCTGGTGTGACTGCCCGGGTGTTTACTAAGTGGGTGGACACGGTACCTGGCATGTTACAGATGTTACAGGTGCTCAGTGCTAGTGAAATCTCAGCTTCTTACTTGCTGTGTGGCCTCAGGAAAATCATAATTTCTGCAGCTGTGAGATGGAGCAGGCTGGGGGTACCCAGGCAAACAGAGAACCTCTCTGAGTGGAGCGTTTTGGTTTTTTTTCTCCAAGTCTATTATTCTAAAGAAGTTGTGCAGAAACACAGACTCTGATTTTCCAGCTGGGGCCACTTTTCTGCCCACCTTCCTGCTCCGGGAAGCAGCACACGTTGGTCTGGAAAATCTCCCAATGCCCAGGGGGCAGGGAGAGGCATGCCTGGGGGTGTTGAACTGTCTCTTGGAAAAGAGAGTGGGAAGAAAGAAAGATGCGGGTAAAGGAGCTCAGACTTCAGGGAGGCGGTATGGACTGAACCCTCAGACAATTTCTGATGCTCACTCTGGGGACGCAGAAAGAATGATGGTGAAGGTGACTGTTAGTATTACTGTTGCTAGGCCGAGAGCACTTCTGTGGAGGTACGAACCAGACAGGTCACGTCCAGCTGCATTTTCCCAATTCTCGGCTTCATCTCGCCTTCATGATGAGGGGGCGGGTACTCTTAGGAACTCTGCTTGAAGTTGAAGAAACTGAGGCAGAGAGGGAGTCTTGCTGTAGAGCTGGGATTGCACACATTCAGACTCTTCCAATTTTGAGGTTTCTCGGAACCTCCCAGTCTTCTTTGCTTTCGTGTGGCTGCTTTCGTGTAGTTACCCGCAGGAGAACAACCACTCTGAAGTGAACCAGGCTGTTGGCTTGTTTCGGGGGAACAGAATTTGGGAGAAGAAGGAGCACCACTGCCTGGCTTTGCAGGAGAATCTGCAGGGGGATGTCCCCCAGGGCTGCTAGGTAAGAGAGAGAACCAGGGCCAAACCCCAAGAAACTTCTTTCAAGCCAAAGAGGTGAAATCTCCATGCAGCTTAGGAGAGGCTCTGGAGGAGGCTGGATGGACCTTTGGAAGGGTCTCAGCCCGAGTGAACAGAGACAGCAGCCCAAAGCAGGCTCCCACAGCCTGGGGACTCTGGCTTTCAGGGGTTGGATCTCCCCTCCAGGGGCCGAGCCAGGCTCCAAACTACAACCTTCCCCGCTGCGGGACAGGCCCAGCCTGCAGGTTTTTCCTCTAGAGCCAAGTTCTAGGGGCCGTGCCTGATTCAGAACCACAGGCCGAGCCACCCGCCCAAGATGCACAGGGCAAGGCCCTTGTCCCACTGTACTGTAGGGGTGACCTTCTCCGCCCTGACTCACTCCTTTTCCCAGAAGGTCACTGACACTCTCATCATTGCTGCTAGTGCTTTGGGATAAGCACTCGAAGTCAGAGCCTTTGTTCAAAGTCTGCAGGGAGCTGCCCTGAAATGTCTCATACCTTCATGGGAATTTAGCCACTCAACAGTGTGTGGGGAGTCCATGCCCCGTTCTGGGGGCTGTGAGGGATTGAGAGCGGCCGGTGAAGGGGTCATGGCAGAATGCGCTAGAGAAACAGTCCCCAGTCAGGCCTGGGGTCAGGGCAGGAAGAACAGGTGGTGGAACCCAGAGGCCAAAAAGGAACCGAATTAGGTGCTTTCTAATTAGACTATTACGTTTTAGGCAACACCTCTGCTGGAGAGTGGGCCTTAAGAACTGGATGGAGGCAGTGCTGTCAGGGTTTCCTGCTCTGGGAAAGGCCACCTGGGGTCTGCACGTGTCTTCTCCCCCCTGCCCCACCCCCAGCTCAGGCCCCCTTCCCAGTTCAGGAATGGCCACCCACAGAGCAGCCTCAGGGCTGGGCGCTGAGTCAGAAGGCTGGGGGGTGGGGGGTGGTGTCAGGGTGGCAGATGGCTTGATGTGGGCGGGAGTGAGGGGAGGGCAGGTGGGAGGGGGCAGTGACCCCGGGCCCAGCAGGGGGGGCTTTGAGGAAGTGACGTGAAGGGTGGGCGGGGTCCTGCCGTGAGTTTTCCTTTCCCGGGTCTTTCCTCCCATTTTCCCGGGACGCTGCTGCTCCTGGGGCGGCGGGTGTGGCCAGGGCGGGGTGGGGAGCGGCCCTGGGGGTCTAAGGCCTGAGACCCGGGCCTTGCGCACGGCCGGCCCGGCTGGTCCCACCGTGGGAGGCAGAGCCCGGCTGTGTTTATCCGGGCTGGGGCTTCCGGAGCAGATGGGCGCCTGTCAGCGCTGCCAGCCAGGAACCGGGCTGACGTCCTTTCGCTGCCAAGTGGCAGGTGACTCGGGGGCCTGGAGGGGAACATGTGTTTGATTTGGCTCTTTATTAGGGAAAGTCTCTCCGGGCCCAGAGCTGCCTGCACACCTCAGGGAGCACAACCGAGCACATGGTGTCGACTCTTTGACCCGAAGACATTCGGCCCTTCTAGATCCTGCCAGCTGGGCCAGCTGGGAAAGAGGCTCCAGGGTCTCCCCCGAAGCCAGTGTCGGACTCTACTTTTTGCCCCCTCTGTCTTGCTGTAGTACCTAGGGCTGCTGTAACAGAGATGCACCAGAGACGCACGCTCTCCCAGTTCTGGAAGCTGGGAGTCCCAGATGGGGGGTAGGGGCAAGACGGAGTTGATGCCCAGGGAGCCACCGTCCCAGGCCTGTCTCCCAGCTTCTGGAGGCTGCCGGCCATCCTGCAGTTTCCTGGCCTGTAGGTACATCCTCTGTGCTCTGCCTGCCTCCCCCTGGGCCTTCTCCCCTCTGTGACCCCGTGTCTGGTCTCTTCCGAAAGGACAGCGGGTCATTGCATTAAGGGCCCACCCGACCTCAGCAGGACCTCAGCTCCACGTCATTGTATCAACAACGCCCCTGTTGAAGACCTAATCAAATCACATTCTGAGGCTCTCGGGAGGACCTGGATCCGGGGAGGACCCCCTTTGACCCGGCGAGCGGGGGTTGCTCTCCCGCCTCCCTCATCAGCCATCTTTGAGGTTCCCTCCCTCTCACTTCTGAGATAACGAAGAAAGCGCTCGAAGGGAGGCAGGAAAGATTTTTACTCATCTGTTCTTCCCCATTAAGAGGAAATCCACTTACAACTGGGATTATTCATCCTTTTTGGGGTTTCGGAGGCTTTTGGGACTCTGAGGGAAAGCTTGGGACTCCCACTCGGGATAAATGCATGCACATACACGGCTCTTTCAGTGGCGACACAGCTTTCTAGTGCCCGTCTGTCCATCTGTCCGTCTGCCCCCAGGTTCCAGGGAGGATCCTCTCGGGGCTGAGGAATGCCTGCCCAGGAGCCGAAAGCGGGGTCAGGGGTTGTCAGCCTGGGCAAGGACCAGGGAGGGTTTCCTCACATTGGATCATTGGCAGTGTGTGAGTGGGGCGGGGGTGGGGGGGCACACACGCACGCTCCTGTTTGCGCATACCTTGCATGCTCCGGGGTAGAATAGACATCACGGGGGTGGGGGTGGGTGGGGGGGTGGGGTTGTGGGGGGCCCAAGTAAAGGAGGATACTCTAATGGGGTGTGAACTTCATTTTCTCCTGCCTCAGTAGCTACACACGAGAGACATTGTCAAGAAGAAGCCCAGCCCTGGGTTGGCTCCCTAAGATGTGTTATTAGACGGGAGGTGGTGGGGAGTTGAAGCATAACACACCCACCATTATCCTGTTTGTGTAAAAACACCTACTGTGTACAGAGACCTCCCAAAGTAAAAACAGAAAACAGTGGCTGCCTCTGGGGAGGGTCTAGCACTTTCCTTGATGCTCGCTATGTTTCACTATGCTTTGACTTTTTCCAGTAGGAATGTATTCAAATGTTAACTGTGCATTAAATAACTTAACAGCTTGTCAAAGAAAGGCTCTTGATAGTTGGGGGATCAGATCCCTTTGAAAAGCCCTGAAAACCATGGGCCTGCTCTCCACCTGGGCACCTGCCCACTGTAAGAATCCCCAGGCTAGAGGGGGGACTAGCGCCCCAGTCTTGAAACTAACGCAGTTCCTTTCCTTGGAGAAGCCCACCTCCTGTTCCAGCCAGGCCGCTGGGATGACCTTGTCCCCTCTCCCCACTTCCTACCCAGCCGCCCCGTAAATTCTTGCCTGACCATCCTCTGGGCCAGTGGTTCTCCGACTAGAGGCAACAGAATCACCGGGGTGTGTGTGGGGGGCTTGTTAAAGTGGATTGCTGGAGCACCCCCACACCTAGGGTGGGGTCTGAGATTCCCTTTTCTAACAAGTGTCCAGGTGATCTGATGAGTTCGGTCCTCCTGCTGGACTTGGAGAGTCACCGCTCTAGGCAAAGGACACTAGCTGTGCCTTTTAGGGTTCACCTGGAATGCGAAGAGGGGCTCCAGTGCGGAGCAGAGGTTCCTGTGTGGCTGTGAGGCGAAAGAACAGTATCCCTGGGAATCACTTGGGGGCAGGGAGATGGGGAACATCTTCCACTCTTAGGGGTTAGGACGAAGAGACGTCTGCCCTGGACGACTTGTGCTTATCTCAGTAGAAGTGGATCATCCTGCCCCAAGCTCTGCTCCCTCCTGACCCATCAGCCTATGTGTCCCCTCTGCCCTGAGACTGAAAGTCGGGCCACAGAGGGAAGGACAGGAGAGGTCCAAGGGAAGGGGGGAGCTCTGTAGCCTCTGAGCTTCCCTTTCCTCTCTTCCAGGCTCTGAGGTTCTTGTGAATTGAGAGAAAGGGTCTTACACCCCTCCCCCCCCCCCCCCCGCCTCCCCACCCAAGGAACTTGATTGAACAAATCCGTGTCCCTGGCACCAGGCATGGCAACAGGCACGGAGTCAGCGCCCAGTGAAAGTGCCTTAAAGGACAGAAAGGTGGAAGCTCGGCCCCACCCCTCAGGCTGGAGGCAGGGGAAGGCTTTCTGGGGTACTTTTCCACTCCTTCCTTTCTGCCTCTTGCCCTCCAGCAAGGCCCAGTCCTCCCTCTGCCCACAGGGAGCAGCTGTGGGTTTGTTTTTTTCCCTCAGGTGAATGTGTCCCACCCCGGGGGTAGCTGAAGGGAGGACTCACAAGCCCAGAGAATTAAACCCCAAGGATGGAATGTGGGGCCTCGGGGCTAGTGGTTGTGCAAGGTCAGAACTCACGAGCAGTGGGTTCTCAGAGGCCTCCCCGCCCCAACCCACGTCAGACTTGCCCTCTGGAATCTCTCTTCAGTGGGAGTTATAAAGATGCTGGTTCCCCCAGGGCTTGCTTTGGAGGAAGTGCCCTGGGCGCCACCACGGAGGGGGCCTGTGTGTGTGAGTCCGTAGGGGATGAGCTCTGCTGTGGTGTTGAGTTCCGAGGTCAGCCGTGCCAAATTCTAGCAGAGTTGGAGGTAAGAGCCCTTCGCAAGTAGAGGGTCAGCAGCCGGGGCTACCTGCCCGCTGAGCCGGAGAAAGGGCTGTTCGGTCCACCCCTGGGGAGACCAGTGAGGGGTGCGACCTGGCAGCCGCCTGTCCCCCAGTTCCATTCACCTGCTGGGGGCGGGTGAGGGTGGACAGTGACCTGTGGAGGGACAGGGACAGACGGAGCCACTGCAGATCCCAGGTCAACCCTGTGCGGCCCAACAGCCAGTAAGTTACCAGTGACTTTTGGGGAGCCTAATTCCACAGCCCCTCTGATCCCCCCCCCCACCACTGCAGGGTCAGCCAGGACCAGCCCTTGCCTCCCGCCCCCACCCCTCAGCCTGTGCTCCCCCGGCCCGCCCACAACGTGCTGGGCTCTGGGGTGCAAAGGGAGTGAGTCTTGGTTCCAACTCGAGGGGTTCCCACTGGCTTGGACGGAGAGAGTTGGCAACAGGCCGCTCAACACAACAGGTGAGCGCCGGGTCCGGGGAGCCCAGAAGGAAGCAACCCCTTCTGGAACTCTTCTCCTTCTGCATCCAGGCTGTGAACTCTGTCTCTGTTCCCCTGTTGGACAGAGGCCAGCTCCTGTTTCTCGAGCTCTGGCATTCAGAGCTTGCCATGCCTTCTCCATCCTCGTCACAGGACAACGCGGGGAGACTGTGCACCCACTCAACAAAAAAAGAAACTGAGGGAGAGAGCGGCTCAGAGCTTGCCCCCCCTTCTACGCCTTGGTTGCCTTTCATGCCTAACTGTTCTCCTGCTGCAGCAAGACTCCTAGTCCCTGTGACCTGGCCTCCCTTGTCTTCTCGGTCCTCTTTCCTTCTGACTGTGTCCCCACGCCCACCCCGCCATGATCTCGCGTCCTCCCACACCTCCCATTCTGGATCAGAGGCTCCAGCACCTTCCAGATGTGCACCCACACTTCTTTCGCCGGTTGCTGGGCATCTCCTTCCGCGCATCCTGCCAGAGCTCAGCCTGCTGTGCCCAAGCCCAGATCTCTCTGTTGTCGGTGGCCCCTGTTCCTGGCCACCCAGGTCCCAAGGCATCTCTCTTTTGCCTCCACCTAGAACACACAGTGCTCTGTGGCACAGCACAGGCGGATGGAGCAGTGACACCCCGCTTAAGACTCTTCTGGTTGCAAGTGACGGAAAATTCCTACTGGAACCGCCGTGATCTGCAACAGACCCAACGGAGCTGGCATCAGACACAGCTGAACCCAGCCTTTCAGATGGCACCATTGGGTCATTCAGCTCCGCACAAGCCCCGTGCTGGCTGTGCTCTCAGTCCCACCGGAAGGCACAGTGGCCCTCAGCTGGGGTCTATGCCCTCTAGGACGGGGAGGAGGAGGCCAGGGTGCCTTTGTGAGAAGGGCAACAGGAAGATCACAAGGTGGGAGAGGGAGGTGGGGCCAGCTCTTCAGGTCCTTCCTTCTCCCCTTGCAGGGCCCCAGGAGTCGGTGCATGTCCACCTCCTCCAGGAAGCCCTAAAGTCCTCCCTGCCTCACTGTTCCAGTCTCTCCAGTTTCCCCAGCTTTCTGTGGCAATGAGCTAGAATGGGAGATATGTGAGAATTGCAACATCCTCTCTCTTTGCCCTCGAGGAACAGGGAAGATAGCATCTTATGGACTCCACAAGAACGCTGGCAGTTTGGACCGTGGACCAGAGAGCCAAGTAATGGGAGGTGTGGAGGGCCGAGACTGGGTGGTGGGGGTCAGGGAAGTGTGCACATCCTCTGTGCACACTTCCTGGGTGTGTCCTGTGTCCTATCCTCTGTGCACTGGACCGAAATGGCAATTGGGATGGGAAGACCTTGCCTGTGCCCAGCACTCCCAGACACCAGATGAGGATGGGGACAGGGCTCCGTCCTACCCATTACCCAGGCCCTTTGCGGGGGAGGGGAGCTCAGTCTCACAACACAGCCCACTCTCCCCTGCCCCCACCTGGATTAGGGTTGTAGCTGTGATTTTGGAATAATGGTTGGGATCAACAGTATCTTGTTATTGATTTTCATGAACAAATATTGACTGGATGCCTGCTTCAGGACCCAAGGAACACAGCACGCAAATTATCTATTAGATTTTTGAGCACCTACTACTGGGTTCAAGGCTCCGTATAAGGCAAGGAGCTCAAAGTAAAATGAAAAGCTTGGTTCCAGGAACCTCATTAGCCTAGGCCTTTGGTTTCCATTTACAATTATTGATGACAAGAGCTTCAGTACAGATCTGGGAGAGCTGCTGCCTGCTCTCAGTCATGAAAATCTTGGTTCCGCTGGGCTTTTAATTGGAATTAGGCCCTCTGATCTTCCCTACAAAGAGGTTTTTTGTTTGTTTGTTTTTGGTTTTGTTTTGTTTTGTTTTAAGTGATCTCTACACTCAAGGTGGGGCTTGAACTCACAACCCCGAGATGGAGAATCGTGAGCTCCACCGGCTAAGCCAACCAGGTGCCCCTTAAGAGTTCTTAATTAGATGAATAAGTGTGTTTGTAAAAATTGAGGGGGATTCAGTTAGCTGTCATCAGCTTCCCTTTTTTTTTAAGTAACGTATTTCTTTTTTACTTTGGAAAAAAATCAAGAAGAAAATTAAAAAACGATCCATACCCCTACCACCCAGGAACCCCTTGTTCCTGCTTCTTAAATGCATATTGCAAAGAATAGAAATGCTATAGAAGGACATAGAATGCGAAGGCAAAGTGTTCCATGGCTCCCTCCCTGATTCTAGTTCCTCTTCCTAAAGGTTTGTGCCGTTCACGGCCTCTTACGCATCCCTCCAGAAAAGGTTTGATGCGTTCGTCAGCATCCTAAATGCATTATTATATCCTATTCATAGAAGGTTCTCCCAGAAGTTAAAGAGGGCTGCTCTATCGTTTAATAGATCATTTTTATGGTTGTTGGTTTTTTTTCCTTCCTGTCCCATCACATCTGCATTTCAGAACTAGTCAGAGGAACTAGGTATCCTGTGCTCCCCAGCCTTGGGCTTGCTGGGTGACCTCAGCAAATCACTTCACGGAGACTCAGTTTTCTCATTGCAAAAACGGGCATCCTGGTGGGGGTTCCGTGGAAGTGTGCCGGCAAGAAGGCCTGGCTAGCTGGGAGGTGTTCCGCACATGTCGGAGCATTCCCTTGGCCCCTTCTGGAAGGCAGAAGGGCTGCCAGTTCTAAATAAATGTTACAGAAGGGCCTGTCAGCAGTCGCCCCTCAGAATGACCTGTCACTTCGTTTCCCAGCTGCAGGAAGAGGAGCGTGGGAGTCTCCTGACAGGAGATGATGGGGTCACATGAATTCTTCACCCTTGGTGTTGGCTCCCACCCCAGGTGCTCCATTGATTGGATCCGACTCTGGAAGGCTGGGCCCATCTGTTCTTGGCTGGGAAGGAATCCCTACTAACAGCTGGGACAGGTCCCCGATATATGGCCCCTGCCCCCTCCCCCTCTTCTGTCTCTGATCTCAGGTTGTAAGATCTCCGTGACCCCGGGCCTCAGGGGGCAAATGGCCTACAGGAAAGGTCTCTAGCATCCATTGGGTCCAGAAGGTGACTTGCCTATTGTCAGCAAAACTGTGTGTAGCCCCAGGAAGTGGGAAGGCAGGGCAAGGTTCCAGCCTGAGGAGGTGGGGCTGTGCTGATGGCAGACGGGGACAGAGGGTGGACAGAGGCCGTTTGGGGTGTGCTGGAAGGCGTCTGCCACAGCCCTGCTCCTTTCTGGCTGTTGCTTCCTTGATCCTCCCAAATGTGCTCCCACTTCACAGATGAGGACACTGAGACTCAGAGAGTTGAGCCAGTTTGCTAGTCAGTGAGTAAGAGGCAGAGCCGGGAGTGGAGTCTGACTGAGGAGTCCTTGTGCTCTGCCCCTGGGCCAGGCACGGGTGGGGACCAGACTGGGCCCCTAGAACCCAAGGCCACAAAGAGGCTGCCCACTCACAGGCACAGGCACCCTTCTCTTGGCGTCTGCTTTTATGAGGCCTGTTCCCTCAGTCTCCTGTCTAGAACAGTGCCTGGCACGTGTGCTCAGGTAATCTCTGTGGAGTAAAGAAAAGAATGGACAGCAAATATGGCTGATTAGCTAACTAGATGAACACTTCCCCCACCCCCCATATTCCAAGGCATTGGATGCTCCCTAAATTTGCCTCAGGACCCTGTGAGAAATGGTGTGAGCTTAACACCAAACCACCAGTCCGATTTTGGAAAGGGACATGACCCCCACACTCTGTGGCAGCCTCCTTTCCTTCTGAGTCAGACCCTTCCAGCTCTGCAGCACGCTGCGAGGACTGTGAGGTCATTAGGACCCGGCTTCTGGAGGACCGTGGTCTCCCGTGGACGTCCCCCAGACTGGGGTCCAGGTACAGAGGCCCTGACCGGAGGGGGTGAGGACGAGGTGCTCAGCAACGGGGCACTTGTGTGAGCTCACACCGTGGCTCCGGCTGCCCTCCCAGGGCTGGGAGGGGGCTGAGGGTGGCAGTGGGGTCAGCTTTGGTTCCGTCCTGCTGAGATGCCCTCCCAGCTCTTGAGGGAGTCGGATGCCCACAGCCTGGCCTACGGGGAGCACATATTGACAGTAAGAGCAGAAGCCGAGGAGCGTTCACCACGCACTGGACACAGGTGCTTTCCATGTAATTTTCTCACTTAACTCTTATGAAAACAGGGGCTAAGCACCATTTCATCTTCATCGGGCAGAGGAGAAAACAGAGGTACCTAAAAGTTACAGCCTAAAAGGTTGTAAGTGTGCTTTGAACCTCAGAGCCCAGGTCCAGAGTTGTGTTTGGCCTCCTTGTGTTTGACCACCAGGACCTACGGTCATTGTCAGGGCCAGGCCTCTGAGCAGCTTCCCCCCAGGGCTGCTTTATCCTGCTTCTACAAGTGTCAGGCCCTGCTTTTCCACTGACCAGAGGAGCCACTGTCACCTCTGAGCAACTGGGGGAAAAACAAGATGACCCCATTATTCAGGCCTGGAAGCTTCCTATGAGCCCTGAGCTTCCAGCTAAGAAGTCCAGCTCTTCTGCTGGCAAAACCACGAGGAGAGGAGGTGACCCTGATGGTGAGGGAGAGAAGCCCAGTCATCCCAGGGTCCATCCCAGGCCACCCCTGCCAGCTGGGTGCAGCCCCACGCACGACCCCAGGCAAGGGGAAGAAAAGCACCGGCCTGGAGGGCGCCCAGCAGGTACTGGGCCTCTCAGGTGCCCGGAGATGTGGCGTCTCCTCACGCTCTGTCCATGCTGCAGCACTGTGGACAAATGACTGTTGTCATAAGCCACTAAGACTTGGGGTGCTTTGTTACTTACAGTAGAGATTGGAAACAGAAATTGGTCAGGAACCTGGCCCTTGGAAGTGCTGAATGAAAGCATCCACTGCCAGGTGAATCACGGACCAAGGTGCTTCTCTCTTCATCAGAGAAGCCGTTCCAGGTGGACCAGAGAGGCTCACCCAGGCCACATCAGTGGCTCTTCTTTGTTCAGTGCCATTAACTGACTCACTTGTGTCTGTTTCCAGAGCCCTGGCAGCACCAGGTTCCCTGGGGCCAGGGCCAAGGCATTCCTTGTTGTTCCCTATCCCACCCCCACTCCACCAGGAGCCTTGGCCAGAGCTCCGCACACAGTGGGAGAGCAGTTCAACGTGCTGTCCGACTCCCACCAGTCAGCTTCAGTCTGCACTAGGTCTTCCTCCCAAGCCAGGTGCTAGCAGAAGACAAACCTTCGGTGCCCAAGTACCTGGTTCAAAGCCCACCTCTGCCCCTTGTTTGCTGTGTGACCTTGAACAAGTCAAGCCACCTCTCTGAGCCTGCGTCTGCTTATCTGTAAAATGGGAAGACTACTACCTGCCCTTGTGAAGGTAAATGAGATAATGTTTCTAAGAGCCTTACATAGTGCCTGGAATGTAAGTGTCCCCCCCACCATACATATCCTTATTCTTCTCTTCTTATCTACGAATGAAGGGAGACATTTAAGTTCCAATGACCCTTCCATCTACCATACCTTAACCCTCTTCTGCACAGGTCAAGCCTGGGTCTGAAATTCCAGCATAAGTCATTGTTTGTGGCTGAGCTGTCAGTGCCCGACTGCGGGTCAGCTGTGATGAGGCTCGTGAAGGATCAAGCCCTATTTTCAGAATGAGGAGACCTGCGCTCCAGCCTGCCCTTGGCCTGTGGGCAAGGAGACCGTGGGCACGTTCCTGGACCCTCTGTGCAGTGGGGTGAGTGGTTCCTGCCCACGCCTGGCAGAGTTGCTGTGAGGTTCGTGGGCACCAATGGACACGGAAGGTTTTTACTGTTAGTATGGTGTCCAAGCATGCATCTGGATGACGCCGTTTTTAGTCCCTTCGCTAGGAATTGGTTCCCTGGAGCTATGCTGTCCCAAACAAAATAAAATTAAAAACCCAGTTCCTCAATAACACTGGCCCCGTTTCAGGTACTCAGTAGCCATGTGCGGCTGGTGGCTACCATATTGGATTGCACAGATAAAGGATATTTGCATCACTGCAGAAAGTTCCAATGGACAGAACTGTGCTAGAGTTTCCCCAAAAGGACAACTGGTGGGAATGAGAGGGAGTGATGAAGAGCAAGGAGGTCTGAGCATGGGTGGGTGGCGTGGATTTTTGTGGTTTGTTTTGCAGACCAGATTCAAGGATAGCCACGGACTTTGCCTCCTTCCCTGCTAATAGCCGAGCTGGGCAGCTTCTCTGGAAACAGTGTTTCACCGTGAGATCAGGGAGCACAAGCGCTTGCCTCTAGCAGGAAGTGGTCAGAGCAGGCCAAGACCATAGGGCCAAGCTTTATCCCCTGGTGTGGCTGGTGCTTGGGTGGGCTCAGGGGCTGACAGAGCTTCTCATTCCATCCCTGGCCCAGCCTGGTGGAGAGGGAGTGGCGGGCAGCCGGGGCCTCAGTGCCAGGACGATGATGCCTGAGCTTGGCGCTAAGGGACCAATTAGCCAGTCATGGGGTGCATCTCATGACTCTGCCGCCAATCCACGGAGGCTCCCTGAGTCCCAGATCTTGTCCCACTGCAGGCCACGCCCCCGGGAACGCAGCACACCCAGGTCACCAGTACCAGTTAGTGCAGCTTGACTGACAGGCTCTTTGGGGGGGACAGGGGTAAAGGGAGATGCCCAGACAGCAGCAGGGACAGACTCAAGGGTGCGCTCCATGAGGGGTCCAGCTGGGAGAAGACCTTCCAGAATTGACCTTCTCAGCCTGGCCAGGTAGAGTTCCTTCCTGCCCACTCCAGCTCGACACACAGCCATATTCGTGTATGTACCCAGACTTCTGGACAGCAGGCACCAAGACATGCGCCCCCAGACCCACCCAGAGATGGACACAGACACGGGCACCCAGACATGTAAAGTAGATGTGGCACACAACCATGTTACACATGTGCGGGGACCCGCCACCGCTGGCCAGAATTCCCCCTTTTCCTCCTTAACCAGAAGCCTTCCCTGAGCCAGTATTCGCTGTGTGTCTCCACACAAAAGCAGTCCTAGAGGTCTCCTCGGCCCTCGCTGACAACAAATGAGCCACCTTACCCACCCACGCCACCACAGGGCTACAGGCACCCGTGCCCCACATATGGGCTGGGGGACGTGGCCACCCAGCTGGACACGTGACATCCCTGCTCTCATCCAGAGGCTCCTTCCCTCGGCACTGCGAGAACGTGAGAATGCAGCACCTGTTCTTGGGGCTCCCCTGGACACACCTGCCGCCCCCCCCTCCCCCGGCTGGTCCCCTTGTAATCTTCCCAACAGCTTCGGTTTTCCCACCAGGCTTCGGGGGCCCTCCCCACCCTCAGGAGCAGGCGGGCAGCGTGACAGGTGACAAATCAGAAGTCATTCTCCCTCAACAGGTGTGTGCCAGGACTGGGGGGCAGGGCGGGAGGCCAAGCTTGGGGTAGGAGTTCCTAGAAGTCTGTCGAGCTTCGGAGTGTCACAGGCCCGTGTCTGGAGCCCTGTTTTGAGCTGTCAGCTCCTCGGAGCTGCCAAACGCTGGGGCCGATTTCCGCCCCTGTTCCAACTCAGTTCTGTGGCCGCATTAACTTTTACGAACGTTAGTCACCCACTTAGGGCCAGGCTTTCCTCTCCGGCCAGAGCTTCACAGGGGATTCTCAGAAAAAGCCCAGTTCCCATCTGCTCAGCCCCATGTTTTCCTGCCCACCCAGTAGCTGCTGGCGGACTCTGGTGCTGGCAGACCCAGGTGACCTGCAGCTTTCCAGCCGACTGCCTGGTCTGCCTCGAGGCTGGAAGGTTACCAGGAGCCTCAACCCCAGAGTGGGGGGAGGGGCGGGGAGAAATCAATAAAGTGACCCACCCATCTCTGAAACCACAGGAAATGTCTGTGCCAACTCAGGGGATTAAATCTCTCCCTGCTTCATGCCCTTTCACAATCAACAGAGCAAGATTTATTAAATAATAACAGATCATTTCATTTTTATTATTATTTCTTTTTGAGAGGCGAAATGGGAAAGGGCAGAGAGAGACTCTTAAGCAGGCTCCATGCATGGGGGCCTGACTCAGAACCCCATCTCCCAACCCTGAGATCATGACCCGAGCTGAAATCAAGAGTCCAATACTAGACAGACTGAGCCCCCCAGGCGTCCCCAAAACAGATCATTTAAAAATACCAATTTGAAAATGCTAACAGTTAACATTACTTACCCAATAATAGTTCATTTAAAAATAACTGCCTTTAGAATGTAAGGAGCAGCATAAACCACAAAGGCAGGCTCACGGATGTGCCTCAGTAGCCTAGACCAGTGTTTGGCACCTTGCAGACGCTCTGCGGGTATTTGTGGAATGAACGGCTCCCTAGGTGCTGAGCACTGTCTAGCACTTTACAAACGTTAATTTATTCAACTTTACAATCGCAGGATGGGCGATTTTATTCCCATTTTGCAGGCAGGGAAACTGAGGCCTGGAGAAACTAAGTAACCTACCCAAAGGCACACATCCAGGAAAGGGAGGCTTTGTGATCAAGCAGCCTGGCTCGGGGGCCCAGGCTTCTGACCACCATCTACACTCACTGCCTTTCTTGATGGTAACGTCACGTTCTAGCATTTATGCTGCTTCATTGAACATATTTTTGTTTCGTTTCTTGAACAATAATGTATTGACCTCTTTTTCTCCCACCAGACTACCGTTTCTCTGAAGCCAGGGGAGGCAGGTGTGTTTCAAACACAGAAAATGATTCCAGGTTGGTAGAAGGAGCGTGTGGATTTCCTTCCATCTCGTGGCCTGTGTATCGTTCTCCGAATGGCTTAGGGATTCCTAAGGGTTGGAGAAGGAATGGAGGTGATGGACCAAAAGCACAGACTCTGGAGTCCGAGTGGCTGGGTTTGAATCTTTATCTCTACCCCTTTCTAGCTGTGTTTACTTGGGCAGGTTACTCAACCTCTTAGGGCCTCAGTTTTGTCATGTTGTTGTCTGTTCAATGGGGATAATAATAGTTTTTGCCTTCTAGAGTTGATGTGAGAATTAAATGAGATAATTCTTGCTCGGAGCGTGGCACACGGCAAGGGCTCCATAAATGGCAGTTATTGTCATGGCTAATATGATGTTGGGGTGACTTCTTCTTGCCCTGTATCTGATGCGAAGTCAAGGCCACCTATTAGCTCTTCCGCAGGCCACAGCCAGCTGTCTGCTGGCCGGCGCCTGCTGCAGGCATGACCCACTCCTCCCCATCTGTCAGGGTGATTCCTCCGCTGGTTCCGGTCAGAGCTCACAACCTACTTATTAGGTTGATTAGACTCGACACCTTTCTAAAGATACCCTGGCTCCAAAGCCAGCCCTAACATCTGGCAAAGGACCCAGGGAATGACGCGTCCTCACGGGCCTCAAGCTGGAGCAAGAAGAGCCTGGTGGGAGGAGGGGCGGGAGGCGCCAACCCTTCCCTCTGGGATTATCTGCGGGCTCCTGAAGTCTTCTGTGGGTAGGACTGCCAGATAAAATACATACAGATGCCCAGTTAAATTTGAATTTTACTTAAAGGCCAAATTTAGATCTTATTATAAGTAAGTTCCCAATACTACCCAGGCATGCTGATATTAAAAAAGTGTTTGGTGGGGCGCCCTGGTGGCTCAGTGGGTTAAAGCCTCTGCCTTCAGCTCGGGTCATGATCCCAGGGTCCTGGGATCAAGCCCCGCATCAGGCTGTCTGCTCAGCATGGAGCCTGCTTCCTCCTCTTTCTCTGCCTGCCTCTCTGCCTACTTGTGATCTCTCTCTGTCAAATAAATAAATAAAATCTTAAAAAAAAAAAAAAAAAAGTGCTTGGTGTTTGCCTGAAACTCAGATTTAGCTGGGTGTCCCTTTTCCGCCCCCCCAAGGCTGGCCATCGCAAACCTGGGGCATGCAGGAGAGGGAGACGAGGAGGAGGAGACGTGGGAAGGAGCAGGGGCAGGACTTGGCCGGGCCCTGCTCTCAGTGGCCCTGGCACCCGGGCTCCACTCTGGGCCTCCTGGGTCTGAGGCGGGAGTTGTCTGGGGACCGACTGGAGCTTCCCTCCCAGACCCAGGCTCTGCGGGAGGAACAGGGCGCTGCTGCCAACTGAGTTGTTTGCACTTCACCCGCTCCCTTGGGCACAGACCCCTTCCTGCTTAACATCCTGGAGGGCAGGACCAAGCACAACAGCCCTTTTCCCCTGAGGGAGGTTGACATGCAATCCCAGGAGCCCCGTTGGTGAGGATTGGGCCTCTAAGGCCCACAGAAGACCAATCCCTCTTATTACAAGAGGGTCCCTGAGAAGCGAGGGGCCTTTCCAATGTCACAAGGGGAGTCTTGCTGGAGGTAAGCCTAGATGGGGGTCTCTGGACATCTCAGTCCCATTCCTCCATGCCTCCCTGATTATCTTCCTGTGCCTGCTGGGAACAGTTGTCACCGGAACCATTTTGATCCTCAGACTCAACAAGCCTCGAACGAGACCCATCCTCTCCCTTCTCCTCTCCCGCGCCCCGCTGCTGCGCGCGCTGCCGACCCACCGGCCACCCTGCCTCGCTCCCCCCCACCTCCAGGGCCCTCTGCCCCAGCAGCAAACGCAACACGACTCCGAGCGTGCCAGCCTCCACTCTCCCATCTTACAATTTCATCACTGGCTTCTTATTTTTAGGACCAAAACGGGCCTCCTTCGACGGCTTACAAACTTCTTTACCATCGAGGCCTGACTGCGCCTCCCACTGCTCTTCCCTCCCGTGGGAATCCCCCCCTCCACCATGCAGGGGACACCCACCTCCCTTCACCCCTTCCACGGACCAAGCTCTCTCTTGCTTCGGGGCTTCGCACGTGCTCGCCCACTGCCCGCCCCCCTCCTCCCAGCCTGCCTTCCTCGGCGAACCCCTACCTGTCCAGTCTGTCCATCAGACCTTTGTGTAGGCTCCGTGTCCTTCAGAAAGCCTCCCCTCGTCCCTGCCAACCTTCTGAGGCTGAGGCAGGGTCCTCCCCCAGGCCCCACGAGGGCAGGGCCCAAGTCTAGCATTTTTCTGGCTACATCTATAGGAACCAGTGTGGTGCCTGGCTCGCTAAACCTGGCTCGCTAACCACGGCTCGCTAACCACGGCTCGCCGTCATGATGATAACTGCCTGGATCCTGCCAGATGGCAAACACTGGGAAGAGAAAGGAGAGGAAGGGACCAGGGAGCTCAGCCGTCTTTCCTTTTCAGCCACAAACAGATTTGCCTGGGTTGCTTCACAGAATTACTGATGCCCGGATATTACTCCAGAGACTCCCATCCTTTCCGTCGGAGGTGAGAGCAAGCATATGGGTATTTTTGAAAACTCTTCAGAGCTTCTGATGTGCAGCTGGGGCTTAGAGCCCTGGGTGAGTTCTCAGTCCAAGCGCGTGGTCTCAGCTCAGTAAATTCTGGCCGACTGGTGTCCAGGCCTACTCCTCCTTGTTGGGGGTGGGGCGGGGGGGGGTGGGGAGGATGTCTGCAGCCATTTACCTCTCTGCCCTCAGATTCCCTTCCTTGAGGAATGGCTTCCTGGGCTGAAAACCACAGGTTCCCGTTCTGCCCAGCCCATATACACCCTCCTCATGGGGCCAGTCTGGCAACCCAATGTTGGATCTGTGGGGAGATAGCTAGGCCCAGAGGAAGGGGCAGAGGAAGGTGTAGCTCAGTAGGCTGGGTTCTCCATCTCCTGCCAGAGTTGGCTCCAGGGAAGGTCAGCTGTAAATGTTTGCTGAGCACCCAGGCTGAGTCGGGTTCACTGCCAATGGCAGGGGAGCCAGTGAATCCCATAACTGAGTCTGACTGAGGATCAGTCCCATGTTTGGCCCTGGGCAGGGGCTCGAAGAGAAACGGGCTGGGGAGTGGAGGTGGCACTGGCTGTCATCACCATTAGCGCCTAAATCCACCTCCACTAGCATCTGAGCAAAGAGGAAGCTCTGGGAGCCGCGTCCCCACCTCTGCTGCCTTCAACGTCTACTACAGCCCAGTGTGACTGGAGCTGTTGCATCCGAATCTCCTGGGAAGCTTGCTCAAAACACAGGTGCCTGGGCCCCAGCTCCAGGAATCTGATTCGGGAAATCTGGGGTGAGGCCCAGCGCTCTGCATTTTCAGCCAACTCCCCGAAGGATGCTAATGCAACAGGTGGTTGGCGATTTCCGTAGGGAGCTGCCTTTAAGCCCCACGACCATATCACTTCCCCAGACTGGTTGACGCCTTTTGGGGGAAGAAAGGGGGTGACAGCGGCTCAGGGCCCCAGCCCTACCGGGTTCTGACTGACTCGCTCCAGAGTTACCCTTCCCCAAGTTTCTACGAGTGGGCCTTGTGGGCACGGGGCTGCGTGATTTGTTTAATCCTCACCCCAACCAGGAAAAGCTGGTGTTATCCCCAATTTATAGACCATAAAAGGTCAAGTTACTTTTTAAGGTCACAGAGCAAAGAGAACTAACTTGGGGTTCTGGCTCTCAGGTTGCTCACAGATCCGGGGAGACTAACTTGCACAGACCATCAGCAGCTTCAAGCAAAATGAATCAATGGGCCAGGAGATGTAAATGCTAAGTGCTCAGCGAGTGCTGAGAAAGAAGCAGTTAATGCCTATCAGGAAATAGCAGGGGTGAGACCCCGAAATAGCAGAGGTGGAGGCACCGAGCTGGATCTTGGTAGATGAGCTCAACTTTGATATTCAAAGAAGGAGGGGTGAAGGGCTCCCGGGTGACACAGTCGGTTAAGCGTCGGACTCCTGATTTCGGCTCAGGTCATGATCTCAGGGTCGTGAGATCAGGCTCTGCCATCAGGCTCTGTGCTCAGCACGGAGTCTGCTTGAGATTCTCTCTCCTTCTCCTTCTGCCCCTGCCCACCTCTTTTGTAGATAAATAAATGAAGAAGAAGGAGGAGGAAAACCCAGGCAGAAAACACAAGGTGAGTGACATCACGAGGTGAAGAAACTCACGACTGGGTGGACAGTGGGTGGGCTGATGGGCCACAGTGGAACGTGCCAGGAGGGACATGGGTGTGATCACCAGGAAAGGTCCACCAAGGCCTCTTTATGTGGTGGGCACGGCGGAATGACCAGAAAGGTCTGGATGGAGGAAATAACAAGGCTGATCTGGCTTCTGGAAGGTGATTTCAGAAGAGGAGAGGATGCTGACGAGGAGGCCAAGCACGCAAGCATGGTGAGCACCTCCACCTCTCTGGGTCAGTGGGTTCACCTCTAAAATGGAGATGATTGTCTCTCCTGGACATTTGTCTCGGGCTTGTTGTGAAGATGGAAGAAACTGGAAGGTGGGAGAGGGTGTTGGTGAGACTCCTGGCCCCGAGAAGGTCAGCATCAGGGGGTGGGGAGCCGTGTGGACAATGATGCACTTTGGCTGGAGACCCTAGTGGCACAGCCACATGGCACAGGGGCAGCCAAGGACCAGTGTAGGAGGAGGCATGTGTCACCTGAATCCACAGAGAGAGAGACAGACAAAGAGAGGCCGAGACAGAGGCACACAGAGAGAGTTCAAAGGCCCATCTGAAGCAGGACAGCAAGCAGACCTGTTTCTCCATCTGAATAGACCTAATGGCCAGAATTTTGTTTCCTAGAGATCCTTACTGGCAGCAGCCTCTTCTCCAGCTGGAGAGACCTATGGGAGACACTGGGGCCAGAGGGGCTCAGGGTCCCTGGGCAAGAGTGATGTAAGGATGACCTGGTCCAGAGCGGTCACCGGAAGTGTCCAGTCCAACTTCCCACCTTGGCAAGAATCACTCCCGGCCTGTCCCCAACACCCCACTCTCGCCAACCCTGCCCCAGCCTCTGAGTCTCATCCCCCTTGGGACCATTGCTTAACCCATGGCAGCAGCTTTAAGCCTCACAACTCCAGGAAGTGAGTTTTTCAATCCTAATCTTCCCAGTGAACCAATAGCCTCAAGAAGTCCACACAACTAGCTCTTGGAAAAGCTGGGATTCACACCCAGGCCTTGGATGCCAATGGCTGGGCTTTTGACCCTGTGTCATGTACCTACCGCTCAGACAGGGGCTGGGCTGTCCTTCATAGACTACACATCTGGAGGTCAGAGCGCTGAGAAGCCGGTTATGTAAGGCAAGGTGTGAGTTGGTGAGCTCCCGGGGAAATGCTTCCTGGAGGAGGCGGGTCATTGTGGAGGAGGGAACTGGCAGGCCAGTCCGTGGAGGCCTTGGCCTCTCTGGGCCCAAGCTCTGGGTTTGCTCCATTTCCTCAGGGGTAGGAAGTTATCTTTCCAGAGAGACACAGCCCTGACCCAGGCCTGTTCCCTCCTCCTACCTCGATTCCTTGTGGGTCTCTGGGTGTGCAGTTCCCAGGAGTCTGGAAGAACACACACTGTCCCGAGACCTTTGATATATCTACATATGTAGGCCCCTTGTTCTCCACAGAGGCTGGTGTCGCGTCATGTCCCTCAGGGCCTCAGGCTGCAACGTCCCCAAAGTCCAATGTGTGGGCCTCACAGTGGATGGTCGAGTCCAACAATTCATACTGCTCAATGACACACCGGCCCTCATGGTGGAAATTTGCCATTTGGTGGAGGGACCACACCTGCGTTTTACAGTTGTGTAACCAAAGGGCCCATTTGGTCATTTCCCCCCAACAAAGGGCAGGAGATTTCAGAAGAGCATGACCTTTTCTGTGGAACGACCACACTTTCTTTTCTTTGCTCCTTTATTGTTGTTGTTCTTTTTTTAACTCTCCCGCCTTCTCATATCTTCATCAGTCCCACGTGAAGCCACCATTCTCGCCATGTCCCTGCCCAGCCGTTGCCTCAGTTCAGGCCTCCTCAGCTGTCTCTGTTCCACTGACAAGGGACACCCCATCTCTCAGGCCCCTGTTCTCTGAGCAAATCCTGTTCCGCTCTGTCTCACCGTACCCTGAGGCCAAAATTGTCCTTCTTGCTTTCGCTTTGGGTTTTACTTAATTTTTTTTCTTTTTTTTTTTTTTATTAAACTCTTTTCTTTTCTTTATTTCTCTTTTTATTTTATTTTCTTTTATTTACTTATTTGACATAAGAGAGAGAGCACAAACACGCGGAGCAGCAGGCAGAGAGAGAAAGAGAAGCAGGCTCTCTGCCAAGCCAGGAGCCCGATGCGGGGCTCCATCCCAGGACCCCGGGATCACAGCCTGAGCCAAAGGCAGATGCTTGACTGACTGAGGCCCCCAGGCACCGCCGTTTTAGGAATAATTCTTGATTTCTGCCCTGGGAGACAAGTTCTTTCACTCCTCTGGGCATCATCTCCACTCCCTTCCTCTGAGCACAGCAATAGGTCATTTGGTTATGTCATTATTCACAGTTGACCTTTTATAACTATGTAAAAACTATGGCCAGCTGAGCCACATAAGGGACTAGGATTCTTATTTTCCACCTTTTCTTTAGCTGTGGGTGGTAACCAGCTCCTGGGGAGGATCGGGCATCGCCGCCCAGTGACAATCCAGCTCCACAGCCTCAAGTCACTGACATCATCACACCAGACCCCAACTTCTTCTCGTGAAACCTTTGCAGTCAAGATAATGGTGACTATGAAGAGGACATGTGCCCCAAACCCACTGGTGCCTCCTTGCCTTGTGGGTCACTAAAAAATCACTGCATGGTGCTCGGAGGTAGATTTCAGAGTCAGAGTGCGTGGGTTTGGATGTGGCATCTGCCCTCTGTGGCTGTGAGAATGTCAGAAAGTTCTATGTCCCTTTTGAGCTTCAGTTTCCTTATTTGTAAAATGGAATTAAAAGTTGGAACCATCGGGGCGCCTGGGTGGCTCAGTGGGTTAAAACCTCTGCCTTCGCCTCGGGTCGTGATCCCGGGATCCTGGGATCGAGCCCTGCTCAGCAGGAAGTCTGTTTCCCCACTCCCCTCAATCTCTCTCTGCCTGCCTGTCTGCCTACTTGTGATCTTTCTTTCTGTCAAATAAATTAAAAAAAAAAATTTTTTTTTTAACGTTTAAAAAAAAAATGTTGGAACTACCGACTTTATGGGACTCTGACTGGGATAAGACGAGGTGATACAGGCCGCATAGCCCATGGAAAGGCAAGCAAATAGTGAGCATTCTTATTGCTACCAGCTTAGTTATTAGTAGGTATCCCAGAATGAAGAAACCGCATGCCCTCAATTCTGTCCAGACTTGCACAGTGCGTAACAGTCGCGCGCCTTGTCTCCGGGAGAGCCGAGGAGCTGCTCTGAGGAGCACAGTCCCCGAGAGCTATGTGCAGCCCCGGCCCAGTGCTGGAGGAGAGAGGTGTAGACTGCTAGGATCCCTGTCATAGGGAAATGCATGTTTCCCCTGTTTCCACAGACCCCACTGCATTGTGGTTGGAGCACTGCCCCCCAACGCGCGCCTCCCTCCTAGAGTCGTGCTCCCTCTCCTTCTCCCAGGAGAAGGCTGACCACCTGACCCGTCCCAGTTCCAGGATGTTAAAGCAGATCTAATATGTGCTAAATTTAAGAAATTCAAACAGAGGCGCCTGCGTGGCTCAGTGGGTTAAGCCTCTGCCTTTGGCTCAGGTCATGGTCTCAGGGTCCTGGGATCGAGCCCCACATTGGGAATTTCTATTCAGCGGGGAGCCTGCTTTCCCTCTGCCTACCTCTCTGCCTACTTGTGATCTCTCTCGCTCTCTCTCTGTTAATAAATAAATAAAATCTTAAAAAAAAAAAAAAGAGATTCAAACAGTGCAGTGCAGAAGTGTATCACATACAATTAAACATCTTTTGGGGTGCCTGGGTGGCACAGTCAGTTAAGCATCTTACTCTAGATTTGGCTCAGGTCCTGAACTCAGGGTCATGAGATCGAGTCTTAGGGTCAGGCTCTGTAGTTAAAGCAGAGTCTGCTTAAGACCATTTCTCCCTTTCCCTCTGCCTCTACCTGCTATGCTAGCATTCTCTTTTTCTCTCTCTCAAATAAATAAATAAATCTTAAAAAAAAACCGTCAACATCTTTTTTCCATCCTAGTGGTGGCTGCTGTAAACAGTTTTGTGCTGTAAACACAAATCCTGTGTTCTCCAGGATTTTCTTTTCTGTCCTTCAAAATGTGTGTGTGTGTGTGTGTGTGTGTGTGTGTGTGTGTAGAATTGATTCATACACCACACTCAGTTACATATTACAACATACATATAGTAACAAAACGAGATCACACCATACATTGAATTCTGCTACTTGCTTTTCACACTTGGACCACTTTCCAGGTTGATGTGGATATCTTTGCCAGCATGCTGTATATTTGGGGAGGGGCAGAGGATTGCTTCCCATTTTTTTTCTTTTTAAGATTCTTATTTATTAAAGAGAGAGAGAGAGGTGAAGTCCACAGCAGGGGAAGGAAGCAGGCTCCCTGCTGAGCAGGAAGTCCGATGTGGGCCTCCATTCCAGGACCCTGGGATCATGACCTGAGCCGAAGGCAGATGCTTAACCAACTGAGCCACCCAGGCGCCCCAGAAAGCCATTTAAAAAACTGCATGTTTAGAAGAAAACAATGTTGGAGAAAAGGCTTTAGGAAGGTATTCCTTTTATCTTTCCTGAATACTTTACTTTCCCTACTTGTTAAAAAAAAAAAAAATTAACATATAAGATATTATTTGCCCCAGGGGTACAGGTCTGGGAATCGTCAGGCTTACACATTTCACGGGATTGCTTCCCATTTTTACCAGGACAATCTTGTAACGAACACACTTTTGGGTATGTCTTTGCATATTTGCGCTAGGATGTTGTAGAGCAGAGCCCTCGAAGGTGGGTTTCTACAGAGTGAAGATGAAAACAGTTCAGGAGTGACTCAGCGGTGATTTCCTTATCCACCTGCAAGACCATCCTTCCAGCTTCCCCATCTCCCACCTCACTGGCCTCTACCAAGCCAGCACTTTCCTAGAGAATGTCGGATCTCGGCCAGGCCGAGACTGCTGGAGCGCCTGTTGTATACGGCTGCGGTTGTCCAATCCTCTCTTGCTCTCAGTTCTTGTGGAAAACAAAGAGGTGGGGAACCCTTTGAGAGGTCGGGAACCTGCGGAGCCTCAGCCCACGACAGAGCCTGCACCGTCCCTCTGCCTCCGAGGAGGCTGAAACGGCTTGCAGACCGGAAATGACTGCGTGCCTTCCTTTGGCCTTTCCACAGTTCTCCCAGTTTCGTCAAACGAAGAAACTGAAACCTAGAGAGGAAGTGGTCTGCACAAGGCCTGCGCCTTGACTCTGGGTCAGAATCTGGGTCTGAGGACATACAGGAGGCGTGGAGGGAGAGGGCAGGTGCAGGAACAGAGCCGGGGAGGGGAGCAACCGGGCAGGCCCTTCACCGAGTTATCCCAGGCAGCTCCAGTTGCCGTGCCGTGAGATCCAGGCAGCGCTGTTCCCATTTTCCAGGGGAAGAAACTGAGGCAAACTCCTTGGGCAGGGCGTTCCTCCCTGGGACTCTAACCTCCCGCTAAACTCGATCTGTCAAACAATCGTCCCCTGTCCTCCTTCTTCCTTCAACCTCCAGAGGCTGGGCTCTGGACAGTAGCCTTCAGGTCTGCGGGCTCGAGAGAACCAACAGCCCTTCCAGCTGTTTCTCCCCACAGGGCTGGATTCCAGGAAAGACACCTGCTCTGTTCCCAGCAGGGCACACGCCTGGAGTGTCCCAGCCAGGCTTCTGGAAGCCTCATCTTCCCACACACAGAGCGAGGGATACAGTCAGGCGGCCCAAGTGCTCCACCCCCCATAGGATCCGAACACGGGGATCCCTGGTCTCCTCATCCCTTGGTGGGCACTGCCGGTGACTTCTCAAGCATCACAGAGCAGAACAAGATCCAACTGGCTGGAAGAACTTCCCATTTCCTCCTTCCCCTTCCCTTGGCCAGTAAGCCAGCTTGTCCCCTCTCAAGGAGCCTGCCTAAAGCAGGGGCTAAGGCAACCCCGACCTGGGCTCTATCCACTTGCCCTCTGGTCCATGGGAGCCGGGGACTCCTTGGGCAGGGCGTTCCTCCCTGGGACTCTAACCTCCCGCTAAACCAGCAGCCTCAGTTGCCAGGCACTGTCAACAAAACTGTCCCTACAGGCCAAGGCCTTGCTGGAGACCGAGAACAAGGGTGTCCAGGGAGCAGCCCTGGTTCCTGGGCTAGCTCTGAGGGAGAAGTGGGGCTAGCCGCCTTGGGGTCGGGAGCAGTCTTCAGGAAATGTGAGCACCTCCTCAGGTCTCCACACCTCCTTCCTCCCTCACACCTCTGGGAAGGGTGGGCTACCCAGGCAGAGAGAGAGCCCCCTTTGGACGCCAAGCAGCCAGGATGAGCCTTCTGAGGGGAAGCGGGTCTGGTGGATACCAAAACCAGCTCGTCCTCACCCAACCTGTCTGGCTTGGGTACAATTCATGGTCCCCTCAGTGGCCTCAAGCATCCACTCCTGCCCTCCCTCAAGCTGTTCTACGGTTTTACAATCCTCAGTACTTTTTTCCTGATGACAAAAGCAGAATAGGCTCATTATTAAAAAAAAAAAAACAAAAAAACAAAAAAACAAAAAACCGACAGGTTTAAAGTGGCGGGTAAAGGGAGCCCCTCTCCCCGCCCTGGTATCCAGTAGGTGTGATAGGCTCACACGGCAGGGACTCGATCGGCAGCTGCTTCAAGGACGTTTCCTCGAAACCAAAACCCCTCATGTTGCCTCCATGCTGAAATCACCACACAACTTCCCTCCACTCCCAGATAAAGAACATTCCCTCCCTTGGCTACAGGCCCTGCTGCCTCTCCTGGCCGGTCTAGTGAGACCCTCCGCTCACTACCGTTCTGTCAGGTATCAGGTGACATCTACACCGCTTTTCTGTCAGGCCCCTGGCCTCCCTCCCCCTCCTCTCTCTCTCCCTTTCCCCACTCCCCTACTTTCCTTCCTTTGCACAGCCCGTGTCCTGACCGTATCCCCACCTGGAAAGCTATTCACCTAGGGAACACCTGTTCCTTCAGATCCCAAGGGACTGCTTCAGAGAGCCCTTTTCTGAGCTTCCAGCCCATGGAAAAGCCCTGCGCTCTGCCATCACAGCAGGAATTAGAAATTTATGCATGACTCTCTGATGGTCTTGCTCCCCAGCCAAGTCCAGGAGAGCAGGGATCTCTTCTGCTCACTATTGTCTCCCTGTGTCTGGCACATCATGCAAGATCAACAAACAAAACTGAATTGGTGGAGGGATGTGTTCATACTAGTTCAAAGGCTAAAATTAACAACACAGGAAACGACAGATGTTGGCGAGGATGCAGAGAAAGAGGAACCCTCTTACAGTGTTGGTGGGAATGAGAGCTGGTGCAGCTATTCTAGAAAACAGCACGGAGCTTCCTCAAAAAGGTAAAAATAGAATTACCCTACAACCCAGCTATTGCACTTCTGGGGGTTTACCCAAAGATACAAAAATAGTGATTTGAAGGGACACATGTGCCCCAATGTTTATAGCAGCAGCATTATCAACAATGGCCAAATTATGGAAAGAGTCCAAATGTCCATCAACTGATGAATGGATAAAGAAGATGTGGTGTATGTATATGCCACGTCTTCCATATATATATATATAATATATATATATATTATATATATGTGGAATATTACTCAGCCATCAAAACGAACTCAATCTTTGCATTTGCATGATATGGATGGAGCTAGACTATATTATGTTAAGTGAAATAAGTCAGAGAAAGACAAATACCACATGGTTTCACCCATATGTGGAATTTAAGAAACTACACAGATGAACGTAGCAGGGAAGAAAAAGAGACACAAACCAGGAAACAGACTCTTAACTACAGAGAACAAACTGAGGGTTTCTCGAGGGGAGGTGGGCAGGGGATGGGTCAAATGGGTGATGGGGATGAAGAAGGGCACTTGCCATGATGAGCACTGAGTGTTACACATAAGTGATGAATCACTAAATTCTACTCCTAAACCCAATATTACATAATATGTAAACTAACCAGAATGAAAGATTTGAAACAGCAACAATAAAATCCTAGTTCACTCATGGCTTACATGGATCCGGGACTGTGCTGGGTCTGGGGGCTACTCAATGAAACAAGTCGAGGGCAGGTTCTCAAAGGTGGAGAGGGGATGGGGATGGGGATGGGGAAGGCAAGGGCTTGGGTCAGTACTAGAATATCATTTTAAAGGGCTACAAGGGTGTGGATTTTGAGGTTACTGTGTGATATAGTTGTTATTGCCTCATTGTCTACTCTTCCCATTAAACACAGGGCCCTGGAGAGAGGGGCCTTTGCTTCTATTTCCCTCCACTCCTCCCTGCGCCCCTCCCCCTTCCCTTCTCCTCACATAGCCCAGGGCGAGGTCTACAGAGTGTGTTAAAAGGGTGATGGATAGACGGATGGATGGATGGATGGACGGACGGATGGACGGATGGATGAATCAAGGAGTTGAAAAGCAAGGAGGTCCTCAGAGATCCCTTATCCACATTCTGACTTTTACGAGGAAGCTGAAGTCTAGAGAAGTGGAGTGTATCTTTCATCACTTCCTCTCTTCCAGAATATCTGCTGATTTCTTCTCTTTGACCTATAAACATGTGGAAACGCCCTCCAACCCAACCCAACCCAAACAAAACAGCTCTTTCCCTCTTCCCCGCTCATTTTCCCTGAGCT
Source organism: Mustela lutreola (assembly GCF_030435805.1). Taxonomy (NCBI): domain Eukaryota; kingdom Metazoa; phylum Chordata; class Mammalia; order Carnivora; family Mustelidae; genus Mustela; species Mustela lutreola. The sequence goes on from NC_081293.1 coordinate 19,348,750, forward strand.
AGGACTCCCCTCTTTCCTTCCTCTGCCAAACTTCTTGAAAGACTTATAAACTCACCCTCCATACTTCCTCATCTGCCACCCCCGGACCTCTCAGTCTCTGCCCTCCACCCGCATCACCACAGCAACTGCTGTGAAGTTGTCACTCACCAGGGACCTTTGGGCCTTGGGCCCTGAGCCCTTCCTGGGCCCCAGGCAATGTTTGGGGCTGTCACCAACTCTTCCTCCTAAAACCCCCAGGCCCTGCTTGGGGGAGGGGTGGATCTCTCTTCCTGTCTAGAAGAATGCTCTCTTCTGGGAAACTTTAATGGCTTCTCCTTCCCCCAGCATCCTCTGCCACAGTTTTAACCTTGGCCCTTTCGTGGCTCTCATTCTGAACTCAACTGTTATTGGGTGCTTTCTGTGTGCCCGGCACCATCCTAGGCTCTTAGGTGTGTCACCCCCGTGTAATCCTGACGCCCACCCCTGGCGTGGGTGTGTTAGTTTCATCTGCACTTTGCAGAGGGAGAAGCCCAGACAGAGTGAGGATGAGTAAATCGCTCAATGCCACATAGTTGGTAAGTGGTGTCTTTGGGATTCAACCGTGCTCTTGTTATTTGTAAGTCTGTGCTCTTAGCCTCAGATCCACACCTTTCTCCTACCTTCCTCACCTACGCTCAGGACTCATCTGGGTTCTTACAACTCCCAGCTTACTGTTATCAGAGGTGACCTCCCTCTGAGGCTTCAGACCGCCTCTTCCAAACACATGAGATTTTTTTCTTACATGTTCTTCCAAAATCTCAAAGCCAGACTCCTCAGATCTCTTGCCAGGTGGATCTTACCAGTCCTGTGCTCCAAACCTTGTGGGGTTCCCCAGAGCCCATTGATCTAGGGGCAAAGTCTTCCCTGCCCCCACAGGCTCACCTGCAATATGGACCGCCCCCCCCCCATGCCCATCTGCCACCATCTTCTCCTGTTTCCTCCTGCTTCCGACTCTGTTTTTGGAAAGATCTAGTACTCCCTGCAGCTCAGAGAGGACCCTCCCCTGCCTGCCCTTCACTCATGCTCCCCTTGGCCACCAGAAACCCTTTGGATCTAGAAAATAGTCTGGCAGGAAATAGACTAAACATGACTAGGGGTTACTTCCAGATGCACGGGATTCCAGGTGACTTATTTTTACATCTGTTTTCCAAATTTCCTGTAGTATGTTTTACTGTAGAATCAGAAAAGAACTTGTTAAAATAACTTCAAAAATAAATTCTTATTCATCCACCCGCCCACTTCCTCTTTCCTCTCTAAACCCCTTCTGTTTCTTTGTTCACCTGAGGCTTCCCTAAAGGTCATGGGTGGGGCTGCCGTGGCTTGGGAGTCAGGTGGCCTCCTGTGCAGTGCGATCCCCCTTGGCCCCAGTGGTCCCCTCTGCCCCTTGCTGAGTGTACTGGACACGGCAGAAAGGTAGGAGGAACAGAGGTAAGACAGACACGTTTCCAAGAATATTCATCAAAGGTTGCAGAACATTGAAGACTCATTAACTGCCTACCAGGGGGGTCCCAGTTAAATGGCTCCTGGTCGGTCTAGGGGCTTGTCTGTTAGTCTTTAGGTAAAAGGACATGGATTCCAGCTGCCATTATGAAATAATTTTGAAAATTTGTCATCATTAAGTGAAAAATAAAAGTTCCAGAAAACTGTATGTAGTTCGCTCACATTTACATAAAAAAAGGATAGAATCTCACACACACACACACACACACACACACACACACACGTATATGCAGAGAGTATCTCTTGAAGGATGCCCCCCCAAACATTTGTTTCAGGGAAGGGACACAGGGGCCAGGAGAACTGGGTAAAAAGGATCAGGAGTTGGGATCAGTTGTTTCTGTTGGGTTTTTAAAAACTGTTTGCAGGAGCACCTGGGTGGCTCAGTGTGTTAAAGCCTCTGCCTTCAGCTCAGGTCATGGTCCCCCGGGGTCCTGGGACCAAGCCCCGCATCAGGGTCTCTGCTCGACAGGGAGCCTGCTTCCTCCTCTCTCTCTGCCTGCCTCTCTGCCTACTTGTGATCTCTGTCTGTCCAATAAATAAATAAAATCTTAAAAAAAAAAAAAAAGAAAAAAACACAAGATTAAAAAAAAAACAACAGGGATGCCTGGGTGGCTCAGTTGGTTGAGCAACTGCCTTCGGCTCAGGTCACGGTCCTGGAGTCCCGGTATCGAGTCCCGCATCGGGCTCCCAGCTCCATGGGGAGTCTGCTTCTCCCTCTGACCTTCTCGCCTCTCATGTTCTCTCTCACTGTCTCTCTCTCAAATAAATAAATAAAATCTAAAAAAAACAAAAAACAAAAAACACCACAACAAACGTGTTTGCACGTACCTTGGACAAAGAAGGACAACTTATGAAACAAGACGAGAATTTTGAGCGCCCCTCGCCGGCCCCTGCGTTGAGGAAGTGGGTAGACTCTCAGCTTGGTCCCTCTTTCCGTCCTTCCCTCTGAGGGAGCTGGGGAGGGGCGTGGAGAGCCAACACCAGCCAGCTCTACATCTGCAGATGGCAGGGGACCCCTACTCCAGCAAGGACCCTGGGCACAGAGGCCCCATGAGCTGTTCTCCAGAGGGAGCTGAATTGGGAGCCTCCCCACCCAAAGCAGGTCATCCCAGGCCTGTTTGCGTGAAGTGGGCATAAGCCCCTGGGCCCTTTCCTCAGGCCAGGAGCACCAGCTAAGAACAAGGTGCTGTGAGCAGGCACCTGGCAGGCCCGCCCCCACAGGAAGTAGCTGTGTCCCGCACGTGGGGCGCACGGGCATGTGGTGGGAAGGACAGCTGAACCCTGACGTACCCTGGGCCAGGCCTGAGGCCCAAGCGCTCTGGGAACCATTTATCTTCTCCAGCCCAGAAATCACTTACGCTTGGGCGGGGCGGGGATGGGGGGGCGTTTATCTGAGCACTGCAAACCTCAGGTTTTGTTTGAGAATTTGGCTGGACCGAGAGTTTAGCCACCAAAGGAGAGGCAGGGCAGACCCTTCTACCTCATTCTGTCCTGCTCCTCATCGGGGCCCACACACCTACCACCTTCCTCAGCCCAGGCTTTGTCCCTGTGGACCTGCTATCAGCCACAGAGTCATAGACAGTTTTTGTCACCTAAGGAGACCACTTTGGCTGATAGCTAGAGCTCCCGGTGCCAGCTTCCCAAGCCTGTGGGCGGCGCAGCCCACTGCTCAGGCTGGGCACGTGGCCTGGGACTCAGCCGACCTGGGTTCTCATTGCTGCGGCCACTGACGGGCCCGTCCCTTCTGCCACCTGGGCCTCAGTCTCCTGACTGACAAAATTCGCCAGGGTTGCAAACCGTGCTCAACAAAACACTGGCATTTGGGGGTGGAAGAGCTTCATGGAAGCTCAATTCAAATATGGTTTCTAGAACGTATTTTAAACAACTCAAATATTTGTAATACGCATCAAAGGGTCGATTTAGAAGTGACACGTGATTTTCACACCTCGGAGCCCACTTGTCTTCACACTGATTTCATTAGCAGCACGGTAATATGTTAGCAGTTCGAACTTCGAAAATCGAAATGAATGGAGGGCAGCTCTTGTCAACTGCCTGCACAGGGGCCCTGGGCTCCGTCAAGTTTTGTTCTGGACAAAGGATCTGACAGGCATCAAGCTCTGTCACCAGAGAGGGACAGGAGAAGGGATCAAACTAGTGCTTCTCTGCGGGATGCCATCTGTGTCTAGCCTCGACCCTGGGGTCAGGGTTGGGGGGCTCCCCAGCGGATCGTGGAACATCTTGAGATCCTAGTCAGAGCAGTATTCCTGACCAGCAGGGATTTGTGAGGCCAGTTCCGGAAGTCACTAGCAGGTGACAGCTCTAGGCTGATCTGGAAGAGGTAGGAACCGCTTTCAGCACCCAAGTGGAGGGACCAGAACTTCCCCGGAGCTGCTGTGAACCATGGGTCAGGCACCCAGGCCTGGTGCCAGAAGCAGAGACTCATAATGCCAGGGGATACTTCCGAGGTGCCAGGCACTGTGCTGCCTATCACCTCCCCTGTGAGAATGTCTTGTTTCTCACAATTGCATGAAGAGGCTTAGCCCCATTTTACAGATGAGGAAACTGAGGCAGAGAGGGTTTACACCCTCCAAGTCCTGCAGCAGTGCCAGGAGTCAAACCGCAAGCTAGAATGGCGCCCAGAGACCTGCCTCTGCTCAGTAATTCAGGTGACCCACAAGGAAATCCTTCACTGCTTTGGACAGGGTTCCAGGTGCTGGGATACTAGGCTGACGCACTAATACTTCTGACCAGTGGTGGCCTTCTCATAAGCATTTCCTTTCTGCTGACTTTTCATCCATGCGGTGGCTGTGGTTGAACCATGTCGGAGAGGGGTCTCTGACCCCTGGCACAGGCAACACAGGCAAGAACCAGCTCCTCCCTTTGCTTCCCTTCCCCGACCAGTAAAGGGGGACAGGCTGGACTTGACAATGTCTAGATGTCCTTCCTGTTCTGACGTCCTTTGACCGATTGCCAGCCTGGGTGACGTGGGAGAGGTCAGGGGTCAGAGTGGGTCCGCCGGCTAGGGAGACACGCTGGCTTCATTGGTCTGCTGGTGTCCAGATCCCACAGTCTTAGCTTCCAAGCAGTCGCATCTCCGACGGCGAGGTTGTGGGAGAGACCTCACAGGCACAAGATGGGGTGTATGGTGCACAGAAACGTTAAAAACAACAATGAAGCCCACAGAAAGCGACGCACAGGAATTCTTCACAATGCCAGCGATCCAACGCTGCCCTCGGAGGAGGGGGCTGCTCTTGCCCCAGCACTGCCCCTCAGCCACACTCGGTTACCTGAGTGACTTGCCAGAGGAAGGAGATGTGGGTACCCTGCTGGGGGCGGCCCCCTGGGATGAGGTCCCCATCCAGTCGCACCAGCTGTGACAAAGAGCCACAAGGGAACGTGGTCTGGGTGACTGCGGAGCTCATTTACCTCGGGCTAAATATAGGTGCCTTCTCTGCAGCCGGTCGGTGACTCAGCGAGCCCCGGGAAAGCTCCTGGGCAGAGAAGACACGAGGCCCGGAGGCCTTGCTTTCCCGAGTGCCAGAGCTACAGGAAGGCTGATGCATGGGAGCAGAAAATGAGGGTATGTTTTGCAAGTCCTCCTGGGCTAGCTGAGTTCCTCGCTCCCCTCCCCAGACTCTCCGTTCAAAAGCCGTGAGATTGCTGTTCCAGGCCCAGTCTTGTGCCAGCTTTCTCCCAAGGGCTTAAAGGGTGAGGAGAGCGTGAGGGGTGTGTGTCGGTGGGTGGGTGTTCATCCCCCCCCCCCTGGCTGGGGCAGGGGGAGAGAAACAGGCCAGGCAGTGTCTATACCGTGGTCTGCCTTGGCCTCGGACTCCCACCCTGGCCCCCGCCCACCTGCCAAGAAGCGCAGGGAGGGGGCTCTGCTGATGCCCTGACCATTCTCTACGATGCTCTGTGCCCACGGAAACGGTGAGTGCTCCCTTCTTCCCATCTCAGACTCTTCAGGAAGCAAGCGCAATCCTGGCCTTCTACATTCATCTCCAGAGGCTCTGCAGAAGCTGAGGAGTGAGGCAGTCCTTTGGAGAATGACGGGCAGCTGTCTGAGCAGACTGGTGGAATGGGAAGAGACGGGACCAGGCACCAGGAGAGGTTTCTGCCAGGCGTTTGCTCTGTGACCTTGAGCAAGTCCATTTTCCTCTCTGGTCTCCAGTTTCTCCTCTGTTTATCCACCTATGTAATCTCTTCAACAAATAGGTAGTAAATGCATACAGGATCTGTGCGTTCCATGCTAGACACGGGAAAATAACCATGATGAAGGATTTCAAAAGTCCAGGGAGTCTCCACTGCTCTCCCTATCGAACACTGGCACGGTTTCTCCATCCCCTAACTCTGCAATGACCTTGTAACTTGCTTTGACTAACAGGATGCTACAAAAGTGACCAGTGACTGTCGATCTCGCCCTCTCAGAGCCCAGCTGCCACTTTGGGGAGGCCTAAGCTACCCCGCTGGAGTGGTCACATGGGAAGGAAATGGGGTGCCCACACCAAAAGCCTCAGGCAGCCGCCAGTCACGTGTGTGAGGCAGGTGGAACCCCCAGCCCCCAGCCCCCCGCCCCCAGCAGACTGACTGCCAACCACTGGCAGCAGAGACAAGCCATCGCAGCCCGGCCTTGCCCAACTCGTCAACCCAGAGAACTGCGAGGCATTGAAGCATTCTAGTTTGAAGCCACTGTTCCAGAGTGTGTGTTATGGAGCAAAAGATAATCAAGGTAATTAACATTTTGACCTACGGACCACTGTCTACGAGCCAGGAGCTGCATTAAATGTTTTACTGTTTGTGATCTTTATTTCTCAGGTCAACCAGGTGAGGCAGACATGGTTACCTTCATTTACCCTTGACAGAGGAAAGCACTGAGGCACGAGAAAGAGAAGGAACTTGACCAAGATGGCAGAACAGGTGAGCGGTGGAGCTGGGGTTGGAGCCCAGGCAGGTCAGGCTTCAGATCCTGTGCTATTAGCCCCAACACTACGCAGAACCAAACAGCTGTGGTTCTTGCCCTCATGGGGTTGACAGTCTACGGGGAGATGGGCAGGAAACACACGGAAAGGAATATACAAGCACAAAGAGTGGGAAGGAGTGTGAAGAAAGTGGGTGCTATGTTTATTCCCAGGGAAGCCCTCTCTGGAGCACTTAGGATGGAAGGGGGGAGACTCTGCAAGAAATGCATGTTCCTGGGCCACATGGACTGGTTGGGAGCCTGGCCACCATCTTTCCTTTTTTTCCTTTTTTTTTAATGTGCCCCCTGAGTGATTTTTCTCATCAGAGAAATTTGAGAAACCCAGCTCAGTGAAATCACCTGAGAAGATTAAAAAATAGAGCTGCCCAGCCCCCATCCTGTTATTGTGACTCAGCTGGTCTAGAGTGAGCCCAGAAATCAGTAGCTTTAAAAGCTCCTGAGGTCGGGGCGCCTGGGTGGCTCAGTGGGTTAAGCCTCTGCCTTCAGCTCAGGTCATGATCCCAGGGTCCTGGGATCGAGCCCCACATCAGGCTCTCTGCTCAGCAGGGAGCCTGCTTCCTCTTCTCTCTCTGCCTGCCTCTCTGCCTACCTATGATCTCTGTCAAATAAATAAATAAAATCTTAAAAAAAAAAAAAAAAAAAAAAAAAAAAAAAAAAAAAAAAAAAAAAAAGCTCCTGAGGTGATTCTAATGTGTCGCATGGGATGAGAACTGATTCTGGAAGACTCTACAAGGTCCCAGACTGTTTTTGTATATCTCTTAGGAGCCACCAGGATTACCTGCTGCATATTAAACTGTTCTTTTGGTGATTTAATACTGTGGAGGGACGGCCTGAACTGAGCTTGAGGTAAATCTTTGTTCTGAGACTCACCCTCTTGAACGGACCACTCCTCACAGAGCCCCCTGACAGAAAACTTTCCCAGGGCCTCTGTAGGGACTCTCCATAGCTTCCAAGTTCCCTTTAACTTCAATTTGTTTTAAAGTAGCACATTCCTTTGACTGCTGGGAGAGGTTGTTTACTTCCCACAAACAAATGCCCTTCTGGAGGCTGGCAAGACAGACCCTTGGTTTTTTGATTGTTCGTTTTTTAAACAATGTATTTATTTATTTGAGAGAGAGAGAGAAAGAGAGGAAGCAGGAGGGGCGGAGGGAGAGAGAACCCTCAAGTAGACTCCTGGCCGAGCGTGGAGCCCCACGTGAGTCTCCATCCCAGGACCCTGAGATCATAACCTGAGCCGAAATCAAGAGTTTGACACTTAACCAGCTGAGCCACCGATGTGCCCCAGCAGCCTCTTGGTTTTCTCTCTTTTTCTGACATCCCAGCTCAGGGACCTCTGGGGCATAGATTCCCCACTGTGAGGAGAATGATGGCATCTGCGGTGTGGCCACAAGAGGAGACGTGTTGGTACACGGACAGTTTCTTGTCTGGTTTCTTACTCTTCTTCCAAATGAGGCAGGAAGACCACGGGGGTTGCTCCTGCTTGGTTCAGACAGAAGAGTGTGAAAGAATCCACCCTTGGCTTGGGGCCTGCCAGGCTCAGGCCCGGAGAAGGCCTGCTGGAGGTTGGCGGGCAGAGAGGGACCGGCAGAGGCCCAGCCCGGGGCCGCCCCGGGGAGCGTGCCGCGTGGCTGGGCCGAGCGGAGGTGGTGTGCTGACAGCGCAGGTGTGAGCTGTGCCACCCAGGAGCCTCGTTTCCTCGTTCTGCAGTGGGGGTAGTGCTCGCGGCTGTGAGGGTGGAATGAGAACTCAGAGTTCACAGCAGGGCCTGGGCTCAGGAGACACAAGGGGTTTTCATTCCTCTTCTTTGGGACAGACCCAGAAATGAACTTGACACTCTTGAGGAAGACAGAGCTTGTTGGGGGAGACCCCAGGAGAGGTCCTTTAGGGGCTGGGACAGACCCTGGTGACTGTGGCCCATCCCGGAGGCCACACATCTCCCAGGAGACTCGAGGAGCTGGGAGGTCCACGCTGCCCGCCCAGCCTCACACTCAGAGGGCTCTCTGGGCAGCTCTGTCGGGGCACGGCCTGCACTTAAATGGGGCAGATGGTGGCCCAGAGGAGGGGCTGGCAGAGAGAAGAGGTAAGGCCTGACCTGTGAGGAAGGAATGATGAGAACGAGGCTGTGACTCATTCCCAGGCTCCTGCTCTCAGAAAGAAAGGATCTGCTTGGGGGCGTGCCTGGGAGGGAGCCAGGCCAGAGGGCACAGTGAACAGGGCACACCAAGGCCTCTTCACTCAGGGAGAAAGCGTCCTGGGAAGGGGCCAGTTTAAAAACACAACTGCACTGGTGTCTCTGCCTTCTTCTGAAGCATCCTTCCAGCTGGAGGCAGTGGTAGGAGGCCCCACCAGCCAGGTCAGGCACGATGCCTTCCCTGAGCCCTGGGTGGGGGGTGAGGGGCGTAGGGGTCCTGCTTGGGCACCGGCCCCCAGGAGGCAGGCAGAGCCAGCGTTTGCCATCACGTCTGGTTCTCTTGACCCCGTACTGTCTTCCCCACCCATCCCCTCCTCACGGAGCCGGCCGGGGGCTGCTACCAGGACAACTTCTTCTATACGGCGCAGAGAGTTTTAAATAGTGCGGAGGTAGGGGTGCCTGGGTTGAGCAGCAGACTCGGTGTCTGCTCAGGTCATGATCTTGGGGTCCTGGGGTCAGGCTCCACATCAGCCCCCACGCTCAGCAGGGAGTCCGCTTGAGGATTCTCTCTCCCTCTCCCTCTGCCCCTCCCCCCTCTGGGGCGCTTGTGGGTGAGCATTGCTGTCCAAAGTCCATCCATCCATCCGTCCGTCTGTCAATCCTTCAGTGGTACTTAGGGGCCAGGAGCAGTAGCTCTGGGTGTCAATTTGTATGTGTTCATTTGCACGGGGGCAGGTAGGGCTCTGAGGAGGAAGTGTGGTGAGTTGTAAGCGTGGGGCAGGGAGAGGAGCAAGGGGCCCAAGTCTGACCTTCTGTATCATTAAAATTTTTATTGGAAGTAATACAAAACCCAATGTTTTGCTTAATGCAAACCCAGAACATATTGGCCTTGGAAAGGAAGTGCAAGGGAGTGGGGTTGGCTTCTGACAAGGCTTTATCGGGAGCTCGAAACAGTTCCTCAAGACCTGGCGCTCCCTGTCGTCTCTGGGCTCAGCTCTTCTCCAGGGAACAGCCCCAGCAGGGGCAGGTTCCACACCTTGGAGGCAAGACGGCTGCAGAAGCTCCAAGCCTCACACCCTCTCCCCAGGGCAAAGAACCAGTCTGCTTCTCTGAGAGCCCGAAATTCTGGAACTAAGTTTCATTGGCTTTGATAGGCCTGACTTTGGTCATGTGCCCATCCCTTAACCAGTAACAGCCAGGGGGATGGTGTCTACTAAGGGGGCCGGGGCGTGGATCTGTGCGGGACAGGGAGCATAGGGAGCTTGGTCGTAGTGGGGCAGAGGCTGGTTCGCTGGAATCATGACCTGAGTAGAGCCCGTTACTGTAAGTGAGTGAATGGGGTCAGGCTGACAAGGAATACTGATCCTTTACTCTCTGCAGAAGGCTTCAAGGAACAGCTGAGAGGTTTCTCTGGAGTCTGGGCTGCAAACTGAGAGAGGGGCCTTCTGTCCATTTCGGCTCAGAGCACAGAACCGCACTGTGCTGGGGAGAACTGAGGGCCTGCCACCTAGGCCAGCTCCAGGGGTCATAGCCTTCCAGAGAAGGAGGGACCTCAGAGAGTACCCCAGGCTGTGAGAGAGATGAGGTCCCTTCCCCAGCTGCCCGGTACCTAGCAGACAACAAGGAGGTCAGCAGAAGAGACACCCAAGGGACTTACAGAGATGATGCGGGGTGGGGTGGTAAGGTCCACTGAGGTCCCCAGTGGGAGAAAAGGGCTGCACCCCTGACCCTTCAATCTGGGGGTGAGAAGATTTGGATGCTGGTCACTTCCAGACTGTTTGTTAGCTATATGGCCTTGGGCACGTCTGTCTCTCTTTCTTGGCCTCAGTTTACTCCTCCATAAAATGGGAGTGTTATCAATCACCTCAAGAGTTGACGTGAGCCAGAGCAGATGAAATCAGGAAAGGCTGAAGTGTGCCTGAAAACCCTCTTTATCCTGATTGCTGGAGGCCCGAGGGGGACCCGAACATTTGTGCCTGGAGGCATGTGCATCAGGAGGAAAAACCGGGAAGAACAAGTCCCACATGTGCCCAGTGGAAGCTGGTGGCCGCGGAGACCCTGGGGGCCAGGCTGCCAGCCAGGGATGTGGGTGGCTCTCTGGGCCGCTCCCTTTCCCTGCCACTGAGTCAGAGGAAGGGACTCAGGCTGGGCATCAGCCCTGCAGGTTCAACCAGTTGCTGGCCGGAGAAGGGAGGGCTGGAGAGAGAAGGAAAAAACAAACAACCTCCTCCCGTGGGCCTCCCCACAGATGCCAGTCCTCCTCTTCAGCCCTGGGGGAGTGTTCGTGGGCCCCAACCCACACTTCCTCCTGGCCTCTCCCCAGAGCCCAACAGCAGGGCCCCCTGGGTGGGGAATTGCCTGTTTCCCAGAATGCAGCTGGTCACGGGGACCCAGGTCTCTTCCCACCTCTGTGGGGAGCTCAGACCATCCACTCTCCAAGGCCTGGATTCCCCCTCTGTACTCTTCCCAAGCTGCTGTCCGTACCAGTCACTCCCACCGCCAGAGTCTGGCCTGCCAGATTCAGCCCCTTGGAGAAGCGATGGGTAGAAAGATCTCTCTGCCTTGGTTGGCCTTTCAGTCCACCTATGAATCAGCTGGTATTGGAGAGAAACATAATTGCCCCAGGCTGGGCAGCTGACTGTTCTTTGCTGCAGAAAGACCATCTGTTTGGCCAGTCCTGGACGCCCCCAGGTGTCTCAGACTCCGTCCACAGGGAATAGTCATTTTGGTGGGAAAGGCATGGGGGGTGGAGTCAGTTAGACTGGATTGTAGCACCTGTGCTGGTCAGTTATGTGATTTGGGACAAGCTAATTTACTTCTCTGAGCCTCAATTTCCTTATCTGAAAACCGTATGGCAATGCCCTGTGGGTTGCTGTGAGGACAGGAGATAAGAAGTGCAAAGCTCCTAGAAGGGGTCAACAGATCAACCTTCCTGCCCTTGCACACCTTATCACATGTTACTTTTATGTTTCATTCCCTTCTCGAGCCAAAACGGTCAGCGTGTTTGTTCTGCAATCATGTGTCGAGAGTCTACTTTGCACCGGGCGCAATTACCTTTATCTCCACAGCCCTGAGAAGTCGGTGCCAGGAGCTCATTTGATACAAGAGGCCACTGTGGCTTGGAGAGAGGAAGAGTTGGAAGGCTACTGGGTGACAGAGCCAGGAGTTGATGCGGGGCCTCCAAGAACTTATGGAAACCCCATTCCATGGGCTTCCATGGACCGTTGCTCTGCCTGGAACGGACTTCTACCTCGGTCTTGTTCTTTCCATCGCCGCCAGGACATCTTCTGATCAGGGAGGACACTTGTAGTTGCAAGTGATAAGAATTCCATCCCAAACAGGCTTAATTAAAAAAGGGGGGGAGGGGGAAGGGCAAAGGGGGAGACAGAGGCAGAGAAGCAGACTCCTGCTCACCCTGGAGCCCTCGAATCTGGGCTCAAGCTCATGACCCTGAGATCATGACCTGAACTGAAATCAAGAGTTGGACACTTAACCCACTGAGCCAACCAGTAAAAAACCCCCAATAATACTCTTTTTAGTCTAGAATCTTAACATGAGACAAGCATCAGGTGATTAGTTATCCTCTGTCTTGTCTTTCTCTCATGACAGTGACTTTTTTTTTTTAAAAAAAATTAATTTTTCTTTTTCTTAGAGAGGGAGAGAGTATGAGCCGGGGGAAAGGCAAAGGGAGAGGAAGAGAGAGAATCTTAAGCAGGCTCCACATTCAGGGCAGAGCTCAGTGCCGTGCTTGATCTCACAACCTTGAGATCATGACTGAGCCAAAATCAAGAGGTGGATGCTTAATGAATGAACCCCCCAGGTGCCCAATAGTGACATTTTATTAATTTTTTTATTTTTTAAAAGATCTTATTGATTTATTTGAGAGAGAGAGAGAGAGAACTAGCAAGCAGAACTAGGATTAGGGGAGAAGTAGGGATGGGGGCAGAGGTAGAGGGAGAAGCAGGCTTCCTTCTGAGCAGGGAGCCCGATGTGGAGGCTCCATTCCAGGACCCTGGAATCATGACCTGAGGCAAAGGCTGATGCTTAACTGACTGAGCCACCCAGGAGCCCCTCAACAGTGACATTTTAAGGCATCATTGCCAATTGTTTGAGAGACTGTCCTTTACTTTGGATCTGACTATCTGAGTTAGAATCAGATCGAGCATTTCTGGAGGAGAGAATGGTGCATGGGTGATGTTCTCACCGCATCACACCAGGAGGCTTACAATGCCCCTGGGGTCCATTACTGGCAATGCTAAGTTTGCATGGTTGGTGGGATCCACCAGATTTCTCCATTTTAAGTATCTTTTCCTTAGAATTCTCTGGGAACTAGCAAACTAAGGTCCAGGTGTCTAATGTCCATTTTATGAATGAAGAAATGAAACGTAAATACATGAAGTAGCCAGATACTCAGTGGTAGGAGTGAGGCTGGCCAGAACCCAGGTCCTCCTGAGCGCCACCCCCCCCTCCCCAGCTCAGTGCCCACCCCAGGCCCTGCCTCTGACCCTATCTGCACAGATGCTAAGAAGGGTTCATCCTTGAGCCTTCCTTGGGTGAGGGTCTGTGTGTGGCATGTTCTCAGCCCAAGAGTCAGTTTCTGATGGGGGTAGGACTGAAACACCAAAGTTAGGCTGGGTGAGGAGCCACAGCCATGCTCCATAGACTCCAGGCCCCAAACACGGACATGAAGCAACTTCTAGAAGCCATCTAGCTCAACCCCAATCTCCGGAAGAGAAGGCGGAGGCCCCAGAGTCATGAAATGACCTGTCCACTTCTCTTTAACCCTGTAGTCAGCACCCTAATCTGGCCACCAAGGCCTCTGAGGGGCTTGGAGCAACAGTGGCCTCACTAGTCCCCAGGCCCCACCCACCCACTCACCCCCGCTCATGAACTCAAAATGCTTTGCAGTGGGTGGGGGTGCTTCGACCCTCTGCCTAGGAATTTCTCGTGGAAGGGCCGTGGGTGCGGAACGGTCACAGCCCGCTTCCCAGAGCCCGAAATGATGTTTGTTGAGGAACCCGGAGGTGACTGTCATCTGGCCCTGGCTGATATTAGCCAAATTCTGGAGACCAGAGCCCAAACCAGAGTCCCTGGTACTGATGGCACTAGCAGGGGAAGAGTCCAGCGAGTCCGGCTTGTCCTTCCCCGGAGGCTGCTAGGCACACTTCCTTCCGGGAGGCCTGGGGCCACGTTTTTGTTCTTTGACTTTATTTCCTGTCCCCCCTTTGGCCCATTCTTTCTCCGAAGGGAAAGAACTGCATCAGTTGTTGGCCTGTGTCCTCACAGTTGTAAGAACTTACCCGTCAGGTCATTCCTGACATCTCGCACAGATGACCTTGTTTCGAGTCTAAGTGTTCCCAAACCATTTCGAACCTATAATCCCAATAGTCTCCGGGATTGGACTGTTGCAAAAGATTCATACAATCATTCCACCAAGTATTTGGGGACCACCTGTTAAGTGCCAGGCTCCAGGGACACAACGGTGAGCAAGATGATGAAGGACTCTCATCAGGAAAACCACGTTGCCAATGCAGCTTATATAGGGGACTGTAGCCGGGGGGGGGGGGGGGGGGGCGAGGAGTGGGTGGGGCCTGGGGACCAGTGAGGCCACTGTTGCTCCAAGCCCCTCGGAGGCCTTGTGGCCAGATTAGGGTGCTGGCTACAGGGTTAATGAGAAGTGAACAGATCTAAATAGACAATGTCAAGGGGCTTATTGGCAGACTGAGGCAGACACCACATACTACTTAAGAGTGCCCGGTCTGGGACTGGACTCACCCACTATCTAGCAAGGTACGCAGTCTGTCCAGGCCTCAGTTTCCTTGTCTGTAAAATGGTGATGATAACTTTACATCCCAGGATAATAGGTTTAGGAGACTGAGCAGGTGAAGCCTAGCTTCATGGAAACCGGTGCTGCTCCTGAGTAGGAATTAGAGGAGGGACAGGGGACTGGAGGTGGGGTGTGTTCTATCCCACTGGGGATTTTGGGTTCTAAGGACCCTGTGTGATGCAGCTAACTGGAGATGCTCAGCAGGAGATTGGATGTTGGGTCCCAGGCTCCAGAGGAAAATCTGTGCTGGATTTTCCATTTCACTTAGACTTTTTCTGATTCCTTCTTTTAAATGTAGGCTGTATGGGTCCCAGCCTTCCTGCATGGCTTACAGGCCAGTGATGGAGCTGGGGCTAGAACTCAGTCTCCTTTATCAGAAATCCTTCTGCTTCATCAGGCTGTGCCCTCTACTGCAAGAGTTAACAGCTTCTATATATCAACTCTTCCTACTATCGTGGGCTACGCGGAGCATGTACCTGGATTTCTCCTTTGGACTTTGTGACTCCCTGAGATAGCTGTAATTATGGAGGAAAAAGCAGAGAGGGGCTTCAGGAAGTTAAGCGTGTTGCCCAGGATCCTGGTGTAAAAGGCCAAGGGTCTGCCCAGCTTCCATGCCCACACTTGGAAGCTTATATTCTAGGGCAGCACTGTCCAGTAGAACTTTCCGTGACGACGACGGAATGTGGTATTTGCACTGCTCAATAGGGAGCCGCAAACGACGTGTGAGATAAGGAACCGAATTTTTAATTTTATACTATTTAAAATAATTTAATAGTCACCTGTGGGTAGTGGCGGCTGCGTTGCACAGCACTATCCTAGTCCTTCCTGAAGGTCAAGAAAGACCTAGAACTTCTCCTTCTTCCTTGTTGCCGTCGAATGGTTCATAGTTAGGGACAGGATCCGTCTTGTGCAAAGGGTCTGCCTCAGGCTACTGAGCTCCTCAAAATAGTAAGGCATTTTAGCCCTCGAGGGTTAAAGAGATATTTCCTGCTGCCCACGGTGTTCAGAGGCACCAGATGGGAAAGTTGGATGGTGTGGGAGGTGCGAAGGCCCCTGGTGGCTTCTGCGATGGGGAAGGGAAATGCCCTTTTGAGGCATCCTGGAATGCCAGCCTCCGGGCTGGCATCCCAAGCAACAGGCTGTTGCCTGGGAGACAAGGAGCCCTGAAGACATCCCCCCGGGGTGGCCAGTCTGCAGCAGGGACCACCCCTGGGGGACAGTCACTGGAAGCAAAGGGATGGCTGAGGAGAGGACCAGAGTGGGCTGGATGGGGCAGCAGGGGCAGCAGGTGGGGGGCGCTGGGACGGTGCCAGGCTCGGTGCAGATGGCACGGCTGAGGGGGGGGGGAGGGAATGGCAGTGGCAGACGGCAGGCTGTTGGAGGGGGCGCTGCACAGAGAGTGGGGACCCAACAGGCTTGCTCAGAAGTGGTGCCCGTGATCCCTTGTCTATTTAGAAGTAAAGACCCTTCGTGTAAACTAATTGCCTGTGCCCTGCCACCGTCAGCAACAGCCTCATAAACCTGAGGGATTAGAGACCAAGAAGAGGCTTGTTACCGTGGGAGCAGCACCTGCTGTGGCTGCAGCAGTGCCACAGTTCCCCTCCTTCCCCCAGCAGGATGGTTTTCTAATTACATCCAGCCAGGAGCACCAAGTGTGTTTCCCACTGCATTTCATTTCCGGGCCTGTTGAATGCAGAATTAATTTTTAATCGCCCTGGAGGTATTGAGTTTAATTACTTAGACTGAAAATGAGAAGGAGAATAAGATTTGGAGGGTAACCTTTTGGGGGTGCTTGTTGGGAATGGGGAGCACATGTATTTTCAGAAGGCTGTGGAGGAGCATGTCTTGACTGTCCAACAGGCCCGCAGTACTCCCACCTCCACAATAGACAGGGTCAGCAAGTGAGGTTTTTGGGAAGTAGACCATAGAGATATTAGGGGCAACTAGAAAAGTGACCCATGCATCAGGCTGTGGCAGGGGGTATGGGGCGTGGAGGGTAGTGTCCACTAATGGCTTCACAGGCCTGGGGGGTGGCCTGGTGTTGAATGACAGCAGCAAAGTGACTCCAGCTCTGGGTCACAGGGAACTATGTGGCGGGGAGTCACAAAGACTGGACGGTGCCAAAGAGAGTCCTGGAGGGCAGGGACCAGGTCTGCAGTGTTTTCTGGGTTCCCTTCCCAGTGTTTCTGTAGCTTTGAGTACTGTGGTTTCCACTCCTGGTCTTCGATTCCTGCTCCCGATCTAGCCCCCCTGGCACCCACGGACAGTGGGGCAGATAGTCCGCCGGGCGGGAAGCTGCAGGAGGGCACGTGCTCTGGCTCAGAGCCGTGGTTGCTGAGGTTCACTGTGCCAGGCCTGCGGCCCAGCCTTGCGTATCCATCCATCCCCGCTTTATCCTCCCAACATCCCATGGCGGGGGGGTGCTGTACCTGATGTGCTTCAGGTCGGCTGAGGACGTTCTGTGTGCCCAACGCTGGAGACACAGCATTGACTTCACAAATACCCTTGCCTTCCTGCAGCTTTCATTCTACTGCAAGTGTCCAAGTAACAGCTCAGACTGGCCGGCACAGCGGGAAACACAGGTTGGCTTATATAACTAAGACAACAAAGGGTAGGTCTTAGGCATAAGGGGAGCCAGGAGCTCAGGTGAAGTCACTGAGAATCTTTTTTCTCTTAGGGTCTCTCACTTCTGCCTTTTTTTTTTCCCCTTCCTTTGCTTTTTTTTTCCCTCTCAGACAGGCTCTTCATGTGTGGTGACAACATGGCCACAAGCAACTCTAGGCTTGCACCCCAACAAGCAAAAAGAGAGCCTTTCTTTCTTAATGGGTCCAGCAAAAACCCTCAGCCAAATTCTCATTGGCTGGATTTAGTCACATGTACGTATCCCTGAACTCATCACTGAGGCCTAGAGAACAAGATGCTGTAATTGGCAAGGCCTGGGGTGTATGCTCACTCCTGCAGCTGGCAAGTGAGATCATTGCCAGGAGAACCAAAGGAATGGGGACTCGTGGTTTCCCCAGAGGAAGTCATGGTGCAGCAGAAAAACAGAATAGCTCTCCTAGCCCCCACAGGAGGGGAAACTGAGGTTACGAGATAGTAAATGACTTGCTCTAGACTGGTATATATGTCATCCAGAATTTGAACTCAAGTCTCTTTGACTCCAACACCTGAGCTCTAAACCCCAATCCTCCATTCTCTCCAGGGCCTCCTGGGGGTAGAGGCAGCGGGTGACAGCAGAGAGAGGGGCTCTGGAGTCGGTCGGACCTGGGTTAAAACCTGGCTCTGTCATTACGTAAGTAAACTCTCTGGGTCTCCGTTTCCACCTTTGTGAAATGGGTTTAATGACACGTACCTCACAGGGTTTTGGGGAAGATTACATGAGTCAAAGGACGTAAAATCCCCCAGAAGAGAGCCTTGCTCATGCTCAGTGGGAACTGAATGACTTTTAAAAAGCAAATCATATGGTAGGAGCTAAAGAAAATGTTTAATGGCTAAAAGGATGACATCTCTGAGCTTCCACATTCTTTCAGGCTTCCTCAGCTGTAGATACGTCCCGATCTCCTGGGTACTAGGGCGGGCAGAAGGGAAAAGCAGGAGAAAAAGGTAGTCAGGGAGAGTGGGAGGGCTTCTCTTCCTACCATGAGAATAAGACCCAATTTCCGGTCTGTCATTGTCAAGGGAAACGGAAATCCTGCTCCAGGGCCGGAGGGAAGCCCCCACCCGATCTCCACAGATGGGGGTGGGGTGGGGATGTGCATTCCCATGGGGGGGGTGGGAGGTGGGAGCTCCTCCTTCCTCCCTGTACCCTGCTCCTCTGATCTCTCACCCGGGTCCTCCCAAGAGAAGAGGCTACTGGAAAGCCTCGGGAGTGTGTAGACTTGGGTTTCTGTGTGGTGAGCCTTCTTGGTGACATCCTAGTCCTGATGCCTGGTCACGTGCCTAGTCCTGATGCCTAGTCCTGATGCCTACCCCCAGCCTTACCTTCACAGCGAGCCCAGGTCTCTGAGCAGAGAATGGCGGCCACGAGGGTAGGCTCTCAA
Organism: Mustela lutreola; assembly: GCF_030435805.1. Classification (NCBI taxonomy): domain Eukaryota; kingdom Metazoa; phylum Chordata; class Mammalia; order Carnivora; family Mustelidae; genus Mustela; species Mustela lutreola. Next base: position 19,367,241 of record NC_081293.1, read on the forward strand.
GTTTGGATGGCTTGGGTTCAAATGCTACTGTGCTCCCGGTGCTCCCCACAGTACGGCCTGTGGGGATCGCCACCAGTCGCTCCTCTAGTACACCCTCCTCCCATCATCCCCAGGTGGGTGTAAACACATATACCACACACACAGGCGCACGCGCACATACACACACACAGCACACCACATGCCAAACACACACCCTTCCTTGGAGGGACAGCATGTCCCACCCCAGGTGATGGATTATGACTGGTCTAAGCCAAGGACTGGCAAACTACAAACTGAGAGCCAAATCGGACTGCCACCTGGTTTTGTATGGCCCATGAGCTAAAATGGCTTTCGAAAAAAAAAAAAAAAATCAAAGAAGAATATTTTGTGACACATGAAACTGACGTGATATTTGAACATCAGTGTCCCTAAAGTTTTGCTGGAGCACAGCCCTACCTGTTTGCTCCCGGGTTTCGCACTGCCAAGGAGAGTGAAGTAGTTGCAGCAGAGACCACGTGGCCCCCAAAGTCGAAAATAGTTCCCCTCTAGCCCTTTGCAGTAAATGGTGCTGATCCCTGGGTTAAGCCAATCATGGTAATCCTGCTCCCTTTTCCCAGCCTTTCTTGGGGCTAGCGGTGGCCACATGTTCCCATTTCTTCCAGAGAACAAAGCAGAAATCTGTTGGGGAGATTTGTATAAAAGCGTTGCTTTTCTGAGGGAAGGGAGTAGAAATGGCTGGGACCTCCCCCTCTTGGTACTTTCTGCCTGATGCGGGGGTGGACTGTCTGGAGCCCACACAGCCCTTCTCTTTCAGAACTCATTTCCTGCCAAGCGACAGGAAACAGAAGGTCACAAGTCCAGCCGGGGGCAGGGGGGGTGGTGGTGCTGGCTGGGGTCCAAGCAGGGGGGAGGTCCACCCTGGCCATCTGCCCAGGAGCCTGGGCTTCTTCTCACCTAGGCCAGGCTTGGGCCCAGAGGGGTGGCCAGTCACCTGGGCTGGGCTGAAGAGGGGTCAGCCCTTCCCAGGAGCTGGTCCGTGGCCCCAGCATCGCCGCGTGGAGCTGGATGATGGACTGAGGCTCCTCACTGTTGAGCCCTGGGTCTGTCCCCCTCTCCTCCTACCTCCCCCACAGTAGCTGAAAAAAAAAAAAGAAATTAAAAAAAAAATGTTGGGTGGGTGAGCGGATGGTTGAGGGAGGGCGGGAAGAAGGAAGAAAGAATATAGTTAGGCAGAGGCCTCCACACGCATGAGCTGACAGCCACCCTGTGCGGTTCTGCCCATTTAGGGAGGAGGAAACTGAGGCTCTCTAAAACTATTGACTTTCCCAGTATCACAAGAGTTGGGTGGAGCAGGGATCCCAGCACCGGAGCTGGCCCGAATCTCTGAGCATGATCCTCTCCTGCCTCGTCCTCTTAGACATCAGCTTGGGCCGTGCCAGGACCTCGCTCCAGGGACACAGGCGCAGAACCCGCTGTCACCTCAAGAAAGCACAAAAGGAACTTCTGTGATGTGGGTCTGGGCAGCTGCGGGGCACGGTCTCTCATCCACACGCCCCGGTTCTGCTCTTGGGATCACCAAGAACACGTCACTTCCTAGCGGGTGCTCAGGACATATTTGCAGAATGAATGAGCTCCTTCTATCAGTGCAAATTCCTCAGCAAGGAGTCATAGGCTGCAAAATCCTGGTAAAGCAGGTAAAATGGACATCGTGTCTCCTAGCTTTGCCATGGATTGGAATGTGTGTTCCTGGAGAAGAATAAGCTTTTTGCCTCCCCCTACAAGCGAATGATAATCACGGCCATGATGGGTTGGGAACATTTAAGCTATAGCCTTGCTAGTGTGCCACTCGCTCTGCCATGCATGCGAGGTCACTTGTCTTCCTTTAAACTTCCCAGTGGCCCGATGAGGTAGACGTTATTCCCATCCCTCTTTGTGGCTGAGGAATCTGGAGCTCAGAGAAGTTCATCATCTTGACCAAGGCCACACAGCTCGTAGGTGGCAGGGTGTGATTTGACACCCAGGTCTTCACCTCCATGAAGAAGAGAGGAGCTGGCAGGGGATATGGGGATAGGATGGACCTAGAGGACTGGCTTAGGGCTGGGGCGGGGGGACAAAGCCCCCTGTAATCTGTAGGGAAGATGGCTGAGTCAGAGCCCTGAAAGGGAGGAGGGAGCTGTTCACACAAGCACAAGTGGGGGAGCGTTGCCTACAAGACTTGTCGTGCCTATTGGCCTTTCCCTGTTGGGGGTGGGCCCAGCCCTAGTGTGATCACCAGCTGGCAGAACTGTTTGTGTGTGTTGGGGGTGGGAGCTGTGGCTCAGGAGGGGCTGGGCTGGGCAGGGCTGGCCTGACTGACTCTCCCACAGATCAGGTCCTCCTGGAGGTGGTGGTGACTCATTTACCCAGTCCTCGGGGCCTCTATCAGGGTGCCTCTATCAGGGTGCGACGTGTATTAAATAAGCCACAAAATGCCATTAGGCAAGAGAGAGATGGGAAGGGCGGGTGGCTCAAAGGGCAGCCCTCGGTCTCCTGCCAGACCTGAGTCTCATCCTGGGCCTGCCATGCTGGCCTCTAGGAGCTTCTGCGTAAGGCCCACCCAAGCCCAGGGCAGGGAACCCATGGCAGGAATCCTTTCCCTGCCTGCAAGCCATAAGGCATGTTGGACAGCATGACGGCTGGACGTTCTGGGAAGTTCTAGGACCTCCAACCCTGGGCTGGCCCAGAGGTATGGCTACTACTTTACTCTCTGCTGTGGGCCTTGGTGCCCAGAGGTCACCCCTCTGCGGGCATCTGAGAGGTGTGCTTGGGTGAATCAGCCCACAGAACCACTAACTGACACCACTTGAGGTCCAACAGGGTCCAACGGCAGACGTGGGATGGGCGCTCACTCAGTTGGGGTCTGCTGCCCAATTGAGAGATGGAACGGTCCAGAACTCAGAGGTCAGGGGAGAGACCGGAGAAGGCAGATCCTGGACCTGGGGGTACTGACAGCTTCACGCACATGTAATAACACAATTAACAGAATAGTTAAATTGTTAAATTATGAGACTTTCCCTGGGTGCTCTGAGAGTTTATAATGGGAGCCAGGACCCATCCAGGAGGAGGGGGATTCGGGCTGGTCTGAGTAGGGAGCCTGGAGGTGGATGTGAGTGTGGAGGGGCTTTGAGAGGAGCCTGGGGAGAAATGCAGTGATTCTATGATCCTCTAGAGTGGGGACATCCTTAAATATTGGGTCTGATGCCAACAAATTTGTAACAGTGCTTGGCTAGGAGTTTACCCAGTGTCAGGAACCCACTAAACAGATGACTTCTTACTTAATCCTCATACAGACCCTATGGAGGAGGTGTCCGTATTGTTCTCATTTTTCTAGTTGGAAACAGGCTGTCACAGGATCCGTAGAATGCTTAAAGCCACCCGGATATAGGACGTGCCTGGGTGGCTCCACTGGTTCAGTGTCCCACTGTTGATTTCGACTTTGGGTCCTGATCTCCAGGTTGTGAGATGGAGTCCCATGGTGGCTGCTTGAGACTCATTCTCCTCCTCTCCCTCCAAAAAAAAAAAAAAAAAAAAAAAAAAATGTCACCAAGTGGAGGAGAGAAAGCACTGGATGGACGTTATCTAATATGGTAGCCACTAGCTATGGGTGGCGAGTGAGCCCTTGAAGAGTGGCTAATCCAAGCAGACTGAGACTCTAAGTGGAAAATAACACACTAGATTTCAAAGACTTCGTACAAAACAAAGAATATAAAACATTTCATTAACAGCTCTTTTAGGGCTTATTGCCAATTGAAATGATATTTTGGGTATATTGTAGGAAATAAAATATACGATTAAAATTAATTTCCTTGATTCTTTTCTTTTTTAAATGTGGCTACTAGAAAATTGAAATTATGTAGGTGGTTTGCATAATTTGTCCACAGGACTATTGCCTGCCAAGGGCTGTCAGCCTCAGCTCCAGCGCCTCTAGAGACAGGGTATTTGTATCTGAGCTCAGCCCTCCCAAGGTGCCCCAGACCCGGGGCTTAAACAACAGATATGTGCAGTCACGGTTCTGGGACCAAGAAGTTTGAAGTCAATGTGTCAGCCGGACTGGTTCTTTCTGGGGCCATGAGGGACTCTGCCCCCCGCCTCCTCCCTAGCTGCTGGAGGCTGGCTGGCGATTCTTCAAGTTCTTTGGCTTCGGCTGCATCCCCTCATCTCTGTTCTCATCACGTGGCTGACCTCGTGTGTGTGTGTGTGTGTGTGTGTGTGTACACGCACGCGCCCAAATGTCCCCTCTGTTTAAGGACACGGGTCATATTGGATGAGGGGCCCACACCCTAGTCGAGTACAACCTCATCTGAATTTAACTAATTACCACATCTGCAAAGACCCTTCCTGCAACTGAGGTCATCCAAGGTACCGAGGGCTAGGATTTCAATACATGAATTTGGGGGGCACACAATTCAAGGCATAACAGATGGGGTTCTCGCTCCCTCTTCAGTAGCTCATTCCGTATTCGAGCTCCCTAATGATCATCATCTGGGGCCAGCCCGTAGACCCTCTGAGCAGTCCTCTTTCAAATCACTTGCAAATGCTCAGCTCCCAGCCCCCACCGGGAGGGGGCATCAGGTGCCAGGGACACCCACATTTCATTCCCTGGAGCCCAGGTGTGACTGACCCCACCCTGGGTGAGACCGTATCTATTATGTAATGACAGCAACTGGAGAACAGAAAGGAGAAAACTGATAAAGGAGAGGTTAAAAATAACCAAGGTGGGGGGAGGTGGTGCTGCCCAAATGACCTTTGTCCCTTGTAACTTTGATTTACAAACAGCAGCGCCAGGAGGTAACCCCAGTCAGCTGTAAAAAACTGAGCACACCTCAGAGGACACAACCCTTTGCCTGGGGGACCGGGGAATTTCCAGTCCCAGGAAAATGGGACCGTAGCAGGGTGGGCCGGGTTCTGGGGAGTCCTTTAGAGAGACAGGTAGCTGGGACCTGGCCCAACTCCTCGGCACAGGTGTGACCTAGGAGAAGGGCAGAATTTCCTGGAGCCTCTGTTTCGTCATCTGCAAAACAGGAAGAAGGTGGAAGGCTTGTCCTGTGCACCTCGGCGGGTTATGGTGAGGGACGATGCGAGAGGCACAGCCGGGCCCAGGGTGCGGGGAGGCCTGAGGTGGGCACCAAGTGCCATCAGCGCATTGGGGCCCTCGCTTGTTGCCAAGTTGTCGGCTCGGGGCAGGTGTTAAGGGGGCATTAGGGCCCTCCCCACTCAAAGCGGCCTCCGCCACTCCAGTGGAACAGCAGCCGGGGAACTTGCCAGAAAAGCACACTCTCAGGCCCCCGTCTCCGACATTCTGAGGCAGAACCTGCATTTTGACAAGATCCCCAAGAGATCTGTGTGTCCATTGAATTTTAAAAAGTCCTGCGTTCATGAACATTGTTTGCGTGTCCCCTGGGTCTGTTCTCCCTCCTTTTGGTAAAAGTGATCTTATTTTCTTTGGAGAAGCACGCCTCACTCCCTCCCTTCCTCGGTTGTACCTGCTTCCGTGGGGCTTAGCTGCTTTCCAGATACTTGAGAGGTATGACAGCTGGTTCTGGCCGATCAGAATGAATTCCTGGGACTTTGCCGGTTCTCTTGGGAAAGAGAACTCTCCTTAAGCAGACTTTATTCCCCCGTAGGACGGAAGGCTGGAGCTGGGTGTTGCCATCTCCCTCACCACTGTGGAGAATCGAAGAACAAAGGCCCCACAGAGAGGAGAGGGGTGTGTGTGTGTGTGTGTGTGTGTGTGTGTGTGTAACAAAGAGGAAGATTCTTGATCATATTCTTTGCGTTTTTAGCTTTGTCCAAAGTCAGATCAACGCCTCTTGGTTTTCCGGTCCATATAGGCCAACCCATTCCCTTTTACCTAAGCCAGTGTGTGATGGGTTGCTGACACTTAGAAGGAGCTCTCCTTTTCATGGTGCTGCTGAACTGAGGAGAAGTCAAGGTTTGCATCCTTGTGGAGCTCACCCACCGACTACTCCCCGGGAAGACGAGAAAGGGCCATTATGATGGTGAATGGGTAATGGCCTGACATAGTGAGGCTCTTTGGGGGAGAGGGGTCAGAGAGGGCTCCCTGGAGGAGATGGCCCCTGAGCCGAGTGTGAAGGACTAATGGAGTCAGCCAGGTGGGCAATGCAGGCAAGAGGATTCCAGGCAGAGGGAAGCATGGGACTCAAAGCCGGGTGGCAGGACACAACATGAGGGGCCCAGGGTCCTACAGAGATTCTCAGGTAGCACAGGGCGTAGGGAGAGGCCAGATGGAGAAGAAAGTGGAAGGTGCCACCCACTTGGTGGGTGGCAATGACATGAAGCTGGGCTCTGTTGCCAGCAACCCCTCACCCCTACCCCGTGTGTTCCCAAAGGAACTGATGGTGAAGGGGATGGGGAGGGGCATTTGGGGGGAGGGGGTGTCTTATTAACAAATAAAGTAGGTGTCCATGGTGGCCATTCCTGAGGGACAAATCTCACCCATGCTCAGCTCCCTGTCCTTGGGAGCCTTGGGGACACCCTGGCCTGGGGGGTTCAGGGGGTTAGCGTCCTGGCCAGAAGATCCGAGCAGGAATCTCAGTTGTGTGATCATGAAGTTATGTGACCTGGAGGCGCCCCTTCACGTTCCCGGTCCTCATCTATAAACCACAGAGATTCAAAATGCCTACGCCCAAAGGGCTGCAGTGAGAATTGAAATTACGATAGAAAAGCTTCTTAAATCTGCCCAACAAGCGGTTCTGCAGCCTGCCCCTGGGGAGGAGACCCTTACAGGCTGAGGCCCTGGGGTAGGGGAGGTGCAGGGAGGCGTCTCTGTGCTGCAGGTAGTACCCCTAGGCTTCCGTGCCTTCCTCCCCGCCACACAATCTGCTCTCCACCAGAGGGGCGGGGGTCAGGAGGCCCAGGGCTTAGCCTCCTTTGGCTCTAGCTGGCCAGTGCCAACGAGGCTGCCCTCAGGCCTGGGCTGGTTCTCCCAGCCTGGGCTCTGGGCAGGAACGCAGCATCCCTGAGACTCTGGGGAAAGACAAGAGCTAGGGCTGCCCACCCAGAGGTTCAACGATTCCTGTGTGGGCCAGGGAGGGACTGAACATGCACATGCGCTTTATTTATTCTCTACCCCATAGTATCCCCATTTTAAAGATGAAAAATGGTTCAAAGAGATATAGACACCTGTCCAAGGTCCCACGGCTACCCGGTGGCGGGACAAGTTCTGGAGCTTGGGGAGGGGGAGCGGGGTCTTCCTGAAAGCCAGCTCCGTCCTGTAAACCGCAGGGTCGCCATGGAATGCCTGACATTTTCAGCAAAGGGCGTTGGAGGGAGTATTTATTATTTTCTGGCTCCTTCCTGCCTCTCCTGCCCAGCCATCTCACCCTCCTCAGGCTGGAAGAACAGGACGGAGGCAACCCAGGGGGGTGATAACCTCTGCAGGAGGGAGGGGCTGTCTGACCAAGCAGGTGACATCTTCAAAACCCAAAGGCCTGGAGCTTTACCGGTGGGATAACAGGCAACAGGTGACATTTCGGGGGGGATAGCGCTTGAACATGCCTTTCAAAGTGTGTCTGTGGGGCAGAGCTCTGCTCCCGGAGCTAGGCCTGGCCTGCCCTCAGGCTTCTTGCTGGAAGCTCTGGGCCCCATCAACCGGGTGGGATGGGGGGGGCGGGTCAGCTTGTGCACGGAGTTGCCCGAGCATGTCTCTGTCTGCAGGCAGGAGGCCTCAGGAGACAGGAACTAGTTGGTCAGGGATGGAGGACAGCAGCTGGGGCCCAAGGCCCCCCTACATGTTATCAGCCTGTAAGTGGGGGACAAACTCAAGGGAAACGAGTGGCCTCCAGGCAGAAGCTGTTGGCCAGGTGTTCCTTCACTGAGCCATGCCCCAAATGGGTTCCCCTAGATGGGGAGCAACCCTGCTGGCTGGCTCAGGACAGAAGGGTTCCTAGGTTACCAGCAGACCTGCGTGCGACAGTCACCTACTCTCCTGAGGTTTCCAGAGCTCTTCCTGAGGCCAGCAGTGCTCGGTGGGGTAGGAGTGCAGGTGGGGGTTGGGGATCAGAAAGCCCCTGCCTCCAAGGAGGGGGAGGGGTGAGGCTAGCTTCATAGAAGCCCAGAGCATCCTCACCACCCAGAGGGCTTACCCTCGGAGGGCATGAGTGTGCCTGCATGTGCCTGCATGGGGCGGGCCAGCGGCTTTGCGTGTGTCTGAGTGGCCAAGTGAGGGCCCGTGTCTGGCATGAAGCTTCGAGAGTCCCGGTCTGGGGAGGGCAGGGTCTGAGAGCGGCGGGGGTGCTGGGGAAAGTGGGGGCTGGGAGTCATCTCTGCATCTGTGGCCGGGGGTGCAGGTGGGTGGAAGCGAGAGCTGCAGGAGGTGCGGGTGGAGAATTACCCGTTGCCCAAGGGGGCCGTGTGATGTGTGAATGTGAAGCGGAGGCTCAGTCGGATGTGGGGGTCTCGGGGCAGCGAGGAGCCGAGTGGTGGGCGAATGTGAGTGGGTGGGTTACCTGCAAGACGTGTGAGCCCAGCGTGCAGGTGCCCACGGTGACGTGAGAGGAGGGTGTCCAGGGCCAGCCCGTCGCGTGGATGGGCAGAGCGTGTCCACCAGGCGGGTAACCTGCCAGATGTGTGAGCCCAGCGTGCAGATGCCCACAGTGACATGAGAGGAAGGTGTCCAGGGCCAGCCCATTGCGTGGATGGGCAGAGCGTGTCCACCAGCGCTCACGACTGCCCGAAGGGCAGGAGGTCCAAGCCGTGGGTCACTGTCCCCAACTAATTCCCAGTTAATACTTGTTAATAGTGCAGCCTGAGGGAGCCCAACGTGTCCCCTTGGGCTTCTTCAGAGCGAAGGAAGCTGTGGTGCGCCCGCAGCACAAAGCCCCAGGGTCGCGGTTACCACTTTTTTACGAGGAAAATCGCTGGTGACACTTCCGTTCCAGAGAGTGGCTTTCGTCGCAGATGCGTCTTCAGGCCAAGGACCGCGTCTCGGAGCACCTGACACTTTCTCAGCATTGTGGTCATAAAATCTGGGAAATATTAGAATAATAGAGCCATATGGCCAAGAACCGCCTGTGCCTTTGCGTGGGGCTGGGAGGAAGTGAGGCAGGAGGAGGCAGGAGGAGGCAGGGGGGAGGGGGGGAGAGGCAGTGGGGGAGGTGGGGGGAGGTGAGGGAAGAGCAAAGGAGAAGCTTGAAGGGGAGGGGCAGGCGGAGAGGAGCTCTGGGCCTGGGGCGTGGGGGGAAGCAGAAGCCTGGGGGCCGCCAGTGAGGGGTTGGGGGGTCCCCTAGGTTCTACCAAGAAGCTGCAGTGGGAGAGGATGGGGGGGGCTTCGCCTTCCACCCAAGTTCCTCTCGGACGCTCTCACCTGCATGGCAGTCGTAAGGCTAGAATTAAAAGGCCCCACTGGGTGACATAACCTGGGGGGACCTTACCTGGCTTCAGCCCCCACCTGCTCCTAATTCCTCCAGCGTCTGCCAGAGACCCCAGCAGAGTCTGGCGTTGGTGCTCCTGCACGCCTGGGAGGGCCGGCTCGCTCCGGGATAGGACGGAGTGCTTTGAGGCCTTATCTGGAGTCCAGCCACACGTCTTAAAATACAAAGGCCAACTTGGGAGACGGGGCGGCCTCCACCAACCCCGTTGCTGGTCCTGGTCCCCGGGCAGAGCGTTGCCAAATGACTTTCTCCTCCTGAGTTCCCCTCAGGGAGGCTGTGAGGAAATACGTTTCCTCCCCATGTGCTGTGGATTGACTCCAGCTAGCTTCCCAGTGGCCCATAAAATAATAGTAACATTTATTGGGTACACGTTTTGTGCCAAGAGCTATTAAGGGGATCTTAAAGAGAAGCTATTAGCAGCTCCATTCCTGAGAACAGAGAGAGTATGTGACTCTACCAAGCTCACACGTACTAGGAAATCCTGGAGCCAACACTGGAGCCCCGGCAGCTGACTACCAGAGCCTTGGGACTTAACCACCAGACACCACCCTGCTTCTCAGGAAAAGGTGGATTTGTGAAATGCAGTGAGGAGGGGACAGAGAGGCATCTCGGGGGCCTGGGTGACTCGTCCCAGGGAAGCTGAGCCACAGGGCAAGTGTTCCTGGGGAATTAGCCAGGCCCCAGAATGGACTCCCCGAGATGGCACAGCCAGGATCTAGGGAAACCTGATCACAGAGAAGATATTCCCCCAAAGAAGGAGCAAAGTTTTGGCTTATCCTGAGGTTATGAGTCAGGAGAGAGGAGCAAGGACCAGCTGCTACATGGGGTGGTGGCCCCTGGGGCCTGTGCCTGGTGCTCCAGGCTCCCTGGCTCTGTAGGCAAAGCCAGCATTCGAACCAGCTGAGCTGGGCAGGCGAGAGAACATACCAGGGATGGCGGCCCTCGGAAGGCTGTGATCTGGAAGACCAGTCTTTGGAGGACGAGCCGGCTGACCTCCTTACGCATTTCACAGCTGCATGGTCCTCTGATGTGTGGACGGCCCATCATGGGTTTGGCCACTCCCATCCTAGAGGGCCTTTTGGTCGCCAGCTGCTATTACAACACACCTGTGGGTCTATCTGCTGGATACATTCCTAGAAGACTCGCCAGGTCAGAGTACAAGGTAATTTCCCAACACATTACTGCCGGCATCATGGCTGTATGGGTCTGCATGACCCTCTACCCCCGTGTTTTTGGTCTTTCCCAAAGTGACAGGGGAAACCTGGCATTTAGAGCAGTTTTAGTTTCCATTTCTCTCTCTCTCTCTCTCTTTTTTTTTAAGGTTTTATTTATATATTTGACAGAGAGAGATCACAAGTAGGCAGAGAAGCAGGCAGAGAGAGAGGGGGAAGCAGGCCCCCTGCTGAGCAGAGAGCCTGATGTGGGGCTCGATCCCAGGACCCTGGGATCATGACCTGAGCCGAAGGCAGCGGTTTAATCCACTGAGCCACCCAGGTGCCCCTCCATTTCTCTTAATAGGAGATCAATGAGCACCTTTTCTCTGTTTAAGTGCCAGTGGTGTTTCGTGCGGGATTCCAATCTCTCTCAAGGACTTTTCTCGTTTAAACCACTAACTGTTGGGTGAAAGCCATCGCTCAGCATGGTCATAGCGCCTTTAACCTGATTAATTAGACTTCCGTTTTCCCAGGGACCAGATGAAGACCTAAACAAGAGTTCTGTTTGTTGGGTCTTTTAATGCAGAAATGGGGACGCTGGGCAGTCAGAACCCCAGGTCCTGTACTTTTCCAGCTCGGGTTGGATTTCTCATCCAAAGGCAAGGAGCTAAGACCCCTGTGAGCCTCACAGTCCGTCCAAGCAGCTCCATGGGCCTCACTCAGCCTTGGCATCTCTGCGCTCCCATCCAGTGAGCCACCGTGAGGTGAGCTGCCTGCCAGCTGCTGGTGGCTAGGTTGCCCCCGGAAGCACGAGGAGGTCCTGCTCGAGGGTCCCCAGCAGAGATGCCACCCTGAGCTCCAGCATCTGCCCATTGGATCCCCCTGGCACTGTGTTCTCAGCTTCCGTGGTGGCTGCGTGGAAGCAGGAGCGGTGTTTGCAGACCTGCCCCAGGAGAGAGAAGGTCTAGCTACGGGTTCTCCCTCTGGCCCCTGCCTGCTTGCCTACAAAAGGGCAGCTTTGGGTAAGGTGCTTGAGACTTTCTGCTATAAAATGTGTCTGTCTTTCCCCTGATTGAGCATGGGTCCCTTGGTTGTGCGGTTTCCCCTGCTAGAAACTTCTTCCTTTGGATCTTCACACGCTGATGCTTCTCATCAGCCCATTGCAGCCCAGAATCGTGGCGTGATATCCCCCCTTCCAGAATCACTGACTTACTGACTTTCTTTGTTTATGATCTGTCCCAACCAAGGCAGGAGCCACGTCTGTGTTGCTCCTTGTGTCCCAGGGCCTGGCGGAGAGAGGCTGAGGTTATAAGACTGGAGGGTCTCTGACGGCTGGGAAGGAGCAACTCATCCTAGGTATTCTAGAAACTCAGGCGGGTGAGGCTGGACTTCAGGAGGGAGGCAGGGAGCAGCCAGACCAGAGGAAGGGGCTTCATGGTAGGGTTCTGGGAGTTCTGGGGGCTTCTCGGTCTTGCCAGTCAAAACCTCTGGGACATAGGCAGCCCCTTTACAGGAACTACAGTCTCATCTAACAGCAGGAAAGTGCTCTTGAAAATGTCATTTTTTGGTGCTCAAAGTGAATAAACTTTAGTGTATAGTCTGGAGACAGAAGAAGGAAGACATCCCCAACTCACCTCCCCCCGACACACACACACACTCACCTGGAGCCTAATGTACAGGGGCCCTGTGTTTCCCTCCCTTTCTCGGCCAGACACTTTTGGTCAGTGTGTCCCTCTGTTGCCACGACGTGACCCAGTTCTGCACTTCACCTCCTTGTGAGGGGAGTCAGGGGGGTACACAAGGTCTTGCGGACAACAGTCTCAGACTTCCCACCCACTGCCCGGGGCTGGATATGGGCGCAGCCATTCCTGCTCATCCTAAGGCCCCCTGCGACTGCCCCCCACCCCCCACCTAAGGCCTCTGCTGGCATGTCTGTTGTGGCTCGAAACAAGCAAGATTAGTCCAAAGTACGGGTCCAGCGATAGGGAGCAGATTAAGCGAACCAGGAATCCTCTAGATTGGGTTTCTCAAGCTCAGCACTACTGGCTTCTTGTTGGACGCTGTCCTGCACAAGGTAGGGACTTCAGCAGCAACCTGGGCCTCCACCCGCTGGGTGCCCCACAGCACCTTCCTCCCAGGGTGACAACCGTGTCCCGGGACAGAGCAGATCACCCAGCTGAGAACCCAATCCACGGGTCTATAAAGAGAATTTCGTGCAGCCATTGAGAATGACAAATAATAATAGAAATAATTAAAACTAACACTTCTTGCGGGCACACAATGTACCAGACTAGAATAACTTCTTTAATCCCCAGAGCATCCCCATTTCACATATGAGCAAACTGAGGCACGGAGAGTTTGAATAACTTTTGTCAGTTCACACAGCCAGTAAGATGCTGATGACCTTGACATATTGCTAAGAGAAAAAAGGTAAGAACACAGTACAGGTAGTAAAATCTTTCTTTCTTTCTTTCTTTCTTTCTTTCTTTCTTTCTTTCTTTTTTGGTTTAAAAACACATGCATTGAGGTGCCTGGGTGATTCAGGTGGTTAAGCATTTGCGTTTGGCTCAGGTCAGGATCCCAGGGTCCTAGGATCAAGCTCCACATCCGGCTCCCTGCTCCATGGGGAGTCTGCTTCTCCCTTCCCCTTTGCCTGCTGCTTCCCCTGCTTGATCTCTCTCTCTCTCTCAAATAAATAAATAAAATATATATGTGTGTGTATATATATATATATATATATATATATATTTTTTTTTTTTTTTTTTTTTTTTTTTTTTAAGGGACTTGATCCCAGGAGCCTGGGATCACGACCTGAGCTGAAGGCAGCAGCTTAACTGACTGAGCCACACAGGTGTCCCTAAATAAAATCTTTGTAAAACAAATAAAAGCACATGCATTATCCAACCCCCGGCCTGCATATATATTTGTATCACAAAGTATATGTTAATTATTCTTTCTAGGTCACGAAGTTTCAGGTGAACTTTATTTTACTTCTGTGTCCCTGTAGCCTCATATTACATTATTGATGTGAAAAGAAAAACGTTGCTGCTGTCACTAGTCTTACAGCCTTGGAGATATGGTGTCTTCAGCCCCATTTCCAGCCCTAGTGACCAGGTAGGGACTCCACTGTGTTTGGGGTGTCTCTGGGGCCTTGTCTAGAGTTGGAGGTTGGAACAGACCCACCAGGGACCAGTGGGGCACATTCCCAGAAGCCTCTGGGAAACCCATCGGTCCACACTTCCCAGAGAGTGGTGGGTTGAGGACACTTCACCCAGTGATTGGCACCTAGGGCATAAGCAAGGTCTCAGACCAGGCTGAGCTGCCCTTGAGACCTATGGACAGGAGGACAACAGCCCACATGACCCAGGGCAGCAGGGTTGGGGCCGCTGTGGCCCAAAGGTGCACCTGATTTTCTAAAAAACAATTTAAGTAACATTTGAAAGATCATTTTACAAATAAATGATGTTATAAATAGCATATCTTATTGGTCCTAAAATACCCAAGTGACTCTACATGTCTAAGGAGAGTTTTGAAATGTAAAACAATTATTTTTTTTTAAAGATTTTATTTATTTGAAAGAGAAGGAGAGAGAGTATAAGCAGTGGGCTGGGGGTGCAGAGGAAGAAGCAGGCTCCTCACTGAGCAGGGAGCCAAGTGTGGGGCTCCATCCCAGGCCCCTGGGATCATGCCCTGAGCCTTAGGCAGACTGAGGCCACTCAACTGAGCCACTGTAAAACAATTATTTTTAAGGCTAAACAAAAATAAATCCAAATATTAACAGTAGCAGAATAGAGGCTAAAATAGAAACGTGCTCTCGAAGCAGAAAACCTGAGCCGATGTGCTCACACCAGCCCTTCACTTCTGGCTCCGTTCCTTTGGTCCTAGAATGGGCTCGTGTCTATGGGAACGGTTGGGGGCTGGAGGGGAGCCCTGGGGGAGTCCCTGACATGGGGTTCACCCTTGGTGACTAGGAACTGTCATCACCACAGGGTGCTGGCCTTGTAGTTGGCTTTGAGCTTTTCTACTATGGTCAGTTTGCTGGAGGCCTAGTATTTTTAGAATCAGAAAAAGAAAAAAAAAAAAGACAGCCTCCTGAAACCAAAGAAGGGGTAGGAGGGAGAGGCGAGGAAGGACCTCGAGGAGCAAAGGGCAGAGGGTCAGATGCTCTTTAGGAACGTTGGCCTGGAATTTCACCTTCAGCCAATGAGGCTGAGAAGCAGGTGGGCACACACACAGGTTTCCTGACTGAGGACTTCCTGCCTTTGAGCCCACCCACGAGCCCACCCACTTGTCCGCCAGGTAGTGGTTTCAGGGAAACCCCAGGGTCACATGCTCCTCCGCACACACCCACTCCTGGTGAACAGGCCTGCGGGCCCAAGTTGGGGCTTCCGGAGCCCACCTGGCCTCGCCTTCGCCTTCCGGGGCTGCTCTCCTGGGCTGTGCCGCTGGGCTGGGGGGGTCTCACAGGCAGGGAACAAAGGCTGAGGCCCACAGAGTCTCTTTTGTTCCACTGTCTCTGCCTCTCTTCCTGGTCTTTCTTTTCCTTTCTTTTCTTCTTTTTTATTGTAAATATTTCCAAAGTAATTCCTTCAGCTACATCGGGCTTTATGAAGACTTAAAACATTGTGCATCCTAGGACACAATCACAGAGTAAAAAGGCAACTCACAGGATGGGGGAAAATATTCACAAATTAAGATACCCACATCCAGACTATATATAAAGAGCTCCTAAAATTCAACAACAACAAAGCAAACAGACCATTTCAGAAATAGGTGATAGATGCAAGTAGACATTTCTCCAAAGACGCATAAATGGCCACCAAGCCTATGAAAAAATGCCCAACATCACTAATCATCAAGGAAATGCAAATTGAAACCACAATGGTGTACCACTTCACGCCCCTTTGGTAGCTATGAACAAGAAAGCAGAAATGACAAGTGTACACAAGGATGTGGAGAAAAAGAAACTCTGTGCATTTGTTGGTGGGAATGCAAAATGGTGTAACCTCTATGAAACCTCTATTTCTTTGAGACTCCTCAAAGAAATTAGTGACGGAATTAAAATACCATCCAGCGGTTTAGCCGCTCGGTGTAAGCACAAAAGAACAGAAAACAGGGACTGGAAGAGAGATGTGCCCCCCGGTGTGCATGGCAGCACCATTCCCAAATTGCCATGGTGGAGACAATTCTGATGGCTGCTGGCGGAGAAACAGAGGAACAAAGGTGCCCTACAGTAGGATGCGATTCTGCCTTCAGGAGAAATGGAGTTCTGACACGGGTTGCAGCGCAGACAAGCAAAGACATGATGCTGAGTGAAATAAGCCAGGCCGAAAAGGACAAAAAAATACGATTCCATTTATGAGACGCCTGGAACAGACGCATTCATAGAGACGGAAAGCAGAGCAGTGGTTCCCAGAGGCTTGGGGGGACAAGGGAATGGGGAGTTAGTGTTTAATGGGTGCAGAGTTTCCACTGGGGATGATGAGAAAGTTCTGGAGATGGAAGATGGTGATAACTGCACAACAGAGTGAACGTACTTAATGCCCGTGACCTGTACGCTCAAAAACGGCTAACACCATAAATTTTATGTTACGTGTATTTTACCACCACCACAAAATTTTAACGGAAGGAACATCAACTGTCTCCTAGTGCAAACCCTTCGTTTTGCAGAGAAATCAACTGAGACTCAGAGAGGCGCAAAAAAAAAAAAAAAAAAAAAAAAAGCCATTCGTTTCAAATCCTTTTTACTACCTGAAGCGTAACAGGTGTTCTTGCATTTAGATGATCTGAAGTAAAACCCCCTGTAGGCGACCTTCCTTAACCACATCCCTCCTCCAAGGGTAACCACAGTGAAATCACTTTGTGTGAATGCTTCTAGATCTTCTTTTGTAGGCTGACAGACATGGAACCATTCTGTCCTATTTTGCGACTTGCCCTTTACACTTCATGCTATCTGCTGCAGATCTTCCCATGTCAGTTCCTGCGAGCTCCCCCGTTCTTGTAAGGGGCTGCGCTCTATGTCGTATCCGCGCACACCACGGTTCAACGTTCCCCCGCTGCTGGGCACTTAGGCTGTTTTCACTATTTGGCTCTCACAGACAACTCAGCGTGAATTCCTCTTTGTGCATACGTCCGTAGAAGTGTTTCTTTAGAAAAACTCGTATTTCCTTATTAAAGCTACAAGCATACATGCGTGAATGTCAGTAAAAGAGTTGCCACGTTTTGCCTCTCGGGGAGTGTGAAGTCTTTTCCGTCATGATCCCACGTGCTGTCATGCCTTCAATGAATCGCATGAGCTGTCCCCACCGATGAAGGCAAGGTCCAGAAAACTCAGGTCATTTGTCCCTCCCTCTCATCTTAGGGCCCATGAGATGGTCCTAGGCCTTCAGGTCAACTTGGCCTAAGTCTGTGATCTTTTTTCAGATCAGGACTTGGATCTCTTCCCTGCTGTGTCCCTGCATCTGACCCAGGTCATGGGCATTAACAGATGTTCCTTGAATGTTTTTGAGCAAATGAAAGAACAGTTGGGTGTGGGGGATCCTCCTGGTGGCTCTCGACCCTCTGTGGCCAGCATTTGCCAACATCCACTCACCTGTGCCTGACCACGACCCCTGCCTTCGGGCCCATCAGGAAAGGTGGGTTGGACCACAGACCCACCAGGGGCCTCCTCATATAGGTAACCTAGAAATGTAAGTGCTTTGAGAAGGAAGAACCTTGGACGAGACCACAGTGACTCCATGAAGAGCTGGGGTCACCCCCATCCTGAAGCATTTGACAAGGGCCCATCATATACCCCCGCCCTCAGCCCATGAGGAAGGCACCGGTTTGACTCAGACCCAGGCCCCGCCCTCATTTGGCTGCAGGGCACTCAGACATGGAAGACAGAAATGACGGAACCGCGTGGTAAATACACAAGTAAAATGTGTACACACACAACTCAGCAATAAAGACAAATAACTGAATTTTTAAAAATTTTTATTTATTTGACACACAGAGAGAAATCACAAGTAGGCAGAGAGGCAGGCAGAGAGAGAGGGGGAAGCAGGCTCCCTGCTGAGCAGAGAGCCCGATGCAGGGATTGAGTCCAGGATGCTGAGATCATGACCTGAGCCAAAGGCAGAGGCTTAACCCACTGAGCCACTCAGGTGCCCAAATAACTGAATTTTAAAATGGGCAAAATGGGTGCCTGGGTGGCTCAGTTGGTTAAGTGTCCAACTCTTGATTTCGGCTCAGGTCATGATCCCAGGATTGTGAGATGGAGCCGTGTGTTGGGGGCTCAGTGCTGTGTGCGGAGCCTGCCTAAGATTCTCTCTCTCCCTCTCCCTCTCGCCCTCCCCTTGCTCTAAAGGAAGGGAGCGAGGGAGGGACGATGGAAGGAAGAAAGGAAGGAAGAAAGGAAGGGAAAATAGGCAAAGGATTTGAATAGACATTTCTCCAAAGAAGATATATAAATAGCCAACAGCACCTAAAAAGATATTCGACATCACGAGTCACTAGAGACATGCAAATCAAAACCACAGTGAAATACCACTTTACACTCACTGGGATGACTATACGCAAAAAGGCAGATAAAAACAAGTGCTGGAGAGGGTGTAGAGAAATTGGGGTCCTTGTGCTTTGCGGGGGGTGGGGACATAAAGTGCTGCAGCCACTTTGGAGAACGACTGGCAGCCGGTCAGAACGTTAAACGTGGAGTTCACATGACCCAGCAATTCCACTCTCAGGTGTACATACACCCAAAAGAAAACATAAAACGTGTACACAAATGTTCTTTGCAGAGGTTTTCAGAATGACCCCAAGGAAAAAACCCAAATGCCCCTCGAATGATCTCAGATAAGTAACGCATGGTCTGTCCATACAACAGAATGTTATTCAACCATAAAAATGAGTAGAGTGTATCCAACTGGTCATGGTGGGTGTATGCAGTGAGTTTTTCTTTTTTCCACTGTGGGAAATGTAGAGCAGTTAATTTTTAAAAAATTAAAGTTACAAAAATATGGTGGGGGAGTTATGAGTAAGTGAAATTTTGGAAAAGAAAATAAAACCCAAGACTTTAAATTGAAAATGTAGTCTCTTTTTCCTTCGTAACAGAAAAAAAATAGAGTTAAATATTTTAAATATATGTTTATCCAATTTCTATTTTTATGTACGTCAGCCTTCCGTTGGATTGTTTTTACTGTACTTCTGGTTTATCTTAGAAAAAGAAAATCCACACAGGTAAATAAATGAGAGCACTGGGAATATCAGAGGATTGTCTATGAAGAAGACTTTTTTTTTTTTTTTTAAAGATTTTATTTATTTATTTGACAGAGAGAAATTACAAGTACACTGAGAGGCAGGCAGAGAGAGAGAGAGAAGGAAGCAGGCTCCCTGCTGAGCAGAGAGCCCGATGCGGGACTCGATCCCAGGACCCTGAGATCATGACCTGAGCCGAAGGCAGCGGCTTAACCCACTGAGCCACCCAGGCGCCCAAGAAGACTTTTTATTCCTTGTTTGTTCATTGTTCATTGTTTTCTGGTTTGTTTGGGTTTTTTTTTTTTTTTTTTTGCCTTTTTATTTTTTCAACTTGAATCTTCTACTTAGATCATTTTATTTTGATCATTTTATCATGAGGTTAGTAACTATACTGAGAATTTATTATTCCTCCTATTTCTTTGGTGACCAAAGAGTTATAGTGGAAGTCATCCATCTGATAAGTCCTAGGAAATACAGTTCTTCACAAAAAGCCTTTGAAGTATCCTTTTCCTGCCTTCTTCTATCATTTCCTGTCCCTGAAGTCCAAGAAAAGTTAGGTGCAGAAACACATGGAAAAATGTGATGGTGAATTAATATTTACAAAAACAAGAGCATGTGTTCAAAGCAGATCCTGGTCTCTGGAGACTATACATATTTTCTGTGAATTCAAATTGTAATACTTACTTACAATTTTATCAGTCTCTATATACAGTGAAACAACTGTATAGAAACCAAATCATTACCCAGGCAGGAAAGGATAAAAAGTTGTGAAATGGATGTAAAATTATTTAACCCGATACTTAATTTGTTTATAACAGTAAGACTTGCTAAATAAATCTAGAGTGATTCATTTTTAATAGGAAGCTATTATTTTTCTATTGTGTAATAACTACCTGATTTTGAAAAATAGCTTGGTCAAATAATAAGATACATTGTGTTGTAAAAAAAAAAAAAGAAAGAAAGAAAGTATTTACGCATGTTACAACATGGGTGAACCTTGAAAACATTATGCTAACTGAAAGAAACCAGACACAAGAGGACAAATATAGGATGATTCCTTTTATATGACACATCTAGCTAGGCAAATCCATAGAGGGAGAAAATAGTTTAGTGGTTGCCAAGGACTAGGGAGAGGGGAGAAAGAGGAATGCCTGCTAATGGGTATGGAGTTTATTTTGGAAGTGATGAAAATGTTCTGGAATTAGATAGTGGTGATGGTCCACAATTTTGGAAATATGCTAAAAATACTGAATTGTATACTTCAGAAGAGTAAATGTTCCGGAATGTGAATTACATACCAACAAAATCCTAATAAAGGCAAATATGCAACAGCACAGAGGTAAGAACACAGAGAGGGAAGGAGGAGGGTCCAGACCATTATGCCTCTGTGGGGAGGTTTCCCAGAGAGAAGAAACCATCGGAACCTGGTTTTATAGAGCCAGCAGGATTCACCAAACAGACTAAGGGAAAGAAGGGCTTTCTAGGCAGAAGGAACAGCACGTGCAAAGGTCCGGTCTGAAGACGGGAAGCAGTGTAACTGATCAAGTCCTCTGGTCCTTGGGAGTATAAACCTTGGTGCACAAACTCAGAAGTCATTTTTTGTAAGCGGAATTCATTTCTGACTCTGAGCTCCATTCCTCCAGGCTGCAGAAAGTGTCACCCCCCTCAGTTCTGGTGTCTCTAGGTTTGTGATATGTTCCAAGATCCTGTCCTGCCCCAGAACACGGGGTCAGCATTAGTTTCCACGATTTAGCGCGGAGATGCAGTCCTGCGTGCCTTCGACTCCCCTGACTCTGTGCTGAGCCAGAGTCTTTGTCAAGGCTCTGTCAATGCTGGGGTTCCACAGTCCTGAGGTGCTGTGAGGGCCATCCCTCCCTGGATCTTCCTGTCTGCAGGCACCCTGCCCCAAAGCATGATTGGTGCTCCCGCTGCTGAGAGCCCCCCCGCCGGCCCGCGGCACCCCCAATCTCCGGACGGAAGTGTGTTTCTCTGATCTCACCGCCGGGGGTGGTGAGATGCAGGGGGAGGCTGCTCTCCACCACTGCGCTGGGACATTTGTCCATCTCAGTAGATTTTCTCCATTGATCTCCTCTGCAAACTCCCTAAATCATCCTCAATTTTTGAGCAAAGACCCAGCAAGACAGTCAAACTACTCCTGTTGAAGCGGGAGGATGAAAAAGAAGATCCCGCATTGAGGAGAAAGAAAAACGAATATTCTAAAATACCCCGGTTCTAAGTGACCATAGTGTCTGAGGAGTCATTGTCTGAGGGTCATTCCAGTCACAAGGTGAAGGTGCACCTCCAGGGTCCCTCTGAGGAGCAGAGGCCCAGAATCACTCCACCCCTCAGCCGTGTGCCCCTCCGTCACTAAGTCTGTCTGGGGCTGTTGCCAGGAGCTCAGTGGGCTGCAGTTCCTGGGCCTCAGGAACATCCGGGTCATGCAGATCCCGTCTGCCTTAGGGCAAGGAATTGGAGAGGAGGCTGTAAAGCTGAGGCCCTGAGGGTAGAGGCGGGGCAGCAGGTCCAGACACAGTGTGGAGACAAAGTGGGGATGAAATGGAGGGTTGGTGATCAGAAGCAGGAATGTTCGGACTCTCCAGGCCAAGAGAGCCAGGAGGCCAGCCCAGAAGGGCAGTGAAGAGGAAGCACTTTAAGCAGGAGGCCAGTCTGGGTTACTTGTGGCCTTTGATGAGTGGTGCGGCTGGAGCTACTGCAAGGGTCGGAGGGAGCGGGAGCAGGAGCTGGAGACTGCGCACAGCAGGTAGGGGTGGCACTGGGCAGGGGAGAGCCAGGGAGAGAGGGCCCGGAAGGCCAAAGCGGAGTGAGGGCCCAGGGCCCCTCGTGCATTAGTCCCCAGTCTGTTCCCACACATGGGTGCGAGCGCAGGGGGAGAGCAGGGGACGGGGAGCGCAGAGGTGCCAGCAGTGGCGGGGTCAGCCAGCCTGGCCTCCGACTTCACTTTGTTCGAGGATGTTTATTTAAGGAAAATCACTATGTTTACTCAAAGCTTTGGGCTGCAGCCCTCAGGGGTGGAATTATCAGTGAAAGCTGGGCTATTAATCAATTGTGGGGCCTGGCGACAGACCTTCTACCCTTCCGGAGAGTAGGAGGGACAGAGGAGTTAGGGAGGGAGCAAGAGGGGCTGACCCAAGCCCAGGCCAGTGTGGGAATGACTCTGATCCCGGGAGCAGGAAGGGTGCTCGGGAAGTGGCCTTGAGGTGGCGCCTGGAGGGGGCCGAGGGGGGCGTTTCCATGGCACAGCAATCATGGGACCGAGCTGGACGGAAATCACAATCTGGGATGTTCCCTGGCCAAGGCCAGGTTGCCCGGGGAGGCAGGACAAACTTCCTGGATGGACACCCGGAGGCTGAACCCCTGGGAAGAGTGCAGGGTGGGGGCGGAGGTGGTGCTGGGCCAGTGGGATCCCCCCATGCCATTGGCCAGAACCTTGCAGAAAGTCTGACCTAGCTTGCCCTTGGGGATGCAAGCAGGGTGGGGGGCTGTAGCCCTCGGTAACTTCCTGCTTGCCCTCAGCTCTGCTGGGAAGCCTGGCCGGGGCTGTGGGGTGGGGGGATGTTGTGCCTGGCCCCCTCTACCCCCACCACGGTGAGCCGACTGGACAGGCAGAATAGGGGCTGACGGGGTGCTGGGTGAGCAATGCCCTGACTTGAGAGTCCGCGTGGGAGGAGGAGCCCAGGAGGCCAGGAGGAGCCACGGGGCTGAGACATCAGCTGGTCCAGGAGGGCTCAGATGGGGGATGGAGACGCTACCCATGTGCGCATGGGGCATCGGGCAGCTGAGGTCACATCTCCTGAATGCAGCTCCCGGAAGGTCTCTTGACAGCAGAATCCAGCCAGAACAGGGCTGCTCTTGTTGGGTGTCTGGACCATTGTCTGGGGACAAGCACCCTGTGCAGGGTCAGGAGTGATGAGTGAGTGAGTAGAGGAAGGAAGGAAGGAAGAAGGAAGGAACGAACTTACTCTCTCATCACGTATTGGTGACAAAGGACAGAACAAAACACCAGGCCCAGGATACATGAAGGGTGCAGTCAATGCCTCCGATATTGGGTGATCCTGGGAGAAAAGGATGGTGAAAGTAAGACAGGAAAGGAGGAAGAGCCCACAGAAGGGTGTGTTATCAAGGTGGCCTCTGTAGGAAATCAGGGTTCAGCTTCCAGGAAGCCCCGGCAAGTCTTCAGAAGGCCGGCCAGAATTGTCTCCTTGTGGGAGGGAGGCCACTGCATTTTCCCACTGTCTCTGTCCCCCACTGGTGGTGGGGTGCCTTGGGGGAATGAATTTCTGCGCACTGTCTTGTAGACCCAGCAGGCCCCTGCAGCATGGGAGGGAACCCTGGGGCAGGGAATGAAAAGGTGAGAAGGCATGCTGTTGGCTTGCTGGGCTCCGTGCTTACACAGCCGTGGCTGGAAGCAGGGTGGGTCCAGGGTGTGTGTGACAGGCATCAGAGACATCCCTACAGAATCCCTAGAGGGTCGAGCTGTGTTTTGTCCATCTTGGTGTTCCTGGTAGGTGCTTAGTAAATGTGGAATGACCAGGACGCCAGAGTACAGAGAGCCCAAGGGAACCGGCCGTGGTTGGGGTCTCCAGCTGAGAACTCTAGACTCCTGACTTTCCCTCCAGTGAGGCTGGGGGAGGGTTCCTCCCTGTAACCCATCCCTGTAGCTACTTCTCAGCTAAGAGCGTCTTCCGAGATCAGACACCAGGGGAAAGTGGAATTTCTGGGACATATAGGATGCCTCCCTTGGGCAGGAAAGGGTGGGACACTTGAGTGGACAGTCCCACAAGACAATCTGACTGGCCAGAAGGGTATTTCTCAGAGCAAAATCTGGGTGCCATTAGCTGCAGAGTGTTGGTGGGGAGAACAGCCTAAAACTGTAAGTATAACATTGAGATACAAGCAAACTTCTCCATGCCATGGAGCTGTGTCACTCCCACAAAATCACATGTGTGGCAGGACTTCGAAAAATATGAGACCCTCAGTAGAAGGTCCTCATGAGACCATAGAGTATTGACTGGGAAGAAAAGAGCTGGCCGTGGTGCCAGGATGCGGCCAGACCTTCCTCTGAAGACTGCACAAACGGAGATGTCCTGGCCAGCACCCAGGAACCCTGCCCACATCCTTAACCAGGAGCTGCCTCTCAGATATGGTAGCTAACTGAGCCATACCTCAAGACCGACTTCTCCCTCCACCATGTTTTTTTTTTTAGTCTTATTAATTCCTTCTTTGAACACCAACTATAAGCCAGGTCTGTGGGTCTCCAGAGGAAGACTTCCCTGCCTTCAAGAAGTAAACGGCCCAGGGCCAGAGATCAATGAGCGACTATTTCTGTAACGTAAAATGTGGTGGTTTCTGGAACATAGGTAAGCACAAAGCCCGTTGTAGAGGAGGGAGAAGGAGTCGGCTCATTCATTTACTCAATAAGAATTCAGTAAGGGACCACGAGGAGCCTGGCCCTGCACTGGGGGCAGGAGAGTCCAGCGAGTGGTGTAGATTCAGTCTCTCTGCTCACAGCATGCGCAGCCCAGCCTGAGCCTCCCCCAGCCCAAACCAGAAATCTGCCCCCTGCCCTCGGGCCTTCTGCATTCTACTAGGAAGGGCTTCCACAGGCCGCCTCCTCGCTGAGCCCATTCTGACTCCTTGGCCCACAGAACACTTCCAGCTAAAGCTGGGGTAGGCCGGGTGCTCTGGGAAGCAGACGACGAAGCAGGAGTGGACATGCCAGGGGTTGCCTTGGAGATATCCCTACGTGAGAAAGAAAGAAGAGGAAACAAGAAAGGGTCGGAGGGTGGTCCAGCCTCCATGCAAGTCTCACCCGAGGAGGGACAGAGGGAAGTCAGGAGGTGTGAAAGCGTCCCAGGCCGTCGTGCGGTGCGAGAAGGCCTGGCAGGGCCACCGGGCGTGCTTAGCCCTCAGAGGGTTCTGTCTCCAGGAACCGGCCTGCGACAGTCCCCTGCTGCCCCGGCAAGTGTGGCCTCCGCAGCAGTGGGTCTGAGACCCCACACTCCCTGGGGCCGGAGGTCTGTGTGGCTTGGCCACTGGCCTCCCCAAAGCGCTGGGCTCCACATGTCACATCCTTGCTCTGGAGCCCCCGCACGGCTTGTCTCCTGCCCTCGAGAACGGCGTCAGGGGACTCTTGACGTCTCACCTGGCCTGTGTGTGAGGGGCTCAGGACAGGGGTGACGTCATCGTTCTCCAGCCATCCATCTGGCTACTGAGCCATCCATTTCGTTTTTCCATGGCCCTGGGCACGAAGGCAGTGAGCAAGGTGACCCCAGAGAGCCTGCAGCGGGAGAGGCATTAAGGAACCCATCACAGCGTCAACAGGGAGTTTCTAGGTAAAGGTCAAGTGAGTTTCTATTTCCCCTTTCCCCAAGCTGGAGGGGGTTTTCTCTGAAAGGGCAGCTGTCCCCAGGGCACGGGTCCTGCTCTGGGGACATGAGTCAGCCCAGGGCCAGGGAGAACATTAGGGCCTGCGGGAGCAGCGGTGACAGGGCCCTGGACTCTCCCCGGGAGCTGCTTTTCACCACTTCCCTGGACCTTGAGGGAGCAAGAAAAGAAAACATTGAGGGCAGTCCTGCTTCAAAGAAGAAATGACTCCCTTGCTTCCTTCGGGGCAAAGGCCAGCTCTTCCCTCCCCAGGGAGCTTCTCAGGATGCTCCGGGAAATGCTGAGAAATCAAGTCTCTTCCCTGGAAAGCCTTGTAGGAGCCGTATGGTTTTCTCTCCCAGGAGCACAGCGGGCTCTGAGCGAAGCCCTGTCCAAGGCCTTCCCTGACCCCCAGGCCACGGTGGTGAGGAGCCCCACCTCACAGAGGCTGGGGGCGGGGGGGAGGAAGGGGCTTGCCCAAGGCCACAGCACTGGTTGGTGGTAGAGTGGAGACCTGCGGCCACACGGCGCCCCTCACCCCCGCCACACCGCCTCGAGATGCCTGCCCTGGGGCCTCTCCTCCAGCCCCGCAGGCGGAGCCGGACCTCAGTCCCTGGCAGGAGCCTGGACTTGCAAGCGAGGCCTCGGTGCTCCCTTGCCCTGTGTAGCTGGCGAGCTGGTCTCCACACGCGGCACCCCAGTGTGCCCCCACGCCGTGGAGCTGATGGCAGAATCAGAGTGCTGACCCCTGTGTGGGGCCCCTTGCAGTTCCTTCTAAGCGGGGAGAAGGTTCCAGAACCCGGAGAAAGCTAGTACCTCATTTTATTTTCATAAAACAGTTTTAAGAGCTAGAGGACAAGAGAACCAGGGTAACTACTATCACAAGGGGGCAACCGAGGCCCGGGACACGCGGCTGACCGGTGGCCACACAGGTTAGCAGGCTCGGGCGCAGGTTGCAGAGTCCTGTTCTTCCTTCCGGCAGAAGCACGAGGCTCTCCTCTTACATGGTTTTTCAAGTGTTCTTTGCGAAGAACAGGACATTCGGCAATAGTGAAGTGTGGAAGGTGGTTGTGAGAGCCGCGCCTCACTGCTCCATTAGCTTTCCGCTGTTAGGTGCCTACCGAACGTAGGTGCTTCCAGTGTTATCACAAGGAGTTACGTGCGACCCAAACCCATGGGAGCCAGCGTGCTCCAGTGGTGCCATCTGAGGCAGCAGATGGGATGGGGGCTTTTAGGCCATGGGGTCATCCCTTTCCGCGACTACACGGAAGCCTTATAGCTTAGACTCTGCGGGAGACCCACAGGGGAAGCGTGAGAAAATTGGGCAGGATCTGAGTGCCACATGGTCATTCTGAGCAGCCTGTGCGAGCTAACCCACCTTCCTTGATTGCTCGGGCCCCCGCCCTGTCTAGTGGCCTTTCCAGATGCCCTGATCCTTGAAGAAATGCTCTACCTCTAGAAACACCAGCTTTGGGGCCCTCGGTCTGCTGAGGCTGACCCCCGGGGCCTGGCTGCTAGAGAAGGCCAGCATGCCCTGGGGTGTGCACAGGCTGCTGCCTCTGGACCCTGCTTCCCATGATCAGATGGGGAGTAGCCTCAGAGGAAAAGAAGAACCCAGAAGATGGGCCCCCTAGGTGTGGCCATGAGGAGCAGCCAGCTGTGAGCCCAGCCTGCAGTGAGGAGCCCAGCCCAGGGGAGCCTGGGCTGTGGCCCTGGAGGGTCCACTGGGGTCGGGGTGGCCGTGGAGGGTGGGGTGAGAGCTCCGTGGCCAACAGCCTCTGTGAGGAAATCCTCATCGCTGGTGAGTTTCCAGCACGAGTCCCGGCTCTGCCCAGCCCACACCCGCTCCCTTGGGCTCCAAGTAGAGTCGTGCTACTATTCACAAGCTGACTTCTGTTTTCTTTTCAAAGCCAAAAAAGACATCAAGCTGTCAAAGAGACTTCTCCCAACATTTGGGCTGGGTGGAGATGCTTGGGGAGAGTCTTCCATTTCTTTGCACCATGGGGAAATGACCAAACACAGGGTTTTAATTCATCCTTGGGGTGGAAAAATGGGATCCTCTCTCAGGGGTAGCAAAGAGCCTTAGATCTCCGAACAGGAAACAGATCGCCCCCACAGCCCCTGCATCATTTCCCCTAGAGAAGAGGACAGCTTTGAGTCAGAGCTCCTCACATGTCCTCGTACCTTGGGCACCTGTGTGTGTGGGAGGGGTGGGGAGCAGGGAACAGCCAGGATGCCACCAGCAAGAAGACCTAGCATGGATTAAGTGCTTGCTGCCTTCCAGGAAGTCTGTTGGACCTTTACATCAATCATCTCTTTTCATTCTTCCAGCACAAGGAAGGTATTGTCATCTGCCCATTTTATGGAAGAGGAAACTGAGGCCCGGAGGTCCTACAGCTGTAAGCTGCAGAGCTGGGATGTGGATTCTGGTCTGAGTCCACATCAGAGTCTGAGCACTTGGCCATGGAACCAGGGTTCTCACAGTGGCATCTGGAAACCACCTGCCTGGGGGAATTCCCAGGGTGCCGGATAAAAATGTGGAGCCCGGAGTCGGAGTCCTGCCCCGTTTACTGAACCAGAACCTCAGGGAATGGGGCTGGAAGCTCTGACGATCTTTCAGTCAGGTTGTTCTCGTGCTTGCGAACCCCAGTGTGCTGGGCTCCACCGTCCACGTAGCGGGGAGAAGGGTGGAGTGTGCGGGAAGAAGACTCCAGGTGCAGAGCGTCCTCTGTGACACACTAAACAATCTGGAGTTACTTCAGTGACAGGGGCATCCCTCCGAGAGCTCCCCCAGGCCCTGGTGGCTGTCCTCTCATCCCGCCTGTGTTAGCTGGGGCCTGGCCAGTTAGCTCCCAGCCCCAGGCCTGAACTCTCCAGGGCCATAGGAGGCCGGGGTGGGTTTCTATGATGTTAGCCCAAGTTCTTGCCAGGACTGTGGCCCACTCATCCCCAGGGTAATTCAGCTTCCGACCCCACTGATCTGCCCATTATGAGAAACTGCCCCCAGAAGCCTCCCCTCTCTCCTTCCTGAGAACCTTCTCTCCACCGGCCTGTGCTCTCTGCCCCACTCCTCCAAGCAGGATGATCACTCGAGTGACAGCTACTAGAGTCAGTGACAGCGATGTCCCGGTGGGGGTGTTAGGTGGTCCAGCCATCTCCTGAGGCACGTGGCAAACGGCGAGGAGTGACACACGGTAAGCCAGCAGGCCTTCCTGACTCACTGAGGCAGCAGCAGGAGCCCTCGGGAGCCTGGAAATGCCAGCAGGTAGGGCAGGGAGAGGCTGATGCTCAGAGCCCGGGGCTTGTGTGTCCCTCCACAGACTCTCTGACCTGCTCCTGCCCCCCAACATGCCCCTGGGAAATGTGTGGGACCCACTTCCTCTAAGCCCTTGTGACTCAGCTGGCCTTCACAGCTGCTCTGGCTGTTATTTTTAACTCCACTTCCCCGCTTTCTGGCACTTCCACGAGCCTCTCCCCTGGAAGCCAGCGCCACGGAACCCACCTGCAAAGCCACCCGCCTCGCCTGGCCCGCCACGCTGGGCCCCAGGGCGGCTGCTGGGCCCGCCTCGGGCTGGTGTGTCCGGGCTGGGGCAGGGGGAGGGGGAGGCAGCCGAGAGGCCGTAGGGTCACCAGAGATGGAGGCTTCTGAGCCGCCCAGATCTCTTTCCTTCCACCAGCTGAGTACCCCCACACCACCTCCTCCACGCGTCCTCCCGGAGAAGGGCGACACAGATGGACAGGAGCTCCGTCTGGTTGGCAGTGGCTGGTCCAGACAGCAAGTCCTGTTCCTTCTCCATCTGGCTTTGTCACTGAACTTTCTGCTGAATTCCTTCCAACCCTGTCGGCGGCCCTCCTGCCAGGAGGAGCCAGTGCCAGGGAGAGCAGAATAATTGCCTCTCGTGTTGTGCATGCAGGGCCTTCATTAACACGCCCCGGAGCGGCATTTGCAGCCCTGTCGCAGCGGCCCCCATCAGGGAGCTCGCAATTCATCACCCCCAGATCCTCCACTGTCTTGAAGGAGCCCATGAGGCCTGTGTTTCTGCCTGTTTCTTCGGCTCATTTGGAAAGTTACGTTGTTGGTGCTGCTGTTCCTTAAGGAGAGGAAGCCTCTCGGGGGCCTTGCTCACTCAGTGGCTCACGTAAGGGACGTGGCCCACTCACTCCGCGTTCTTCTTTTGGGGCACCGGGAAGCAATGCTTGCATCCGCAGAGGACACACAAGGAGGAGCACGGGAAGGGGGCAGGAGATTTGGGTTTTTGGTAATGGCTCTGCCCGTGGTCAGGGGTGTGATCTTCAGCAAAACATTTCCAAACGCCACTTTCTTCACTTACAAAATCAGCTGCTGGCGTGGACAGGCTCATGGAATCTTAGAGCTCATCTAGTTTACCTGTCATTTTGCAGATAGGTAAACTGAGGCGCAGGGTGGCCATTCAGCTCACCTACAGTCATGTGGGGTAGGTGGTGTTAAGACTTGAGACCTTGGTTACAGCTTTCTGTCTCCTGAACTGGTGTGGGATTGGAGGTAAACAGGTAGCAGTCAGGAGAGCAAAGACACGGTGACGGGAGTCCAGGCTTTGAGCATGTAGGGAGCTGCAGAATGGGTGACCTCTGCCTAACATCAGAGTCCAGGGCTGAAAGAAGTGGTTCTCACCCAGGGGCCTTCTTTGCCTTAAGGGACATTTAGCAAATTTCTGGAGACATTTTTGGTTGTTCCAGTGGTGGAGGGGTGGGGTGGGGAGACATCTAGTGGGTAGAGTTCGGGAGGCTCCAAGCACAGGACAGGGAGTGATCTGGTGATCTGTCCCCAAATGTCATCAGTGCTCCGGCTGAGGCTCCAGCTGGACACCAGCTCCTTTCTCGACTGCCTCCTGTCCCAGAGTTTTCATAATTCTCCTTTCCTTCTCTTCAGCTTCAAAGGAACTCTCTTTTCCTGAATTTGCTCTTAATGCTGATTTGAAAAATAATTGCTTTCTGGCATATAAAAGTCATCCATGCTCCTTTTAGAGAATTTAGAGTATTCAGAGAGGTACAAAAATAAAAATCAGTCCAACCACACAGAAGTCACTGTAAGAGTACTTCGAAGTTGGGTATGTTTTCCACGTTACCTGAGATTGCCCAAGCACACTCCGCTTTCTTCTGTCTCACGGCTTTTCTCAGCAAGCCTCTCTGCCCTCTCTCCAACCCCCTCAACTGCTGAAATCATGTTTGTCATCAAAGTCACTTCAAACAGCACCTCCTCCAGGAAGCCCGCAGGTTATGAACAACCCCACTGAAGCCGGAAGTGGATTCCCCTGTTTCTCTAGGTCTCGCAAATGCCAAATTTGACATGCTGGGTTTTTGCTTTCGTTTGTTTTTGTTTTGGTGCTTCAGTTCTCTGTAAATGCCTTGAGGATGGGGATTAAATTTTAGTCTGCTGACCGTGGGTCCCCTCCCCTTCTGGCGCAGCACCTAAGCTGGATCTGTCCTCTTTCCTCGCCTGACATCACCGTCCTCTGACTTCCAGACTAAATAACCATCCTTAGTCACACAGAACATTTCAATCAGTGGCTTTTGTTGCCCCATCTTTGGGGATTATTCTGGAACTCTTCTTTCCAACTGCATGGATCTTGGAGACATTTAGTATTATAATAAAAATCAAAAGCTTTATTTATTTGTTTATTTATTTGACAAACAGAGATCACAAGCAGTCAGAGAGGCAGGCAGAGAGAGAGAGGAGGAAGCAGGCTCCCCACTGAGCAGAGAGCCTGATGGGGGGCTCGATCCCGGGACCCTGGGATAATGACCTGAGCCAAAGGCAGAGGCTTTAACCCACTGAGCTACCCAGGCGCCCCTAAAAATCAAAAGCTTTAATGGAAGACTCACTACTATGTTTCAGGCATCTGGATGGATGCTTATGTCAATGTTCTGATTCACCCTAAACTAGTGACAAGGCATTGTTGACCCCTTCCTACAACTGTGAATGCCGAAGTCAGCAGGGTGTTAGAGTTTTGCCCCAGGTCACCTGGCAGACCAGAGGAGGCACTGGGCTTTAACCTAGAGCTACCTGGCTCCACAGCTATGGGCCCCTCCTTGGAGTTTCTCAAGTCCTGTGCAATAAGCTTGCTCCTGCCCATTTCTGTTTTGACAGGGAGAGGCAGCAAGCAGGTGCATCAGTGCCTCTCGTCTGGGTGGCTCCAGGCAAGGCGTCTTCCTAAAGGGAGGTCAGAGAGCCCAACCCTCCCTGGCCGTGGGAACCTCTGGCTGGTGGTAGGGTGACCTGCTGGGGAGCCTGGCGGATGGCTCCAAGTGCAATCCAAGGTCCCTGGAGGCTGAGCCTTCCTGGGCTTGTGGCATCCGGAAGTCTAGCCTCTTGCTCTGGTATTTCCTGGTGCCTTGTGCTAAGTGTCTTGCACAGGAGGTTAGCGATAGGTGGCTTGCCCTGCAAACACCGGTCTGCTAAGAGGGCTGGTGAGACACCTGTCTGCCGGGTGGGCTGGTGTCCCCTTTCTCTTTGTCAGGGGGCTGATCAGCTGGTCCAAGCAGGGGAGGTCTGGGGCTGAGCTGGACCAGAGGAGGGCACGCTCTCCTTCCCTGGCCATACCCTCCTTCCCAGACCAGTTCAGCTCCCCTCTCAAGGCCCCAAAGCTGTTTCTGCTACTTCTGCGGAGTTCTCTCCCTTCGTGGGCGGAGGACCAAGTACGGGCTCCAGATCAGGGTTAGCTTTGTCTCAAGCGCAGCTGTGCCAACAAAGTGATCTTGTGCAAGTCACTGGCTTTCTTGGAGCCTCAGTTTCCCCATTTATAAAATGGAAAGAATGACGCCCAACCTCAGAGGGCTGGGATGAAGATCCAACGGATGAGGCAGAGATAATGAGGTGTTGTAGGGACTCCAAAGTCTCTCTTCCTGGCTGCTGGACAGCGGAGGGCCGTGGCTGGAAAACAGAGAGGGAGGGAAAGTGGGCTGGAATGAGGCGGCGGGGGCAGGCAAGGGAGGCCCCGGGGCCTCCTGTTTATTTTTCCACTGGGATCCCTGGTGGAGGAGAATCCCTCCCGCCATCGGCAGGGATGAAAGCAGCTGTTCGGAACCTCGGCGTGGGCTCAGAATCAGCCTCCCTCCGTTTCCATGCGGCAGTGGATCACAACGGTTAGAGCCATCTCCAGGCTGCCCAGCACACAGGCCCTGCCACCGTGTGATCTTGGGCAAGTGGCTTAATTTTATTTTTTGTTTAAGATTTTATTTATTTATTTGAAAGACAGAGATCACAAGTAGGCAGAGAGGCAGGCAGAGAGAGAGGGGGAAGCAGGCTCCCTGCTGAGCAGAGAGGCCGATGTGGGGCTCGATCCCAGGACCCTGGGATCATGACCTGAGCAGAGGCTTTAACCCACTGAGCCACCCAGGCGCCCCAAGTTGCTTAATTTTAGAGCTTCAATTTTCTTACCTGTAAAATGGAGATGTTAATGCCTGACTGGGTTGCCTGGGATGATGAAGTTCGATCCCATAGGGGCTGTGCTGGGCTGAGCCTGGTGTAGGGGTCCCGTGTTCATCAGCCCGCTATGACTGTTCATTTTGGTGGTGGTTGTGATCACTCCTGGCCACAGACTGTGCCCTTACCCTGAGCTGCCTGAGTTGGAGGCCTGCGCACTGGGAGAGCGTGGCTTGTTCACCAGAGAGCCCCTGGCCTCAGTCATCGGCTGGGGGACGGGTGAGCCAGCTCGATCAGCCTCACGGCCGGCTGGGATCTGGCAGCCCAGGTGTCAGCAGGGGCTGCATTCCAGCGACATTCCTCCTTGGCAGAAACTTCAAAACCAGAGGAAGGTATTACTCAGACAGATTCGGAAGGCATTCCAGGATGTCAAACGCAAGGCTTATGATGCAGACAAGCTGATGATAATATGGAGTGCTACATTCGAGAAGCCTGGACTGTCGCCCGGCAGCCTGGAGGCTGAGGGTGGGTGTGTGTGCGTGCGTGTGTGTGTGTGGGGGCAGGGGGGGTGCCCAGGATGGAAACTGACCATGACCCCTCTCTATCCCAGGCCTTGCACAAAGCCCTGAAGACAGAAATCTGATTCCTGCCAGCAAGAAGAGACCTAAAGCTGTGACTTCTTCCTCCGGCTCCTGCCCCTCCCCCTTACAAGGAAGTCACATGGGTGGGGGTGGGGAATCAGCCACCCTTTCTGAGGAATGTTCTCTCCTGGGAGGAGAACTCCCAGAGCCTCCGTGTTGTGATGGGCAGGTGGGCAGAGGCTGGGTCCTTCAGTTGGGGACTTTCAGTGGCCCCTGTTGTGGATGTGACCCCAGGCTAGGTTTACTGTGCCCAGCTGGAGAGGACACTGGGGGAGATGGTAGTGCAAGCGGAGGGGGGTGCGGGCTGTAAACAAAGCAGACAGAGTCCATTGAGTCGGAGAAACAGCGTCATGCCCGTGAGAGCTGAGCAGGTGGGAAGTGGTGGCTGGGGAGCCGGTCAGAGACAGAAGACCTGGCAGAGTAGTAGGTCTGGGCAAGAAACAGGGGACCTAGATGCAAAAGCAAGGGGAGCCCCAGGCCCTGTGGCTGCTGCACGTGGCGGGGAAAGGTAGCTGTCAGGACCCCGGGGTGGGGCAAGGGGGGGCACAGCACAGAAGAAGAGGAAGGGGAAGAGGAAGAGGAAGAAGAAGGGGCTCAGAAAGAAAGGAAAGAGGAGGGAGGTGAGGAATGCGCCTTGAGCACCTCAGCCAGGCCCTGGGCTAAGGAGTGTTCCTTTAATCCTGCAAATATCTCTCCGAGGTGGGTGTTAGAGCCCCCCCCAAACAGGAAGGTGAGGCCCAGCCAGCATCTGTGACCCGCCCCAGTTCTTAGGCTGCAAGTATCCAGCTGTCACCCCAGGCCTTCTGTCCGCCAGTCATCAGGCCGGCAGACCCATGGAGAAGAGCCCCGTGCCTTTGCAGAGCGAGCGCAGCCTCACAGGAACTCCCCTGCTGCCTGACATGATGCAGGCCAACGCTGCCTCACATGACTTGTAGATATTTTCACTTATTTACTTCTTCTAACTCAGCCAAGAACTTCAAGGGAGCATCATTCCTGGAGGATTTGTTCATCGATGTGTCACAGTCTAGCTCCTGAGTCCATGGGCAGGAAGGAAATGGGCAGGTTCAGAGACCCAAACATCTGTCCCCTGTGTGTCTTGTAACGTTGGGGAGCTGGGACTCCCCCAGCCCTTGGCTGGTACCCTTGGCTGGTACCCTTGGCTACCCTTCATTTGGGGTGGGAGAAACGCCAGCCGGAGACACATCCAAGGTGGGAAAGGGCTCCAAGAGCTCGGGCCTGTGGTGGGACCAGGGGCTGCGCCATCTTCCCCAGTGCTTCTCGCCACTCTGGGAGGAGGAGGCTGCCGGGTTGCTGGCCCTCCACCAGGGTGCCTCCCTGTGTGCACCCCACAGAACATGGAAGTCACTGTCCCTGTGAGGACGAAAAACCAGGGCGCAGAGCAAGTGCTACATGCTGGGCAAGCGGAGAGCTGTGTTAGTCCGGGGATCTGCTGGCCTGGCTCACACCGCCAGCCCGGGGGGCGCTGGCCTGAGATTTGCACGGGTCTCGGGGGCGCACCTGGTTCCGCTCCAGTCCCGAGAGCAGCACTTGTGCCTCTCCTCCAAGTCTCCACCAGTTTGAAGCCCCGTTCCGTCCCGCTATGGCTTTTTCCCTCCGTTTCCTTTTTCCCTTCTTCTTTAGAGCTGGGTCGGGGCGGGGGGTGGGGGTGGGGGTGGGGAGGGTTGGGAGAGCAAAGGTGGAGATGTGCTGTTTTGCACAAGTGACTTGCCTGCACGTCATCCAAAAGCTGCGTTCCGTTCACAGAGGAAGTGAGAGGTGTCCGATTCGGTCACACAGAACGCAGCTGGGCGGCTTGAAGCGAAACACAGTGGCCACTCTGAAGGAGGTGTTGTCCCTGGGCTGCTACGGGGTTGAGTCACAGCAGGCGCCACTCCCACGTCAAAAATACCGGGCCATTGTCCCAGGGAGGTGGGCCCCTCACTCAGGTCATTTCGGATCCACTCCCTGGAATCACATTAAAGGAAAGGGGAGCCGAGGAAAAGCAGCAGAAACCCGGATGGCTCAGCAGGCCGAGAAAGGGGAGAGCAGCCCCTGATGTGGGATTCCCACCGCCACCCCTCTGGGTCATCTCCCCTCCTGGTCACATCCAGGACCAGGACCCGGGAGCTGACTGCGGTTGTGTGGCATTCAAAGACCAAGAACTGGGGGGGCATTCCTTAATAAAAAGAACACAACATTCTGAAAACCAAGTTAAGGACAAAAGTGAGTATTTAGTTAGTTGCGGGGGCGGGGATCGCGGTGAATTGCTGACATCCCACAGATGCAGGGCTGTTTCCTCAGAGACCTCCTTAACCAGGTTATCAGAAATGCAAATGTAGAAACACTTCCTGTTTGTACCCTGAGCCCCTTCCCTGCCTGGGACACTCCCAGCCTCTCAAGGCTCTGAGAGCCCCAGAAGCCAGTGTCTTGTCAACTTTACGGTAAGTGCTCCTCTGACAAGACCTCAGCGTT
The DNA here is from genome assembly GCF_030435805.1 of Mustela lutreola. Lineage (NCBI taxonomy): Eukaryota > Metazoa > Chordata > Mammalia > Carnivora > Mustelidae > Mustela > Mustela lutreola. The sequence continues at coordinate 19,402,939 of NC_081293.1, forward strand.
GACAATCCGACAACTGCGGGAACGGGTAAGCACACAGACATCACCCAGCACAGCTGCTCCTGACCATTCTGGGGGGCCTGGTCTCCTTTGAGAATGGAATGACAACTATGGACCCTCCCCCAGAAAAATGCATAATACTCATATCCACTACATTTAAATGCCATTCCAGGGATCCTTGGACCCCCCGAAAGCTTACCTATGGATCTACGTTAGGGGTCCCCTGACCTAGTGCAATCCATTCATTTCACAGATGAGGCAACGGATACCCAGAGTGCGTGGGGGGGTGATTTGTTCAAGGTCGCACATGGTCAGTGGGGAGCAGAGTCAGGACTCGAATCCGGCCCCCGCTGGAATCCACCTCCCATACTGTAACAGCTTTGCCTCCAGCACTGGATAGCATGGGGTCCCTAGGGATAGAAGTCCCAAGTTAGGGCCCTTCGGAGTGTCCTTCTCTTGTCTTCTGGTATCTATCCTTGACATATACTTTTGCTCAGTGTAGCTCAGAGAGGGCAGAAATGATGGCACTGAAACAGACACGGACGGCGATGGGTCGGGGAGTGCAGGCTCTGGGTGTAAATGCAACGAGAAAGATGAAGTCGAGGGAGGGAGAGAAACAGTAAGTAAACAACATTTGAGTCCCCTGAGAGAGGGCTGGTGCTGCTCTGTTCAGTGCCCGGAGAGCTGAGCCCTCGGGAAATGCCAGCAAAATCTCAGCGGACTGGCCCCTGCCTGAGTCTTCTTCCCAACCTACTCTCTCCCCTTCTGCCCAGCTTGGTCACCAGTGGCCCCTCCGTGGCCCAAGCCCTGTGCTTCGCAGGTGTGGTTCCTCCTGCCTGTGCAGCTGCCCTCCCGCAGCCACAGCAGCCCACCCACCACCACGCCGGACGCTTCCTCTGAGCCCCCAGCTGACTTAGGTCTCCTGGCACAGGTCCCTCTCAGCACCTGGGTCGTCTCTTTCAGAGCCCACAGCGTCACTGTCACTCACGGTTCTGTATTTATCTGTTTCAGGGCTGTGTCCCCCAACTAGCCATTAAGCCCAGAGTGCGCAGAGGCAGGGCCCTTGGTGCCTCTGGGCCCTGGGCATGGCCTATGGAGGCTCTCCAGAGTTACGTGCTGATTTCAGTGAATGGCGGCATCTGCTGGTTTGGGCCTGGGCACTTGGGACGAATGCCTTTGGGCCAGCTCATTCCTGAGATCCTGGCCAGAACTGCGTGCAGCTGGGAGCTTTAGCTTGAGGCACAAAGGGAACAGGAGCAGGCGGCCAGTACCACGAATGGTGCCCAGCCTCTCAGAGCAGAGGCACCAGCCAAGCGGAGGCTTACAGGGACGGAGACACAAGCCGGACTCTGTGTGCCTTTGAAGTGGATCCCAGTGCTCTGCCTTTTTCTCAAGAGCCCACCCCTTTGAACTCTGAGAGTCCCTCGGGCCCCGCCGGCGAGCTCACCAGCCGTTGTGCTATGGACTGTCTGCGGAGGTCATGGGCAGATGGCTGAGGGGGACCCCTCTCCTGAGAGCTGCAGCCCCCCAGGAATGAAGAGGAAACTCAGAAGCGGTTCTCTCCTGCCTTCTGGGCTCACCTCCAGATGATGGAGCTATCTTGAGAGGGCATATTCAAGGGTGTTTTCTCTCATTCCATTTTGTTTGGGGTAGAGTGTACGCTTTTTTTTTTTTTTTCTTTTCAACCTGACACCCAGGACTCCATGACTGATGCTGTGAGCAAGGGCTGAGAGCCTTGATCAATTCTTCATTCTTCTTCTTCTCAGGAGGGGAGGGGTTTGTGTGACAGAGAGGCACAAGGTGCCCCTCCCAGGCTTGCTGCCTGGGGAGCAGTGGTTGGGGTAGAGGAGCTGATACTGACTCTAGAAGGTTTCTCTTCCCACTCCCACTTCCCAGCCACTTGGGGGTGGGGGGGTTGGAGGGCAGGCAGCCAGAGACAGGTGCATCCACCGCTGCGAATGGGCACCTGCCCCATGTCCCCCTTGCTTGCTCTTAAACATACGCCAACAGAGCAGCCCTCCCCTCCCCCCAATCCCGGATGATATCATCAGTATGAAATTTTGTGTCTCGTTTTCTTGTACCAATCAATCACCTTTGAAGGGGGAAGAGAAACAAGACACAATAGGATGCTAAGGCCTCTGAGCGAAGCTGATTGGTGCGCCTGGGCCAGGGTCCCATCCTGGAGCTAGCTGACTTGACTTCATTCTCCAGCTTATCATGCTATGGCTTGCAGGAGAATCCTACGGCCTCCGTGGATGGAAAACATCCTCGTGGCCGAGGTGACTAGTCTCTGGGCATCACGACAGGGCCCCGCAGCCTCCCTCCCTTCCTTACTCAGCTGGTGACTCTGTCTTTGATCATGGCATCATGGCTTTAGCACTTTGTCTCTGTCTTGGAAAAGCCTTCACGTTTGCTCTGTCATAGCTTCCCTGACCTCCTCAGGCCAGTGCATCAAAAGAGAGTCACCAGGCTGCCAACAGTGCTCCTGCTCCCAGGTGAGTGGCAGGGTGTGTGTGTTGGGGGGCGGGGGTCTGTCGGGAAAATGGTAGCTACTGCCTGAGCAGAAAGAAACAGACGGCATCCAGCGCCGGCCTACATCACAGCCAGGCTCTGGACATTCTTGTCGAATGAATGAGGGAATTCCCAGGATTCCTAAGGGTGTGAGGAACAATGTGGAGGTGATTCCACACACAGTCTCTGGTGGCTACTACCCAGCTCTGAACAGTGGCTGTGCCTCTCCCTAGCTATGCACACTTGGGCATGCTAATCGATCTCTCTGGCCCTACTTCCTCAGTTATAAAAGGGGGATGATGATGATGATGATGAAGACAATCATAGTAATTGTTGCGATGTGTAAAGCAGTTAAAATACTGCCTGGCACATAATAGATACAACGTTTAAGTGTTTGCTATTATTATCAAGACCAGAAATAGAGTTATTCCAAGGTATTGAATATTACTTTTAACCAGAAGCTATGGATTTCCTTATCTTGTAGGCAATCTCCACCCCCACAACTCCTCCCATACACATGGAACCCTATGTGGCAGGGGCCAGCAAGCTTTTTCTGTAAAGACTCAAATTGTATTTGACTTTTCAGGCGATACAATTTATGTAAACAGCCACACACAATAGGTGAATGAGTGAGCAAGGCTGTGTTCTAATAAACTTTATAAAAATAGGAGGCTGTGGCCTGTAGACCACAATTTGCCAACCCCCAGTCTATTGGGATTCTATCATTTTACAAAACTCTGCTTGAATTCTATCTCTTCTAAGATTCACCTTCTTCTCCCTGAATTCCCCAAACACTGGGTCAGGAAGGAACTTAATATCATGGAAAGAATGAGCAGGAAACCTGGGTTTATGTTCTGCCCTACTGCATGACTTTGAGCAAGGCACTTATGATCTGTGAAGCCCCAGCTTACTTACCTACAAAACAGGTGTAAATGTTTTGCTTTACTTACTTTCTAGGGTGGCGTGAAGGCACATGGATGTGATTTGCAAACTCTAAAGCACTACATAATGGCAGTGGGTCTTCATGCTGTCCCTGCGCTTAGGACAGTGCGCTTGGCACTTGGTCTGCTTTGATGGCACCGAATCCCAGTAGTGGTGTTAAGTACCATTTTTTTATAACAGACATACTGGTATATGTCTGTATCTCTGTATTGGTCTTCTTGGGCAGTTGGAGAACTCAGCGGGGGACACAGGACCAGGAGAGCGAAAGGACACCATTTCCTGGGGTAGAAGCTACGGAATGCTTGTCAGCTTGAGATGTAGGTTGGCATCAGAGAGCAGCAGGTCTGGACTGACATGACAGGGAGTAAGGTTTCTAAGGCAACATATGGCTAGAAATCGGTATTAGTTTCTAGGGGCTGATGCAACAAATTACCAGAAGCTTGGTGGCTTAAAGCAAGAGCAATTTATTTTCTCACAGTTCAGGAGGCCAGAAGTCTGAAATCAAGGTGTCAGCAGGGCTGTATCCCCTAGAGAGGTTGTAGGGAAGAATTTGTTTCTTGCTTCTTCTTTCTCACAGTTGCTAACATTCCTTGACTTGTAGACACGTCACTCCAATCTTCGCTTCCATCTTTATTTTTATTTATTTATTTATTTTTAAAAAGATTTTGTTTATTTATTTGACAGACAGAGATCACAAGTAGGCAGAGAGGCAGGCAAAGACAGAGAGAGAGAGAGAAGGAAGCAGGTTCCCTGCTCAGCAGGGAGCCCTATGCAAGGCTCGATCCCAGGACCCTGGGATCAGGGCCTGAGCAGAAGGCAGAGGCTTTAACCCACTGAGCCACGCAGGCACCCCAGCTTCCATCTTTACATTGTCTTCTACTCTTGTGTCTTTTCTCGTTCCCATCCCTCATAAGGATGTTTCTTATTTGACTTGGGATCAGCCTGGTAATCCAGGGTGATCTTATCTCAAGATCTTATCTTATCTCCTTAACTTAATTACATCTGCAAGATCTTTTTTCTAAACAAGCTGACTCTCATAAACTCCAAGGATTTAGATATAATATATCTTCTAGTGTCACCATTCAATGCATGGCAGAATCTTATTTTCACCTAACTTTTTATGTAAAGTATTTCCCATGTCATTGAATGGTCTTCCAAAAACATTATTGCTGATAGCTAATAATATCCTATATTGTGGATATGCCATAATTCATTCATTTCCTCTTGCTAGAAATTTAGATTGCTCATGATTTTTTCTTTTTTTTTTTTTTTTAAAGATTTTATTTATTTATTTGACAGAGAGAGATCACAAGTAGGCAGAAAGGCAGGTTGGGGTGGGAAGCAGACTCCCCACTGAGCAGACAGCCGGATTCGGGGCTCAATCCCAGGATCCTGGGATCATGACCTGAGCCAAATGCAGAGGCTTAAACCACTGAGCCACCCAGGCACCCCTGCTCATGGTTTTCTACTGGTATAATAAGGATACAGTGCATGGGCTTTGGAGTCACACATTCCCAGGTCAGGTTCTGGCTCTCTCACTTACCAAGGATGTGATGATTAGTCAAGGTCCATAAACTTCTCTGGCCTCAGTGTCTCATTTGTGAACTGAGGCTCAAAGTACTTATCTCATGGGGTGATTCAGAGGATCTCAGGAAAGAATGTATGTGAAGTGGCTGGCAGCTGAGGGTCTGGCACATACGAGGGCTTGGCAGTCTAGTAAATTGCAGCCACTCTTTATTTTATTAATATTGATGACGTGTCGGTTAATTAACTTAGGATGGGTTTATAGATGAACTATTCTCAAACCAAGGGATATAGATCTTGGTTTGTATTGTCAAATTAAATTCCAGAAAAAACATCTGCAAAGACACTCAGCCTTACCCAAGTAACTACTCCCTCTGGGCTCTGAGAGCCAGCTAAATCAGTGAACAAGAATTTCACAAGTACCTGTCATGGAACCAGGTTTAAGCTTTTCAGGCTTGCAGTCTACTTGGGCCAACCAAATTCCATACATGAAATGAAACAAAACAAAAATAAAAACACAGATAATAAAAAATGGAATTAATTAAATCAGCAAGTATCTATTGAGCATCTATTATGCACCAGTTACTGCCCTGGATGATGAGTGTTATACAGTGGTGAACAACACAGGACCAGTCCTTGCCCCTGTACAGCTTATAATCCAGAAGGTCAGAACTCGGTTGTGGGGGCGCCTGGGTGGCTCAGTGGGTTAAAGCTCACGTCATGATCTCAGGGTCCTGAGATCGAGCCCCGCATGGGGCTCTCTGTTCAGCGGGGAGCCTGCTTTCTCCTCTCTCTGCCTACTTGTGATCTCTGTCTGTCAAATAAATAAATAAATCCTAAAAAAAAAAAAAAAAAAAAAAAAAAAAAAAAGAACTGGGTTGTAACACTTCCTTCCTACAGTGGAATTCAGAGAGATAAACAACCCATAGGGAGCACATGGATAGGGGATGCTTCAAGAAGAAAGATGACCCAGAAAATGGACCTTGGAAAAGGAGCAAGGGCTAGAGGAGAATGAGAATGGAGGCTTGTGCCTCACTGCCTTCAGATATCTTATGGAGGCAGAAGTGGAAAAGGGCTTAGGAGGCTTCCCTTGTGGAACACTGGAACAGCCTTGAGCATTGGCTTGGCAAGGGAAGTCAATTTATTTTTTCTTTAGAAAACTAGAGACTCATAAAATTTTCTGAGCAGAAAAAGACTAATGAAAGCATTTAGGAAGAGGAGAAGGGTCTGGATGAGTGAAGCCTGCAGCCAGAAGGCCAGCCAGGCTTGGAGCTATAAATCTCGTCCTGTTTCAGAAGCAAGATATGGTAGCAAAACTTGGTGGCAGCCAAGTCACTTGGCACGCGAAATCCTGGGCATCCACCCACCATCTCCTCCAAATGCCCAACAACAAACTCTGAGCAAGCTCTAAGCTTCCTTGAGTTGCTGCCATTGTTTCCTGGGGCTCTGGAATGAATGGATCCTATTTTCTGTGGCCCTGGGAGACATTAATCTGGTGTTTTGTTACGAGCTGTATAGGCCACACAGTCCTTGAACCAGTGACCCTTCCAGGACTTTCTTCTGTTCCACTATGATGTGGCCCCCAGGGAGGGAAAATACTTGATGACTGAACAGCTCTATGTCCCTTTGGGGATTAATATGCCTCCCTGGTCAGGTTAGGGGTGTGGAAGAGGAGACCTCCTCACAGTTCCTACCTGGCCATACTGGCATATTCTAGTCAGTGGTGGCAAGGACTGGGTTAGGGAAAAGAACCGGAGGGACTATGGGGAGACCCCCGTATATGCAGACACCTCTTCCAACCCAACTGTCTTAGTTCAGGCTTCTATAACACATTATCATAGACTGGGTGGCTTAAACCATACATAATCATCTCTCACAGTTCTCGAGGCCAAAAACTCAGAAGCAGACACCAGTATGGTTGGCTTTTGGTGAAAACCCTCTTTCAGGCTGCAGAGAGCCAACTTCTCATCATATCCTCACATGGTAGAAAGAGCAGGAGCTAGCTCTCTGAGGTCTCTTTTAAGGTCACTAGTCCTATCCATGAGGGCTCCACTGTCATGACCTAATCACTTCACAAAAGTTCACCATCACATTGGGGGTTAGGGTTTCAACATATGAGTTTGGGTTGTGGGGGACACAAACATGCAATCCTTTAACACCAGCCATGAGGCCCACTCCTGTGTCACAGTCCCAGTGGGTGGAAGTAAGAGGTCGGCTCACTTAGGGTCTTCACAGAACAAAGAAAGAACCATTTCTCTAGTCTCCTTACACTCCTGTTAATTGGACCCCACAGTGCACCCCCTGCCCAGACAGCCACAACTTTTGTCCAAGGACACAGGCAAGCCCTGGTGACCCATGCCCTAGGGCTTTCCTGGGCTTCAAGCACAGGGGGAAAGAGTGACATCCACTGACCCTGAGCTCAGGGACCCAGGTGAACCATCTGAGTTCCAGGGGCTTGAGATTCACCCTGGGGAAGATCCCCTCATGGTGCAGACAGGGCTGGTGCAGGGCCACCAACGGGGGGCTGGAATCAGAGCAGGCTCAGCACCTAGATCTCTGCGTCCAGAATGGAGCCCCTTCCTCTGCTGCGTCAGGCCCCCAAAGGGTGGTCTGTCCTTCCTGAAGGTGATTTGCACCAATGGAGATGGTTTCGATTTGCTATTACTTGGCACATCCCTCTTTTATTTAAAAATAGCAAAGTTCCTGAATGGGTCAGAAAATCAATAAAGCCATTTAGACCTCAAACAAAAACAATTCAGGTAAAACCACAGACATGTAGGAAAACTTTTCCTGGGAAGACTGCTCGCCCTACACCACTACATGGAAGCGCTGTCGAAGGCCAGAGTTGAGAGACAGAAAAGAGAGACACTGAGGAAGAGGTTACTAAGTGGCTTTTATTTCACGAGGGAATGGAGTGCGGCATCTAAACAGAGTGGGGAAGGTGGGGACAGCTTACCAGAGGGAGTGCCAGAGGGGACTTACTGGGCTCAAACTAAAAGGGCCCACCGAAGCTGGGAAGCCCTCCTGCACACGGTGGGCTGTTGAGACACAGCGGTGGGGGAAGAACCTGCTCTGAGGGGACTTGGGGAAGTCAGCTCCTTCAAGGAGGCTGGAATGTATGAATGAACTAGATTCCGCACGGTACCGCCATATGCCCGTGCTGTGTTCCCTTGGACCCTGCGTTCACGCGGTCTTTCCCCTGAAATCCTCTGCCCTGCTGTCTCAGTCTGCTGCTACCTGAACCATCTCTTCCGCTGCCTCGCTCACCGGTCACCTGTAAGGAGCACTCAGATTGGGCCCCTTCGGAGCTGGAGATAAACTATGAACCAGACGAACTGGGTAACCACCCTCCTTGAGCTCACATTTGGGAGATACAGGAGGTTGGGGTTGTTCGGGGGAGGGAGGAAAGCGAACAGGTCATTCTTGCAAGACTGTCCAGGTAAATGCTGTGAAGCAGAAGTACAGCGTGTTCTGAGTATGCGATGGGATCCAACCTAGTCTGGGGCAGTCAGGATAGGCTTTCCTGAGGTAGTGACTTTCGGGTGGAGCTCTGGAGGCAGAGTGTGAATGAATTAGGAGGAGGCTGGAGGCCAGGACAGGAAGAGGCGTCAAAATCCACGCAGGCGGTGGCTTCTTTGGGGACATGAAAGGCAGACTTGGAGAGTGGGACTCAGTGTGGCTCAGTGAAGCATGGAGGCATGGAGGGGGAACATACACGCAAGATTGAGTTATTCCTCAATGACTGTTTACCTCAGAGAGAGAAAGGAGAGAGAATTAAGGTGAAAAAAAGAAAGGGTCAATATGTTACCCACTAGCTGAAGGTCAGTCAGATAAGGTATAATGAAGCAGGCCTGTGAAAGGCAATAGGGAGTAGTAGAGACTGTGGAAAACAAAAGGAATACATCCCCATTTATACACACATACTGTACCCAAAGGCATTTAGATTTAAAATATGTTAAAACCTGTTACTGGCCAAACAAAGCAAAATCTGAGGGCTACCACAGTTTTGGGTTCAGAACTTGTTGTCTGGAAATAAGGAATGTGGAGCGGGGGGAGCTGGGAACTGCTTGGCCAAGAGCCAGATAAAGAGCCAAGAAAGCCCTCTGGTCCTGTCTCCCCCACTCCATGCCTGTCAGATGTCTGCTCTGCACCCATGCTCCTGGTGGCCCCCTCAAGCTTGCCTCCTGGGGCTCACCCATCCCACGGCTACCCCACTCTCTCCAAAAGCCAAGCCGAGGTCAGGATAGTAACCACTGACTCACATGGATGGTGGGCTAGGCAAAGGGCACTGAGTGCCTTTCCATGGGCTGCATGCACGGCTGTGCTCCCCTGTGCTCTGCGAGACTGGCAAGCTAAGAGGACATGAAGATTTGAGGGTGAGGTAGAGTAGGGAAAAGAAACAGATGATGCAGAAAGAGCTGAAGCCGAGGTGTAACCCGAGAAAATAAGATTAGAGAACTGACACACTTATTGATTATTTCAGTGTTAATTTCCAAGCCCAATTTTAGGTCATTTGCAACTCATAATTGGCTCTTTCAAAACTTGAAGGTAGGGGAGCTTATTTGGCAAACTCCTCCACTTTCCCTTTGTGACAGTAGAAGCAAGGCTGAGCTTATCTTAAATGTAATCACGTTTGATAAAAAAAAATTATTGGTTTTCCCCCTCTCTGCTCTGATTTAAATGATCGCTCACATCTTGGAGGGTTTCTGCATTTCATCTCTTCTCAGTTGTGCAGAGGAAGGATGCCCAGCCTTTGTGTGTTTGCTTTCCCGGCAACTCCATTTAAGAACTACGTTCCTTTTGCTAGACTTTTGTGAGGCAAACCTCTTTTCCGGACAGGAGGAAGAGTTATCTCACAGAAAGAGAAATGCTTTGAAAGGCCATTTCAATATGTAAACATTTCTCTTGCCACACGCATGCATCTAATTGTTGGTTCGGTGCCCCCTAAAACAGAAGGTGGAGATATTCCCTGAAGGAAACTCAGCTGTGCCAGAATTTTGAAATGACAGGCTCATGAACAGCAAGTCCCTAACTGCAGTAAGAATTTGTGGCTTCTTGGGGCACCTGGGTGGCTCAGTGGCTTAAGCCTCTGCCTTTGGCTCAGGTCACGATCCCAGGGTCCAGGGATCAAGCCCTGCATCGGGCTCTCTGCTCAGCGGGGAGCCTGCTTCCCCCCCCTCTCTCTCTCCTGTCTATCTGCCTACTTGTGATCTCTGTCAAACAAATAAATAAAATCTTCAAAAAAAAAAAAATTGTGGCTTCTTGATGGCCCAGTGTCCATTTCACTTAATGCCTGAATAGCACTGGGTTTGTTTTCAGGAATCTACTCTTTTCCCCTCAGTCCACAGGATTCCAGTGGTGACTTCGCCTTGAGTCCCAAAAAGGTATTACATCTGGGCTGAGACAGCCAGAGAATTACATTCTCTGGCTGCTTCAGGGATGGCCACCTGACTAACAACTGGCCAATTAGGGGCAAGAAGACCCCATCTGGGGCAGGTTTCAGCTACTCGGGATGAAGATTCTTTCCCTCTCCTGCTGTACCAAAGCCCGAGGGGACATGAGGCTTGAGTTGCTGTAGCCATCTTGTCCCCTCAGCAAGACTTATGAGAGCCAATACATCAGAAGACAAGGCCAAGAAAAGACATCCAGTCCTTGTGACATCACCTGAGCATTTGAATCTCACAGTGCACGAAGCCAGCCTACCCTGTGCACTTCTACATGACACAGCACATTCCTAGTTTTTTCCTGAGTCTGTCTGGATTAGGTGTTCTCAGTCTTCTGGGTACCATCTAGCCAAACAAGCGGATATGTGACTGGCTGCGTATTTGACTGCAGTCACATCTGCCCCACTATTTCAGTCAAACCTTACTGTTGCAGTATAATGTTTTCAACTTCATAAGGCATCTTGACCAATGTGCGGCTGCATTTCCATCGAGACCATTCTTATGGGAATTTTCCCATGTCACCTCCCTGTGATAAGTGCACACCCAAGATGACCCTGCCACTACACAGAAGAGCCCCAGCGTCCCGGCCAGCCCGCAGAAGACTCCTCTCGGCTCACATCCTCTTTTCTTCCTTTCTTTCAGATTTTATTTATTTATTTGACAGACAGAGATCACAAGTAGGCAGAGAGGCAGGCAGAGAGAGAGGAGGAAGCAGGCTCCCTGCCAAGCAGAGAGCCCAATGCGGGGCTTGATCCCAGGACTCTGGGATCATGACCTGAGCCGAAGGCAGAGGCTTAACCCACTGAGCCATCCAGGCACCCCTCACATCCTCTTTTCTTGAAAGAAAAAGTTAAACATTTTAATAACCACCCAAGGAAACTCGGTCTTGGAAAGAATGATTAAACAGGGAGGTTCTTTTTCACTGCAGCCTCACCATAGACGAACACCAGGAAAAAAATCCCAAGTGTCCAGCTGTTAGCTCCTGTTGAGAGTGGAGTGGCATGAAACCTTTAACGAGGCAGACCTAAATGTCCAACTGCCAAGAAATACGGGTGAGACAGAGACCTTGTGTGTAGTATGCTATGTTTGAGGTTTTTAAAAAAGTGCTGATGGGGAGGCAGATTAGGAATCAATTTCGGGGGTGCTGACATAGCTAAGGAGTGCAGCCATAGGAACCTGAAGCTGGAAAGGGAGAGAGGCGGCTGCTGATTTTCTGGAGGCAAAGGCAGGTTCCTGGTACTTTGCATTCACTCAGTGTCTTAACATTTTCACCATGTCTTCTTCCCAGCCACGATCTGGGCTATGCCTGCAGAGACCAGCGCCAGGACCGCCTCGTTCTCTAATGCTTCTAGGATTAACCTTATTTTGGACAACGGGTATATGGCTTGAAATCGTACATGAGAAAAAAATTTACAAATGTACTAAGCTCAAGAGATGGGAACAGAGGGATGAAGGATGTAAGAACCTAAGAATCTCATGGTCCCTGCACCATCCCCAGGCCACCGAGGGGCTGGCACCGGGAGCCGGGAGTCCACAGCGGGGCGCAGCCGCAGGAGCTGGGGAAACGCCTGGGGAAGGACGGGTATCCAGCCTCGGAGGAGCAGGAGGGACGTACGACTCAGCTGAACAAGCTCCTGTGGTTCAAGAACCATCAGGCCAAAGGTTCTCAACAGCAGTGACAGGAACAAGCACAGCAATGCCCAGGGGAGCCCAGAATGACTTCCCCCAGACCCTTTCAGGGACCCTCTCTCACTGCCAAGACATCTGGGCACCAAGCGGGCACAGGCTCTGCAGATGGGACTAACTCCAGCACTAAGAATTTACTGAATGTACAGGGAGCGTCTGACCCTGGAGTGTCTGGCGTCTGGCAGGGATGGAGGGTGCAATCCTTCAGCTTCACGGACATCACGGTTTGAAGCTGTGGCCTGATGGTCTTCGCTGCCGCTAACGATTCCGCAGTGCGAACAGCACACGTCTCTCTATCCGGCCGGCTACTGGTGGTCATGCGTCTCTCTATCCGGCCGGCTACTGGTGGTCATGTGTCTCATTTTCACTTTGCAACCATCACAAATCATGCTGCTTTCACGGCCAGGCTTGTGCGCATGTTGTCAGTTCCTAGGATGAGGACTTGGAGGGGAATTGCTGTTCGTGGGTCTGGCTTTTTGTGCTCAGCGTCAGTGGATGCTGCCAAAGAGTGTTCCAAAGGCTTTGAGTCGCTTACCCTCCCGCCAGAGCGCCTGCTGCTCCGCGTGGACGTCTTAGGTTTTGTCGATCTACAATTTGACCCCCATTAATAATCTGTGGCTTTTGTTGACAGTGAGGTGATCGTGAGGTTGGGCATAACTCACATGTTCACCAGGCATTGAGATTTCTCCTAAAAAGTGATTTTTCGCCCATTTTTACTTGAATTGATTCTTAAAGCTCCCTTAACCATTAATGTGCTGCCAACAATTTCCCCTATTACGTGGCTTGTTTTTTCAACCTCTGTGTCTTTTCATGAATAGAATTTCTTGGTTCTGGGACACATGGGTGGCTCAGTCAGTTAAGTGTCTGCCTTCAGCTCAGGTCATGATCCCAGGGTCCTGGGATCGAGCCCCACATCAGACTCTCTGCTCAGCGGAGAGCCTGCTTTTTTCTCTCCCTCTGCCTGCCACTTTGCCTACTTGTGCTCTGCATCCCTCTCTCTATCAAATAAATAAACAAAATCTTTTTAAAAAATTTCTTGGTTCTAATATATATTTCATTGTTTCTCAAATGATCTGTGGGTGACAGATAATTTTCTTTCCCATTTCCATCAGAGGGTGATTGATAGGTTCTAAAATAAAATAAAATAAGATTATTAACATAGAGTAAATTTTTTTAAAAAAACAAGAAAAATACTAAGATAGGAAGGAAATCTTGCTGAGTCCTCCTGTGGCTTTGACTTTTCATACTTTATTAGGTTTTCTTCAGGCGAAGCACCTGTATTGAGCCAGACACATTCAGACACTCAACAGATGCTTTCAAATCTAAAATGGAGAGGATAAAGACATCACACTGGCCTGGAGTGCTGGAAATGGTGCATGACAGAAAAGAATATTGAGCTTCTAGACATGAAAAAGAGGAACACCAGAAAACCAGTATAATGACAAAATGTCCTCAAGCACAAAAGTCAGAAAACAATCAGATTAAGAATGGAATACATTCTACCCTAGCATATTTCTTGCCATATGAATGGTCTACCAGAATCAAAAACAAGGAACACAGTGATCTTACTCATTTACATGCCATTACCCAGAATGCTCTATGGGCTTATCATTTTGAGGAAGAACTCTGCAAGCGTCAGAGTTTGGAAATGAAAGCAAATTAAGTTAAGCTATGACAAAGATGTGTGTGTGTTGAGTGTGTGCACTGAGTATCTGGGGGTGCACTGAGTGTGTGCGTGTGTTTGTATGTTGAATGTGTGTTGTGTGTGTGTGTGCCTGCAGGTGCCCACAGTAGGAATGTGTGTGGCAAGGACACGAAGAGGATAAAAACAAACCTGCTTTAGGTCACACACGTTGCATCAGGAAACCAAAGGGGGGCTTCCAGAGTCTGATTTCCTTTGTACCATTTGCAGCCTGGCACGAACGAAACAACAGACCAGCTACTATTTATCGGGAGGTGATTACTTTGAACAGTCTGGAAAAGGAGAGAGGACACGGCGCCAGTGTCTGTCCTCCGCCCATGTGGTGAACTCATAGTTGGTAGCTTCTTAGTCATCTCTTTCTTCACAGGGACTTATGGCCCATTTTTGCTTCCTTTCAAGTGAAAAACTGAACCTTAATTATCCAGGGAGACTCACAGGATGGGATGGGACACAATTCACCAAGAAAGTGTGTGTGGTAGGGGGAGGGGTGATGACGACAACTGACCATTAAGAAATCGGCTTGTGGGCTTCCCTTCAGTTACTTGTGTATAATCTAGACCCTCCATAGGCTGAAGGCTCTTCAAGACCTGGGAATTTTAACCATTTCCCTACTAAGCTCCCTTTCCCTCTTTGTCACCCTCGGCATTATTAAGATCTTAATAATAATAACAACGGTGATTTTAACAGCGAACCCCGAGCACCTGCGCTGTGCCAGGCGCCATGAACAAGCTTCGCTCTAGTTGATGAGGTGCCCCATGGGTTAGCCCCTGCAGACCTTTGCCTTCTCAGCTCATACTCCTCCCTTCTTGTGCTCCAGCCACACCAGCCTTTTTTCCTGCTTCTTTTTTTTTTTTTTTTTTGATGGATCTTTTTTTTTTTTTTTTTTTTTTTTTTTTTTTCTTTTTTTTTTTTTTATTTTTTATAAACATATATTTTTTATATACATATATTTTTATCCCCAGGTCTGTGAATCACCAGGTTTACACACTTCACAGCACTCACCAAATCACATACCCTCCCCAATGTCCATAATCCCACCCCCTTCTCCCCAACCCCCTCCCCCCGGCAACCCTCAGTTTGTTTTGTGAGATTAAGAGTCACTTATGGTTTGTCTCCCTCCCAATCCCATCTTGTTTCATTTATTCTTCTACCCACTTAAGCCTCCATGTTGCATCACCACTTCCTCATATCAGGGAGATCATATGATAGTTGTCTTTCTCTGCTTGACTTATTTCGCTAAGCATGATATGCTCTAGTTCCATCCATGTTGTTGCAAATGGCAAGATTTCATTTCTTTTGATGGCTGCATAGTATTCCATTGTGTATATATACCACATCTTCTTGATCCATTCATCTGTTGATGGACATCTAGGTTCTTTCCATAGTTTGGCTATTGTGGACATTGCTGCTATAAACATTCGGGTGCATGTGTCCCTTTGGATCACTACATTTGTATCTTTAGGGTAAATACCCAATAGTGCAATTGCTGGGTCATAGGGCAGTTCTATTTTCAACATTTTGAGGAACCTCCATGCTGTTTTCCAGAGTGGCTGCACCAGCTTGCATTCCCACCAACAGTGTAGGAGGGTTCCCCTTTCTCCGCATCCTCGCCAGCATCTGTCATTTCCTGACTTGTTGATTTTAGCCATTCTGACTGGTGTGAGGTGATATCTCATTGTGGTTTTGATTTGTATTTCCCTGATGCCAAGTGATATGGAGCACTTTTTCATGTGTCTGTTGGCCATCTGGATGTCTTCTTTGCAGAAATGTCTGTTCATGTCTTCTGCCCATTTCTTGATTGGATTATTTGTTCTTTGGGTGTTGAGTTTGCTAAGTTCTTTATAGATTCTGGACACTAGTCCTTTATCTGATATGTCGTTTGCAAATATCTTCTCCCATTCTGTCAGTTGTCTTTTGATTTTGTTAACTGTTTCCTTTGCTGTGCAAAAGCTTTTGATCTTGATGAAATCCCAGTAGTTCATTTTTTCCCTTGCTTCCCTTGCCTTTTGCGTTGTTCCTAGGAAGATGTTGCTGCGGCAGAGGTCGAAGAGGTTGCTGCCCGTGTTCTCCTCAAGGATTTTGATGGATTCCTTTCGTACATTGAGGTCCTTCATCCATTTTGAGTCTATTTTCGTGTGTGGTGTAAGGAAATGGTCCAATTTCATTTTTCTGCATGTGGCTGTCCAATTTTCCCAGCACCATTTATTGAAAAGGCTGTCTTTTTTCCATTGGACATTCTTTCCTGCTTTGTCGAAGATTAGTTGACCATAGAGTTGAGGGTCTATTTCTGGGCTCTCTATTCTGTTCCATTGATCTATGTGTCTGTTTTTGTGCCAGTACCATGCTGTCTTGATGATGACAGCTTTGTAATAGAGCTTGAAGTCCGGAATTGTGATGCCACCAACGTTGGCTTTCTTTTTCAATATCCCTTTGGCTATTCGAGGTCTTTTCTGGTTCCATATAAATTTTAGAATTATTTGTTCCATTTCTTTGAAAAAGATGGATGGTACTTTGATAGGAATTGCATTAAATGTGTAGATTGCTTTAGGTAGCATAGACATTTTCACAATATTTATTCTTCCAATCCAGGAGCATGGAACATTTTTCCATTTCTTTGTGTCTTCCTCAATTTCTTTCATGAGTACTTTATAGTTTTCTGAGTATAGATTCTGTGTCTCTTTGGTTAGGTTTATTCCTAGGTATCTTATGGTTTTGGATGCAATTGTAAATGGGATTGACTCCTTAATATCTCTTTCTTCTGTCTTGCTGTTGGTGTAGAGAAATGCAACTGATTTCTGTGCATTGATTTTATATCCTGACACTTTACTGAATTCCTGTATAAGTTCTAGCAGTTTTGGAGTGGAGTCTTTTGGGTTTTCCACATATAGTATCATATCATCTGCGAAGAGTGATAATTTGACTTCTTCTTTGCCGATTTGGATGCCTTTAATTTCCTTTTGTTGTCTGATTGCTGAGGCTAGGACCTCTAGTACGATGTTGAATAGCAGTGGTGATAATGGACATCCCTGCCGTGTTCCTGACCTTAGCGGAAAAGCTTTCAGTTTTTCTCCATTGAGAATGATATTTGCGGTGGGTTTTTCATAGATGGCTTTGATGATATTGAGGTATGTGCCCTCTATCCCTACACTTTGAAGAGTTTTGATCAGGAAGGGATGTTGTACTTTGTCAAATGCTTTTTCAGCATCTATTGAGAGTATCATATGGTTCTTGTTCTTACTTTTATTGATGTGTTGTATCACATTGACTGATTTGCGGATGTTGAACCAACCTTGCAGCCCTGGAATAAATCCCACTTGGTCGTGGTGAATAATCTTTTTAATGTACTGTTGAATCCGATTGGCTAGTATTTTGTTGAGTATTTTCGCATCTGTGTTCATCAAGGATATCGGTCTATAGCTCTCTTTTTTGGTGGGATCCTTGTCTGGTTTTGGGATCAAGGTGATGCTGGCCTCATAAAATGAGTTTGGAAGTTTTCCTTCCATTTCTATTTTTTGGAACAGTTTCAGGAGAATAGGAATTAGTTCTTCTTTAAATGTTTGGTAGAATTCCCCCGGGAAGCCGTCTGGCCCTGGGCTTTTGTTTGTTTGGAGATTTTTAATGACTGTTTCAATCTCCTTACTGGTTATGGGTCTGTTCAGGCTTTCTATTTCTTCATGGTTCAGTTGTGGTAGTTTATATGTTTCTAGGAATGCATCCATTTCTTCCAGATTGTCAAATTTATTGCCGTAGAGTTGCTCATAGTATGTTCTTATAATAGTTTGTATTTCCTTGGTGTTAGTTGTGATCTCTCCTCTTTCATTCATGATTTTATTTATTTGGGTCCTTTCTCTTTTCTTTTTGATAAGTCGGGCCAGGGGTTTATCAATTTTATTAATTCTTTCAAAGAACCAGCTCCTAGTTTCGTTGATTTGTTCTATTGTTTTTTTGGTTTCTATTTCATTGATTTCTGCTCTGATCTTTATGATTTCTCTTCTCCTGCTGGGCTTAGGGTTTCTTTCTTGTTCCTTCTCCAGCTCCTTTAGGTGTAGGGTTAGGTTGTGTACCTGAGACCTTTCTTGTTTCTTGAGAAAGGCTTGTACCGCTATATATTTTCCTCTCAGGACTGCCTTTGTTGTGTCCCACAGATTTTGAACCGTTGTATTTTCATTATCATTTGTTTCCATGATTTTTTTCAATTCTTCTTTAATTTCCCGGTTGACCCATTCATTCTTTAGAAGGATACTCTTTAGTCTCCATGTATTTGGGTTCTTTCCAAACTTCCTTTTGTGGTTGAGTTCTAGCTTTAGAGCATTGTGGTCTGAAAATATGCAGGGAATGATCCCAATCTTTTGATACCGGTTGAGTCCTGATTTAGGACCGAGGATGTGATCTATTCTGGAGAATGTACCATGTGCACTAGAGAAGAATGTGTATTCTGTTGCTTTGGGATGAAATATTCTGAATATATCTGTGATGTCCATCTGGTCCAGTGTGTCATTTAAGGCCTTTATTTCCTTGCTGATCTTTTGCTTGGATGACCTGTCCATTTCAGTGAGGGGAATATTAAAGTCCCCTACTATTATTGTATTGTTGTTTATGTGTTTCTTTGATTTTGTTATTAATTGGTTTATATAGTTGGCTGCTCCCACGTTGGGGGCATAGATATTTAAAATTGTTAAATCTTCTTGTTGGACAGACCCTTTGAGTATGATATAGTGTCCTTCCTCATCTCTTATTACAGTCTTTGGCTTAAAATCTAATTGATCTGATATAAGGATTGCCACTCCTGCTTTCTTCTGATGTCCATTAGCATGGTAAATTCTTTTCCACCCCCTCACTTTAAATCTGGAGGTGTCTTCGGGCTTAAAATGTGTTTCTTGGAGGCAACATATAGATGGGTTTTGTTTTTTTATCCATTCTGATACCCTGTGTCTTTTGACAGGGGCATTTAGCCCATTCACATTCAGGGTAACTATTGAGAGATATGAATTTAGTGCCATTGTATTGCCTGTAAGGTGACTGTTACTGTATATGGTCTCTGTTCCTTTCTGATCTACCACTTGTAGGCTCTCTCTTTGCTTAGAGGACCCCTTTCAATATTTCCTGTAGAGCTGGTTTGGTATTTGCAAATTCTTTCAGTTGTTGTTTGTCCTGGAAGCTTTTAATCTCTCCTTCTATTTTCAATGATAGCCTAGCTGGATATAGTATTCTTGGCTGCATGTTTTTCTTGTTTAGTGCTCTGAAAATATCATGCCAGCTCTTTCTGGCCTGCCAGGTCTCTGTGGATAAGTCAGCTGCCAATCTAATATTTTTACCATTGTATGTTACAGACTTCTTTTCCCGGGCTGCTTTCAGGATTTTCTCTTTGTCATTGAGACTTGTAAATTTTACTATTATGTGACGGGGTGTGGGCCTATTCTTATTTATTTTGAGGGGCATTCTCTGAACCTCCTGAATTTTGATGCTTGTTCCCTTTGCCATATTGGGGAAATTCTCCCCAATAATTCTCTCCAGTATACCTTCTGCTCCCCTCTCACTTTCTTCTTCTTCTGGAATCCCAATTATTCTAATGTTGTTTCGTCTTATGGTGTCACTTATTTCTCGAATTCTCCCCTCGTGGTCCAGTAGCTGTTTGTCCCTCTTTTGATCAGCTTCTTTATTCTCTGTCATTTGGTCTTCTATATCACTAATTCTTTCTTCTGCCTCATTTATCCTAGCAGTGAGAGCCTCCATTTTTGATTGCACCTCATTAATAGCTTTTTTGATTTCAACTTGGTTAGATTTTAGTTCTTTTATTTCTCCAGAAAGGGCTTTTATATCTCTCGAGAGGGTTTCTCTAATATCTTCCATGCCTTTTTCGAGCCCGGCTAGAACCTTGAGAATTGTCATTCTGAACTCTAGATCTGACATATTACCGATGTCTGTATTGATTAGGTCCCTAGCCTTCGGTACTGCCTCTTGTTCTTTTTTTTGTGGTGAATTTTTACGTCTTGTCATTTTGTCCAGATAAGAGTAAATGAAGGGGCAAGTAAAATACTAAAAGGGTGGCAACAACCCCAGGAAAATATGCTTTAGCCAAATTAGAAGAGATCCAAAATCGTGAGTGGGGAGAAAGGGGATAAAAAGAGGTTCAAAAAGGAAGAAAGAAAAAAGAAAAAAAAAAAAAAAAAAAAGAAAAGAATTTTTTTTTTTAAAAAAAGAAAACACCTAAGAAAAATGTAAAAATATATATATATATATTAGATAAACTAGTAAAAAATCGTTAAAAAAGAAAAAGGTAACAGTTAAAAAAAAAAAAAATTTTACCCGAAGGCGAGAAAAAAAAAAAAAAATGAAAAAGAAAAAATTAAATTAACTGCAAGACTAAAAAAAATCACAGGAAAAAAGCCATGAGTTCCGTGCTTGGCTTTCTCCTCCTCTGGAATTCTGCTGCTCTCCTTGGTATTGAAACCGCACTCCTTGGTAGGTGAGCTTGGTCTAGGCTGGATTTCTTGTTGATCTTCTGGGGGAGGGGCCTGTTGTAGTGATTTTCAAGTGTCTTTGCCCCAGGCGGAATTACACCGCCCTTACCCGGGGCCGGGGTGAGTAATCCGCTCGGGTTTGCTTTCAGGAGCTTTTGTTCCCTGAGCGCTTTCCGTAGAGTTCCAGAGGACGGGAATACAAATGGCGGCCTCCTGGTCTCCGGCCCGGAGGAGCCGAGAGCCCAGGGCCCCACTCCTCAGTGCGCCCTCAGAGAACAGCGCCCAGTTACTCCCGTCTGCCTGACCTCCGGCCGCGCTCCGAGCTCACCGAGCCTGCGACCGCTTCAAGGTAACACGGAGCTGCGAGCTTACTGTCGGCTCTGTCTCTGTAGCCGGCTTTCCCGTTCCAATACCCGCAAGCTCTGCGACACTCAGACACCCCCGATCCTTCTGTGACCCTGCGGGACCTGAGGCCACGCTGACCCCGCGTGGGCTTCGCTCCGGTTTAGCCTCTGGAGCGATGTCCCTCCGCGGAACAGACTTTTAAAAGTCCTGATTTTGTGCGCGGTTGCTCCGCCGCTTGCCGGGAGCCGGCCCCTCCCCCCGGGGTCTATCTTCCCGTCGCTTTGGATTCACTTCTCCGCCGGTCCTACCTTTCAGAAAGTGGTTGTTTTTCTGTTTCCAGAATTGCTGTTCTTCTTCTCTTCGATCTGCCGATGGATTTTCAGGTGTTTGCAATCTTTAGATAAGCTATCTAGCTGATCTCCGGCTAGCTGAAGCAGTCTCAGCTTGCTACTTCTCCGCCATCTTGACTCCTCTCCTTTTTCCTGCTTCTTAAATCCACTAAGCTTGTCCCCATCTCAGAGTCTTTGGGCTTTCAGTTCCCTCTGCTCAGAAGCTTCTCTCTCCAGCTCTCAGCATCGCCCACTCTGTCAAATGCTGCTGAAAGACCAACTAAGTTCAGAATAGAACAAGAATTGCTAGACTGGGGCAAAGCAGACATTCTTGGTCATCTTGACAGGTGTGGTGTCAGTGGCTTTGGGACAATAGAGGCCGAACTGCAGAGCACAGAGGAGACCACACAGAGTGATAAGCAGAGACAGTAATTACAGAAATGTTCCAGGAATGGAGGCAGAAAAATAAGGTAATAGCAGGACAGGGATGTGGGGTCAAGGAAGGGGGTTTTTTGTTTGTTTTTAATTCGATTATTTCCTTTTAAGACAAGAGATAAGAGAGCATGTCTCTATGCAGATGGAAATGCAACAAGCCTCTGGCACAGGGATAATTTCTGGGAAGAGACGTTTTGGAGATGAGCAAAGTGAAAACAGGGTCTGACAGGAAAACTGTAGATCACCAGGCAATATTGAGTTGGCTCAATAAATTCAATATTCACAAAATCCTATGGGGTAGATATTGTTCTTTTTCTTATTTCAGATGTAAAGGAACTTGTCCAAGATCACAGGTAAGTAGAGGAACTAGTTGGAGTTTGAACTGAGATTCTGACTCCTGGTTCATCATCAGAGTCAAGTACAAGATTATGAAGTGTGAAAGTCAGCCCCTAAGCCGGAGAAAAACTTGTGAGTTATCAGAGATTATACCTGAATCCCAAGGCTTGCAATTCAGGTGCTGAAGAAATGGAATAGCTTCAGTGGTTTATAAATATGGAAATTCTGAAGATTTTTATTTAATTGCCAAAAAACATATCCATTGGCAATATTCTATTTAACACTTGGGTGTTTGCTTTGAGCCACTTTTCTGTTTTGTGTGTTTTTCTGTTTGTGTGTTACATTTCGTAACAAAAGGTTTAGAAATAAGCCTGAGCTGCCTTGTTGGTGGTAGATAATACGTGACCATCTCCCCTCGAAATGTGGCACAACTTAGTAATTAAACAACCTGACTGGTCATCAGAACCACCCGGGAAAACTTCGAAAACGAAGATTCCCATCCCAAACCAGGGACTCAGAATTCCCCGGCGCACAGCCCAGAACATGTATCATTGGAAAGCTCCCCGTAACTCTCATGCTCAGCTAAGTTTGGGAGCTGCTGGCTCAAGAACACTAGCTCAGTTAAAATCAATGTCTTCTGCAATGTTGTTTCCTATGGTCTTTGGAGATGTTCAAAATTTGCCTCCTGCCAATGGTCTGGCCAACTCAACACTGTCCTACACTCTCCTCTCCTGGCCTGTGACCTGCACTTGACCCTCCCCTTTACTTCTTTTCTGATTGGTCCACTGCTTCACACCACGGGAATAAGAAAACACATACAAATGCACTTTGTTATAAGAAACATCCTTTAGCTTCAACACTAAAGGATCACAAAACTGATCATATCGCTTCTCTCTTATTAGCCTTTCTCTCCCTGGACACCTCCTGGGGAAAGACTCCGTGCCACCCTGAGGAAAGAGCTTCACAGGGAGGCTGGAGCCACGGGTGACGTGGTAAATACACCCATGTGGGAATCAACCGGCTTCCTGACCGGACTAGACCAGCAGGGGGGTAGATGACATACCTACTAAGGCCACCGCTGTGTACTGGTCAGGGAAGGAGATGTTCTCCACACTTGTTTCTATTCCAGAGCCAGCCAACCTGGCCGCCCCTGGACGGGAAGGGCAGAAAGGCTCAGATGGGGGTGGATGTTTTAGGAGAAGGTAAGAGCAGAACCAGCCTGGGCTGGTAATCAAGACTCAGCGAGGCCCTAAGGGAGCCAGCTCTGGGAGGATCACCTCCCCTCATTCTCCATCCTAGAAGGAACACGGTCAAAACACAGTTCCAAAAACAATACAGTTCCAGTTGCCACCCTCCCCTGAGAAGGAAGAAGTAAAAGAGCACGAGTTCGAGGCTTGCTCTGCAATTTGAATCTCAGGGAAAGCGTACGAAGCAGGAGTCCCTGCCTTCAGAGCAAAGATGTTCTATTAAAACTTGACTCATCCTTGGCAGTTTATTGTGTCCCCCCCCACCCCTCCTTCCTTGTGACACAGAGGAGTGAGGTGAGTAATCCTCTACGCAGTGAGAGAAAAATAGATCCCCAAATGCCTTCCATTATGCTAAAGGCCTGTGTCACCAGCTGTGGCGGCAGGAGGCGTGGTCATCATTCATCACAGATCTTCTGACTCCCTCTCTCCAGGGCTATTTGTGGTTCTAAAAGTGCAACGAGCAGGGACACAAAACTGACAAGCACAGAGTAGCCTGAAAGCCCTGGCGGGGGTCTTATGAGAGCCACAGTGGTCAAGAGCCTTCGCATGCAGGAGTCCACAAGGCCACAGAAAAGGCAAACAGTTGGATCCACTTCCTGCTGCCTGCCCCTTCCCTGCCCCTTCCCCACAGGCCTAAGAACTCCCTCTTTTTCCCCAGCGTGAAAAGAGCTAATATTTCCCTAGTGCCTGCTACATGTCAGGCATCGAGCAAAGCATTCTCCGTGGGTTATGCAAACTAATTTTTGTGTGCATGTGTGTGCACACCTGTGTACACACACAGACATACACATGCACCCCTTGAAGTGGGCACTAACAGAATCTCCTTTCACAGATAAGGAAACTAAAGCCCAGGAAATGGTCACACTTGGCCCCAGAGTTACCTGGTTAATGCGGGACACAGACCCCAGCGGTCCTCAGAAGAGCACTCTAACCAAACACAAGCATATTATACGATCTGCTTGGCTAAAGGCAGTGATTCGAACAATGAACAAGAGATGTACAGGAAAACATTTCTGGTTTTTTTCATTTACTTGCTTCATAGATTCCCCAGGTCCTATTCCAGAGCTTGGAATACCGATCAATAACCCCAGATGTCCTAAAAGCATTTTTTTGTTACAAAAGGCCTTCTAAAATGGGGATGTGGTCATTGCCAGAGCTGGAGGCTTGCTAATAAAACAATAGTGGGTACAAATCACAGGTGATTATGTGAAGTTTCTTCCTCTCTTACAAAAGCTTTAAAAAAAACTTAAAAGCTTCCATCTTCCCCCGTGCAGTTTTAAAAATCTATATTAATTTCCAATCTATCAGCTCCATATTTCCCCCTTCTGGAATCGACCACATCATCCTCCTTCCCAGCTGGAACTGTGCTAGGGAGAAAAATAAATGTTTGTCTCAATGGCATTTTCTTATTCAGCTAATTGATTTTTTAAAATAACAATAATGCTTGAACATCCAGCCGCCTAATTACTAGCAGCTTTTTATTTGCACTATCATTAACTTCACAGCTGCCTTGCCGCTGACAAGTGGTACCACAGAGACATCAGCTGCAACCGTTAGTTTCTGAAAGGAAGAACATGAATGAGGCCTGACTCTCCCTCTGCCAAGGTCAGTGAGGGCTTCGGGCTGATCTCCGCAGCACAAATGCCCCACTTTGGATGGAGGAAACTGCGCGTGGAACCATGTTGGGTGGAAGGAACCTTGAAGGGCGTCTGGCTCAATCCTCTCCATTTACAGGTGAGGGAGTTTGAGGCCCAGAGGGGTTAAATAGCTTGTGTAGGGTCACGCAGCCCCTCACTTCCTACGCTGGAGCCAACACTCAGGCCTCCTGATTCCGTAGCTATTTCTTTTTTTAATTTTTTTTAAAGATTTTTTTATTTTTTAATTTAATTTTATTTATTTGACACAGAGAGAGCGCGAGCTCACAAGCAGGCAGAGAGGCAGGCAGAGGGGGAGAGGGAAGCAGGCTCCCTGCTGAGCAGAGAGCCTGATGCAGGGCTCGATCCCAGGACCCTGAGATCATGACCTGAGCTGAAGGCAGAGACCCAACCCACTGAGCCACCCAGGCGCCCTTCTTTTTTTTAATTTAAATCGAAGCATACATATAGACAAGTGTGGGTATCATGAGTGAGCAACGTGAATAATCATCTTTACGGGAACAAACCCACGCACCACCAACCGGGTCCAGACACAGACCACCTCAGAAGCCCCCATGATGTTCTCTTTCCCTTCACTACAAACTCACTCCTGCCCCAAAGTATCACGATCCTGACTTCTAACATCACAGGTTGCTTTGGCTTGGCCCTGCTTCTTGCAATAAAAAGCTGGGTTACATGGAGGCTAGCTACCCAGACCTAAAAAATAAATGTAAAATGTGAGTTAAATGGTGAATTAAGGCAGCATATTCCCAAAGGAAACCCTGTACCGTTAAGGAATACGGGGTCTCCCTTGGGAAGGATGAAAACTGGGACTAAGTAAAGGTGGGGATTCCACAACATCACCATGTACTGAATGCTGCTGAACGGTTCACTTTAAAATGGCTGATTTTGGTCTGTGATTTTTACCGCAATTAAAAAAAAACCCCTCATCCCTTAAGATATGTGTATTTCATTGCATACAAATTTAAACTAAATTGTATGAATGAATTGTAAAAATAGTCTCTTCTTAAAGACAGCATACCCTAACAAAGGCTTGTCAATCCCTTGCACAGGTCTAGCCCTGCGGTAGGTACCCAGCCAGCAAGACTTACTGACCACCTGACCTGGATGTTTTCCTTTGGCTTTCTTCTCTTCACTGCCCTGTGCCTTTTTGTCCTTATCTTTCCATGAAACGGTCCCTTATCAGGGTCATTCTGCCAAAGCCACGGGCCCATGCTCTGAGCTCATCTTTCGCAACCTCAGGGCAACCCTAGAGGACAACTCGCTCCTTCTTGAAACACTTGTCTAGGCTTCTGTGACATCGCGTTTGTCTGGTTTTCTTCTTAGCTCACCAGCCATTCCTCCTTTCCCTTGCTCCTCCTCCCCCTAGTGCAGGCCTAGGGTTCTGGGTTTGAGCACCTCTCTTCTCTAGCTCCGTGTCCTCATCCGGTCCATCCATGACTATGACTTGCAAATAACTATCTCCGGCCTAAATATCCCTGCTGCATTCAAGGGGTGGCTAACCAACTGCCGACTTTACATCCCCAGTAGGACATCTCACACAGCTAAGATAGAAATATGGATTCTTTCCTCCCGCAAGTCTGCCCCCCAACTCAGATTTCTCACTTTTGTAAGTGACCCCATCATCCACCTAACCGCTTGGGCTTGAATCATCCCGTTTCCTCACACTTCTCTTCTTTTCCCCCATCCCACACCTCACTTCTAACCCATTGGTGTATCCTATTGGCTCCACCTCCAAAATGTATCCCAAATCCACCACCTGTCCTCTGCTGCTCTAACCCTGGCCCAGGGTCCCTCCATCAGTTCTCACCTGGACGCCTGCATTACCTCCCAATAGGTCTTATTCCCTCTTATCTTCCTTTAGTCTAACATTTACCTGACAATGGGACTGTTTTTAAAAGGTAAGTCAGGTCCTCTGTACACTCCAGTGAGTGCCCACTGCATTCAGAATAAAACCCAAACTCTCAGAAGGTCAAGGGGCTGCCGCAGCTTACTGGTCCAGTCTCCTCTCTCTCCACTGGTCCCTCACTTAGGACACTGCAGCGACTCTCACTTCCTTTCTGTCCCCTGAACAGGCCAGTCTTGTTCCAATCTGAGGACCTTTACATCTGCTCTTCTTTTCGTGGGAGCATTCTTCCCCAGTCTTGAGCAGCTGCCTCTTATTACTATGACTTCATCTCAAATGTCATTACCTCCTTCAAGAGACCTTCCCTGGCTACCCCCACTAAAAATAGCCTCTCCTGCTCACGATTCAATGTAATCTTCTTGATCCTTTGTAGCTATGCCTGTACTTTTCTTATGTATTTATTTTGAGTTGTTCAATAGCAGGCTCCTCCTGCTAGGAGTTAAGATTCTTGTGGGCAAGGACTCCGTTGTATTCATGGTTTTATTCCCAGTGCTTAGAACAGTACTTGGCAATAGGAGGCACTATGTAAGTTGACTGGCTAGATCTCATCAACTCATCTGAGAAGATGGGAAAGCAAGTTATCATAATATGGTCTTCCATTATTTATCATTTCAGGACACCAAGTTGCAAGCAACAGAAACCCAGTTTAGACTGTCTTAATCAATAGTAACTGAAGGTCAAGACTAGGCCTGTCTTTCGGCATAGCGGGTACCAGAGACTCAAAATTATATTGTCAGAATTATTGCCTTGCAATCCCTTCTTCTCTCTTAGCCCTGCTCTCCTCTGGATTGGTTCCACTTGCTGGCAAGCACTCCCCAAGCAGTGGCTCCTGCCGGCTCTGTGCTCATGTTCTACATGTACAGCTCGGCAAACCAGCAGGAACAGAGCTACCTCTTCCAGCCTTTCAAGCAAAAAATCTCAGTATTGACTTTCACTGGACCAACTTGGATCACATGCCCACCCCTGAACCAATCAGTGTGTCTAGAGGGAAGGAATATGCTAATTAGTCAAGCCAAGTTACTCAACCACTCCTAGGTGGCAACATGTGATTGGGAATTGGTTTCACCTGAGTCACATGGTTTGGGGGCAGAGGAAAGTGGCCTCCCCCCCAAAACTTCAAAGCTATCACTAGGGGGCAGAGATGCAAGTCGTGGGAGGAGGAAAAAAAAAAAAAAAGATGTCCATCGCAATTCTCTTTTTGTTTCAGGGAGCCGAAATTCATGCCAGTTCCAGGATAACTATGATTTTAATGCTTAGGGATGAAGAATGGTCTGACTGCTGCCATCTTACAGGGCCGCCTGATGAGCTCAATTACCCACTGAATATTTACACAGCACTGACTGTGTCATGTACCTTATCTCATAGGGCCTTTGTGACACCTCCTGCCCTGGAAGGGGTCATGCTTTGTCAGTCTCTTCTCTGTCCACTGGTACTGAGTTTATGATTAAGGCCAGACCTCAGGACAGGAGGGTAAATGTCCTAGACTCTCATTTCTCTGGTGTCAGGCCTCAAAGTTCCTGAGCCCTGGTCCACAAAGCCCTCCTCTCTCTAGGTCTAGAATGCTTCCCTTTGTCTTGTATCATTGTTAGTCTTCCTGATTTTGCTTCTCAACTCCTGGGGCTGGACTGTGCTTCCTACCCCACCCCTCTGAATTTGCTTTCTGACCAGATCTGCTGCTACCCAACATCTGCCTTCCCATCAGGCATTTCCCTTACCAGGTCATTCCTTCCTTAATCTTTTGTGATGGGCATCACACAGAGGGAAGAGCTGGAGGTGAGCTGATCCCTACCTTGTGATTACCTTTTATATACTCACAGATGACACTCAGTAGGTCATCTGTTTTTCCTTTTCCAAATTCCATTTATTTAGTAAAATCAAGTTTTCCTAGCCCTTTCAAAATGTTACACCCCATTTGGTCCTCTGCAATGACGTGTCTTATGCTCTGTGGCTGAGATACAGTAATAAGAGCACTGTCGTTTTTCCTCTGAGTCATGAACTTGGGGACAAAGTATTCTTCATGATCCCACTTGTTATTTCCTTTTTCTTTAACTGCAGAAAGTCACTCTGGTGGTCAGGTGAATTCCTTAGCGGTGATCCTTTGGCACAAGTGTTCTCATTCTAACCACTTAATGTTGATTGAACCCATCTACTTGCACAAACAGAAACAAAAAGCTTATTTCTCTATAGAGGCTGCTAACCTGACCCACAAAGGCCATTTTATTCCCACCAGAGTACAAAACCCAAGATGACAGGAACTTTGTTTAGTTACTACTTTATCTCCGGTTCTCGGCATATATCGGTGCTCAATGACAGTGAATTCATTCCTTCAACAATTGCTTACTGAGCACTTATTAAAGAGGGAAGTGTGGGTGATACTTGGGATTGAAGAAATAAAAACAAGTGTATCTAGGAGGATATTTCAACCACTAGTAAGAGAACTGTCTTAAACAATTAGGCATTTATTAATGTAGCACAAGTAGCGGTCTAAATTTAGATCAGCTCAGGCTGGCTTGATCCACCTCCAAGGATCCAGATTTTTTCAGTTTCATCCTAAGATTTGCTCCCCGCTGTGGGAGAGGGGAGGGGAGTGAGAAAGATCACAGGGTGGCCCCGGTAACCACTAGTACAACAGCAGGAAAGAGTAGAGCTTCCTACAACAGAAAGACCCTTCCCAGAGGTCTCCAGCATCCCTCTTGCTTCTCTCCAAGGCCAGAATTGGGTCACACACCCATTCCTGAATCATGGTGTTTAGCTTCAGACTACAGGGCTCCTCCCTTCACGCTGAGGGTGATGGGATGCTTCTCTGAAGCAAGGGGACTAATGCTGAGGAGGGGGGGGGCTCTCTGAACACATGCGGGTTCTGTAAGGAAGGAAGGGAGTAGGAGTCAGGGACCTAGAGGTGGGGGAAGGGGTGCCCATAGCAATACCACACACCATCACAAGATTTATGGTGGAAGTCTAGAGTTTTAAAAAGTGCCTGCCTATATACAGACAGTCCCCAACTTACGATGGTTTGACTTACAATTTTTCAACTTTACAATGGTGTGAAAGTGATATGTATTCAGTAGAAACCATACTTCAAATTTTGATTATTGATCCTTCCCAGGCTAGCAGTATACCATGGGATACTCTCTTGTGATGCCAGTTGGCCATGTGATCATGAGAATAAACAAATGCTACACCTTTTTTCTAAAGATTTATTCATTTGACACAGAGAGAGCAAGCACAAGCAGGGGGAGGGAGAGGGAGAAGCAGGCTCCCCACTAAGCAGGGAGCCCAGCATGGGGCTCAATCCCAGGACCCCGAGATCATGACCTGAGCCAAAGGCAGACGCTTAACCCACTAGTCACCCAGGCACCCAACTGCTATACTTATAACCAATCTGTATCCAGACAACCATTCTGTTTTTCACTTTCAGTACAGTACTCGATAAGTGACACGAGATATTCAACACTTCATTATAAAATACACTTGTATTAGATGATTTTGCCCAAGGTAGGTAGGTGTTCTGAGAACGCTTAAGATAGGTGAGACTAAGCTGTGATATTCCGTAGGTAGGTTAGGTGTCTTAAATACAATTTTCGACTTGTGATAATTTTAACCTACAAAGGGTTTATTGGGATGTAGCACCACCATAAGTTGAGGAAGATCTGTAAGATCACCTAAGTAGTGATTCTGATTCAGAAGGTCTGTTGTGGGGCCTGGACATTTGTAAGGTCTTAAAAGCTGCACGGGTGATTCTGATGCCCAGGCTGCATAGCAGGCAAGTGCCATAAGCTAAGCGCCACCATCCCACCAATGTGCAAATAAGAATTCAGCACAATTCCTACCCCGGAAAGCCTACACTAAATGTCCTTGAAGAGATTTTGGCATATGTGCCAGAGGAGTTCAGGGGAAGAAAAGCTCCCTCTGATCTAGTAAGTTGGGAAAGGTTCCTGAGAGACAGTGGGACCTCCAAAGATGAGTAAGACTTGAACAGAGAACCCACGGAAGCAATGTAGCCAGAAGGGCACAGCATGAGCTGGGGTGGAAAAAATGGAACACTTGTCAACTCATGTGTCATGTTTGTCAGAGGACAAGCTGATCTCTGTTTTGTTACCTCATTGTTAGTCGAGAAAGGGAAGTTTCCTCATCTTCAGTTTTCTCATCTTGAACCAATAATTGGAGAAACTGAGGTCTGTTTCCAGAACTTGGTGAATCAGTGCTATCTGATATTCCTGATACTTTGCTGGAATTATTCACCAAGCTTCCTCTTTGAGCACAAAGGGGATTTTAAGAGGCAATGATTGGGGCTTTCACATATTTGTCTTAAAAAATCAGAATCACTGGGTGGAAAAACCCTATGAGATCACCTCTCTGCTCTACCTGACCTCTGTGGGGGAGATACAATGATCTTCTTAGAGACAGAGGTATTTCAATTTCTCCACAAATCAAACTAAGATAAATCCAATCAAATCCAGCTAGGCTGCAAAAGTGATTGGGAGGAAAGTTAGAAACAAGCTAGAGAATATGGAGGAAATTTGTAAATTGGCTGGCAATTGGATTACATTTAAAGATTCAATTAATGACAGATTCAGAATGGAGTTTCCTTTAGTGAGTTTGTTAACTCTCAGTCAAGAGGCTTGGTGGTTTGCTGATAGCACAGAAGGTGAGTCATACAGCACTGACTGGCTCAGCCAGGCTGGGACAAATGTCACCCACTCACTTTGATGGATGCACCCCATGCACAGAAATATGTGAACAGATATTGATTTTTTTAAACTCTACCATTACTCACTGTTCTTGACAACTTATTTTCCTTCTTTGGTATACCTTTGTTGTTGCTACTTCTGCTGCATCTAAATTGCTTTTTAGTGAACTTTAAAGGAGTTTCTCTCATCCTAACGCCAGTTTCTGAGAGGCAGAGAGTTGGAGAGTTGGCAACAGACTTGCTATGTGTGGCTTGGGCTCAACATTCTGGAGGAATATTGCCTCTCTCAGGTTCCGAGAGCCCTCCCTATGTTACCTATTAAGTGGGTTCAGGGCAAGAATACTGGGTAAGTCAAGAGGTATCTATAGAAAATACTAATGTGGTAATTAGCTTCAGCAAAGAGAAAAACAATGTGCATACTTTTCAAGAGGGGTCATACTATAAACTTCGTAAGAGCATGATATTGTCTGGAAACTCTTAGAAGGAGACCAGGCCACAGAGAAGAGGACTGGCACAAACCAGTGAGAACAGAGCTGAATGCTGGCTCACTTGGTTTCTATCCCTGTACCCAGCCAGCTTTGGCAGAAGGAAGACGGAGCAGAAGCAAGAGCAGATATGGGAGTGATGCCGTAGCAAAGGCCTCCCTACAAAGTTAAAGATGATTCACACCCGTTCAACTGTGAGAGTCAAACCTCTCTGTGGGTTCCACCTTCCTGGTTTGAGTTGGTCTCTAAGTTCAGAGAGAATCATTTCCCATCATGGTGGATCTGAAATCAGTAATGCTGATGAGCTGAAAATGATTTCAAACAAAAGATATTTTGGAAAAATTTAGGTCTTGTTTTGGAAAATGAGTTGCTTAATCCCATTTGTGAGTCTATGGGACAGGCTCATAAAAGGGCCTACTAAATCTAGCTTAGAAGCAAAGGACCCAGGAATATGAACGGTGGGCATAGTACTATTGAACAATAAGTGGTATAAAAAGAAAAAGTGTAGTCCTATAGTTAAAAAGAGTATAAAAATAGTTTCACTGAAAAAGACTGCACTTCCAAGTTTAAGTGAGCTGGCCTACCCATGTCTCATGATCATACAAGAAGGTGGTCACCTAAGGAGATGAATCATTTAGCTCGAGTGATCATTGTGGTGGGAAAATAAGCCCATTTATGCTTCAGCAACCTCAAGTCTCCTTACCTAAGCATGTGTACAAAGTCCTTCTCCTTGGGCTTTTCCCCCAAGTTTTCTGCTTTTTTTCAACATGGACAGTTTTATCTTGGGAAAGTTTATCACGGCAAAGAAGATCTGAGTGGCTAAAAAATGGATAGGATCTGTATAGATAATCAATTCAGACTCTGTTTCACTCAGGCAGTCACATATTCAACAAACATCAAGCATCTACTATATGCCACGTTCTGGAGACTTACAGATGAGTAAGACCTGATCCTAAAGGAAAATCAATGGTGAGAATATAGTGGAACACAAGCTATAACAGAGGTAAATAAGCACAAGATACCATGATATCAAAAAGGAGGAGCATGAATGGGGTGCCTGGGTGGCTCGGTTGGTCGGCTAAGCACTGAACTCTTGGTTTGGGCTTGGGTCATGATTTCAGGGTCATGAGATTGAGCCTGCTTCAAGCACTGTGCTCAGGATGGAGTCTGCTTGAGATTCTCTCCCTCTCCCTCTGCCCTCCCCGCTGCTCGCTCATGCTCGCTCTTAAATAAATAAATAAATAAATAAAATCTTTAGAAAAATGGAGGAGCATAGGAATATCCAATTCTGTTGAGAAAAGGAGTAAGGGAAGGTTTACAAGAGGAGGTGATCTTTGAGGTGGGGGTTGAAGGATGAGTACAGGTTAGCCAGAGAAATGAAAAACGAAAAACCTCCCCCACACCACACACAAAAGATCAACATTGGTAAAGACACAGAGGTCTGATACCATGGCTCAAACAGAGAACTGCAAATGATTTGATATGACTAAGGCTGGAGATTTCAGCAGGACCCAGATCTTACAGGACTTTGTAGGTCATGCTAAGGTAAAGAAAGTTTATTTCCAAAGGGATGGAAAACCACTGGAAGATTTTATACTGGAAAGTGACATGATAAGAACCGGGACTTAAAATGAAAATTCTGGCAGCTAAAAGAAGAACGAACAGATGACACCTTAGGGGGCTTCCAGGCCATAACTAATAAAGGATTGAATTAAAACAGGTGCCGTGCAGTGGGGAAGAGGTTTGAGCAATATAATGGTGTAACAGTCAGAATCTAGGTCTCATAGAGGTAAAGAAAAGAAAGGATGAGTCTTCTCTCTTACAGGAGTGTTGCAGGTAGCATTACTTCTTGAAAAAGGAAGTATAAGGGAAGGAGTAACTCTGGAGAAAAGGTAAGTTCCATTTTAGAAATGTGTACGACCTCTGGGTCACCCCGGTAATCATCAGTTGATACTTGTTTATTTATTTTTAAAGATTTATTCATTTATCTTAGAGAGAAGGAGAAAGCGAGCTCATGAGTTGGAGGGAGGAGCAGAGGGGGAGACTCCCCAAGCAGACTCCCCACTGAGGAGAGTGCCTAGCGCTGAACTTGATCCCACAACCCATGAGATCATGACCTGAGCCAAAACCAAGAGTTGGGACACTCAACCGACTGAGCCACCCAGGGGCCCCATGATCAGCTGATATTTAAAAACAGGTTTTCTTGGGGCGCCTGGGTGGCTCAGCTGGTTAAGTGTCTGCTTTTGGCTCAGTCATGATGCCAGGTTCCTGGGGTCGAAGCCCTGCGTCAGGCTCCCTGCCCAAGCATGGAGCGTGCTTCTCCCTCTCCTCCCGACTTGTGCTCTCTCTGTTGCTATCTCTATTTCTCTTTCTCAAAAAAAATAAATAAACAAAATCTTTTAAAAAGTCTTCTCAGTAAAAACGGTATTATAGAGAATGGCATTTGTATTGGCTGTGAGTAGTGGAACTGTCTTGTGTAGTATTTTCTTCCACGGCTTAAAAGAGCCTGGCACACAAGTAGGTGCTCCACAAATAAAGATTTTATTTATTTGACAGAGAGGAGAGGGGGAGAGCACAAGCAAGGGGAGTGGCATGCAGAGGGGGAAGGAGAAGTAGGCTCCCTGCAGAGCAGGGGAAGCCCAAAGTGGGACTTAAACCCAGGAACCCAGGATCATGACCTGACCCAAAGGCAGTTGCTTAACCAACTGAGTCACACAGGCGCCCTCCATAAATATTTTTAAGGACCTTTAATTCTTAGCAGTTTTTTTAAATTAATTTATTTATTTTCAGCATAACAGTATTCATTATTTTTCTTAGCAGTTTAAGTAATTTAATGTGTCTAGTTTTGGTTTGTTTTACTCATTTTTAATTTTTTTAAGATTTTAATTCAATTTTATTTTTAACTAATTTATTCTGCCTGGGGTTTACTTAGCAGCTTGAATTTATAATTTCAAGTCTTTTTGCCAAATTTAGAAAAATTTTAGCCACTATTTTATAATAAAAAAATTTCTGGGGGCGCCTGGGTAGCTCAGTGGGTTAAAGCCTCTGCCTTCGGCTCAGGTCCCAGGGTCCTGGGATTGAGACCCCGCACCCAGCTCTCCACTCTCTGCAAGGCAAGGAGCCAGTCTGCTTCCTCCTCTCTCTCTGCCTGCCTCTCTGCCTACCTGTGATCTCTGTCAAATAAATAAATAAAGTCTTTTCTTAAAAAATTCTGAACTATTTTCTCTCTCATCTTCTTTGGAGATTATAGTTATACCTATGCTAGAACTTTTCTTAAACATTTTTAAATTTTTTTATTAACATGTAATGTATTATTAGCCCCACGGGTACAGGTCAGTAAATCACCAGGTTTACACACTTCAGAGCGCTCACCATACATAGCACATACCTTCCCCAATGTCCATAACTTCACCACCCTCCCCCTACTCCCCTACCCCCAGCAACATTCAGCTTGTTTTGTGAGATTAAGAGTCTCTTATGGTTTGTCTCCCTCCCAATCCCATCTTGTTTCATTTATTCTTTTCCTACCCCCAAACCCCCCACGTTGCCTCTCAACTTCCTCATATCAGGGAGATCATATGATAATTTTCTTTCTATGACTGACTTATTTTGCTATATGCTAGAACTTTTGATACTGACTCAAGTCACTGAAGTGCTCCTAATTTTTCTTCACCTTTTTTCTCATCTTCAGTTTTGATCATTTCTATTGATCTACCTTCAGGCTCACTGACCTTCTATCCAATATCCAATCATTTGGTAAGCTTATTAAGTGAATTTTTTATTCCTGATATTAAATTTTTCACTTCTAGAATGTTTCCCTTTTTGCAGTTTCTTTCCCTCTGCTAATAGTTTCCTGTTTGTTCATTATGAACATATTTTTGTTTGTGTCCTTGAACAGTTATAATAGCTAGTTTAAAATAATTGTGTCTTAATTCTGATTTCTGCATCATCTTAGGATCAATTTCCATCTATTTCTTTTCTCTTGATTATGGGTAACATTTTTCTGCTTTTTTGACTGTCTAGTAATTTTGGATTGTGCTAGCACATTGCAAATGGTGCATTGTAGAGATTATGGTTTTTGTTATGTTATGCTTTGAATTTATTTTTACTGAAGAGTTAAGTTGGTTACTAAATTTTTCTCCTCTGTAGTGGGCAAGGGTTGAAATTTCCATTCAGTTCTTTTATCATTAGTTGGGCTGACTGAAAGTCTTCCCCACATGTGTGTAGTTCAGAGATCAGAGATTAGGTAAACTCAATGTACACATTCTGGAACCTCTCCTCTGCAATTCTCTCCTTTCTAGGATACCCCACAACACTATCATTTTCCAGTTGCAATAACCTCAAACTCTGTCTGTTAATTCCTCAAATAAATTCATCAGAACTGTGGGTTTCTATCCATATTCTAGCTGCCCCAGCATGACGCTGACAGGTGCTTGCCCTTAGGCAGAAAGCCATTTAAAAAAAAAAAAAAACAAAAAAAACAAGAAACTCATCTAGTGCCATTCTCTACTAAGTCTCAACTCTTCTCTAGTTTCTAGTTTGGTTTCTCTTTAATACCTTTAGGTAATTGTTTTTTCCTCTAGAGTTTAAAATTATTATTTGCAAAAGGGTTAATCCAATATAAACTACTCTACTATTAACAGATATGGAATTCCAAGACCCAAAAAGTATTTCTTGAATAAATTCAAGTACCTAAGGTATAACTGCATTCTAATCTCTAATAGACACTATCACTTGACCTAGTCCAAATTAAACTACTCTCAATACTATCTCTTCCACCTCTAGCAAACTTGTTCTTCCCCAAATAACTATATTATATATATGTGATACATATAAATATCACATATATATATGGAAATACTATCATCCAAAAATCACCAAGGCCCTCTAAGTCTTAAAGACAGAGAGCTACTCTGCAGTCCTCCCCTCAATCTTTGCAATATTTGACACCGTCCTTACAGAAACTCCTTTTGTAGCTTCCATGACATTATTCTCTCTTGGATTTCTTCCCTTGGGCTGGTGGAACCTTTGCCCATTTTATAGGTTCTTGTTCTAATGGTTCTAGAGGTGATTGATCTTCTTCTTGGCATTTCCACCTAAACGTGTAATAGGCCTTTCAAACTCAACATGTCCCAGACTGGAACATTCTCATTCCAGAGTCTTTGCATTTTCTGTTCCCTCTGCATGGAATGACACACCACTAAATATCCACATGGTTCACAATTATTACTCCCTTCAGGTGTCAACTGCAAAGTTAATTTTTAAATGAGGTTTTCCTGACAATTTGCTATACAATAAATACAACCTGCCCCTTCCTTTTGCACTATGTTTCCCTTTCTTTTCCTTTATTTTTCTCCATGGAACTTATCACCACATACATGTCATAGATCTACTTTTAAAACTGTTGCTATCAGGGCGCCTAGGTGGCTCAGTGGGTTAAAGCCTCTGCCTTCGGCTCCGGTCATGATCCCAGGGTCCTGGGATCGATCCCTGCACCAGGCTCTCTGCTCAGTGAGGAGCCTGCTTCCCCCTATCTCTCTGCCTGCCTCTCTGCCTACTTGTGATCACTGTCTGTCAAATAAATAAATAAAACATTAAAAAAAAAAAAACTGTTGCTATCAGTCTCGCCTCCCTGGAATGTAAGCTCCATGAGGGTAAGGCCTTATCACTGCTAAATCCCTAGCATTGAGAAAAGTGACTAGGATGGAGTAGGTGTTCAATAAACATTTGTTAAGTAAACATTGAAGCTACTTGACCAGAAGAGAGTGAGAAGAAGCATGGGTGAGGAAGGAACACGAGCATGCACAAGCTGGGTGGTAGAACAAGAGCCTATAAAACAGACTAGCAGGCAAGGGAAGGAAACTCAAGAGAGAATAAGGTCCCAGAAGCCAAAAGAGGAGTTTCCAAGGAAGGTGCCAAATATTGCAAAGATCAGATGAGGCAAGAACTGCGGAGTCGCTGTCTGTCTGGCATTCATGACTTATGGGTGACAGCTACTTCAGTGATGTGGCCAAAGAGAAAACCAGACCACAGTGGGAGGCAGTAGCAGCAAATAGAAACATACGGAGAAAGGGCAAGCAGGCAAGCAAGGCCGAAGCTTCAGGAACAAGAGGTTAATGATAAAAGAAAGTTGAGAAATGAACACAGCTCAGCTGGAGGGGTTTGCCTTAGATGGAAGGAAGATCTTGCCCTTTGACTCTGAGATGCTAGGAAGGAGAAGATGGGTTTGTTTGATGTACAGAGTCAGGCTGGTGCATATGGTTGTATGGGCTATGTCCCATCTGAGGACCATTGACTGAGGAGGACATTCTGCTCTCCAAGTTATTAAGCCCTGACATGGGGCTATGTTAGCACCTTGAATTAATGTAGTACAGAGCCATGCCTCTGAGGTGTTGCGTACCCTTGTCTAAAGTTTACAAAGGAGGCCTTGTATAGAACTTACATGTTTTAATATAAACATACATATTAAACTTTATATATTAAATATTACAGGTATAGTGGAAGCCTCTTGCCTACTACTTCTCTGGCTGCAATGCCCCTTCTTCTTCCCCAGATAAAATCACCATCCTGAATTTGGTTGTTTTGATTCCCATGCATGATCTTACACTTTTACTATACATCTGTTCCCATAAACAATGTATTTTTGCATGGCTTTAAATTTTGTATTAGTGGTCTCCTACTATACATATTACTCCGTAATTTATTTTTGCTGAATATTTACCTATATTGCGAGTTATCCATGTTGATACATGTACCTTTAGTTTACTTTCATTAGTTTCACGAATATTTATTCATCCACTGACTAAATAAATCTTCCACTTTTTTTCTCCATTTCTGTTGGTAGACATAAAGGTTACTCTTTTTAAGGTTTCTGTTTTTAAAACCAAAGCCGCAATCAATTTTATGTATCTCCTTATTACATATCGAGAGCTTCTCTCAGAGCGGAATTGTTGGTCTGTGAGGGTTGCCAACTTGCTCTCCCTATGGATAGGGTAACATGTCCTGGCATCAACCAGGCATGAGTGTTACCATTTTCTGTTTTTTTTTTTTTTTTTTTTCTTTTCAGAATTTTAAATTTTCTCCCATTTAATGGGTTATAGTTTTTGTTGACATATTCCTGATTATGCACAAGTTTGAGTAGATCTCATATGCTTATTGGCTATTTGGGGTCCTTTCTTTTGTAAATTTTTTGTTCATATCCTTTTCCTTCCCTTCTCCTCCTTATTTTCACTTTTCTTAATGAGATATGGGGGTGTTTATTTGGTTTTTGAATTCCGGTTACTGATTCTTTAATGCAAATGTCTTCTTGTGCTTTGTGGCTTGTCTTTAATTTTTTTAATGATGCTTTTGGCTGTGTACACATTATATTTTAATATATTTTTTCAATCTTTTCGAGGATGAATCAATACAAATAATTTTTAGGGGTGTGTGCTGGAGGCGGACGGTATCAAAGGAAATTCTTGCCAAGGGACATTTCTTTTCTCTGTAAAGTCAAAGTAGAAGTCAACTTTGAAGAGAAAACTGTGGAGTCCCTGAGGTTCCCCCTGTAGCTGACATGGATAAATTGAGTCCACAGCAAATGCCCAGATCTAGGAGTTGGCTGGGGCAGGGTGGTAGGGGATGAGACAGGATTTCTTACAAAGAACCTTGCTTTACTAGAGCTTACCATCAGAGGACTAATACAGGTTAGACTGTGTTACCCCGATATACTTCCTTAGAAACTCAGAGGAAGGAGAGATGAAGGCAGGATCGAGTTAATTATATAAGGACTGGATTAATCAGGGAAGTCCATACGTCAACTTTCTTGACCTGCTATCAACCTAAGAATCCCAAATGAAACAAAGATAAGGAAATGGGGGCTGACCGAAGTTAAGGTCTCCCAGCTAGTGAGAGGCAGAAAGCACTCGAGAACGATAGCTCCCAGATCCAGGGTGCTCCACCTGCCAGGCGAAGCATGTTGACACGGCCTCTTATGATCATAAAATAGAAGTGTGAGAGTGAAGCAAAGGAAAAGCCAAGTAAGACAAAAGAGAATTCAATTGCAACCAAAGAGGCCCAAGACCATTTAATCTGCGTTCACAAACTGTTAGATGCAGTTATTATATTCACATCCACTTGTTTGTCTTATGAGGCTACAGGTAGATACGTTATCCTCATCTTTTTTTTCAGTTGGGACAGAAAAAGGTAAAGTGACTTGACCCAGAACACTTTATAAGTTATAGCAAAATAGAGTCAATAAACATGGGCTCCGTGGTCAATACTTTTTTCTTCATGAACCACAAGATAAACAGCCATGTTTGTCTAAAAATTATAATTTGTACAATTACTATAATTTCTATAATTTTAGAAATTATAAGTTAGAAATTATAGATTTATAATTTAGAAATTATAAATAAATTTATAATTTATAAATAAATTTAAAATTTATAGAAATTACTACAAAGTCACTTTCTTGTTTCAGATTCCTTAGTTTTATTCTTCCATTGACTGTCAGGTTAACTGGTTCTAATTCCCTCTGCTTGTGGAGAAAGCATCAACTTAGGCAGCTGATGAGTAACATGGAAAAAAAATAAACCAGAGCCACATTGCTCATAATCAAGCTACTATAGTCCTGTTTTTCCTATCTGTATCTTCATCAACAAACATGAATGTAGAAATCGCCTCCAACTGCCTGCGGAGACACATCATTAATTAGGATCAATCAAAAGTTCTCTCCAGC
Organism: Mustela lutreola; assembly: GCF_030435805.1. NCBI lineage: Eukaryota > Metazoa > Chordata > Mammalia > Carnivora > Mustelidae > Mustela > Mustela lutreola. The sequence goes on from NC_081293.1 coordinate 19,443,353, forward strand.
CAGAAAATGCTTCAAAACTTTAACTCCTTTTATGTTACTATAGTAATAGCCTTATGAAGAAACTAGCATTTTCTGCCTGTGTCAGAGAAATATCATAGCACTAATCACAAGAAATCCTTAAAATATTCTCCGAAGTAAAACAAATGCCCACTGCTATTGAATGTTGGCTTCCTCCTTGTTCTCAAGATGGAATTCTACTCATGCCAGGCACACCTGGTCCCTTGGGTAGGATGCCTTCAGGAGCTCTGTGCTAAACCACTAGTCTAGATATAAAAATACTAAGGGAGCAGAAGAAGGAGGCAAGGATTTACCTGCTAGTGAAGCTGGTAAACAATCACCAATGCCCTTTCAAAACTAGGTCTTTAAAGGTATTCTCCTGGACAGGGAAGTGAGGGAAGGCTTGTGATGTGGACCAGAGCCTAGCAGCAAAGCAGTAAGGCATGAAAGTGCAGGGCAGGTTTGTACATGGGTACCACTGTGTGGTCAGTGTCCAGGATGAGAAGCAGACTGTGACCATATCACCAATGGCCTTGTAGGGTGAGCTAACAAGTTGGGATTTTACAGGTAGGTGTGGGCACACTCAGACTGGTATTTCCAGAAGACCAATCTGGCAGCCAAGTGTGGGAGATGAATCTTAAGGAAGGAGCCCCATTCTTGTGCTACTGCATCAGGCTGGGAGAGACAATGATGGCAGCCTGGGCTGCAGCACTAGAGTCGAGATGAGGGGATACATCCAAAACACATCTGGGGGAAGAATTAGTGAAATGACTACAAGGGGGAGAAAGGAGTTCTTTTAGCTGAAATTAGAAAGAAAATTGGTAAGATCATCAGTGTCAGAGAATACAGAAGAGGAAGTCAGGCCAAAAATGAAAAGTTCAAAAATTTTTAAAACTTCTTTATAACAGTCAATCATTTTCCACCTAGGAAGTGTCTATTTTCAGGTAAACAAAAATTATTCCTTCTTTATAAAAGTTACCGTAATGGTTTTTTTGTTTATAAAACTCATGCTTAATGGCTTTTGATGTGTTAGAGTAAATAATCACCAATTGTGCCCCCCCAAATTTGGGAAATTCTTCAACAGAAGAAATGCCTAATCTGTGTATCTGAGATGCTTATGCATGAGCAAGCTCTCCTACAGCATAATATATATATGATAGCATCTATACATTAGTGGCTCTCTATACACACACACACACACACACACACACACAATCAGAAATCGATTTAAAACAACATGATATCATCTGCAGGAAGTGCCAAAGCATTTTTTCCATTAGCTTTTAATGTGAGGAAAACAAAATGAGAAGGTGACATTGTTTCATGGTTTCTTTCTTTTCTTTCTTTTTTTTTTTTTAAGGAAAAACTAACCCTTATTTATTTCTTAAAACTGAACCACTAGAAAGTATATCACAGCCTTGAAACACCAAGCATAGACTATATTATCACTTCAAAGAATAAGTTGGTAAAAACAACAAGGTCCTAATTAAAATGATAAGGTGCTGGAGCTGGGGCAGGAATGCTGCTTGCTGCAAAGGCCCTTGGCAAAGTGGTATTTGGTAATGGTGGGGAGGATGTCCCTCTTTTGCTTTAAAGGAATCATGGCTCACAGGAGTTGCTTGTTCTTCCCCCTTTGACTTTCCTATTGTGAAGGGATTGTCTTGATAGGGCTCTGTTATTTGAGGGGGCTAAATAATACTGAGTTCAGGCTTTCATTCCATTCTGTTCTATAAAAACCAGGTTCTTCTAAATCTGGTACATAGTAACTCTCTTAATTAAGAAGAAATGCCCCCTTCAATGCTCACTTCCTGGATACTGGTATACAGTGCAATCAAAACCCCTTTCCCTTCAAGGGAGAGTATGAACTACTGCAAGATTTTTGTCCTGTGGCTCTGCTGCAGAGAGCCCCGGGGCCCATCACAGCAGCCAGTGAGAGGAAGGGCTGCTTGCCATACCCAGTCTAACGTCACCTCTCATGTTTTTGCAGGGTCTCCTGAAAAATGTAATGTGTATTTCAAGAAATATATATACATTATCTTGATGGCGTTAAACATATACCTATGAGGAACTGTTCAAAGTTCTTAGCAAAACTACCTCTCCCAACTCCACACCTTAAATCAACTTCAATCCCTTATATAATAACAAAACTAAGCAAAACAAAGGGCTAGAAACCTTTTTTTTTCCCTTCTAAATTAGTGACCTCATAGATTTTGTTTTACAACTTAACAGAAAATGATTTGGTGAGCCTTCTGGTAAACAGGAGGTTGGCAACAAACAGAAACACCTCTGTTCACACACCACCAGATCAGAGGCAGTTTAGGAGAAGCTATCAGCCTGCTCATACCTGTGTACGAATAAGAATCTGGTACCTTGAAGGTCTCTGGCTTCTAGGCCACATCCCTGGCCTAGGAGATCCCTAGTGCCAGGACAAGCATGTGAAATTTAAGCTACTAAAAATCGTTCTGTACTATCTTTGACCCAAATTTCAGCACCAGTTTTTTCCCATTTCATTTTCTAGGGTTCAACAAAGGAGCCAGTGTCCAGAAAGAAGTGACACATGCCTCAAACTTGATACCACCCTTAATTTCTTCATGGACGTCACTTAAAAGGCCAAAACTCCCAATTCTCTTTTTAAATAGATTCCTGCTGTCAACCCTGATGGCCAATTGCAAAGACTTCTATTTCCCAATGGATAAGAGACTTCTTCATCTTCTTGGTCACGGTCGGGATGGGTGCATATGGTCATCCCCACACAAGTCTCCAGCTGCCACTTCACCTGAAGCTCTTTACTTCCTGCATCTATTGAATCTTTGGCTTTGTCATCGCAATGCATGGTGCACTGCACCAGGTGGTCCTGGGACTTCTCCAGCTGGGCCTGGGCTAGAGGTGCACAGCAGTGCTCACTGCACTGGTGCACCTAGCTGCATGGACGCCTGGCTGTCCTCACAGCACTGGGACTGCACCGGAACAGAAGGCCCCGCATCATCCAGATGTTCTCTCTCTCCAGACTCTTCACCATGGAGTCTTCTGCCTCCCGCACCCAGAGCTGCTGCAGCTCTCTCACGGGGATCCCACATGACACCCGCTTTGTACCAGTGCCCTCATGGACTCCAGCACTCAGGCCCTCCTGTTTCACAGTTTCTAATTCAGGTAGCTTCGGCAAGAGAGGCATCAGAGATGCCTAAAAATAGGGGTGATACAGAGAAAGTACACCTTCTTCCCTATGGTGGTGCACTGCCCATTCAGGACTCAGGAGCTCATTCACCCAGAACTAGGGCATGTTGATGGCTGACAGTTTTCACCTGAAATATTTTCTGTCCCCTTCACAGGGGCAGCCCACATCTGTTGCCTGATCATTTGTGGTTGGGTGGGTATAAAGTCCAGGCACCCTTCACTTAAGGGGTAGAGGGTCTTTAAAGAGCCGTTCAGCTCCAGAGCTCCTGTAGGAATGGCTGAAGACTTGGCTGCAGCCGTGACGCAGCTGCTTTTCTCTCTGCCCAGCCCCGCTCCTGTCACTCTCACGGGTAATGTTCCCAAGGGCACTGCCCAATAAACTTCTTCATGGAAATCTGAGTCCTTTTCCCAGGAACCCCAGCCTATGGCACCTACCAGGACCACACAAAGCCTTCCATGAGCACTAATTACACAGAATGAAGAGTGTCACTATAAAAGCACATACTAAATGCACTGGGTCTTGTACAAAATGAGCCATGCTCCCTACCTATATTTTAGCTTATGTTCTAAAACCAACAACACAGAGATGTTGTAAACAGCACACAAGTGATCTAAAGGACTTCGGATATGAAGTTATTTTACTGAAAGAATCCTAGCAAGAACAAATGAAAACATGTACATTAAAACCAACAGCAGGTGACTAGCAGTTCACCTGTTAGATACTATAAACTATCATTTTTTCCCTCTGGTTGTTGGTTTTTTCCTCTTTCTTCTCCTGAAAAGCTGCTTGACAATGTTACTTCCCTAAGGCTCAAACACTGGAGGAGGTGAGTTGCTGGCACCAGCCTCCCCCACTCCTGCGCATGCGGTAATCGGATCAATGCCTGTGTCCCCACTGCCACCTAACGGATTCTTTGAGCATTGAAGCCTCCATGGAATAGTACTTTTTTTCAACCGCTGACATTATGTCAATAAAATGGCTAAATGCGATCATATCAAGCTACGGGCCACTAGTTTTCATGGGGCAAATTCTGGGGCTTATTTTGGCTTCTGGGAAGAAGTTGTGTTGTCTCCTTTTTCCTATTTACATCTGGGTTCGTAGACCTGAGCCACCCAGGTTGTTTGATGTAAGTATCCTCAAAAAAAGGGTGGGGGCTCCTGGGTGGCTCAGTTGGTTAAGTGTCTGCCTTCAGGTCATGATCTCAGGGTCCAGGGACTGGGCCCCATGTGGGGCTCCCTGCACAGCAGGGAGTCTTCTTCTCCCTCTCCCCAGCTCCCCTCTGCCGCCATGCTCATGCATGTTCTGTCTCTCTCTCTCTCAAAAGGAAAAAAAAAAAAAAGATTGTTCTATTACCCACTGTGTATTGAAGGTGATATAGAATGTTCTAGGCTTTCCTAGAATGTTCCAGGTTTCTTCCATAACTAAGCTTTTTCTAAGATAGATAATCAATGTGAACAGGGGGGTGGGAAACAGAGAAAGATGGTATTTTCAGGGACTGTGATGCAGATGAATCCAATTAACTCTGAATTTAAGACCATCTTAAGACTACCACTAGAGACTGTTATATGAGAAAGCCAAAGAGGGCCAAAAAAATGAAAAAAGCTCCTGTCACCACATCAGAGGACAAGGCCCATTGGACCTCTCCTGCATGTGGGGAAGTCAAAGTAATTCATTCTCATGCCTTCCTTCCTGGCCTTCAAAGAGCTCCTTTGACTGCTTTGGCCTCCACTGCCCACACCTTCCTGCTAGATCTTGACCCATACGGCTTTCTACAGCCTGTTGTTTCTGACAATCACATATGCTTCTGTGATCTCTCATATTACCTCTGAGCTGTTCCTAGAGACCCTCTCAATGATCCACCCCCACCATTTCTCTCTCTCTCTCTCTCTCTCACACACACACACACACACACACACACGCTACCACCTAAAACCATTCTAGCTAGTTTCTGAATACTTTTCTCCATCTTTTTATTTTGAAAAATTTGAAACATACAGAAAAGTTGAAAGATTAGTAGAATGAACACATATATCTTCTACGATGACCATTAACATCTTGCCACATTTTAATTCCTTCTCTTCATACACACACATACACACACACACTTCTGTAAGTATACATATAGGTATCTACACACATACACACAAACATGTACACATACACGTTTATACACACACACAGCAGTCCCTTCTTATCTGCAGTTTCACTTTCCATGGTTTCAATTACCCGCAGTCAACAAGTACGTGATCCTCTCCTGAGGTATAGTCAAGAGAAGCCTGACACTGTGTCACAATGCCATGTCATTCACCTCACTTCATCTCATCGCACAGGTTATTTTATCATCTCAGTCCTCACAAGAGGGGGTGAGTGCAGTACAAGAAGATATTTTGAGAGACAGCAGTCAGGTAACTTTTATTATTGGGTATTGTTTGTTTTTTAAAGACTTTATTTGAGAGAGAGAATATGCATGCAGGTGCCAATGGAAAGCGCAGAGGGAGAGAGGGGGAGATAGGGGTAGGGAGAGGAGAAAGAATCTCAAGCAGACTCCATGCTGAGCTGAGCCTGGAGCCCAATATGGCGCTCCATCTCATGCCCTTGATAGCATGACCTGAGCCAAAACCAAGAGTCAGATGCTTACCCAACTGAGCCACACAGGTGCCCCTATTATGGTATATTGTTACAGTTCTATTTTATTATTTATTACTTTTAATCTATTACTGTGCCTAATTTATAAATTAAACTTTTGTCATAGGTATGTCATAGATAGGAAAAAGTTGTATATATAGGGTTTGGTACTATTTGCAGTTTCAGGCATCCACTGGGGGTCTTGGAACATATGCTCCCCCACAATGTAGATGAGGGGAGACTACTGTGTGTGTATATACACAGAAGGCCATCTATATACATATATATACACATATGTTCATCCTCACACCCATATGATTTTTATGAAATTTCACACAATTGTTTTGGCTGAACCATTTAAAGATAAATTACAGATGTATGCTACTTTATCCCTAAATACCTGAACAGGTCATTCTTCTAGCAACTTAAGTAAATTTCACACTCAATAAAGTTAACAATAATACAATACCATCTAATACCCAGTCCATATTCAAATTTTCTAAAGTATCCTCAAAATTTCTTTTATAGCTTTTTCAAACCAAGACCCAATCAAGATTTACTCAGTGCAATTATTGTTAGGTCTTTTGGTCTTTTGTTTCTTGATCTAGAAGTACCCCACTTTGTGTGTATGTGTGTGCATGTGTGTGTGTGTGTATGTGTGTTTAAGTGTGTGTGTAAGTGTGTGTGGTGGGAAGGGGCAGAGGGAGAGGGAGAATCTTAAGCAGCCTCCCAGCTAGCGTAGAGCCTGACACAGGACTCCTCATCTCACAACCTCAGATCATGACCTAAGCCAAAATCAATAGTCAGAAGCTTAACCAACTGAGCCACCCAAGCATCCTTCCCCCACTCTTTTTAACGACACTGACCTTTTTGAAGAATTTAGGCATTTTCTTATAGAATGTTTCATATTCTGGATCAGAATCTTCTCTCGGGGTCATTTTCTCTGTTCCTCTATCTCTAGTTCCTATAGACAGAAATTTGGATCAAAAGGCTTGATTATATTTAGGTTAAGCATTTTGGGCAGAGTTCTTTCATTGGGGATGCTGTTGCATCAAATCAAAAGGCCTATAAAGTCAGGTTGTTCACTATTAGCGGTGCTAAGTGTGATCACTACGTTAATTACTTTATAATTAAGTAATCTGTGGGGTGATACTGTGACACTGCAAACATCCCCTTTTCCCTACTTCCTTTTAAAGACAGGTTCTAGCATCTACTGATGATCTTTACCTCAATTATTAGGGACTGCACAGATTTTTCCACTTGTATTATCCCACTTGTATTATTCAGTAGGTACTGGCTGGCATTCTCCTACAAAGAAAAAAAAACCCTTCTCTCACCCTTGATTCTGAGTATCACTCTAGACTTAGGAACTTTATTTTTTTTTTTAAGATTTTATTTATTTATTTGACAGAGAGAGATCACAAGTAGGCAGAGAGGCAGGCAAAGAGAGTGACAGGGAAGCAGGCTCCCTGCTGAGCAGAGAGCCCGACGCGGGACTCGATCCCAGGACCCTGAGATCATGGCCTGAGCCAAAGGCAGCAACTTAACCCACTGAGCCACCCAGGCGCCCCTAGACTTAGGAACTTTAAAAATGTATTCAATGCTTTGCTCATCTATCATAGTCATTATTCTGTTTAGCCCAGCTTGACTCACATTTGGCCAAAGGAGTCAAACTTGATTCTGTGACCCTTCACTTAATCCTATAGTTTTGGGGGTACTTCCTTGCTTTCTGGCAAGGTAATCGAGGCTCACCTTTGTACTTTTGTATTTTCTGGGCCTCAGACCTGAAAACAACCATTTCTCCAAGAAATACGGTTTCTTTTGTGGAGAAAGGGATCTAGATATCAAGATATGGGGACCCTCCATTGGGAGAAATTATATATATTCTTCTAAGAAATATACACAAATAAACCCTAATTCAAATTTAACATCAGAGACCTTCCCCCTAAACCTTCTTTTATTTTATATTTTTCATTTCTTTTCTCCTAGATTTCTAACATGTATTATTCACTTTATAGTAGACCTAAAAAGTTTCAAAGTTGCATTGCCAATAGTACTATTAGAATAAATCTGTGACATCTGAGATTTTTTTGTTGTTGTTGTGCTTTTTGCCCTCAGAGTATATCCCACTAAGAATACACATAAGACTATTATTAAACACCATTTCTAAATATGTCTAAAGAACTTTGAATGACTGCCATTTCTGATCCCTGTAAAGACTTAGGTTATAATCTTTTTCAAACTGAAGGAATCCTGCTTTCTCTTTTTGGTGGTATGTTTTCAGTTCTTTAGTGGTACATGTAAAACACATAAATAGCTGAAAATGCACATCCTGAGACAAGCAAGGCGGTGCAAATAAAAGTGGACAAGCTAGACGGCTATGACTGATAAGCACCTGCACTGGACAGCATCCATTTAAGGGTGTTTTTCCGTCACCTTTAAATGAATGAGGACACCCAAGAATCACCTCAGGGTATATTTTCAATCCACTGTGTGCAAAAACACTCAATAAGTACAAAAAGCCAGTAGCTTGCCCTGTGGCAACTCTCCATGCAAACATTCAAAACACCTATTATGACTAAAGAGGGCAAAGGTACAAGCAGTTATTATGATGATATACACATCTCTAATTCATCATCTTAGGCATTTGTCAAGATCGCAAAAAATGTGGGCAAATCTGGTCCTACTTTTAGTCAGGAAGGAAGGCAATAAAAGCTAAACTAAATAAAGATGTAATCTCTTGGAGCTCCTGGGTTGCTTCATCATTTGAGCGACTGGCTCTTGATTTTGGCTCAAGTCATGGTCTCAGGGTCTTGGGATGAAGCCCTGAGTCAGGTCCCACACTCAGTGGAGTCAGCTTGTTCCTCTCCCTCTGCTCTTCCCCCCCCCCCTGCCCCACCTCTACACGCATTCTCACTCTCTCTTAAATAAATAAATCTTTCAATCTATCATTTAACCAATAAATTGTTGCATACTCTTGTACTCTGCAGAGGGTTGGCACATTTCCAAAAGAAGCTGCTATATTTTAATTTTCTTTAGTAATTAAAGGCAATAGCTTATATTCTAATAACAATTAGGAGTCTTCAAATGTTATTTACCTACTAGGTTTCAATAAAATAGATACCAGGTTTTAAAACTAGAGGTTATAGATACTGCTCTTTTTGAAGAATAAGCATAATCAAATTTGAATGAGAACATTTTAAGAAAAATTAGACACTGAGTAGATTTTCACACTCAGTGAAGGTGGTAAGTCTGAACATTTATTTGAAGCATCACTCTTAGTCAAAGTTTATACTTGCTCCAATTTTGTCTCTAATAGCTTTTGAACCACTGTGAAATTAAATGAGTATATGTGAAGCACTTAGAATGTCATCTGGTATATACAACTTATTTCTTTATGAGAATTAAAATTAAAACTATATTGTTTTTTCCCCACCAAATACAATCCATGTTGTACAGAGGAGTTAGAGATTAAAAGCAATCCTGAAAATAAAAGCTATCAAGATGATATAGAAATCCATACATGAGCTTATAATAAATACTTTCCTCTCTGTCTGGAGGTGGTTCATTAAGAGTTCTCCTATTTGAGGGGTGCCTGGCTGGCTCAGTCGGAAGAGCATGCAATTCTTGATCTCAGGGTTGTGAGTTGAGCCCCTCACTCGGTGTAAAGATTACTGAAATAAATAAACAAACCAAAAAAAGTTACCTTAAGTGAAAGATTTTTACACAACTGCAAAATATACCTTATATTCAAGGAAGATCTTCCTGGCACTTGTTCTTTAAATACACAATTAGAATAAGTGCAGTTTTTAAAAACTACATTATATTTTGAACAAACTTCTACCATGTTAAGGAAGCACATCCTTTCTGGTCTGTTTTGACTCTTAATTCTAGCTACACACTGCTGCCCTCTGCAGCATTTCAGTTCTTCCAAATTGCCACACCAATGATCACAAACCTAATCTAGTTTCCATTTATGTCTGTGTATTTAGGGAAGGGAAGGTCCCTTCAAAAAAGCAAGAGGGCATCAGAGCAAGATGTCACAGTCCAAAAGAGCCCATCTGAGAGGAGGGCCTTCTTAGGGGTCCAGCAACATACCCCGACCCCCTAAAGAAGGTTCCTTCCAGGTATTCATGTAGCCTCTGTCACAGGATTTCATATTTTTCATTGGAAAAAATGATATATGTATGGAAAAATTTGGAAAGGGTAAACAGTGAAAAATATAACCAGTGAAAACATTTGGCTTCTATTCCAAATCTCTAGACAGGTTTATGCATCTGCCCAGAGAATATATATTATTACAAACATACATTGCTCTTTGTGTTTTTTTTTAAGATTTTATTTATTTGACACAGAGAGAGAAATCACAAGTAGGCACAGAGGCAGGCAGAGAGAGAGGAGGAAGCAGGCTCCTTGCGGAGCAGAGAGCCCGACATGGGGCTCGATGCCAGGACCCTGGGATCATGCATGACCTGAGCCGAAGGCAGCGGCTTTAACCCACTAAGCCACCCAGGCGCCCCACATACATTTCTTTTTAAACATAAAGTATTCACCTCACTCTGCTTATCGTTCAAGACAACATAACCTGGAGATTGTTTCCTATCAGGGGAGATTAACCTATATAATTTACGCTATTAAAACCAAGCAGGGTCTAACAAAATAGGTTTTAAATAAATCAACCTTCGCTCCAACAGGTTCTGCCACAATTACCTTTTTATTGCTACTAAGTCTTCTCTTACTATATAAAGCGATGGCTCTAAAACTTGAGCAGATATTGGTATCACCTGCGGCGCGTGTTAAACCAGGCTGCTGAGCCACCTCGAGTTTCTGAGTTAGGAGGTCTGGAGTGGGAGGGGAGAATCTGCACTTGTAATAAGTTACCGCGCGATGGTGATATAGGAGTTGCGGGAACCACATCTTGGGAACCAACCGCTAGTATGCTCGCTGCTTTAAAACTCCGTTCCTCCCACCTCCCAGCACCGCTAGTCTTAGAAGGAAAATGCGGTTACTCCGCTGAGAACTTCACGAAGGGCCCAACAACACCCACTCCCAAAGAAGTCAAGGACTCTGCACTCACATCCGAAATCGGGATAACACAAACCTACATCCGGCGCCTGGCGCAACCCAGCTACGCCATTTCCTTTCTAGGAAGCTCCGCCCACTCCGCGTCCCTAACGCAAGGGTGGGCCGCGCAGCGACAGCGAGGAATCACGTGGGTAGGGCGACGTATCGCGAGGCTTTTAACCTCTCGCGAGACTTGACCCGCTTCTGTCTTTTCCTCCTTCCAGTGCCCGGCTTTCTTCCCCTCCCCCCCATCGCCGGCCAAGTTCTCCCATTTCGGACAGAGTCGCCTTGTTGTTACCGCGGAGATTTTTCCTACTGCAGCTGCTGCCGCTGTTGCCGCCGCCACTACTGGGCTCATTTGCCCCGACCCCTTCCTGTCGCCCTGCCCCCAGCCCCACACAAGGTAACGAAGCCGGCGAGGGCGAGAGCAGGGCCTCGGGGCCTCGTCCTCTCCCTAGTTGAAGCCGAGGCCTGAGGCCGAGGAGCCGGCCGCGTTGGAGAGGCCTGGGCGCCGGCAAGAGTCTTAGGGGCCCGGCCTCTTCTGCCCCCCAGAGCTGGGCCCTGAGGGGCCCCGAACGCGGCCAGGACCTCTGTACGGTGGCGACGACCGGGGCTAAGCCGGGAAACCGGTCGGGTGGGGTAGGGATGGGGAGGCCTCCTGAGGAAGCCCCGGCGGTTCCCTGCGGAGCGCGTTTGGGGGTGTGAGGCTCCGACGCTGCCGGGGTCCGGAGGCTCCGTTTGTTTTCCGTTTCTCTGGAGCTTGTGTTTGAATTCCGAGGTCTGGTTGTGGCGGGCTTGGAGGTGTTGGGTGCCTGGCTTAACTCGAGCCCCTTTGGAGCCCTTCCAAATTCCAGGCTGTGGTTGGACGGGACTTGTAAGACAGAGAAGGGCCCTCGGAACCCCCGCGTGTGGTCTTGACAAACCGAGAAAGGATTCCGGTATATCTTATTTTCCGGAAAAGAATGAGGCAGGTTGGGTGAAAGGCACGCTCCTTAGAATGCCTAAACGGGCCAGTGGTTGTGCCGTTTTCTTTAATGAAGACGCTGCATCGGCAGTATTTTAAGTGACCCGGTGAAACATTTTTGCTCTGGAGAAGAGCTTCTGAGCACACTTACCAATTAATAGTTCATGTAGAGATTATTATCTATGTGGTTAGTCCAAAAGTCATATATATTTTGTTTTGGAAGTCTGCGTTAGGGTTTAGAAATATTTTCTTCTTAAATCTCGATTTTTTCCAGCAGGTTAGTGCTTTTTAAAAATTTTTCCCGGCGAAGATGTAACCTTGTTAATTGAGCCAAATTCAGTGTCTTCCGTGTTACAGGAGTTTAAAGAAGATTAGAAATTCTCCTTTTCCCTTTTGCCTTAGCTGTTGTCCGATAAATTCCACACAGAAACCCAAAAAAAGTTTATAATCTGCGGAATCCATTCCCTTGAAGCTTGGATTTGACTCACAGCTTTCCTCAGAACTAAGAGTAAAGGTAATGGTAATGAGTTAAGTTGCAGCAATGAATTATATTAAGGAGTTGGGAGCAAAACTGGTAAGGATTAAGTCAGGCAGACAGGAAATTATTTTTTTATGGTGTTTTTGGTTGTTTTCCTGGTCTTACCCTTTTTATTTTCCCCCAGATGTCAGAGGATCTAGCAAAGCAGCTGGCAAGCTACAAAGCTCAACTCCAGCAAGTCGAAGCTGCATTGTCCGGAAACGGAGAAAATGAAGATTTGCTAAAATTAAAGAAAGATTTACAAGTAAGTATAAGAGGACACTAATAGTTACATCGCTTGGAAAAAGTATTTCTCTGTTTTTCAAATGATTTATTGCTTAGAAGCCAAAGCACCATTTGGAGGGGAGTGTTTCTTCTCCTTTCCTCCCGTGTGTGCATGTGTATGTGCACATGCGTGTGTATGTGCACAGGGTGCATGGCTCGCAGTGGTAGGGTTGCTTCCTCAGTCGTATGCATCAGAATGAGTAAAGCATTGTTCTTATGTAAATCTTGTATGTTCACACAATTTTTAAAAATATTTGAATTAAGTCTCTGTCAAACCTAGAGAAGAGGTACATATAATTTTACAATGGAGAGTGCTTTTATTTTTAAAGATCTGGCAAAGGAAATCTGAGAAGTAGCTAAAAGAAAACACATGGAATTAAATGTTACCTATACTGGTATTAGAAAAAAACAAATGTAGAAGCATTTTATAAATGATGAAAACAATGAGAAAAATATAACCTGGTTAAGAGTTTTTTAATGTCACAAGGTTCTTTGAAAAATCATGGAGTGTGTGTGTGTGTGTGTGTGTGTGTTTCAAAGCTAGCAGGTAAACACCTTGTATTAAAAATACATAAAGATATCTAAAGAGATACTTGTTTTCTGCATACATGTTACGTAATATTTGAATTTAAGGCTAGATTTTACATTGTAGTTGCTGACACTTGTTGAAGTTAAATTGAATGGGTGTGGAAAGATCTTAATTTGTTTTGTTTGTCATGGGAAAATTCAGTAGGTATGAAACTTGCCTTTTTAAAACCTGCACTTGGGGTTTCAAAACAAGCATAAAACCATATAGTACATGTATGTTGCTTTTCAGAACACAAGGTTGATTAATAAAAATACTGTATATCTATACATATGTATCATTTCATTTTAATAAATTTGAGAACTTAAGATTTTTGAACCTGATTTTTTGAAAGTTTTAAAATGTGTTTTGATTTGGTGATTTTTCTTTACTGATTCAGTACCAAACTAGAATCATCTTTATCTAAATCCTTTCCCTCCCTTTATCATCCTCTTGCCCAATAAAATTAATATTTTAGAGTTACTAGAACTGCAAATAAATGAGACTTATTTGAAATAGGATCCAGATACAGGACTTTGAAAGAGTTTATCTGGGCATAATTAAAATGAGTATTTTCAGGTTCAAATTGTGAAATTAGGATAAACTTGCCTGAAATTGCAATAGTATGTAATTTTTGAAAACACAGAAAACCAGGACCCCTCTTCAGTATGTAGAAGTCAGGCCAGTGAATTTGAGAGTGCTAGCCAATACTAAAAAGATGTTTGGGGAGCAATTTCTCCCACTCCCAGACCAATTTTCTGTTTACCTCAAAGAGAAATTCTGGCATGCATCTTCTTCTACTAGCTTAAAAGCAGTCTTTTTTTTCTTTGAAGAAAATAAAACATTGTTGATATTAGGTATATTGCTTCCTGGGCAGTTGGAAGAAGGATATGTATGGAACTGGTAGAGGGGAAGTTGGGAGTGAAGGTTAAAACATTGTGAGGGTTTTTTTTTCTTTTAATATTTCTGGAATAAACTGTCAAGAGACTAGGCAGAATTGCCTTACTGTGACATGATCTTTAGTGGAAGTATTATAGGAAGAGAGACTCTAGTGGTAGGCATTGTAGTAAGCACATAAATGTCCTTCTTAGGGTTCAGTTAATAATGACCTGGTGGTCATTGATCTGTGAAGTATCATCTTTTCTACAACCATTTAGAACAGCACTGTCCAGTAGAACTTTGTCTTGTGATGAAAATGTATTATATCTACTCTGTTGTCCCGTAGCTAGTAGGGACTACTGAATGTTTGAAATATGGCTGGGGTAGCTGAAGAACTGAATTTTTAATTTTTTTTAAGTAGCCACTTGTGACTACCATATTGGATAGCACAGATTTAGAAGCTAAGTTCTGAAACTTCAGATAATAATACAGAATGTTTTTCCTGACCAGTCTTGATCACAGTTTCTTTTCCTCTTATTTCGTCATGAAAACAAATTTTCCATGTCTGTTTGCTAGATACAGGTCTTTTTTGAACTGAAAATTACTCAAAGATAGAAGGCATCATTAAAGATTAGATAACATTTTGAAAAGTGTTGGATATCTGCTTCCATCTACTGATTGTTGTCTCCATTGATTACAGTTAGAGCTTATGTTTTATCATGGATTTTTAAAAAATATTTTTCCGTTTTATCTTTTCTCTGTTTTCTGGGGTATATACCTCATGCCTTTGATATTTAATTCTGCCTTTTATATTTGCTGAATACTTGTTCAGACTGATGACTGAGTTTGTGGCCTCCTTTGTTTTGTGTTCCTTTAGTGGAATGTCTTTACCCTGGTTACGAATTTGTTTGCCTTTTCATTTATAACAAAATGCTTTTCTGCATTTTTTCAGTGACTTCATTTTGCCAGTAAGGTGTCTATGTTTATTTTTCTATGTACTGTCTTTCATATAGAATAAAGTTAACACAGCAGGCAGCACATTAATCTGCTGAAGTCCTAATTGCCTTTTTTCACCTAAAAAAGTGGATATAGTAAGAGCTAGGCTAGCTACCTGACTAGCTCCCCAGGCAGTCTGTGATAATCACAAAAATAGTCAATTTATTAGGCTGTTTTGCTGAATAAACTGGTTCTAAAGGAGGCAGGGGTCAAGTCACTTGTCTCATATATTACAGTGGCTCTCTGCATCCCCGAAACGCCTTCCTTCAGTAAGCAGAGTGCTTGAGTGCACCCTTTGACCTGCTGATATGTAGATCACAACATCTGATGCTTCCTGGAATTGCCGATTACTGTAACTGCTGCCCATCTGTCGATGAAGGAGCAGTTTCAGAACTCAGACTTGGGGGAGGAAAAGTAATTAATGGTATGTACCTTTAAGAACCCCCTCATACATAAAATAGTTTCTCTAATACTTTGGTCCGTATGCACATGTAAAGAAAACATTGAGAAGGGTCTTCATAGTTTGTTGGGAGGGGTTTATGAAACATGGCAAAATGAAAGGACTATTAGAGATAAATGCTTTCGGTTTTTTAAAAGTGTCACTTCAGTGCAGGCCTCTGAAAATTTTAACATGCACAGCTTTTCAGGACCCTTTGGTTAAAATGTATTTCCTTATGAAAATAAAATGGCAAGATGCTCTATGCTAAGAGAGGTAGAGTTTTAAATCTGAGACCTACAAATATAGAAATCATGTTTGTGCTTTAGTTAAATGTTTAATGATAGGGTTTATATGGGCTCTTGAGTCAGGCTTACTAGATTCTTACTAGATTCTTGGCCCTAATAGTGGTTGACTAAAAACAAGACTGGATAATTTACTCTCCTTTTTTGTATAGTACGTGATCTATTTATGTGTTTATGTGGAAGTTCTTTGCTTTATTGCAAAGGATTGTCTAATAAAAAGATATTTAAATGGCTCTTTGGCACCTAATAAAATCTCATTAAAGATACTACTCTACTGAGTTTTTAACTCAAATCTGAGTTAGTCTAGTTTTTTAGTTTTTTAATTCACAAAAATGGCCTTTCTCCCAAGGGCTTATTAATATTCCTTTTTTCTTTTTCTTTCGAAGGCTCAATATTTTTCAAAAATAGCCATGAAGATCTAGAATCTTTAGGAGAAAGCTAATATGTAATTTCTTGGTTACTGAACCAAAACTACCATTATAAAACTTCAATGGGAGCCATAAGAAACTCAGTATAGAGTTTAACTTTGCTACATTTTCTCCTAAAACACAGTGTGATATATTAAGGTATTTTATATGCAACTGTGGGCGCAGGTATGCAAGTTTTTAAAATAAATCAGATACGGAGCTGCATTACATAGGTCTTCATCAGAGTAAAATATAGTAAATAGGTAGCACAGTTTTATCAGTTCATGCTATTAAAGTTTTTTAACCAACCCTACCAAACACCCTTTAACAAAGCCAGTAAGTATAAGCCTGAAACAGAAAAAGTACTTGCCACACAGGAAGGTATTGCCTCCCTGTGTGTTACATTTATTTTATTTTTCCCTTCTAAATGAAGCTGTGCTAACGTGCTTTATAGAATATTTAAAATCTAACCTGGTAATTTACTTACATAGACGGGGGGGTAAGTTTTACAATTAATGAATAGGAAGACTACTGGCTTTTTATATGTGCCTATAGAATTTTAGTACAAATATGTATGAGCAGGAACATTTTTATTACTAATAAGGCTGCTTCAAAAGGTTTGGGTTTTGTTTTGTTTTGTTTTATTTTGTTTTGTTTGGACAGGGGTGGGGAAGAACATGTTGGCTAGAGAGTTAATACTAATGCCCTGTAAAATAGTCTAGGTGCATGAAATATATGTGACAAGATAGGAGAAAAAAAGTGATCTTGAGCCTAGTTTAGTCCTTCATAATTGACTATTTCTCATATTAGATCTATGTAGCTAAAGTAGGTACTTAGAAATACTAAATGATAGGGGTACCTTGATGGCTCAGTCAGTAGAGCAGGTGACTACTGATACCAGAGCTGGGAGTTCAAGCCCCACATTGAGTGGGGCTTTTTTCTTTTGAAAAAAGAAATAATGCATGGTATAAGGCCAGGTCTACCCTTGTTTGTTAGTATTTGAGGTTAATAAGTTGAAAGGCAACCGTATGGGTTTAAATCCTAGTTCCACCACTATATAAAATATTGTATCTTAGTTTCTCTTTGAGGATAATCATAGTACCTACATCATAGTATTGTTAATGAATTACAAATAAAAATGTTTAGTGTACTTAATAAATGGTATATGGTGTGAGAGCTGTTGTCATCAAAAACTGAAAACCTGTTGAAAGTAGGTGATAAGTGAATTATAAAAGTAATATTACGGTTTTTGTTTTTTCTTCTTAGGAAGTTATAGAACTAACCAAAGACCTTCTGTCAACTCAACCTTCTGAAACTCTTGCAAGTTCAGACAGTTTTGCTTCTACCCAGCCCACTCATTCATGGAAAGTAGGAGACAAGTGTATGGCAATCTGGAGTGAAGATGGACAGTAAGTGTAGAAAAAAACTCTAACTATAACATGAAATAATAAAACACAATGGTAAGAAGTTTTTATTCAGTTTGAACTACCCTGTTTTAATCTTCTATGTAGCCAATATGATTTGTAGAGCCAATTTGATTCTTGGATGGTTACCACTGATACAGTTTAGTTTTTAGCTTTCGATTACATTTTGGGGCAGTTGAAGGGAGAAAAATAAAAGCAGAGGAAAATGAATGGGTAGCTTATAATCTTAATATTTTCCTCAAATTGAAAATTTAGTAAATGGTTGGCTACCTTAGACTTAGGTGAAACATACACACTTAAATTATTCATATAAAAATACCGTTTCTCAAAGAGACCAACTAAAGCACATTTAAAAGGCCTATAAGGACTTTCTTGACAATATTTTGATTAGGATCCCTTTTTTTCATAGTAGATGGCTAATTCCAACCACTCTTTTATATTACCTTTACTAAAGAGCCAACTGATGACAGACGTTCCGTTTAAGACCCAGTAATAGTTGAAGCTCTACAGTGTAAGTCTTTTAGGCTGAGTACCAAACCTTTACTCACCTGCTTACAGTCATGATATCTTTACAGGTGTTACGAAGCGGAGATCGAGGAGATAGATGAAGAAAACGGCACCGCTGCCATCACCTTTGCTGGCTACGGCAATGCGGAAGTGACCCCGCTGTTGAACCTCAAGCCTGTAGAAGAAGGAAGGAAGGCAAAGGAGGACAGTGGCAATAAACCCATGTCAAAGTAAGTGGTTTTGACTTGAGCAGTTTAAGTATAGTCTTCCCCACTTTGATAGTTGAGGTAGAATCCAGGCAGGCTAGGTTAAGGTAAAAAGGTTATAATACTCTTTACCATTATTTTGAAGATAGCAGTATAGGGTCAACTTTGTCTGTCTGTATATGCCTAGGCCAACTTAGGCATACAGTGTATTTATTAAGAGGATACTATGTACCTCTTATTGAGCCAGGTGTTGGGTTTCTACCACAATGAAGACTCCAGCTTGGGCCTTGTCCTGATTGAGCTTATAGGCTAGAGAACGATACATAAAATTAAAGGAGAACTTTAATAATTGATACAGAAGTTATGAAGGGGGAACATAATGGGTGCTTTAAGGGAGCAAAGATACCTAAACTGCACTTCAGTCATCAGAGTAAATGTCTGAGAAAATGACATCTGGCGTGTGGGTGGCTCAGTTGGTGAAGCGGCTGCCTTCAGCTCAGGTCACGATCTCCGGGTCCTGGGATTGAACTCTTGCCTTGGTCTCGCTGCTCAGGGTGAAGCCTGCTTCTCCCTCTGCCACTCCCCCTGCTGGTGTGTGTGCGTGCATGTGTGCATGTACATGCTCTTTTTATATATCTATCTATCTATCTATCTATATAATATTTATATATATATATATCTTTATATATATATAAAATCTTTAAAAAAAATTTTTTTAATGGAGATTTGAAAAGGAGTTAGCCAGGTAATGAATGAATTTAAAGGTATGACCTTGGGCAAACTGCTTAACTTTTTCCTTATTTGTAAAACAGGGTTGATAATATCTCCATTGTAGGGTTATAAGGATTAAATGTTAACATATATAAAACATGTAGCGCAGTTCTTGACATGGAATAAGAGTTTAGGAAATGTTTTAAAAAAAACTTTCAGGGGTGCCTGGGTGGCTCAGTCGGTTAAGCATCAGCTTTCAGCTCAGGTCATGATCCCAGGGTCCTGGGATCAAGCCCCACATTGGGCTCCCTGCTCAGAGGGGAGTCTGCTTCTCCCTCTCCCCCTGCTTGTGCTCTTTGTCTCTCTGTCAAATAAATCTTTAAAAAAAAAAAAACTTTTCAGAAAACTTTTAAAAAAGAAAACAAGATTAGAACATGGAGGTAACAGAAACAAATTCCTGTGGTAATAACACTTGGGGCTTAAAAGTGGGTGGTTTGGGGCGCCTGGGTGGCTCAGTGGGTTAAAGCCTCTGCCTTCGGCTCAGGTCATGATCCCAGGGTCCTGGGATCCAGCCCCACATCGGGCTTTCTGCTCAGCGGGGAGCCTGCTTCCTCCTCTCTCTCTGCCTGCCTCTCTGCCTGCTTGTGATCTCTGTCTGTCAAATGAATAAATTAAATCTTTAAAAAAAAAAAAAAGTGGGTGGTTTGACAGGAGACGAGGTTAGAGAGGTCAAGGCCAGATTATGAGGAGCTTGACAGCCACTGATGAATTTCAAATAGAGGAGATATCATGCCATCGTAGTTGAACTTTCAAATAATCACTGACAGCAGAGGGAAGGCAGCTACTGATGTGATCCAGGTGTAAGGTAATGTGGCCTGAACCCAGGGAGCAGCGGTAGAAGGAGAGAAGTGTATGGTTTGAATAGTATTTAAGAGGTAGAATTAACAATATTATGGTTGGTTATCTTATACATATTTGCCCCAATTTTCTCTTTTTTGGATTTGTCACAGGTTTTTAAAACTTAAGTTGCTACTTGGGGCGCCTGGGTGGCTCAGTGGGTTAAGCCTCTGTCTTCGGCTCAGGTCCTGATCTCAGGGTCCTGGGATCGAGCCCCACGTCGGGCTCTCTGCTCAGCAGGGAGCCTGTTTCCCTTCCTTTCTCTCTCTGCCTGCCTCTCTGCCTGCTTGTGATCTCTGTCTGTCAAATAAATAAAATCTTTAAAAAAAAAACTTCAGTTGCTACTTAAATATATTTGAACTTGGAAAAATTATACCACCTGAGTATCCTGATGAGAATATCAGATTGTAGAACATTGTAACATCTCTATTTTTTTTAGTCTTTGACATCGGTGTGAAAAAAAAAAAAAAAAAACCCAAACCTTGCTTCCTAGTGGTGATTATATGATGCACAGGCATCTAGATCATATTGCCTCTTTTTTAAAGACCTCGTTCTTCATCCTTTTGGTGAGAAAGTCAGAATGTAAATTACTCAAAGTCAGCAGAAATTATTGAGAGAGCTTTAGGCTCTGATCCTATATAGAGGAGTGTTTTTGAAAAACCCCAGTTTTTGTTTTTAAGAATTTTAAGCTGTGATTTTCCTTTATTCTCCTGTGCTCTCCTGTCAAGGTGAAATAGAGATAAATTTTTTTTTAATTTTTAAAGATTTTACTTATTCGAGAGAGAGAGAATGATCGAGAGAGAGCACAAGCAGGGGGAGCGGCAGGCAGAGAGAGAGAGAGGGAGAAGCAGACTCCCTGCTGAGCAGGGATCCCAGTGCGGGACTCCATCAGTCCTGGGACCATGACCTGATCCAAAGGCAGACACCTAACCGACTGAGCCACCTAGGCACCTCTGCATCTCTTTTCTAAGTGTAGCATATTAAACTTGGTAACTGTCCATTTAGAAATGGATAAAGGTTTAGACAGCTGTTAATGTTAAAATTCATTTCTAAATGTACTTGACAAAAGCAGTGTAAACATCAAAAAGTCATAGTTTAAATATTTGATTTGAGGGGATGCCTGGGTGGCTCAGTCAGTTGAGCAACCGACTCTTGATTTTGGCTCAGGTCATGATCTTGGGGTCCTGGGATCAAATCCCAAGTCAGGCTCCGCATACTCCGTGCAGTCTGTTTCTCTCTCTCGCTTGGCTCCTCCCCCCACTTGCACACGCTCACTTGCTTTCTCTATGTAAAGTAAATAAATAAAAAATGTATTTGAGTAGGTTGTAGATTACAGATATGGTTTGAAAGCTTCCAGGGATACTGTGTATTTCAAATAACATTTCTTAGTAGTACTGGGTGGTTGGTGGTGTTGGTGTTAGTGCTTCTGTTCATGTGATGTGTTAAGTTTATTAAGGATTTTTTTTTTTTTTTGCTTTTTTTTGTTTGTTTGTTTTTTGTACTGCTAAATATCTCTAAGGAAATTATCTGTTAAATCTTAAGAGTTGACATTAACTGTTATATCCACACAGAAAAGAAATGATTGCCCAGCAGCGTGAATATAAAAAGAAGAAAGCTTTGAAAAAAGCACAGAGAATAAAAGAACTTGAGCAGGAAAGAGAGGACCAGAAGGTTAAATGGCAACAGTTCAACAACAGAGCCTATTCTAAAAACAAAAAAGGCCAGGTTAGTATATCCTTTCATCATATTTCATAAATTTGAAAAGTGTAATTGTCATTAAAATAACTTTAAAATGAAAAAGGAGATACATAGGTTTAAAGAAATACATAACTGGATCTTGAATTCAAAATCCTCTTTAATCTTCTGTTTGGCTTATTGCACAGTATCCATTAGCCACTGTCTTTCTTGTAGAAACACTATGAGTGAGAGAGTTTATATGAGAAATTACAAAAGATCTAGATTGTTTTCCCTTCTATAAACTAAAGTTTGAGAAACTGTTTGCTACCTTACATACCACTTAGAGGGAGTATGATGAACCCTACCTGCTGTGTTAACGTGCTTTATATGCTGGGCATCACTGGTAGATTTTATTTAAAAGAGCATTCCAGTTCCCTTTATGTGTACTGTACTTCTTAAGTGTATTTTGGAAATGTTTTCACCCCCAAATTAATCAGAATGGTTTCTGTTTCATTTCCACTAGGTAAAAAGGAGTATTTTTGCTTCACCTGAGAGTGTAACCGGAAAAGTTGGAGTAGGAACTTGTGGAATTGCTGATAAACCTATGACACAATATCAAGATACCTCTAAATACAATGTCAGGCATTTGATGCCTCAATAATCAGAAGAACTGTTGGATTTCATCTCTGCAGGGCTTTACATTTACCTTTTTATCCTTATATTTTTCTAAAGGTAAATTATTTGTTAGATGAGTAAGGAAGATGCCATTGTCGTCCTTGTTTGACTTCAATAGAATGAAACTTGAAGAAATTGCATTTGATAACTGCTATTCATTAACTTTTCGTTACTACTACCAGTTTCCTCCAAGTTTGTTGAATAAAGCAACTTTTCTAGATAGATGCTGCATAAATACAGCACTTAGATGAATTGTTGATTTTCCAAATATCAGGCCCTTACTTAATGGATGGTGTGTACTTTTTGTAAAGTCCTAACCTGGAATTTTCAGATGCTTTGAACTTGCCACACACTGTAGTAATTCACTGGAACAGCAAGGCAAAACACCAACCTAAAGAGATCTTTTTTTTTTTCCTTCAACTTGAACCTAGCTGTTGCTAATGAAGCCTAAAAGTAGGTTAATTTGATTAAAATTTAAACTTTGTTTTGAGTTTTTTCCTTAATAATTTTGTTTCCTAAGCTTATTAGGCTGTTTCTAAAATTGATCCAGCTCTTAAAACTTTTTCATTGAGTTTTAATTTCATGTAAGAACCATGTTTAGGACCAGCTTCCTTTTCTAAGGACTTTTTGTTGTTTTCTGGTTTTGGTTTTGGTTTTTTTTCCCTTCTTCTTCTTTTTTTTTTTAAATGTTTGCGCTTTTCCTGTGTTGATCTTTCCCTTATGGTAGTGGTACCATTTTTTGGATGTGTAATGTTTATATAAGAAAACAAAAAGCTGATGTATAGCCCTGTATACAGTGTAGATACTATTTTTGTAAAAAAAAAAACAAAAAAAACCCACCCAAGGCTAAATTAATGAACAAGAGTACTGAATGTTTCATCATTAAAAATTTATTGTATTTCTTGTGCATTAATCTCACCAGAATTTCCCTGTATATTATGTTCATGTAGAGGAGTTTGTAATTTTTGTTAACTAGATCAAGTTGTCAGCATTTGTTGGTATAAGTGAACATCACAGTATCCTGAGTTGAGTTTAAGCCAAATATATGCATAGTAAAGTGTCTTCCTATTAATGGAAGATGGTGATTTTTAGGGTATGTGTTAATTTCAGTTTTTGTATGTTTAACTTTTATTAAATAAAGGGTGTGTTACCAGAAAGGTGGTGACGTTCTAGCTGGCAGCATTGATACAGTGATTAAGCTTCAGTATTCTTGCTTGCATTCATCCTTTCCACAGGCGAGAGTATTGAGTATGTGACAAAGATTTCAGTAAATCCTTGTGTACTTCGATTAGACATGAGAAATTGGATCCTCAAGGACAAACTATTTTTATCTTAAGGGCTTGTACTGTGTATAGAGGTGTTTGTACATATTTAGTTAAAGGAGAAAATAATTTTAAGACTTTAATATTTTGGCAAATTGAAACTTAGGGAAGGGAATACAGTGTTGAGAAGTAGAGTTCTTTATCTTGTCCCTTCCCCTCCCTCCCAACCCAGGAGGGTCAGTTTTCCTTCCTGTAATTTATGGCCACAGGGTAGAGCATGTAGGACAGAATGAAAAGTGAAGTCTTTTTTAAATACAAGGCACAAATTAGAGCAGTAGAGGGCTACTTAGCTTGAAGAACTCCTAAAAATATACTGTTCTTGTTACCAGTGTAACAAATCTCGTAATAATGGTATCTTTGAAGGATTGCAAGGGATCCCTTTAAATTCAGAAGCACTTGGAAAGAAATTTGGTACGATGTTAGACTACATAGGATGGGTTTTGGTGAGATCACCTTGGTACATTTGTTGGTATAGTAATTTACCTGTTATTTGTATAGGCAAGACTCTTGTGTTGAGACTTGTATCTCCTTTGACCCAAGGGCCTGCCTTTCTGCACATGAGTTTTCCTGGAGGGGCTTTGTAGGAGAGAGAGAAGGAATAATGACCATACTATATAAAACAGTTAAAAAAAAAAAAAGTACAGCATGAGATCCCTAGTCTCTGTGTCAAAAGATGTAGATGTGGCCCTTTGAAACGTGCTAGTGTCAAGTTAACGATCATGTTTCTGGACTAAACTAAAAGGATCCCTGGGGGGATGGAGCACCTTTCTCCTAGTGTGATGCTTTCATGAGAAGCATGATACCAGTGATATTTTACAAGGGAAGGTGGTTAATAAGTTCAATATTCTAAAACCAAACATGACACTTTGTGATATATAGAACCCTCTGTTACAAAATTTAATGTAGTTTCCCCATCAAAAAGGGAGTCTTGAAGCTGAAACTCAGAATGAGTTCCTGACATGAGTGATACACAGCCTCCAAGTAGCTGTGGTTACACGGATCTTCTCAAAACTTGACATTTGACTTTGTTATTGATCATTTCAAGAAAGAACAGGCCTCATACACCCCCCCCAATAATAAATTTTAGTAATAATAAATTTAGTATCACAGACAACAAATGCTTTTTTAATTAACATGTAGAAAGACCATACTGGAAGAGCAAGGCCTCCGGAGCCAGATTGCTGTTAGAATCCTGGCCCCTCACTTTTACCTGTGTGCCTAACTCTTGTTTATCTTAGCTTTCTCAGCTGTAGAATAAAAATACCAGTTTCATTATGTAGTAAAGATGAGTGAGTTAATTAGTAAAGTGCTTATTAGAATACCTGAAAATGGTACACACAGTAGAAGTGTTTGCTATTTACTGTGCAAGTGGTGATGGTGACTTGTTTTTCCTTAACAATGACAATTCACATCATAATGGATAACAACGTCCATTGCTTATAATTTGAAGCCCATAATTATAAATGTATTACTGAAATGCTGTCAAATTACCAAAGTGATTAAATTCAGTACGTGCTAATAGATGTTTAAATTTTTGTATTAGGCAATTATACGGCATGTCTCTGATGGGAAAGGAGTACAGGTTAAAATAAAGTTACCCTAATACTTGCTTAAAATTAAAAGAGGGATTCCTGGATCTGGGTCTATTCCAGGCCGCCAAAGTAGATCTGTTTTTGACAAACACCAGAGGTGATTCTGATGTGCATCCCCTGGCCTAGAACCATGTTTTAGGTTAAGTACAAAAACAGTTTGACTTTTGAAATGAAGGAAAAATTACTAACGGGCAATTTCCTTAGCCCAATTATTAAAATTAGGCATCAGAGCAAAATGAAATGCATCTATTTATCACTCATTATTTTAGTATGCTTTGTCCCAGTATATGTGCATGTGGGTATGTTTCCATTACAATGCAGTTTTAATGCTGAGTGTATCTGCCTTTAAAATAGTAGGAGAAGAGGCACCTGGGTGGCTCAGTGGGTTAAGTGTTCAACTTTTGATTTTGGCTCAGGTCATGATCTCAGGGTTGTGAGATCGAGCCCTGTGTGGGGCTTCACACTCAGCTGAGTCTACTTGAGATTCTCTTTCCCTCCTTCTGGCCCTCCCCTCTTCCTCCCACTGCTGTGTGCATGTGCTAACTCTCTCAAATAAATGTTTAAAAAAAAAAAAAACCATCTTGTGACAAATGAAAATCATAGTTTTATAAGTTGTGTCTGTAGGTTGTAATTATAAAAGGTAAAAAATGTCACTTGTGCAGATTCAGCCAAAAAATATTTTTGGAGCTTTGGTTTGGCTTTTTGCCTCAACTTGGACATTAACTGAAGATGAAAGAAGAAAAAAAAAATCTTAAAACCAGTAAGGTTTTGTATTTGTTAAAATCTTTACAGTTCAATAAATATCTGCTGGATTGTATTATTTATATTATACTATGAAACGATCAGTATAAATGGTAATTTACCTATTCAACAGTAACTAAGGCATTATGCAGTGGTTATTACTAGTGTTTAACAGACTGAAGCTCGGGTTAGTCTTTTTTTTTTTTTTAGACAGATCCAGGTAATCACTAAAACCGCTGATACATCAATCTTACAAAGTCTTTATTTAAAAAATTCTATAGGACATCAAAAGTGACTTCTTACAAAGTATAACCTGTCATGGAATTCTGTGAAAGTGAACCATTTTATTTATTAAAATTGTCTTTTTCTGCAAGACCCAGAGTCAGAATAACTAAAATTCAAGATTAAGGATGAAGAAATTCGAAGGTTGCATTCATCGAGAAAGGAGAAGTACAAACCTTATTTTCTTTTGGTGCTACAAACTCCTAGGTTGAATATGTGTGGGGATTTACATATATAAGTTTTAATCCCGACAACCTTTCAAAATAGAGGTAGTATTTGTAACAACTTTTCAGGAGGAAACAGGCGCCATGAAGAAATTAACTTGCCCAGAGTCCACAGCAAATATTAGAACCAGTATTTAAATGTGACCCAAAAAAAACCTGTTCTTCCCAGATTATGCTGCTATTTGTAGGGAGTATGGAATTTTTGAGATGTAAGGATAATAAAAGAAAGGGGGGAAAGGCAGCTCCTGCTTCTTCAAGTGGAAGAAAAAAAAACTTACCAAAGAACCTTCTCCAAGAAGTTAAACGATTTTCTTGTGAGAAATGACCCAGGAAGCAATGTGGCCTTAGGTTAGGAAATTTTGCCTCAATAATCCTGCCTTTAAAATCCCTTCACATAATGCTAAAAGCTACCATCGTGGGGACTAGAAAAGTCGTTTCTACTAGAGTTCTCATACCTATTCTAACCAGAAACTACAGTCTGACTTCATCAGAATCTTCTTTGGTAATAAATATGCGCTGAAATAAGACTTACCTCTATCTATTAATATATTACTCAGGCATTTTACATAAAGGGTACCTTAACTCAGGTTAGTAGGTAGGGACTAAACGGGAACTTCCAGACTTATTTTCAATTTAGATGGACAGTTGTAGCCAAAGGGATACCCTAAAAAGTCATTAGGAACAGATAATAACAAATGGCTTTGTGTCCTACCTGAAGCAGTTAAGATTATCGGGTACGTTAAACCATCTGCAGTTAGGTTACGTGGAGTTACCAGTCAAGAAGGCACCTGTTTAAATTACAGAACAGGAATGGCAATGATTCAAATTGCCATTAATTCGGACTACTGAAGTCGTATCAACTTGAACATGTAGGGGATAGTTGCTTCTTAAGGTGTGGATGCTCATTCTGATTTTTTCCTTCCTAGAGAAGGGTGGGACAAAAAGCACTCGGGTGTTCTTCATTCACAATTTTTATTTCTTGCAATTAACTTTTATATCTTCAAAGTTGATTTGTCTTTTAAAAAATTAATACTTCTTACTCATCATACAATCCACTCCCCTCCCACAAGGTAAACAAACCCAGGGAAAGAGTAATTTAGAGGGCAGTTGAAATAGTTACTATAGATTTGTGACAAAGGCTTTCCAGACCACCAACCTGTACATATACAACAAAATGGCAGCACCTCAAGGTCTCCTGAATGAAGTCCGAAACTCCAGCCCGAGGCGAGTGATGCCAGTGAATGCCATGAGAACAACAAAATGGAAGCTTCGTCATTGGCTTCCATTTACTATCATGGTAGTTAGCAGAGTCTTTAAACTGTCTCCCTTGGGAAAGTCAAAAGTAAGCAAATACATAGAGCAACATTTTGACCCAGCCAGGAGTAATTATAAGTGAAACCAAAAATAATTGACTTGGGCCAGAGAAATGAATTTATCATGTTTTTCATTAAGTCCCCAGCACCTGAAGTAGCAAGTTCTAATAATGGGCTTCTAAAGGCATGCAGTTTTTCACACATCTACTTCAAAGGATTTCTTCCACTCAAACAGAGCACAATCAAGGATAAAATGTTTTCGGAGGCACAGGAAGAGCACAAACAAGTATATGCCGAGGCCTTGTGTGTGACCAAGATGGTACACTTCATACACAGAAGCAGTGAAAGCTGTCAAAGTGCTACTTACAAAGGATAGTCTAACATTACACACACAACTCAACTGCACTGCTAAATATGGTGGTCTTTATTTTCTTTTTCCTTGCCCAGCCCTACCTAAACAAAATAAAACTACAGGACTGAAATTAACAACCCATTAAAATCAGCAATAAGTTACAAAAATCATAAAGCTTTTTTTGTTTTTTAAGTAATTAAGGGTAGTTAAATTATTCAAAGTATACAAAGTCCAAAGAGCCAGGGGTAAGGGGGTCCAAGAAGGCTTCCTGGGGTAAAGGAGAAGGTGGGGTGGGGTGGGGTGAACACCTTGGATTTGGAAAGACAAAAGGTAACACATGACATCAAAGTGCAGGCTAGAAAAGAAATTTCACTTAAAACGTTTCTGAAAATATTGGGAAGAGCAACAACAGCACCTGCACAGTGGGACTGTGAGGAAGGAGAGAGACGCCGGTAGGAAAACGAAAGCAAATCTTTACAATAAAACGAGACAAGTGCCCAACTCAACTATGTTAAGTATTATAGCGTGTCTACTATAGATATCAGATGGTTAAAAGCTGGTAAAAGGTAATGATTCTAAAAGAAAATAAAAACAGCATTGACCTTTTCTCTACCTAGCCCAGACCTCATTCATTTTGTGCACTATAAAGAGTGAGGTGTGAGGTGTTTTATCATTATCAAATGCTGCATCAAAATAGATGATTTTTTTTTCCCATGTGTTTTTTCACTATAAAAGACATCTATGTTCTTTATGGACAAGCTTTAAAAAGATGTCATTTTGGTTTTCAACACATACAAACAGTTATCAAAATCTGAAATAAAAATGCTGCCGTGGCTCAGACCTTGGCCTGCTAATCTGCGTGCACCGATTCTTCTGGCCCACACAGACACAGAGGCATGGAGAGCTTTTTCCTTCTGGCCCCTCAATCCGAATTCATAGGCCCTGTGTGGTAGGGGCTGTCATACTGCCCCCATGCTGCCCAAGGGCCTAAGGGCGGCTGACTGTTGAGCTGGCGGTGGGGTGCCCTACTGAAAACAATGCAGGATAAGGTTAGCTTGCTTAGCATGGAATCCAACAGAAAGCTGAGCTGCGTGATGATCCCTTTCAAAAGGCTTCATGGGAGTCTCTCCTTTTGCAGAGCATGAAATGAGCTTGCTTTTTTTTTTTTTTTTCCAAGAATTGATCATCCACAGGCTTCATGATAAGCTGTCCCAGGCTGAGTTTTAATAGCTCTTTAGCTATCCAAGTTAATGCCTGATTATCTTGTCTTCTCATTACTATAGGTTTGATTTTGTTTTTAGGACCATAAAACTCAGGAAGGGTTCATAACCCCATCCTTAAATGTGTCTACTCATTGTATATGAGCAAACTACAGAAGAAAAAGAGGACAGAATCTCCAATGTCCTCTTTCAAATAAACTAAATCAAGAAAATTTCACCAAGTTTTCTGCTGCCATTAGAAACAGATTTTCAAATATGAATATTATGAGTATTTGTTCTGCTGGGGAGGCTCTGCCCCACTTTTTGCTAAGTATTTGCTTAAATAGAGGTCTTTTGACCCTTTTGTTCAAGTATAGTTTTGTTTAGTTTTAAAGAGGAGACTGCATCATGAACCCAATTTAAGAGATTGTTTGGATTGAGTTGGCCCAGTGAATATTTTGCCCTGCACTGTTATGTCATGCTGGGTTCTAGGAAGTGAACGAAAGTTTGACACTGGCACTGGAGTAACCCTCGTCACTCCCAATACTCTGCAGGCTGCTGTGGTCATCAATGTCACTGATGCTGGTGGTACTGATATTGTCCACTTCTCCATGGGAGAACTCTGTGCTTTCAACATCCACTTCAATCTCCTCTGCCAAAGAGAGAAAAAGAAGAACATTAGTAATCTGGACTTTCAAAAACTGAGAAAAGGGAATAAGAAAAAGTGATTATGTTTTTGTAGTGTAAAATAATTATGCAAGCTGCTTATCCATGATCTCTGGAGAACAGAAGTAACTAAAGGTGAAGAGACGCAGGGATACATTTTGTAAAGGGGAATGTCTGCTAACCAGTGGTGGTCTCAATCAGCAAGTTTACTAAAGCCTTTGACGCCAGTCCATCTGGACCTCCCACCAAAAGAACTCAGCCTATTTGGGAATTAGTGCTTAATATTAAAAAATCCCAACCCCAAGTGCTTTAACTACATCTGTTTTGCATTAAACTAGAAACTAATTCTCAGTGTTGTTTATTAATCAGAGTTGCCTTAAAGAGGGAAAAAAGTATTAGTTTAGTATAGGTGAACTAGAAAATTTATCCATTTATTCTTGCCTTTGGCAGTCTCATTCTACAGACAGTTCTACAGACTTCTAGGATTCATCACAAACACCTCTGACTACCCAGTAACCAAACTAAGCCAGTCATTACAGAGTGAATGCTGAGGGATTTATATTCAATTCGATTTAATTTCCTTGAATGAAATACAGCTTGAAATGAGGGTATGAGCCTGAAAAGTCTCTGGATTATAGTGAGATCTAAGCAAAGATAACAGCAAAAGCATTTCAGTGATGGTATTTAACTTTACTTCAAAATCAAACATGATTTTTTAATCCCTAAATACATATGACTGGCTAAATACTCCCTAAATATGACTCCCTAAATACATGACTGGCTATCAACAGTGTGTTAACTACTACATTATGTAATCACCAATACTACATAAAATATAGTATACATTTTAAAAAACAAAAGGCAGTTGAAAAACTGTTCTCTCCCAGAACAGCCAGAATGAACTCAAGATTCTTCGATTCTTTTAAGCTCAAAGTCCGATGTTTCGTATCTGGCACTGATTCTAAGGGTTCACACTGATCACAACTGCTTTAGGAAAAGTGAATTCTTGCTGAGCCCAAGAAGACAGAGTAAGTTATTTCAAAGAGTATTATTTTCAAAAGGGCTTGTTGCTTCAAAAAGTTTTAGAAATCTGTTTCTAAAATGCAGGCATCTGTCCAAACAAGCTGTCCAAACAATCCTATGAATTCATAACTATTTGTTTTACATCCATAATGCTTCACAGGCTATTTGGTCTTTCCCGGTATCACAGAATACTCATCCAACCTACAATTAGAAAATAGAATCAAAACACCCTATCCAACAGAGCTCGCTGTACTCAATCATCACAAAGTAAAATGAGAGACTGGTCTAGCCAAATGGACTGGAGATCTCACTAAAAGTCCCATGTAATACTGGGAAAGAGAGCTTCTAGATGAGAACAGGAAAAGAGGTTCTAGCACATGGGGACTACTAAAAAAAAATGAGAACTATAATGATGAAGACACCCTCTTTCTCAAATTTGGAGGTGGGGTGGGTACAAGGAGGAGTTAACAGCAGGAAGGGCAGCTCAAACCTGCAGACCTAACAAAGTCAGGCAGCTACTAACCAGCAGAAGAAAGACTAGGATCAAGGTCTGCCCCTTAATTTGGGGTCATTCTTGCTACAATTGTCAGACAGATGCAGCATGTCCCCAAGGTTCCTGCTGCTGCCTCTGATAAACTTTTGTTCTCTGAAATTGAGTGCCACATAAAAACAAACTTACACAGCAAAACAACAAAAACAACAAACCCAAGGACTCCTAGGGTTGTGTTAAAAGGGATCAAAAATCAATTTGAAATGCTTCTACGGAATATAAGAAACTGGATGATGGGTACATGAGAATTCAATATTCTATTCTACTTTTGTGTATGTTTGAAAACTTCCATATAAAAATTCAAAAGAAATTCTTTTGTCCTTACAAACAATTCTTTGTTTTAGAATCCTCAAGATCTCATGAGCTCTATTTTCCCTAATATAAAGCTTCAAATCATGACAGTTCATCTCTGGGATCTTCTATTGTGTTGTGAGGACTGATGTGGTAGGAGCTTTAGATGAACGGATCAGTAAAATTCAAACAAAATTTCTGGTTTGTTCTTATCTTTCATTCTGCCAAAGACAAACAGTCTGGGACAGATGGAAAGAGAAATGAAGGGAGTGACCATAAAAATTAACATGACCAGTTATGAAACATAACATCATGTATCTTCCTAATACAACAAATTGAGAAGAGCACATCACTTCTGTGATATTTCTTCCCCCCAAATGTAAAACCTCCACTTAATAATGAGAAAACCTCAGACACTTGAAAGACACTATATAAAATAACTGGCCAGTATTCTTCAAAAGTGTCATGGTCATAGAGACTGAGGAACTACCGAATGCAATGTTGGATCCTGCATTGGATCCTAGATCAGACAAAGGACATTAGTGGGAAAACTGGTGAAATATGAGTAATGTCTATTGATTAATAATATTACATGAATGTTAATTTTCTGGTTGCAGGAACTATTATGTCTACAAAAGATGTTAATAGTAGGGAATCCTGGGTGAAGAATATATGAGAACTCTACCATTTTCTATATAAGACACAACTTTTCTGTAAGTTGAAAATTGTTTCAAAGTAGAGAGGCGCCTGGTGGCTCCGTTGGTTACGCGGTGCCTTCCGCTCAGGTCATGATCCCAGGGTCGTGGGATTGAGCCCCGCATTGGGCTCCCTACTCAGTGGGGAGTCTGCTTCTCCTCCTCACAGCTCATGTTCTCTGTCACTATTTTGTCTCTCTCAAATAAATAAATAAAATCTTTCAAAAAATTGTTTCAAAGTAGAACGTTAAAAATACGTACCTACATAATAAAGAATAAAAAAAGTTCTATAGTTCACTCCAGCATTGCTTGACCATGTTGTGACTGCACAAAATCCAGAATGGTGCAGTACTGGCTGCAGAGAAGAAAGCAAATACCGGGCTTTCCAACGTACCCTGTCTAAATCTAGATACGGGGATGCTTAGTATTTCATTAGGGAAGAAGCAAACAGCCTACCTCGCTCTGAATCAGAACGATCTGAAGAAACAGTCGATCCAATGCTGTCCATTCGTATTCGTTCCATCTCCTGAGGACCCTGCAGCTGTTCCAATCGCCGCTTTAAAAACCTCTGTTCTCGTTCCAAGTTCTCTAGCTGGTGCTGGCTCTTCCTTTCAGCTTCTTCAAGTTTCTAAAATGATAAAATGATACTCGTGTACAGTCCAGTACAAACAATAAAATTCATTCTTACCTAACATCTTAAAAGTTTTCTTCTTTGGCAGAGAAGATCTGAATATACAGGTATATACATGTGTGTATCTAAAAACATATATAAATACGTATTTTTAAACATCAAAAGTAATTTTCTTCATTTTTCTTTTCTTTCTGTGTGTAATGAATGCTACATGACTGTAACGGTATGGAATTCGCAAAGTCTGTGAAGTTATCTCCATAACAGAGAAACTTGCTCTGCGCTCTAGTTCAATGGAAAAATACTGGAGGACACAGCCAAACAACGTCATCTCCACCAGAGGGCACAATTGCCTGCCTTCTGCAGATCAGCAGAGTAATTGTCATTTTCCTAGTATTCCCAGCTCCTCAGATGGCCATGCTGTCAAAACAATTTAGTTTAATCAGGTTATGTTGCTCCCATCAGATTAGCTGAAAAGTTTTCAGGAAGATTCCTCTTGAGGTCAGTTATTAAGGAGGGCACAGTGAGCTAGCTGATGTTTATGAACAGGAATCATTGCTTATAATGAAACAAGGGCTGAGACAATCACGTACAAATATGAAAGAAATTCTCACCTTGATATGTGCTTTGGCTTTGTTAAGCAAACCAAGTGTTGTGTGCCTGGTACAGTCTGGTCCTAGTGGAATCAGAACTTTTAAGCGTTCTAAACATAGGCGCAGATGAGCTCGTCTACAAAAGACAACAAAAGTCAAATCAGCACAGCCTAAATATTGCACTAGAAACCTCCTAAAGCCTATTTTAAGACAAATAATAATTCACAGATTACTTAGTCTATATCCATTTTACACCCCTAATTCTTCAGTTGCAAAGTACGTGCAAGTACAGGCACGCTTACTGGTTTTCGGGCTCTACCATGACGTTTGTACTCCGCAGACACAGTCACTTCAGATTACTCTCCCCAGGGGTAATCTCTGTCAGAGATGCTTTATTTTTAAGCCACCCCATAAACTGTCTCCAAGTGTACTAATGTGGAAGTAGGAAGGCATACCAGGGTAATTAACTGTATTGATTTTGAATGCCTAGAATGACAGGCTACAGTAGAAGTTTTCAGCTGGAATAACCCCAGGGAGTAGAAAATGCTCAGGAATTTCCATTTCTTCTCTCCCATCTCTTACACACACCCACACACACCTCTCCCTACAACTGTAGCCATCCTGCAGTGTTACCTGTTGTTATGTTAGGTTGAACCACAGAAAAATTCTGATATACAAGTCTCACTCATAAAAATGCCAGCTTCTTATGATTCTACACATTAGAAACAGCAAAATGGTATGACCGGCTAGGACAGGGTTAGGCAAAATAGATGGCTCTGTGGTCAACTTCAGCCACTGAAACAACAGCCCAGGAAACAGTCCCCTGCTTCCTAACATCTCAGTGCACCAGTTCCTTAGTTTTAAATTTTTATTTCTCTCCCTCACCTCTCTCTTTCGTTATCCCACCTCCAATTTTCTACACATTTGGAAAAAGGTAGGTAACAAAAAAAAATTTTTTTTAAGATTTTTATTTGTTTATCTGAGAGAGAACACGAGCAGGGGGAGGGACACAAGGAGAGGCAGAAGCAGGCTTCCTGCTGAGCAGGAAGTCCATTGCGGGGCTTGATCCCAGAACCCTGGGATCAGGACCTGAGCTAAAAGCAGGCGCTTAACCAACTGAGCCACCCCGGTGCCCTGACAAAACTCCTTACAAAAATTATTCCATTCTTAGGGCACCTGGGTGGCTCGGTGGGTTGGAGCCTCTGCCTTCGGCTCAGGTCATGATCCTGGGTTCCTGGGATCGAGGCCCGCGTTGGGCTCTCTGCTCGGTGGGGATCCTGCTTCCCCCTCTCTCTCTGCCTGCCTCTGCCTACTTGTGATCTCTCTCTGTCAAATTAATAAATAAAATCTTAAAAAAAAAATTATTCCATTCTTTAATACACCCAACCTATGGACAACTTAGGGAAATTTTCTACTGAAAATGCTAGCACAGAGTCTCATGGTTTTACCCTCTCTGTATCCTAAAGGTACTACGATCACCATGATGAGCATTCTGGGTACTGAACTGTATACTAACACAATGTGAATCCACATCTCTGGTTCTTTGCTTCGTAGGCATAACATAATTTAGCAATTAATAAATAGTATATCTGAAAAGAAAATCCACAAATGTGTTCACAGTTTATCCTTATTCCTTAAAGAGTTGTAACTGACAATTTAGCAACTGTCTCATTTGTACCAGGAACAAAACACATCATCCTCTCAATGAGGGCCAAAATGATTTTATGAGTTCACCTACCAAACTCTGCTTGCTTGGTCTTACTACACAAGAAATAATAAGTGCAATTCTGAAATGCTAGCAATCTGAAAGAGGGGCAGGAGAGGACAGTAAGCAACCAATTATGTCACTGACAAGCAAGAATAATGAAGAGTCCGGAGGTCAGAGTTTGGTAATGAACTGTCAAGATTCTTCCAGCACCCACTACCCCAGCTTTGGTCAAGGGTCCGTTAGTATATCCATTCCAAACCTCTTTACGGAGTTCAGTAGTTCAAATCTAATAGTTGGCTCTAGGCTGAAATCTGACATAACTGATGTAGATAAAGGAATTTTAAATTTTTCCCTAAATTAAAGGTATATCAATGGATTCCCCTTAATGAGACTTAACAATTTTAAAGTCATTGTGCTGCCCTGCTGTGCTACCCCAAATCACAGAACCTTTAGTAAAATTCTCATTTTTAACTGGAAAACCTCTTGAGTGAAGACTCACGTGATCACTTAGTGCTTCTGCTGGGCAGACTAAAACAGTAGCAAAACAACGAAACAAAAAAATCCATAGTAAAAAGTGCCTTTAAACTCTTCATTAGAATTATTCTAGCATATATGCCTAATAATTGCACTCCTACGATACGACTGGAGGATGGAGACAAAGACTGGTGGTTGTCTTGCTAAGAGCTAGAGGCTCCCAAGGGGGCCCTGAATTCAGGCATCTAAAAAAGTTAATAAAGCAACTAACTAGTAAAGTTAACAAGTATGTTGGCACAAGAATAACTTGTCAATTTTGTTTACTTAACCCCTGAAGTTCAGTGTATATACAGGAAATATCTTCTACATTTAGTTTAAGGGACTTCACAATGACCCCTTACTAGAGTTTTACATCAAGGAAAAAATGGGTGCTTCAGTTTTCTGAAGTCATATTAAAATCTCTGAAGTCATATTAAAATCTAGGTAGAGGGATGCCTGGGTGGCTCAGTTGGTTAAGCAGCTGCCTTCGGCTCGGGTCATGATCCCAGCATCCTGGGATTGAGTCCCACATCAGGATCCTTGTTCGGCAGGGAGCCTGCTTCTCCCTCTGCCTCTGCCTGCCATTCTGTCTGCCTGTGCTCGCTCTCTCCCTCTCTCTCTCTGATAAATAAATAAAATCTTTAAAATCTAGGTAGAAATCAACTAACATCATAAAATGTCTATGTTTTTTTCTCTTTCTTCTTATCATTGAGATATGTATTTACTACATGACTTTGTATATTCAGCAATATTCCACACACTTGCTTGAGTGGTGGAAGTAAAAAAAGAAATGTAAACTTTAGGAGTTTATAATCTAGACTACAGAATGAAATATATTGTTTGTTTCATCTGGTTCATAATGAAATGAGTCACACGGAATTCAAGGGCAACAGAATCTGAATAAAAGAGGAGATTGTAACTGGAGAAAGCACACTTAGTAGTTGAAACTTGACTTTGGACTTGAAGGATACTGGATTTGTCTACAGAAAAGCAAGCCTTTTCCAGGCAATTAAAAGAGTACGGGACTCAGTTCATGAAGTGAAATCAAGTTACTTTTTTCTTTCAGGGGAAAACAACGAAGCTGGAATTCGGTAAGGAAGTAACAGCCAAGTTCAGGAGTCTGGTGGTCTGCAACAGCACTGACAAATCAGAATCTGCCCGAGCCAAGGGAGTCAACATGCAGGAAGGCTAGATGAACAGCAAGGCAGACTACCCTCTAAAATATTTTTTATTAGCTCCTATTGAACATTTCTTCAGTCAAGTAATTATAAATGTGCTCCAAGTTATAGCTTAAGAAAACATGCCCTGAGTTATCATGTCTCACAAAGACCAGTGATGCCATTTTCCATGTTTTATAAACATAATCTTTTAAAATAGGTAAGAGTATGAAGAATGGATGGTAAATGATGTCCTTTGCTCTCCTGTGGGGAAAGGTCCCTGTGAGAGCCAAATGTCATTCCCTCCAGTTTTATACTGGTAGGAGAATCAGGCATTTGGAGAAGAGAGTAACAAAAGGTAAATGGCAGTTGAAGGACAGAAACTGACCAAGTGGGAGCCACACTTTTCAAAACTGCCATCCAAATATACTGCACACAGTTTTCCACATGTGCTTATTATGCCGGTTTTAGATGAATTCACCCTTGCAAGAGCAATGTAATACCCTGTGACTATAAACTGGGAAGTCGAACCAGAAAATTCATTCACCTTGACGTGTAACTTTTTTCACCGCAGCAGATTACTGAAACACACTGTACAGCAGAATTCTGCCCTTACAATGGTGCTGTGCTGCTCTCCACCCTTTCCCCCATGGTCTCCCTGCTGGTGACCAGATTGCAAGCTTAACCACCAACGACCTAGAAAGGCATATCTTTTGATGCCATCTGGTCCTTTCTTTTCTTGCCTTCATTCTCACGTGACCAGTGGCTCAGGAGCCTCTCATATGGGGTTGCCAAATCATGGACCGTAAGACACTGGAGGAAGAAAAGAGGACAAGAGGAAAACAAAACAAAACAAAAAAAACCCCAACAACCTTGGTTTGATTTGAAAATCCTTACACACTCAGAAAAAATTTGCGAGTGGCATAAAATGATATTTTTCAAATCTCCAAGAAGTTGAAGAGCTGACACAGAAAAGAAGGGTTCACAAATGGTATAGCCCTGCACCTTTAGTCGAAGCAGGTTAAGAAGTCTGGGGATCAGGGGGGTGCCTGGGGGGCTTGGTTGAGCAAGAAATCAAGGTGAATCTTGATCTCGGCTCAGGTCATAATCTCAGGGTTGTGAGATAGAGCCGCATGTTAGACTCTGCACTCAGTGAGGAGTCTACTGGAGATTCCCCCTCTCCCTTTAACCCCCCACCTCCGGCTTACATCCACGCACGTTCTCTAAAATAAATAAATCTTTAAAATAAAATTTTAAAAAAGGAAGGTTGGGCAAAGTTAAGGCTGATGTTCTGAATGTTCCGATGAACACCAAACTAACAACCAATAGAAAAACCTGACATTGTAAAATTTATGGAACTAGCCTTGGTGGAAAACAAGAAAAGAATTTAGCCCCCTGGTTAGCATTTATTTAACTTTTCACAGCACAGGGAGGGCTCAATAAAAACTCTACAGTGTAAATCTTTCCTAATTGAGCATGATGATTAGACACTGCGCAGGGGTGCCCTGTGAGAAAACTGGAATCTCCTTGCTGAGAGGGAGGGGGCAAGAAAATGGAGATAGCAAAGCACTTTTATTTTCAAAGACACTTTGAGGTCTGTTTTAAAATAGATTTAAAAGTGGGTTTTACCCAGGGGATGAGGCAATTTCCAGTGACTAACCTTGCTGGAGAGAAGGTCCTATCGAACTAACCCACACCTTCAGAAAGGGCAAGCGCCTTGTGGGAAAAGGAACAATTAGAGTCTGTTTGGCTTTTATTTTGGTAGATTGGGATCATTTTTCCCTGAAGGAACCAACGCTGCTTTTGATTTCAAACCTTGTAAACTCGACTGCCAAACTGAAATATCACAGAACATGGGAGGAAATGATTTTGCTATAAAACGGCCCCTCCTAGTAGCTGTGATATTTTAAGGCACAGGTATATCAACCACAAGCAGCACACAGTGTTGAGGGAGGAGAGAGGAAAGAATCCCCTTTCAGAAAAAAATTGCAAGTACCATAGGATGATGTTTTTCAAGTCGTCTCTTAAAACTCTAATCCCTCCGCCCAACAACAATATGAAATTTAACGCCTGCCCAGCCTCACAAACCATGCACTGGCTGGTGTCCTTTGAGGCCCGGTCCCTTCACTGCAACTTGCTTGTCTCTCACTCCACCACTAAGGATTATCAAAACTTTGCCAAGGAACTAAAGCAAAATGGAAAACAAGTCAAGTGATAGGGACAGCACTTGTACTTTCCTCTCTGCCGAATGTTACGCAATGACTAAGAGTCCTCCCTTGAGCCACATTCTTCAAAGCTGCAGTGGCTTGTGGCCAGGTTTCCCAACTCCCTACACACCACTTCTGCACATGACAGCAATTAGCTGCTTATCCTACACATTCTTATTTCAGTGTTTCTCTAATATTTAATGGGTTGAGAATCTTCTGAAAATCTCTAAAGATACATGAAACATTTATACGCCTACTTCTTCTTAAGAAAAATGACATTAAAAATGAATCCAGATATCAGGTGCACACATGCTACTCATGGACCTTATTTATGAAAACAAATATGATCATTTTTTGCTGTCAAGCTGTTTATGTTTGTGAAATAAGAAAACTCAGACAAGTTATTCCAGTGAAATAGCACGTGCTAAATATACATTTCACTTACAACTTACATGCTAACTGCTTCACAAAAAATAAACGAGCTATTAACTGTCAGGTTGTAACTTGGTAAATGATGGTCAACGGCATGTCCTTAGCATCAGAGCGGACTGTTCTGTCATGGGGCTTCATGACAACAAAACAAGAACTCAGAACAGCTAGGACTCTCTTCTCACTTTTTTTTAAAAAAAAAAAAGCTGCTTTCACTAATATTTTTTGTAATTCAATTGGTATCTTATAAAATAGCCAGATAGGAATATTGGCAGGTATTATAATGAAACTTCAAATTATATAAATTATACATACTATATAATATTATGATAATATAAATTATTCTATAGTCACATTGTCCACCTTATCACTGAAGGGCTCATCTATATACAATTAAATGAAATCAGTTAAAGTTGGGATACACTTTACTCACTCTTGGAAGAAAATCACAGTCTCCCAATAAAATCTTAGCCAGAGAATATTTACAGCCAGAAGGTTAAATATACTGTAGTATGACTTCCAGAAATCATACTTTTCCTCAAAAATTTGGAAGAAAATACTATTTTATATGAAAATAAGCAGAAATAAGGCAAAGTATACTTTCAAGGCAAAAAAAGACTTTAAAAAAATCTTGCACAATTTTATGTCACATCCCAAGACCTCCCAGAATCTGTTCAAACTACTAGAGCAAATGACCTCAGATCACTAAAGAGCTTTAGAATTCAGAACATCATTTCTGAATCATAACTGGGATTGTGTTTTTCAAAGGTTTAGTGAAGGAGGGAAAGTGGAGTCTGGGAGAAGAGATGGTGAGAGACGTGAGTACTCACTAAATTAACGACAAAAAAAAATACAGTCTTTCTCAAACTGCACAGATTCCATGTAGGCTGAAATTTTACGTCGTCTTTCATCTCAGAGATATGAAGAGGATGAAACGGCATTCAGTCAACAGCAATGATCATCAGTAAACAATGAGCTGCACCTGAACTAGATGCTGTAAAAATTTTAAAAGATGCCAGTAGTAATTTTTATGTTTGAAGATGTTGTATCACTTGGCCTTCGGCCCACCACCTTTCTTGCCTCACTTCCCCTTCCCCATACCTTGCAAACCTGTTCCACAAACCAAATGCACTTTTGTATCTACCCATTTCTCTACCCGGAATGTCCTCCTCTCCACTGCCTACGGAGTGAACATCTAACTCCTTTACCAGCCCACAGCCAAACTACTGTTTCTTCTATGACATCTTCATTGATATAGCCCTTCCTCAGAAAATTAATACTTGATTTTCACACTAACCACACTGTATTTTAGTTACTTTCTAGATAAGACTGAACCCATACTTTAAGTCATTTCAGTTTTTCTAGTAACTAACAGAATAACTGATGCACAGTGGAGAGGGGGATGTAACATAATTTTTAGTGGATATTTTTGGGACTCTCAAACTCACCAAAGTTGAGGTAACAATACTAGGGCCTCCAAACAGTGTATTCAGATGCCAGGCCGACATTCATGAGAGAACTGCTTATGGATGCCAGAACGGTACGCTGGGGATTTGTGTGTGCAGCTGAGGTTACCACCAAAGATGACGGACTACATGGAGAGTGAACTGACAGTCTCCAACCTCACTCCTGATTAGGGCCGACATCTCTTTTAATAGTGAAGTAGAGGACTGAGAATTGCAGCCATTAGAGCGATTTATCCAAATATTTACAGTGATGGAGGACTAAGACAACAATGTCAAATGAAATTCACCGATAATTTTTTCTAATCCAATTTTTTGGTCACCAATTAATAAGCCTCCTTGCAAGTAAAAATATTGGCTGAATTAATTCTGGCCCTCTGTTCCAGCTGTTGTTCAAGAAATAATAATAAAAAGTATAATGGCAGGAAGGCCATTACTAGGAAAAAAATAGAAAAGACACAGCTAAGCAAACTCAGGTATAAGAGAAGAAAGTATAAAAGAAAATACTCTACAATGCAAGAGAGAAAAAAAATTAAATGAACATTTGCTTTTTATCCCATCTGATAACATGAGAAACTAGTATCTGCAGCTTTAAAGATCACAGGACTGCTGACCAGTTAACGCCTCCAGTGCAGGACACATAAACAATTTTTTGAACTATCTT
Source organism: Mustela lutreola (assembly GCF_030435805.1). Lineage (NCBI taxonomy): Eukaryota > Metazoa > Chordata > Mammalia > Carnivora > Mustelidae > Mustela > Mustela lutreola. The sequence goes on from NC_081293.1 coordinate 19,485,277, forward strand.
GCATTCATCTCTAAGGAAAACTTGACTTTTGAAAAAATACTTTGAAAAAAATAATTAAAATCTGGTTCCAGAGGCATATATTCTTCACTGAAAACCCCCATAAGGAACCTAATTTACAAAGTGATTTAACAGAAATTGGTTCACTTGACGTCCACTCTATGCTAAATTTAGCTTCCCTACATATATCTTATCCCCTTTCTTATCTGTTTATGAGTACTCGGTTTTAGGGGGAAAAAAAAAACTTGATCATTCATTCACCATATTTCTTCTTTGGTCACACAAGAACTTTCTGTATTCCAAGTTTCAAAGTCTGGGAAATAGGGCTACATCACTGGAGAAAACAGTGGCAATTTGTTCTAAATACAAAATAGCTTATTTTCCTTTGGCAACTCTCCAGGGGTTTGGGTGGAGGGAAAGGATACTCCTCTCTGGAGAGATCAGGCTCTGAACCTGGCCTACTGTCAAAACTTAGCTGTGGGTGGGAGAGAAATGTTTAACAATTATTTATCTTGCACATCAATTTGGAAACTGATTAAAGATTTTTGCATTATTAACAGTTTTCCTATTCTTCAGCTTTTTGTGAGTGTTCATCCCTATTCTGGCAGCCCCCATTGGCTGATTTAATGGTACCAAGGGGCCGAGAAGTGCTGCTGTCCAAAGAAAAAGCATTCTCTCACAGGGACTGGGAAGGCAATCTGCAGTCACAACAGTAGCTACTTGTTAATTTTCTATTTGAAACACAGTGATGTCAATAGTATTGTACCCTGCCAGCCACCATGGGGTAAAGTACATTTTGAAACCAAAACAAACTTCCTACGTGCTGGCAAGTCAGATTTGAGACGCAGTGATAACGTTCTGTAAGACACTGCCCCAGTTTTATACACAAAATACACACAACAAGCATTAGTCTATTCTTCTGGAAAAGTGTGACTCTAACACTCACAGCCCCACTCTTCCCCATAGCCCAGGGCAAGTCTTTCATTGCATCAAATTATATAGCCCAGGATGGTAGAGGGAAACGAAGAAATACTGTTACTTATCTTTAATAAGACAATGATGCCACACAGCACAAACAGCATGCTTGAAGATGGCTTTGGATTATAAATGTCCATTGAGAAGTATAAAATGAAAACAGCACAGTGCTTTTAAACATGGCCCCGCTAATAAGATGTGATGAGGATAATTGTTCATTTTAAGAGGGGGTGTACTCACTTAGAAGGAAAGACACAATTTATTAAACGTAAGAGGAACACTCCGGCCTAAGAATGAACACATCTCTGGAAGAGGAGAGCCACAGTTCGTACTGAGTATGAGGAACCTGACGTGGGGAGCTGAATGATTACAAGTGGTGACCGTGCTTACTCCTGGCAGAGGGCAAATGGTCTGGCATTGCTGGACATCTGCCAATTCAGTCAGGTGAGCCAGGGATTATTTTTAAAGTCCCATTTTAGAAAAAATTTTCCTGAAACCGAAATGGAGGGTTATTTGCTTTTTGTTTTATTTGGTTTGGGGGAGTAAAATTTGGGGCAGGAAAAGGGTAACAAAGAGGAACGATTGGCCAATGTGTCATTTTAAATTAATAATAATAATCCTGAGGTATTCCCTGGGAATTGAGACTCTCTAAAAACATAAGAGTCAGATAATTTTAAACATGCCACAGTCCTGACGATGACAGAGAATTAATGTTTTGGTTTATCTTTATTTCAAAGTTACATAACCCTTCTGATCTTTCTCTTTCATTACACTGTATCACATTTTTTTTTTTATGACTACAAAGAGTCCAACTGAAGTGTAGTTTTTGAAAGTTACTTCTAGAGGCAGCTTTGCGTAACACCTGGCTCCGATTCTGGGCGTACTCTCTTCTAATAAAAGAGAAATTTTTTCAGTGTTGTATTAAGCATTGAGGACTTTTAGTCAGGTAGAATCTGCACTTTACTTCTTTTTCTTTTTAATGAACTTTACTTTTTAAGACCCTCTGAAAAGGAAAAGGTATTTATCAGTTAAAAAAACAAAAACAAACAACAACAACAAAAAAAACTGGGTTCAAATTTATGACTTGTTTCTATCTCTAAATCTTAGTTTGACACTCCTTTGGATAAACCCAGGAAAAAAATTAAGTGAGAGAAGAATCAGAGATCTGATATTTATTTTCTATGATTCCAGCCTTAACTCAATACCAATATAGCTTTCTGTCCAAAAAGGCCTGCTGCACAAGTGCCATTACATCTTGATTCCAGAACAAATCTGTACTGCTCTATGAATCTGAAGACAAAAAGCCAGGCTTACCAGTTTCTTACCACTGCCAATCAAAATCGAGGCTTTTCTGCAGGACAGATTATATGGTTTGCTTAAGTATATTCCAATAAGGACACAAAAACTATTGCTCCAACCAAAGAAGGTGATAGAATTTGGAGGATAAATTTGTCCCACTTAGCTGTATTTCCTTTCAGATATTAGAGATTTCACAGGATGAAAGTCCTAAAATATCTCTAGGATCACCAAAGTCTCTAATCTTAGGAGACAAAAGATATATGAAGGATCCTTTTAAATGATGTAAAATAACACCCAAACCGTATTCAGTATTTTCTTCCGAACACACTGATATTTCCTGAACATTGCAAGCCAGCAGATGCATGTTTCCTCCATCATCTGACCCAATACATACAGCAGTAAATTCCAACTGCTTTTCAAAGGAGTTTTAGGAGTCCAGGATCACCAAATTGCTCTTTAGGAAAAGCCTCCTGCATTACAAAAATAGCAGTCTTGCAAAGTCATTCAGCTCTATCTAAATTGTGTTATGTTTACAAATGTTTTAACTACAAAGACGGAATTTCCAATTGAAAAAGAACCTTATTTAGAAAAAGACTGGATTTTTTTTTTTTTTAACAGCTATGCCAAATACAAGCTGTTCTTTAAAGGAATAATTGTGAATCAGACTGGAATAAAGTAAATCAAGATAGAAAAACCAAAGACATTACAACCCTAGAGAAAAATGTCATAATTGGTCACGCCAATGATCCAAATACTAAAGAGTACATTTTTGTCAGTGATACCAACAGATGGCTCAGGAAATTATGATGGTTGCCCTCCATGTATATATATATATATGAACCCTGAATATATATTTTATATATAAAAAATATATATTTTATATATATATAAATATATATATTAAACTTCAGGGTTAGGGGTATGTTTCTAATATATATATTTATATATATATATATATGTTGTATTAAGCATTGAGGACTTTTAGTCAGGTAGAATCTGCACATATATATATATATATATATTGGAAACATAGCCCTAACATCTTCTTACTAAATCCCAGTAGCAATGTTTTATTAAAGAACTGATCTAAAGTGGTTTGATTTTATTTCCATTTTTTATTAGGGTAATAAATCCCTATAAGGATTTTCCTATGTAAAGCAGGACTGTCCATTTTATTTCTTAAATCCCCAAATTCCTCTTTTAAGCTTCAAGGGACTATACTTCCTAATTCTAGTCATTATTATTTTGGTGAAACAAATCTTAGTGTACCCTTTCTTAATTTCTAGATTTCTGGGGCACCTGGGTGGCTCAGTCTGTTAAGTGGCTGCCTTCGGCTCAGGTCCTGGGATCAAGCCCCATGTTAGGCTCCTAGCTCCGTGGTGAGTCTGCCTCTGCCTCTTCCCCTGCTTGTGCTCTCTCTCTTAAATGAATAAATAAAATCTTAAAAAAAAAAAAAATTCTAGATTTCTTCCTTATTCTAATTTAGCTATTCCCTTTCCAAATTAGAAAACCCAAGTTTTCTCATTTAATTTTATATTAAAGGGTTGACATTGCTCTAATTACTCTGGGATAAAAGTGTCAGAAAACAAAGCATGGTATGAAAAACAGACTTTTTTTGTAAATGGCATAAAATCCCATGTCAACCTATCTTAGTTTTTAGGCAAACTGTTGAAATTTTTAAAAGTCAGTGACCTAAGGTTGATGTACTAGAGAAAAGTTTATAAAAGCACACTTGGGTTCTCTATTAAAGGATAAATTGAGAAGCACTCAGAAGAAATATAAGTTACAAGGTGACAAACATGATCACAGAAGTTACTAAGACTTTGTCATACAGGACTTACTAGAATAAATGAACATCTTCAACAGTACTCCAAAACAAAATGACATGTAAAAGATATGGAGAGCTAAGGAAATGGGCTTTTGGTTTTCCTTATTTACCCAAAGTTACAGCAGACTGAACTGTCCCAGTTAAATTTTCCTGTGAAAAGACTTTGTGAAAAAGTCTTTTCACAAAGTCTTTTCACAAGACACTTGGGTATTCACCAACATTGCTACAAAAGAGAGAGAAACATAGTAGACACCCCTCCGTAAGAAAAACAGCCACTAAAAACAACACTGTATTTTAGCTGCCATTAGAGACCCACCAGGAAAGCAAGTAGAGATGAAGAAGGCTTTATCACAGTCTTTAAATGTAGTCCCAGGCCCATATCTATCTTAGCCATGCTTAATTGCTGGAAGTTCAATTTCACTTCAGAATAAATGACAACCCATATTTTAATGTTTAAAAGACAAAGCAAAAAGGCTTCAGATGCAGCATTTCTCCTGAAAGCCTTTAAAAACATATTGAAAATGTGATAAAACCAAACTGGCAAACTCCTAGAAAGAAGCATGCAAGTCACAGGAATAATCGCTCATAACACTAAGCTGTTCATGCTAGTTTTGGCCTATGATAACCTGCTGCTGTGAGTTTAGCTCAGCTCCCATCTGGGACATATACAACTTAACACTTAATTATATGCTGTCTATAGGGGCTTTATAATAATCATATATTTTGTCTTCTACCTAGACTATAAATCCTCAAAAGCAGAGTCTAGTCTCCTTTTATCCCATCCCCTAGTACCCAGCACACAGTCAATACCTAGCAAGTGCCTGTCAGTTGTTTGTAATTACCTCTAAGAGTCCTTTGTCTGTGCCGGAAACCAAGCAACTCCAATGAACTCCCATTTCCACCAAAGATTTTAATTAGAAAACATGATCTTGGGGTTAATGGTATGTAAGACAGTTAGGAGACATTAGCATGGACATCTGACTATTTCTCATAAGTCGTCTTAGATTTAATGTTCAAAACAAACCCTAAATTTTTCAAGATCAAGGAAGTTTGAAACAAATCCTAAACCAAACTCTAACTTTCAACATATTTCTTAGTTATCTCAAGTAAAAGTGCAAACAGTGGAAGAGGGGGGAAAAGAGAGGTCCAACTGTACTTTAGTGTTAACGGTAAGACTGCAGCAAAGAGATGAATAATTCTTAAAATTATTTATTCCTAGCCTCTGCCTGTTGGACCTATACCAGCATCCAACCCCTCTCTAGTAAAGTACTCAAAGCTCTAGTAAAGGACTCAAAAAGGTTGAAAAACCTCTAATTAACCTTCGTTTGCTAAGAAAGGTAGGGCCATTTTTCAAATTAAAGCTGCCAATTTCAAACATATGTTTGAGCTCCAGGTTTGCTACACTTAAACTAAGAAATCACAGATAGAACCAGAATACAATTCTTTATATCATTTCCAAAAATGTTCTCCATAAAGAACTACCACCTGAAAGAAATTACTTTTAGATTAAAGCACCAACCAGAAAATGCCCTCAAAAATCCATTTTCTCGAAACATATGCTTAACTATACAGAAGAACCTGGTGGTTGGGGAGGAGTAGGGAATGAGTGAAACAGGTGAAGGGTTAAGGGAACACTTGTCATGATAAGCACTGAGTAATGTATAGATTTGCTGAATCATTATATTGTACACCTGAAACTAATACAAAGCTAATTAGACCTGAATTAAAAAATAAAAATCCGGGGCACCTGCGTGGCTCCAGGGGTTAAGCCTCTGCCTTCGGCTCACGTCATGATCTCAGGGTCCTGGGATGGAGCCCTGCATCCCTGCATCGGTGCTCTGCTCAGCAGGGAGCCTGCTTCCCCCCTCTCTCTGCGTCAAATAAATAAAATCTTTTAAAAAAAATTAAAAAAATAAAAATCCGTTAAATAAAATCTTAAAAAAAAAAAACCCACCTATGAGCACCAACTGGCCATTTCAATAACAATCTCTTTGGCTAGAAACATTTATGGAACTTGTTAGTTTCTATGATGTTTTCCTAAAGTTATTAATTCTAAACTAAGAGAAATATTAGCCTTCTAAAAAAAGAGGAAGTCTTCCTAAGGCTCTGGCAAGCACAGTGTTCTAGCTGATAATGGGACCTTCCATGAAAAAATCTGTTTTAAAAATTCTGCAGGATTTGAATGATGTCAAATTAAATAGCTATCAGAATAAACCAAGTTAGGGACGCCTGGGTGGCTCAGTCTTTAAGCATCTGCCTTTGGCTCAGGTCATGATCCCGGGGTCCTAGGGTCGGTCTGCAGTGGGCTCCCTGCTCGGCGGAGAGCCTGCTTCTGCATCTCCCTCTGCCTGTCGCTCTGCCTACTTGTGCTCTCTATCTCTTTGTCAAATAAATAAATAAAATCCTTATTTAAAGGATTTAAATAAGCCACCCACGCCTGGGTGGCTCAGTGGGTTAACCCGCTGCCTTCGGCTCAGGTCACGATCTCAGGGTCCTGGGATCAAGCCCCACGTCGGGCTCTCTGCTCAGCAGGGAGCCTGTTTCCCTTCCTTTCACTCTCTGCCTGCCTCTCTGCCTGCTTGTGCTCTCTCTGTCAAATAAATAAATAAAATCTTTTTTTTTATAAATAAAAAATAAATAAAACCCTGGCACCTCCTTTATAAAAAAAAAAGAAAAAGAAAAAGAATACGCCAAGTTACCAAAACACCAAAACAGAATTAACACAACGACATATAAAAATCATAGACAAGACTCTATATCTCAAAAAGAAGCTGAAATTTAGTAAGATGCTAATATCAAGTTATAGAGCTATTTAAACGAACAAGGGGACAAGACATCAAGGGCAAGACACTTGTAATAACTCCAAATATTTTGAGGAAATGTTTTCACAACAACAAAAAAAGGTCCATCACAGCTTCTCTGTTATTTATAGTAAAACTTTAAGTCATAATCAAGTTTCTTGGTCTGCTGTACCAATTCACATACAGAGAAAAATGTACTTTCATCTGTAAAACCATCACACTCAAGAGGCATTCTTGATAAAACTTTAGCAAGAGGTCCCATTATGAAGCACAATCACCGCATATTTCCTAAGTGGGTCATATTACCTAGAATATCCTATGGGGACAAACTGTTCTCTCTGAAGCACTAGTGGAGAACAAACTATTTTCCTTGGAAAGGGAAGATATTTGCAGGGTAGCAAATATCTCACTATGTGCCTTCCTAAAATACTTTTTATCTTGAAGTGGCAGGCTTTGCAAAACAAAACAGCAAAAGCATACACAAAAACAAACCTCCCCCCCGACAGATGTTTATTTGGTTTGGCATTTAACTTTTTTCTCTTAATCTAACACGAAGTGCACAGTCTGCCACAAAAAATCAAACAAAAATATGAATTAATAATTCACTGAGCACCTGTTACACACAAGATGCTGTGTCAAATACAAAAATGAGCAAGTTAAAGTCCCTCCCCCCTCACTGGAGGGACATATATGATCTAGAAAGGGAGGACATTATGGTAGGGTCGTGTAGGTTAAAATTCATATAACGGATACAAAACAGTGAACAGATAGGAATTTAGAGAACACATCACCTTGGATCATTAGGAAAAAAGACTTCATGAAAAATGTTTATTTTAGCTGTAGTTAGAAGACAGTGTGAAAAAGTTCTAGTTTGGGAAATCAGAAAATCTAGATTCTAATCTTGACTTTGCCATTAATCAACTTGGTAGAGATGGACTCAGGTTTCCTTATCCGTAAAACAAGGGTATCAGACTGGATGATTTTCGAAGGCCTGTTCCAGCCTTATTATCTATGGAAAAAATTAATATGATTTTATGTACTGCCTTTTTAATAATCTTTAAGTTCACAATATACACTTTTACTACAAAAACTCTAACAATACAATCAACACAATAGCTTCTCCTTGACTCCCAGTCTCTTCCCCAGAGGTAACAAGTGTATCAAGTTGACATGTATCTCTCCATTTTCCAATATATTTACATACAGGACTGAGTTACGTGTTTTTTTTTTTTTTAAAGATTTTATTTATTTGACAGAGAGAGATCACAAGTAGGCAGAGAGGCAGGCAGAGAGAGAGGAGGAAGCAGGCACCCTGCTGAGCAAAGAGCCCAATGTGGGACTCGATCCCAGGACCCTGAGATCATGACCTGAGCTGAAGGCAGCGGCTTAACCCACTGAGCCACCCAGGCGCCCCTGAGTTACGTTTTTAAATAAATGAGACCATACTGGAAATAGTATTTTTCAATTTGTTTTTCAGCTTAATATTCCTGGAAATCTCTCCATATACACACATTCTTTTCACCTGCTGCAAGTTATGAATATATTATAATTTATTTAGCCATTCTCCTATTGATAGAAATTCCCATTCCTTATTTTTGGTTATTGTAAAAACTTTGTTACTCTTGTTCATGCCTCTTGTTTATGCATGCATGAGATGTCCAAAAGAGAAGTAGGGGTAGGGAGAGTCAAGGAATTTGAGCTAAAAGTATAATGGTAGAAAACAGAAATGAAGTTTGAACCAGTGTCCATAGTTTCAGCAAAGGAGGACATAGGAATCACAATAATATACTGGAATGTCTTTAGACTAGGCGTAAAGGGATATGGGTCCTAACTCTTGGTTCAAAAACTAGAACTGAGTAAAAAAGTAGGATTGGGCACTAGAAATCACAGAATTTTTTTGGACTAGAAGAGATCTTAAGGATCATTTAATCCTACACCTAATTTTAAAGAAACTGAAGCCCTATCCGTAAACTAGAATGTGATTTTGAGGACTCCTAGCTTGCGTTTTTGCCTCACACTCTGCTGGGGGCATTAAAAAATAACAATAAGGTTGAATAGTCACTGTTGATAAACGCCGTAAGGAGACAGTAAGAAGTGAAAACGGCTGATCCACAAAGAGGTTACAGTTAGAGACAGCATAAATTTCTAGTGGACTTAGCCCATCTCGTTCCCAGCAACCCTTACCAACTTGAAACAGGGTGAGGAAAGGAGGACAGACGGCCAGTTAAGATGTCCCCAGTTAGGGGCTGGCAGACCAACAAAGCAGTGAGGACATTACTGAAAAGCTACTTTGGTTCTTCAAATGGTAAGGAAGAAAGATTCCAATATATTGACCTACAGCGACTTTGTCTATAGACTGCTTATAGACAAAATGTTTTTTTTTTTTTTAAAGATTTTTTATTTATTTATTTGACAGAGAGAGATGACAAGCAGGCAGAGAGGCAGGCAGAGAGAGGGGAGGAAGCAGGCTCCCTGCTGAGCAGAGAGCCCGATGCGGGGCTCGATCCCAGGACCCTGGGATCATGACCTGAGCCAAAGGCAGCGGCTTAACTCACTGAGCCACCCAGGCGCCCCTATAGACAAAATGTTTTAAATAAGCTAAGCCATCCTTCCTTAAAGTTCTGTTTAACAGCTATGTGCTTTTTTCCCCCTGGTGTGGCATATCTGATTTAATGATCACAGGGGCCTGTTAAAATGACTGATCTGATGCAGTAATATGATACAGTTATAATCACAAAACAGGATTTCTAGAGCCTGAGCAGATATAAACTACTCAGAGGGGAAAAAAACACACACACACACAAAAGATTTAGCACAATAACATTTACAGATTAACTTTCTACATTTCCTTAGAAGTTAATGAAAAGCATTTTTCCAAAAGGAACAAGGTCCTAAATATTCAATAGTGTTTGAATTTCAGAATCATACCTATCTTTCTTGTGCATGTATACAGCTTTGAGGAACATATTTTTATTATTTATATACACACAGACACATAGGTTTCCCAGTATAAATTCTGGTTTTATAGAACTATTTACTATTTATCATTACAAAGTAAGTACTTACAAAACGGGCTTTTATCATTATAGCCATAGCACCATATGTTACAATAATCTTTAGATATTTTACAGAATCCCAAGTTTTGAATGAAGTGAGGTTCTAAGCTTATTTTTCCAGCTGTTCTTTCATTTTGTGTGTGTGTGTGTGTTGGGGTGTTGCTGCATGCATAGACACATACATTGTATCAGGAAAATGCTTTGCAGACAACAGAATAAGAATATTCCTACGATTGCTAAACTTAAAATTCATAGAACTCTAAAACTTTTCATGTAAGAAGGGAATTCAGAAATCATTTAGGTCTCTTCCTTTTACTGTCAGGGAAAGCAAGACCCAAAGAAATCAAATAATTCATATATAACATCCACAGCCTATCAGTAGTAGAGATGAAAGGAAAATCATTACTTTCTGACTTCTGGTACAATTCTCACAACAGATTACAAATCTGCAAAGAATTTATCTGTGTTGGATTCTAGGTATTCTTTTCAAGAACTTAGCTCTTAAACCATGTTTGGTATTAAAATCTACCTTTCTCCATTACCTTTCCCCAAGATAACAACAGAAAAACAAAGTCATGAGTTCATTAAGTTTCAACTTCTCTTGAGTTAGAAGATATAAGAAACATGTCATGTGTTTATCTCAGGGCTGTTAATTATTTTCTAAGCAAATCTGTCCTTCAAGAGCTGTTAGCAAGTAACCATATTAGAAAATTTTATTCTCATTACTGAATTCTTCTTTAGACTTGTGGTTTTTCACTCATAACACTCATGGGACTTGCCATTGGCTTTAATCACTAGAACAAATAGAAAAATAGAAGCAAGTACAAAATAATTATTCTCTTCTCTGCAACAGCTAAAATGTATCAAGTGAACCTAAGTTTTTAAAAGATAAAGAAATGTAAGATACTAAAGAAATCTCTCATGTAATAAAAAGGTTTCTTACTGATATACGTCTTGGCATGCTTTAATTGTCAAAATTTCTACCAAAATAGAAATTTCTTTAAATGCAGAAGATGCCGGCTTAAGAATAAGTACTCGACTTTCAGTTACTACTACTATTAAACCAATATTTATCAGAGCATTTACCATACTAATTACTATATGCGGCAAAGGAATTTGCCAAAAAAGCACATTGCCTCAAAGTCTGGTAGAATTCTGCTGCTATCTAATCACTATGAGTATCAGTATAAAAGGTAGAACCAGTTTTATGGATCAAACATATTCCTCAAAGATGCATATAAAATAAATTTTGTATACTTTATCATCTAAACTATACCAGGAAAGTTCATTAATGAAACTATTCCCTTTTTTAAAAATACAAATTCAGGGGCACCCAGGCGGCTCAGTGGGTTAAGTCTCTGCCTTCAGCTCAGATCATGATCTCAGGGTCCTGGAATCGAGCCCCGCATAGAGCCCTGCAGCAGGCTCTCTGTTCTGCAGGGAGTCTCTTTCCCCCTCTCTCTCTGCCTGCTCTCTGCCTACTTGTGATCTCTCTCTCTCTCTGTGTCAAATAAATAAATAAAATCTTAAAAAAAAAAATACAAATTCACGGTTTGAGAGAAAGTGTTTTCTTAAACAAGTTATAGTTGCACAGAGATACACACTGTACAATCACTTGGATGAAAAGGTGCTACACATTCACCATGGTAAATAATATTCATCATGTCAATTATTTAAAGTCTAACAATTACTTATTTCTAGGCATAATTTTAGAGTTTCAAGTTATAATATTTCTGGATTATTTTTAAGACCTAATGATCTCATCTCTTCCCATGTTATCAGTTGTAGAAGTGATTTCAATGTTTACAAACTGAACAGCTTAAGTTCTGAGAACAACTGGTTTTTAGCATGTAATCCTTGCCTGAGTCAGTCTCTATCACCTTGCAACCTGGATCAGGGAGTAGAAAGCTTAACCTTAATATGCTATTTCTGACAAAGGTCAATATAGAAACTGTGAATCTAGCTAGATACTAATGCAATGACTTCATTGCATAGGCTGCATTTTAGATGTGTAATTTTATCTTGGCTACGCTTCCCTTATTAACCATAAATTTTATCTCCAAAACCCACTAATTACTTCATCTCTTTCTCATATAACATTTAATTTCAACAGGTGCCCATCTCTGCACTCTGACAGCTATTTTTAGTTTATCTGCAGTTTTCACCATTCCTATCCTTATAAAAATATGGTTAAAATATTCATTTTTCACCATTCCTATCCCTATAAAAATATGGTTAAAATATTCATTTACATAAGTAAATGCATCAATTATATGTCTCCATGACTCATAATGGCGGTACTTTGAATACTGTTGGATAATGTTAGCATCCACATTTATCAGTTCTATGGCTTCAAAAATAGAAAAACTCTATTAAATAATATCTCCTATTTTCCAATGTACAACTACTTTTTTAGTGTCCTATAGTTGCTCTCAATGACTCAGTGCTGTAACTGGACTCCTACTATCTAAAAAAGTACAAAGAATAAAATTATCTTCTCCAGGACTTTTACATAAATTAAAAATAAGGGTGTCAGTTTTCCATCTTTAGATTAAAAAGGAAAGTAGCCATCATTTTATTTGCCTAATCAGAAAACTAGATCAGTAGCTATTTCCTGGTCTCTGTACAATGCTATTCTCCTTCCCTCCACAACTATACTTTTAAAATTTGTTGTTTAAGGCCCCCAAAACACAATCAGGTTGCATTTTATTACACTTCAAATGAAACTTACACTATTAATACATCCTTTCAATATATGGTCTTAATTTTGTAATTATTTTACAAACTTCTGTAAATTTTACAAATTATTGTAAATTTTACAAATTATTGTAAATAAATTATTGTAAAAATTTTAACAAAATTTCATTGTTAATTAGAGGTTCTTTTTTTTTTTTTAATGATTTTATTTATTTATTTGACAGACAGAGATCACAAGTAGGCAGAGAGGCAGGCAGAGAGAGAGAGAGAGAGAGAGAGAGAGAAGCAGGCTTCCCGCAGAGCAGAGAGCCCGATGCGGGGCTCGATCCCAGGACCCTGAGATCATGACCCGAGCCAAAGGCAGCAGTCCAAACCACTGAGCCACCCAGGCGCCCCTAATTAGAGGTTCTTAAAGACCTTTAAATATACCCTTCTTATATGTGACAGAGCTCAAAGTTGACTTATTATCAAGTACCAATAACAGTAGGTAGTAGCACCATATCATATATTGGAAACTTATCTGTGGTTAATTACCTGTCTTAAGTAATAAAGTGTTGAGTCATTTGTGTAGCACCATCAGATGATAATGACATCACTACTTTTAAGTGCCAAACTATAAGGTCAGTCAATTCTTTCTGACCTTTCTACCAACCTATGGTGACTGATCTGGTGAATGGATGACCACGAAGTTGTTGAGTTTAAGTTAGCCACTAGTGAATATGAAGTGGTATCACATAGTTTTTGATTAGCATTTCCCTAAAGACCACTAATGTTGAACACCTTTTCGTGTGCTTATTGGTCATTTGTATATTTTCTTTGGAGAAATAAGTATTCAAATCTTTTGCCCATTTTTTAATATTGGGTTTTTTATTGTTTAGTTTTAAAAGCTTCTTCTATATTCTAAATTCAGGTCTCCTACTGGATATATGCTTTACAAGTATTTTCTCCAATTCTGGGATTTGTCTTCACTTTCTTGATGGTATCCTCTGAAGCACAAACATTTTTAATTTTGATAAAGTTCAACGTTATCTATTTTTTCTTTTGTTGCTTGTATTTTTTTTTTTTTGCTTGTACTTTTATGTCATATATAAGAAATCACTGCCTAGCACACAGTCACAAAGATTTACTCTCATTTTCTAAGAATTTTATAGTTTTAGCTCTTGATTCACGTCTAGGATTCATTTAAGTTAATTTTTACATATGGTGTGAGGTAGGAATCCAACTTCATTCTTTTCTTGTAGATATCCAGTGTATCAGCTACCACTTGCTGAAAAGACACTAAACTATCATGGTATCCTTGTCAAAAAAAACTGTCTCTGGCACACCACAAATGTGAGTTATTACCTCCAGACTTCATTCCATCGGTCTGTAAGTCTGTTCTTTGGCCAACACCACGTGGTCTTGATTATGAAGCATAATAGTAAGTTTTGAAATAAGGAAGTATGAGCCTTCTGATTTTGCTCTTTTCAAGATTGTTTTGATTCTTCTGGGTACCTTGCATTTCCATATGAACTTTAAAATCAGTTGTCAATTCCTATTAAAAAGGAAACTGGGATTTTGACAGGTTTTGCACTGAATCTGTAGATCAATATAGGGAGTATTGCCACTTGAACAACATTAAGTAGTAGTTTTCAGGATACAAATCTTTTGCTTCCTTGGTTAAATTTATTCCTAGGTTAATTTTATTCTTTTGCATGCCACTCTAAACAAAATTGTTCTCATAAATTCATTTTCAGACTGGTATATAGAAACACAATTGTTTTTTGTGTGTCAATCCTGAACCTTCCAACTCTTCTAAATTTGGTTATGAGCTCTAATAGGTTTTTTGTATATGTGGATTCCTAAAAAATTTCCATACATCTGACTATAATATCATACGTGGATAAAAATGGATTTATTACTTGCTTTCCAATCTTGATGCTTTTTATTTCTTTCTCTTGCCTAACTGCCGTGGCTAGAACCTCCAGAACAATGTTGAGCAGAAGCTGTAAGAGCAGATATACTTGTTTTATTCCTGATCTTAGGGGAGAGCATTTAGTCTTTCACCACAGTATGATGTTAGTTGTAGGTTTTCAAAAATGCCCTTTACCAGGCTTAGGAAGTTACTATAAGGTATTTTCATACTGAGATTTATTATCTTAGTAATAAACCAAGGCCAAGAGTTTTTGACTAAACTTTACTGAAACCAAAATTACTGAACCCAACCAATCCCAACTGTGGACTTTTGATTCAGCTACAGTCATATATTTCAAACTTACAATAAAAGTTTAGTTTTCCTAACCCCATAACCTGTCTTTAATGCAAGTAAATATCCTTAGGTACTATTAGTTGAGGTAAGAGTTTCAGTGAAAGTTCTGCCAAACCAATCCGGTAATTTCTTTTCCTCCTAACAAACGTAAATTTTTTCTAAAATGTACTCATTTATAAAAGTGCACGCTCTTTTTAAGAAATGTTATACCAACACCCAAAATATGCAGCTAAAACCAGTTACTGTATGCTCCTCCTTCCAAGGAATCCTAAATAATCAGGTAATATACTAAGAAACCACTGCCTAACCCATGGTTACAAAGATTTAGTATTCTGTTTTGTTTTAGGATAAGGTAGATCAAAGCAATCACTCTGTCAAAATATTCATGTCAAATGGGGATTGGATATGTAGATAGTCTAAGGAAGAAATATCGTATTCTTTATCATGTTCAAACCACTGGGATAAATGTAACTAATACATCAAAAATTCTAATACAAAAAAATTGAAATTATTTATGATATTTTAGTCTCCGAGTATATATAAATCTTTGCCCTGTAAAAATACTTGCCATTTTCAACTCACAGAATGAGAAAGAAATAAAGACATGGAGTGGAGACAAGTGGAGCATGAACTCCATCAGGTAAACTATTCCTCTTTACAAAATTACATGTCTGTGCCTTAGTGCACTATATAATATCCTAATGAACTGAAAGAATCAATTAGTTTTTGATTCTCTTCTGATAGCAAGATAAAGTCTGTTATGGTAAAAACCTTTTAAGATGTTCCCAATTATTGGGGTGCCTGGGTGGCTCAGTGGGTTAAGCCGCTGCCTTCGGCTCAGGTCATGATCTCAGGGTCCTGGGATCGAGCCCCTCATCGGGCTCTCTGCTCAGCAGGGAGCCTGCTTCCTCCTCTCTCTCTCTCTGCCTGCCTCTCTGCCTACTTGTGATCTCTCTCTGTGTCAAATAAATAAATAAAATTAAAAAAAAAAAAAAAAAGATGTTCCCAATTATCAAGTTTTTTTTTCATATAATTTATGTTTTAAGAATTCATTAAGTTTTGGGGCACCTGGGTGGCTCAGTTGGTTAAGCACCTGCTTCGGCTCAGGTCATGATCCCATGGTCCTGGGATTGGCCTCACATTGGGCTCCCTGCTCGGCCGGGAGTCTGCTTCTCCTTCTACCCCTCTCCCTGTCCATGATCTCTCTCTCTCTCTCTCTCTCTCTCTCTCTCATGATCTCTGTTCTCACTCACTCTCTCAAATAAGTAAATAAAATCTTTAAAAAAATTCATTGTTTTCCATATACATCCTATGAAATTATTTTACTATAATAATATGCCTGCTGAACTCTCATGTATTTTTGTTGTTGTCATTTTTCACTTAAGCCATTAGAATTCAACTACATATACTATTGATTATGGATATACTCAATAGCACATATAATCATTTTTTCATTCAATAAATACTAACTGAATGTCTGCTTTGTGTAAAGGGTAAATAAAAGAAAGTCCCTGCCTTCCTGAAACCTACATTCTATCAAAGAAGTCCAGTAATCGAAACACAAATAATTCAGACACAGATAAATGTTAAGGGGACAGGAAAGGCAATAGGACAGAGAGTGACTGGGGAACAATTACTGTCCTCTAAGGAGATGACCTGACAACTAAACAATGATGAAGAGCTAGTAGAGCAAGGGTTTTCCAAGCAGAAGGTAGAAGTGCAAAAGCCTTAGGATGAAAATTAACATGATGTGTTTCAGGAAAAGAAACCATGCAGTGTCAGCTTGATCATAGGAGACAAGGGATAGAGTTGTAGGACTTCATAGGTCATAGATTTTACCTAATTGCAACAGGAAGCTGTGGAGGAATTGTAAGTAGAAAAGATATGATCTGATATGTCCTTTTCTTTTCTTTTTTTTTTTTTTAAGATTTTATTTATTTATTTGTCAGACAGAGAGGCAGGCGGGGGGGGGGGGGGCGCAGAGAAGCAGGCTCCCTGCTGAGCAGATCCCAGCATCTGGGATCATGACCTGAGCCGAAGGCAGAGGCTTTAACCCATTGAGTCACCCAGGCACCCCTGATATGTCATTTAAGAGGATCACTCTTGCTGCTATGTGAAGAATGAATTGGAAGGAAAACTGAATGGTAGTAGTTAACTGAAAATAATATTCTTTCTTTATGGTGTTTCTTAGTCCTCTCTCTTCCTAGCTGTTCCCAAGTCCATCACCTGAGTGCTGGTTCCTGTATTCTATGACTACATGAACTACTTCAAAAGCACCCACACTAGTCTCCTTGCTTCTAAACCTAGACTGTACTTTTTTTTCTTTATAAATGCTTTGATCATACTATCTCTTTGCTTCAAAAGCCTCAAAAACTCACCGCTCTCAACAAAAGAAAATCCAAATTCCGTAACATTCAATAACATTGTACAATGTTATCCCAAAACACTTTTCTGGCCTCATTTCCCACTGTTAATCTGATAGACTTTACTCTTGCACTAATGTCTGTCCACTCTGTCCTGAACACAGCTTATGATGTCCCCTTCCATGGCTCTAATCACACCGACCCCTTCCCTTATTTTTTCCATAGATTGAAATTCTATCTCTTCTTCATGATTCAGCATACATTCATTCTCCTTCACAATTCGGAGCAGTGGCTTTTTCTCTATGACCACAGTGTTTTATATCATAACCCAGTATGTACAAGTTTCAAAATTCTCCATTTAACTTTTCTTCAAGCAATGCACTTTGGTATTTCATACTCTTTTAAATTTCCTTTTTCAAAATGACTCACTAAAATGATTACATAGACTACTAGTGGGTTTCAACCTTCAACTTGAAGAACACTTTTTAAAAATTATTTTTATTTTATTTCATTTCATTTTATTTTTTGAGTGTTCCAAGATTCATTGGGAAAATACTTTTAATACACCTTTCTAGACATTTACTGGTAACTAAACTAGATCCTAGTACTAAAAGATGAAATCCATAATTACCAAACTATAATGACCTTAACCTCAAGGATAGGATAAAGTCAGTATCTCATACATCACTTTATCTACCACAATGCCAAACATGGTATTTATTAATCATATAGCTATCATATTTATGATTAGATGGAACCATGGTTAGGGTTGCTTTTGTGTTCCCATCATCTTGTTTCAAATTGTAGTTATGATGGTCAAAATGGCTAGTTTTCAGTAACACTTTGGCCTATACTGTCACCTTCCTACCTTATAGGATGACATAATAGTCTTGCATAGTGCGGGAATACAGTAAGTATTGCATAAATGTCATTTTCATCTTTCCCTCAGAAATATGAGAGAGTCTCCATATGGAGGACGCCATTACCATTCCTCCGAACTGCTTCTTTATTATCCCAATACTCAGGCACTTCTGTTCTGCCAGTATCCTCATTTGGCCCCTCTAGCTTTGCCAAAATTGCAATAAGGGTGAGCCTTTTGTTTCAAAGGAATGACAGCTATTAGGGTTGAATGGCCTCTCCTGCCGTCAGCACTAAGGTTCTTGACCATTAAAGTCTGTTGAAGCCCTGTTAAAATTGTTGACTCTTTCAAAAACAGCACCCGTATTTCAATTAAGAAAATGAAAAAGCAATGAAGTGATCTAAAATCTGTACTGAATGGCTTTTTTTCCCCTCTGGTAAGGACTCAACTGATAAGCCAATGGATAACATGAAATTCTTAAACCTTAAATCTCAAAGATTCATTAATTTCCCCATGAAATGACACAGATTCCTGAGGAATGCAGAACATCTAAATGTACTCTGCTTCTCTTTTACTTCCACCTCCAGAGCCAGTTTCAAGCCATTCTGGGTCTTGGGGCACAAGGGGAAGATATAAGTAACAAATAAAGTCTCTGAACTATCTAGAGTAGACTCAGTGTAACCATCCAGGCTTTAAGCAGAAATAAAGCCCTGGGACTTATCCAAGAAAACCTGAATTCCTTGATAAGTCCCGAAACTACCCTAAGCTTCCTACTGGCCTATCTGCATACTGGGGTAATTGTAAGCCAAACTACAATCGGCTTGCCAGATTCCAAATCTCTACCATGAGCCTTTCCTCTGAGATGCGGGAGTATGGACCTCAACATTTGTCGGCTATTCTCTCCTTGAGGCCAGAACCAGGGCTTCAACAATCATAGGGCTTTGGGATAGCCTTAATTTGGAATTCTTCTGTTAATCACTAACAATTTAAAATCATCTACATTAATTCTCATTGCTTTGCTGCAATAATAAACACTAACTCAGAGCAGCTTTATATGCAAGATATTAAACCAAGTAAAAAAAAAGTAACTCCTGACATAATATATCATATGTAAAGTGGCAAAATCTCAAGAATATGAATTACTTTAGGAATATCTTCTCAGAATGAAGACAAAATCAAATTACCCTTTTGATAGTGAATTACTTTCCTCATGTAAATTCACACTCAAAAGCAAATGAGAGGCAAATCCAGGTTAACTTTTTTCTTTAATGTATCAAATAAAAATGTTGTCTAGGTCCGGTGCAGGGGAGGAGAACCATTGAATAGAACAGGTGGGGGCTTAAAAAGGTAATAACAATACAGATGTAAATTTTAAAAGTATTCCTGTGCTGCCTTCTTGCTATTTGACTAAAACACCTCCTTCACTTTAAATCATCCTGTGTTTACCAATATTTGTATTTTTTGCTAGATCACAACCTCTAACTTTTCAGAAGTAGAGTGCAGGTTATTAAATTGGATTCTTCCTTTGGCACTCACCTTCTGACACATTCCACTAAGGTTGAGATTTATTTATATGGATAACTACCCCTTTTAAAAACAAATGCATCTGGGAAAGATTAATTCTATATTACCTTTCAATTAAGCCTCAAGGAAGAGAGGAAAGGGAGAAAGAAGAAAACAGAAGAGGACGAGAGAATCATGTCTTAAGGGAGGTAGGGTGGGAAATCAGCCAGAGAGTCTTAGACCTGGGGCACCTGGGTGGCTTAGTTGGTTAAGCGTCTGCCTTTGGGCTCAGGTCCTGATCTAAGGGTCCTGATCCCAGAGTCCTGGGATCGAGCCCCACATGGGGCTCCCTGATCATCGGGGAGTCTGCTTCTCCCTCTGCTTCTGCACACTCCTTCTGTCTTTGTCTCCCTCAAGTAAATAAATATAGAATCTTTAAAAAAAAAGAAGAGAGAGAGAGAGTCTTTGACCTAAGTAAATAAAATGGGAAAAAATGCCTTCACTGGAGACACTGGTGTTCATATAATATCCAGCAAAAGCTGCATGTTATACCTGTGCCACAGACAGATGCTATATTAAACAACTTTAGGACATATCAAAGTAATAATATGGGTGATAAAGTTATCAAGAAGTCAGAATTGATACATGGAATGCATTAAATAAAATTTACTCAAAGACTTAATAAGCTCCATTCTAAACAGTTTACTGAAGAGTCTCTTCAGTGTTAAAGGTTTTTGCCAGCTTTCCAATGAGGGTCTCCCAAGGACTACATTCAGGTGGGTGAAATAATTATGAAAGCCACGTGTTTATCAGTATTTAAAACATGTGGTCCAATATATACTCTATGCTCTAATTTAAAATACAATATAAGGGGGGCACCTGGGTGGCTCAGTGGTTTAAAGCCTCTGCCTTCGGCTCGGGTCATGATCCCAGGGTCCGGGGATAGAGCCCCGCATCGGGTTCTCTGCTTAGCAGGGAGCCTGCTTCCTTTCCTCTCTCTCTCTGTCTCTCTGCCTCCCCGTGATTTCTGTCTGTCAAAATAAACAAAATCTTTAAAATACAATATAAGGTTTTAATTTTAGAATCCTCAGAGCTGTCACTTCTTAGTGTCTTTGCCATGTTTAAACTAGCCAGCTACTTCCTTTAACACACCAGAAATAAAAGGCAGAGAAGAGATTCTTTAAAATGAAAGGTGGGGGGGTGGGCGCCTGGGTGGCTCAGTTGTTAAGCGTTGGCCTTTGGCTCAGGTCATCAAGCCCCGTGTTGGGCTCCCTGCTCAGTGGGGAGTCTGCTTCTCCCACTCCCACTCCCCTTGTTTGTGTTCTCTCTGTAAAATAAATAAAAATCTTTAACATAAATAAATAAATAAGATGTAAGGTTTGCCAAACTGCTTTGCCACAAAGCAGTTTTTTACGAAACCACTTAACTTTGCTCCAGTTTTAATACTGCTTCACTCAATATTATGCTTCTATCAACTATAAATGCATCAAATGCTAGGTACTGAGGTTACAAAACTGTACAAAACAGAATCTCTCGGGATGCCTGGGTGGCTCAGTCAATTAAGCATCTGCCTTAGGCTCAGGTCATGTTCCCAGGATCCTGGGATCCAGTCCCAAATCACCAAGTTCCTTGCTCAGTGGGGAGCCTGCTTTCCCCCTCTGGCAGCTCCCACCACTTGTGCTCTCTCTCTCTCTGACAAATAAAATCTTAAAAGAAAAAAAAGAAAGAATCTCTCCCTTTGAAGCAGCCGTAGTTATTCAGCAGAAAGAGACATATGAACGGATAATTGCAATACTACCTGAGTAAGTTTTACAAGAGAGATGAACACAGCATTGTTCAAACACAGTAGTAAAAGCCACTAAGTCAGCCTGGAGAACTATGCAGAGACTGTTAAGGAGGATTTGACATTTAAATTCATCTGCAGTGAGGTAGTTAGGTTAGTCAATCTGTAAAGTCCCTTCTATTTAAAAAAAAAGGTAGGACAAAAAAATTGAAGGTCATGGAAATCTTGTTTGTCAAAAACGGCTGATGCAGATTATTTCAGTTCGTTGTTTATTAATCTAATCTCTGTATCAAAAACAAAATATTGTACTCATACAATCCTCATCTTCTCTCCCAAACTTGTCCTCTTCCTACATTCCCTTTCTTGGTAAATAGTAATACTATCTAAAACTTAACCTTCCATGGTCAACTAACCACCGATTTCTACTGATTCTACTCCCCAGAGTCTCTTTTTTCTACTTCTATCTCCAGTAATTCCCATCATCCCTTACATTGGAAGCTTCCAATAGCTTCCAAAAGAGTTTTCTTGCCTCTGAGATTCCTTCTCCCAATCAACCAAGTGTTCACATTATGGCCAAAATAATTTTCCAAAGGAAAATTTTACAAATCTGATCACATAAACAACCCATCTTAAAAATCACTGAACTGGGGGCGCCTGGGTGGCTCAGTGGGTTAAGCCTCTGCCTTCCGCTCAGGTCATGATCTCAGGGTCCTGGGATCGAGCCCCACATCGGGCTCTCTGCTCAGCAGGGAACCTACTTCCTCCTCTCTCTCTCTGCCTGTCTCTCTGCCTCCTTGTGTTCTCTGTCAAATAAATAAATAAAATCTTAAAAAAAAAAAAATCACTGAACTGCTTCCCATTGTTCTCAGAAGCAGCCCAAACTCTTCAGCATAGTTGTCAATATCTGGCTTGGCTTACACCCTGCTACAATCTTCAATATAGTACTCATACTGAGTGTCTTGGAGTTTTCTCAATATACCATACTCACTCACCATCCTCTGTAGAGCCTTCCAAAACTCCCTCAAAAGAAAATCAGATGACTCTCCAAAGCAATCTTTCACCTTCTGCTTCTCCATTACCGTACTCACCACACTATACAGTATTTTAATTACCTGTCTGTCTCCCCCAGGAAGCTGTAAGCTCCTCAAGGACAAAAACTACATCACACATTCTTGTATTTCTTATCTAAAGCAGTATGCTTGCCTGGCACTGACATATACTTCATGCTCAATAAAGATTAGTTGAATGGATGATGAATAAATGAACAAATGAATGAAGAAACTGCAAAGAAAGAGACATCCAATGACCGACAATTTGTCCTAATATTTAATAGCTACACTACAGAAACCTTTATTCTGTCTACCTATAGCATGACCATATTTAAATCATAAGCCTTTCCCAGTTAACTTGTTTTCAGAAACATAAAGAAAGGTGGCTACACCATAAACTCAAAATTCAAATGAGCTTAAGATTTACGGATGTCCTCCAGTTTAGACAGTATAAACATACTACTTAAGTCTTTTTTTTAATACATATATACCAGAATCACGATATCCTATACATTTAAAAAATAAAAATATAACTACATACATGCTATTACATTATTTTCATAGGTAAAACACTGAGTTTGCTTTTTAACGTAAATGAAAGCTGCACTCATCACTGACTCACCGATTCTTTTCCAGCTCATTGTGTGTAGACCTAAAAGGAAAACAAAAAAGACCATTTAGCCACTTGCTGCTAGGCTATGGAAAGGGGGATTAGTTACTGCTATACCACACCCAGCAAATTCCTTTAACAATGCAATATATAGTCAGACTTCTACAATCTCACTCATCAGGAAGAAACAGTCTACATTCAATAGAACTATTTATTTGGATATGGGGTCTTCAGCTAACAACTAACTCTTCTGACACTGGTGTTTCGCTCTTATTTTAATAAAATTAATCCTAGCACATGTTCTCTTGCCTACTTCTAATAACCTACATTTTGTTTATTTGTAGATTTTTAATTTAAACATTATCCCATTTTTGTTTAAAAAGAAAAATGTACTTCTATGTCCTCTTCTACCTCTACTTAGTAACTCCGAAACAGAGGGAGAAAAACGTCTTGGCTAGCACAGAAGCCTACAGGTTTGCCTTACTGCTAAGTGATACAAATTCAAGCTTTCCTGCCATTTGTGTAAAACAAAGTTATACAATGAAGGAAATAATATAAATCAAAGAAAATACATTAACAAAATCAAGAAACACACTTTTAAAAGACTGGGAGGATACGCCCCAAAATGCTAATAATGGTTATTTTCTTTTGGGGACTATTTTTCATTTTGCTTATCAGTATTTGTTATAATAATACTCATCATCTACTGAACAAGTATAGTGTCTGCTAAACAGTGTATTAAGCAGTTAACATACAATATTTCATTTTATCCCCAAACAACTCTTGTTTTCTAAGTAAGCTCATTGTGTGTAGACCTAAAGGAAAACAAAAAAGACTTATATGCTTCCTTACATAAGATCTCTGAGCCTCTGAGAACCTCTGAGAGGTGGAGACATGCTCTTGTCCCCAGAGTAGAAGTAGTAGCTTTGATTTAAGCCCAGGTCTCTCTTACTCCAAAACCCAAATTCTTTTTTTTTTTTTTTTTAAGTTTTTATTTATTTATTTGAGAGAAAGAGAAAGCACGAGCAGCAGGAGGGGCAGAGGGACAGAGTGATAAGTAGATTTTGCACTGAGCAAGAAGCCCAATGGGGGGTTTAATCCCGGGACTCTAGGATCATGACCTGAGCCAAAGGCAGACACCTATCGGAGTGAGCCACCCAAATGCCCCAAAACCCAAATTCTTTTTTTAAAATTTTTTAAATTTTTAATTTTTTTTAAAGAATTATTTATTTATTTGACAGAGATCACAAGCAGGCAGAGAGGCAGGCAGAGAGAGGGGGAAGCAGGCTCCCTGCTGAGCAGAGAGCCCAGTACAGGGCTCCATCCCAGGACTCCTAGATCATGACCTGAGCCGAAGGCAGAGGCTTAACCCACTCAGCCACCCAGGTGCCCCCAAATTCTTTTTTTTTAAAAATTAACATATAATGTATTATTTGCTTCAGGGGTACAGGTCTGTGAATCATCAATCTCAAAATCCAAATTCTTAACTACATGGTGAAGAGAGGTTAGAACACAGAGGCTAAGGCCAGACTGCTGGGGTCAAATAGTGTGTGGCCTAAAGTGCCTTCATTTCTCTGTGCTCAGTTTCCTCATCTGTAAAATAGGAAAACTGACAGTATGTGTCCTCACGTGATTGTTATGAGGAATAAACAACTTTATACTGAAGAGCAAAATAACAAAGTCTAAAGTTAGCTATTATTAGAATTATGTTACAAGTTCTCTTAAATGAACATGTACTACTTTTATAATAATTTAGCATTAACAATAATAGTAATTTTATATAAGAGAATTTAAGTTCCTGTCACCAGAACTAAAACTTTAATAATTTAATATATCCTGGTTAATTTCAAATGTTTTCAGAATATCACATTACTAATAACTTTAATCTGATTATTATTCCAGTGGATATTTAAAAATTATATTTCTAAACTTTAACAATAGGAGTGTCTTTGTCAGTCTTATAATTTGTAGAAATTTTACCCACTGTTTTAGTTCAATAGCCAAAAGCCTTCTTTGAGTTATTGTATCCTGTCCACTTTTTCCTTTCTTAATGGTATCGTAAGGTCCAAGTGACACAGGATGAAAAAGACTAATGTTCATTTTCAAGAGATTGTCTTAATAAAAGAATTTCTCCCTTAAAAGGTTAAAAAAAAAGAAAAAAAAAGAAATTTTTAAGATGCTTCAAGAGTTCAGCCAAATGAACAGCAAGGATATGCATAATTCAGATGAAAGAAATCATAAAAACACAGAACTTCCAGTTTAACAGACCCAAGAGCTCAAAACCTAATAAATAAATTACAACCAAATCTCTATCACTACATAATTATTTATAAAAACTTTTTTTTTAAGATTTTATTTATTTATTTGACAGAGAGAGATCACAATAGGCAGAAAGGCAGGCAGAGAGAGGGGGAAGCAGGCTCCCTGCTGAGCAGAGAGCCCAATGCAGGGCTCGATCCCAGGACCCTGGGATCATGACCTGAGCCAAAAGCAGAGGCTTTAACCCACTGAGCCACCCAGGCGCCCCTGAAAACTTTTTTTTAAGATTTTATTTATTTATTTGACAGAGAGAGAGAGAGATCAGAAGTGCAGAGGTAGAGGGGGAAGCAGGCTCCCTGTTGAGCAAAGAGCCCAATGTGGGGCTCTATCCCAGGACCCTGAGATCATGACCTGACCAGAAGGCAGAGGCTTAACCCACTGAGCCCGACCCAGGCACCCCTTATTTATAAAAACGTTTAAGTTCTTTTTTGTCAAAGTAAACCAGTAAATCAGAAGAGGAAAAAGACATATCTTAAACAGGTTTAAAATAAAGAATATTGTTCAAAATTTGAATGGGTATTCAATATAAAATTCCCCAACCCCTCATAGTAAGTTTTGCTTTAATTGCCTTTATCTGAAGAAAACTTAGAACAAGTGAAACAAACAATGGAATACTAAAGTAAGTAATAACGGAAACAATCTATTTAGAGAGAGGTAGACTATTTACCATAAACTTTTTCTAAACAGTTTGGAAATCCCACACATGGCCATAAATACAAAAGAATATATACATCCAAAGACAACCAAC
Source organism: Mustela lutreola (assembly GCF_030435805.1). NCBI lineage: Eukaryota > Metazoa > Chordata > Mammalia > Carnivora > Mustelidae > Mustela > Mustela lutreola. The sequence goes on from NC_081293.1 coordinate 19,511,412, forward strand.
TGTTGAATTTCAATATTGTATTAAGCTTATTATCAAAGCTAGCACCAAAAGAACATAATCTGACCCACTGCTGTGAACAAAATTAAAACAGCAGGTTCTACCCCTCTCTCTCAGCCTTTTATTTATCTCCTTTCTAAAAAAATATAAAATAGCCAAGAATATGAACTTTTCCACCAAACCAATAATTACATGTCATATTTAGTTATACCATTTGTAACATTTAACAACATTTTCAAATACGAAGAAATAAAAATGATCATGTATTTAATAATCTTTACCATACTGTCATGATCTTCCAATTAAAAAAAAAATGCATCTGTAGTACTTCTATTTTGATGGCTTTTGTACCTGTCATCTCAAGTCAACAAATACTTTGCTTCTTTAAGACTGTCTTAGGCTACAGGGCATCAAAGATAGTCTCTAGTTGATAAATTTAAGACATGTATAAGAATAATTATAATTCAAGGCAAAATAAATATATGAAGAAAAGTACAAAGTATTGTGGGAGTTTAAAGTAGGCAGAATTCACTTCCAAATGTGGCTTTCAGGGTAAATTTTAGGAAAAGGTAGCATTTGGTATGAATCTTAAATGATGACTATTTGCTACTAGTAGAGGCTGGACCTGGAAGGGAGAGGACGTACCAAGTGGAAAGGAGCGTAAATAAAGCAGCACAGCTGGCCCACTACTATATGGTCAACTAATTTTCAACAAAGCAGGGAAGAATACCCAATGGAAAAAAGACCTTACAACAAATGGTGCTGGGAAAACTGAATAGCAACACACAAAAGAATGAAACTGGATCATTTTCTTACACCATGCACAATAATAAATACAAAATGTATGAAAGGACTAAATATGAGACAGGAAACCATCAAAATCCGACAAGAGAACACAGGCAGTAACCTCTCTGACATCAGCCATAACAACTTCTTAAGTCTCCTGAGGCAAGGGAAACAAAAGCAAAAATAAAATACTAGGACTTCATCAAGATAAAAAGCTCTTTATCTTCATCAAGATAAAAAGTACAGCAAAGGAAACAATCAACAAAACTAAAAGTTAACCTTTGGAATGGGAGAAGATACTTGGAAGTGACATATCTGATAAAGGGTTAGTATCCAAAATACATAAAGAACTTCTAAAACTCAATACCCAGAAAACAATTCAGTTTAAAAAAAAATGAGCAGAAAACATGAACATTCTTCCAAAGAAGACATACAGATGGCCAGCAGACTCGTGAAAAGATGCTCAAACACCATTCATCATCAGGGAACTGCAAATCAAAAACTACAATGAGGTATCACCTCACACCAGTCAGAAAGGCTAAAATTAACAGCACAACAGATCTTGGCAAAGACACAGAGAAAGGAGAACCCTCTTACATTGTTGGTGGGAATGCAACCAGTGCAGCCACTCTGGAAAACAGTATGGAGGTTCTTCAAAAAGTTAAAAATAGAACTAACCTATGATCCAGCAATTGCTGGGTATTTACCCAAAGGATACAAAAATACTGATTCCAAGGGGCACATGAATCCCGATGTTTATAGCAGCATTTTCCACAACAGCCAAACTATGGAAAGAGCCCAAATGTTCATCAACTGATGAATGAATAAAGAAGTTGTGGTATATGTATACAATGGATTGTTACTCACCAATAAAAAAAGACTGAAATAGTTCATTTGCAATGATGCGAATGGGCCTAGATAGTATTATACTAAAAGAAACAACTCAGAGAAAAGTAAATACCATATAATTTCACTCTCAGATGTGGAATTTAAGAAACAGAACAGATGAACATGGTGGGGAAAAAAGAGTGAGGCAAACCATAAAACAGACTCTTAACTACTGAAAACAAACTGAGGGTTGCTGGAGGGGAGGTGATAGGGTGATGGGTTAAATCAGTGATGGATATTAAGAAGGGTACTTGTGGGAGCACCTGGGTGGCTCAGTAGGTAAAGCCCCTGCCTTTGGTCAGGTCATGATCTCAGGGTCCTCGGATCGAGCCCCACATCAGGCTCTCTGCTCAGCAGGGAGCCTGCTTCCCCTCCTCTCTCTGCCTGTCTCTCTGCCTACTTGTGATCTCTCTCTCTGTCAAATAAATAAATAAAATATTAAAAAAAAAAAAAAGGAGGGTACTTGTGATAAGCACTTGGTGTTCTCTGTAAGTGATGAAGTGATGAATCATTAAATCCTACACCTGAAACCTGTATGCTAACTAACTGAAATTTAAATAAAAACTTGGAAAATAAATAATATAAATAAGCAGGGCTATGAAGTCCAAAGCAAAACCAGAGAACAACAACGTATAGGTCATGAAGATCTGTGGTTTTAGAGGAAAAAAGTCCTGAGTCTTAACTCTATCACTCACATTAGCTGTATGATTTGAAACAAATTACTTAACCTCTCTGATTAACAGTTTCCTCACTTGTAAAACAAATAATAACATGTGGCTTGGCTGGATTACTGTGAGAATGAGAGGAAAATATGTAAAAGCATCTAACACATAATAAACATTCAGTAAATGTTTTAGTCATTGCAACTACACTTAATATTTTTAATAAAACTAAAAATATACTACCTAAAACAATTAAGTATATACTACATGAGGCAATAAATTGATACATTCTCAACAACACTTGAGATTAGCCTGGAAATAAACAAACAACCATAATGATGAAAAAAGAAACTGAAAGAAAAGAGAAGTATTTCGGTCATTTAGTCAGCTGTGAAAACAGTACAAGGTTAGGGTCTGAGAGAGAGAGAGAGATGACTAATTACATGTACATGAAGAAAATGATGATCCAAATAGTGCTGACAACAAAGGAGTATCACATACTAGTATACTCAGAAACAAACTTTTTGCTTCTCTGAGCCTATTATGTCCAACCAAATCCTTCGAATAACATACCATTGCGATATTCAATTATGGTAAGTTCTCTGTAAGGTTGAGATGTTCTAATAATCCATTGGGTTAGCCCACTTTTCTTCTCCAAATAAAATGCACCTCTGAAAGCAAACACTAATGAATTGTAGCCTTTCAGACACCCTTACTCTGAATTCTTAACAACTTCCAGGGACGGAGAAAAGACATTTCTATCATTTTATCAGTGAATCGCAGGTAATCTTTTTCACAAATAATATCCCTTTAAGGGAGACACATTAAGGAATTCACTATTTGGGAGTCATTATTTCAACCAGATCTGTGACTTTTCACGGACTACAACACGGCTTTAATACATAAACTTTTAATTCTGTGGTGTGTAGTTTGGTGGCAGTCAATGCAATGAAGCAAAGAACTGACATGGAACAAAACCGTACAGTTTGGCTCAAGAGTAGTGCCACTGTGGAAGAAAACTAAAAGCCCCCATGCCCAGAATTAATACTCTTCCAGCAAAAGAAAAGACCTCTCTATCTTTGTTGAGTTAATGAGCAAGCCCCAAATTTGTTAACATTTTTGTTCCACTTGCGTTGTGAAATGAACATTGTCCTCCACATGATGAAAATAACACATTCTCTGAAGCTAAACACGTATCTTCTAATTGTATCCTAAAGTTTATATCTCCTTAACATATACTCAAAAGGCAAGAAAAACAGAAAACCTCAGCCACATCACAGGTGGGGTCTCTGAAGTATATACCTGAAGGGGGCTGATGAGAATACAGAATTTTTTGTTGCCGGTGGTATAATACAGTGTTGAATAAAGTTTGAAAAACACTGTAATAGAAGATCATGCTAATTGCCAATAAAGTAATTCTTTTTTAAATTAAATTTTACTTAAGTATAATTAACATACAGTGTTAAATTAGTTTCAATACAACGTAATGATTCAACAATTCTACACATTCCTCAGCGCTCACCTGGTAAGTATAGTGACCGAACAATATTATTACAATTTTACTGACTACATCCTCTATGTCATACTCTTCATCTTCAAGATGTATTTTTTAAAGATTTTATTTAAGTGTTTGAGAGAGAGAGAGAGCACACACATGCATGCACACTTTCGGGGGTAGGCGCAGAGGGAGGAGCAGACTCCTCGCTGAGCAGGGAGCCCGACAGGAGGCTTGATCCCAGGACCCCGAGATCATGACCAGAGCCAAGTGCAGACACTTAACCAACTGAGCCACCCAGGTGCTCCTCACCTTCATGACTTATTAAAGTAATTATTTCAAAAAGATAACTTTGTATATTTATTTCTATCAAAGGTACACATTTCTAAAAACCATTAAAAACCATAAACCTTGAACATTGCAGGCTTTTAGGAAACCTGCCTTATAAGGAATGTATTGCTTTTTTCTTACGAATAACAAAAACATAATCACCCCAATAACTAAAGCCACAAAAAAGCAAGTGTCTAAAAAAGATACATAAGAATAACTACAATCAATAAAATTTCTCTCAAAACTTACATAACAAAACTGAATATATACAATCCTTATGACTCAGCATTTCCACTCGTTGGCAAATACCAAACTAATATATTTTCATCGATGGACATACAAAAGAATACTCATTCTTTTCATACTAGCCAAAAACTGGCAACAAACATCCATCAATAATGGAGTAAATAAACAAACTGTGAAGTAAAGAAAATGCAAGATATCAAAATTTGTTTGATGCAGCTAAAGCAGTATTTCAAGAGAAATGTTTAGCTTTAAATCCTTATGCTGGGGGTGGAGTCTAAATCAATGATCTGAGATTCCACTTTTAGAAGTTAGAAAAAGAAGCAAACTAAACTGAAAGAAGTTGAGCAATGGTTCTCAGCTATGCACTATTTTGCTCACCAGCAGGTAACTGACAATGTCTGTAGACATTTTCAAATATTACAGTGAGGGGATCACTGGCATTTTGTGAGGAGAGGTCAAGGATGCTGCTAAAGACCCTATGATGATCAAAACAGTTATCTGCCCAAAATTGTCCATCGTGCTGAGGCTGAGAAACTCTGAAATAGAGGAAAGAAATAATAAAGCCAAGAAGAGGAATAAAGAAAATAAGAAACAGGAAGCAACAGAGAATATCAATTAACACCGAAAGTTGACTTTAAAAAAGCCAGTAAAATTAACAAACTTCTAAGACAAAAAAGACAAAAATTGACAAACTTCTAAGAAAAAAAAGACAAAAATTACTAATATAAACAAAGAAGTAATATCAGGATGAAAAAGTACACATCATTATAGATCCTATACACATTACAAGGATGATAAGAGAATATTATAAACTTTATGCCAATAAATTCAAACAACTTAGATGAAATGGAAAAATTTCTTTTTTTTTTAAGATTTTATTTATTTATTTGACAGAGAGAGAGAGATCACAAGTAGGCAGAGAGCAGGCAGAGAGGTGGGGGGGCGGGGGAAGCAGGTTCCCTGCTAACCAGAGAGCCTGATGAGGGGCTCCATCCCAGGACCCTGGGATTATGACCTGAGCCGAAGGCAGAGGCTTAACCCACTGAGCCACCCAGGTGCCCCATGACTGCAATGATTTTTAAATAAAAACTCTGGAATGTGAGGCTCAGGTGACCTTCCTGGTTAGTAAATACATGAACATGCCAGGAAGGTAATGCATCTTGATTCCACAGGAAAATGACATAGAAGCTCCATGTTCACAACTCTCCCAGACTTTGCCCCATATTTCTCTTCATTTGGCTGGTCCTGATTTCTATTATTTATAATACAATTTGAAATCATAAGTATAGTGCCTTCCTGAGTTCTCTGAGGAGTTCTAGTGAATTATCAAACCTGAGGGGATTAAGAACCCCTAAATCTGTAGCCAGTTAGTCAGAAATTAGCCAGTTATTACAGCTGGCATTTATGGTGAGGACAGTCATGATTAGAACTGCACCCTTGGGGCGCCTGGGTGGCTCAGTGGGTTAAAGCCTCTGCCTTCAGCTCAGGTCGTGATCCCAGGGTCCTGGGATCGAGCCCCAAGTTGGGCTCTCTGCTCTGCAGGGAGCCTGCTTCCTCCGCTCTCTCTCTCTCTCTGCCTGCCTCTCTGCCTGCTTGTGATTTCTCTCTGTCAAATAAATAAAATTAAAAAAAAAAAAAAACCACTGCACCCTTAAACTTGTGGACACGGTGCTAACTATGGGTGGCTGGTGTCAGTATCACAAAATATACCATGACCACAAAGTGTTTATTCTAGGAATGCAAGACTAATTTAAGATTCAACAAAAATACCAGTCAATGTAACTGACTGCATTAACAGAATAATTTGAAAAATACAGTATAATCTCAATAAATGCAGAAACACATTTAACAAAATTCAGCATCTATTCATGACTTAAAAAAAAAAACCTCAGTAAATTAGGAAAGAAAGGAATTTCCTGAACCTGCGAAAAGGCATCTACAAAAAATACAACTATAATACTCAATGGTGAAAGAGAATCCAAATTTTCTCAAGATTAAGAACAAGGAATAATTCACCCTCACCATTGCTCTTCAGCACCATATTAGAGGCCTCACCAATGAAATAAGGCAGAAAAAAGAAACATCATATACAATGGAAATGAAGAAGTAAAATATCTGTACTGCAAACAACATCACTTATTATCTATTTAGAAAATTCTAAGGAATATACAAATTATTAGAACTAATTTAAGAAATTCAACATCCATTTATAATAGCATCAAAGAGATGCTAAATACTAAATACTAAATACTAAATACCTAAGGATAAATTTAACAAATTATATACATTCTGAAAAAATACAAAACATTGCTAAACTATGAAAACATCCAAATAATTGAGTAAATGAAGAGATATACCATGGTCATGAATCAGAAGATTCAAGATTGTTCAGATGTGTGAAGTCTCTCTAAATTAATCTACAGATTCAATACAATCCGAATCAAGATTCTAATAGGCTTTATTGTAGAAACTGACAAGGAGATTCTATAACATATGTTAAAGTGCAAAAGACCTAGAATAGGCAAAAGAAGAACCACACTGGAAGATCTATTGATTTCATGACTTATTTAAAAAAAAAAAAAAAAGGGGGGGGTGCCTGGGTGGCTCAGTCAGTTTAGGTGTCTGCCTTTGGCTCAGGTCATGATCTCTGGGTCCTGGGTCCTACTCAGTGAGGAGTCAGCTTCTTGCTCTCTTTCTGCCCCCGCCCCCTGCTTTGTGTGTGTGTGCACGGTCTCTCTTGCTCTTTCACTCAAATAAAATCTTTTAAAAAAAAAAAAAAAAACCCTAAGTAATGAAGACATTGTGGTTTTGGAATAAAAATAAATATTTTGGGAAAAAAAAGGAAAGGAAAAAAGAATTTTGATCAATGGACCAATCATAGACTCACACATATGTGGTCAACTGATTTCCTACAAAGATCCTAAGGAAATTCAATGGAGAAAGTAGAGTCCAAAAAAAAAAAGTATATTTGCCAAAAAATGAACATTAGCCCTCACTTCACACCTTCTACAAAAATTAACTCTAAATGAAACTTAGATCTAAATATGAAACCTAAAACTATAAGACTGCTAGGGGAAAACAAGAGAAAATCTTTCATGATTTTGAATTATACAGAGATTTTTAGGACATTAGAATCACAAATAATAAAAGACAAACATTATAAACTGAACTTCATCAAAATATGCAACTTTGGTTCTTCAAAAGACACTGTTAAGAAAATGATAGAGGCAAACCCTACGTAGGAGAAAACATTTGCAAAACACATATGTAATAAAGAACTTGTATCCAGAATTTACAAAGAACTCTTTTTTTGAAAGTCTTTGTATATTTTAAATAAGTCTTTTATTTAGATGTTATTTATTTATTGGGGTGAGGTGGGGGGCAGAGGAGGGGAGAGGGTATTTCAAGCAGACTCTGTGCTGACGAGCCCCTTGACACCATCTGAGCTGAAACCAAGAATCTGATACTTGGCCGACTAAGCCATCCTGGTGCCCCCAGAATTTACAAAAGAACTATTTACAGACCAACAAGAAACAAACAACTCAAAAGAAAAAAGGTAAAAAACATCATTAGATACTTCACCAAAGAAGATATATCAATAGCAAATAAGCCCATAGAAAGACGCTCAAGATCACTAGTTATAAGGAAAATGTTATCTAATCCACAAGTTATTCTGACACACCCACTAGAAAGGCTAAAATTTAAAAGACTGACAATACCATGTGCCAACCAGGTTGTGGGGTTACTGGAAGTCTCCTACACTGCTAGTCAGAATATAAAATGGTACATGGGGTGCCTGGGTGGCTCAGTGGGTTAAGGCCTCTGCCTTCGGCTCGGGTCACGGTCCCAGGGTCATGGGATCGAGCCTCAAATCGGGCTCTCTGCTCAGGAGGGAGCCTGCTTCCTCCTCTCTCTCTATGCCTGCCTCTCTGCCTACTTGTGATCTCCATCTGTCAAATAAATTAATAAAATCTTAAAAAAAAAAAAAGGATATAAAATAGTACAGATACTTTTGGGAATGCTTTGACAATTTCTTTATAAAGTTAAATATATATTTATTATATGACCTAGAAATTCCAATCCTAGGTATTTATCTAAGAAAAATGAAAACATACATCTACAAAAGAACTGTCCATGGAAGTACATGGAATCTTTACTTATAACAGCTAAAAACTATATACAACCTGAATGTCTATCAACTGGTGAATGGATAGACAAATTGTGGTAGATCCATACAATGGATTATTACTCAGCAATATAAAATATTGCTGAGTAATTATTATTATTAAATTATTACTCATCAATATAAAATTATTAAATTAAATTATTAAATTAAAATTATTAAATTATTACTCGGCAATATAAAAATATGAACTACTGAAACAGAAAAACTGAATCTCAAAAAACACTATGCTAAGTGAAAAGAGTTTGACACAAAAAGAGTATATACATGATTCCTCTTATATGAAACTCTAGAAATGGCAAAACTGCAGTGACAGAAAACATGTGAGAAGTTGCCAGGTCCAAGAGACAGAGATAGAAAACTGACTGGAGAGAAGCACGAAGTAATGTTTTGAGTTGATAAACATGCTCTTTATTATAATTTTGCTGGAGGCTGCATGACTGTATACATATGTCAAGTCACTGAATTATACACTAAAAACTGGGGAATTTTATTGTATGGAAATTATATCCAAATAAAACTTATTTTTCAAAAAAGTAATAAAACTCAGGGCACCTGGGTGGCTCAGTGGGTTAAAGCCTCTGCCTTCGGCTCAGGTCATGATCCCAGGGTCCTGGGATCAAGCCTCGAATTGGGCTCTCCGCTCAGCAGGGAGCCTCTCTCTCTCTCTGCCTGCCTCTCTGCCTACTTGTGATCTCTGTCTGTCAAATAAATAAATAAAATCTTTAAAAAAATAAAAAAATTAAATTAAATTTTAAAAAGTAATAGAGCTTATCCAGAAATTAAGGCAATAATCTACTGTACCATAAAGCACTCAAAAAATGAGAATAAAATGTCAATTCTTTATTGTGGGAGACTAATAATATAAATTACTAGAAAGAACATGATTTAAAAACCTCATTCTTTTGGGAAATATCTATATTTATGTGTACTTGAAAAAAATTTTCATTTCCGGCATACAATTAATCTGCTGTTAGTGAAGAGTAGAGTCAAGTCTTCATCTTCCATAACAGGAAATCAATAACATAACAGGAAATCAGATAATAAGCAGAATAAGTTTATTTAAAAAAAATTTTTTTTAAGATTTTATTTATTTGGAGAGAAAGAAATAGAGCAGGGGAGGGGCACAGGGAGGATTTCAAGCAGACCCTACACTAAGCACAGGGCCTGATGGGCTTGATCTCATGATGCTGAGATCATGACCTGAGCAGAAATTAAAAGTCAGATGCTTAACTGACTAAGCCACCCTATGACTCTCAGAATAAGCTTCTTATTTAGAAATAAGTAAGGAGGGGCACCTGGCTGGCTCAGCTGGAAAAGCCTGCATCTCTTGATCTCAGGGTCGTGAGGTCAAGCCCCATGTTAGGTGCAGAGATTACTTAAATAAGTAAAAACTTAGAAAAAAAAGAAAAGAGAAAAGGAGAAAAAAGGAAAAGAAAAGAAGTAAGAAAGCAAACAGCCAATGAACTGTGAGATCACTGAAGTGGTGGCCTCTAGGAAGTAGAAACTGGAAGGGGAAAGATGAGGCAGAGGAATGTTAATCTTCTTTATAAGTCATTTAGTATTAGCGGAGTCGTACAACTATATACATCTCCTACTTTTTTTTGGAAATGTTAAGAATTTAAAATAAAAAATAACTACTTCACTTTTTAATCTTAGTAGTGCCAGAAATTAAGAAGTATCTAATACATACTAAAGTTACACATTACTCATGAAATCATCACTTTTTAGGTGAGAGAATAATGTTAAAAACCAGAGAGAATTTTGAAAATTAAAATTATTGCTCTTAAGCATACTTCCAAAAGTTAAAACAGGACATTTAATTTTGATAACACATAATATATGATAACACAGAGCAACATTCTAAAAACCTTTAAAAATGTAGAAAGTTGGGGCACCTGGGTGGCTCAGTGGGTTAAGCCGCTGCCTTCGGCTCGGGTCATGATCTCAGGGTCCTGGGATCGAGTCCCGCATCGGGCTCTCTGCTCGGCGGGGAGCCTGCTTCCCCCTCTCTCTCTCTCTCTCTATCTCTGGCTGCCTCTCCATCTACTTGTGATTTCTCTCTGTCAAATTAATAAATAAAATCTTTAAAAAAAAAATAAATAAAATAAAATAAAAATGTAGAAAGTCAGGGCGCCTGGGTGGCTCAGTGGGTTAAAGCCTTTGCCTTCGGCTCAAGTCATGATCCCAAGGTCCTGGGATCAAGCCCCGCATCGGGCTCTCTGCTCAGCGGGGAGCCTGCTTCCCCCTCTCTCTCTGCCTACTTGTGATCTCTGTCAAGTAAATAAATACTTTTTTAAAATAAATAATAAAAATACAGAAAGTATCAGTGATTTCCTAAATCTCTTGACTTCCAAATTATAATTTGATATTTTAGGATAGGGTCAGGCATGAAATAAATATTCAGGGGTGCCTGGGTGGCTCAGGGGTTAAGCCTCTGCCTTCCTCTCAGGTCATGATCTCAGGGTCCTGGGAATCGAGCCCCACATCAGGCTCTCTGCTCAGCCCCCCGCCTGCCTCTCTGCCTACTTGTGATCTCTGTCAAATAAATAAAAATCTTAAAAAAAAAAAAAAAAAAAAAGACAGTAGCCTTTTAAATATTCAATAGGTACTTTTCAGGGAAAATAAATGAACGGTACCATAATTAGCAGCATTAATTCTATAAATATAAAGTCCATTTTTCTAAAGATCCCAAGCTTTATTGTTAATATGTCCCACTCTTCCCTATAGTACTAGAAGCAGACGCACAGAGATGTTACACATGTATTTCAAATTATCTTTTTTTTTTTTTAAAGATTTTATTTATTTATTTGATAGAGAGAGATCGCAGGTAGGCAGAGAGAGAGAGAGGAGGAAGAAGGCTCCCTGAGGAGCAGAGAGCCAGATGCGGGGCTTGATCCCATGACCCTGGGATCATGACCTCAGCCGAAGGCAGACGCTTTAACCCACTGAGCCACCCAGGCGCCCCTATTTCAAAGAATCTTAATGTCTAAGGCAAGTACATCATACAGAAAACAGATTCTCAAAGGAAGTAAGGGAGGAGAGGCTGCCGGGGTAGCTGAATCTCCTTGCTTTGCTAGCTGCAGAATGGAGGAGGTATCTTTTTCCAACCAGCTACACTCCCTACTCCTAACCCCATAATGGTTCATTTCAAGTTCTGAAGGCCTCATTGTCTAATATTCGTTCATTCCACCTTTAGTTCTTTTAAGCATCCATCACACATTCAAGACTCTTCTTATCTTACTGCAATAAACAGCAACCGACAATTTTTTTTAATGATTTTACTGAGGTATAATTTGCATACTATAAAATTCACCCTGGGGTGCCTGGGTGGCTTAGTGGTTTAAAGCCTGTCTCAGGATCCTGGGATCACGACAGGCATCCAGCTCTCTGCTCGGCAGGGAGCCTGCGTCCTCCTCTCTCTCTGCCTGTCTCTCTGCCTGCCTATGATCTCTGTCAGATAAATAAATAAAATCTTTAAAAAAAATAAAATAAAATTCACCCATTTTAAGGGTACAGTTCAATGAACTTCAGTAAATTTATACAGTTGCATAACCTTTACCACAATCCAGTTTTAGGAAACTTCCATCACCCCAAAAATTCCTTCATGTGAACATGCAGAATAGGACACCCTCACTTCCCAGGACAGTACCTCACGCTTGTTACACTCTACCATTAACATCCAAGTTATTTACCACATTTATGAAAATGGCCAACAACATGAAACAGATACTCATACTTAATAAGTTAATATTAAATTCTTACTGATACTTAAATGTTTACAGAATAAAAGAAACATGTTACACAGCTGTTCTAATATAGGCTTCAACTTCAATGTTAAAAACACGAACATACCTTTGTCTCCAGTAAGCGTATCTGCCACAAATAAACTGACAATGAGAATAATGATATTAAACACCCCAAGATCAACTTCATACAAAGCAGTCAATTTGTTTTCTATCCAAGTTAGAAGTCTGAATTTTAAATTGTAACTTCTGTGCACTGACAGCAAAGACTACAGAAAGCAATCCTAGCAGATTCAGTATTAACAAAAATAAATTGTACAGAGTTTTTGTGAAATATGAAGATCACTTTTTTTCTGTTGTTCATGGTGAAGATACATACTCCCATACAAGATTATGGTAATCAAAATTAAAAACCTCAAAATTTACATTTCTTCTAATACCAAGACGAACTTACTACATTTTACCCTCTAGTTTCTTATCGCATAAGAAAGTTATTTATAGTTCCTTGAAGAGAATCCTAATTGTCCCTGTCTAATCAAAATAAGAATAAAGGAAAATCAGTTGTTTTATCAAAATACGTTGACTGAGACTAAAATTACACTCTTTGGGTGTCTGAGTGGCTCAGTCAGTTACGTGCCTCCCTTTGGCTCAGGTCCTGATCCCAGGTTCCTAGGATCAAGTCTTGCATCAGGCTCCCTGCTCCATGGGTAGCCTGCTTCTCCCTTTGCCTCTGACTCTCTGTTTCTCATGAATAAACAAAGAAAATCTTTAAAAATGAATAAATAAAATAAAATTATGTCCTTCTATAATTTAAAAATGCCCATTTCAATGGCTTCAAAGCTCTCATCATGTGGCCTCCACAAATGGTGTTTACATAGTGTTTTCAAAAGACTATCGAAAATATTTCCCATAATAAAGAAATGTAAGGAAATCAATACCACACAGAAATCTTTTTATCTAACATCATAAAGCTAAATTAAAAGAAAACTCACATTTTTCCCCTGAAATGTATATAGTAACATTAATAACAAAATTGTCTACCAAACCAAATATTTTTTCTTTTTTTTTTTTTTTTAAGATTTTTTATTTGTTTATTTGACAGAGAGAGATTACAAGAAGGCAGAGAGGCAGGCAGAGAGACAGAGGGAGAAGGAGGCTCTCTGCCGACCAGAGAGCCGGATGCAGGGCTCGATTCCAGGACCCTGGGACCATGACCTGAGCGGAAGGCAGAGGCTTTTAACCTACTGAGCCACCCAGGCACCCCCCAAATATTTTTTCTTATAAGAAATTAGTTACTCAGATAAAACATAAAGAATTTCACTTATACTAAGGTATGGAATCCCTATGTCTCCTAGAATGCATGTCAAAGTTAATGAATAAGTATATACTATGAATCTGTAACATTTCTATAATAACCTACTGTAATAATCTTCTATAAATTTAAATAATTTAATCTGTATACTATCATCTGACAAATAAAAATAGCCATGTTTATAACATCTTACCGATTTGTATAATTTATCATTTTATTATATACATATTTTTCCAAAAGCACCATAAGCTCCTCTATCATCAGGAGGCATGTTCTGTGTACATTGTATAAGTTCAGTAAATTTGGTTACAAATTACCTTTAAGAAAGCAGTTTCAGTAACTAGTGAAAAAGGAAGCAAATTGCAAAAGTTGAAAAAGCACTGGTGGGAAAGCCTTAAAGCGGCAGATGCAGACGACGCGTTTCAGGCAGAGCAGAAAAGGAGAGTGCTAACACATGAATTTCAGGCTATGGTCATGAAGTCTTACTTTTTTTTTTTTTTTTTAAAGATTTTTATTTATTTATTCGACAGAGAGAAATCACATGTAGATGAGAGGCAGGTAGAGAGAGAGAGAGAGGGAAGCAGCCTCTCTGCTGAGCAGAGAGCCCGACGCGGGACTCGATCCCAGGACTCTGAGATCATGACCTGAGCCGAAGGCAGCGGCTTAACCCACTGAGCCATCCAGGCGCCCATGAAGTCTTACTTTTTAAGTAAATTCTTACCAAGGGCTGTTTGCTGATCCCAGAGAAACAAATCCCAGAGATCTGTCTTATTTCCTAGTTCTATTTTTGCAAGTTACCTTACTTGCCAGTCCAGTTTCCTCAACAAAAAAAGGAAAATATTTTCATTTTACCTCACAGAACTGTTCTGAAATTCAAATGAGGTAATAACGTACATTAAAGGGCTTTATAGACAAGTAGTACATTAAATGCAAGGTGCTACTATTTTTATTATTGAAGATGGATCCTACCCTTTGGCCCAAGAGTTCTAATTCTTCATGTTTATCCTAAGGATCTAGGTAGACAAATGCACAAAGCTATCTGCAAAAACATGTTCTGAATAGCCCTATTTTGAATGAAAAAAATCTAAAAGAACTTAAATCAATGGGTGACTGGCTTAACAAATTATGGTATACCCATGAAACAGAATATCATGCTATAATTAAAAATGATTTAACAGATGTGTATGAACATGAAAACCTCTTTACCCCTGCTTTATAAGAGGTTCCACTTCTGAGATGCCTTCCTTCATCTATCAAACTTAATCAGGTCCTCCCTGTTATACTCTTCATAGGATCACCTATGTTTCCTACATTAAACTCATCACAGTTTGAAATAATACATTGATATGTTTACTTGACAACATGTGTTTTCTTCATTAAATGGAAATGAAGATGGTGCACACATACACACACACTCTTGCTCTCTCTCTCACACACACACTCCTATATACATATGCAGGGGGAGGAAAAGCTGCCAATATTTAAAATGTAGAAAGCCAAAATGAAAAATAAAAATAATCTAACAAAAATATGTATGCTTATATTAATTACATCAGCATTATCGACCACAAATAGGATCTGGAAATACATTTTGTCAAATGATACTATCAAAGCTCTTTGATTAAATTAGTATCTGGAAAACTATCTTTACTTAAGAAGTGACAAAGAATCATGCTATATCCAAAAGAAAGCAATGCTGTTCCCTTTGTAAGGAGAAATCCAGAAGAAAAAGCTTTCTTCAGGTCAACAGTGTCCTCTGGTTAGAATGATGCAAATTCTGCTGAAAATCCAGTTTGATATTAAAGCAACCACCACCGAAAGCTAAATAAGTATCTCTTACCATCTCTGGGCCACGTGAGTTTTAATCATAAAATGAGTGATAATATCATACCTTCATAAAGCAGAGAACTACACGGAATGAAATCCTGAATTCCTTTTTTATAATTTGTGATCTTCCACATCATGTATTCAATATTCTGGGAAAAGGCCACTAATCAAACAGGAACAGAAGCAGCTGTCCTACTGACATACAAGGCATGATCGTCAAGTCTCCTTGAAACATACTTCCATAAGGGAATATGGAAACTCTGCACAGCAAACTTCTGCTTCCATGAAGCATTTAATCGAAAGTCTGAGTTTGTTTAGTGAGGTGTATAAATAATTCTTAAGAATTTTTCATTTAAACAGTTTTAGGGGAAGACAGAATATCACAGAAAACATCACACAAGAGGTGTTAATCACTCAACATTTGAAAATACTGAACAATACTAACATCACAAAAAGTTTAACTGTTACTAATCTCTACTTTTGTCCTGATACTCTAGGAATTATCTATTCGACAGAGACTCAGAAACTATTTCTTTATATAGAAAATTTGAAAAGCATAGAATAGTAAAGAGAAATTTCACAATAAAAAAAAGGTTTCCTTCAACTATTCAGTGAACTAAAAGGTATGTATTTAAGAATAGAAACAGAAGACATAACAAATTTCAAATTACTACTACTGGAAAAAAAAATCCTCTACAAAAGATAACCAAAAAGGCTTTAAAGCTGAAAATACAACAATACAATCATTCCCTCTAAGACTAAAACATTTCATGATTCTATAGTTAAAAAATAGTTAAACTAAAGCTTTACAAGCAAAAGGAAAAGCTGTTTTATTTTCTAATGTCCTCAATCCTAGCCAAAGGAATTGAAATGTGGCTGCTCTTATGAGATTCTTTAATAGTCAAAGGACACCAAATAAAATAAATTTTTCATCAACTTAAAATACAAACATAAATTGGTACTTACTATTACCTTCTCCATCACCTTAAAACAATGGAATTACTATGTGTCATAGCCTCATACCAACATTTATTGCCAATATTTGACAGACTTATGGTTCTGGCAGGGCAGGTAGGTTTTAATACTTTAATTTCATGACTGGATGACAGTGAGTGTTTTTTAAAATTAACTGCAGCATTCTATAGTCTACTATAATATACTTATATACAATACTATAATATACTGTAATAATACCCATTTAAAAGAACTGGCAGTTAGAGATTATTATTCTTCAAATACTACATATTATCTTCCTTTCCAAATATATTATCATTAACATTCTTTAGAATACAATGTAATCAGGGGCGCCTGGGTGGCTCAGTGAGTTAAAGCCTCTGCCTTCTGCTCAGGTCATGATCCTGGTGTCTTGGGATAGAGCCCTACATGGGGCTCTCTACTCAGCGGGGAGCCTGCTTCCTCCTCTCTCTCTCTCTCTCTGCCTGCCTCTCTGCCTATTTGTGATCTCTGTCTGTCAAATAAATAAATAGAATCTTTAAAAAAAAAAAAAAAAGAATATAATGTAATCAAGAGTTTGCCAAAGCAGGAGTTGCATAATGTCTCCTTCCATACTTTAATATGGTAATCAGCACAAAAGAGAAATGCAGTTCCACAGAGGGCAATCTACCTGGAGTTTGAAAACCTTCCATTTTTTAAGAAGCACCTACTATGTACAAGGCATTGTGATAGATACTGGGGATGAATCCTTAAGCAGAAGAGATTCAACTTCTGCCTTCATGGAGTTTTTAGCCCAATGAATGAGACATGAATTTATCAATCAGAGAACTGTATTTCTACAAACTATGATAAACACCATGAAGGAAAAGTAGGGGTGCTATCGTGTGAACACCTAATCTACTTTGCCTGATGAGAAAAGGCTTCCCTGAAGAAGTTATGATTGAGCTGAAATAAGAGTGTTATTAGCTAAGGACAACCTACTTGGCAAAGGGGAAAGAACAGAGTATGTGCAAAGACCCTGAAGTAGAAAGAAACATGGTGTATTGAAGAAAGAAAGAAAGCTAGCCAATATAATGCATCAGAATTGTATATGGGCCAGGTGTAGTTGCATGAATACCGATTAGGAGGTTATAACAGGTCTCCAGGTGAGAGATAGATGGTATCTCATTAGGAGGGAAGTAATGAAGATAAGGGGAAAGACAGCAGATTCAAGAAATATTTAGGAGAAAATGAGTGTTACAATGAAGCCAGGCAGAGTAGTGTTAGTAGAGTTTAAAGATGACAAATCTTGAAATTTTTCAGTTGTGAGACCAAACAGTAAAAAACTGGGAATTTGAACTTACGTGAGGCTCCTCAATGAGCCAGAGAGCAATGCACCCAGGTTTTCTAATAGCAGTAACATCTTAGGAAGGGTGATTTTTAGGAAACGTGCCAGAAGGCCATGACCAAGACCACAGTAAATTCAACCAGGTATTTTAAAAATAATTAAATATTACAGGTCCCACTTCTGAGCTGTCAGTTAGAAGGATACCAAATGATAAAATTACTGGGATTTTCAAGGTACATGCTTGTAACATCACATTATATCACTTATTTTCTCTCCTTTGTACTTCCATAAAAATAAGATTTCTAGACATAATATTAGGAGCTAACATTCAGCATAAACTTAAAAAACAACATTTTATATCAGGAAGATCATATTATACCTGAGAATATTAGGGGGGAAAAGCCAACATTGTATCTGAAAGATGCTACGATGTCAGGGAAACAAATGTCATCTTAGGACAAACAAGGTATCAACGTCCAAGATGCATACTAGTAACAGCAACTTCCACACAAGTACCTTTTTGATCAGGAAAATAAGACAGATAGTCCATAATTCTATTACCTTCCTTGTTTCAGAAGACTAGTAAATGGAAAATTTTTACAAGTCTTCTTTCTTTCTGCTATATGTAACCAATGTAATAAAATTTCTACTAAATCCAGTAATAGGCCTCAAGTTATCAGAAGCCCATAAAGTCTCCCTCAAATGGACTAACAACCCCATTTCTCACATATCCCAGCATGGGAATTTGATCCATGGCTTCTCTATCCCAGGAAGCAGAAGTTTTAACAAACGGTAAGGAAAAATAATTTCTAGTGTTTCACTTTAACATACTAATTCTCGGGTGCCTGGGTGGCTCAGTGGGTTAAGCCGCTGCCTTCGGCTCAGGTCATGATCTCAGGGTCCTGGGATCGAGGCCTGCGTCGGGCTCTCTGCTCAGCGGGGAGCCTGCTTCCCTCCCTCTCTCTCTGCCTGCCTCTCCATCTACTTGTGATTTCTCTCTGTCAAATAAATAAATAAAATCTTTAAAAAAAAAAACAAAAAAAAAAAACATACTAATTCTCATCTATAGGCCCCAGTCTACACCCCACACGTGGGTGGACCTTAGTATATTCTAAAATCTGTTTCTTTCTCTCTCTTTTTCCTTCCTTCTTACTACTTATATTCCTATGAAAAATTATCTTCCTTAGTCTTGGGTGGTCCAATGTATACATAATTATTTTCCCATGGGTACTGTAAGAACATGGCATGCCTGTAGTTTTACAAATTTTCTGATATGCTCTGCTAAAACATATGGTAATTAGCACTGTGGTCCCACACACAATAGTAGAATCCTAATAGGAACCCTATCATGAAACAGAAACACCACTGGGTCAAAACCCCAAGCTGAGCAAAATTTAAGTCAATAGATGACAAAGACTTATTAATGACCTATAACGTAACTGGTAAAATCTAGAAATATGTATCTTTTTTATGCATCTATAATCCTTGAATTGTTAGTAATGAGGCTGCCTCTGTAATGATGGAGTGGTATACTGAATAACTAATATTATAACTGATCGCTAGAACTATCAATAAATCAGTGTCACAGAACTTCAGGGCAGAAAGGGACCTTGGTAAATATGCAGTCCATCCCTTCATTTTATAGATGAGAAGAGGGATGAAGAGAAAATGTAATAAGATCATTTACCTAACTTCTACAAAAGAGGAAATACTCAGTAAATATTTGTAGCATGACAAAACCCAGGTCTGGTTTCCTGATACTCTCTGCATGTCTCTAAATTTAAAAAAGATTTTTTTTAAACCTTTTTTAATCTATACATGGATTGAATCTGAATTCTTGAAATATAGATCCTAATAGAAACAGTGAAGAACAAGAAAACTGAATTTTATTTGTATAAATGCTATGTATCATATTACATATTTTCATTTCAAACCTATCATATCATAGAAAAACCTTCTAGACCCACACATAAACATAAATACAGCATAGTAAGAGTTGCCTGGGTGGCTCAGTCATTAGGCATCTGCCTTTGGCTCAGGTCATGGTCCCAACAGCCTGGGATCGAGCCCTGCATGAGGCTCCCTGCTTGGTGGGAAGCCTGCTTTCCCTCTCCTAGTCCCCCTGTTTGTGTTCCCTCTCACGCTGTCTCTCTCTTTCTCTGTCTGTCAAATAAATAAATAAATAAATAAAATCTTTAAATAAATAAATAAATACAGCATATTAAGCTTATAGCTATTTTTATAATTTTAAAAATTAAGTTTAAAAAACACAGAATAGTCCTACTGAAAAAGCCAAAAAAGGAAACTCACAGCTTTAAAGATGAGTCAAAGAGGGAAGAGTGAATCCTACTTTCGCCTCAGCAATGTCAAAAATGCAGAGTAGGAAGATCCAACCTTTCGAGCTCTAATTATTATCTATAGGAGCCTCAAGTTTCCTGCATCTATTAGTAAAAGCTCCTATTCCTGCTCTTTTCCCAACCTACTTCCCCAAGTGACTACCTAACTACCTGTCTGGAGTTCCCCATACTCATCAGGTAACCTTAGTTTCCCAGAGATTGCTCTGTGTCTCTCCAAAATAAATTCTTACATTCTCTAGACAAAGCTTTGGGGAATCAGGAAAAGAGGTCTCATTTAATTCCTCTTATAAATGGAAAACACAGCATCTGTTGGTTTTAAGGTGGCCTTTTGAAAACTTCCTATGAGTTGAATCATTAGAATTCCCTGGCCCTCTGGGGCAAAACACTGAAAAGACAGCCAGGCACTACCAAAAGTCTTCAAAAAATGGAAGTCAACTATGTCTGAGTACATCCAGACAAGCATTTCCTAGGGAACCCTTTGGACTGAAAAATAAGCATCTTCATTCTTTTTCTGTTTTATTTTGTTTTTCTTTAAAATCTCCCTTACCAACTCTGTCTTATCAAATAAGAGACACAACTTTCATAGCATGGTCTTCCCTTCCATCCTTAAACAACAAACAGCCCATGCCCACTAACTTCCTACTCCAACCAAAAATTTTTATTCCTTTAACAAAACCCTTGATTCTGCTTTATATCCTGCCTGAGCTATTTCTGGCATTTAAAAATTCTTCGTGGATCATCCAAGTTTAAAGCTGGACTAAGATTACTTTTAGCATGTGGTTGCATGCATGGACACATGTCAGGTTTCACTTTATTGTCCCTCTCAGTCACAGACGCCTCCACTTAATAAACCCAGCAAGAACTCTTTGGTTTTCCTTTGGATTCTACTCCTGCCCTTCCCCACAAAGTCAGGTTATGACATCTAGACTGTATCAGTTTAAAAGGGCCAAATCTCCAGAAATGGTGGTAAAGGAACTCATTTGACTATTCAGTGTTGCTCCAGACTTGGTGTTAAAGAACTGAGGTCCGTTGGACCTGAACTTTTGCCTGAGTGTGTGCTCCCTCTCTCCAGGTGCCCTTTCTAAACCTCCCCAGCTTGCTACCTGTTGGCAGTGCTGGTGTTGCTGCTCCCATTGCTGTGTTTCTGTGCTCGGCTCAATCTCCTTGGGGGCTTTGAATGCTGCAGCCGGGGGCTCGGCATGGAGGGGAACGTTGAGGCATAGCCATGTTCACACTCTAAAGAGACAGCAAGAGAAAAAGATATGAGAACAGGAATTTACTCAAATCCATGGATCCACAGATCTGAAGTCCTTGCAGTAACATGCTGCTGAAAACAGCAGAAGAAAAGGAGGTAAAATTTTTCCACTTTCTGGCTGGAAGATAAAATTCTCAGTCCTTGTGAGGACATTTATCATGTAACATTATATACAGACCCAACCCATCACCTGAAAGGCGTACCAATACTTCTTCTAAACCAAGTAATCTCTCCACCCTTTCCAAAAATCCTTTTCTCCAAGAATTCTTAACTGAAACACACTAATTTCTGAGACTAGTTACCATCCACCTCAATTATTTCACCTGCCTCAAAAAACTCTCCCCATTCTGGGTCTCTCACTAAGCGCACCATTTTCACGTATTTCAAACCATTCAACTGCCCCGTCTCAGAGGACATTTTTCTCCCTCGACACCATAATTTCCAGAGTTCCCACTCTTCACTCCCCAGTCTCTTTACATCTTTTCCAGCCCCAGTCCCTAAATAGGGTCGCGTCTCCTCCTACCTGTTTCTCAGACGTCTCCTCCCCACATGCGCGCACCCTCCTCCCCAGTGGCTCCTCAGCCGGCATTCCCCTCCTCGGCTCCCAGCCTCGCCTCCTCCACCCCTACCTGCGCCGCCGCCTCCCCCTTCCTTCGGCTCTAACCTCCCTCCAACCTCCCAAGTCCTCGGGCCGGCGCCCACTCTCAACACACTCCCTCCCTCTGCTCTGCCCACCTCCCCTCTGCCCCCAGATCCCCGTCCCTCCCCCCTACCTCGTCCCCCAGTCCTCCCCGCACAAGCAGGCCCGCGCAGCCTCTCCCGCACCCCTCCCCTCGCAGGCTCCGGGTTCCCACCACCTCCCGCACCCCTCCCCGCCCTCTCTCCCCTCACGCGCACCCTCCTCACACCCTTACCACGCACCTCCTCACACACGCTCCCCTCCTCACACACACCCCCGCCTCCCCGCACACGCGCACCTCTCATCACGCACGCACCTGTCGCACGCGCACCGCTCCTCACACACGCACCCTCCCTCCCCTCACACACCCCTGCTTGCACGCGAACCTCCCCTCACACACACTGCTCATGCACGCACCTCTTACACACGCACCCTTCGCGCACGCACCCCTGCCTCCTCTGCTCACGCACGTACCCCTCTCCTCACACGCGCACTCCTTCTCACATCCCCCCCAATACACACGCACTCTCCCTCCCCTCACACGCCACACCGCACTCCCCGCGTGGAGGAGGAGTGCGCGGGCTCAGGTGGTGGCGGAGGCGGCGGCGCCCAGCCGTTACCTCGGTCCCGGCGCTCCAAAAACTCGGCCGCCTCAAGCAGGCGCTGCACGTTGATCATCCGCACCCTCTCCATGGGCACCGCTGGTGGCGACCGGGACCTCTACGCGCTCCCTTCCCCGGCCGACAGGAGGCGCCGCAGGCGGATACAGGCCGGTGCCGCCCGGGGACATGTGCGGCGGGCGGGCGGGCCAGCCCGGCCACGGCTCGGCGCGCTCTCCGCCGCCCTTGTCGCCCCCGCCGCGCCCGCCGCCGCCGCCGCCTCCGCCGGCAGCCAGCGCGCGGTTTGTTTACCTCTCCGCGCGAGCACGGGGGAGGGGCGGGCGCAGCACCGAGGCCCGCCCCCGCCCCGCCCCTTCCTCTGCCTCCTGGGAAATGTAGTCCCGCCCCTCCCACTGCACATCGGGAGTGGTAGTACACACACCACTTCAGTGGGCCTGCGCCTTGCCGAATTCCGCAATGGCAGCTGGGAAATGTAGTCCCATTGGACTTCTGTCTCCAGAGTGTAAAGACGAAGTTTTCTGGGCTTTACTTATGGGAAGGAAGAATTTGAGCCAGTTTCCGGAAAGCTCTTTTCCCAGCGACTTCCAATGGGTGCCCAGGACCTGGAGCATTCTTTATCTGAAATGCCATGTTCTAGTCCTCTATCTACTACTGCAAATTTTCTATGTAACTTACACTCCTCAGTTTCCCCATCACAAAATGTGCTGTTCAGCTGGTGCCCACATAAGCATTTGAAAAGCTAAGATCACTGTTCAAAAACAGAGGATGATCCCTCCAGTACCAGAGAAAGTTGCCATGAGGCCCTTCTTCCACACTGGTTTCCACATAAAGGTAGTTCGGTTTTTCAAGGTGTTTTTTGTTTTGTTTTGTTTTGTTTTAATTGTATGTTTAAAAACTTATTTTGCCTCAGGCCCTCACTAGTGACTTGAGAGACTAGAAATCCTTTCCACTATTGCAAGTGAAGGACATAATTCAGTGGGTAAGTGATTTAGTGCAGAAGTCACAAAGGGTTCAGTTCAAATCCTGACTCTTCTACTTATACTACCTGTCTGGACTCTCCAAGCCTCATTTCCTCATGTATAAAATAGATATAGTTACTCCATTTATCCGAACATTGAGGGTCTGCCATGTGTCAAGCACTGTACTGGACATAATGTGTACAGTAATGAGAGAAACAGACATAGATCCTACTCTCAAGGAGTCTATGGGCAATAGGGCTTATTGTGAAGATTAAATGAAAAAATTCCAGCATTTAGTACATGCCACTCAGTTAATGGAAGCTATAGCAATTGTTTCCTCTCTTGTTCTCCCCCATAAAGAGGGAACTGAAAGCAGTGGCTAAAGAGAGCAGGGACCACATTAAAGGATTGCCAACGGCTATCTTCTCTGCCGTTCTCTTTTCAAGTCCTCAATCTAACAAGCCCTCAAGTGTAGACCAGAGTTTCTCAACTTCTACATTATTGACATTTCAGGCAAATAATGCATGTGGGGCGGGGGGCAGGGGGGTGGGGAGGCGGACTTGTGCTTTGTGGGATGCCCAGCAGCATTCCTGGCCTCTACCCACTAGATGCCAGTAGCACACTACCAACCAAAAATGTCTCCAAACGCTGCCAAATGTCTGGCGGGGCACAAAGTCACTCCCAGTTGAGAACCACTGGTCTAGGGAGAGGAAGGGCAAGAGGGTCATAAGTGCTGAATGCTCTAGGAGCAAGCTGGGAATTATATAAACATCCATAACGTTTTCCCACCCTGAGTATTTTAACCTGCTGGTGGACATCCAAAACAACAGGAAGCTCTTGGTGAGGGGAGAATTTCCCCTTCCCTATGGTCATTCCAGTGGCTACTGCAGAAAATATCATGTCAGAATGAAAATCTTCCTCTCAAAAATGTCACGAGATCCATGCTGCGTTTTAATGCCTTCTCTCTCTCCTTTCACTCTTCTTCTTCAATTTCCAATGAAGTCAAAAACTGCAAAATTATGCCAGCCTTTTGAATATTACATTTGGAACCACGTTTAAGAACCAAATAGATGTCCCATCAAATGCAAGGAGACCCAAAATGAGAGGTGTTCCCAAGCTGTTCACAGGAGAGTCATTTTTTTTTTTTAAGACTTTAAAATAGTCTTTTTCTGTTGTTGGATAGATCACTTCAGATCTGGGGTTTCCCACTGGATACTGGTAACAACTACTCTCAACAAAGGACCTATGGGGCAAAGCGAAGAATGGAATTATTAAAAAGAAAATAGCTATCTGCTAAGACCTGTTAGTTAAGGGCAAAAATTACTAGGTTGAAAGTTAGTTTCTACTACTTGTAGACTCCTTAAGCTTTAGATCCCAAACTGCTAAGTGCTACTGCAGGAATTTAAAAGAGGTAGATTCATGACAAATAAAAGTCTCCCTAGTGGGAGATAAACCATGTGACATGCAATCAAAAAAGAAAAAAAAAAAAAAAAGTACCAACTGAAAATACACATGGGTTTAAATCTGTAGATCGTATGCCCTCGCAGGTTATTAAGAGAAAGCATGATGCTCAGGGCACGTGCCTGACCTTTCACAGCTGACCTCCAGATGAATTAATTAACTAGCCCTTCTTTTAGAGCAACGACCAAGAGGGAGAGGAGGAAATGGAAAGTAGGGTGAGAGTCACCCAAAAGGCCCACCTGCCTATGTTGAAGAATAGCAGAGGTAATGGTGATGGAGGGCAGTGGGCAGTGTTAAGGGCAGATTTATAGACAGGAAGTCATTCTTTTCCAATAGCAACTGAAGGTGCCATTTCCTTCTCCCTGCTCTGGCTGACCTCTAGAATTCTTGCTTTGGCATTGGCCACAATGGCACAGCACAAAGCTTGGGGCTCTAGCCTCGGGAAAGGAATACTCTTCATAAACCATCCCTCAGCACCAGTCCCAGCCTGGAGAAACCCAGAGGCAGCTGTGGCCTTTCTTTTATTCAAATGAATCCAGTGTGTCCTACAAACGCAGATGGGGAAACTGAGAGAAGAATCCAGAAGCTGGAATCTTACCCACAATCTCTGGTCCTGTCCTCTCCCTAAAGTATCTCTCTCAGGGGAGCCTTATTTGAAAATGGGAAAAGTCCCCCTGAATCCCCCAGGCCTCTAACAAACACAGCCAAGATGGGGATGTGCTGCCTCGTGGAGCAAGCAGGCAAAGCTCTCCATTCTTAGGGGTCCTTTCTGTCAGTTTACTCCATGCAGATTTCCAAAAGACTTATTGCAGATTCATGAACAATGGAGACTGGTCTGTATTACATCTTTTCTGCAGACAGGAGAGATGGAAAGAGGGGAAGGGACCGTCAGGTGAAGTTACAAGTCCAAAGTCACTGCACTGGTAACACCTGGTGCTTAAGAGAACTTCCCTGAAAGTGCAAAACGCTTGGTGTGCAGGGCACGGTTTTCTGCCATTATCTGCAAGGATGGCGGGCGGGCGGGGGGGAGGTGTCCAAGCAATGAAGGCTGAAGATGGAGGAAGGGTGAGTCCTGAGCTCCTAAATGAGAGCCTTAACAGTTATACGTCTTTTTCCATCCTCCACCCCAAAATGACAACACAGCCTCCTTCCCCCTCAGGGCCCAAAAACGTGAAGAGCAGCAGAAAACCTTTCCTTCTGCCCAGTGAGTCAGCCTTGCCTAACTTCATGCGTAAGCTCTCCTCAAGTCAGCAGCAGCTCAGAGCTGCGGGTCTGCGTGCAGCCGAGATAAATTTGGGTCTAGAAAGGATGACGTAATGCTAAACCCGAGAGGTAGCTGCCGCCTCTCAGGGCTCCAGTCGCCAGGGCTGCGGGCTGACATCCCCACCGCTCGGAAAAGCACGGAGCCACCCAGGTGCCTGAGCTGGGGAGACAGGGAGAGAAAAGATGTGGGGGCGGGAGCAAACGGCAGGGGGAGGCAGTGTTCGTCTGAGACTGCTGAATCTGGAAGTTTGTTGTTTTTTAACTTCAGTTTTCTGGTGAGATCAGGCCACTGGCAGAGGCTCAAACAGCTGCACTTGACTTCCATCCTGGCCTATCTCTTCCCCCTTAGAAAAGGGCTTTTTACAATTTTATTAAATGGCCCTTATTACAGCAGCCTATTTCGGGGATTATAATGGATGTGTTAATTTCTCAAATGTCCTTTCCCTTCTTTTTTGCATTAACTTGGATCCAAGAAGAAATCTGCATTGCAGGACTCAGTTCATAGGCACATCTAAGATACCTGCTGCCCCGGAACACCCATCCCACTTGGGGGTGCAACTGAAACGATCTTCCGGATTTTGGAAAAGGACTTTGCTAGGGACGTGCCAAGTTAATGCCCCCCCATAACATTTCATGGTTTACTTCATAGACGTTTACATCATTAAGCTTCTTTCTCAATCCAGTCTCCATTTTCCATTTTTCAGATGAGAAACCTGAGGGCCAGAGAGATATCATAACTGACCAAAAGGCCACACAGCTGCTGTCTATCAAAGCCACCAAGCAAGGATTAGGATTCAGGCCCAAAGACTCCCGTCCTGTGCTCTCTACCCATCTCCATAAGTCTTTTTCCGGTTGATTTGTGACATATAAATCAATTCATTAATTAGAATAAGTTTTCTGATTTTTTTTAAAGATTTTATTTATTTATTTGACCGACAGAGATCACAAGTAGGCAGAGAGGCAGGCAGAGAGAGGAAGGGAAGCAGGCTCCCTGCTGAGCAGAGAGCCGATTGTGAGGCTCCATCCCAGGACCCTGGGATCATGACCTGAGCCGAAGGCAGATGCTTTAACCCACTGAGCCACCCAGGGGCCCCAAGTTTTCTGATATTTTAAATTCATGAGCCTCAAACTTTTAAATATCAGGTTACATCCCAAAAGCCTGCTTTTGTTTTCGGCTTAAGGTTCATTCTTCTCTAAGGAAAGGGTGGCCTTGGAATCAACCCCCCGGCTGGTGATGACCACAAGCCATGGGCCTAACCTCAATAATCTTTCTTGTATGGAAATGGTTTCCTTCATCGGGAATGCATCCTGAATACTTTTTTCAAATGACATTTCATCATTTGTTGCTCTAGTCCCTTATTTTTCTCCTTTAATTTGTGGTTATAATCATTTATACTGGTAGATTTCGTGACTTTCAGCCATCCCTGGCATAGAGCCCACTCAGCCACGGTATGTTATTCTTTTGAAACACTGCTCCTTCCATGAATTAGTATTTTCCTTAGAATGTTTGCATCTATATTCAAAAGCAAGAATATACTATTCCTATCTTTTGTTGCATGTATCAGGCTTTGGATCCAATGATCTCTACTTTCAAAGGTAGATGCAACTTGATTTTAAAACCTTAAAAAAAAAAAAAAAAAGACTGCTAGAGGCCTTCCCTGCTGGTAAGAGGATACCCCACATTCTTGCCACAGTCCTGGGTAACCCTCCCTCCCCCGCCAGGAGCCTGGCTAGAGCCGCCCTGCCCCCATCCACTGGCATCACCACTCCCTTCCAGGCAGCAGAAACTTGTGGCGGTCACTCTTTAGGCCCTGCCAGGCCCTGGACACTGTTAAGTCACACACCCAGCCTGCTGCCTTAGGGCTGAGTTCTCTGCCTGAGATGCACCATTTAGAATAAAAACACCAGGCCCTTCCTAGCCTGCTTAAGGATGAGCGTGATCTTGCCATCTCTTCCAGCCGCAACATTCTGATTCTAGGATTCTGGGAGTCCCCAGAAAGCTTGGAACAATCTGCCTCCTTTTGTGGACCAGCTTCCACGCCATGACAGCCAACTACGTACACAGTGCTGCTCCTACAGTCAGCTCATGGGCTCCTCTGCACACCTCTGAGACTCCCTGTTTTGCAGATGAGGTCCAAAAAGGTTAAGAGATGTGCCCAAGGTCACACAGGTAATGACCAGATTCAAACTTAGATTTTCTAAGTCTGGCACCCCACAGCATACATCAAGGTATGTTTAAACAGACCAACCAAACAAAACTGTTTAGGGCAGTGGTCTCAACCAAGGGTAATACCATCCCCTGGGAGGCTTTGGAAATAAGTAGGAGAGTCTTTCTTGAGTGTTACAATGACTGAGGGTCTGCTGTCATTTAGTGAGTAGAAACCAAGGATGTTACATCCTGCAGTATTCTGGACTAATCCGCATAAGAATAACTGTCTCACCAGTAGCTCCCCTGTTGAGAAACACTAGGTCAGAAGGTTAAAGAGAGAGAACTCATCCTTCATTCAATAGTTATTCCTTAAGCATCTGTTCTGTGTGGGGCACTAAGCTAGATGCTGAAGACAGAATCATGAATGAAACCAGTCAACGGACCCGGGGCTCACTTCACGGTGCTTGTATTCTAGCCCGGCACACTGATGACAAGCAAGCAAACTCAGGGTAAATCGTGATACGTAGGATAAAGGATAAATAGTAAATTGCAGGATGGCTTCGGGTAGACAGAAAGACCAGGGCAATCACAAGGGCTGTCTAGGCCGGCTTTCTCAAACTTTAACGAGGACACAAATCACCTGGAAATCGTGGTGAAATACAGATTCAGATTCAGCAGGTCTGAGGCAAGACCTGGGAGTCCCCTTTCCAACAAGCTCCCAGCAGAGGCCAAGGTGCCCATCTTAGGAGACCACACTCGTTCTCAACAGTAAGGGTGAGATAGGAAAGAAACTACTGAAAGGTTTGAAACAAGTCCGCGACATGAACCCAGTTATATTGAAGATCACTCTTGTTTCCTCGATCTCCACTGAGGAGAGGAAGAGGTTGGACCTATGCCGCTTGACCAGAACCAGCTGGCCCACGCGGTCACGGTGGCAGCCAGGGTCTCTAGCTCATCTCTGCCACTCACACGTGCTTCTCCCCCGCCCCCGCCCACCCCAGCTTCTCTGGCAGAAGCCCTTGGCTCCAAGCAGGGCCAGACCAGTTGCCCTACAAGCTCGAACACCTTCAGCAAACCTAGTACAGCCTGATAGGGTGTGGATTCATACCCCTGACACCCTAGTGTGCAGAGCCACAGGAGCTCTACTGGTTGGGTGAGTTCCCCAGGGGGTGCTGGGCAAGGCGGTACTGCACATGCAAGGAGCGACACCCTAGGACTATTGCCCTTCAGAAAACGGGCCTTAATCTGACTTTAGTGTCAGTACCCAAGGAGCCCTGGAAGGTTTCAGCGGCCTTCTCTCCGCCCTAGGAGGAGTGGGAAGTAAAGGAACTCACTCCAGGGAGGCATTCCCCAAGGGGAACCCTCAGCTTGGACTTCAGACATTCCAGATTCCATCTCTTGCCTCTTGCCCCTTGAGGCCCAACTTCTCTTAAGGAAAAAAAAAGAAAGAAAAACCTAGGTTTGAGCCTCAGCTCCACTCTGTGCTAGCATGTGGCTTTGGGAAACGTAGCCTTGCCAAGGCTGAGGCTCTCCTCATTTACGAATCAGGATAATTCTAGCACCCTCCTTTTGGATGGTTGTGAGGGTTTTAATACAGAGCACTTAGCATTGTGCTGGTGCATAGTAACTGCTCAGTAAAAGGGGTTATTATCGCTATGCCTTTGGAAAACAGAGACAACATTGCACTTGTCAGCAGTCCCCTTGGGGACAGGTTACCAGACTCCTAGGAGACAGGCAAGAATTATTTATTGGTCTCTATTTGTCTATCATTTGTGCTGGAATATGAGCTGGAACTGGAGACCATACCGTCTGCCCTTTGAAAGCACCAAGCACAGGCCTTGGCTCCTGGCAGGTTTTAGTAATTATCTGTTGAATTGAGCTAAATTTTACAGCTGTTAGAAAGAATGAAAGAAAGTTGCATGCAAGGCACTCAGAGTCTCCAGAGTCAAGAAATATGGTATGGGAGGTTGGGTGTGGTGGAGGAAGAAGGATGCCATAGGGTAGCTCTGGGCCCCTGCAGAAAGAAAAACAGAGGCCACCCCAGCTCTCACCTGCCACCCACAACCACAAACAGAGCAGCCCTGGGCATGCCCTCCATTTTAATACAACAGTATCAAAATTATCCCAAATCATCTTAATTCAAGTATTCTTGCTAATGGCCATAAAGACACAAGAGTAAAATATCTCAAACTGTAGGTAATCCAAATCCCTTTTTATTGGCTTTAGTTTGAATTTCCCAATCTCCCCCAGGACACTATGTTTATCTTTCTAATTTTGCAGTGTTTAAATTTCCTTAGCAGATGCTGGAGTTGGATATAAGAGGTATGTGGCCAAGGGCATGTTTGTTATATGGGAGAGTGGGCTTGGTAGGAACACTAGTTATGGACAAACCTCCAAGTACAGATGCCCCAATCTGTAAAGAACTGAGAGTGGAATGTGTTTATTTACAAGGCTGCTTACAGGGTACTTAGTTTCCTAAGCTCAGGCGCAGGGGCGGGGGGGGGGGGGGGTCAGATCTATAAAAAGTACAAAGACAAAGACTAAACACAAAAGATTTTAAACACAGGGTGAGGGTAGGGGCTGCAGGGAGGGGAGAGGGACTATTCCTTTAAGGAAACCTAAGATAAATTTTTGTCCCATCTGCAATGATGGCTAGAACCAAAGACACAAAGTCCAAGTCAGATGCAATGCTACTTTGTTGGGGTTCACTTTAAGACAAGTGAATTTCTAAAACCTAGCACTGGAATAGAGTATACACTCCACGCATGAGGGCTGGACTAGCACAGCAGTGCCTGACATAAAGCAGTAGTATGTGCTCTTTAAATATTAGTTGAATGAATGAATGAAGAAATTCACAGAACAAATGTAGGGAGAATGCCTGATAAGCAACCTAGTTCCACAGATTATAAAACGATTTGCTGCAAGGGCCTTTTAAAGAGAGGTTCTCCAATCTAAGTTTGTTTTTTTGGTTTTTTTTTTTAAAGGGTTCCTATTTACGTATATTTCCTGGAGATTGATTGCTCAAAGCAAGGGTCACCTGAACTTTCAAAATGTTTCACAAGCAAGTGGCCTAACCCAACTCAGGCCAAGATGAGGAAGCAAAGAAGAAGCCTCAAGCTCTGGAGGGTGGTGGTAAGTTCCCATTATCTTTGGCCGGAGAGATCAAGTCAGCTGTTGACAGCTTTCACACCTCCAGCCAGGCCACTCAGGGACAATGATATCAGCGACAATTACTTCCCCTTAGTAGCAGAAGAGCCAGAGAGCAGGTGTTGGTCCCTCTGGAATGGAAGCCTCTCTCCAGTGTGAGCCGAGAGCTCCACCCACCATTCCCAGAGGAGGCCCCTTTGGGAAGACTTTTATTTCTCCTCCTCAGATAAGGTTTGGGTAGCCATCCTGCCACTGTCACTGCCTTTGGGCTCCTCCTGATTCCTCCAGCCGCCGTGTAAAAGAAAATATTTTTTTCTAAATGGCAAATTCAAATGAGCTTCATTTTGAAAGACTATTGAGAATGTTGCAATGACCTTTGCAATAACTGGACACACCCTAGGATCAGTAAACCAGGTTTGAGAACTGCTGACTTTATAAGCACCTGACCTGTAAAACAAAAGCCCCGTTTGGGGCTCTGCTTGTAATACAGTCTCACCACCAGGCAAGAGGCCCAGAAGAGTCTGGTTCTGCCTCTGCTGTGTCATCTTGGGAAAGCCACTGTCCCTCTCTGGGCCTCACCTTCCCATCTCTACAGTGAGGGTGATGGATGCTGTGACCGCTGGGGTTCCTTCTAGCCCTGACACTCTATCTTACCACCTGCTTCCTTTAAAAACAAACCCCATGGGGCACCTAGGTGGCTCAGTGGGTTAAGCCGCTGCCTTCGGCTCAGGTCATGATCTCAGGGTCCTGGGATCGAGTCCCACACTGGTCTCTGCTCAGCACGGAGCCTGCTTCCCTCTCTCTCTCTCTCTCTGCCTGCCTCTCTGCCTACTTGTGATCTCCGTCTGTCAAATAAATAAACAAAATCTTTAAAAAATAATAATAATAATAATAAAAACAAACCCCGACATGGAGTGGAAGGAAGAATGGGAAAGGCAAGAGAACGGTTCAGCAGGCCAGACTGCAGTATGTGCCTCCCACCCCTGATTCCTGCCTGCTGAAAACTGCTTTCTTCATTCCACAAGAAGATTCCTATTTCTTGCTGGGTTGTTGCTTTTTTACTCCTTTTTCTCCTCTGTTTCTCTCCTTCTCTCTCTCTCAACTCAAAAGCCACAAAACCACAACTCACCTTCCCCAAACGGGTCATTTGGAAGCCAGAGCTGTCGGGGGGTTAGGTGGGTCAGGCCTGGCATACTGGTGGTATCTAAGCGAAGACCAGGCCAGGGCAGCCATGTGCTTCTCCTCCAGAAACCCAGTTTAAATCAATATTTATCCAACTGTATTTATAGAAAGTGGTGGTGGTAGGGAGGAGGAATGGGGTAAGGAGGCAGGGGGGGGTCTACAACAGAATAAGCCACAATGACGGATGCAAATCTTTGTGGCCAATTCATTTCTGCAGGGCCAGGCTTTTTTTTAAAAGGCAAAAGACCCGGCTTTTGATGAACCTGCTGTTGGCCCCAGTACCATAGCAACAGCCCAAGTCCTCTGATATGCCCAGAGGACAGACTTGGGAAAGGCAGCAGGAGGGGGTGGTGTTTCCTAGGAGCCTAAACTTGAGTTAGGGCCAAGAGAGTTCAACAAGTCTGAAAAACAAAAACAAAACAAAATAAAACAAAACAAAACAAAAATCCTCTCTGGTTGGCTCTTCTGTCCTCGGCCTCACTTCTAAGCCTTTTCTAAGCAGGGTATGTACAGGAAGACCTTGAACAATCAACAGAGTGCTTCAAATACCAGCTCTGCTTTGGGTGGCTGGGTGACCTTGAGCAAGTCATTTTACGTCTCTGGACTTCATTCCTTGGCTGGTAAATGTGTACATGCATAAGTGCTTAAGACAGCAGGCTCATTCTGGAATCAGAAGCCTAGGTTCGAAACTCAGCTCTGCCACTTACTAAACCATATGACCTTTGGGCAAGTTACTCAACATCCCTGCACCTTGGTTACCCCCTCCATAAAATGGGGTAATAAAATTGCACATATCATGGGGTTGTTGTGAAGATTGGAGGAGATAATGCACATTTAGCCCCATACTTGGTATATAGTCCATGCTCAAAAATGGTAGCCAGTACCTATATTATGCAACACAGTTAATTGGTGCTGCAACATGCAACCGTCTTCATTTCCCTGAGTTTTCCCTCCAAACTCTTGCCCAGCCATCCTCAGATAAAAACCCCCATTTCTGGGTGCGTCAATGGGAGAGTGTTTCCATCAGCCATGGAGGGTCAGTGAGCAGCTATTGTTTTGTCTTGGAACTGATGGGACCTCCTCCCCCCCCCCCCACACACACACACCAGGAATGGCTCAGTTCAACTTCTCCAATTTCCTTAGGGTCCCTTGGGTCCCCTCTGTGGTGTGCCCAGTCCCTAGGAGCTCTGGGGCTCTGAAAGCCACAACAACATCCTCAAAGTCTTCTTCTGGCATTTACCAGTGGGCAGAAATTTTATTTAAAACTTGGGGGGTGGGGGCTGAATCTGAGAAACCTAATTTAGGATGCAGCACAAAAATAAAGACCTGACTTAAGAATGTTCTTTTCACAAAGCCCCCAAAAAACAAATATCCCACTCCACTCCCACCATAAATCAACCCACAGAGTTGTCAGGGAAAAGCGAATGCACATAGTCATGCTCAATACATATTTGCGGAATGAATGAATGAATTGTAAGTTGCCTGCTATGTAGAAATGTGACCTGCTTGAACATTAGTTGCCATTAAAGTCCTCAATTTTAGCAAGGCTGCCCTAGTCCCCTGCTCTCTAAGCTAGTAACTGATTCACTTTCTGGGTCACAGCGGATGACAGTGGGCACTTTCAACTCTCCAACCCTAACCTACCATCTCTGTGCAGCCCCTGGTCTTTAAAGGCCAAGAGCAAACTATGTTGATTACAGGAGAACGTCTTTCCTTGGAAGAGATCAGAATTTCCAACACTTCTCCAAGCCCCCAGAAAGTCTTTACTGTGTCCCCTGGCCTTCAAACCTGATCACTGTGCCATAGCCAGTACATGACAAATCCAACCAAAGAATGCATATTAAGTGTCTCCTGTATGCCCAGTGGAATGCTATATGCAATGGTGGGATACACTGAAATGCTATAGGTGATCATCTCCCTGGGAATATAAAGCTAATACACAGGTAGTGGGTAGAAGATTGCATGGTTACTGATTATCAAAGCTCAGAGAAGAGGCTATTTATTGAGCACTTACTATATTCCAGGGACTTTAAATGTTTAAATGGAGCACCTCGTTTAGTTGTTCAGCAATGATGTGAGGCTGGCTCTATTGTTATCCTCAATTTACAAAAAAGGAACCTCAGAGAGGCTGGTTAACTTGTACCGAAGTCACAAAGCCAGTAAGCAGCAAGGAGGAGGAGTCTGGGCCCTGCTCTGGGTTCACTGTAAAGCTCTCAGTCTCTCAACTACCCTGAATTAAGAAATAGCCAGAGGAGGCTGTCAGAGGAGGTGGGAGCTGACCTAGGTCTTGAAGGATGAGTAAGATACAGATAACCCTAGAGGAGTAAGAGAATGAAGCCATTCTGACAGAGGGAAGAGTCTGAGTCAAGCAGAGAGTCATGACGGAGAAACGTGCTTGCGGGCGGACCTGCTGGACAGGAGCAGAGGAGATCAGGCGAGGAAGGCAGGGAGGAGCCAAATGACACCACAAAGCAGCAGTTTCCTCCATGAGGAGGAAGAGGCTGCTCCTTGGCCTGTCCATGCCCCTAGGAAAGCACCTCACCCTCAAACCCAGCTAATCCACCCCAGACAGTAATCCATGATCTCTACTCCCATGTAATCATTCTTCTCTGTCTTAAGCATTGCCCCCCCAAAGCAACCTTGCCCAGACACTGACTGTGCAGCCCATTACTATCCTCTGGATGTCACCTTAAGTTAACAGCAGCTTCTGCTTGTCCACTGAGCAGCTTTTCTGTGAGTCCGGTTCTTTTTCCCTTTCAGTTTTAATCTTCTCCAAAACAGGAAGTAAATATTTTTCTAACGATCAGTCAGTCCTACGCGGCCACCCGGCCCCCCCTCCATTCACTGGACCCCAAATAGTTATAGAAGACCAAGCCAGAGGTGACTTACGTAAAACTTCTGGTTTTGTGATAACTGGTCCTAGTCTCCATGATTAATATTTCTGGAGCCCTTTAATCTGAGATCCTTAAGGAGTCACATCAGTTGGAACGGCAGGAAAACGCTCCCACACATCCTTGGGAATCCTTGCCTTGCACAGAGCAGCCCGTCAGTAGTGGGTGACTTAATTTGAATACCCTCCCCTGAGGAGCCGCACCATATCTACTGGGAATAATTCAACACCGTGGCCACAGCTTGGTGAGCACTCCTACTACGGAAACCTCAAAGAGGCAATGAAAAGCAGTTCTGGCAACAATGGAAAATAAGGCAAGCTCCTGCCAAGTAAGTACTTTGCAAACAACAGTAAAAACGAAACGTGTGATCTCGTGACCAGGGTCTACTGGTGCATTTCGGGAAGGTCTCACAGAACCCGAAATGGAGAATCAAGGCTGACACCCGTTCTCAGGGGAGAAGAGCGTCCCTTTAAGAAGGGATTGTACCAGCTGGCCACACTACAGCTCCCAGAGATTTCCTGGCTTGCCTCCTGGCTCCACCTACCAGTCTCTGGCCCCAGCAACGCGTGACGTCAGAGAAAGCTGAAGCTGGCGATAGGCTGAACAACGCAGCTAGGTCAAGTCCAGTCAGAGGAAAGAAGTTTGTCTCCATGTGGAAACCATGTGTCTCTAGCTGGGAGGGGGAGGAGGAGGAGGCGGAGAAACTGAGATCAAGTGATTACAGGGGAACTGGCAGAAATGAAGGCGGGGAGGTTGTGCACCTGAGCCGGCCAGCAATGCCCTTTGCAGTAGTGACCTAAAAAGCAAAAAAGAAAAAATAACTTGCCCAACAAACAAAGCTTGAGCCCCCCTCCCATCATAATAATAATTAAACAACTAGGATCCCTGCTTCCTTCCAAAAACCAGGGACCTGAGAAATGCTGGAGTCCTATCGGAACGCCCAGATCCCCCTCCCTCCCCCAACGAGTGAATGATGTCAGCGTTTCGGAAAGCGGGGCTCTGAAGCAAAACAAGCCCCGCGCGCGCGGAGCGACCCGCAGTGCCCGAGCCCGGCGCACGCACGACCCGCCCCCCAACTCGCGTTATTGCTGTGCACACGCGGACCGCCGTGACGCGCGGGCATTGTGTGCAGCGAGCAGAAAACAACGGCGAGCGGAGCCAGCGCGAAGAAGCGCCCCCAATAAAATGAGGCAGATGTAGGGCCCGCCGTTTTCCATACCAGGAAACCCAGACCCAGCGGGAGGTGTTGGGGGGGGGGGTACCGAAAGTGGGGAGGATAAAGCAGCCTCCCGTGGGCCGCTTCTCTTTGCAAGGGGCATAATAGAGGACCCGGCGATGGTCGCCCGTAGTTTGCTGGCGGTCACCCTCGCCAGCGAGAGCTGTTGGGGAGGGGGCGAGGGCCTGGAGCTGGGCCCCCACAGCCAAGCCCCGCAAGGCGCAGCGCCCCAAGCTCTCGGGGAAATCTGGGGGCCGTTGGCATCACGTCATGCAGAGCCAAACAGCGGCGGCAAATAGAAGCAAGAGAGCTAAAAATACTCCCGCGGGGAGCCGGCCGGAGGGGGGGGCAGTGGGGCCGAGGGGCTGATTACGCACACGAAGTTGACTTTGACTGGGGCGCTGAGGTTCCCGAACCCCTCTCGGGGGGCTGCGGGGCTTGCAGCGCTGACGCTCGGGAGAGGGACCGGGAGGAAGCCCCCTGGCTTCCTCGGCCACAGGAGCCCGGCTCGGCTGCCGCTGGCCCGCCCCGTGCGGGGTAGCCCGGCCCGGAGCGCCCGGCCCTCTGCTTACGTGACTGGTGGCCACGCCGGAGCCCCGGCACGGGGTAAACTAGGAGGTGGCGGCGGCCAGGGCGGCGGGGGACGCCGCGGGGGAGGCGGCCAGGGGGGGCGGAGGTCTCTGATTGTCTGCGGGTGCGGGGGGGGGGGGGGCGGGACGCGGTGGAAGCTCCAGCAGCCTCCCTAGTACACCATGCTGAGGGTGGGGGGGAGGACCAGGTTTGCCACACATTGCCAAGGTGCCCTCTTTGGGTGCACCCCCCGCCAGAGTCGGCACCATGGGACAGACTCCGGAGAACCCCGGACAGGGGTGAGGGGTAGCTAAAGAAATCGCGCCCCTCCCCCCTCCAACAAAAGCAAACACGCCAAACAAAACCACGTCTTCACCCAGCTCCCCACCAGCTCTGGCTTTTCAGAAACTACCCTCCTGACGAATGCCCCCCTACACACACCATGAATAATTGCAAACTGAGTCGGCTACGCAACTAGCGATGCGCCTTTCTGGCAACCCTGGCACTCCGAGAAAACAGGAGAGAAGAGAAAGAAAAGAACACACACAACCGTCTCCCAACACAGATCCTTGTTTTTGCCTTCAGCCACTGCACAATTGCGCTGGCAACACACGGTTACTTCCACCCTGGAGGCCTGGGGTGTTGGTCAGCTGAGGTGTTTTTGTGTTTGATGACTGTTGTTGTTGTGTTTTTTTTGGGGGGGGGGCTGCAAGATCTGACACGTTGCAATCGGACCATTTTCTCTCTCTCTTTCTCTCTCTCTTTCTCGTCTCATTGATCTTCCTACTTGTTCGGACAGATGAAACAGCCTGGTTTTCTCCAGTCCATGGGTTTATCTGCCTCGACCCCTTCCCCCAGCTCTTATTTGTGAGCACCGTGCTGGAGATGCCGCACACGCGTGCCCCCGTTAGGACGCTGAGTCGACTGCCTGGGAAGACTGGGGGACCCAGCAGGCAGGGACAAAAATGAAACAAACAAATACAAAAAGGAGGCCAGGCCCGGGTGGGGCTCCCAGCACACACACACCCCCCCCCCAACAAACATTGCTCTCCACCTGAACCCAAGAGAAGGAGTGGGGGGGTGGGGGCGGGAGAACGGCAGAAATCGACAAGGCAGGCGCTTGCCTTCCTCGCCAGGCGCGCTCCCTCGTAAGTCGTCTCGCGGAAAATAAAGAAACCGCACACAACAGCCCACACCTTCTTCCCCAACTATTGTTTCCTGCGAGATCCCAAAGTTTCCTTTTAGCTGTGTCCCCCTCGCCAAGTTTCCCGGGCGCAGGACGGCGGGTCCGGGGCGAGCTGCTGGTGCTGCCTGGCCCAGCCGGCCTGTTTGGGGGAGGGGGGCGGCGGCACCCCAGGGCAACCGAGGTGCTGGGGGACTGTATCCGCGGACGCGATGGCCTGAGCCCTGCCGCGAGAGGGGAGGAAAAAAGCACCGTAGACAGAAGGGAGAAGCAGAACCGAGTCAGCCAGCTCAAGCCCACGCCGCGGAGGGCTGTTTGGTTGTTGTGGTGGTGGTTGTTGTTATTGTTGTCGTGTGTGTCTCTGTGTGTATGTGTGTGTGTGTATGTGTGTGTTTTCTCGAACCGCGGAGCTCTGCCTACGATTTCCAACTTTCGGCTTCTAATCCCCACCCCACCCAGGAACGAGCGACAGAAAAACAACACTTGTCTGCCCGAGAAGGCTGGGGGGGGGCGGTGGAGAAGGAAGAAAGGCGACCTCGAAGAGATGAGCTCTGGGCTCAGTTGTCAGCAAACAACACTCCCCCGCTTGCTCCCCGCGGTCCTCCCAGCCTCCGGGAGACGGACAGACGGACGCACCAACAGGCCCCCCCACCCCCCCTTGTCTTTGTTACATCTTTAGCAGCTTTGTGCGTGCGTGTCCTTTCTCCGGTGTCATCGGCTTTACAGCCGAGGGCTGGATGTGTGTGTTGGGGGGAGGGGGGCGCGGGCCGAGCAGGCGACAGGGGTCGCCCAAGTGGTTGAGGAAGAAAGAGCCGGGCGCCGAGGCGGAGCCGGGGCCCCTAAACTTACTTTTGTTTTCTTTCTCGATCTGCTCCAGGTAGCTGGCGGCCTCGAGCAGAATCTGCACGTTCTGCAGAAAAGTGTTGATGTGCTTCTCCATCGAGTTCTCGCTGGTGTTGAAAATGTCCGAGAAGGGGCACCTGAGCTTGGCCCCCGCGGGTTCCTCGGGCTGGGCCGGGGGCTGGGGCGCGGCCACGGGCGGGGGCGCGGCGGGGGCCAGCCCCGCGCCTTCACAGCGCGCTTCCTTGCGCGGCCGCCCGCGTTTGCCCATGGAGGAACCGGGGTCCGCGGAGCTGGTCCTCTTTTGGGGGCTGCGCTGCCCGGCCGAGCTCCGGTCCCCAGAGGAGACCCGGCTGGCTGGAGCGGAGGAGGCGCCGAGGCTAGGAGGCGACCTGACTTCCCGAGCCTCGGTGCGTTCAGTTGTGTGTGTGAGTGTGTGTGAGTGTGTGTCGGTCTCGCAGTGGGTCTGTGTGTATGGGAGATTGAATGAACCTACAGGACAGACGGAGGCGCTCTGGCGCCTGGGTCCTAGTGCGAGCCTGTCGCCATCGGACCGGTCAAAATAAAAGGTGGAGACAAGCGAGGCAGGGACCGCCCTCTGCCCGTCTCCGCACCTTCCCCGCCTCTCCCCAAATCTTACCTCAGAGTAGAGCGCTGTATTTCAACACGAATGGAAAAAATACTCGATGCCTCTAAGTGGACCTGCATAAAAACAAACTAGTAAGCTATTTTTTTCTTCACATAAAAATAAGACCTCGTAAAGGGTCCAGCACAATGCCTTGCACGTACTGAGTGGGTCCCCATTAAATAGTAGCTGCTAGGACTTTTTTTTTTTTTTTAATAAAAACCTAATCCAAAAAATCCCATCACATGTATCCTGAAGTTTCCTTCCCCCAATTCACACACCCCTGCACACAGACGGGAACAGGCATGTGTCTTCACCGGATCAAATGAAATCCCCAGGCCACCAAATCCCAGTTACAGATTTACTCACTCTTTCTTTCTCCCTTCAAATGCAAAGTTATTTTCCAGGAAGGGGGAGGAGATGTAAGCATCTCTCTCCACACTCCTCTTCCCAGCCTTGGTCCAGCTGTGCAAAGCTCACACTAGGGTGCCTCCGCACCTGGCACCCTTTTATTTGACAGAGCAGCAGAAATGGCAGCTTGGGACACGGCCCCCTCCCCACTGCCCACCCCAGC
The DNA here is from genome assembly GCF_030435805.1 of Mustela lutreola. Taxonomy (NCBI): domain Eukaryota; kingdom Metazoa; phylum Chordata; class Mammalia; order Carnivora; family Mustelidae; genus Mustela; species Mustela lutreola. Next base: position 19,552,136 of record NC_081293.1, read on the forward strand.
TGAATTCCGCCTTTTGGCTCTGAAGACTCCTACCCATTGACATTGTTGTTTTTACTGCTGCTATCACCTAGTCAGGATCTGCGGGGAAACAGGGATGCTTTCCAGGCTTGGGAGAGGTACAGTGGGAGTCAGAGGGATAACTGAAGCCCATTAGGGAGTGTCACAGAGAAAGGCTTCAAATTCAGCTCTGAAGCTCACAGGCTGTTCCCTGAAGCTTCAGGCAAGTCCCTAACCACTCTTGGCCTATTTCCCCATCCATGAAACTCTGATAAGTTTCTTGTATTGATTAAATCATATCTGCACTAAGCACACTACCTGACCCATGGTAAGATCTTTTTCTTTCAATCCAGACCAGATAAAAACCTGGGTCCCCTACATGCATCTAAGGGGTGGGTGGGGTGGGGGACAAGCCGCAGGAAACAAGGCTCTTCTGCACTGTTGGAAAACGTCTCTGCAACAAACCCATCTAAATATTGTCACCTTGCAAGGCCAACTGGAATTTTCCTTCAGGGGAACCATTTACATAGAAGACACATTAAATACTGCCCCCTGCAGTTGAGCAACCCAGCCATCATGCTCAGAAGCTGCTTCATACGCATTTGTCTGGAAAGACCCTTATTAGAAATGGAAACTTTTTTAAAAAGGAGAGAAAGCACATTTCTTTGTAAAACATTCATTATGTAAAACTTAGAGAACACATACCCTCATGGAACCTTTAAGAAAGTCTTGTCTACTTTCAGAATATAATAACCTGCTGCTGAGAGGAGCAATCAGTAATTGGCATTTTAAAGCCAAATGTATTCACGTTTCGAACCATAATATAATCCTACTACACATACTGTCTGTCCATTTTCGGTCCTGAGACAAATTTTGCATGGTTGATCTCTGCGTCCTTTAGCTAGGATTGAATAAAGGCTCCTAGGAGTTATGAAATAAAAGTTCACCTTCCATTATCAGAACAACTACTGACTTTTTGTTCCTGTTGGGACCACAACCTGAGTAACACATGTTTAAAAGCCTGTAAGTGTAAGGACTTTAGGAAGGTATAGTCTCAAACAAGTTTTATCTAATGTCATCTTACAAAAACTAGCATTTGTATAAAACAGCCCCGATCTCCCTTGACCCAAGGGAAAAATGATAGTGAGACAGTGAACCAGCTAAGCCGGAAGAAAACCTGAGTTTTTCACCCCAGTGGGCACACCAAATGTGTACCTATGCAGTATTGTGCCCTACACATATGTCTATACACACTGGCCGGGAGAGGCACACCTCACCCATGAGTGCGGGGGTGGGGGGGGGGGCGGCAGGGCGGGGGGGGGGGTGGAATAGGGTGTTTTGTAGTTATTTATTTATCCCTTTTTCATCTCTCATAGGTCTGTGAGCTTCAGAAAGCCCAGTGGGAATCTTCAAGCTGGGCCACGGATCTGACCAAAGCCAAGATAAACAATGGCTTGAAGAAAATCGACAAAAAAGTGCTGATTTGCACTATTCCCACAGTCAGCCACAGCCCCCACCACCATTCCCATGGAAAACACCACTGCTGGTGCCAAATCAAGTTTCCCCCCCTTCATAGGGGCATTGTTTTTTGTTATTATGTGAGTTCTTAGCATCAGACAATGGCACCACAAGAGACACAGTGGAGGCAGGAGAAATGCCTTTTTGTTTCACTAAGTCTGTGCTACTGTGCCCCAGACTCTAGCCCACACATAGTACACTTGCATATATTCATTTTGGTAACATGTATACAGTGGAACGAGGAATGTGCCAAGCTAAAGCTCCAAGCCCCGTTCCTTGTTGGGTTTTGTTGGTTTTTTCCAGAGCCCATCAAGTGTTAAATCATGTCTGCCTCTTACTGCTCTCTCCCCCTTCCCACACCATCCCTCAATTAACAGTTCCTCTAATAAAGTTGGTGCCCGCAGAAAGAGTGGCTTTTCAGGCGTAATTCCACAGGACAGCCATCCAGGACGCTGGCTTCCCAGCTCAGCTCCATTGCCCATTAGCTTTGCCTCCCAGGAGGAGGGAGTCAAGCCTTTCGCACCTCACTTTCTCCGGGGCTTTGACTCCGTAAAGAAACAGGCTGCTTTGGAAACTTGCTGGCAATTTTTGCAGAGAACAGGTAGTAGATGAGAAGGCAGCTGGCCTGAGGAAAATATGGCAACTCTCTGAAAGAAAAGCAGTGATTTTTTTCCAGTGCCAAGTGAGGCCAGCCAAGAGGCTCCCAGACGCCCAAGATAACCTGGAGGCCCATTCCATCAGGGTCCTGTTTTCCCAAACTTCTGTTTTTCTGCTTGGCCTCTCTGCCTGTTGGTCATATCCTTCCATCAACCTTGTTTGCATATTAAAGCAAGATCACTCTCACCTGCGTTTACCCCTCTTTCCCTCCATTCTACATGCTTCCATCAAAAGGGTTTGTTTTGCCTGTTAATTCTGTCTTCAGGTACATGGAGACCAGTTGATTACTGAGATACAAGGAGAGTGACCTCAGACCTCCCCATTCTGCATTTGGATGGGATTTTTGCTGTCCTCGACCATTTGGGCTCTCCCAGGCTTCTAAGCCCTGGTCTTCCTCCTTACCCCGTCTCCCTTCCCCAGCCTTTTTTGACTGAGTCCACCACTCCAACGTCTAGCTTGGAGCTTGCCAGCATGGCCAGGCCAGGTTCTTCTCCGCTCTTTGACCTGTGGTCTTTTACTCAGGCTTGACAAACACCATCTAGAGATCTTCTGTCCCCCGCATTGTCACTTGAGTCCTAATACCCCAGAGCTTTCCTACCCAAGATTTCCTGAGCCCCTTTTCCTTGGGAAAGGGATTGTCCATCAGTAAGCTGAGAGTTGGCTCTTCTTTCCCTGGGAGCCCTTATCTTGGTTGCACCTCCTAGGAGGGAGAAGTGGCTTCAAGGGAAGTCCAGGAATAGAGATTTAGGGACTGGTAAGACATGAGCACAATAGCAGGAACAAGGAGAGCAGTGTGGCTCTGCCTCTCCCACTGGCTCCTGGAACAGCCTTAAAAGTGCTGACCAGGCCTCCTCTGACCACTCCCCATGCCCCACCCCCACCCACACAGTCACCAGCGGGTGTAGACATGGACAGAGGATAAATAGTCTCCACCCTACATTGGAGCTCACCCGAGTGTCACCTGCTCCTGGGGCATTATCTCTGCTCTTCTGGACTCTGCCTCCCTTCTCCTGGACCTCTGAGGTTGCCAGGCTCTTCCTGTCTCAGCCACCTCCTGGGCTTCTCCTATGCAACACCCAGTACTTATAGGGTTCATTAGATTATGAGTTCATCAAGGGCAGGGAGCATGCCTTCCTTCCCTGACATCCCCAGCCCCTGGCACCCTCGCACAGCGTGTGTATGGCACAGAATGGGGGCTTGGGCCCTGAGGGTCAGGGTAATGAATGCACTCCTGCCTGGCTGGAACCTTGGTGCCTGTCCTTCCTGGCTTCCTTGCTCCAGCGTGGCAAGAGGAGGCATTTGACACTGTCTGCAAAACTATTCCTGAGTCACTCACATTAAAGTTTAAATATCAAAATGCTGTCTGTCCAGAAGCCAGAAACCCACTGAGCCACATGGTTGAGGTTCCCTTCCCCAGAAGTGCAGAGGCTCGGTCACTCTCTCCCCTGTTCTTACTGCTCTACGTATCTGGTAATAAGATGCTTCTGCTGGAATTTTTTCAAAAATCACCAGATGATGAAAGCAATGGCCTGAGACCAAAGTAGGAATAATACGGAGCTTCCCGCCACCACCACCACCACTACCCCCGCAACATACAAATTCTCATTGTAGGGTTTCTTCTAGCAGAAGGAGGTCCTTCAGGCCTCTCTTTTCTTTAACATCTCTGTATTACAAAAAATGCTTTCAGCAAAGATTCTAAATTCATGTATATTAAGGTACCAGTGACTGACACCAGCTTAGGATAGGATCATTACCAAAGGCTTTTGGAATTAAAAGATGGCGGCCAGTGCTTTAAGCTAAAGGAATGAAGTTCCAGTGGTGAAATATTAGGCATCAGGAGGTGGAAGGAGAAGGTAGTATTACGGCAGCAAAGGTTCCTCCTCCTGATTATTAGCTGTAAGTCACTCAACCTCTCAGAGCCTTGCGATTCTCACCTAGTGGAAAGAACAATGTTCTTCCCAAGTGGGAAGAACAATGTTGACCTCGTTGATGGGGTGCATACGAAGGAACTTTGGAAACTGTAAAGTGCTGTGCACATACCAGCATAGTATCAGGTGAAGAGAGTCCTGAAAGATCTTCAGGGGAGATAAAAACAATGACAAAAAGGTGGGGAAAGAGTTAGAAACCCAGAGTTTTGGGCCAGCTTTCCCACTGCACTGCTGGGTAACTCTGGATAAATATTTATAACTTTGGGCACAGCAGCATCAGTGTTCTCACCTAGCTTGTTTTCTCTTTCTCCTTTCTCCATCTCTCCTGTGTGAGACCTGCAAGGTGCCCTCACTGTTTGCTGATCCAGAGCTTCTCGTGGGTTAAAAAGGTCAATGAGTCACAAATTGGTGTATTTATCAGGAATAATGGATACATGAGCACATACTCAACATATGGATTAATCCATTCCATCAGAAGACATAGCCCTCCACGTGTCGGGCTCGCTCTAGGCGCAGGGACACAGCAGTGAGCCAAGAGTCATACCCCCACCCTCATGGGACTTACCTCTCACACACGTATATACGTAGAAGAGAGAGGACCAGTTGTAAGCATACAGAGAGATAGATAGATAGTCCCATATGTGCACAGAGAACAGGCCTCTTTACTCCTGTGTCTTTCAGAAAACGAAATGTGAACCTTAAGTTGGAGCCAGAATATGGGATTCGTCCAGAGAACTGTGACATCCTTTTACACATCACAGAAATAATCATAAACAAGAGTGAGGAAGGGTTTGCCTTCTTGTTTCCTGTTCTCTCTTCTTGCTTGCATTGGAAATTATTTTTTGTTTGCACGCAACTGGCCCTTTGCGTGTTTCCACAGTAATAAGTAAGGAATACTACATTATGTATCGGAATAGTTAATTAAAAAAAATTTATGTCACCCTATTTCAGGGAGTCCTGAAGGTCTCACAGGTATGTGTGGTCTGCCAAAGATTCACGTCAAAACAACTGTCTAAAATTATAACCTACCTGGAGAAGTCAGAAATGTAATCAGAGGCTATTTCCATATAACTACACCCTGAAAACACCCATCCCAGACAGGCCGGCACAGGAGAATAACATGTTGGTATACAGTTGCAAGAATCTGTCTTGGACTTTTGATACTTAATCGCATCATTGTTAAAGTTGAATTGAGTAGAACCTCCCTAGTGCCGAGGGCGCCGAGGCAAGAACTGGGAAATTCTCTCTTCATTTCCTGGTCACTTTTCAAAGTCTGGGTAGAACTGGGCACTACAAATCTTAGACTGAATTGATGTTAAGGAAAATGTTTTCTCATCTGGTTCGTTTTAATTTTACAACCTTTGGGTGTGGGTGCTTTTGAGTTTATTATACAAACACGTGATGGGGTCCCATGTTATTTTAGGGATACTGCGGGAATGAGAGCTTGTATTTGTAGAATGCTTATGATAGCCCAGGCCCTAGTCTCCAACCACACCTTTATTTCATCTTTGTAATCATTCCATGAGTGATTATCCTCACCCCCATTTGACAGATGAAGAAATGATGACTGAGATAAAAGAGGTGACTTGTCCCAGAGGACACAGCTAGCATGTGGCAGAGGTGGGCACGCCATCGTCTCCAGCCTGGCACAGCAGAACATTCCTTCTTCCTGTTTCTATCTCACTTACATTTGGTTGTGCACGTTTGTCGGGTGGTAGTTTATGTGGTCTTGCTAATTGGGTTGATGTGCATAGCAAGGGTGTTTATTCCAAATCCTTATTCGATTATACACTGAAAATTTCTCCAGTAAAGGACACTTGGATTCTCCCTCCCCAGGCTGTGAGTTTTTCCAGAGCTTCCACAGCATTTCCAGCAGTGCCTAAAAATGCCATGCGCACAAGAGTGTGCAATGGACATTGACAACTAGGAGCTAACACGCAGGACCCGCTCAGGGAGTAGGAAGAAGCTTCAGTGTAATTCATCAGACATCACCAATCTCCCCCAGGCTAGCCTCTCATGGTCTGTCCTCGATTTTACACAATTCACTCTGATGCTGAGTTAGAGGACAGAGAAGAGGTGCTGAGAAACCACATGTATTTGCTGCCGGGGCCAAAGGCTGTGAAGCACACCTTTTCTGAAAGGCAGCACACAGTCCATTTAGAAGGATTGTTGGTTCCATAGGACAGAGGTTTTCAGCCAGTGGCTCTGCCTTAAAACAACCTAGGAATAGGACCATCAGATTTATCAAATGCAAATGCAAGATACCCAGTTAGATTTGAATTTCAGATGAACAAGGAGCAATGTTTTAGTGTAAGTATGACCCTTGCAATGTTTGGGACATACTTAAACTAAAAGGTTATTTGTTGTTCATCTGAAATTCAAATGTAAATGGTCATTCTGTATTTTGCTGGCAACTTTAATTGGGGGGAGATTAAGGACAATTAAGTTAGAATCTCTGGAAATGGGGTTCAGATACTCCTAGTTTTAAATGCTATGTGCAGCTATGTTTGAGAATTACTGCCAGAGGGCACCTAAAATCTTGAAGGGCAATGGAGGGGAAATTGAGCTTGGCTCCGGGTGGGCAACCCTTGTGCAGGAGGTGATGGAGATAAAACAAGCATGGAACAAGCCTTATCTGCCCAAGGTTCTGCCTTCCTAGGGCTCAGCTGGGCCCTATCGCAGCCACCACGCCAGACAAGCTCAGCGCGGAGCTGACAGGGCTGCCAGTTTCGTGTCCTGGGGCCACACCGAGGGGTTCGCCACCATCTCTAGGGAGCTTGGCCCCCTCGAGAGGCACCATTCCTCCCTTGTCCCCTCCATCCCCAAACAGCTAAGTTAGCACCAATCAGATTTCATTTCCTTTGCGTATCTAAGTTAATCAGGCACCCAAATCTCTACTGTGACTCGGAGAGCTCAGAGGGCCGTCTGCTTTGAGAAATGATACAGCGCAAGAGTTAAAACCTTGGGGTTTGGAGCCAGGCAGAGATGGGTTCCAATTCTCCTTCTGCCATTTATTTAGGTATATATAAGCTTGGGCAAGTTTATAACCTCTCTGAACCTCAGGTTTTCATCTACAAAATGGGAATGATGACTGTACTTAGCTCACAAGGTGATTGTGAGGCTCCTGTGGGATGATGGCCACGGAGAGCTTAGCTCGGGGCCCAGCACGCATGAGGCCTTCAGTAAGTAGCTGTCATTATGATTTCATTGCTGCTGCCTTCCCCAGATGCCCTCTGCCGCAAAAAGAGATAATGGGGGTGGGGCAGCATTGCAAACCGGATCTCAGAGCCTGGGCTCCCGACCCTCTTGATCTCACCTTTCTCTCTGAGCCCTTGACCAAGCCTTGTAAGATAGGATTACTCATAGTATAAAGGAAAGGGCTAAATTCCTGTTGTGATTTTATCACTAACTGGTCATGATCTTAGGCAGGTCCTTGCACTTCTCCAGGCTAAGTTTCTTCACCTCTATGATGGATATAGGGCAGGTGGTCACTTCTATTCATAATACTCTGTGATCAGCTCCCTTGTACAAATTCTGGCCTTCGCTCCACAGACACTCAGAGAATTAAGATTCTTTTTCTGTCTGTTCCCAGGATTCTAAAGGGGAACAACCGTGTTCATTCAGGGTGGAGAGCTTTGAGACTTGTGGGTTTCCTGCCCTCTCCTTAGGTATGTATATACTTCTCTTTTGCTAAAAAGTACAACATACTCGCTCCTTTAAGTTTTGTTTTCCCTTAGAAGAATGGAGGGAAATTTTACCTTCACTCTCTCTTGGGTCCTTCTTCAAGGTAACCAACACTGACCATTGCCATAGTCCCTGGGTGCAAATGGAATTGCAAATGGGCTATTTTGAGGGTGTCATTCAAAAGCCGAAGGCCTCCAGCCTCAAACTGGGACGCCCTTGATGCACCTGTTCTTTTTCTCTAAGGTATTCCTTTCCTAATCTTTTCCAAATTTTACCTGCCATTGAGAGTCCACTGCTGTTGTCATTTTTGAAGGAGAAACCTGTTTTTCAAGTGATAATTGCATTGACCATCTGTCTCAATTAGCCATTCCGCCCCCCATCTTTCTCCAAACCCCTAAATGACTGAAATAATAGTGCAATTAAAAAAATCTAATTGCAACAGATAGCTTTTTGTCCATGTGTGATCAATATAAGGATGGACCTAAGAGCAACTAGATAACAGTACAAAAATCTTTAGCTTCCAGAAGTTTTCTTGCCACAGGGCTCAGAGCTAGAGAAAGAGCTGGCTCTCACCTACAGTGAAGAAAATCATTTTATTAGTGTGGATCCCAAGGAGGGGCTGTACTGTTTTTTTTTTTTACAAGAGGACATAAGTGGTTCAAGTCATGTTGCTGGATATTCTGAGAGCATGCCCATTTCCATTAGGGCTTGAAATAAAGTCCTAATCAAAGTGGTCATGAACTCCTTTTGAAGCTACACAGGAAATCTCTGGGAAACACAGTTAAAAAGACTCTAGTTCAAAGGAAACTCCTCCTTTATTAATAATATTCAGAGATTTGTTCCTAATTTGGTTTTTGTGACTTGCTATGCAGAAGGAAACAAAATGGGAATTTGGTCAATACCTCTGGGAAATCAAACCCAAATGGTTGGGGGAAGGGGTTGCAGATAATTAATTCTGGGGGACACCACCAGCCACCAGGGTTTTGCTGCTAAAGCAAAACCCAACAGCTAGTCATGTTGGTATTTTTAGGACTGCCATCCTGGGCATAGAACTATCTCCACTTCCCCCCTTTGAACTATTAAGATGTAACATCCTTTGATGGGGTTAATTTTACTGTGATAACAGATTTACCTAGAGAGGATCCTTACATAATTTAGGCCTGATTATCTCTCTGGAAAGATGAACTCAAAACATCTCATGGAGGGATACCTGGGTGGCTCAGTTGCTTAAACATCTGCCTTCGGCTCAGGTCAGGACTTTGGGGTCCTGGGATCAAGCCCCACATAAGGATTTCTGCTCAGCGGGGAGTCTGCCTCTCCCTCTCCCTCTCTCGCTTTCTTTCAAATAAATAAATCATTTTTTTTTTTAAATTTAAAGAAGATGACTCTTTGAGGCAGAAAGAGAAAGGCAGAATGGCTAGGGATCTCAGAATTCAGGGAACAACACCGTGGTGAGCTCTCGGGTTTTATTTTTGCCTTATTTATCTCTGTCTTGCAGCTGAAGAAACCGGCAACCTGGAAACACCAAGTGCACACGGAAAAAGGCCAAACAAAAGGACCAGAAAAGGGACAGCCTGGCATGACAAAAACTTTTTTTATTTTTTTTAAAGATTTATTTATTTATTTATTTGACAGAGATAGATCACAAGTAGACAGAGAGGCAGGCAGAGAGAGAGGAAGGGAAGCAGGTTCCCCGCCAAGCAGAGAGCCCGATATGGGACTCGATCCCAGGACCCTGAGATCATGACCTGAGCCGAAGGCAGCGGCTTAACCCACTGAGCCACCCAGGCGCCCAACTAATATTATTCTGAAAAATATATATATATAGGGGCACCTGGGTGGCTCAGTGGGTTAAAGCCTCTGCCTTCGGCTCAGGTCATGATCCCAGGGTCCTGGGATCGAGCCCCACATCGGGCTCCCTGGTCAGCAGTGAGCCTGCTTCCCCCTCTCACTCTCTGCTTGCCTCTCTGCCTACTTGTGATTTCTCTGTCTGTCAAATAAATAAATAAAATCTTAAAAAAAAAATATATATATATATATGTATATATATATATATCTCAAACCATCACATTGTATACCTTAAATTTACACAATGTTGTCTATCAATTATATCTCAATAAACCCAGGGGAAGGGGAAAGACTCACTCTATGAATTCATAAACATGTGTATATTTGCAAGATGTTACCAGGCAGCAGTTCTCTTTTCTGAATCTTATCCTGTTCCTTGGGTTGACGTTGTCTCTTCCATGTGTCCTGGGAGAGCTTGCCAGCACACAGCAGTGTCTGTGCAGAAGTGAAGTCTAGCATGTGTCCACATGGTTGCCCTGAGGAGTCATGACTATAGATACCAGGGCCTGGTGATCGGGGGCATGTATCCCGGGGAGTTCCGGCAGAGATCACGGCCATTGTCCCTGAGAGTGTGGAGCTGGTTCTGAAGCAACTGGGTGTTTGCTCTGCTGTTCTGTCAACTGTCCTCTCCCTCCGGCTCTCGCGGTCCTCCAGCCACCTCGCCTGGATTTCCTTCAGTCTTTTTTTTTTTTTTTTTTTAATAACTTAAAATTTTTTAAGTAAGTGAATAATCACCACAGAAATACAAGGAAGAAAAAAATAAAATAATAAAAATGACCCGCGTCCTGGCTGCTCCAGAGGACATTTTGGTTGATAAATACACACAAACAAGCCTACTTTCCCCACGTCAGGCCCTTAATTTGTGCTACCTTCCCCCCTTGGGTAAAGTCAAAATATGTTAAGTGAAAAGCTTTGTTACCCTAATCCAGAAACATTCTGTATAAGGCCCTGTATTACATATATCTCCAGCAGTTTTCCCTAAAAAAGTGTTCTCCCTAGCTATGTTATATATATGAATGCATTTTTATATATTTATATTTATATGTATTTGTTAACCAAAAATGAGGTCATTCTGTACAGGCTGTTTTGTAACCTCTTTTTTTTTCACTCAATAATGAATCATGAACATCTTTCCAGGTCAATAAATATGCTCTTACAATATTTTAATGGCTGCACAATATTCTATTGTATGACTGTACCATAATTTATTTACCCAGGCTCCCCAATGGTAGACATTTAAATTGTTTCCAAATATTTTTTGCTGCTGTAAACAATGTTACAATAAACATCCTGTAGCAAAAATCTTTGCGCCAAGTCCTTAATTATTTCCTTAGGATACGTTCCTGGAAGGGAATCGCCGGGTATACATTTGCACATTTTTAAGGTTATAAAAAGGTTTTGTCAAATTGCCCTGCAGTTAATTTGCTCGCAGTGGTTGTATATGAAAATGTCCCGCCCCCTCTCCCCCCGATAGGTGCTGGGCCCCCATAATTCAGGTGCCATTCGAATTCTCAAGGAGCTGCCTCCTAATTCCTCATTAGCTCTTAACTGATGCGGAAGGCGTTTAGGCTGACGACCCATGTTTGGACCCTTCTCACGGCCATTTGCACTTGGGATGTGGGGGTCCGAGGAGGGTAATGTGGGTGCTGCGGCCTCTGTTAAGGATCACACCTCTGTGACATTGGCAGCTGGTAGAGATCCAGGGAGGTATCTTGGGGGCCCCCTCCCAATCCTGCGCACCACACTGGAAGGCGGCTTGCCAGGAGCACTCCTCTCCCGGACCCCTTTTGGGGAGGAGTGATTCCATTTGGAACAGCCAAGCCTGAGTCTCTTGAGTGACCACCCCCCGGGACAGACCCCCCGCCCCATACCATCTCGTCTCAGACATCCCGTTTCGCCAGCTTCAGGGGCAGCCCCTGATTCTGGGTCATTTCCAGTTTCACGTTCCACTCAGGAGGCCCCACACTTGCCATCCTCACTCTCGCGGGGCTCTCCTCAAGGGGGCACAGCAAGAAAGCACACATTCCATGTCACCGGCTCTCTGGCTGGGCCACCTCAGAACCCCACATGGAGAAGACGTTGATATTGAAACCAGGGAAATGGGCGGCGTGGGTCTCGCTCTCCAGCAGGGCAGCTGGAATGTGGAGTAAATCCTCCTTCCTGTCTCTCTGTTTCGTCCAGTCTGGGGACAGGAAGAGGGATGTCCTGTTCCCTGGCTCTTCCAACCTCACAGGACTGGACCAGAGAATGTCTGATGAGAAAGGGAAATTTGTGCCCTCAGGACACACTTACCTTGTGTTTTGTTAATAGCCCCTACTGTGTGCCAGATCCGGACCACCCTGGGCCAGGCACAGACTGCTGGATGGGTATCCGCTCACTTACTCTTAGCCGTGATTCTATCAGGTAAGGACTAGCCTTACCCCCATTTTACTGGTAAGTAAACTAAGGCACACAGAGGTCGAGAAATCACCAGAGTTCGCAGGTGGAGAGAGACATGGTAACCTGATGTAGGTGGTCTGACCCCACAGCCTCATGACCCCAGAGCCCACGTTCCAGCCGTTTCGTGGAACTGCCCGTATCATGATCACAGTGGCACGAACCCCAGTTCACCTGAGCAGATACGCGTGGTGTCAGGCACCAGGCTGAGAACCTGAAATGCGGTCCTGCCAGACCCTCTCCACTCCTGGTGATGTGGGCACAACAGTCACTAGTTTACAGATGAGTAAACTGAGGTCCTGAAACAGATCAGATGGCTTGTCCCAGGGCCAGGAGAACCTTGACCATAATCGCTCACACATCGCTTCTCCAGCGGCCCGCAAAGCCCTGCTCAGCGGTGACAGTGGGACGCCAGGACAGCATCTGTGTACTCGCTCCCCAGGACCCCTGGCAAACAACACCCCTCCCACTGCTCCCTGGCTTATCTCCTAATTAAGCATTTTGTCAGGGCAAGTGGCTTTTTGTCCTCAAAACAGAACTCCTCTTTCCTACAGAAGAAAGCAATTTCCTCCATGTCAAAGTTGCCAATATCTTTTCATTGTTGTTTCCGGGAGTAGGGGTCTGGGTGACACATCCAACAATGTGGCTTGTGGCAGCGCCCAGGGCCCTCCTACCCCCTCCAGCCTTCCTGAGGGCTCTGGGCTTATCTTCAGGTACAGCATTATCAGTTTGCAAAGCCAGCAGCCTTTCTTAATTTCCAGAAAAGAAAAGGGAGAGCTTTTCAGCCAGGACTTGCTTTGGGATGGCGGGTCCAAACCTGGGTTGCAGCAGCCTTCACCGACTTCTAGAACTTTGCTTCTGCCAGAATTTGTGTTCTGAGACCAGCTATGGCCTCAGAGTGTTGGGGTCCTGTTTTTAATCTAAAAATTATATATTTTTACACATAAACACATTGGACGTGATACAGAAATAAGTCATGTAAAAAGTACAATCCTCATATATCCCATCACGCCCCTTCAGATCACTCACCACAATCCTTCCAGATTGTTCTTCTTTGGAAGAACACAAATATTTTTGCATCATCTTTGGAAACATAAACATATGGACTTTGGTGGGCATATATTTTTTTATGCATAAAAACATATGGTATAAATTGTAATTTTTTCTACACAAAAATATACCTTGGCATTCTTTTCAATAACTAAATAGTATTCAAAAGTATGAATGTGATATTCCCCCCTCTTTATTTATTTATTTATTTATTTTAATTATTTGGGGGGAGTGGGAGGGGCAGAGGGAGGGAGAGAATCCCAAGCAGGCCTCATGCCCAGTGCAGAGACTGACTCGCGGCTCAATGTGAGGATCACAAGACCATGACCTGAGCTGAAATCAAGAGGTAGACACCTGGGCCCCTGGGTGGCTCAGTAGGTTAAGCCTCTGCCTTTGGCTCAGGTCATGATCTCAGGGTCCTGGGATCAAGCCCTGCATCAGGCTCTCTGCTCAGTAGGGGGCCTGCTTCCTCCTCTTTCTCTGCCTGCCTCTCTGCCTACTTGTGATCTCTGTCTGTCAAATAAATAAATAAACTCTTTAAAAAAAAAAAAAAGAGGTAGACACCTAACCAGCCTAAGCCACCAGGTGCCCCTCCCCTTCTATCTATTACAATGGTTTTTAAAAACAATTTCAGAGCGGGGAGGGGCAAAGGGAGAGAGACAATCTTCAACAGGCCCCATGCCCAAAACAGGGCTTGATCTCACGATCACAGCCCTGAGAGATCATGACCTGAACTGAAATCAAGAATTTGGGTGCTTAACCAACTGAGTCACCTAGGTGCCCTAAAATGGTTTTGTGTTTATTTCTGAAAGAGAATATATACACAGAAAATGGGCACCTGGGTGTTTCAGTCACTTGGGCGTCTGCCTTCAGCTCAGGTCATGATCCCAAGGGCCTGGAATTGAGCCCTGTGTCAGGCTTCCTGCTCAGAGGGGAATCTGCTTCTCCCTCTCCCCGTGCTACTTCCCCTGTGCTCGCTCTCGCTCTCGCTCTCTCCCTCTCTGTCAAATGGATAAATAAAATCTAATAAAAAAATTTAAAAAAATAAATGTCATAGAAAATGCCAAACAGTACAAAGGGGTATATATATTGTATCTGTTTTGTTCACTGGTATAACCCCAGTGCCTTAAATAGTGCCTGACACCTAGTGACCCAGTAAGCAAAGGATATCTCTTTCCCACTCTTAGAGACCACCACCCGTCACCAGATTCCCTGTGTATCCTTCTGGATATATTCTATGCACGCACAAGCATGTCTGTGACTTGAATTCAGCTCCTCACCGCCTCTTCCCTCCCTCTCCTATGTCCATGTAAGTTTGCAGAGGGCAAAGCTTTGAGGGAGACAGAAAAATCCACTTGAGTGCTGGTCATCCCACAAGCAGTAAGACTGGGTGGAAAGAATCATGGCTTTGGCATAAGGAGACGTGGACTGGATGCCAGCCTCCAGGACTAGTTTCATGGTTGCCTTCTAGGCGGAGTGGGGGACAATCACAGACACCACACAGGGTCATTCTGCAGAAACTGTGAAGCAGCGTGGGGGAAAGCCAGGGACACATGGTCAGGGCACCAGCAGTTGGAACAGGTGATGGGTAACTGTGCAAGCTGCTCTGTGTACCGTCCTGGCGGGGAGGATGCCAGCTTTCCCAGAAAGTAGGGCAGACGTCTAAGTAAGTAAAAACTTACTTTTCTGAAACCAGATGAGACTTTAGAGCAATCGAGTTTCAAACCATGGTTTACGGATATTCATCGAACGAGAATATATTTCAGGAGTTACCAGGTGCTAGGCATCGTGCTAGAGGCCTGAGATACAAAGAAAGGAAAGTTTAGGTATGAGGATCCTCCATTCGATTAGAGGAGAAAGACACAGCCATTCAACATATATTTGTTGAAAGCCTACTTAGACGTGAAGGGTTCATCACTAAACAAAACGGGCAGAAATGCACAGACTCTACCTCAAGGGCTCAAATAAAGGGAGACAGGTACCTAGCAGCTGGGACAGCTAGATCAGTCAGAAACCACTACACACCGAGATGACCCCTGAGATCAGTCTCGAAGGACCAGGAGGAGTTCACAGGCAGCCACATGGGGAAGAGCATTTGAGTCTGAGGGAACAGCCCTTGCAAAAGCACAGAGGTGTGAAAGAGAATAGTGTTCTTGAAGGAAGTCTGAGCAGCTGAGGGCCGAGAGGCTGGTGGGGCGGGAAGGGGGAGTCACCAGGAGACGTGACTGGCAACGTCGGTCAGGAAAACATGATGAAAGGCCTTGTATTCGTTTCCTACTGCAGTTGCAACAGATTACTACAAACTTAGCAGCTTGAAGCAACCCACATTTATTATCTTCCAGGTCTGGAGGTCAGAAATGATCTTACTAGGCTAAATCAAGGTGCCCAAAGAGCTATGTTCTTTCTGGGGGCTTTAGGGCAAGCTCCTTTCCTTTGCCTTTTACAGCTTCCAGAGGCTGCCTACGTTTCTTGGTCTATCTGTAGTCCCTGTTCTCCATCTTCAGAGCGAGCAGCAGCATGCTGTCTTCAATCCGCTCCCCCTTTCCACCTTTTTCACCTATGAGGACCCTTGAGGTTACACTGGGCCCACCTGGCTAATGCAGGGGGACTCCCCATCTCAGGATCCCTCGTTTAGTCACATCGGAAAGGAGACGTAGAGGTAATTCATTCACAGGTCCCAGGGATTAGGGGGCAGACATTTTAGGATGTAGCCTTATTCTGCCCAAGGGGAGCTGGTCTTGTGAGCAGCGGGGAGGGCAGGGCCGGGTCAGGAGAGCCTAAGGATAGGAAACCCCTCAGGAGGCTGATTTAACGGTCCAGGACGGAGAAGAGGATGTTCAAATGGAAGCAGCTGGTTTTGCAGATGGAGCAGACAAGTGGACTGGAGGGAGGTGGAGACCTGGAGAAAGACCTTTCTAGAAGTCTAGCGCAGAACAGAAAAGGAAAGCAGAGCTGAGGGGAGATGTTTCTTATTTGCTTATTGGTTGATTTTGTTTTATCTTTTTATAATGAAATAGAGGACATTCGTGTGATTTTTGGCTGAGGGGATGAGACAATGGACGAAAAGGGAGAGCTTGGAGAATTTAAGATCGAACCAAGACTATGAAGTCTTTAACTTAAAAAACTCGTGTTTGCGGAGTCTCTCAGCTAGAAAACCTCCTTTGTTCACTTTTATTCTGCCCCAGACTTCGGGCTCTGTAACAAATCCAGCAGAGGGTATTTCTAAAGAACATTACCCCAGTGTCAGGTTCAGAAAAGGCAAGTTCTTCCTGTATATATTATTTCAAATCTTTTTGTCTTGGTTTCTTCAGAAACGTATGAGGTAAAACTAGCTGAAGCCCTCCGGCTCCGGGGCTATGAAGACGTCAGAGCTTGGTGACCAAGTTACTGAATGAAACCACCTCAGACACATTTCAGATTGGTGGGAAGGATTCTGGAATCAGAACTGGAGACCCGGGTTCAGGTCTCCGCTCCACACACACACACACACACCTTTGTGACCTTGGACAGATCCCTTATTCTTGTAGTCTTGGCTTCCTCTCTGTGAAACAAGAATAATTATAATACCTGCCTGCTGACTTCACAGTGCTGTTGTGAGAGAATCAGTTGTAAGTCCACAAAGAGCTCTGTAATTGGGAAAGCACCACACTATTATGGGCACTCTTATTTTTTCATGCCCAGACACCACTTCTGTTTTTTTTTTTTCCTGAATATCACACTCTATTCCATCTGTAAGTGGGGAAAGGCGCTTTGGGTCAACCAGGTAAGTCTCACCTAGCCACAGCGGGGGTGGGGGGTGGGAGAAGGTCACCCCAGTTGCTCCCCATCTCCTTCCTCAGAAAGGCCCAGGTGCTCCTGCACCACCCTCCGGGGCTCTCTGCCCTCGGGGGTCTAACCATCCAGTGGGGGCAGAGGCCAAGACAAGGGACAACTCCCATGGAGTGTGCTAAGTGCCACAGATGTCATCTGAATCTGTAGAGAGCAGATCTCTCCAGAAGAGGAATCTGAGGACTGGTGGTCGGGGTTGGCTTTTTAGGGAGGTGACCACAAACTGAGTTGGAACAAGCAGGTGGGCAAAGGGAAAAAGGTGCATCTAGTGGAAGAGACAGCATATGCAATAATAGGGTTTTCAGCAACAGAACGAGGTGGGGAGCCTTCACAAGGCTGGTGCGAGCTCACCCTTTACAAAGCCCAAAGCCCATCGCATTGTTCTTATCCGCCCTGGGGGCACCGCAGGCTGCCTCCCTTCCCTGGACTACGACTCCCCAGAGTTGTGGAACTCAGGGAGCTCCCAACCGTTGGCCAGTTGACCTGGACTCCCTTTCCAGAGAGGGCTCGGGCAGCAGCTTAATCTTCTGGAATACACCTACCTTGGAAACAGCCAGCCTGCCATGAAAAAGAGTCTCTCACTGAAGGCAATTTTGTTATTAGGGAGAAGAAAGCCCCGTCCCCCCTTCTTCTGCCAACTCCCTGACATGAGTCCGTGTCATTAGTTACTGCTTTGGCAGTTTTATTATGGAAATGACATATTGAAATACAAATTGGGATGTGTACAGTGTAATTACTAATACTGCATATTCATTTCCTCCCTTTGTTACTGCTGAGTCCCCATAAAGCCCCCTCACAGCCAGTCCCAATCTTTGTGCAGTTGCTTCTTGTCTCTTTTCTTTCTAAAGGCCAGGCGGGGCGAAGGGGGGAAACACAGCCAGAGGAAGTACCTGCCTTCCCTGAGAAGGGCTATTTTTGTGACAATGCTGAGCTGACGTGGCAAGCGAGGTCTCTGAGGTCCAAGGGCTTCCCAGCTCTTCCCAGACAAACAGCTGGCAGACTGAACCAGACACGGGAAGTCCCGGCCAGGGGACCTTTCTAAAAAATTAAGTGCAACAAAACAAGCCTTTCAGTGATAGGGGGGTCGATGCTCCAAGCTGAACGGTGCCACCCTCCAGGACGGCTTACCTCTCTTCCCTCAGTGCCTTCTCAGGAGAGGGCGCCCACATAAGTTGGCCAACTTGACCACCCACTGGAGCCACCCTCAATGACGCCTGCAGGGCTGTGCAACTGTCTCCCCTGATGGCCTTGGCTTCAGTCCCTCCCCAGGGGAGTACTGTGCTACAAACACATCTCACGATGAGGCATGGATGGCTGAGAGAGTGGGCTCTGGGGTCTAATCTGGCCTCTTTGGGCAAAGTTGCTTAACTTATTTGTACCTCGATGTCCCCTTCTGTAAAGGAAGGCTACTAGAAGTTTCCATTTCACAGACGTGTTGTGAGTATTAGATACCTTAACGCAGAGAAGATATATAGGACACAACTATTGGGCTATAGATTTTATTGCATGGATGGCCTCAGTTAATGTCCTCTCTGAATCTCCTCCTTTGCAATGTGGCTTTGTAGGAGCCTCCATCAGGAATAAGAGCCTACTCTTCCATTCACTGAAACAGAGGCAGCTTACTCTTTCTTTGGCCAGCAGACGTGACAGTGGGCCAGTTTTGAGCCTATGCCCCATGTAGTCTTGCTTCTGTTCTGTTGGAACCCTGCCTCTACCATGAGAACAAGTCCAGGCTAGCCTCCTGGATAAGAGGCTAGATGAAGCAGAGCTGAGTTAGACCTATTGTCCCAGCTGAGGCGCTGGACATGTGAGAAAGCCCAGCCATGATCGATGAGTCAACCCCTAGGCAACCCACAACTAACCACAGCAGCATGAGTGAGGCCATCACAGACCAGAAGACCCACTTAGCCAACCCACAGACTCGAGAGATTAATCCATGCTTATTATTTTCAGCCACTAAATTTTGGGGTGGTTTGTTATGCAGCAAGAACTAGCTGATGCATATGGCAAGCTTTTTTGTACTTTCTCCTTCCTCCAGTGCTCACTGTCTATGTACCTTGATCTATTACCTACCTAGTCTAAAGAAAGACTCCACATATGGGTGGAGAGCATGGTATTAGGGCAAGAGGATAGGCCCTGGAGAGAGACAAAGTTCAAACCTCAAACACGGCATGTACAGAAATAGGACGTTTACAAGTCATTTCTGTTCTATTACATGGGAATAATACCTTCTTCATAGAAAGTTGTAGTATGGATTAAATAAAGTAATGAATGGGGAACAGTCTGGTACCCAGACTCTCCTCTTTCCAGAGGAAGCTCGATGTCTTGCATATAAAGTAACATTCAACACATGATGACAGAAATCATACTTCTCTTGATTTGGTTGAGCTGTTAAGCAAGGTTACCTGATGCTCTAAAGCAAAGATACGGGTCACAGTCCCATTCAAAAGCACAAGGTAAGTATTCTCCAATTAGCCAATGATATGGTAATCTAAATACCAATAAACAACAGAGATCCATGCCATTTGCTTAGTGTTTATGAACACTTTCATGTACATATTGTTGAATCTCACAATGATTCTGTGAAACCCCTAAGGACCAGCATTATTCCCAGGGTACAGCTTCCAAGGAAACTGTTAAGGTCAGTGGTTTTTCCTTTGATACACAACTGGTGAGTGGCAGGGCTGGGACTCGAAGGGCTCATGCTGCCTCCAATATGTCAGTTGTCACATTACCAATGACCCAGGTGGAGTCCCACTAATGAAATTCATCTCTGATCATCTGTTTATTGAATGAATATAGCTTAAAATGAAATATTCCTGTTCTCCTGGAAATAACTCTCACCTCACCTTTGCTCAGCACAAAGGTCTTGGATCTTTCGGTCCAGGAGCCTTTTTTTCCGGGGCTGAAGAAGCTTTCCTTGTCTTCATCATTTACTGTTAGGAAATAAAAGGACCAAGTTAAACTCTGAGGCTGACATGTGGGCAGTCAACCCAGTGCACTGAGGGTCCTTCTTCAGTTGTTGGAAGGGCCCTCCCCAACCACCATTGGACAACATGTCCGAGCAGTTGAGTCCTTCAAGGATTCATGTATTTCTTGAATAAAGTTCATCAACTCCTTTCTTGGGGCACCTGGGTGGCTCAGTCAATTAAACGTCTAACTCTTAATTTCAGCTTAGGTCATGATCTCAGGGTCCTGGGATGAAGCCCAGTATCTGGCTCTGTGCTCAGCAGGGAGTCGGCTTCAAGATCTCTCTCACTCTCTCTGCTTCTCACTCCACTTGCAGGTGTACACACTCTCTCTCTCTCTCAAATAAATAAATCTAAGAAAGAAGGAAAGAAAGAAAGAAGAAAGAAAGAAAGAAAGAAAGAAAGCAAGCAAGCAAGCTAGTTCCTCAGTTCCTTTCAGGAAAGACAATAGGAAAGACAGGGTTATTTTCTTCTTCCCTGCAAAGTCGGACAGCACAGGCAGACACCACCCAATGGACAAATTTCTGTCTGGGGTGAGAAAGCGGGTACACATAGGCATAGGGGATACAAAATGTCAGTGAAACAGTAAGTGTAGTTCTTGACTTCTAGGAGCTCCAATTCAAATGGGTCCTGGGAAGTGCCCTTCTGGGGAAGCCATCTCCAGGAAATTGGTCAAAAGTGAAAAGTTAAAAAAGCCGTTTGTATAAAGATATTTATAACAGTGTGATTCAGAGTGATGAAAATCTGGAAATTGCCCAAATGCCCAGAAAAGGAGGACTGGTTAAGCAAACTTTGCTTTATCCAATTGATGAGGTATTACCTCACCATTAAGAAGGGTAAGAGTGGGGGCGCCTGGGTGGCTCAGTGGATTAAGCTGCTGCCTTTGGCTCAGATCATGATCTCAGAGTCCTGGGATCGAGCTCCGCATCAGGCTCTCTGCTCAGCAGGGAGCCTGCTTTCTCCTCTCTCTCTGCCTGACTCTCTTCCTACTTGTGATCTCTTTCTCTGTCAAATAAATGAATAAAATCTTAAAAAAAAAAAAAAAAAAAAGAAGGGTAAGAGTGAAGTTTAAGTGGATCCGTGAAGACGTGTTTAAGAAATCATACCAGGTAAACAAAGAATGCAGAAAGAGCTTCCAATCCTTGCTGACATCTGTATAAAGTCTTACGTGCCCTGCGATAATGACTGTAAAGAAATATTATGGGCTAAAAATGGTTGTTTTATAGGTAGATGGGCATGACGGTAATTTTTTGGTCAAGTTAGCTTAATATACAATGAAAAATATAGAAAGTGGCATGAGAGAGACAGGTCACCTGGCTTTCAAGAACACTATGCAATACATCAAGTGTAGATGAGAAGAAGATGAGGGCGCCTGGGTGGCTCAGTGGGTTAAGCCGCTGCCTTCGGCTCAGGTCATGATCTCAGGGTCCTGGGATCGAGTCCTGAATCGGGCTCTCTGCTCAGCGGGGAGCCTGCTTCCTCCTCTCTCTCTCTCTCTCTGCCTGCCTCTCTGCCTACTTGTGATCTCTCTCTGTCAAATAAATAAATAAAATCTTAAAAAAAAAAAAAAGAAGAAGAAGAAGAAGATGAACGCCATGGCAGTGGGGGATTAGGAAAAGCTGTGGACGTCATTAGAAGTAGCCTAACAATGGGTCACTGCTGAGCTGGCCCTCCTACGGACATTTCTGGGAAGCCCCAAAACACAAAGCCATACTCAAAGAACACCAGCAGTACCTATGATGGAGTTCCGGACACACGGCCAGCATGGGGGCGGGGGGAGGGTTTCAGAGAGCAGGGAGGTCTCTTGGGTGCCTTTCAAATCCCATCAGTAACTTAGCTGCTTGCGCATCATGGGGAAGGCTGGTCCTCAACCTGCACTCAAGTCTTTGTTCTGTTTTGTTTCTAAATATGAACAGCAAACACAACATCATGATGAGGAAGAACAAAAGTGAGCGGGCATCTCATTGCTTCAAAGAAGCCAAGTTTTGTTATCAGGATGTGCGGTGCAGGGTGTTTCTGGGGGCTGAGTGGAGGCCGGTGCAGCTCTCCCCTCCAAATTCTTTCTCCAGCCTGTGGTTCGTCTCCCAGACTATGCAGCCTGAGACCAAGCCATCTGTTCTTAAACTCCCGTCTGGATCCACTGTGGGTGCATAAATATGCAGATTCCTGGTCCTCACCACCTGATTCTGATTCAGACTCGAACTATTTGCCAGCAAGCCCATCAGCTGATGCTAACGCATCTGGGCCTGGGGCTGTATTTCGAGAAGCTCAGTGAAACCATTCCAATGTGCTTAAAAGTTCAAATCCTAAACCAGACCTTAACCGCCCTGTTTGCCTCCTTAAAGCTTTGTGGGTCATTTTCCTATTTTAGTGAGGAACCAAGAGGGAGGAGGAAGAATAGAAGAACACAGGACGCGGAGGAAGAGGGGACAGGAATTGCTCTCCCAGGGGAGAGGCCAGGACCGGAAAACCAAGGACTTTGTACCCAACTTTACTGACGCCATCTCTGCCGCCATTGGCCAGCGACGTATGATGTCTGCCATCTTGCTCAGAATGGACTGGGGGTATGTGTGCATGGGCACTAGTGTGTGAGAGTCTGGGGACTCAGGCTTGGAGGGGAGCAGAAACGGAAGGGGGGTTTGATCCTCTCTGAGGTGCTCACAGAGACAAAGAGAAAGACTTAAAGAAATTAGTATAATAAAATAATGAAAATTGCTACAAGAGGGAGAAACACAAGTATTGTGGGAACCAGGCAGAGAAGGGAATGACTAATAACTCTGTGTGGGGGTAAGGGGAGGGTGGGGCTCGCAGGATGATTAGTTGATGACTTACCACAGACGAGGCATGGTAAATAGTAATTTCATCCTCACAACAACCTTGCAAAAGGAGATATTCTTTTACATGGTGGAACGTGTACCTCAGAAAGATTGGTTGTGTATTCAGCATCATACGGCATGATTTGGACGCAGCTCTGTCCCAACTCTGAGATATGAGGTGTGATTTCTCCCTAGGATTCATCCAGCTGTAATTTTGGGTGAGTCATTTCCCCTCGGGTTCCCCATCCATGAAAGCAGGGCCGGGCCCTCCACACGATGCCGAGTTCCTCCTCAGCCCAGAGCCCAGAGGGGCCTACCGGGACCTCAAGGGTGGAATCCTGGGACCTGGAAGAAAGGAGGATCCTGCCCTCCAAGAGGGACTGTGGCCTCCCCACTAGCAGCCGTCATGAGATCAGACACTCTCTACCCCCTGGCAGGCTTTCCAGCTCTCTCACCTGACCCAGAGGGGAGCACCGACTTTCGGAAGTTGGGAGCCCTTCAGCAAGTCCCCGCCACCCCACCAGGGAAGCGAGATGAGATTTCTTTTTCGGATTTCCTATTTTGACTCCTGATGTCCCGTCTCTGTCAGAAAGTTTACTGGCCCTCAGTGCCGTGTGGGATAGAGGAAGTCTTCTTTGTTAGCAGTTCAAAAAAAAATTTTGGCCACCGATGGCCCCAGCAGCCCACAGTGGCTACACACAAAATACACAGTCTGGGAGGAAGGCAGCAGGCGGAGGTCCTCCCTGGGAAGCCCTGGGTGGACCACACAGCAGGCCGAAGCTCCCATAGCGTGAATGCAAACACAGGGGAAATCAGCCCTGGGTGGTGTCAGATCCCTGGCTCAAGGCTATTCCGGGAAGAGAAAAGATAGCCCCTCACTTCCCTGGAAGCTACCAGAAAAAAAATCCTCTTCTGCTGCAAAGCCATGCCCAGTCCAGTCCCGGGCACAGGCCGGCACATGGGTCCCCGAAGTCTCCCAGCACAAGCACAAAGCAAAGCGAGGGACACGGAGACTGCTCTCCCTCTCTCTGGGGCAGCAGCCATGGACAGAGCCCCGGGTCACAAAGGGCTCCAGGGGGCAACTCCAGCAACCGCCCCAGGGGTCCGCACTTCAGGGCCTCCCAGGAGCAGCTGCTTGGTGGCCGAGCCCTCGCCTTGGGTCCAGAATTATTTTTCGCCCCAGCCAGGCTCTGGGGGACACTGTGTGATGTTTTGACACCCAGAATGACCAAATATTTTCAACCAAATATTTTCCCAACTGTGGGAACAGGCAGACCAGCTCTGGCTGGTGCATCTGTGGGGAGCAAAGCACAAGACACCTCCCATTTGTCCGACTGTCCCCATAGGCCAAGCTAGCTTTAGCTTCTACTAGTAGAAACGGTGACAAAGCCTTGCTAGATACTCCGACGGGGGTAGTCTTAAAGCAACCAGGTGAGGTGGAGACTAGTTATGATTCCCTTTTTGTAGATGAACAAACTGAGGCTTTGAGGGGAAAGTGGTGAAGGTTCTGATTAGCACCAGGGCCATCTGGCTTCGGAGTCTGGGCTCTCAACCATCACACCAAGGGGGCAAGTACTGGGTTCCCCTCAGAGTTGCAAAAAATCCACCCTGCTTTCCTTCCGATGATGATGACGAGTCTGTGTGAAATTTTCAGGCCCCTCTCCCTCTTGAGAAAAGAGGAAGCAGTTACTCCAGAGATCAGGGGGCACATGTTAATGCCAGGCATGGGAGTGGGTGTGGATGGAGGGGGCACATGCTTAGCACCAGGAGGCCATTCAGGACCCAGCCACCTTGGCTTGGCATCCTCTGTAGACCTCTTGGATGATGATCCCAGGCAGAGGGGACTTCTGGAAGTAAAGATGGGAAGTGCTGGGGATTTGTGGCACCACAGGAGGTCTGAGGGAGCATCTCAAGCTGAACCCGGGAGGTTGCCACCCAACCTTGAGGATCCTCATATCTGAGGGGCAGAAAAAACCCTGTGGAGGGGGAGGGAAGGAAATGGGGTGTGGCCAAGATATGGAAGCCACGTAAGAGCTGTAGACAGCATAGATAGAGAAAATGTGGTGTATTCAAATGCATAATAACAGAAAGCAGAATGCTGGTTACCAGGGCTCGAGCAGAGGCAGGAGGGAGTGGAGGATATTAGTCAAAGGGTACAAACTTTCAGCTATAAAATGAGTACGTTCTGGAGACCCAGTGTACAGCGTGGTGATGGCAGTGGATTACGTGGAATTGTACACCTGCAGTGAGCTAAGAGAGGAGATCCCAAGTGTTCTCTTCCCACTCATCCACACAGGGACCGCTCTGTGAGGTGACGGGTATGCTAATTCGCTTGATGGTGGTCTTCATCTCACAGTGGACCTGTGGATCAAAGCATTGAGTTGTACACCCGAAATACATACAACTTACATTTGTCCGTCGCATTCCAATAAAGCTGGAAAGAAAAAAGGGGGAGCATCTGCCTGAAGAGAGACCCCCAAAGGAGAGAGCAGGAAGTGGGACTTTGGAGGGCGGAGAGGGCAGCCTGGGTGCATGCCCCAGGGAGGCAGATGTGAGCCCAGGCTACGAAAACATGGAAGGCTCCTTTCTTGTTGTTGGCGTTACTCATATGTTCACCACAGCCCTGTAGGGAGGCCAGGGTCGAGCATTACGCTAAGAGCTCTCATCTGAGCGGGCCAACAAACTGCAATCCCCAAACCCTGTCCTGAGCACCTGGGAAGGCGATGCCTGCTGTTCATTAGCATCCCTACACCACAGATGAGAAATGAAGCTCTGTCAAGTTAAGTAACTGGCTGAATGGGGCTGAGTTCTCCCATGGGAAACCTGAGGTTCCTACCCACATCTGGCTGCGACGTCCTCACACTTTACCTATTAAGTTCGTCCTCTCCTGCACCCTTGAGAGGGATGGATGAGTTCCCATTCCCAGAGGTATTCAAGGGATGCTGGAACGTGCCTGATCATAGACACCCCCCAAGAGTCTCCTCGACGTCCGGCTGTACAGGTCTCACCCCAGAACCACAGCTGAATCTCTGGGAAGGGCCCTGGAGTCTGTTTTTTTGGGGGGAGCACAAAGCAAGACACGTGGAAACCTGGCTTGAGGGAGTCCTGTGCTAAGAGGAAGCTGGACCAGATGCCCTTTTAGGGTTCCCACCTTCTGTGTGGCCCAAGCGTTTGTGATTCTATTTTTAGACAGGTCCTTCCTGAATCAATGCGTCAGACTCTCTGGCACCTTCTGATGGCTCCGGGGCACCTGAGCTGTCTTCAGAGCTGCCCTGATGCCCCAGAGATAGGTGCAGTGGGCTGGGAAGAGCCCTGGGAGCCAGGAGAAAGCAGAGGGAAGCCACATTCACTGAAGGGAAGGGGAGGAGGGGAGAGGTGGAAAGTCTTTCATTTTGGACTCTGAGGGGCATTCTCCCTGTGCCCTGAGGCCGACAGCTGGGAGGCTGCTCCTTGCTGCACCCCTCCCTTGCAGAAAAGCTATCCCTTATCCGAGAGTGTGGACGGACAGTAGGAGGTTTCCGTGGGACCTTTCCCCCACTGCTTTGGAGGGATGGACGGTGGGTTCTGGGGAACTAGTGGAGGAGATGCCAGAAAGGGCTCCCCAAGTTCCAAAATGGCGGTAGTGGTTGCAGAGCCTTCAGGAGTGCTCAGGCTTCTCCTGGGTCAGGCACCAGGCGGGCACCCTGCGTGCTGCCTCTCGGGGAATCCTCATCAGTTCCCACGAAATCAGTACCACCACTGCTCCCACTTACATGGAGGGGTTCATAAGCTGAGGGAGAGAGGTTACTTGTCTCTAGCTCCACAGGGACCCACAGAGCCTTCCGATCTCCTCCACGGCGCGGCCGCACTCCTCAGCAACCCCCAGAGAACTTGCGTGTTTCTTAATTTCATTTTGGATCATTGACTTTTGAGGATGTGCCCAAAGCTATTATCTTGTCCTGACAGCTAATGATGAGTGACATTGACCATTTACCTGGGCCTGCTCTCGGGGCTGTACCTGGACTGATTCCCTGAATCCTGGCAACCACCCAGGAGAGTGTTATCATTATCCCCATTTAGCAGATGAGAAAACAGAGCCTTGAAAAGATTGAGTAACTTGTGCCAAAGGTTGTAAACTGGTATAACCAGGCTTCAGGCTCGGGGAGTTTGACTCCACAAAGTCTGCATGGCTAAGCATGATTCTATGCTGCCGTATTCCAGAGAAGCACAAACCCTACAACCAACCCCCATATGACCGAGTACTCTATCAGGGGATTTGGGGCTCACTTGCAATCCTCTTTTGGGGTCTAGCTTTTAGGTTAACAATACCTAAGGATCAATTTTTTTTTAAAAGATTTTATTTATATATTTGACAGAGAGAGAGACCACAAGTAGGCAGAGAGGCAGGCAGAGAGAGAGGAGGAAGCAGGCTCCCTGCCAAGCAGAGAGCCGATGTGGGGCTCGATCCCAGGACCCTGAGATCATGACCTGAGCTGAAGGCAGAGGCTTAACCCACTGAACCATCCAGGCGCCCCCTTAAGGATCAATTTTTAAAGAAAAATCAAAACTCAAAGCTAAGATCTGGATTTATGCTTCCAGGAAGACCAGTACCTTCTGGAACTGGGAGAGGGATCCTGGGAGGTACTGCAGGTACCGGGAGAGGGAAGAGCAGGCCTGGGGCCTTTGGCAGGCTACTCTGAACCTTGCTTTTGCTTCTTCACCCATTCTAGATCCTGGGGCCCACCCCAAAGCTGGGGAAACAGTCAGTTCCAGCCACACCTTGCTTTCTGAGTGGCCTGCTGTTGGGCAACCCCATCTCCCACCTGCCCCCTTACACCGAAGTTACTGGGCCAGCATTTGCCTCTCTGGTAGGGGGTGGGCCAGGGATCCAGTCCAGGAGGGAATCTGCGAGTGGGGTAGGTGAAGGACGTGCTCCCGCTGGGTCACAGGTGTTCAGGAGCAGATCCCTGGGCTGCACCCCCAAGGATTCTGATTAAGTTGGTCTGAGGTGTTTTTAATACAGGCCCCTGGGCTGCACCCCCAAGGATTCTGATTAAGTTGGTCTGAGGTGTTTTTAATACAGGCCTCAAGTGTTTAATAAAGGCCCATTGACACAGACTGACCAAGGTCAGAGTCCACATTATCCGCCCTGCTGGCTGCTGTAATCAAGACGAGGACTCTTGGTTAATTCTACTCACGCTCAGGGCAATGGCCTTCGTGCAGAATCCCGGAGACGCCGGGCTGGGGCTGGGGCTGGGAATTGGTACGCTGAGCCCAAAGAAGGGAGAGGTAGTTCCTGGAAATTCTGTGCATCTGCCCCGCCCTGACTCTTTGTGCCGGCGGGTCCTTCCTCTCTCCCCGGCCTCCGCCCACCGCTCTTTACCCAGACTCCTTCCTAGTCTCTGCTCTGAGCTCTGAGAGATGCGGGGGGTACAAGACTGAATTTGTTAGGGCAAGACATAGTTCCTGGCCTCCAGGGACCCGAGTCTAGTTGAGAAGGTGGACAAGTCAGCGAGAAATGTCAGTGAACCTGGGGCATTGAAGCCAGGGGGCTGCGGGAGCCAGAGCACAGCCCAGGGGGCAGAAAGGCAGGTGCTGGGGAGGGAGGTGGTTTTTGGTTTTGGTTTGTTTTTTTTTAAAGATTTTATTTATTTATTTGACAGAGAGTGATCACAAGTAGGCAGAGAGACAGAAAGAGAGAGGGGGAAGCAGGCTCTCTGCTGAGCAGAGAGCCCAATGCAGGACTCAGTCCCAGAACGCTGAGATCATGACCTGAGCCGAAGGCAGAGGCTTAACCCACTGAGCCACCCAGGCGCCCGAGGGAGGTGATTTTGAGTGAGAGACCACAGCGAATGACCGTTGAGGACATAGAGAGGCCTGGAGGGGAAACTGCCAGGGAAGGTGATGAGCCCACCAGCTTGCTAGCGATGGAGAAGGGGTTTCACTCTCAGGGGGCAGACCTTGTGGGGCACACGGGTTGAGGTCACCTTCAAAAGGCCCAGAGAGCACCCCCGAGGCCCAGAAGAGCCCACAGAAGAATCATCAGGACTCTGAACTCCCCCCACCAGGCAGGAGGTGAAGGACAGCTGGGGGGTCTGGAGGTTTGGGGACCCACTTCTGAACACTCTGGGCTCTTTTACAAACCCTGAAAGGTGCACCGAAAGATACAGAGGACTGGGCCAGGTCACCTCCAGCTTTAAGGAAACAGAAGAATCCCACTCCAAGAAGCCGTAGGAGGAGGGGTGACTAAATTTGTTCTTAATTGAGCTCTTACTGTGATAAGCGTCTAATAGAGATGGTCCTATCTATTCCCCACAACTTCCCTTTGAGGCAGATTTTATTACTCCCATTGGACAGGTCAGCGGACAGAGGCACGGAGGGAGCAGGTCACCCGCCCGGTCACACAGCTGGTCACTGGCTGAGCTGGGGCTTTGATGAAGCACTCCTTCCCTGAGGAATAAATAAAGATCCACGGGATATTTTCTCTAATTGGTCAATGTCAGAGTCCCCAAAGTTTGACACAGTACTCACCTGTCACAGAGAATTTAGAACCAGAATGTGGAAGCGACTTAGGTCGAGGCACAGCATTTTAATAAAAAACAGAAAAATCCAGCCGAGAGCAGGTCAAAATGAATCTCCGTGTTTAAGCTGCGTTGTGAACGTTCGTCTTGGGGGAGCCCAGAAGCTCGCACCTTGGCCAGCCTGTTTTCCCAGGCAGAGAGGTGCTTTCTGATGGGGAAGGATAAGCAGCACTTGAAAAAGGAATGGAAAGATGAGTTGCATTTCTGGAACGTGGTGAAGAACAAAGAGGGCCTCTGTCGTTCTCCGGGTCCAGCAAGGTGACGCCACGAATCCTAGAATCTATCCCACAATCACCCGGACCGGGGAGAGGCCTCTGTCCCCAAAACCCTCCTCAGAGAGTCACACGGGTTCAGTCGGAAGACGGGGGTGAACCCTGCCTCGTAGTTGCCCTTCTGTTGGGAGGGGGGCTCGCCAGCGGCGATTTCCAAATGTAAGAAATACATTTTCTGTCACCGCCCAGCACAGCCCTGCGTGTAGGTTTCAGGAAGCAATACTTACCCACGTTAAGTGCAGTCCACGCTGTTGTTTTCCATTCTACCCAAAGTCACTCATTTATGCTTGCGCCCAGCTCAGTGGATTTCACTAACCACTAATGGTTTGTGATCCCCAGTTTAAAAAACATCGAGCACGGAGGGAAGGGCCAGGGAAACTGAGTAGGAGGTGTTTATGACAGAAATTTATACCGCAGTCACTATCTCTACAGTTGAGCCTTTGCATAATGTGTTTACCCTACCTTCATCTAATTGGCATTTCTCAAACCGTTGTTCCACGGATTATCTTTATTCTGAGAGA
This sequence comes from Mustela lutreola, assembly GCF_030435805.1. Classification (NCBI taxonomy): domain Eukaryota; kingdom Metazoa; phylum Chordata; class Mammalia; order Carnivora; family Mustelidae; genus Mustela; species Mustela lutreola. Next base: position 19,582,220 of record NC_081293.1, read on the forward strand.
TTTTTAACAGATACTTTCCTCCAGAATGGTTCTGTGGTCAGACAAGTTTGGGAAATGATACACAGCGTAGCCACACCTGATATGCCACAAAGCACTTCGCTTGTTCAAGGCTCTGAGAAGGTCTGCAGTGAAGGACCAGCTTAACTCGGTTTATCCAGCTTTTCCCAGATTTTTTTTTTTGACCACAGAGCCACTTATTCCTTTAGGGGAACACTGGTGCTCTCTCCAAAAACCAGGCAGGGCCTGGCTGCTTCACACTGTCCTCTGCGAGCTTTATCCTGTCCCTGTGAGGCCTGCGAGGCAGGTGTTACGGGAGTGCTGTTGGAACACAGTTCACCTACTTGTTTGATTCCCAGCATGGGGTCAGGGCCAGAGCTGGGCCACAGCCAGGCCTCCTGACTCTCAATCAGATCGGGGAGCCCTCAGGCAGTCCCATGATCCTGAAGGGCTACTTTCCAGACAGGCTGAGAAAATCTGCCCACCCCAACATGCATTGCAGGGGCCATGGAAGGGTGCTGAGTGTCCAAGAATTCAAAGCTCAGCCCAAAGGCTTATTAGCTCTTCAACCTCCCTGGAGGCAAGAAGGAGATGGGGGCCTAGCCATCCCCACCCCCCGCCCTCCCGAACAGGGGTTAAGCACCTCACCAGCCCTTGTACACACAGAAGAGCCACCTACACCCCCGACTTCTAGCTTCTGCTATGGTTCAGGTCAACCTTGGCTGCGGAAGCCGAGCTCAGATTTGTGAAACAGCTCTGCTGTTTGTTAATTATTTTGGAATATGTCATGTGTCTCTTTGGATACAAAAGAAACATGGAGATATATAATAAAAATTTTTTTTCTCCTAAAAAATGAAGAAACTTCTTCTTTGTCCCTGTTGTCTAATCACCCATTTCCTCCCTAGACCCAACCAACTGACCGGTTTCTAGTATCTGTGCATCTATCTACAAAGAAAGATATTTAGGGGCGCCTGGGTGTCTCAGTGTGTTAAGTGACTGACTCTTGGTTTAGGCTCAAGTCATGATCTCAGAGTCCTGCGGTCGAGCCCCGTGTCAGTCTCCCTGCACTCAGCACAGAGTCGGCTTGATGCTTCTCTCTATCCCTCGCCCTCTCCACCTCTCCCTCACTCCTGCCCCACTCACGTGGGGTCTCTCTCTCTCTCTCCTTTAAAAAATAAATTAATATATCTTTAAAAAGGAAAGAAAGATATGTATTATACCCCATATACATCTAATATTAAAAAATTTAAATTTAAACATCTAATATTCAAAAAAAATTTAAAGATTTTATTTATTTATCTGACAGAGAGAGAAAGACAGCAAGAGGGAATGCACAAGCAGGGGGAGCGGCAGGGAGAGGGAAAAGCAAGCAACACGGGGCTCGATCCCAGGACCCTGGGATTATGACCTGAGCTGAAGGCAGATGCTTAACCGACAGAGCCACCCGCGTGCCCTACACATTAGATGTTAAACACAAATTAACATACTGCACACACATCGTCTGCACCTTACTTTTGAACTTAATGATGGATTTTGGAAATTGTTTCCTATTACTACACAAGCATTCTTACTCTTTTTTATGGCTATATGCATATTATGGCCCTTTATGGCTGCATCGTAATGTATTTAACTAGCCTCCCACTGATGGCATGAATTACTTTCAGTGCTTTCTATTAACATGATGTTGCAGTGGATAATCGTGCACACGTGAGTGTGGGTGAGGGGGGATAAAGCCCCGGATGTGGAACCTTCGGGTGAAGGCATGACACTGCTTTCAGTGGTGTTAGGGGCTGCCTGGTGGCTCTGCTCTGGGGCAGGGATCCCAGGAAGAGATGTGGGGCTTCCCTTTCTCATTGGAAGCTTGATCCAGCCAGCTTCATGCATTGGGCCCGGCCTCGGGAAACATGGGGTGTGGTTCTGCCCTGTCCTCCACCAGCTCTGTGACCTTAGGGAAGATCCGTACCCACTCCAGATGTTTCCATGCCTTAAGATCAGGAGTGGGAGCACGAGGCGTGGGGACACCCTAGCTTCTTACTCTCTATGATTCTGGTCTGTGCTCTTGGCCAGTCCTCCCGAGGCAGGGAAGGACAGCACTAAACCATTCTGGCTCCCTTGTCTCGTCTCCATTCTGGATACACTTCTCATTTAGGACTGGGTCTTCCATCTTGGAGAAGCCAACTGGGCGGTGTGGCTTGCTTCTGTTATCTCCTTCTGCAAAAACAGGATCTCCACATGGGCTGGGAGTCAGCGGGTCTCACCCAACGCTGTAAGCCAGCTTCTAGAACGTTCGATGGAAATAGAATGCCACAAGACAACAACAGCGCACCATGACACACGTACTCACATCATGAAAATCCAGAACACCGACGGTGCCAAATGCTGGCGAGGACGTGGAGCTCCAGGAACTCTCTTTCACTGCTGGTGGGAATGAGAAATGCTACCGCCATTTTGGAAGGCAGTTTGGCGGTTTCTCACAAGACTAAACATTCTCTAACCAGGCTCCTCGTTATTTACCTAAATGAACTGAAAAAATATATGTTCATAAAAAAAATAATAACCCTCACATGGATGTTCACAGGAGCTTTATTCATAATTGCCAAAGCCTGGCAGCAACCAAGATGTTCTTTAGTCGGTGAATGGATTCATGAGCTGTGGTAATCCAGGTACTGGAATAAAATTTGATGCTAAAAAGAAATGAACTATCAGGCCATGAAAAGACATGAAAGAAACTGAAATGCATATTACACAGTGAAAGAAGCTGATTTGTAGGATTTCAACTATCGACATTCTGGAAAAGAAAAACTGTGGGGACAGTAAAAAGAGTCACTCGAGGGTTTGGGGGAAAGGAAGGGGAGCATGGAAGATTTCTAAAGCAGTGAAATTACTCTGTGTGACACTGCAATGGTGGCTAGATGTCCTTCTCCATTTGTCCCAGCCAGTAGAATGTACAACACCAAGCGTGAACAAAATCGGATAGAAACTAAGGACTCCAGGTCATCATAATGATTTGTCAGTGTGGGTTCATCCGTCGTAACGAGCCTCCACTCTGGTACGTGCTGTCGGTAGTGGCTGAGACTGTGTGTGGGTGGTGACAGCGGCTCTATGGGAAGCCTGTCCCGTCCATTCAGTTCTGCTGTGAACCTAAAACTGCTCTAAAAAAATAAAGTCTATTAAAAAATAGACCTTAAAACGTTGAGCCACATACATATTTTTCCATTAAACTTGAGATAAAATTCACCCATTGAAAAGGTACAACTCAGTGGTTTATAGTATATTGAAGAGGTTGTGCATCGCTCACCATTATCGAATTCTAGAACGTTTTTATCACCCTGAAAAGAAGCTCCATATCTGGGAACAGGGGCTCTCTGTTCCTCCCTTCCCCCAGTGCTCTGGCAACCAATAGCCTACTTTCCATCTCCACGGATTTCTTAGGCTTTCCTTTGCCGTGGGTCTACACTTAGGAGTGGCATTGCTGGATCATAGGGTAGCTCTACGTTTAACTTCTGGAGGACCTGGCAGGCTATTTTCCACAGTGGCTGACCCCTGTTCCGCTCCAGCTGGCATGGCATGAGGGGTCCAGTTTCTTCACACCCTCAGTTGTCTTTCTGTCTGTAATCATCTCAAGGTGTGTGAAGTGCTCCGGAGCCTGAACTTTTAACTACTATTCTACACAGGAGGCACTCAATGAACACTTTTTTGAATGAATGAAAAAATAAACACATGTTGTCATTGTCAATGATGTGATCTGACATCACATCACACACATCATCTGACAAATCACACAAAGCTTACTGACCAGGAGCTTCCACGGAAGAGAAGGCTGTGGGGTTCAGTCCGTTAAGGGGCTGCCTTTGGTTCAGGTCATGGTCCCGGAGTTCAGAGTTCTGGAAGATCAAGCCCTCCATCACATCCGGCTTCCTGCTCAGAGGGGAGCCCACTTCTCCCTCTGCCCGTTGCCCTGCTGTGCTCACTCTCAAATAAATAAAATCTTTAAAAAAAAATCATTTATTTATTTGACAGAGAGATCACAAGTAGGCAGAGAGGCAGGTGAGGGGTGGCAGGGGGAGGGGGCAGCAGACCCCCTGCCAAGCGGAGAGCCCGACTTTGGGGCTTGATCCCAGGACCCTGAGATCATGACCTGAGCCAAAGGCAGAGGCTTAACCCACTGCACCACCCAGGCATCCTGAAATAAATGAAGTCTTAAAAAAAGAAAGAGGCTGTTTTCCTCTAAATAGTGATTTCCCGGTGGTATCTGAGTCACCTGCAGTGTTTTAGTATGTATGTATGTATGTATGTATATTTTAGAGCGAGAGGAAGAGAGTGCGCATGCGCCGGAGAGGGGCTGGGCGGAGGGGGACAGAGAGAGAAGCTCCAGCAGGCTCCCGGCTGAGCGAGGAGTCCAAGGTCAGGCTCCATCTTAAGCCCCCGAGATCGTGACCTGAACCAAAATCAAGAGTTCTGACGCTTGACTGAGCCACCCAGGTGCCGCACCTGCAGAGGGTTTTAAGATTGCAGATTCCCAGGCCCGACGCGCAGAGTTGGGTGTGGTAAGATGCGGGCCCCGCATCCCACCCCCAGGGGATCCTGCCGTTCGGGACCCGGTAATCTAGGAAGGGCATTTCGAGTACAGCGCTCCTCTTTGCGAGCAGCCGGCTGTTGGGGTGCCCTGTGGAGATGCAGCGCGTGGCAAGGGCAGGACTCAGACCCGGCTGCGTTTTGGACCCGGGGCCCTACACAGCGCGGCATCCCCGGGGCCGGGGCAAAGCGGACAACAGCCGAGACTCCTGGAGAACTCACCTCGCTCCGATTCTTTACATGCAACTCCTCCTTTCAGCCTCCAAATGAGATCCAATGCGGAAGGCCCTCAGCGATTCCGCCTTCGCAGAGGACAGGCAAGATCTCTCCGCCCCGAGAGCCAGGTTCAAGCAAGGTCTGTGGCCTCCGCTCTGCCTGTTCTCCTCCTGGGCTATTTCTCTAGCCGGGACGTGCTCACTGAGCTGGGGAGGGGCAGCACACATCCATAGAGAGGAGAGCTAGCCAGGCCCCAAGGGTATTGGTTGTGTGTGTGTGTGGGGGGGGGGGGGGTGTATAGAGAGGGTCTGGGTAAAATATCGCTGGGGGAGGCAGGAGGGGGACAAACAGAGGAAACAGAAGTGGTTCTTTGTGGCAGTAGCGCCCTTGCTAAGCCTGTAGCTGCCCTGAGGACGTCCTGCCGCACTCTGGCTTGCCTCGTGTGCCCCCGCGTGCCCCCCACCCCAGACTCACACACAGCAGATGCTGCTTGACACCTAAGAATCAGGAGTAGGTACTTTCAGCTGCTATAGCTCACTTAGATACTATTTCCAGATGAGAAAACCAGGCCCAGAGACATTTAAATAACGTGCCCCAAATCATACAGCATGTGTTGCAAGGCAGCTCCAACTTCGTTTTTGACTCCCAGTCCGGTGCTCTTTTCCTCCTACTAGTGATTCTTGAGGCAGATCATGGGTCCCTCGGAGACTCCGAGGACAGGGATCTTCCCCTCGCTGTGCGGGAACACCCCTTGTGTGTGTGTGTTGGGGCTCATTCCCAATGCTGTGGTTTAGGGCGATGCCCAGACTCTGATGAACCTGCTCGGCTCTCCTCATGCTTTGAGGGACCCCTTGCAGGAACAGCAGTTTCACAAGAATGTATTAACAGCCCCTCAAAGACAAAGGCAACTTAAAAGAGCTGGTTCATCGCAGAGCGGGGTCCCTTCTTTGCAGGCCCACGCGGACCCGGAAACCATCAAAAGCTGAGGCTGGGAAACCCAGCTTCCTGCTTCTGGCCTCAATTCCCCACCACCATCACCACCAAGACCACTAAAAATAAGACCAAACCCAACACATGCCCTCCCCACGTCGTTCTCGTGGTTTCTCTCTCTGCTTCCTGTTGATCTTGAAGTTTGCTTTACTTCACAGCCTCTGACTTCTGTGCACAGCCCAGGGGCACTCCCCTGGCTTGAGAGGAAATAGCATTTTATTTTATTTTATTTTTTAAAAGACGTTTTATTTATTCATTTGGCAGGCAGAGATCACAAGTAGGCAGAAAGGCAGGCAGAGAGAGAGAGAGAGAGAGGAGGAAGCAGGCTCCCTGCCAAGCAGAGAGCCCGATGCGGGGCTCGATCCCAGGACCCTGGGATATGACCTGAGCTGAAGGCAGAGGCTTTAAACCCACTGAGCCACCCAGGCGCCCTGGAAATAGCATTTTAAAAAGCCCAAGGGAAGATGGCAGGTGTGAAACAGCGGGTACTGAGGGTCGATGTCCTGCCTCTTCATCCATCTTGCTGGCGAGGTGGCAGCCCCAGAGAACTCTGGTCCAAACCCTGACAACCACTGCCAGGGTCAACCTGTACGAATCTTGGTTATGGCTTTTGACAAATGTACCCACACGCACACCCGTGGCTGTGGGGCTCTGGAAGGCATAATTGCTCTCCGGACTTAGCGAGTATGGGTGGAGGACAAAGTCACAGGACACAGGATCGTTGGGGATACTTTATGAGAAATGCCTTTTGCCTCTCCATCTGTGCCCTGGAAAACCAGGGGTCAATGGCCCATTTTTCAGGTTTACCCCCCAAATGCTCTTCCGACCATCATTTCAAATCTGGCCCCTCCAGGAGACCTCCCTGGAGGGCCCCAGCGAGACTTTACCGTCACCCAATCTCAGCCTCCGTTTGCTGCTATAATTACACGTCTTCCCCTGCTAGACTGTGAGCCCTTGGAGGGGCATGGGTGAACCACGGAATCACTCATTTTAGGAATTACACAACTAATATATGTTTACCATTTGGAAATAGAAAATTTAGAGAGTCCCCCTTCCCCATACCCCCCAAAGATAAAATGTATCCACGATGGAACATTAAACATTTTGGTGATCTGTCTTCCTGTGCAAACAGAAACGCACCCCCACACAACACATTTACTCCGAGTGGAAGCTATTCAACTTCGAGTTCCATAACTCCCTGTATGTCTGCTCAATATGCCTTAAGAGATTTTCATCTCAACATTGTGTGTCATTGGAGATCGCTGCAGAGCCTCACGACAGCCGCATCACCGTGTCCTCTGCCAGTCCTCTACTGCTGGGCCATGAGGTTGTGTCTCGTTCTTTTTTGAAAGACAGCTTTATTAAGATATAATTCACATACCATAAAATTCATCCTTTGAAGGTGACTATTCAGGTTTTTAGTGTATTTACAGAGTCCTGCAATCATCATCACCGTCCAACTTTAGAAAATTCTCATCACCCCGAAAAGAAAGTCCATGGCCCTGAGCAGTCATCGTAGTCCCTTGCTCCTAGAAACCTAATCTCCATTCTGAATGGGTTTTACTTTTTTTTAAACTCTGGACATTTCATCTAAGTGGAATTGTACGATGTGTGGCTTCTTTTGCTTATAATGTTATGTATCAGGGCTTCTCTGCTGCTGCTGAATGACATTCCACGGTGTGGATGACGCCACATTTTGTTTCTACATCCATCAGTTGGTGCACACTTGTACTGTTTCCACTCTCTGCCTGTTATAATACTGGCGTGAACGTTTCTGTTTTTACGTTTTTATGTGAACACATCTTTTCAGTTCTTTGGGGTCTATGCCTCGGAGTGAAGCTGCCGGATCAGGGGGTAACTTTACGCTTAACTTCCTTGAAGAACTGCCGAACTGCTCCAAAGTCGTGCCATTTTACGTTCCCATTAGCCCGAGTAAGGATATTCCAGTTTCTCCACATCCTGGCCATCCTTTACTTTTTGTTCATCATTTGGGTTTTTAACCCCAGAGCTGTCCGTCGAATATAAGAACGCTGAATCCATGTTTGCCGGATTGATCACATGCTTTCCCCCCAAATAGGAAGTTTTTGCTTTTCTGAGACTCATCTGTACAATCCATGCCCCCAAACACCAGGCCAGATCCAGCCTTTGTCCTTGGAGTGAGGGAAGCTTCATGGAGGAGGAAGGGTTTGGGCTAGGAGACAGTTGTAACAGCAACTTGTAACAAGTTGGGGACACCACTGACCCCCCTGAAACTTTGGTTCTATTACCCACGAGGCAGGAGCTGGGAACAGGAGCTGCCTCGTGACATAAGGCAAGGACACCACGCAGCACAGTGTCAGGCACGTAGAGGGGCCTCTTGTCCTTCCCCATGAGAAGGGTGAAGGCTTGGCTCTTAGATGAGCCGGGGAACGACATGCCCTTGGAGGAAGAGCATGTGCCGGGACAGGGGAGTGAAAGCACGTGGCCAGAGTGAGGGGAGAAGGTGGAGCATGGAAATAAAGCCGGGATCCCCTGGGACCAGACCCCTCCCGGCCCCCCGCAACCACCAAGGGGTTCGTTGTGCGGGAAGGAAGTTCCATCCTTCCTTGAAGTCACAGACTCTAGGCTGGGCGGGAGGAGACCACGGTGTGCATGTTGAAGGGCTCCCTTTTCCTCAGGGTGAGGCAGGACTGAGAGGCTGAGCCAGGAGCAGCCAGCCCAGCAAGGGGGCTGTTTGAATGAATCTGGGTGAAAACTGAGGAGCTGAGAATAGAGCCGTGAGGGTGGGCGTCACACGGGGGCCCACAGAGAGACTTAGGAGGGGACAGAAGTGGGATGTGACAGCTGTGTGGCCTCTGTGATGGCAGGCTGCCCTGGAGATCTCATCTTTTTAAAATTCTCACAACTCTGCAAGGAGCTACCTGCTTTTCCAGTTCCAGGTTTGCCAACTGAGGCTCAGAGGGAGTTAGGAGATTTGCCCGAAGCCCTACCAGATGGGTAACATTTGCCCCCAGGTCTGCCTGCTCTCCTGGGAAGGACTTAGCTCTGCAGTGAAGCCCGGGAGGAAGGGAGGGAGAGAGGAGAGCGGGAAAGTGAGCAGGAGGGGAGGCTTGGGGGGCAGCCTGCAGCTCAGGTGGGTCAGTTACGCTGAGGGCGACAAGGCCTCTCTGAGGAGCAAGGCCCTCGGTGACAGGAGCTGGGATGTCTCTGATCCACTTTCTTCCTGGGGTGGGGGTTGGGGAGGCATACGAAGCCTTGGAGACAGAAGTGTGTTGAATGGAGACCATGACCCGCTAGCCCTGTTTGGACTGAGGCTGGCACACGGGCCCAGGTGGAGAGCAGGCAAATTCCCAACTCTTCCCTCATTAGAACCCCATCCATGGCCAGAAGCCTAGATCCTCTGGACTTGGGGCCATGCTGGGGAAAGGGGCTGTCACTGGGCTGGTGGCTGAGCCTGGATCTCCCAAGCAGCCTTGGGCCTTTCCGTGTGCACTCCCCTCAGCAGGGCCAAGAGACTCTACCCCTTCCTGGAGACATCCACACTCACAGCATGGGTGTCCCACACCAGGCCTGCCTGCGAGACCCACACGCTGGCCTGGCCGGTCTCATGGGAGCAGGTGAGCTGAGGGGCCGTGTGGAGATGGCACAAGATCCCCACACCGAGAGGGGGGAAGGGGTGCCTAGGAGGGGAGTCCTGAGCTGCCTGCCTCACAAAGAGGGGATCCCCTTGCTTCCACTTTCTCCCAGGCCGTACTCCCCACGGCCGTATTCCCCACGGCTCCGTTCCTGTGCCCATTAGCCTTTGTCCATGAGACCATGCTCACTCAGCTTAGAGTTAGCGGAGGCTCAGAGGGGGACATGGCAGGGAGCCATCTGGTTTGCTCCCAAGACCCTTAAACCTCCCCCACCACCCCTTTGTCACCCTCAGGGCCCAGCCTGCCTCAGCCCAACCACCCCCTTCTCGGCCCTTCAGTTTTTTTTTTTTTTTTTAAAGATTTTTTTCTTTATTTGTCAGACAGAGATCACAAGGAGGCAGAGAGGCAGGTAGAGAGAGAGAGGAAGAAGCAGGCTCCCTGCAGCGCAGAGAGCCCGATGTGGGGCTCGATCCTAGGACCCTGGGATCATGACCTGAGCCGAAGGCAGAGGCTTAACCCACTGAGCCACCCAGGCGCCCCTCGGCCCTTGAGTCTTTATCCGCATTTATTACCCGTCAATTAGGCCGCCTCCATCCCCTGCACACAGAAAGCCGGGCAGCCGATTGTGGTGGAGATCCCTGGGCTCCTTCCCCAGCCTCTTCCCTTGGTGGGGGGAGGTTGTTGGAGAAGTGGGGAGGAACGGGGAGGGAGAAGGGCAGCCTGCAGTCTCCCCTTTAGCTGACAGTGCCCATGGCCATGGTCTCTTTGCAGTAGGCTGTTTCTCCAGACCACAGTTGCAACTCCCGGGGTGGAAGTCCGGGTGACGAGGGTCGGTGGCCAGCGGGTACCTGTGACGGAGGGTGGCTGGGGAGGTCACAGGCACGTGTTCCCTGACTGGAGCCTGGCTCAGTCAGCCTTTCCATGGGGGTTGTTCGGGCCAGCACAAGGTGTCACTGGGACCTCCCTGAGTGCCATTGGACACTTGGTGTCCTCTCTCTGACCACTCTGAGGCCTCTGATCATGAAGGAGGAAGAGGGAGAGAAAGAAGGTGGCAGAAGAGGAAGGGGACAAGAGCAGTGGGGGTGGGGACAGGGACGTCCCAGGAGGGACAACATCTGATCGCCTGGAGTGGGCCAGTCCCAGCATGACCTCTACGCGGCAAGCGTGCTCACCCGCACTTCACAGCTGAGGAGACTGCGCTTAGAGAAGAAACCTGCCCAAGGTCTCTCAATGGGTCTGTGGCTGAGCTTCTGTGTCCAAAGTTCCCCTGCTTGCTCTCTTCCCGGCCACTCGGTGCCTGTCTTGTCTCATTCCCTCATCCGGGGGTAGAGTCTGTGGGCCCTGAGCACAGCCCTGCATCTTCTCCCCAAGCTGGGCTCTGCCACCTGGTTTCGGGCCCCAGACCCAATCTGCAACAGCCTCACTCACACAGGGATCAGCTCATGGTGAGTAATATCGGAGCCTGTACCCCCAGCCTCTGGGTGGGGGGCATCGTCAGAAATTCCAATTTCCAGGTAAAGCACCCAGCTCGTCGCCTTGGTCATGGCAGAGGCACCATACCTATTGGGTGAGTTTCTCATTCCTGTACCTTCCAGGTTGACCTCTCGCAGGACCCACCCCACACACTCCAGGGGTCGCAGGGCAGCGTCGCTGACGGTCAGGGCTGTGGACCAGGATGCAGGAGTTTCACTCACCTGCCCAGAACGTGACTGGCCCTGGCTCATGGCTGCCTTCCTGGCCGACTGTGAGCTCACCCTGCTCATGTCACCACTGAGGGTGTCCCGGGGACTTTCAAGTGAGGGGTCAGCCCCAGCCACCAGAAGGGAAACTCAGTCCTAACTACAGACCATGAAGCCAGAAGGAGAACGGAGAGGAAGGGGGACAACAAGCCGCTACTGTATGGGCCCGATCCCTCCCAGAGTGTCCCTGTGTCCTGCGGAGTGGCAGAGCTGCTGCACCCCAGAGGCCGCGCTCAGAGGGTGGCCTGCCCATGCACACCCCAATCCCACTAGGGCAGACAGGCCCTGGGTCCTGTGCGAGCTAACAAGGCGGTGACTCCCGGCTGATAACCTCTCCGTATTTGTCACTCGTTTTCTTAAAGAGGAGGCCGAGCACAGAGAGAAGGGTGGAGGACCAAGTGGGGTGAGTGGGAGCAGCAATGGTCTTTGATGCACAGGCCACACCCAGAAAAAGCAGCCCTGATGGTAACCAGATCTTCCCCTCTGGCAACACAGCGATACGGGAGGTAAGTCTCAATGCCTTTCCTCACCTCAAACTACTTCATCATCGTGTTCTGCTAATCCCAAATGGCTGAAAGCTACTTCCTACGAGGAATTCCAGTAAGCTGATGTTCTTGTCTTTTCACCTTTATCAGGATGGTTTTCAGTGCCTGTATAGATGGGAGCCCTGGCTAATGCCCAGTTGGCCTACTTCTTCCCCCCGGTCTGGCTCTGACAGCAGCACTGGCTCCTCACACTTCCAGCCCAAGGAAAATTCTCTGCACAGGCAGATGTGCCTTGGGAGCTGAAAGGAGGAGAAGAGCTCCAGGGATTCTCCAGGCCTGCGTTCTCCGAAGAGAGGACAGTGTTGATGAGAGAATCCATCAGAAAACTGGGTTTCCTTGGAGGAATGGAGTGGCCCGTGATGAGAAGGGGCGTGGGGACAGAGGAGATAAGAATTCACAGTGCTTTCATAGTCCGAGGCCAGAACACCCAGCACCCCTGAGAGCTAGTCCTGCCCTGGATCGGGTCCCATCTCATGGTGGCAAAGGCCACCAGCTACCCTTGGAGGAAAGTACCTGTGTGGCCGGGAGGGCGGTGTTTGGATAAGTCTATATTTGTAAGAGGACTCTAAGTTGGGCGGGTGGTTCCCTGGCCTTATCAGGGCCCTGCAGTCCAGCATGGCCCCAGGGCAGATGGGCTGCCCAGTCTCCACCCTATTGGACTTGGCTCAGTCCCCATAAGAGGGAGGGCCTTGTCCTCACACACCCCTGTGCTCAGTGTCACCCTACTCCATTGGCTGCACTGACCTCTGTGTCACAGCCAGCAGCAATAGGGAAAGAAGTTGGCTGGCTTTCCAAGTTGGGGGTGAGCAGAGGCATGGTCTCCCCAGACTGGGCAAATCCCCGCAATGGCAGAAGGCGGGGGGGGGGAGCTTCGGAAGGAGAATGAACACCTGCTGGATTCCAGAGGCTTTAGAAACAAGTTAAACAGCTCTGTCAGAATTCATTCAACTCAAACTATTACTATTTCTCCCTGATGCCAAAATGGTCATGGCTAGATGTGTCCAGGCAGCAAGTAATGGAGAATGCGTTCCATTTCCCACCGAGGGAGAGAGAGGGCACAGCCATGACACAGGCTGACACATGCTCGACGTGCTCTTCTGAACTGTGTGACCTCGGATGTGCTGTAGGTCTTCTTAGAGTCTCAGTTTCCTCACCTGCAAAATTGAGAACACGTCTTTATGAAATTAAGTGCAATAATGTGTGTTAAGGACAGGGCATTGGACAGTAGGGGCCCAGTACGTGTTCCCTGTTCCTTCCTCCTAACCCCCCCTTTCCTTCATTTCTCGTTGTCTTTACCTTTTTGTTTGAGTGATTTGATATGACTAATTCTGATGCCCTGTGGTGGTTTCTAAATATGACTGTAAGTTCTTTGACATTCCCCTCTTCAAAAGGTGGAAACTAACATCCCTCCCCTCAAAGACTGGCTGGACCTCGTGACTTGTGTTTTGCACGAAGGGGATACAGCAGAAGGGAAGGTGGATGAGGGGAAGGTGTGCGACGTCTGAAGCCAGGTCATAAAAGGCACTGTGGTTTCCACCTCATTCTCTCCTGGACTGTCTGCTACTGGGGCCACCCTGTCATGAGGACACTTAAGCAGCCCATGTAGGGAAGGTCCAAGTGGGGAAGAGGGAAGGCATCCCACCAACAGTAAAGCACCAACTTGCCAACCATCCTCCTCCAGCCCCAATCAAGCCTTCAGATGACTGTAGCTCTGCCTGACACCGCAACCTCTTGAAAGACCCCAAGCCAGAATGTTCTGGAATTTCTGACCCAAAGGAACTATGAGATATAATAAATGCATATTATTTAAAACTCCACATTTTAGAGTGATTTGTTACCCAGCAATAGCTTATGTATCTATTGAATTCCAAAAAAGCTCTGAAACCACATATAGGTAAAGGCAAAGCTGTAACAACATGGAACACTATCAGAACAAGATTTGAAAGATGGGAGTGAAGTCCTAAATGGGGCGGGTCTAGGGAATAATCTACTTCACTCAACTGGAAAATCTGGCTAAAGACAAAAATAAAGCTTTAAGGTTTCTTTCAAGCCAAGGTAAAAACAGGAACTTAATGGATCATATTAAAACTATTATTTTTCTTTTGGCTTTGAATAATGATATACATTTGACATGTGGGATTTTAGATAAATAGCCTCCCTATATGGTGAATGATATCTTGGTATCTTGTACATACTCTGCCTACTGTAGATCATACTGAGCAGGTTTGAAATCAACATATAGTTCACTTACAATGACGCACTTTGACAGTTTTCAGAAACTCTTGGCATTACAAAAGTTTGGGAAAATGTACACTGTATTTTGTAAACTTTTTACATAGGTACAAGACAAAAAATAAAGTATAATAAGGTTTATAGGAAAAGTCTCCATCCCACCCCTCCCCCACAGGGTAGTTTCCTTTCTCATGGTCAACCCTCTGTCACTGATTTCTCGTTTAATTTCCCAGAGACATTTTATATACACATAAATAATATATATTGTTTGCTCCCTTTATTACACAAATGGTAGCATACTATAGGCGTGGTTCTGTCCTGTGCCTTTTATTACTCAATATTGATATAGGACTTAAAGATAACTTTCCCCTTAATTATCCTAATTTTTTATTTCCTGAGCTTTTGGTATTTTCTTATTTGAACTTTGGGAATGTAAAGAAGTCAAGAAAATAAAAGCGCTCGTGATCCCACCACTAAGAGGTCACTGGCTGTTCAAAACCCACTGTTTGGGTGTATTCCTTCCTGTCTTTCCCCTGTAAATATGAGATGTCTAATATGTGTAATTTTTTTAAACCATGGGAAGAATTTCATATGGGGTTTTCCTCCCATTTATTTCTACCTGGGAGTATTCCCAGTCCCTCTCCCTTATCACTACCATTATACTGTACGTATATTCAGGTTTTCCTTAAGGGGCATATTTATTCTCTCAATAACACTCTGCCCAGTGCAGGATTGAGGTGAACCTGCCTTTTCTGGGTCTTCTCCAGGCTGCTGTGGAAACAGCTCAGACCAGCCTTTGTCACCAGGACATCTGTCACATGAGCAACCAAGACTAGACACTACTGAAGCACGTTCATACAGGACTTTCCTGGATTGCCTGCAAGCCACAGAGCCTGCAGACGGCCAACTCCCTGCATGATGGCGCTCGGCTCTCAAGGAGCAGGGAGATATAGGAAAGGTCAGTCTTGCCAACCAGGGCACCCAAGTCAGTTGTTCCCCTGAACACAACATAGAATCAGAGTGATTGACCGAGTTCTATGGGATTCTCCAGGAAGTTCCCTAGGTCTAGGCATCCCCACTGATCTTGAAGGATCCTTGCCTGGGAGGAGGTAATGTAACATTTTCCTCTCCATCACCTTCCAGGCACAAAATACACCCTCCAGTGAGATTTCTTACTGGAAAAGGGCAAGTTACATAGGATTATCTATTTGTTCCTTCTCATCCTGTCCTTTTTCAAAGACTAGACATCTGGTCACAGTTGTATAAAGAATTCTGGAAAGAACAGGAATTATATATATTTTTTAAGATCTTATTTGAGAGAGAGAAAGAGCACAAGCAGGGGGAGCTGCAGAGGGAGAGGGAGAAGCAGGCTTCCTGCTAAGCAGGGAGCCCAACATGGGACTCAATCCAAGGATGCAGAATCATGATCTGAGCGGAGGGCAGATGCTTAACCAACTGAGCCACCCAGGTGACCCAGGAATAACGACATTCAAATGGGTAAGAGTGGAAGAGGTAAACCAGGTGTCGTTTACTCCTTTATCTTTTCCCTAATACTCATTTTCTTTGAGCAGATAAAGGAGACCAAACAAGTGATAACACTATATACGATACCAACCTTAATTCAGGGCTTCCTGATACGGAGCTAAGTTTTGTGTATATTACAATCTTGCTTAATTTTTATAACTACCCAAAGAGGTTAGTGCAATTACACCCATTTGATAAAAAAGTGAAGAGCTAGGAATCAAAGTCATGTCTCTAGACCCCAGGGCATAAATTCTTAATTTTCAACTATCATGCTTTATTGTTGGACAAAGAAAAAAAATGCTATAACAATGTCAGAAGTGGAAATTTCAGGGTATTATTGGTATAATTGTCTAATAAGATATGTAACATGTCATATGACAAATGACTTGAGAAAGAAAATGTGAACCCAGTACAATATAAGTTTACTTAATTGATGTCTACTGTCTCTAGAGATTCACATAAATTAAAAGATAAGACAGCAGTTACCTTTGGAAATAAAGACAGGAGACGTATACGCTCATAAGTCTGATTATGCAGGTTTGGAACCCCAGTTTTGCCACTTACTAATTAAGTGACCTTTGGCAACTGCTTTAAATTTCTTATCTGTAAAATGGGATAATACCATCTACCTCAGAGGTTTGTTGTATTAATGAATTCATTCAAAGCACTTGGTGTTTAGTAAATTCCAGCTATTACATTTAACCCAGGTTAAATGTATATATGTGTGTGTGTATATATATATATATATATATATATATATATATATATAAATGTATATATAACCCAGGGTTATAATGTGCCAATGACGTCTATCAATGACAGCAGCCTTCAGTTAAACAATTGCTTTAGATCCAGTGGGCGAGTCATAGATTTAAAAACCATACTGATGATCAGGATGGAGTGGTTCTATCACTGTTCATTTAAAGGCATACCTGTACTCCTGGGGCAAATAATACATTGCATTTTAATAAAAATAATTTAAAAAAATACCTACAGTAGGGTTTAGTAAGGCTAGACCATTTCTGTAGATCCCCCAATTTGTCCCTGGGTTCCTAACCAAACCCTTTTTGTACACTTGTATAGGAAGTCCCTCCCCACACCGGATTAGTGAATGCCAGTGGGGTTACCCAGGCAGTTTGCCCTGGGGTAAAACTCTGCCTCATGTGTAAGCCACTTTGTCATGAGAGAGACACACTGGGGAAGGCTTCTCCTGACATTGCCTCTGGTGCTAACACTCGATGTTCCTCGCAGCTGATAACAGGCTGCTTTTGGTGAGTAACCTGGCAGGACAGTAAGAAACTGACTTGGAGTTTGAATCCCAGCTCTACCACTTACTAGGTGCGAATGTAGGATAAGTTCCTTCTTCTCTCTAAACCTTGGTTTCCCCTCAGTGGAGTTAGCCCTACAGTGCAAGACTGGGGATTAAATGAGATAATGTAATTTAAACACATAACACAATGCCTACCCAATGCCTAAACTGCCACGGAGATCAGACTAGGAACTTCAATTAAGATCTGTATCCCAGCTTACTTCCTGACTCTGACTATTAAGATCTAGGAGAACATCTTTTTGCTACGTACGTATAATCTTCACCATGTCATCAGCATGAACAGTACTGTCTACCACGAGCAACAAAAATGCAGATTTTATTTTTGGCCAAACATGGCGGAGGGAAAAAGGATGAACAAGGTACAGTCTCTGCTCTCAGAGCTCATAACCTTCTCGGGGAGATAGATACACAATCAATAATATTAATTTAAGACGGGCTGAGAGAGGTATGATCCTCAAGTGCCACTGGAGTTTGGTAAAGGAGGTCATTTTGATGAGAGAAACATCATCGGTGGGGCCAGGTAGTGAGGATGCCTGGAGAGCCAGGAAGGCCCCTGAGAGGGTGCATGCCCTCTGGCCAGGTGTGCAGGATAGGGAGAGGGGTATAATGAGGGTCTGCTTGCCAGGGAGTGCTCCAAGGACGGAGTGATTCAAGCAGATGCTGAGGACACATCTGAGCGTTGCGAGTAAGGGCCCAGGAAGCATTCTCTCCGCAGGCTGGAGGAGTGAATGGAGAGGTCATTATTTGGGCAAGTGTGGCAAGATGAATCAGAGAGGCCTCTGACTCAGTGGCAAAAGGTAATTACCACAACCAGAGGGTCATGGAGGATGTACCTTGTAGAATCAAAGCTGTTTTGCTCATCCAAACTTAGAGCTTCATCTATTCCAGTCGGGGGAAGAAACACAGACCACTCATTCTCTTCAACCCAGTCAGTACTTGTGAGGAGCATCTTCTAGTAGTGACTCCCAGGAGTGGGGCCAGAGTCGTCACTGGACCTAATTTTCCTGTAGTTTCCCTATCTGTCCTTTCAGATAGGGTAAATGAGTTCACATGGAGCATCTGGCCGTCTTCACAGCTAGTGCGTTGGTAGCACTTGGCCCCTGTTTGTTACTCGGTGCTAGTCCTCCCAGGTAGGCTCCGGGGTGAGACAGTAAGAGACCATTCCCGCTGCCCTGCAGGACTGTCATATGGCTATCTGCTGTCACAGATGGCTACTTCCACCAGGAAGTCAGGTCAGGCCCGTCCCTGGCTCTGTAGCACTCCTCTCCCCTCCACAGCTGGGGCCCCAAGACCTCACCCGGCTGTGGCCTCCAGGACTAGTCCTGATGAGGCAGGAGGAATGAAGGCGGCTCTGGGGACTCACTCAACATCAAGCCACGCCTGTCTCTAGACCAGTCATGACCTTGTGTCCTGGCTCCAGGATGCCTTGCTTCTGGAATTCTCAATGGTATCATGTACCTCAAGTCTGATAACATGATCCCCATCTGTCATTCTTCTTACATCTGAGTTCCTGTCCTGAGGAACTATCCCCAGGCCCCTTAAGCCTCAGGTCCTGCCCTGATCTTGCCATTGCCCCACAGGAAGCAGAGGAAGCGCTGCACTTGAAGCCTGTGGCTGGGGCTCCTACACAGGCCAGGAGGCTCGCAGGCCCTGCTTCCCTGCTCCGGATACCTGACTGGGACATACACTTCCCCAATGGAGACCACTTTACCAGATTGTGCTTTTGGTTGATTGCCATCTTCTCCAGATTCCATGTTTCACCTGCTGGGCTGGACTTCCTACTAGCTGCTTCAGACCAAGCTGCTCTCCCCATGCCTGACTTTGCTCAGTGAGTGGGTAGAATTCCAGAGCTTGCCCCACCCAGTCCGCCCTGTTCCTCTGCAGTTAATTGAGCCATGCTCAACTTGACTTTAGCAAGGATATGTGCATGTGCTCTTGCTTAATATTAACCTAAAGGTCAAAATGGAGACATGAGACCATCTTTACACAAAAACATTTCACATACATGGTTTGAAGACAGAAAACTATTTAAAAGATATTTTTGAAATGAAAAGTCTCGATTACACACAACATATTTTCAAAGACTTAACAAGCACAAACCTTGGGTGCACCGGTAGCTAGTATCCGCAGAACATTTTTGGTTGTCTGCATAGTCTCAGATTACCTTTCTTTAAGTTGAAATAATTGAAGCCAATATTTCCAAAATAGAAATCAGGTACAAAGTAATCTTAAACCTTAACTTGTGAGCCCAGTAAACACCCATGAAGAGTATGTCTGTGCCTGCCAATAATTTGGCCATTATCTATTTCTCCTAAAAACTTAGCAGATTCACCTACTCTGAAGTCAAAGTCTACCAAGCCAGCCACCACTGAAATCCAGCCCCTAGAGCATTACTCAACAGGAAAGGGTGAGTTCTAGAATGCAACGACTTCCTCCCCAGCTTCTGCTCGCTGAAAATCTTCAGAAGATATTGCTTTTGGAAAAACCAATTAGAAAATGCTCTTACGTTAAGGACAAACACTAGACTGGCAAATCATTGAAGAGGGTCTAGCAGCCCTGCAGCTCTAGGTCTGCACTGGGCCACTCACTGCCAACATTTTCTTTTAAACCCAGAAGAGTTCCAGCGGGAAATCCACAAGGCTCTCCATCCCGTAATTCCTCCATTTTATTATCATTTTATAAACACACCACTTTCCTCATTTCCAACCCATCTGTGAATATTACTGCTATGGGAGATAAAAAGTTTTTCTTGAAAAATCTCAAGTCTAAATATCAACCTGAGAGGACGCGGTTTGGTCCAAGTAGTCCAATTAAATAATACTCCAGACTGTTCTTTCCATAGGGCTCATACATTTACTGCCCCCCCCATTTACTGGCTTTTTGAGGGGCAGTCTACTGCAAGTAGACAATGAGGACAAAGTTGTGTCTACAAGACACAAGACTGTGGACAAGATTCTGTCCTATGTATTTTGTCATTTTTAAAAGCACAGCTAAAAAGTTTTGGAATAATTTCTTAGAAACTTATCAGTGCACATCCAAATTAGATTAGTAATACTACTTTGCTTCCTCTTTTGCCTTTTACCAAATTAGATTAATAAAATCAGTGTGAATTGATTTTAAGGTATAGACAAGAAACTAGTATTTTGTCTAGTAAGGGGAGTTAGCTGGGACTGAAAATAAGGTACATGTATTTTTTTAAACTATTATAAACAAGGTCAAAGCTGGCCCCGGGAATGGCAAAACCTAAAGTAGTTTGTGTAGGTATAAAATGAAAGGTAGCTTAATCAGTAACATTCACCACTGCTTTGATATCAAGACGTGCCCAACTAGAAATTATATAGGCCTTAGAAGCAATTATGGACTGGTTATATACCCATCTATCTGTCTGCTAGATTAAAACACAGAACCTTTTGGCCATGGAATAAATATCATAAAGTACCAATTTGTCATTTAAGGTATAAATGACATTTAAAATATTACTGGTTGCAGCAATAAAATCTGCATCTTGATTAATTTGAGAGAATACACAAAATTCTCTGCAGACTTGACACTTTAGGAAAAACAATACTGATTACATAATATACAGGCTCAGTCCTGCAATAGATACTCTTAACGATTTCTGTAACAACATATTAGCATTATTTTGCCAGAAACTTTAGAAAACTGCATGGTTATTCCTCGGTTACAACCCGATGAGCTTCCAGGGGAGACTATAGCACAGCGGAGAGGAGATGCAGACCTGAAGCCCTTTGCTTACCTCCTGGCTTTGCTGCCTCCACGCTGCATAGGTTAGGCAAGCACGGCTTCTCTGAAGGACTGATCCTTCTAAACTCAGAACAAGAAAACAAGGCTGAAGGAATAAATGAAGTAATTTGGTATCCTTAAACTTCCCTCAATCTTAAAGTACATCTAGCAATGCATAATCAGAATACAGTCCTAACTGGAAGCTCAAAGATATTTTGGATAAAAGTTCTCACGATTAATTAAAACTAAATTTAGACTCAGGATTGCCCTCTAATGGTCATCTCTTAGAAATGAAATCCCTTTGAAAAGTACTGAATTTGCAAGTTATTTTTTCTATCAAATTTCCCCAAAAGGCTTATCCTTGTTCTTATCTCCAGTATGTATTACTAGACTCTTCTCCAAGAAAGATCTCCAAATATATTTATTTAAATATATTTATTTAAATAAAGTTGTAAGTGAATAAAAGTATACTTCTGATGTTTAAAACTACTTGTAGAACTAAGGACACCTGGCTGGCACAGTGGGTAGAGCACAAGACTATTGATATTGGGGTTGGAAGTTCAAGCCCCACATTGGGCCTAGAGCAGACTTAAAAAATAAATAAAATTAAAAAAAAATAAAATGTCAAGATTTAAGAAAAACATTCTCTAACTAAACAGTCTTTTCGTGTTTTTAAAATACCACTTTCCTTGGAATGTCTCTCCTTGTCCCCAACACTGAAAATCAGAAAGGAAAAATAAAGAAAAGATAAACGGCTTTTACCCAAGTCTTTTCTGTATCTTAAGCAAAGGTAGAGAGCAATACCTTGTCCTCTAGGTGTCACGGTGAAGGGTCAAGGGCTGCTCCGTATATTAAAGGATAGTATCACCACAGGCCACTCCCACTTTGTAGGTATTCATCAATTTCTTCCTTCTTGGGGTGACTTATTTAGAAGAAGAAAAGTCTTCCAAATTAAAAGTTAATGTTTTATCCTAAATCTATATCCCATCTTATATCACAACATGAATTCAGCATGGTTGGATTTATAATCTAAGAAAACTGCCTTAAAAAAAAACCTCACTGGACCCACGCTGGGTCTGGCACACAGGTGTCACTAGTAATTATAGAATCTGAATTTTGATGGGTGAAATGCTAGTACCCCTTATTCATTTTCTGTAAGCCTTAGTCTCATTATCTACAAAATGGGGGATAATATCACCTATTTTGTTGGGATGTTGGGAAGGCCAAATGAGGTAATACATGAAAAGCCCTTGGGATAATTTTTGATTAACAGAAGGCATTAAAAAACAAGAGGTTATCAATTAATCTCTCCAGCCAAAACATGCCAATTTTTGAAGAAGGCATTTCATTGCCACTCACAGGAACAAGGAGTCATTTTCTACCAGGGTTTCCTCTTGAGACCTCACTTCAGATACTGTTTCAATGTGTTTTCCACCATAAGCATTGGAATCCTTCCCGTGGTATCTGGATTGGTGAAATGAACTTGCTAAGACAACAAAGTTGAGAACAATCTAGTGAAGAGAATGATAAGCACCAAAGGAAATGTCTTCTAAGTTCTGGATTATTTCCCAACCAACATGGTGCCTATCAACTAACAGAGGGAAGAAGATACAGGCAAGGATTTAAGCCACGCAGTGGATTGTTAGGTCTATTACACCCTCTAGTGGCCAAAAAGAAGATTGTTCTTTTAAAAATCTTGGTTTGATCAAGATGGAAATTTGGATGAGTATACATTATCACCCTTGAGTTAAAAAAATAACCAGCTTGCCTTTATGTTTTTTGCCTATGTTAAAAAAAAAAAAAAGAAAGAAAGAAAAAAGAAAAACCCTAAAAGCTAATGTTAAGAGAAACCAATGCTGTCACAACTGGACCCATTTGGCTCTCTTTCTTCTCTGCTAAATGAAAATACTAAACACTAGAAGAAAAGGCACAGGCAGCACACCTTTCAATGCCATATTGACTCTCAAATGTAACTAAAGTTAATGGTCTTTGTTGCGTTATGGAAGGGAATTCTGAAATGAGTATCTTTCTAAAGCAGGAATTTTTCACCACAGGGTTATTTACAAGCCAGGGTAATAATTAAATATGCCCAAGACTATGAATCTATTCTTCTCTGCCTAAACCCTTCATTTTTATAATGGGTAATTATAGTAAAAACTTCAATTAACCAGAACCCTCAATTAACATGATTTCCCCTCCTGCACTCTATTTTTAGGACAAAGTGGAAGAAGGAAATCACAAGAAGTCATTCCTATGAAGGACTGAGTTTGAAAATCTTCTAGAATAAATTATGCTAAGGAGAAAAAACCCAGAATAAAATTACATTCACAGGATGATAAGCAATATATATGAGATGTATCTATAAATCATCAAGAGTTGGAAGGGAATAGATTTATTTTAATGTTAAGATGCTGGAATTGTAACCTAATTTCTATTCTTTTAATTATCATAGTTACATTTTAAAAAATCAAAGACAAGAGTAATGTATATAATAAAATCAGCATATATTCTGCAGCATTTTCTATTCTACATGCATAGATCTGAATAGTAGAACTGAGACTGAGATTCAGAGTCTTAAGTCCTTCCAAGATCATGAGATCCCAGAGATATAGTTAAGGTCACATTCGCTATTCAAGGCAAAAAAACAGGTCCCTTGGGGGAACACTTCGTCTAATATGAGCTGAAATTAAATTAAATTAATTAAAACTTTTTTTAATACAGTGAATTTTCAACTAATTTGAAAATAAATTTACTAGGAAATTACTTACTCAGAAGCCAACAGTCCTACTTAAAATCTCACTGCACTTAAAAAAAAACGAAACAAAACAACAAAACCCCCATATTCCACAAAGCAATTCAGGCTATGCAACCACCCTTGAAACCTGAAAGTTCATGATACCAAATCCATCTATTTAAAATACTGTTTATTTGTGATTTAACATTAATTAGCATTACATCTAAGAGCAATATCAGATAACATTTATACATTTTCCACAGGACACAGAGGTTCATTGGCTCATTCTTTATGCCAAAGCAAGTAAATAGAGGCATTAGCAAAAGGTGCAAATAGTTCACTGTTGCGTTTAAAAAATATTTATGCACATTGCATTCATTTAAGATATATATATATTTAAAAAGTTATGGAAAAGCATAGTTCACAGGTTACTGTTTCTACATACATTGTAATACAACATAAATGATGTAGAACATAAAAAATTCTCAAATACAGAATTAAGCAACTGAAAGTTTCCACTAAGAGATTAAAATACTGATTCCAGTAGTTAGTGAGATCTAGAATGAAATTTCCAGGCTCTGTTTCAACTTTGCATCATCATACACATACAGTCAAACAGAACCAGCCCCAGAACACACTGTAATCAATGTGATTTTTTTACATCCCAACTCACCCTCCAGAAACACTTCAGATTATTTTTACCCAGACCATTTCAGATCATTGATTTTACATTGATTTGTGACATCACTTGGGTGATGGGGGGGGGGGGGAAACTATATTAAGCCTAGTTTAAATTTGTATTTACATTAGAATGGAAGTTAACTGAAGTAAGGTAAGAAAATTTTGTCAAAATCAACAAGTGGTAGGTTTTCTCACTGGGGGATCAGACCCACTGATTTCTTCTAGTACTGCCTCCTAAAGATATAGAAATTAAAAGGAACTGACCCTTTTAAAACTCAAATATCAACCAAGAAATATGATTTTGGCAAAGCAGAATTTTAACAATTTGGGACATGTTTCAAATAGACTATGCTTTAAATCCTATCGTGACTGAATCTTTATCAAACTAGAATTCTTTGCATGACACCACTTTTGTTCCCTTCCTTTTTCACTTTCTCTCTTCCTTTTCATTTGGTTACCGTAGGAGAGCTTCTTCATTTGTTAGCAATACTCAGAGAAAAATGTATGATAAGGTTCAAATATGAATCTAGTTATACCTTGAAATGTTCTAATCCCCTTTTGATACCAAGTCCCTGGATTCTTGAATTATATTTAAGTATACTTAGTACCAAGCAGCCTCAAATGTGCTCTACTGTTATATGATTGGCTAATATGCTTATGACGCTTTTATATTGAATGGTATACAAACATCTCAACATACAAAAATCATTTTTGCCAGAGTTAAACTAAATAACCCATGTTACGTGTACAAAATCCCCTTTGTTGAAAAATAAGGGGCTTTCTAAACTAATAAAAAAGGAAGTTTTCAAAAATTATAGTTTACTAAAATGATTTATTTTTTTTTGGCAAAGAAGGTTACTTCAGGTGAGGAAATTTTATACTATGAATAAAATTCCAAATGAATATTTTCTTAAACTTTTCTTTAAAAAAATTATGTGCCAGTGTATACTAATGCTATAGATTCTTAGAAGCTTTTAAAGTGTTCTGTTAATGCCCACTGAAACAATGGGAACCCAAAAGGTACAGTCAATAATCGTGGTAAAAAATTATATTCTGATTACACAGTGAAGCAGGTGTTGAGAAATAAAAATTCTCTCTCTTGTTCACTGGTAATTTGTTTCCAACAGATATTATGCAGAAGGCCTGAAGTAATTCAGACAGATATCTGTTTGTGATGAATTATAGTAATACTTCATGAGGGCAGAGCTAACTAAAACTAGCAAGTGTTTAAAAATTCAAAACCTTTTTTGGACATATAAAATGAGATGAATTTGAAATTGTTTTCATAATGTTTTTCTTTTAGTAAAATCTCTTTCCAGTTCTTAAGTCCAGTTTGCTACATACCCCCAATCTTATCTACCACTGCATATTAATGATCAACTTAAATGTGGTATTTAAATGTGCAATGTCACACTGTAATAACAGTTATAAAAAGACTTTAGTTAGGCTTCAACTTTCTCCTTTTTTTTGTTCTTTTTCAGAAAAGAAGGAGTACGGAATTTCTTCTTTTTCTTGGATGGTGATTTGGAAGGTGAGCCTTCAGGTGACAGGACTTCTTCAATTTTTTCTGGAGACTTAATGGTAATCTCGATGTTCTCTATGGTCGTGCTTGTAGTTAACCTACTCACTCGCTTCGCAAGCTCATCTTCAACATCATGCATATCATCCTTGCCATTCACTACCATGACAGGCACTTCCATGGAGATGAAGCTCTTGGAAAATAGCTCATGGTTTTCTACAAAAGGGGAGGGGGTGGGGGTGGGGTTTGGGTTATTTTATACAGTTAACAGCTTTGTTTTATTTTATAAAACTGAAATGTTTTAGCAATGTACTAAGGTATTACTTTAAATTCAATAAAGATAAATCATTATCTTAATAGACCATGGGTCTATTAGCAGGAAGCTAATTTTCTCACGTAGTATAAAGGCGAAAGGCACAAAGTTATTAGACCAAAGGATGAAGGATAGCTAAGTCTGGTTTGATGATTTAACAGTTTCATTGTAAATCAAGTCAATACAAATGAGGAAGACAACATGTATTTTTCTTTAATTTGGGGGTCATTTGGCAATTAAAACTGAAAAAGATTTCATGCTTCTGATTGGAAGATGTAGGACAAACCACTTTTAATTTCACAAATTCTTAAGAGCTAATCGGTTGCTAGGATCCAAATTAAGGTAAATCAATATAAACTCTGAACAAATGTAGCCCACCATTTAATAAAATAATAAATAAATAAAATTATTGGGAGCTTTAAGTAAAATCCATGGCAAACTTATTGCAATCAGGAGTTCAATTCCTTTACGTGAAAACAAATGACAGAGGACAAACTCTTAAGACTAACTCAGTGAATGCTATGGGAAGTTACAGTGAATACCTTCTAATTTTTCAGGGATATTTTGCGGTGACTGAGTTTGAGACTGAATTTGTGAAACAGATGAAGCGTCATCTGAGAGTAATTCCTGCTCAGCATCTGTTGGATGAGAGTTTAGTTAAAAGCCATGCAAAACAAAGAAGCATAAGATCTCAGGGAGGTTAGTACATCAAACTCCTGCAGACGTCCGATAAACTCTTCAGCAATGAGCTGAGCATGCTAGCTTTCCCATAGAATAATAATTATGCATTAAGAGGAGGTTAATGTGTTAACATTTCTGGCTGCTACTAATAAGTTTACATACATGCTTAGTAAGGAAGCATGGCTAATCGCAGCCCAGGCAAATAATATGTATGCATTTAGCTTTTGCTTGAGTGTTAGAAAACCAAAATACACTGAGCAGCCGGGTGATGAAAAGTCTCTGATGAAAGAATGATGAAGTCTCACCAATGATGCTACATTCATGAGGAGGGCAGAATGCCTCACTGAATTTGTGAACAATATCCAATTAGTGATTCCTGTCAGAGCAATATTAGTGAGCTAATTCAGAAGGCCATAATGAATGTGGAAGAAACTACTTATTAAAATATATATATATAGAAGGTGATGGTTCTAGAGTGCAGTATTTATTACCTGACATCTTTAGGCTTTCAAAACAATGAGAGATTAAAGAGGGACATTTTATAAAATAGAAAAACAGAGAAAGTTTCCAACATTATGTCAGAATAAACAAATTCAATAATACCACTTAGAACATTTCGTATGTTCACATTAATGAGTCAAGACGACTCCCTCTTGTGACAAAGGCACCAACTAACATACTGATAAAAATCGTTCCCTTGATGATCCTCTGGTCAATTCTTTCTACATGATACCTAACATGAACAAAATTTCTCTATTAGTTCTGTTCTGCCTTGGGTAAAAATTTCAACTCTATGTTGTAGATGCTGTAAAGCAGAGGCTTTTACATTTTTCTAGGGTCACAGACAAGAATTCTCCTTTACCCTGAGTGCCTCCTTTCCCCAAATGTGTATCATACAAAATTAAGCATATATTTTTCAGATGGCTCATGGACTGTCTGGAGTTTAGCCAAAGACCCAAGATTGAGAACCCCTGCTATAAAGAATTTATTTTTGAGAAGAAGGGAGTTAATATTTAATTAGCTGGGGTTTCATGAACAACTTTTAAATATAATCTTACTTAGGGTCCTAAAGTCAGAAAAACTCAACCTCATAAGAGTGCCCGTGTGTTTAAAGAAAGTCACATCAAAATTTCGCTTTTGAGATAGTATTGGTACCTTGTGATACCAATCTCTCTCTCAACAAGAGAGATTTTACAAAGTATTATTAAAGACACACAATATATGCTGTAATGTTTAAATCTATTACTATACCGATATTTATTTTAGCTGGTAATTCTTTACTTATCTGTGGGTATCACTGTACTATGGAAGACTTTCTGCCAGCCATCAGATTGCTTTCCAAGGAAAGCTGTTTTCTCTACATGTTAACATAAATGGACTATGGGGACTGCATTTTAGCTCCACCCACACTCAGCAAGGTTTGGGAGAGATAACAAAATAACCAATTGCAGAAGGACATTTAAAAACAACAACAATAACAACAAAACACTGACTGCCTTCTATCATCCAACTCAAGGTGTTCTGCTGTTAGCAGTTATGGTTATCAGGCTTAACCTGAAAATGAACTAACCTTCCAAGCCTTGCTGTTTACGTTCGATTGTCTTCTTATACTCTTCAAGTTCTCCTTCTGTGAGATGACTGAAGGGGTTGGGAGGAGCTGGTGGAGCCTGATCGTCATCTTCAAATTGCATGGTCTTGTGGAGGAAACATTGACAGATCAGAGGTTATTCTTTGGAACCGGATTAGGGGGCAGAGAACATAGCTGAAGGCTCTCAGAATGATGGTGGGAGAATGGTAGGAGCCTGAAGAATTCTGTAGATAAATGGCCTCAGATAAAAGAACTACAAAATTAACATTTGGGGATTCCCTAGAGAAACAACCAATGACCCTACTGTGTGAAGTTCATCAGTTCCCAAGCTCTGCATGCACCCAGAGCATCTGACTGGCTTTCCAGTGCCCCATTCTTTTTTTTTTTTTTTTAAGATTTTATTTATTTATTTGACAGAGAGAGATCACAAGTAGGCAGAGAGGCAGGCAGAGAGAGAGAGGAGGAAGCAGGCTCCCCGCTGAGCAGAGAGCCCGACGCAGGACTCGATCCCAGGACCCTGAGATCACGACCTGAGCCGAAGGCAGCGGCTTAACCCACTGAGCCACCCAGGCGCCCCTCCAGTGCCCCATTCTTAAATATAAACACACTACCATGTATTACTAGACACCTGAGGAGTGCTTCCAATATAGAAGGGAAAAACTAGGAAACAACAAAAAGAGAACTTAGAAGAACAAGGAAAATAAAGGTAGCTCAAGAAAATCTTAAATTGATTCCCTTAGAGCAGTAAGAGAAAATGCTGTATCCATGAAAAAGACCAGGATGTTATTTAAAAAAGAAACATTCAGGGAGTAAGAAGTCTTAAAAATCTTTAAAAATGTATCAAAACAGAAAATTAAACAGAGGGATAATAGTCAAGCAAATCTCCTAAAAGTAGGAAAAAAAGACAAAGGGATAGAAAATGGTAAAGAGAAAAATCAGAGGCTCAAAGAGATTCAATTAACAGTAAATCTTGACCAGGCGCCTGGGTGGCTCAGTGGGTTAAGCCTCTGCCTTCAGCTCAGGTCATGATCTCAGGGTCCTGGGATCCAGTCCCGCATTGGGCTCTCTGCTCAGTAGGGAATCCGTTTCTTCCTCTCTCTCTGCCTGCCTCTCTGCCTGCTTGTGATCTCTCTCTCTGTCAAATAAATAAATAAAGTCTTAAAAAAAAAAACAAAACAGTAAATCTTGACAGAAAGAGACTGGAAGGAAAAAACTATTGAAGAAATACATTTTAAAAATTCCCAGAACTGAACCATAGGACTTTGCAGATTCAAAGGGTTTACTGAATGCTAAGAACAAAGACTCAAAGAAATCTACTAGAGAGCACATCATTGTGAAACTTCCAAACAGGAGGCATGCAGAAGAGGTCTGAAAGAATGAAAAAGGGCCCTGCAGTCCCCTTCTACTTCTCCACAGTAACATGAAGTTAGGGGACAACAGAGTGATGCTTTCCACGTTTTTGAGGTAAATTATTCTAACCAGAATTCTGTGTCTATTATATGAACATTTGAGGGTAAAACACAGGATTTTAAGCTGTTACCTCCCGTGTACCCCTTCTCAGAAAGCTAGTAAGAGGATATGCTCATGATAAAGGAATAAATCACGAAACTGGAAGACAGGATGTAAGAAACAGGATACTACACAGTCAAGAATCAGAGGAATCTTCAGGATGAGAATGTGCAGCTGGTCTGAAGAGCAACCAGTCTAGATCTGGTCTGGAATGACAGAGCAATGAGAGATTACCTGTTACCTTTGACCCTTTGGAAAACAATAAGGCTTTAAAATTCCTTTGAGAAGTTTGGGAAAAACTAAGCCAATGCACCCAAAATACAAAGCCAATGACAATGACTTACTAACTCCAGGGGTCAGAGAGTAGTATAAGAAAGGAGTTGTAATCATGGGATACTATCTCGCTCAGCAGTAAACACCGAAAGCTGATTTAACAAGGAAACTGTAATATAATCTTTCCCCATTTTCTCATCTCTGAAATCAGGATTCATCTAATGATTAATGGCTTCCTACAATTTTAATTGTAAGGGTTTTTCCTCTTTTAGTGATATACAAAACCATGGCACTTCTTACAGTTGATGACATAGGCTCAATGAAATCAATTGAGATCTAAAATTAATAGGCCAAGAAAAAGCAGAACAAAAAGCAGCTCTTTAGAAACATGAAGGTAAATGCTAGAAGAAAATCCTTGCCCCTTAAAATTCGGAGTTGAAGGTGATATTTTAAGTCTTGCAATTATCTGACTTTTTAACTTGTGCTTATATTAACTTTAGTAAACATAAATATTCATTTGTAAAAAACAAAGAAATTAGTGCGGTAAATCAAAATCAAAGATCATATTGCTTCATGGACTTACAGAAGGTGGTTTATCCACAACAATTCCAGCAAGCAATTGAGATTGTGGTCCTGCTGTTTTCAAGTCATACCGGTTTTGTTCTCGAATCTGAATTGAAATACAGTAACAAGTTCTTGGGGGCAACTATGCAGATGACCTTTACTTTCTCTTTTCCCACAGGCTTGCTATCTGACCACCCAGAGCCTCTTTCATTCCTGTCTCCACAAAGCCCTCTCTGATCAATCCAACAACTCACATTCATCTCCTCCACTCTTCTCCATGTGTGATTTCTATTGTCTTACATGGTTAGAGAACTACATTTTCCACTAACGCCAGGGCTCACTTTTGCTAATACAGCAGCAATATGTTTAATGTTTCTTTCTCGGGTAGCCCACTCTCCACTGACTAGCAGAGCTGAAGGTATTCAATACAAGCTAAAAGTATGAGTTTCAAATTATTCTTTAATCAAACCCCCAAGTTTGGTATTAATCAGATTTAATCACGAGCGATTTGAACATAAAATGGTATTAAAAATGCCTCCCCAGGCCAAAGAGGACCGCATCTTACCTTATTTCTCTTTTCTAGTACCTCATTTGGGTTTGTGTTTAAAGGAACAAACTGATTTGGATCTTCAATTTTGATAGGTGTTCCACTACTAACTTTAGAAGAGTCCTCTGCTCTCATCCACTAAAAAACAAAAAATTTTATAGAATAAAGCTTTGTGTTAAGGAAAAAAGGTAGGTTCTTGATAACTGTTTATAGACTCAAAGACAGGGAGCATACACTGCCAATATTTTAAAGAATTTCACTAAGCAGTATTTAGTGGTCAATTACTATATATCTCACACTGTTAGAAAAAGGCTCATGATAGCACTCAAAAAAAGTGATTACTATTTACATGAATACTCATTTATATGGCTCCTTAAATTTTCTCCCTTTGGCATTTTCAAATACGATGCTCAAACACTCCAAGCACAGATACAGAGCTTAATCTCGTATTAACTCACATTTAGAGATGGCACCTGCATTAAAGTTTCTTCAACTGATGATGGCTAAGTTGCCAAAAAGGACATAGGAATCTTTTAAGATTTAGTTTTCCAGACTTCATTTTTTATTTTTGGTTGCCAGAAAAGGCCAATGACCTGACCAGCATTTTACAGAGAGGGTAATCTGGTAGTGACCCATAATACAACAGAAGAATAGGGATGGCAGAGCCTTATAGAATTTTTCTTCATCCCATATTATATCCCTAAAAGAAGGCTAATATTCATCAAGATTAATAATGGCTGTCCATCAGTCTCTGTCAATAAAATTAATTCTGGGAAACTAAGGAGTTTAATTATGTTCTTTTACTAGGAGATTAAAAAAATAGGTTTCTTAAGATTATATTTATTTTTTAAATTTTATTTTTTATTTTATTTATTCATTTATTTAATTTATTTTTTTGATAGAGTGAGGGAGAGAGAGAGAACATGAGCAGGGTCAGAGGGAGAAGCAGACTTCCCTGCTGAACAGGGAGCCTGATGTGGGGCTTGATCCCAGGACTCTGGGTTCATGACCTAAGCTGAAGGCAGACATTTTTTAATTGACTGAGCCATGAAGGCTCCCCAGGAGATAAGATCTTATAGACTAGGGAGAAACACTTTGATGCCTAGGAACTTCCATATTGAATGCTACTGATTTTTGTGATAGGATGAACAATTTTGAGTATTTAGAGGATATTTGGTGATAAGCACTCTAAAACTAAACCAAATCTGAAGCAAAATGTTGAAAAAGGTAAGACAACCCATGTCTCTCTCTATAAGATCTTGCCTAAGGATAACTATGTGCAGTAATTCATGAAACTCTGGAACCATTATGTTTTAGTATCTTTTATAGATCTGATTCACTGGTATAAATATAAACTGCAAAGCAGTATCAAATAGTGGATTAAGGAGAGGGTTCCAGAGTCACTGTATGCATCCAAATCATGACTTTACTATTCACAGATTATTAGTTAATCCTTCTCTGCCTCAGTTTTCACATCTATAAAATGGGGGAGAAAAACAGCATCTTCTTTGTCTTAAGAGAATTAAGTAAAAATTACTTTATGGCCCATAAAACAAAGTATCTTGTACAAAGTTTACACCTGATAAATGACAGGTTATTATTATTACTATATTCTGCTTTCCCAATATTTTTAACAGAACATTCAATTCACGAGTAACTAGGCAAAATGTTTAGTAATGTGGCAAACCACAGAGAATAGTGACATACTGTGATTTTGGTCCTGGGACTGGTTTCACCGTTCCGAGACTCCTCAGGCACATTCACTTTCATGTAAGTATTTGGGGAGTTCAGCCATCTTGTTTTTTCACGCTGCTGTCTCTGTGCCATGTATTTGAGAGGAGAGAGTGGTACTGTGTCATCCTCAAAGGAAAAAGCAGTCACAGTTGCTGGGATTTCCACATCACTCTTGTGCCTGGGCTTCTCTCGAATGAGAGGATGCCTGTAAGCATAGCCTGTTCTATACCCCTAAGGGAGAAAAAGAAACCACATTTGAAGCAACCAAACATTACCAAACACAACATTTGGACTCTAATCCTTTAAAAAAATGATCAAAAAGACTCCTCTGTCAAAAAACAAAGGGGAAAATATCCTTCAAACCCCACATAAACTCCACGTAACATCAGAGTTGAAATTACGCAAATTTCAAGATCTGGTTGAAAGAGATTCCAGCTGACAATGCAATCTCCACTCACACAACTGTTCCTGACAAAGGTAATTTCAAAACTGCTGACCAGAAACATTTTCCTCATTATTTTCTAGTTTTCTGGAAGTCAGATCTCAGTGCTCATTTAAGTCTTTGCTTCTGGGTCTGAGGGAAAATCTATCTTCTGACCCTTAGTGGAGGAGGGTAAAATCTCAAGATGACATGTTTCACCATTTGATTCTTAAAAATGTGGTAAAATTACACTGGAATGCCTCCCTAGGGTCAAACTCAGCTCCCAGAGGCATAAAGAGGGTCCCAGATAGTCCAAAGGGAGATGGAGGCATTTGCTCTTGAATCTGAAGACATGAAATCCAAGTTCACATATAATTTTTCACCTACCAAATTATCCAGAGTCCTCATCAGCCCTTCAAACTCAATCTCGCCAACTTTCCATTTTTGATGGGAACCCATATTCACTCCTCCTCCTCCAGATGCTGCTACAGTGTAAGTGAAAGCTTTATACTTCTGTGGATCCAGCACAAGCAGATTGTCTACTCCACCTGCCCCTGCTAATGCCCGCACCTGTGATCAATGGCAAAACAGGCACAAGACTGTAAAGATTATAATGAATATTTTACCTTTAAAAAGTTATATTTATTTTTATTTTTTAAAAGGTATAATTTTAATTCAGCAAATACCTGTAACACTTAACCTATATAGGTTATAACTAACCTATATAACCTATAATATAGGTCATTAACTAACAACAAAAAGAAGGCAACATACTTGTGAAAATAGGCAGCTGAAGTATCTTTTCCATCTATCTGAAAAAGATACTTCCAGGATTCCGACCCTCCCTCCTGGAAAACACAGTTAGAGCCATTCCTTCTAATAGATTTCAAAAAACTGAATTCTCTTGCCAAATTTTAAAGTTAACTTGCAGTTTTCCCATGGCTATCCTTTCCTTTTTTTTTTTTTTTTTTCCTGAAAGTTATAATTTCAAAGAAATACAGACACTCTACTGTGAATCTAAGGATATTTAGGCAGAAGTAGTCAGGTCATTATCTTAAGCTTTTCACAGCTTCACTGGAGAAGAGGAGGAGGTACTGTTAAAGCGGGGAAAAAAAGTTGGTTAAGACATTAAAATTGACAGAAAAGTTTTTTCCCTTTTTCTGTGGCCCTTCCAATAAATTAAGATTATTACCATTTGCTTCAAGATAATCTTCATGAAGATGGAAACTAAGGTCTGTTAAAAATACATTCAGCTTCTCTGAGGAAAAAAGTAGCTAATGACCATCCAACCCATTATAATAAGTCTGAGGGTGTGCAATTGTTAGAAACTGCAAGAGTTTGTAAGACTTCTGGCCCTGCTCTTACACTTTTTATAAAAGTGGCTGTAATACATCTTATCTTTGAAGATTGACAGTTGTCTCTGTTTCTCAGCGCCACACCACTACAGGATAAAAACAGAGATATATAAATTTACACTATCTTAAAAAGTAGGATTGGGGGAAAATGATGTTTATGAAGCACTCGGATTTGTGTGTGCATTTATGTGACATTCTCCCCCCTCCTATTTTCTTTATTTTTTTTTCCCCCTCCTATTTTCAATTCAAGAGATAACTGAGCTGATCCTTTTTATTCAAGTAAAAGAGAACTTCTCTTAAAAGGCAAAACAGAAAAAAAAAAAAAAAGACAAAACAGAAAGCCAACAGGACTTTGCAAATAAATAAACACAAAACCCAACTCAACAAGCAAATTACAAAGCAATTAAAAAAAAAAGTGTGTGTGTGGGAGGATAATTTTCCTACCTGAATCTCACAGGCTATCTGCGCACTAAATATATAATGAAAAGCCTCCTCAACTGTTTCTCCAAGGGCGACCACACCATGATTTCTGAGTACCAGCACCTAAAATAGAATCCCAAAGCAATCACTTGAAATAACTGGCATAGCTCACACTGTTTTCATCAACAGCAAGAGCAACAAAAATAGCTCCTTCAACAGAAACTCTACTTACATACCTTACAACTTGGCCCCAGAACTTTCTGCAGTTGAATTCTCTCCTCTTGTTCATCAAGTGACCCTTGGTAGTCATAATAGGCGATATCTCCCAGGATGAGGGACTCTTGCGAAATTGGAAGGATCCCGCACTTCATGGAGGAGACCTATTTGATTGGGTCCATGTCAAGAGGACACATTTAGTTACTAATTACACTCTCCGAGGAACCCGATTCTTTAGTCAGCTCAAGAAGCACTAGCCTAGTCACTGTGTTCACCATTCCAGCCCATCTCCCACTCCAGCTCATCATTTCTTCCAGGGGGGAAACAAAACAAAACAAAACGGATTTAGGGGATACAAGCCAATTTAAATGTTATGCCAAATATTATGAAAGAAACTTTGCTTCAAAAAACTCAGTACCCAATTATTAACTGATTAGTTAAAAATGCCTATGTTTTTTCTCCAGTTGTTTCTTACAATGTCAGCATTTGGTCCAAAGGAACTTTCGCTTTCTGGGTACTCAGAGAACTAATGTTTTGAGTAGGATTCTGAATGATGGGGTGTGAAAGTGTGTAGGTAATAAAGCATCATGTAAGGAAAACCATAAAAATAATACCCTTCCCAGAACCACTGCTGCTTTTCGCCTTCAGTGACTTACAGCTGCTGTTGCAAGGGTATGGATGTGTATTACACACTTAACATCAGGACGTGTGGAATAGATTGCAGCATGGGGACTGAAGCCTGAATGGTCAATTTTCAGATTAGTACTTCCCTGATCAACCACTTCTCCTATTATATTGACTTTCACCTGGAAAAAATCAGAGAGACATATTTAATTGGTGTCATTGTATCAAAGACATGTATCAAACTCCCTCTTTGGTCTACCAGCTAAACCAGGAGGTGGCAAACTTTTTTGTCAAAGACCAAACAGTAAGTATTTTAGACTTTGTGGGCCTCTGTTGCAACTACTCAACTCTGCTATGTAGAGCCATGAAGAACTGTTAAAAAACAACAAACAAACAAACCAAAAAACGAGTGTGACTTTGTTCCCACTAAACCTTATTTACAAAAAACAGTGTGCAACAAAACTCAGAATTTAGTAAGAAGTAGTTTCCCAAAAGCCAAATAACTTAAAACTCTTCACTAAAGGTCTGATCAAGGTTACTAAACTCACTGGAAAAATGTCCATTTGCTAACACTGCAGCACCCAGAACCAGTGTAGTTCCTGCCATTCTAGAAGCCAACGACACTGGCTATGAGCACAATCATGGAAAAAAAAAAAAAATACTACACGGTCAGCCCCCCTGCTCACACCAGTGGAACTTTGCTGAAATCCATAAAATACACACAGACTCTGTGAGTTTTTAAAAAATTCCAGAGTATACAGGGTGGAAAAATTTCAAAAGATTCCCTTCAAAACATGAACAGGTTCACTGAGAAGATCAGCTTATTTATTAGTCTCTTTTAACTACCTTGTTTTTCTTTACCCCTAAAGCTTTTCTTACAAAATCAACATAACCTTCCAAATGTTTTCCTGTTCGTTAGCAAACATTTCCCATCCATACCTTCTCTTGTTCTGCCCTGTACCAAAACCTAAAAGCTGTTAGAAAAGCACAAAGAAGAACAAAGAAAGTAATGTAGGAATGAAAATTATACCAGATTGGAGGCTGTAGCTTCAGAAAAAGACAGGCCTCTAGGAATTATTATTATGTGGTCTTGCTCCTTACTTATTCTCACCTGGGAGAAAGAACAAAAACAGGGAATTACTGTGAGGTGTCCATATTTTACAGTGTAAATACAACTAAGAATATATTTGCAGTGAATAACTATAAGAGATTGTGGGGGGGGGGGCGTTGATAGGAAGCAAAAGAGCAGAAATTAAAGGAGTGCAACAGGGAACTTTCCTTGAAAAGTTTTCTTCCCTCAACACGCAAGCACTTGCTAAAATTTCTGACGTTAGTTTCTCATTTACTGAAACTTACCAGTAGTGTTATCCTGGGAGTTCTAAGGTTGCTCAGGCTCAACTACATTCATGAGAAAATATTAGCTGAATGCGGTAATGACTACAATCTCGACTGACAATATGGACATTAAGGGAAAAGGGGCAAAGGAAAGAGAACAGAGTCTCTTCCTGGGAAGGAGCTGAGGTAGAGATGGCGGGGGAAACTAAGGAGTGGCGGAGAGGGAAGAGCCCTCCGGAAGACCGCACCCGAGCCACTGTGACCACAATTCCACACTTTTTTACTTCCAAATACTGTTTGGCTTTCAAGTGTGACAACATGAAAACAGATGATAATGGAAAAAAATATACTTTAAAAATAAAGCCCAGGAAGGAAACTTCCCTGACCCCCTCTATTTTTCCTGTGCCAAGTGCTTTTTAGTGACACTCATGCTCAAATATAATTAATATGGAGAGAAAAAATTCTGCAGAAGAATAGTGGATAGGTTCTGCAGTTGGTTTGCACTAAAAGGACACCACAGACCAATGGAGAGGAAAGGTAGGTTAACTGCAGGCTCTCCCTTAGAGTTAAGGTTTGAATCAGGAGTCGGCTGTAACCCAGCAACGCTAGGTTCAGAAAATGAAGTCTGACTGAACTTATGAGTAAACGTGGGAAGAGTACAGCTGCCTTCTCGTTGGGATTTTTTAGAAAAGGAATCGGAAGCCAAAGAACTCACGGAAATATATGTATTTGCCAGCTGCGCCCATCCAAACAAGTCCACGAGTCTGTACAGGCTGGCAAGCTTACAGCGAGTAAGTTTTTCTCCCTTCACGTATGAGGACGTATCTGCCCCAGGAAGGTCATTGATAGGTGTGACCATGCCGAGACCTAGAAGGAGAAATTGTGGAGAGAGACTCACATCAAGTAATGCGGTACCTGGAAGCTGCCGGAGTACGGGAGAGGTCCAGCCTTGTAAATAACGATGTGAAACTTCTCAGCCCACACAATGTTTCATTAGCTTATCTTCCTTCACAGAAGTACACGGAGAGTTAAAATGCACATCAGCAATCTTTGCTATTTCGTCTAGTACCGGACTTGTAAGGGAGGGGCTTGGTAGGGAGTCAGGCTCACAATGCTAGGGGAGAATGGTCACATGATCCTAATGGCCAAGTGTTAATACTGAGGTTATTGCTGACTTTATGATGAAAATATGTCAACAGAAAGCTACTTTTCTAATAGCCCTTTTGACATTTATTCAACAAAAATTTATTTAAGAGAAGAATGCATTCAAACCACACAGTCTGTCTTCAGCTGTCACTGAGCAACAAAACCTAGTCTTGGGCTTTAGTGACCAAGTTCCACTTTTTCTGTCTTTGTTCTCCTTGACACCATTTCCCATCTCTTCCCTGGAAGGCTTCTGCAGACCTGTAGGACTCCACCTGGACCTCTCCCTCCCCTTCACCTGCTGCTTCTTTCTCCTTCAATCAGCTCTCTTCCCTCCTCCCACCTGCAGCTCCAGCCCAAAGCTCAGTCCTCCACCTAGGACTTTTCCCCAGGAAAACACTACAGACTCCTGAGTTTCCAGCTGTTTTACTTTTCCCCAGGAAAACACTACAGATTCCTGAGTTTCCAGCTGTCACCTCCGTGCAGAAGACACCCTGATCTTTATCTGCGATAAAGGCCTCCTGCCCACCCTCTAGCCCACTGCTTCTAACGGCCTGCAACCAACAACATATAAATTTAAAAGGTCTTAAAAGCGATTTTCTCTCCCTGCTTTTTCTTACCTTCTCACTCCTCATCAGTCTTGATACTGCTGGTACTACAATTCCCACAGTGTCACACACAAGTAACCTTCCCTGGGCCACCATACGTAATTCATCACTCTGTTCTGTCATCCTTTTCCTTACACGTTTCCTCATTTTCCATCCCTGAGTTCAGGCCTCGCTTCCCATGCAACGTCTGCAATAAGCCTTCTCGTTTTTGTCCTTGCCTGTAATCCCTCTCTTTGTAAATCCATTCACATAAAGTCGCCTTTTGCCTCACGACTCCCCTGCTCTAAGTTTTGCAAAAACCCAAAGTGAAAGCCAACAAGGCGCCAGGAAATTCATGTAAGTGCCTAAACAGGGCCAGCTGCAGCCTCTGGGCTACCAGAGAGATCACAAGCCTGGGCTGAAGGGGCAGCTAGCATTCTGCAGTCAGCTGTGGCCATGTGAGAATCTGAGCTCTGGGCTATCAGAACATTTAAACGGAAGGCCCAAGTCAACATGCTAATGTGAGATCTTTTCACTGTGAAATGTTCTGAACTAGTTCAAAGAAATAGTTTCAATATGTAAGCCATATAAAACAGTATAATTTCTAACAAAATTTCAGAGGCAGCCATGAATCGATCTCCTACTTTCCCTGCCAACTTTAACTATTTTCCACAACACAACATAAACTTTCCAGCCAAACGGACCGAATTCTATCCCCTGACCTCTGAACCGTGGAACACAAATTTCCTACTGCCCTGCCTTTGTATATTCCAGCCAGCAACCTTGGCAGCTCAGCTCCCCTTTCCCGCTGTAGTATCTACGACACTCCCAAGACAGCTCCTCTTCTTATTTTCCTCTTCCCTGACAAGTCTTCCTCTTCCAATTCTCGAAACTTTCTCTATAGACTCTTTTCTCTTCTGCCTATACCCTCCTGAATGATTATTTAATCAACACACATGGATTTGAGTAACACTTCTCTATGTCCATCTGCCAAGCTACTCCCTTAAGCTCCAGGACTGTATTTCCAAATGCTGCCATATCCCGGCAGCTCTTGGCAGCTGTGGCATGCCTGAAGTATGAACTTCCTTCATTTCCCAAGCCAAAGAGATCCCCAACTCTAGACATTCCTATTTTTGTCTAATAATACCACAAAATTTCCCAGTTAATTCTTCACCCAGAAACTACAGAGAGGTCTTTCTACATCACCCTCCTGCTTAAAATGGCTTTTCAAAGTTAGAACAGAATCCAAACTTCCAACTCTGGCTGGGAAACCCTGCATAAACCAGCCTCTGCCTATGTTTCTGACCTCACTTTGATCTACTTGTCCCTGCAAAACCATGTTCTCCAGCCATAATCTTTAATTTTTGTTCCTTGAAGACACTGCCAAATTCATTCTCATTTTATTTCCACCTGACATTTGTACTTATTCCTTTCACCTGGAATTTTTTCTTTTGATCTCGGTATGGTTTGCTCCTTACAATTCAGATCTCAGTTTAAATGTCACATTCTCAGAGAGATTCTCCCTCATCATCCAATCTAAAGTAGTTACCTATTCCTCCTATCAAATCGCCATCTATTAATTATTTGCACAGCACTTCCTATTATCTGACCATTTTATTTAGTCTATTTTCTGTCTCCACAGGCAGAGGAAACTTGTTCCGTCTTGTTTATCACTGTATTCCCTATCTCTAACAGGGTGCTTGGAACATAACGAATACTCAAAATTACAGAAAGAGCAAAACAAACTAGCCAAACCTTCGAATTTCTTTGTTTCTTCTGATAGAATGTTTCTTCCAAGCTAGAACAGTGATTTTGGAACTCAGAGTTCTTTTCCCACTCCGTCCCCACTAAACCTCATCAAACCTGTCACCAAGTCTTTTCTACTCTTCCTTGGCGATGCCTTTCTCATTGATCTCTTCTTTTTTGTACCCACACTCTTATTTTAGTTAGAGCACTTACACATCACACTGGGACTCTTTCCAAAACTTTTAACGAATATGTATGTGCAAACATGCTGGTCCACTTTGAGTTCTACAAATACAGCCTAACCTTAGCATGTTTCCATCATTATGTCTCTTTTTATGCCATTCCTCTATTTGGAAAGTACTAGAATTCACTCACTCCTACGAAATGGAAGGAAGAGAAGGAAAATGAAAGAAAACACAAAGACAATCCTCTGACTCTGACATGAAGCAGTCCCTGACAGCGCCTTCTGGTGCTCTGTATTTGTTCTGCTACTGCAGAGAATTCCGTACTGACCTTGCTGAGATATAAAGTGCTTATAGTGTTCCGTTCACCAAACTGGTGCTCTACCAAAGAGCTATTATTAAATGAATAAAGTATCTTCAATCCTCTTTCATTCCAAATTCTAACTACTCCTTTCTCTAAAGCCTGGTTAGTTCAGGCCTCTTTTTTTCCATAGTTTTCTCAGTCCACCTCAGCCAATAATCAATCCCAACCCTGAGTTCATAGCATGATGCCTTTTAAAAGGTCATTAAACATTTCTTATGAACTGCTTTGTAATTTTTTTCCCTATAGTTATCTTGCTGTGTTATTCATTTTTGCATTCATGGAATGTCTCAACTAAAATTATACATTTATATAGGACAGGGCCTTTGTCTTATAACTTTTATAATCTACAAAGTCTATGGTTTACAAATGCCTGGTTGATAAGAAAAGGTAAGAGATTTTAACACTAAGTATTAGATGTTAGAAACTTAAGGACTGGACCAGAGCAGAGTATCCTGCCAGAGAAGTATAGCGTTCAAAGTAGAGATGAAATTATAATTTTGTAAACTTTCCAAAACTATTTGCAAAGATGTGAACAGAACTAGAGGATGTTATGCTGAGCGAAATAAGCCAATCAGAGAAAGACAGTTCCTGTATAATCTCGCTGATATGTGGAATTTAAGAAACAAGGCGGAGGATCATAGTGGAAGAGAGGAAAAAATGAAGTAAGATGAAACCAAAGAGGGAGACAAACCATAAGAGACTCTTAATCTTAGGAAACAAGCTGAGGATTGCTGGAGGGGAGAGCACAGGGGAATGGGGTATCTGGATGATGGACATTAAGGAGGGCACTTGATGTAATGAGCACTGGGTGTTATATAAGACCAATGAATCAA
The DNA here is from genome assembly GCF_030435805.1 of Mustela lutreola. Taxonomy (NCBI): domain Eukaryota; kingdom Metazoa; phylum Chordata; class Mammalia; order Carnivora; family Mustelidae; genus Mustela; species Mustela lutreola. Next base: position 19,624,095 of record NC_081293.1, read on the forward strand.
TAACCTCTACCTCTGAAACCAAGAATATGTTATATGTTAATTAAAATAAGAATTTTTAAAAATTAATAAACTTTCCAAAACTGACATACTGAGAGGAGGTGAAGTAAAGCCCGAGAAAGAACTGGCCATGATGTAATCTGCAATCTGCTGTAATGCCAGCAATCCGGTTGGGTTGTGGCCTTTCTTCATCTGTTCTTGAATAAGGCATTCCAGGTCTTCCCGAAAGGCCTGAAACACACAAAAATAACCATTGAGCACACACATCTCACTTGGAGCAGAACAATCCAAACAAACTTTCTCTATAATCAATCTTTTCCCCAATCCCTCTTTTACATAAATAAGCTTTCATCTACACAACTTTAAAACAAATATCACACACAAAATAATAAAACACTGGAAGAAGTAGCAAGAAGGTTCTTACTGGGAGGAAAAATCATGAGGAGTTCTTAATCTCAAAGAAAATGAGCTACTATAACATCTACAATAGACAGATACAGATGAAACAACCCTGTTAACAACATGGAACTGGAGTATCAAGTATAGACTGATGGAAACAAAGAGCCATTCCTTGCTCAACAGCCTCATTATCTAGGTTAGACTAGAGTCCCTTTATGAATGGGGGGCAAGGCTCTGACTACAGACTGCCTCACAGCAGAAGTCTTCACGAAGACATACTAAGTCTATCACAGCTTCCATTTTATGATTTCCATGGCAACTCCCTAGCTCCAAAAACACTGAAAGCAAACTGGTAAGAGTTGAGAACTGATTACTCCCCTTCTGCAATACTGTGCTAAAGAAAGGACATTTCCCCCCCAACTTCGGGTACTACATGTTCCTGTTCTGCAATTCTGCTGTATCTTTTCTTTTGGGGGCATATGTATGTGTGTCAGAAACAGTGTTTATATAAATAAAAATTCTTAACATGAAGAGAAATTCTCTATTCTACTAACCCTTGAGTTGCTAATATGATTCATCATCTGAAACCTCTCTCAATCCTTCACATTACTTGAAATAGCTCATTTTTTAAATTTCTGTAACACCCAACCAATACTTATTTTATTAAATTCATTATTTGTTCTCTTGCTCAAGCCGTTTTTTATTCATTTTAAACATGAAAGCTCTTGCGGTATAAATTCTCTAAACCTTGCTCTTGGTTACATGTGAAGCAGAGTGTCTACCAGAAATTAAGTTCAATTTTTCCCCACTTCACCTAAAAGGGAAAAGGCAGAAAACTGCCTTGGAATCACTACCTCCAAGAGGAGTACATACTAATCCCTTGGAGATCCTTGGAATAATCTTCATCAGATGGGTGAATTTCCTTTGAGTCACCAAAAGCAGCCTTCCTTGTAAGGCTGGGAATAAGATCTCCTGGAGTCCCCCCTTACATGTAGCCTTGCTTAGAGGATGGATGAATAACTCAGAGGTTTTCAGAAAGGACTTTAAGAAAAAAAAAAAAAAAATGGCACAGGGGCCCCACAGCGGAAAGGAGAAATGTAGTTTGAGGTTATGAGCTTGCAGGTATTAAGACCAGTCCTGACTCAATGCTTGTATTGCTTTTAGAACAGTAGTTGAGAGGCAACTGTGATGTGAACTGAAAGAGCTGAGTCCTAAGAGCTGTAATCTTGAGGCTCAACCATGGGGCACCATGAAACACCCTAACTGAACTTAGCACAGGAAGAGAGAGGTCATCCTTCCCTAATGTACCATGGTGGCCTGTACAGGCATTTGGGTCAAAAATGAAGCTGCATCTTCTACTGACTAGAGTAAGACTAGTTTTCAACACCAGGGAGGTCCAGGGGCCATGGACTGTGTAGACTTCAACAGGATCCACATATGCACACGCAGACATATGTACATACTACATCTTGAATATGAAAGTCACTGATTAACCTTTTTGGTCTATTTAAGTCAATGACACTCTTGGGACAACTTAGAGGGGAGTAGAAATTCCAAGAGGAAGATGTTGTACTTTCTACTAATATAGCAAGAGGATGTTTGAGTGATTAATTTAAAAAGTACTAGTGACAGTTAGGCATCCAACTCTTGGTTTCAGATCAGGTCATGATCTCAGGGATGTGAAATCAAGCTCCACATCCGGCTCTGTGCTCAGCACAGTGTCTGCTTGAGATTCTCTCTCCCTCTCCCTTGCCCCTCCCATTCGTGTTCTCTCTTGCAAATAAATAATTCTTAAAAAAAAAAACCCCACAAAACCTAGTGACCATATTTGAATTCTGAGTTCATGAAACAATTTATACCAGTTAAACATGGTTTTTCTTTTACAAATTTGAGACTTCTTAAATGTAAATCATCAGCACAATTATACAAACTCTATAAACATCTAATTCCATTCACTGTACCTAGTTCATTTAAATATGTGTAGAGGATATAAAATATCCTCTACAAAGACACATTACACTGACTCCATTAATACATTTCGGAAGACTCCATTAATACATTTCTAAGACTTAGTGAACATAAAATGGTTGTGAGCTGTATATAAGACAGATGGACACCTTCATAGAGATGAGTAACGTTTCACCATATGTAAGGCTGAAAGGAAAGGAATCTCCCATATATATATATCTTTATATAAACTATAGAAAACTTCTGGACACGTGGCCAGTCTACTCTTCTGAAACTGTATCTTCCCTTTAAAACCAAATTCTGTTTAAACTTTCTTCAGCTGAAAGCAGCTATAACCAATATTCTTTTATTCAGTAAAAAAGAAACTATTTATTCAGTAAAACTATTTATTCAGTTAAAAAAAAAATACCTAACAATCTGTATTGCTCATGACATACACTGCAACAGCTTTGAGAAATGGGCATCATTTTATTGCATGCCCTACCTCACCCTGTTCCAGGAAGAATTTAAGACAGATTCCATAGATTAAAATTATACAAAAATAAATACAGGTTAGAAAAATTAAGCTAAGGAAGAAATAAACAGAAGGAGGTTAGTCAGAGCTGGGATGGAGGTTAAGATACAAAGTATATGCTATAAAACGGTAGGCATTTGCTAGAGATTGGCCAAATTTTATCTAAACTCTCTAGCAGCCAACATGAACTGAGATAATCTGTTTGCTGATATACAATGGCCTTAAGATTAAAAAACAATCTGCTGTTCAAGAGAAGCACAACTATTTATGAGCTGATGACACACTTCTGCTGGGTGGGATGAGAAAGCTAAATAAGAAAGGTTGAAAAATTTGTCCAAGAAAGTAGATGTCCAAGCAAAACTCAGGTCAAATGTTATTTTCATTAGTGAAAATATGTTTTCCACTTTCATACATCCCACAATATGGTGGGCACCAACCTAAAACTTTGGGATAATCCATAATGTCATAGGGGGAAACATAAGCCCTCTAAAAGCAATTAAGAGAAAAATATGAATTTCTCCTCTAAGGTTAGTGAATAGCTTCTAGTATTCAGTATAGAAAAATAATTCTCAAAATAAATGAGATTTCCCCAGTCTTTTTATACAGTTGGAAGTGCTTCAACAGATAAGAATTCTTCTATAACAAAAGATTTAACATTTTTTGTCATGAACATTTATAACTCATTTTTAATGTTTCAAATATTTTTGAACTACTACTCAGATAATTACCTAAGTCATAAGACAGTATAAAAGCTAATGATAAAAAATTATTTCATCAGCTGGTTTTAAAAATTTATCTATAAACATTTTAAGCTTTAAAATACTGTATTAAAATAAAAACATCTTTGTAACAGTTAATCATATTCCTACTAAAATCCAAAGTTAATATAATAATCCTTTAGAGTTGATTCATTAGAATCTCACAACCAAGTCTTGAGATAGGCAATAATTTGCTTAAAGTTGCACACCTCATAAGTAAATGGAGCAAAGGCTGAAATCTGGAAAACTCAGCTAAGCACACGACCTTTCACCAATTTTATAGGAGATGGGTTGTATCACTGAAACCAAACACAACTAATAAGGCAGCAGGCAAGCTATAGTCAGAAACACAGAGTAAACTTCTTAGGCTAGATTAGAGCATTATGTTATAATGATGGAGCAAAAAATTCATATAGCAGCAGATGATCATGATCCTCAAGTACCAAAGTACTTGTCCTCTTATAGCTAGGACCTCTCCCAGCAAAGCAGAATGAGAAACTAACTTATACACAGGGCAGCAAGGTCACATGCTGGGCTTCTAAAATCAGATTAAACCAACAATTCCCTAGCAGGTCCACTAGAAGAGTCAGGTTAAAAGATCAAACAACATATATATAAAACCACACCACAAAACATGTCTTCAAGCTCTCTGAAACAGAGCACAGCAAAGGAGGTCATGGGAGTTTTTACACGTTGAATACATGAAGGTGAGTAAGCCAGACTGCTATCAGAAGTATAGATTGTTTGAGACCTTTAAGAAAACTGAAATATAGTCTAAGGAATTAGGATTATATAATTTTCCAAGTGTTGCCATAAGATACTTTAAATCAGCACTGTGTATAACTTATGCATAAAATTTTCATAAAAGTACTTGCTTGCTATGTGCTAGTCACTACATGAGTTGCTTTTATGTTATTTCATTTAATTGTCATGACAACCCCGCAAGGGGTTCATTTCACCAACAAGGCAACTGAAGCTCAAGTTAAGTGAGTTTTCCAGTGTCATATAGCTAGTATGTGGTGGTGAACCCAGATCCAAAGCAGGCACCATGTGCATAACTGTACATATAAAAACATTCACATAAACAGATTAAAACTAGAAGTGATGAGAAAATGGGCTGACTCCTCTAACAGGTCAAGACAGTCTGGCACTCCAGGATCTCTATAATCTGTCATGCAACATTTTGGCTATATCTACTGTTATTACTTTATGCTCTGGTCTAGCCTATAAGGTTTGCTCATCACCTTCTGATCACAACCTGTACTTTCCTATCCCTGCTCACTCTATTTCATCAAAGGGAAATGTAGGCTTCCTCTGTTCCTCTACCTAACCAGTTCTCAACCTTTTCCTAACACTCATCTTAAATACCACCTTCTTCTTGAAGACTCTCCTTTAATCACCCAATTGGACAGATCTCCAATTTCTTCTCTTCCACCCTGCTCTAAATTCTTTTAACATCTGCCTTTACTACACTTAGGTGACCTGTCATACGATTTTGATTTACTTTTTCATACTCTACTACACCATGATATTGGATGGTTGGGACTGTGACTTTCACATTGCTAGAGTCTCCCTGAGTGTCTAGAGCAATGCTCAATTAATAAAATAGTAAATAAGAGGGTTTTTTTTTTTAAAGATTTTATTTATTTGAGAGAGAGAGAATGAGCAGGGGAGTTGGAGAAGGAGAGGGAGAAGTAGACTCCCCACTGAGCAGGGAGCTCAATGCAGAACGCTAGTCCAGGACCCCCAGATCATGACCCAAGCCAAAGGAAGATGCTTAATCGACTGACCCACCCAGGTGTCCTGAGGTTTTTCATTTCCTAGAATATAAGGAAAGAAAGTAAAGAATCTGATCGCAATCCTGACTGAGTTAATGATAGCAAAATCCATTTCAAAGGTTTTTAGTACTGGAATTTAAAGCTCTAGAAAACTATCTTAAAAGTATGTTACTTGAAGGAGAAATTCTTCCTGTGTAGTTAGGTCTGTACATCACCTAATGGGAGAATGCATCTTTTTTTTTTTTTAATAAGAAATGAATCTTTACTGAATGTTATAAATTTTTTAAAAGTCACTTAATTTTTCAATTCAAACAAAATCCTACTTGAAAACTTGTTTTGTCCCCAGAGTATTGTAGTTTGTACAGCTCTCTCATTAAACACATGTCCAAAAATGTATGGTAAAAAAAAAAAAAAAATCACTAGATGAAAAACCAAGTGTTTAAGTTAAAGACGGTACCTTAAAAAAGCCTTATCTGAATCTCATATCCTTTTATTTTATACATCATCTGTCAATACTGAGCGAGTGATCCTATAAACTTTGAATTCCTAAGGTATGGATGAAAATAAAAATGATTATAAAAACATGAAAGATCTGGATGTCAAATAGAGTAAGAGCAGTATACTTTATGTAGGTAAGAGTATACTTTAAGTACAAACATATTCATGTTTAATACTATAAACCAAAGGTAGAGTTTTCTTAAAGTATCAGATCTTAGCTTCTGCATCTTGGATCAGAGCTTTTAGTAGAAAGTGGTATTGGATGAGAAGGATTTTAAATCACAGAAAAGAGAAAAAAAATCACAGAAAAAAGGACCAATTTGATAAAAGAAACTGACCTGATGCAATTATTTCAGTTAAGGCTAAAAAGAGAGAGAGAGAGAGAAAATCATAGGTTGATTTTTAAGTAATGTTTAACTTACAGACATCAAGTAACAGAATACTGATAAATATCAGAAATAGATTTTAAATATTTACATTGGGATGTTCTACCTAATAATAATTACAAGAAAGAAAAATGAGAGCAGAAAGGAAAAAAGTTTACAGACTTGCTGCTCCCAAGGCACCCTGCAATTATGTTATTAAATCTCTCCCAAAGCGGGATTAGGAGCATGACAAACTTACTTAGAATTTCTCCATTAAGAAATGTATTCATTTGGAAATAGATTACCACTGGTCCTGTTGAAAGGAGAAAAAACAAATAAACCAAAATTTCCTTTTGGATGGTCTTTGTCCTCTGCCTAAGTCTTAATTAGTATGAAGCTAAAGGTTAGAATAATATCTTGTCTTGAAGCTGGTATATAATAAAAATGCAAACAAAATTAATAAAGAACTCTTGTATCTTAAACTTCCAAAGCGACCAGATAAGTCATGGTGCTTTTGATCAACTAATCTAATTAAGGTGCCCTGTTAAATTAGAGAGTGAGGGGAAGAGGGACAGAGGGAGAGGGAGACAAAGAATCTTAAGCAGGTTCCACACTAGCACAGAGTCTGATGCAGGGCTCAATCTCACAACCCTGAGATCACGATCTGAGCTGAAATCCAGGGTTCGGATGCTTAACCAACTGAGCCACCCAGGTGCCCCATGGTGCCTTGTTAACATTTTAGGCTTTACTTATAGTGATATTCTAAAATGTATATGGCTTTGAAGTTTCCCCTGTCTGAAGTAAATTGGTAGCATTACACACTGGCCTATTAAATGTAAATGTGTCATGTTCCTGAGCTATCATCACTTACATACTCTGTTGTTCTAACTTTCAGAGTAAACACTGCATGTTTCCATCAACCAGTCTAAACTGCCTCCCACAGTAGTAAGGTTTAAGAACAATGATTCTTTTTCTGAAACCCACAAAATGTATTCCATATTAGGTTGTCAAATTCAGCAGGAGCTTGGTGGACAACATTCAAGTGTTTAATGACTAAGAGTCCCCCCCGCTATTCATCTAGCCCTCCATCCCTGTATGTATGTAGAATTTTACAAAATATCTACTATGCACGGGGCGCCTGGGTGGCTCAGTGGTTAAGCCGCTGCCTTCGGCTCAGGTCATGATCTCAGGGTCCTGGGATCGAGTCCCGCATCGGGCTCTCTGCTCAGCAGGGAACCTGCTTCCTCCTCTCTCTCTCTCTGCCTGCCTCTCTGCCTACTTGTGATTTCTCTCTGTCAAATAAATAAATAAAATCTTTAAAAAAAAAAAAAAATCTACTATGCACAATGTCCTGTTCGTTTTTCAACTTACATGCTTCTTTAACATTGGTGAAGCATCATTTAGTTTCAACAGTTTGCCCTGGACACTTCATTCTGATATAAGGGGGTTAATGATAATCTAGGGTTTCCATAGACATATACAGGAGGAGTACAGTGGTCCAAGAAAACCTGTAGATTCTCCTTAGCACATTAACAAGATCTCTAGCTAAACCTAGTTTAGGTTTTGACAAAAGATGGTAGAATTCCTAAAACGAAGTAATACTTGGGAGTCAGGAGGAGACATTCTTTTATTTTCTTAGCTGAAGGCAATAAGGTACTGTGTCATCCAAATTTACAGACACCAAAATGTCTTATGATTGAACACTTTTCTTGTGTTGGGTTGAATTAACCTGAGCAACAGAATTTGAAGAGGAATAAAGCAGTAATAATATATGGGTGGAGTTTTTTCATTGTTACTGAATGCTTTAAGTCATATGGCCTATTGGTTAAGAGCATGAGTTTTAGAGTTTATACTCAGAGCCCACCATCTAACTAGTAAAAACTTCAACAAGTTTTCTAAGACCTCTAAGTTTCAGTTTATTCATCTGTAAACTAGAAATATTAATAATTTTTTGACGTAGTTGTTTTGGGGATTAAATAGGATTTTATACGTAACAGGTGCCTATAAAAGGCGTTAATAGGGGGCTTAATAAAAGAAGTATTATACTTTGCTTTTATTAGTTTCTCTATTTCCCTTTCTAAACTCAACATTTTAAACAGAAGGCTTACAAACCTGTTTCTTACAAACAAGAATTAGTAATATCTTTTTGATTTTGATTTTTTAAAATTAACATATATTTGTTCCAGGGGTATAGGTCTGTGATTCAACAATCTTACATAATACCTAGTGCTCATTATGACATGTACCCTCCCCAATGTCCGTTATCCAGCTACCCAATCCCTGTCACCCGCCCCCCACTCCAGCAACCCTTAGTTTGTTTCTTAAGATTAAGAGTCTCTTACGGTTTATCTCCCTCTCTGGTTTTGATTTTTTTTTTTTCTTCTCTTCCCCTGTGATCCTTTGCCTTGTTTCTTAATCCATGTATCAGTGAGATCATAAGATAATTGTCTTTCTCTGACTTATTTCGCTTAGCATAATAAATACCCTCTAGTTCCATCCACATCATTGCAAATGGCAAGAATTATTTTTGATGGCTGTGTAATATTCCATTGTAGATATATACCACATCTCCTTTATCCCTTCACCTGTTGATGGACATCTGGGCTCTTTCAATATTTTGTCTTTTGTGGGAATTGCTGCTATAAACATTGGGGTGCAGATGCCTGTTTGGATCACTACATTTGTATCTTTGGGGTACATACCCAGTGCAATTGCTGGGCCACAGGGTAGCTCTATTTTCAACTTTTTGAGGAACCTCCATGCTGTTTTCCAGAGTGGCTGCACCAGCTTGCATTCCCACCAGTGGTGAAGGAGGGTTCCCTTTCCTACGCATCTTCACCAGTATCTGTCATTTCCTGACTTGTTAATCTTAGCCATTCTGACTGGTGTGAAGTAGTATCTCCTGTGGTTTTGATTTGTATTTCCTTGATGCTGAGTGATGTGGAGTTTTTCATGTGTCTGTTGGCCATTTGGATGTCTTCTTTGCAGAAATGTCTATTCTTGTCTTCTGCCCATTTCTTGATTGGATTATTTGTTTTTTGGGTATTGAGTTTGATAAGCTCTTTATTGATTTTGGATACTAGCCATTTATCTGCTTTGTCATTTGCAAATATCTTCTCCCATTCTGTTGGTTGTCTTTTGGTTTTGTTGACTGTTTCCTTTGCTATGCAAAAGCTTTTGATCTTGATGAAGTCCCAATAGTTCATTTTTGCCTTTGTTTCCCTTGCCTCTGGAGACATGTCCAGCAAGAAGCTGCTGCAGCCAAGGTCAAAGAGGATGCTGCCTGTGTTCTCCCCAAGGATTTTGATGGATTCCTGTCTCACATTAAGGTCTTTCATCCACTTTGAGTCTATTTTTGTGTATGGTACAAGGAAATGGTCCAGTTTCATTCTTCTGCATGTGGCTGTCCGATTTTCTCAATCCGATTTGTTGAAGAGACTTTTTTCCATTGGACATTCTTTCCTGCTTTGTCCAAGATTAGTTGACCACAGAGTTGAGGGTCTATTTCTAGGCTCTCTATTCTGTTCCTTTGATCTTTGTGTCTGTTTTTGTGCCAGTACCACACTGTCATGATGATTACAGCTTCATAATAGAGCTTGAAGCCTGGAATTGTGATGCCACCAGCTTTCGTTTTCTTTTTCAACATCCTTTTGGCTATTTGAGGTCTTTTCTCATTCCATACAAATTTTAGGATTATTTGTTCCAGTTCTGTGAAAAAAGTTGATGGTATTTTGATAGGGATTGAACTGAATGTATAGATTGCTCTAGGTAGCATAGACATTTTAACGATACTTGTTCTTCCAATCCATGAGCGTGGAATGTTTTTCTATTTCTTTGTGTCTTCCTCAATTTCTTTCAAGAGTATTCTACAGTTTACTGAGTTGATTTTGATCTTTATTGGTTATTGTTTTGTCTAACAGTGAACCCCAATATTCATATTAGACCCAATACATTTTAAGATAATTTTATTTGCAGAAAATACTGCAAGCTCGGCCATAAAGGGAAAAGTCAGTTCCAAAAGAAAAGAGGTCTTTGAACCTTAAACCTCTATAAGAAGGAAAAAGGCTGAGAAAAAAAAATAAACACAGGTCACCATTCAAAGAAAAGGAAAGATGATTCAGAGTGTAGAATGAAAAGCCTAGAAGGCAGAGTCATGAGCTAGAGGGTCACCCCCCCCCTAGAAAGTAGAAGGACTGGGTCTTCATCAAGGGAACCTCCAAACATTTGCCCAGATGAATTTTACAATTGCTATGGACCAGTTATTCCTTTGTACCCCTGGTTCCCCCCACTTCTTTTTAACAAGAATATGTATAGCAGTTACCTTTGCTTTCCCCACCACTGGCTGTGTGTGGGGGCAGGTAACTTGTCTCTTTAGTTCTCAGGTGTCTAGATTGGGAGCAATTTACCAAAGGAGCTGTACCTAAGGAATCACACCTGGGAAGTATCATCTGCAGCTGGACCAGATTTAGATAGTAAGATTCTGGATTTGGGAAAAGAGTGTAATGAGAGGACACTTCCGCCACGGTGTTAGGGAGAGTGAATGTATTTTGCATGTGGAAGGAAGGTAAACAAACTGTGGCAGACTGCAGTGCTTTTAAACTAAATCGTGATCAGAGTGGACAATCCTCCTGTCAAAAGGTGGATCTTAATTCCTCTCTCCTTATGTGTGAGCTGAACTAAGTGACTCACTTCTAACTATAAATATGGTGGAAGTGATGGTGTTTAATGTCTGAGATTAAGTCACAAAATGCACTGCAGACTTCTGCGGGTTCTCTCTCCGATACGTGTTCTGGAGGAGAAACTCAGACTGCCTCAGGTAAAGGTATGCATGGCCAGGAACTGTGCTCTTTTGCCAATAGTCATGTGAGTGACCCATCTTAAGAGTGTAAACCTCCAAGGCCAGTCAAGCCTTCAGATGACAACAGCCCTGGATGATGTCTTGACTCCAACTTTATGTTAGACCTTGAGCCACTCAGCTAAGCTGCTCGTGAATTCCTGACCCACAGAAATGATGAGATAAAAAATGCCCATCGTTTTAAGCTGTTAAGTTTCCTGGGAATTTGTTATTTAGCAATAGATACTAACATAGGTCACCATGGGTTATTTCCTTTGGTGAAACATTTGTTGCATTGAAAGCAATTTTAAAACCATTGTCTCAAAACACAGGAGACAAAATTTATACACTTTCCTAAGTCTTTCACAAATGAAATTTTAAGTTCACTAGCAAAGATCTAGGGAAACAATGATCAATGCACAATTTTTAAAATCTTCTTTGTTCCTATCTGGGCTGAAAATTACCATTCTTGCTATGTGAATATGGAAATGACAATCGGTATGTCTGGCTTTTCTCATAATTTCATTAAGTTCCCTAAGGCAAAAGTGAAATTGATACTTCTAGCCAATTTACAAATGGAAATACATAGGTATAAAAAAATTAGAACATCTACTCAAAATTATGCTGTCTTTATTTAATGGGGAAATTAAAACGAAAGCCCTGGCATAGAAATGCTGCTTAGTACTTTTTCCTTTTGAATTTTATAGTTAGAACCGAATGGTCCTTTTTGGAACACTTCTAAAAGAAATCTCCATATTTAATAACACTGAACAAAATCTGAACATCTCATTCTCTTTATAGTATATGTTACTGTAATCATTTGGTTAATAAGTTAGTTCTTAAAAGTGGGGTGTATTTCTTTAGAAGAAACTGTATCTATTTTGATCCAAATAATTAATGTGCCCTTCAAGTATTTATAAAAACAGAAAGTTTCGGTCTGCATAAAAGAAGGCACTGAATATTTACTTGATCATGATGAATCCTCTGGGTAATCTCCTTTCCATTGGAAAAGGATTTCTCTGTGGGTTTATTTAAAGGATAGGTTTAAAGTTAAGTTATACTTAAATTCCTCAAAGCTTACATTGCTTTTTTAACTTGTACTTGGTTTTAACTAGGTCACCAGTATAGCTGAATTACTCAGAGTGGAATTCCCCTTCGGCTTTGGGCTCAACCTCTATGATTAAATTCACAAGGGCACAACAAAAAATGATTTACCAGGGCCACCTTAGGCAGTTCTATGCCTTGGTGCTTATTTTATTACTGAAGCTGAAAACCTAATATAACCCCAACATGGGCATCATGTGTCTATGTTTGCTGAACTCCACCTTAATGGGTCTATGTTCTTCATCATGCATGAAGTTATCAATTCATTTGCATCTTAAATCAAGCTATTCTCTCATTTTCCATCACTGATATGCGACTTTTGCAATTCCACTAAGGGTTTATAAGAAAACTAACAAATCACTTAAATATGATTTACAAAGTCTGGATATTACTGTGTAGATAGAATTTTTAGCTTAAGTTTGTAATCCACTTTTAATTTAGTTAGTTTGGTATGTATGCATGTATGTGTGCCTGCATTAGGTGAATATAACATTAGGCTGTCAAATCACAGATCACATCAAGAACCCTAAGTCTTCCTATGTTACTCTGAGTGTACACAAAGAAAGATACACAAGAAAATACTGCACAAAAAGATGAAAATATGTGCATGGGATGTACCAAACTCATTTCTTGGTTTGCAACAATTCAATCATACCTTTATTTTCAAGGTACACAAAAAAGGAAGAAAGTATGTGCTTGGGATGTGCCCAACTCATTTCTTGGTTCATAACAATTCAGTCATGCCTTTCTTTTTTACACAGATACTCTGAGTTGGGTATCCTAGCTCAGCTGGATCTTTTGTCCTCCTTTAATGAAGTATTACAGTCAGAAATCACACAAAGAAAATTTACACCACCAAGACAGTATTAGTTTGTTATTTAAGCTTTCCAAATTAAATATATAAGTTAGGTGTTCATTTTACCTCTGAAAGATTGGGAGCAACCAGTAGTCACTCTTCCTTCACCCCCTCTTTCTAATGTGAGCATACGTTAAGATACCTCCTACCTCACCGTATCAAGGTTTCCAGAAAGAAGAAAAATTATAGTCTTCTAATTATTTCAACTCACAGGACTTTGCAAGATCTGAGTAACTCGTTTCCTCTGCTCCATCATATTGAAGTCTTGTCGTAGATCAGGAGACATGTTTCTCTCCCTAATGTATTCTGGGTCATTTTCATTGATGCGGTCAAAATACCTCTCTTTGTGAGGCATGCTGGGAGGAGGAGGAGTAGTGACCACGCCTTGGCTGGCATCTGAACTCATGCTTCACGTAGCAACTCCCCTTGTTATCTGCATTAATAAACACAAAGGAGGACATTCATGATAAGTTCATTACTAAATTTGATTTTACAGGGGTCAAGCAGAATTCCACCTCCCCCCTAAAAGCATATCAGTGGGAACTTTCTTTAGAGAGTAGCTTCTCAAAAAATATTAGAACAATTTTTTATTAAGGTAAAAATCTCTTAGATTAAAATGATAAACTGGAAATTGGTATTTTCAGAGGTAATGAAAACTCTTCAACTCAATTATAATAATGTCATCAACTGCTTACTAACTAAAGTAACTCCTTCTAAAGAAGCAATAATCAAAATCTCCAAAAGTAAAATATCACATCTGAAATGGCAGAGTTTCCACAATTAGTACTGTCACTAGAGCTTCTCTTTCCTCTTACTCATGCTTTTTTATGGTAGACCAAACTTGGGCCATATTAAATGGCTGCTACATTTTTTAGTGAATGCAATTTACTAACATATGAGAGAAACACAGATTTTAAAGTTTAAGATTTTTCCTGGGGCACCTGGATGGCTTGTTAAGCATCTGCCTACGGGTCAGGTCATGATCCCACCATCCCGGGATGGAGCCCCACACTGGGCTCCCTGCTCAGCGGGAAGCATGCTTCTCCCTCTCTCACTCCCCTTGCTTGTGTTTCCTCTCTCTGTCATATAAATAAATAAAATCTTTAAAAATAAATAAATAAAACTTTCCCCATTAATTCAACTTCAAAGGGGAAATAGAAGAATTATTAAGGTTGTCAGACTATGCCCAAGTTCAGCACACAGTGCTTCAAACTCAAATAAGAAGCAAATAGTAAAAAGCTATTCAGAAACCACGTGAACAGCTGATTCACTTAATTACCACGATAATCACACTTTTCTAGACAGATTCAGGAGGAAGGGGGTAAAGACCACTTTCTTCTTAGGGATCTGAATCTCTGATAAAAACCAGAGATATCTGGTCTCATTTTTAAAAACAGAGTAACAACCAGTGAGATTACTGTATTTGTCTCTAATAAGAGTCTTTGATAGAATGCATCTCTACGGCTACTTTGGTACAATTTAGACCAAACAAACTATAAGATAATAAAAATTATTGCATTAGATGACGTGGTACCACATATAAAGAACACCCTAAAGACCCCACCAAAAAGTATCAGAACTGATAAATGAATTCAGTAAGGTCACAGGATACAAAATCAGTGTACAGAAATCTGTTGCATTTCTATACACTAATAATAAAAAAGCAGAAAATTATGAAAACAATCCCATTTAGGCATAAACTTAACAAAAGAGGGGAAAGACCTCTGAAAACTATAAAACACTGATGAAAGAAACTGACGACAACACAAAGATGTGGAAAGACATTCCATGCTCATGGACTGGAAGAATACTGTTAAAAGGCCCATTCTACCTAGATTTAATGCAATCTCTATCAAAATACCAACACTTCTCACAGAACTAGAACAATCTTAAAATTTATTTGGAACCAAAAGTAATGTTGAAAAAGAATAACAAAACTGGAGGTATCACAATTTCAGACTTCAAGTTATACTACAAAACTGCAGTAATAAAAACAGTATGGCAATAGCACAAAAACACACTGAGATGAAGAGAAGAGAAAGCAATTAGACGGTCAATTAATCTTTAACAAAGACGACTATGCTAGCCACTGAACTTTACATACATTAGCTTATCTACTTCTCTTAACCCCCTGAGGTGCGTGTTATCATTTACAAATGAGGAAATAAAATCACTGAGAAGTAACTTGCCTCCGGCCAAAGAGCCAGCAAGTGGTGGACCCAGGATTTAAATCTAGTCTGTAGCTCTCTAAAGCCAGTGGTCTTCATTACAACCTAGACGCAGATTATTTGGAGATTATTTGGAGACTGGTAAAACCTTTCCAAACAAATAAGCAAACAAACAAGAAGTACCAGAATTGCCATGGTTTGGAAGGGAGTTATGCATTTTCACTATACTGCTTCCCAAGAAGGGTTATATTTTAAGGGAATAAAGTGGTAGATTCTTTATTTTAAGGGAATAGAGTTTTTCTTAATCCTGAACAACTAAACTAAGCATACCTATTTCTGCTTCTAGAGGATATAGAAACAATTCAGTTCCAGGGTTCCTTCTCTTTAAAATTAACTGACCCTCTTTTTAAAATTCAAGTATAATTAACATACAATGTTATATTAGTTTCAGGTACACAATATGATTCAACAATTCTATACATTTCTTAGTGCTCATCAAGATGAGTGTACTCTTAATCCCTTTTATCTATTTCAACCCCCCTCCCCTCCTCTCTGGCTACCACTAGTTTGTTCTCTATATTTCCCGGGGGTTGGGGGTGGGGGGGTGGGGGTTGTCTCTTTGCTTCTTAAATTCCACACATTTTGTGAGTGTGTGTACACATATGTGTACATGCACATACACATACATCTTCTTTATCCATTCATCTATTGATGGACAGTTGGATTGTTTTCATATTTTGTCTATTGTAAATAACGCTGCAATAAACATAGGGGTACATACAGCTTGTTATTTTTTGTTATTTGTTTTGTAGTTTGAGTAAATACCTAATAGTGGAATTACTGCATCATATGTTTCTAGTCTTAATTTTTTTGAGGAACCTCCATACTGTTTTCCACAGTGGCTGTACCCGCCAGTTTGCATTCCCACCAACAGTGCATGAGGGTTCCTTTTTCTCCACATCCCTGCGAACACTTGTTATTTCTTGTGTATTTGATTTTAGTCATTCTGACAGGTATAAAGTGACATCTCATTGTGGTTTCAATCGATAAATCCTTTTTTTTTTTTTTTAGAGATTTTATTTATTTATTTGATAGAGAGAGATCACAGTAGACAGAAAGGCAGGCAGAGAGAGAGAGAGGGAAGCAGGCTCCCTGCTGAGCAGAGAGCCCAATGCGGGACTCGATCCCAGGACCTTGAGATCATGACCTGAGCCGAAGGCAGTGGCTTAATCCCCTGAGCCACCCAGGCGTCCGACAAATCCTATTTTTAATGCTACATATATAGTCATGATTTCTAGTACTTCAAAGCACTATGTGTATATTGCTATATACTGTGATAAAGAAGATGTATGTGTATGTGCATGTACACATATGTACATACATATGTACACACCATGGAATATTACTCAGTCATAAAAAATGAAATCTTTTCATTTCCAGCAGTATGGATGGACCTAAAGGGTATGAAGCATGATTTCTAGTACTTCAAAGCACTATGTGTATATTGCTATATACTGTGATAAAGAAGATGTATGTGTATGTGCATGTACACATATGTACACATATGTACACACCATGGAATATTACTCAGTCATAAAAAATGAAATCTTTTCATTTCCAGCAGTATGGATGGACCTAAAGGGTATGAAGCAGAGTTAAATAAGTCAGTCAGGAAAAGACGACTATCATACATTTTCACTCGTGTGTAGAATTTAAGAAGAAAAGAGACAAACCCCCTGGATTCTTAAATATAGAGAATACTGCAAACCACTATGAATTCCATTGGGGGAAAAATACTTATCTTCTGAGGGGATTCTTTGAACTGACAATAATGCAAGAAAACAGATTTTTTACAAAGTAAAGTTACAAAACTTACTGTCAACACTATGGGTTTCCCTCTGGCCATGCAGATTAGAAACAAGGTTATCAGGCATAAGCAAAAATTCTAGTTTAAAAAATCTTATTCAAATATTTATGAACTAACCATCCAACATCTATGTTAAAAGAAATTTGGGTTCAAGGCACAAACAGATGAAATACTCTAGAAGGATGACTTTCAAACTCTTTAAAAATGGCAATCCAGGGATGCCTGGGTAGCTGAATCAGTTAAGCATCTGCCTTCAGCTCAGATCCTGATCCCACGGTCCTGGGATCGAGTACAGCCTCAGGCTCCTTGCTCGGTGGGGTGCCTGCTTCTCCCTCTGCCTGCCCTCCCTGCCTGTGCTCTCTTTTCTCTCTGTCTCTGACAATAAATAAAATCTTTAAAAAAATGGCAATCCACAGTAAGAAATACATTTTAAAAGTATAATGACATACAAATACATGAGATATGTAATTGAAATAAGTTCATGGTACTTTCCCTTACTATGTAGTACATTCTGATACTTTCTATTTTCATCGTTTTCATTAAAACAAAAATACTGGTCAAACAGATTCTTGGTCTACTAATGGGCTGTGACCCACAGTTTGAAAAACACTATTCTAGAAACTCTAAGCTATGGTCACATGGACAACAGAAAGGAAAAAAGAGGTGTGTCTGCATATGAGATGGAGAGGAGGGAATGAATATATGCTAGAGATGGAAGGGAACTGAAAATGCTTCCTTGAAATTAAAAAAAATATATTTATGGCAGGCTATAGCAATCATAACAATCTTAGAATCCTAGTGATTTGGGGGATAATTACATTTTCTTCCATTTGGGCAGTTAGTGTCATCTGTATTATTCAATGTCCATTTGTTTTTCATTTTTTCTTGAGTCTTACCTATTTCTAGTTCAATATTCCAGATCTTTCTGGTTATGTTTGTAGTCCCCACAGGCAGGGGACTCTGTAAGTGGTAGGTGAATTAAATTATTTTTCTATATCACAACTACTCCCAAATCTATCTGGTTTACAATAGTTCTAGGCTGGGAATGGTAACAACAATATTAAGAAAAGTTATTAAAGAAAGTCTTTCCAAACTTAATTCTTGGCAGTTTTAAGAGCTTCTTCTAGAACATAAGCAAAAAGATGGTTGTACTTTCAAGTCCCAGGCCTATTGTTCCATATTTAAAGGAAAAATCAAAGATATGCCAAGACTTGAAAGCAGCCTATCTGCTTAAAATAACAGCAGCAACAACAACAAATACTGGTTTATTAAGTTAGTTTTTCTTAATGAAATTTACTGTAAAACTGTGAAGGTATTTGAAGCTTTAGAAAATTGGATCCTGCACAAACTGTAACAAGCCACAACTTTAGATTGACCAGGGAAGTTTTATTCATTTTTAAATTCTAAAAGCACAGGGACACCTGCGTGGCTCGGTTGGTTAAGCATCTGTCTTGGGCTCAGGTCATGATCCCAGGGTCTTGGGATCAAGTCCCACACTGGGGGAGGGGGGCGGTTCTTGCTCAGCAGGGAGCCTGCTTCTCCCTCTGCCTGCTGCTCTCCCTGCTTGTATTCTTTCTCTGACAAATAAATAAATAAATAAACAAACAAAATCTTTAAAAAGGGGGGGGGAAGCTTTAAATTCTAAAAAGCATGAACTACTTTCAATACTTAGCCAAGATTTTATGTACAACTGACATGGAAATCAACAGGCTTGGAAAACTATAACTAGGCATAGAGAAAAGTGAAGAAAAATAAAAACCCCAAACAACAGGCACTGAGTAGTACCAAGTAATACATATAATACTTTCTAAGTGCCCCAAAGGAAGAAGATTTAATTATCCCGCAAGCACTAGGGTCTTATTGTTATAATGGCAAATGATTCTATTCAGAGTTCTCTTGGAATATTTCAGACTAATTCAAGGATCACACTCTACACATCAGAGGAAACTACACTCAAAGGTGTTGAGTGATTTTTCTAAAGCTACCATGTTCAAGTATCAGATATTGCTATGATATTATAATAATGACATGTATTTGTACCATCATGTCATTCACTGATTGCCCCATGGTCAAAATTTACTCTTCCAATGAAATATATGGAAAAAACTCAGGCCTATCACATATATTTTATGCAGGAATTTTATAAATATCACTATATAAATATCAAACTATATGAGCACTATATAAATATCAAATTTTATGCAGGAATTTTATGAGGAATAAGCTATAAAGAAGGGCTACAAATTTTAGCACATGTAAATAGACTTGATTGTGTGACTGTCCTTCTAGGACGCACAGAAAAGTAGATAAACAAATTGGGTTTTTCAGTGGTAATCTGCTTCACCTAAATACACAATGAACACATTTTATTTAAGTAACTAGACTTTTAAAGATTAAGAAGTATCAATAAACATATTACCACTAAGTCAATGAAGTGCCTTTCATTGCACAAACTGTAAAGTAGTGAGATTAAAAAGTCTTGTATGGCTATCAAATTGGTACAGATGTAGAAACTTAACTCTCTCTGGCCTAGTGCCAGAATCTTTTCAGAATGAACATATCTTCAAAATAAAACTATAAATTCTAAACTTTTACATAAAAGTCAGGCAATAATGAAACTACAGTAGATTAGTAAAAGACACTGTCAATCTGAGCCTTAGTCTTAAAATCGAAACTTAAAGTGAAGGGAAAAAACAACAAACAATAACAATATAAACTGGTAATGGTAACAGCACCTCATCATGTTGCTAAATGTCCTGTGCTTAATGGAATTTGATAGCTGGTTCAGTAAGTCATTAAAAAACACAAAAAAACAAAACAGACAAAAGAAAATCATTTGGAGAGCATATTTATGAGAATGTTTTGGCTTCAAACTTTGTTTTATAAAGAAAAATAGGGGCACCTGGGTGGCTCAGTCAGTTAAACGTGTGCCTTCAGCTCAGGTCATGATCCAGAATCCTGGGATCAAGCCCTGCACTGGGATCCTTACCACATAGGGTGACTGCTTCTCCCTCTTCCTCTGCCTGCTGCTCCCCGGGCCTATCCTCTATCTCTCTGTCAAATACATATATAAAATCTTAAAAAAAAAAAAAAAAAAAAAAAAAAAGGAAAGAAAGAAAGAAAGAAAAGAAAAATACTATGCTGCTAATTAAGATAAATTTTAGCAAACATGAAAAATAAATCCTGTGCTTATACAACCGGAATATAGCAGTTATATTTTAAATAATGTATATTATTATTACATCTAAGAGCAGAGCAATAAGTATAGAAATTTTGAACAGGTGCTTTAGGTCAAAATTCAGCAGGGTGAGCCAAAGACTAAAAGTATTCACTGAATTGCTGGAAAAAGCATAGATGACTCAAACCTCTTTTTCACTAAAGTACCAATGCTTGAAGAAGAATATTTCATTGATCAACATAACCTGTTGCAAGGAACAGTGGGCTGGACTCCCATATTTGAAGAGGAGAGACTGGGGAGAAGAAGGGCAGTTACTTGCTTGACACTTACCATTTACTGGTAAGTTGAAAAGAAACCTTTCATTACAAATAGATCAAATTTACAAAATATAATGGCCACGCAAGAGGCAGAATTACAAACTCGAAAATACAAATAAAAAGTTTAGGTGAAGTGTATTTTATTCAAGTCCAAACTCAATCATTATCTAGATTTAGCTCAAATTGTTCCCAACATGAATCATCTGGAGAAACAAATATGAAACTGATTTTTAAATAAATAAATATATAGCCTTATAAAATGTTAAGTAAAACAATCAACCACAGAGAGGCAATCCCCACGTATCTTACAGAATCCAAAAACAGATGGCTGTGGTATCTTTACCCTCTTTTCTACAAAATTTGATAAATGTTCTGTATATATTCCCTCAGTCATCATTTGTCTTCAACATGGAGCTTTTGGAAATGATTGAGGAAAAAAACAAAAGGAGGATTTTTTTTCCTCTCCTAAGAGAAAGCTGACAGAGACTAATGGATTGATTACTTGAATGTGCCTCTCAGACATTTAGTTTCTGTTATTGAGTCCCCTGGTATCAGTGAAATTTTTAAAACTGATATCCAGGAAACTCTCCAAAACTTGACAGCTCATGATAAATGAGAGCTTTTAAAAAAGTGGAATCAGTGGAGATTGTGATTTTTAAAAAAGATTCATTGCTCTCAATTTCTGGAGATAGCCTTAAATCTTTTGCTCTCTACTACATGGTAGTCCTTCTGGGCAAAAAGTTTTTGTTTTTGTTTTTAAGAAACACCAGGGCGCCTGGGTGGCTCAGTTGGTTAAGTGACTGCCTTCGGCTCGGGTTGTGATCCTGGAGTCCTGGGATCGAGTCCGCATCGGGAGCAGGGAGTCCGCTTCTCCCTCTGACCTCTCTCCTCTCATGCTCTTGCTCTCGCTCTCTCTCTCTCTCAAATAAATAAATAAAATCATTTAAAAAAATAAAAAAAACATCAACTCACACACTTCATAAACTAAAGTCTGTCTATATGCACAGCACTGAGCTTGAAAAATGTAAAGCCCTTGCTTTTGACACTTTCTTGAGAACAATGTTTGAGGTCAAATTCACTCTTACCCAATACTGTACATCTATCTAGAAACCTCAGGAAAACTTTCCAAAATGAGTATCAGAATAAAAGTAATATGAAAACCTTAACTCCCCCCAAATTCCAATCTTACATCTACTTATTTCTCAAGGATTCTGTGTTCCTCAGTCTGAAGAAATGCAAACAATCCTACAAAGTTCATTACTAAAAATGAGTTGAGTTTGTAAAATTAAACAATCAACCAAAAGTCTAGTTTAGAAAATGGATTTGTTACTGTGGACGATACTTCCAATGGTTCATTCCTAATGGGGTCACTGTGACCAGTAAGAAACAGGAGGGGGCCTCATAGGGCACACACAACATATAAAAGGTAAAGCTCTTCATTGTAAAAATTGAAGGAAAAAAAATATATAAATAGTTAAAGAACACAGGGTATGAGTTAGTCCCAAGAGTTCATTCTGAGCTACTATTTCAGGTATTCCAGCTAAAGAATTTTGGCTTCTATGGTTATAACATATAAAATACAGCTGTAAAAGCCAATCCAAAAGCTGTAGGTAACTCAATACATTGTCACTGCAAGGAAGTCTGATTTGAAGGAGTTCCCACCTTCAGATTTTGGCTAGTAAGGAGGATTTCAAGATCATCACAATCCCATCTGTTTTCTTTCTATGGAAAGTCTAACAGTGAACCATGAAAATGAAATTTATTAAGCATAGGTAACAGTACTTGAAAAATACTTGGTCAGAACCTGCCGTTCTAGAAATGTGATCATTGTTTTAAGTGGCAGTCCATGAAAAGAGATGTTCACCAACCCCAGAAATCTGCTTTTGTAAAAAACAAAACAAAAAAGCCTATTTTTGTGAAACTAGCTTTTTCAAACGAATCATTCTTAAGATCTAGAGTTCAATTTTACAATACTGTATTGGGTTGGAGTGCCCCCCCCCACTAGCACCAAAAAATTCATGTAATTACTTCAGAATGTGACCTTGTTTGAAAATAGGGCCTTAATTTGTAATCAAGTTAAGATGAAGTCATACTGGATTAGGGCAGGTCCTAAACCCAATGACTAGTGTCTTATAAAACTGAGAGAGATGTGGACACAGACACACACGGGGAAAAAACTATGTGATGAAGGAAGCAGAGATAAAAAATGATGCTGCCACAAGCCAAGGAACTCCAAGGACTGATGCCACCAGAAGAGGAGACATAATGCAGGTTTCCCTCAGATCCCCCACAAGAAACCAACCTTGCTGACACCCTGATTTTGGGGCTTCTGGCCTCAAAACTATAAAAGAATAAATTTCTGTTGTTTCCAGCCACTTGTTTTGTGGCACTTTTTTTAAGTAGTTCTAGGAAACACATACACATGCTGTTCCAATGGAATTTCCATCCTGCTAATACTGACTTTTTATGAGGCATTTTACCATCACAACAATGTAGATAACTATGTGGACAGACAGCACACCTTTGCAGAATCATAGTTGGCTCTTTAGAAATAACAGACATCACTGACATAAGTAAGGGCAATGCAAGGTAAATATATTCCACAGTGGCACAACTTCTGCAAGCTACAATTTTAGACTGAGAAACAATGTTTCCAAGAAAATCTGAAGCCAAGAAGATATAAATGTTCTTGTCCTATCAAAAGCTGAACAGAAATTTCTTTGTAAAACTCCATGAAGATTCACAATGAATGCTACCCACAAAAGTGCAGTGGGCTCTACTACTTCTATCGTAACTACAACAATGTTAAAGCAATTATCAAACTATAACATATTACAGTCTGATGGAATATTTTTCCATTTAACTAAGGATGGATTTAAAAGCCACTTGCTCAGGTTAGCAGGTTCTTGCCTGGCATACATACATGCAGAGTTCTGCCCATCTCCCCATCTTCCCACACTAGCGACCACTGAACCCACACCTGCAGCTTCAATGTCATGGCACAGGGCCCTGGATCCCTAGGATTATGAAAAACCGTAAGACACCAGTTAAGCAGCTCAACATCAAGGTAGTCTTGCTGCTACTTCTACTCTGTTGTATGACTTTTACTAGAGCAATACTTTTATCTAATTCTTTTTTTTTTTAAGATTTATTTATTTATTTGACAGACAGAGATCACAAGTAGGCAGAGAGAGAGGGAGGGGGAAGCAGGCTTCCTGCTAGCAGAGAGCCAGATGCGGGGCTCGATCCCAGAACCCTGAGAACCCTGAGAACACGACCTGAGCCAAAGGCAGAGGCTTTAACCCACTGAGCCACCCAGGCGCCCCCTTTTATCTAATTCTTAATGATCAAGTTCTGTTGGTCTCTCAGCCCTTTCACCCACTATAAAGCAGCCTAAATCCCTTTCTTGTTTCTCTGTCACATAACTCCAAATACTTTCAAAACTGAAAGTCTGTACCTGAACGTGATACATCAGGTCTGAGTCTTAGACCCTTCTATCAGTTTCTATAGTTCCCTGAGATCACCTGACAGCTCGCGCCTTGGCTTTATGGGGGATTTCTGATGCCATGCAGAGTTACATTGTATTGATTCTCCATCTAGCCTTCTCCCAATTACCAAAATATCCAGTCCCAATGCTCTGCCCATGTGTCAGGGTTTGACACTAAACTGCTGAACCTCCCTCTTAATGACAGTCCACACGCCTGGATTCTTCCCTGTTGCCGGTTGTTACGATTCTCAAGATCTCCCTAGACTTCAAATTCTTGTCAGGCATGTTTCAGTCACTGTAACTCCATTCCTTATACCATCTTTAGTAATTAAGCTTGTGTGCATCTTCATTAAAGAAATTATGAATTTCCTTAAGAATTTTTTAAAATGCATTTTTGATGAAAATATTTTTATGTGAAGAGAGGGTTAATGGCAAATAGTCAACATTTCCTGACCTTCTAATGTTGTCTAATATGGTCTTAAGAATATAGCATGTCTTGGGGCACCTGGGTGGCTCAGTGGGTTAAAGCCTCTGCCCTCGGCTCCGGTCATGATCCCAGCAACCTGGGATCAAGCCCCGCATCGGGCTCTCTGTTCCGCAGGGAGCCTGCTTCCCTTCCTCTCTCTCCCTGCCTCTCTGCCTACTTGTGATCTCTGTTTGTCAAATAAATAAATAAATAAATCTTAAAAAAAACAATATAGCATGTTTTAACACTTTTAATCCCCATAATAACTCTGGAAAGGTAAATGTTATCACCATACTCATTTTACAGACAGAAACAACAGCACAGAGAAGTTGCTTATCCAAGGTCACACAACAGCCTGTGTTAGTTGAGATATAAATTCAAGGAGACTGGCTCCAGAACCTCTGTTCTTAACCACTGTGCTATACTGTACTCTACCTTCCACCATCTCATTCTTTTCCCTAATCCCCAATGATGTTTTAAAATTTTGAGTCATTTCAAATTTATACCTGTTAAGATCCTTTGGTAAATGTTTCCAACTCTTCCCCTACCGCAGTCCCCAAATCTAAATGAACCACCTAAGTGAACACCATCTAAGTCCCTACCTCTAATGTGAACTCTTTGGCAAAATAAGTATTTTCAAAAGAGATTAGATTTTTCTTATGATGACGTTTACTTGAACATGAAAACATGTCATACAGGGTCTGACACTCAGGGATTATTAAGTCAATAATAAATGAGCAAAATTTCCTGGTCATTCACCAAATTAAATCTTCCACCAAGTGTAATATAAACTATAATTGTAAGCTTTAGGAAGAGGTGGTAGCACTGGGTGAGGTGAATTCTTTGGAATCTAATTTCTAGATTATTATATGCCCCATTACTTCATCTAGAACTCTTGGTCATTTATTGTCATTTAAAGAGGTTTATGCTCTGACCAAGTATAAAGTAAGATTTTGCCTTGAAAAGTACACTTAGTATGAATAAGAACCTAGAAACTGTATGCATACTTTTGATTTTTTATGACAATTTATTCATATATGAGAAAGAGAATGAGATTCTTTTCTGACATGGAGACAAAAGAGGAGACTGGAGAGGATAGAGACAATTTAAGTCTGTAAACCACAGGTGGAACCTGAAGTCTTAATAAAATGAAAAGCTGAAAGAAGACCTAAAGTCTAATGTCAAAATCAGGGAAAAAGAAAAAGCATTAAACTAACTCATCATTTAATTTACAGAGGAAGTTGAACAAAGACATTAAAAGTGCAGAATTTTTAAAGGAAGAAGAATACCTTTGTAAGGATAACAGAGAGACAAAACATTTAAAAACCCAAATATCAACTGTCCCAAGAAATATATACTGCCCTTCCCTAATATTACTTAATTAGAACCAAAATAAGAATGACATCTTTAGAACTTACGTCCTATTATGCTCTACACCTTTAAGATACTACATCTTAGCCTACCACCTCAATTCTCCATATGAAGAAACAGGTCCCAAAAGGAATGTGATTTCTCAACGTGTCCCTCCATTTACTTGGAGACTTCACATTATCTAGAGTAGCATATGATACATAGAAAGTAGATAGTATCTGCCAATGTAAGAAAATATTTAAAAGAGAAACATTAAAAAAATTCCTTTGAACATTTTGGCAATAAACTAATTTCAGAAGCTACTATGCATTAAATGTTAACTTTTACAAAAGAGAAGTCACCTAATGTCTCAAGCTCCAATTTCTTCATTTTAAGTAGTTTGTAGGTATGCATTCAGAGTTAACAACATACAAAACAGATTTTTTTGTGTGTATCTTCATAAGAATTTAGAACCATTTAACTACTTTTTAAAAATAACGAGAATGCTGCACTTTCAAGCTTCAACAGTAATTCACTAGAGAGAATATATTTTATGACTCAGCTTTTTGTACCTACTCACACATGCCTGAAGGGTTCACTTAAATTGCTTGCTATACTTTAAATTCAGGCTTGGAGTAGGATTCTTTTTTTTTTTTTTTTTTTTTTTTGTGAGGCTCACAAAGACTAGACTCACAGCTTAGTTCTATAGTGCCTATTTAGCTGGACTTAAAGCCTACATCAAATACTTTATTGTCAAATAAAAAGCAATCTTCATGGAGCTTAGTAACTTAAGTAGCTCTCCCCAGAGTGTGTTAACTATTTTGTTTCTACATTTGATCTCTATTGTCAAGGAAGAGTTCCACAGAGTTGCAAAGTGCCAGAAAGTGTTATTTTAAACATCTAGCAGGTCTTATACTTGGACACTATAACCCTTAGGGTTCACGGTTACAACTGAGAAGCACAAAGATACCTACCATATAATTTTCCCAAAACACCATTTTCTTAGTCCTTCCCTCAAAGGGGGGGGGGCGTGGAAAGCAAGCAAGCACCTTGAAGTCCTACCTTTAAAAAAACACTTAGGAATCAGCCTGGGGGTTTCTAAAATTCCTGAAATAGTATGGTAAAGACTTCTGAGTGTATCCCTCATAGACTTAGAGGAAAATGATGACTCTCCCAAACAAAAGCCATCTCCCTGACTGATGCTTTGCTCACCTTATTTCTCACGTACTTGAACTGTCTTCCTTCTCATCTCCATCCCTCCAAATCTTAATCCATACTTTGAGGTCTTATTCAAAAGCCAACTCCTTCCATGATGGCTTCCCCAATCTCCTCCACCACCCTTTCCCTCCACCAGTATTGCCCAGTATTGAAGAAAAGCACTTTTTCATAGTCTGTGTTGCCCTTTAAATTATTTAAGTAGGTCTGTCTGCCCCAGTAATTGGGTCAACATCTTTTTCCTTTCTTTACTGTCCATTTACGATTATGCAATAATGGTTTATTAAACTAAGTGAGGTAAGTAGGGCTGTTGTATCATAATATCCCATTCTCTACTTGTCTTAGAATAAACTAGGGCAGAGAATTTAGAGCAACCCTTGAAAACTGGGCTAATCATGGTTTGTTCAGAATGGCCAGGTACCGAAGATGGTTGAGATAATGAATTTCACCTGCATATAAAATAAACATCTTAAGCTGACTGAAAAGTAATCACAAAAAAGAGTGAAGGTATAAAAAGAGCAATTCAAAAAAATCTATACATACTCCTGGGTTTTGAGACTAGGTACAAGTTGTGGTACAAATAAGTCATTTTAAAATAATTAAAAAAAAAAAACACAAACACCTTACTGATCCTATCAACCAGCAAACACTAATTCAGCTGTTAGGTAAAGTCTATAAAGAAAGAGAGAACACAGATCTAGGTCCTGCCTTTAAGGACTTTCCAGTTTTATCATAGAAGAACTAAAACATGACTACCTGGAAAGGTAACGAACATGAAAGATAAACATAAATATCTAAGAGTTGTTGAGAATGGCTGTTAAACAGAATTTGGGTTAAGACAGTAAAGGAAAATTAAAACAAAACATAAGTTCTGAAGTGCTTTATGTATAAAATGAGGTGACAGTCTGACCATATGACTTCTAGGTTTACCTTCTAGTTCTGAAGTTTTATTATATTCCTATCACATAATTGTAGTGGTGACTTGATATTAACGCCCATCCCCTGAATGGAGTTTCCTTCTTCCTAATCATTATGAAAGAAACAGCTTTGAAAAAGTAGACAGGCCTCAAATAAGAAGTATTATAAAATTATTTTACATACAAATATCCAAAATTGAATGTGATGTATGTCATAAGAGCATATGATATTTCCTAGAAGACCCTGAGTTTGAGGCTCCTATATATTTTTTTTAAATATTAAATTCCTGGTGTAGCTTCCAAACTCAACAGACCTTTAAGTGGCCATTTTTCATACCTGAAAGATGTATTTGAAACCACCTTTAATTAATTTAGTTAATTAAATCATCAGATTTACTTCCTGTGCAGTAAATCTGCAAAAAGTTCATCACTGCTGTTAACACATTTTTTTCTTCCTTGTTCTTTTTAACTGTTATGACCTTTATGCCCAGCAGTTACTGATGGTCAAATGTATTCTGAAGCCTGGCCAAAGGTTTTTTTTTTAGGGTAACACTCAAAACAAAGCAAATATTGGCTTAGTTATGACACTTGTTGTTCTAATACATTAATAGCCTATTGTTCACTGTGGTTGTCTCAACAAGATAATACATTGAAAAACAACGTTTCCTGCTAGGAAGTGAATTCCCACTGTGTGTCACAGGAACCCCGCCAAAAGCTGGGCTCCAAAGAAGACATAGCAGTCCCTTCTAGGATTGCATAATGGAGTAATGATTCGACTTTTTCTTCTCTGTCTCTTTTACACACACACACACACACACTCTCACACACTCTTAAAATGGATTTATGCCTCAGCTCAAACCATAATCTATTGGACTGATTTTGCTATCCTAGGATTGTTTTTCTAAAATGACTGCAAATGTTTTAGACAAAGCTGTTCAACATCCTGTAGACAGCAGTATCCTGTATATTTCTAACTACAGAGAATTTCCTTAGTCATAAATGTCACAATGGATGAGGTAACTTGACAAAGAAGATATCAGGATGTGTCCTCAAGACATATTGTGACCATTTTCAAAGGTTAGTGTCATACAAGCAAAAGATTAAGTCATAATACATGAGGTACGATAATTTTAACAAGTTTTTATATGTCAGATACATGTGAATAGGCAAAAATTAAGGTTCAATTAATCCAACCACAATTTAGAATCTCATTCATGAAAAACTGATGTCACGAGCGGATCCACACAGAAGAGTGTGTCCCCACAGTAACTGACACTGTCCTAACAAGAAAATAAAACCTTTTTAAATAGTTAAAATATACCTTGCTTTTATCTATTTTCACAGACTCAAAATTTGAAGAACTTTCTCTGCCCTAATCCTCTTACCAGTGAATATTAGAAAATTTTATCAATAAGAGTAGTTGTCATTTTAACAGATTCCAGTGAGACTGTCTCTATCATTTAGGTACTTCCACTGTTTAATGCACTGCTTGGTTCCTAGATGGTCCTCAATACATTCTGCTAAACTGAACCATCTCTCAAATGACTGATATGAAATTTAACACAGAATACTGGTAGTAATCATGCAGCATTGCTGAGATTAATAAATAACATCTCAGGTTTTAGAGAAGCATACTTATTCAAGGTGTATCAAGTTTTCTGCCATGAACATAGGCTAAACCAGGATATGAACACACACAGACTCCCCTACCTCCAGGGTGAGAAAATATCTTTTTATCTTTTTTTTTTTTAAAGATTTTATTTATTTGACAGAGAGAGAGATCCCAAGTAGACAGAGAAGCAGGCGGTGTGGGGTGGGGGTGGGGGAGCAGGCCCCCTGCTGAGCAGAGAGCCCAATGATGCAATGCGCGGCTAGATCCCAGGATCGTAAGATCATGCCCTGAGATAGAAGGCAGATGCTTACCCCACTGAGCCACCCAGGCGCCCCTCTTTTTACCTTCCTTGTTGTTATTATACAAATCAAACAATGAAGTTCTTTACCATTCTGCTTTCAGGACAGCTGTCATTTGACAGAACTGCAAGAATAAAATTGTGAAACAGGCAATCCTAAACATCTCATGTGTGATGCAGCAAAAATTCCTGCTTCTGTTACTTTATAACTTTGCTGTGTAACTTGGTAACTTTGCTGGCAGGATATAGTGTACAGTTCACCTCTAAGCTGCTTCCTCAGCACCAAATCAGACAACTTTAGCTATGTCAAGCAATATCAATTTTAGCATTCAATGAAACAAGGAGATGGATTAGAGGACTAGAATGTGAAAACAATTTAAACAAGGGGGATGATGCCAAGTTGCAAAGCCTGGAGGATTAGCCTTGAATGGCTGGATTCATTGAAAATTATAAGGATCCATTTTAAAAACAAACATCACCTCACTCAGAATCTTCTCCTCAAGAATTCCAGCTTGGTAAAAGGATCTGCTTTTCTCTGGAATGGTTTTATACTTTTGAAATGGACTTTCTAGAAAAGTAGAGTTTATATAAAATATAATATTCAACTTTTCTTTTTTACTGTCTTATAATTTAAAAAAGTTTAGCCCAAATGGTAGGTCAAATAAATTACACATCACACAATATACACAAAAGATGCTTTCAATTTAAATAACAGAAACTGCGTTATACAGCTTAAATCAAACCAGGCACCCCTCTTTTTATCTTCCTTGTTGTTATTATACAAATCAAACTATGAGGTTCTTTACCATTCTGCTTTCAGGACAGCTGTCATTGACAGCTTCAACAAAAAAATACACAGATACTACGTATCTACTATGTATCTACGTAGATACTTCAACAAAAAAATACATAGATACTACAGTTGGAAAGGGCATTAAAACTCATCTATTTTAACCTCATTTTATAGGTGGCAAAACAGAAGATCAAGGAGGTTAACTGACCTGCTCACAACCTTACACTCAAGTTATCAGACTTAGAACCCAATGTTATTTCATTAACCTGCTGAAAAATGACTCCCAGGGCAGTTCTTACTCACTCATGAATGGCTGAGTCAGTAGGCCTACCCTTGGCCTTCTAGCCAGAGGAGGAGAAAATGATGAGTCTGCACAGCACTATTACTCCTTTTAGCACCTGTGTACTGCCCCCAAAATGGAGATAGGAGAGAAGACCGATTAAGTATATCTGATGGGGAGAAAGGAAAAATTTGGAAATAATCCAGATATCAAAGGATGAATGAATACATTATAGTACATCCATCCATACACTGAAGTAATATACAGCTATTAAGAAGAATGGGGTAGCCTCTCTGCCTACTTGTGATCTCTCTCAAATAAATAAATAAAATTAAAAAAAAAAAAAAAGAAGAAGAAGAAGAATGGGGTAGAGGGGCACCTGGGTGGCTCAGTGGGTTAAAGCCTCTGCCTTCAGCTCAGGTCATGATCCCAGAGTCCTGGGATCGAGCCCCGCATCGGGCTCTCTGCTCTGCAGGGAGCCTGCTTCCACCTCTCTCTCTCTGCCTGCCTCTCTGCTTACTTGTGATCTCTGTCTGTCAAATAAATAAATAAATAATTTAAAAAAGAAGAAGAAGAAGAAGAAGAATGGGGTAGATACACAACAGTGTGCACAGTATAATTTAATTTGGTTTAAAAAAAAATGGTGCACTCATTCATAGATATTTTTTTGAAAAACAGAGAAGAAACTGCCCCCTAGGGATTGAGGCTCAGGGATTAGGATTGGAAAGGGACATTTTGTCGTACATCTTGTATACTGGAATAAAATTTGAAGGCAGCTATATAGAGCTTGGTGAAAAAAAATTCACTCCTCTTTCCTTATATAATTATTAAAAGAAAAAAATCAGTTTGTTTATTTGTTTACTTATTTTAGAGAGGGGTGGCAGAGGGAGAGGGAGAAATTCTTTAGCAGGCTCCACGCCCAGCATGTGAGCCTGACATGAGGGCTCGATCTCACAACCTTGAGATCAAGACCTGAGCTGAAATCAAGAGTCAGACACTTAACTAAGCAAGCCACCCAGGCGCCTCAGATTTTTTAGTGATTTTTTTTTTTTTTAAATAAGAGTATTACTGGAGGTATGAACTACTAACATTCTATAAAGTTCCAAATAAAATCTATTTAGAAAATTTCCTGATTGCAGTATTTAACAACAAAGTGGTTGGCAAGTTTTTCTCTGGAGCAACTATAAAAACATCTAAGAGTAAGTGTATTCTCCTACAGTTCAAAGAAGACAGCAGAGATCATCTAGCTCAGTAGATTGAAACCAACATTTTAAAAATGGAAAAGAACCCAAAACAGAGTATTTTCTGTGCCATAAGGGAAACTTATTTCAGAAATTAAGTGGCATGTATGTGGTTTATATATTGGGTAGGGATGCAAAACACAACTTGAAAATTTATTTTCTTGTTGAGGTGATGATTAGTGAACTCTTTTCAGAACAGAATCAAGGAGTAAACTTCTAAAATTTCTGATATACACAGTTTATTTAAAGTAAAGCTTTAGCTTTCATGTCCTTTAAAAGAATGATTCTTGGTTAACATCTAAATATTTTTTCCCCTCAATTTCAATACATCCCCTTTAGCATTTTTGGAATAGGCATGTGTCTTTACAAAGAGAATTTGGGTATTCTCAGCTGGAAAAGATCTTAGACAGCTAACCCAAATTTCCAAGTTTACAAGTAAAGAAACCAGTGTCCAACGTAATAGCCTTGATTCCCAGGCTAGTGCTTTTATCTGATAGTACTAAGCATCCACTTTATTCTTACATCCTTGTGATGTTTGAAAACGGCTAAACACAATTATTACCAAGTTTCAAAGAGGAAGCTAAACAAGGAAATGCTCACAAGTCTAAGTCCAAAAAGGATGACACACTGTCACTCCTGCCAGCTTTATGAAAATCTGCCATTTTCAACATTCAGCTTTGATTTCAACTGAAGTGGCTCAACTTGCTTATACTGAATGGGTGTGTCTGTTCCACAAGGGTACAGGATGAACATGCACAAGAGGAAGACAATAGTACAGAAGAGATCACAGAGCACAGCCTCTCTCTCAACATGTCTACTCTGGTCAGTGCATAACTAAACACTTCACAGGCATTTAAAACATAGTTATTAAAAAAAAACCAATATGTGAGGGGGGAAAAAGATCCATTTGCAAAGAAAAAATTGCTGAATGTGGACCTCACTGAATAACTCAATTCTCCCACAGTTCAACTTACCACTCACGTCACAAACTCTGGAGGAACACAGAGGCACAGACAAGGCATGGAACAGAACTTTGGGCTGCAGCCTTCCCCAACTCTTCTGACAAATACCCAACAGCAGCAGGACAAAGCATCATTATAACAGAAATAAAGGCTCTTTAGATGTTGCCTTTTTTTATTTCAATGAACCCACTCTTACACACAAAGTTCATGCTACGATGTCTCGAAATACAGTATTGCCAGATTATGCTGTTAATGGGTCCAATAAATTCAGTGCAAAACACTACTTCAAACATTTTTATGTTAAGTAATTAGCACATTTGAGAAACTACCAGTATTTTCCTTAGTTTAAATAGTCATTGTCATCCCCCAAACAATTAAAAACAACAGTCCAGTAAACTGTTTAAGGAACAAAAACAAAAAAGCAAACAAGTGAACTAACAGGAAAAAATTTAGTTGAGTGATAAAGCTACAGGCTCCTTCCCAAGAAGAACACTGCACATTACTCGCAGCTAGCACAAAACTAGCCATCTATCTTAACTATGTTTCCCCTAAGCTGTGCGTTATCAGTTTTACAATAGACAATCCATTACTTACAAAAAAAATTGAAGTTGCTGTAATTTCTTAAGCTGGTTTTTGTGTGGCAATTCTGATGCAATGCTGCCCTAAAAATGAACTTTGTTTTAAACAGTGAGATATCCACACTCCGTGCGGTTAGAGCAAGGGTGGAGCCCACTCTGGGGGAAACAACACACCCAAAGCAGACTTCAGTGACAGCGACTGCACGTTAATACTGCCACAACAATTTTCAGGGCCTCAGAGTCAAAACTAATTGGTTAATCCTCCTTAAAGAAATGGGGGAGGGGAGGGAAGTTCATGTTTGAAGATCTGCTTTCCTGCTGTGAAATAAAATATGGGCTCATTTCTTTTTTGTGAAGAAAGTAAAGATAAAATATAAGGTAGATCACCCAGCTCAACCAGCAGAATGGGAGGTGGAAGTGCACTACTAAAAAGGAAGTCCAGCCATGCCAACTTCTAAGTTTAGCAACAGCAGCTTCTGCCTATCTCAAGTTGTTGGCAATATTGCTCACTCTATAACTTTACTTTTGGACTATCTGGCCAAAGCAGGGAATCCAATCATGAACGTAAGCATTACCTACCCTTCTCTCTCAATACTCTAGTTCTTCGGGTAATGCAGAAACAATACAAACATTCTCTTATCAACTAACTAGAGCAGAAGTTGCCTTAAAAAAAAAAAAAGAATTTGATTGATAAACTCGTTTTAGGTAGAGTATTAAAATACATAAAAGGGAGAATTATTTTGGTGGAAATCACTAATATGCACAGCAAACTTTTAAAAATTTTATAGGCATTTGTTTTTTCAAATAGTTTCATAGAGTTTTGATTTTTAATTTTTTTCTGATTTATTTCCAAATAAGATATTCTGTAACATGTACCCATACTGCCTAAAAAACTTGGTGTCTAAAATAATTTATCAGTTACTGAAACTGTTACCAAACATCTGGTAATTGTTCAGAGTGATTTTAATCAATACTACTTCCTGTATATGCATATTCAGACAAACAACCAACAGTTTTAACTGAACTATAACACATGGAATAAAAAATAGTTTCTTTTCAGTAAAATATCCATGCATATAAAAAATAAGCTATATAATCATTTACACTGAATTCATAACAAAGAAAAGGCTTTTTGGAAAAGACCAGAAAAATATTATTTTTAATGATACATGCTGTCACATTACCCTGCGCGCCAACTGCTACTTCCTTACATTGGAACAATAAATCAGTCTGCGTACTGAACATTTTGTTTTCCTCCTCTCCCCCCCCCCCACAATATTTTCAGAGGTAGCCTGTAACAACTTCTTCCAGGATAGTATCCTAGAAGGGGTGCTTGCTGATCTAGCCTTTTGTTGCATATGAGGTCGCTTTTACCATAAACTAAACTAACCCCTTCAAAAATACTTCTCAAAGTCCACGTGCCTGTTTATTTTCAACCATATATGTAATTATGCATTGCCTGCTATCCCTTGCTCTTCTACCTCACCCCCAAACTGAACTCAAAGGGAGCATTCAGATATATTTGAAGAATCCTATTTTGATACTTTTTGGATTTGCACTGCTGGAAATGTCTGTTTTCAAGTCAAACTTCACTTTCACAGCTGCAAAGGAAATGACAAGAGAAGAAAAACACAGCCAATATATATCAGCAATTAATTCCATCCACAACTGCCCAGCTGTTTGTGCATGGAAGAATCAGTCTGTTTCCTTTTGGGGCTTTCACCACTGAAAATTGATACTGCACATTCAGAGACACAAGCTGTTTGTAACATGTCAGGAATGTGCACAAGATCACACAGAGTTGAAAAGACAAAATGAAATCCAGATCTAGTTTTCTTGGGACTTGCCAGTATTATTTCATAGCTTTAAAAAAAAAAAAAAAGTCATAAAAACACCTCAATCAGAGAGCAAAATAGATGAAAAAACAGTCTCCCTTATGACTATTATCCTTCCAATAAAGGGAAAATCTGCCAATGATATCAGATTTGGTATCAAAAATAGATACTCTGACTTATTGGCATAGACAAGGTGTGACATTCTTAGGAATCCACATGCCCCCGGTATGTTAAATTCAGCCAATACTTTTTGGACTACAGTTGCTTGCCCAATGTGCAGGGAGTCCCTTTTATAAAAAATCCTCGTGAACGTGAAAGTTGTTGAGAACCAATGCTTTCACCACAGTGATGAGGAAAAGCAAACTTTTCTTGGTCAGTTCAGGCATTATTTGGCACAGGTATACCGGCCTGTTACAGGGATTCATGTAAATTTACCGATCCCCTCAAGCAATTAAATTTCTCCTTCCCTTTCCGTACCAGTTTTGTGGATTTTAAATACAAACACTGTCTACTGAATGCCAGAGGCTTAACAATTAATTAAAGTATGGGCTCCCGCACAACTCAGAATGTGCCCTGATCACCCTCCCTCTACCCTTCAACTCCAATTGTATTTCAAGTATTTGTTTCATTTAAATGCCATTTTGTTGTATTTTCAAACACACAGTATTGTAAAACAATGAGTGTTTTCAGTATGTAAAGTGACTTGTAACAAACAGTTATTAAAGTTAGAAAAGAGAAAGAGGACATTTTTAAAAGGAAATAATTCAAAAACACATTTTACCTATGTTACTGGTTTTTTAAAATATGAAATTAGGTATCCCCATGATTGAATTCATTGTTCTAAGAGCTCTCCCCTCCACTTTTGCTGCACAAGAGTTCACGTACTCTTCATACCCACACATTTTCAAGAACTTGGATGAGACACTCATCTGGGGCACCACCAGGTGCTGAGGCTTAAGCAATGGAGAAGATAAGCACTCTGCTTCAAATACGAGAGGGACACCCTGCCCTGAGCTTCAGAATGAAGATGCTCTCAAGTGCCAGAACTCAAACCAGCACAATGAGAAGTTGTCTCCAACTAAAGTGCTGGGAAAGCACGAAATGTCATTTGTTAAAGAATAAAGAAACACAAGGCAACTCAAACTTGTGGTTGACTGAAAATAAAGCATGAAACCAAAAAAAAAGGGGGTTTTCCTTTAACAAACATCACCAGATTAACAATATTTCTATTGTGGGAGAGGGAGGGAAAGAAAAGTTTAATCTTTGGCTGTGGTGACATTAAATTCTAGAAATATGGGGCGCCTGGGTGGCTCACTGGGTTAAAGCCTCTGCCTTTGGCTCCAGTCATGATCCCAGGGTTCTGGGATCCAGCCCCGAGTCAGGCTCTCTGCTCAGCAGGGAGCCTGTTTCCTCTCTCTCTCTCTCTCTCTCTGCCTGCCTCTCTGCCTACTTGTGATCTCTGTCAAATAAATAAACTCTTTAAAAAAAATTCTAGAAATATGGTATAACTATCAATGACTCAGAGAACCAAGGAGAAGAGCTTTGTTTGGCAAGCTTCAGCTCTGTGGGACATTAAGACTAACCTGAAATGTCTATGGGAAGGAACCTCCCCATCTACAGGATCAGCAAAGGAAAGAAAAGGTCTCTTTGAGCTGTTTAAATCAGGTTAAATTCATGGTAGTCCAACTAGAGCCTGCGGTGGTGTAAAAAAAAGACTCTTCAAGTGAGGAGGGGACTACTGATACGAAACTGTTGACTCATTTTATTTCAAGATTTCATTTACGCATTTGACTGAGAGAGACATCACAAGTGGGGGGGGGCAAGGAGGGGAGGGAGGGGAAGCAGGCTCCCTGCTGAGCAGACAGCCCAATATGGGGCTCGATCCCAGGACCCCTAGATCATGACCCAAGCCGAAGGCAGAGGTTTAACCCACTAAGCCACCAGGCGCCCCTGTTGACTCATTTTAAAAGTGATTTCCCCATTCTGACAATATTTTAATATTTTATGTTATTTTATTTAGATTTTCAAATTTATAGCAAATTTGAAAGAATATGAGTAAGCACTACACAAGCCCTGTCTAGATTTTACCATTAACACTCTACTATACTTATTTTATCACATATCTCATCTACCCATTCCTCTATTCATTCATTAACCTATGTTATTTTTGGTACATTTTGAAGTGACAGACATCCATATACATTCCCCAATACTTCAGCATGCTTATCATTACCCAGAGTTCAATATTTGCTTATGGCTTTTTTCTTTTGATACAAAATTTACATACAAAGAAATGGAGAAATTTAAGTTTATACTTGTACAAACACCTATAAAATAAAGAACAGGGACGCCTGGGTGGCTCAGTGGGTTAAAGCCTCTGCCTTTGGCTCAGGTCATGATCCCAGGGATCATCCTGCATCGGGTTCTCTGCTCAGCAGGGAGCCTGCTTCCCCCCCATCTCTACCTGCCTCTGCCTAATTGTGATCTCTCTCTGTCAAATAAATAAAATCTTAAAAAAAAAATACAGAACATTTTCTTCACCACAGAAAGTTCCCTCATGCCTCTCCCCAGACAATCCCCTCTTTCATTTCCTCAGAGGCAATCATTACTTTGATTTTAAAGTGACTTTAGGGGCGCTTGGGTGGCTCAGTCAACTAAGCATCCAAATTCTGATTTCATCTTAGGTCATGACATCAAGCCCTTACAACAGGTCCCGTGATCAGCGATCAGCAGGGAGCCTGCTTGAGACTCTCTCACTCCCCGTCCCTCTGCAGTCCACCCCCACATATGCTCTCTTTCTAAAATAAATAAATTTTTTTTTTTAAA
Source organism: Mustela lutreola (assembly GCF_030435805.1). Classification (NCBI taxonomy): domain Eukaryota; kingdom Metazoa; phylum Chordata; class Mammalia; order Carnivora; family Mustelidae; genus Mustela; species Mustela lutreola. Next base: position 19,662,556 of record NC_081293.1, read on the forward strand.
GTTGATTTTAAACAACTCTAAATAGTCATGCCTTTGCAACCTCTGCGTTACAACATTCCCCACTACGTCATATAACTTGGTTGTATAAAGTGATGAGGCATGAATGAAACAGATGGAAGGAGCCTAAGAAGAAATTATAAAGTTAAAAGAAAGTGTAGACTCATCTGCTCCAATGTAGACTCAATTACTCCACCTCTTAGGTGAAGGAAGCAAAACTTCAGAAGTTTTGGCTGCCTGTACCATTCAGCCAGCTGGTCAGTGATTTATTGGTTGGGACTAGACTCAGGTTCTTAGGCAGCAGCTCTACACTTGGCTTTAGGATGAGCAGAACAGAAGCTTGGGAGAGAATGCTGGCTCAGAGGAAGAGCTGTCACTTACAGGCTATACATCTTAAGATAAGAAAGTTCCTTGGTTTTGGTTTTTTATACTCCCTTTGAGTCTTAGTTTTGTCTTATATAAAACAAGGAAAATCTTAATTCATAAAAGTTCTACGGCTTAAAAGAGATAACCTTTGTAAAGTGCCTGGCTTGTAGTAAGTGATCAAAAGAAGGAAACACAAGAAGTGGAAGCAAAATCAACAGTTCTGGGCATAGTTCAAGCATATGCCTATTCACATACTGCTTTGAAGCTTTTGTGCTTCAAAACTATGTTTGCTCTCATTTCACATACTCAAAATAAAAATAGCAAATAAAGCATAACTCTTTATTCACTCCACAGGCAAGCAATCTTTCATGTCCAGGAAAAAAAAAAGTATACTTGTTTTCTCTTTGCTTTTTTACTATGACAGAATTGGAGTGGTGGAGGAGGGAAACATAGACTTTTAACTTTGTGGTGACTACTCACACCAAATACACTTATATCTCTACCAGTCTTTGTATAAAGAGCTCCCTTTGCCTAGCGTGATCTTCCTTTACACCACCAAGTGAGAATTCAAGGCCAAGTTAAAATCTAACCTACTTTCCTAATCTACTCAGGACAAAATTAAAGCTTCTTCATCCTGTGTTTCCATTATGCTTTAAATAACAGCATTACAGAACTCACACCAGATGGCTGCTTCCATTAGTTTCCCTTTTTTAAATGGGAGCATCTTTGTATTCCAATGCATAGCACATGGAAACTGTCTGTAAGTGCTGCTGATGGATATGCCTGGGTGATGGCTACTCAGTTATGATCAAAGTAGCAAAAACAACAACAACAACAAACCCCACTAAATCTAAACACTTACCAAAAAGGAAAGCAAAGTGCCAGAAAAGTGGGGGGAAGGGAAAGGATCACAGGGCATGAAATTAAAGAGACTAAAAGTTGGGTTGTCTGGGTGTCTGCCTTCAGCTCAGGTTATGATCCCATGGTTCTGGGATAGAGCTCTGCGTTGGGCTCCCTGCTCATCAGGAAGTCTGCTTCTCCTTCTCCCTCTCCCACTCCCCCTGCTGCTTGTGTTCCTGTTCTCAACGTCTCTCTCTCTCTCCCTCTGTCAAATAAAAAATAATTATGAATTTTGGAACACTGAAAAAAAGTAAAATAAAATTTAAAATAAATAAATAAGTCTAAAAAAAATTTTAAAAAGTCAACTATGTGCAAATTCTTGTGTTCTTGGAGAAGTAACTCCTGCCAAGCCGTTAGAGTGCCACTGGAATAATTCAAACCACTATGTGCTTTAAATACCTATCCTGTGTACCACCCACAACAACTCCATCAGGCAGTACTATAAGGTTCCTTTTATAGATGAGAAAATGGAGGCTCCAAGAGGTTAAGCATGTAAGGTCACACAACTCCTGGCAATGGAGATAAAGTAGAGAAGTGATTTTTCATTACACGTGATTTTCATAATAGGCCAATTTTACAAAGGTGTGGGCAGGCTCTGGGTTTAAGAGAACCCAAAAAGGGGAGGGACAACGAAGTGGCACAAGAGATTCAGCTGAGGGAGCAAAACTCAAGGGGAGAAAAAAGGCCTGGGAAAGAAAAACAAAAACAAAAACACAAACACCAAAGCTGAAACAATTAAGAGGAGTGTGAGTTTTATGTAGGACTCAACTCCATGGAACAGTCTGCCATCCTAGAGTTATGAAACCTAAGTCAGAGATGGCCCTAGAACTGCAGCAGTGCAAAATCATAGTTCTTACTCTTCCGGCTTCCCCCCACCAAACCAACTGTTCTCAGAAATAATAAATACAACATGGGTAACTCCTTGATAAAAATGCCAACCATGGTATTCATGCTTCAGAAGATAAAGAGAGCCCTGCCAAGTTGGTGAAATTCAACTCTTGTCTGCAGGCATCTGGCTATATTCTATAATTTCCCATTTAGGAAAATCCTGGTTTTGCTTCCCTTGCAAAGATGGATTTGTGAAGGAAGGCCTCCATGTTGAAGTTCAAAGCCTCAAGTGCCACAGCCCTCTGGCTTACCTCCAACCTAGCACGCATTACATTGACACAATTTTCTGTTTGCCAGTATAGCTCTCACACATGCTGCTGAGCAACTGGCAGGCAGGGCCCCTCAGCACCTAGCATAGGGAAAATTCAAAAAATATTATGGATGGTAAATGAATAATATCCTTTGCCCATTTAATATCTGATAGATGATTATTTGTTAAAAACGGTAATCCAACATTTAAAGATTAAGCAGTTACAGAAAAGGAAAGGCTGGAAGTAAGTGAAATATGATTAATGTTCAAAATAAGGGTTTTTGTTGGATAAAAAAAAATGTATGCAACATAACCTACACAAAGATTGCAAGTTAAGCCTAATAAAGCTGATGCAGAAATTCAGTAAATCATTAGGTCTAAAGTTGACAAGATCCCCATTTAAAACAAAAATTAACCAAAGTAGTGAGCTTGTATTGTATCTGAAAGTTGCCAAACTAAGTGAAGAAACAGCATGTGGCTTTGACTCTCCCATGGCACAATACTACCAAAAACAATGCATTTTATTAACCACCTCTTAGAGGAATACAAAGGCTACACAGGGGATAAAGAAACATTAAAAAGTGAAGAATAAATATTTATGTGCTATTAAAAAACACACTCACAAATAATTTCTGCTTTGGGGAAAAGTCCAAAAAAAAAAAAGGAACAGAAAACAAGTAAATGTAAATACATTATGGTCACATGACATAGACATTCATGACACACACAATTTTTTTTTTAAGATTTAATTAATTTACTTATTTATTGAGAGAGAGTGAGAGAACATGCATGAGCAGAGGGAGGGGCACAGGAACAAAGGGAATCTCAAGACTCTGCACTGAGCACAGAGCCTAATGCGGGGCTCAAGATCATGACCCGAGCTGAAATCAAGAGTTGGATGCTTAACCAAATAAGCCATTCAGGTGCCTCTGCAATTTGTTAAAAATACTACTGTTGCTTTAATTTGCTCCATCCAAGGACGTGGGGGACCAATGTAGGCATTTTTAAATTGCTTTTTCTAAATATGAGGGAAAAAAGCTCTTTAGTTGAAAAAAATGTTTCTTATTTCAAATAATTTACCCAATTTAAAAGAGCCTTCTTTCTTACTCTTTGGAAATTTAAGTATTCTCATCCAAAAAAATTTCTTCAAGTACTTAGCTTCAAACACTGCTATAAGATAGGTAGGTGGCCAAGCTGACAAATCACATGATGTAAAGGACTAACGATCTCCTCTCAGATCAAGCTCTGGAACACATGCTCCCTATTCATTACAAGAACACCTCCTGTCCTGTAAAACAAAATTCCAAATCTCCCAAATACTACCATAAAACAGGGTAGGAGACAGGTTTAGAAATATTCTCCTCCAGTTCCACCTGCCCTTTGTGAAAGTATCTGTGGAGAGTTGGTAGATTTGCCACCTTTCCATTCCCTTAGGCAAACTGGTAGTATGATAGGAGGTTTAATCAAGACAAAAATGAGGGACTCCTGGGGGGCTCAGTCAGTTGGACATCTGCCTTTGGCTCAAGTCAAGATCTTGGGTTCCTGGGACTGAGCCCTGAGTCGGGCTCCCTGCTCGGCAGAGAGTCTGCTTTCTCCCTCTCCCTCTGCCCCTCTACCTGCTTGTACTCTCTCTTGCTCTCAAATAAATAAATAAAATCTTTAAAAAAACAAACACACATACACAAAACTGGCCTACTTTCTGCTTCCTACTTTCTGCCCCCAAGTACTATTACTCTAGTTGGAGAATATCAACTTGTTCTGTGCCAAATTTATGATTTTAGATTTTAAAAACTTATCTTTAAATTTGAAGTTGGTTAAGTCGATTCATCAATAAATCTTTCCACTTCCGGTTAAATTTATTTATTCTTTTGACAATAATTCATTCAACACCTATCATGTGCTACAGCTGAGGACAATACAGTGGAGAATGAAACATCATCCCTGATCCTAGAACACTAGCAACTTGTGGACCAGAGAAGGAAAAAGGGAGAGATAGCTTCTTAAGCAATTATATTAGCCCACTGTGTTAGTGTGTTATAACAGACATACTTATTGACTTGGAGGAAAGAGCCAATTTGAATCCGAGGAAGTTACATGTGAGCTTGGTCTTTAATGGTCTGGGGAGGGGGGATGATGTACAACTCTGGCACAAAGATATGAAGAGACAATATGCTTCTTAAACTTGTATTTAAACATGTGGCTTTATTTATTTATTTTAAAAACATGTGTCTTTTTTTTTTTTTTTAAAGATTTTATTTATTTATTTGACAGTGATCACAAGTAGGCAGAGAGAAAGAGAGGAGGAGGAAGCGGGCTCCCTGCAGAGCAGAGAGCCATGTGGGGCTCAATCCCAGGACTCTGGGATCATGACCTGAGCTGAAGGCAGAGGCTTTAACCCACTGAGCCACCCAGGCACCTGTGGCTTTATTTTCTAAATTTATTTTTAGAAAGAGCGTAAGAGTGAATAGGAAGGTCCAAGGGAGGAGAGAGAGAATCTTAAGCCAACACATGGCTTTATCTCATGACCCTGAGATTATGACCTGAGCTGAAATGGGAGGGTTTGGATGCTTAACCAACTGAACCACCCTGGGACTCCAACACATGGCTCTATTTTAAACAAAAGTATCACAAATGGCAACTAATATACAAGGGAAATAAAAATTGTCACTAATTAACAACCTACAGTGGTTTGTATAATTTAAACTACAGGAACCCTACAATCTACTAGCAAGCCATACAGTTTTGTGTCATGAGCTCTTGCTTTCATTCTAATCTTCTGACTTGTACACTAAGAAAAGAATATCAAAAGCCACTTATATCCTTTCTTGCAATAATGTTTGTTCTGTACTAACCATGATTTAGAAATAATTAAGACCAATTATTTTGAAGCCAGTCTGTGTTCTGCCACCACATCCTCATGGAAAAAGGAATAAGAATGTTACAGGTTAATACGAAAGTGAATATGCAAAAACACAGTCAACCTGGAACAGGTATACCATTAATCTATGGGCTCAAATCCTTAAGGGTATCAAGTACAAGGACAGTAGATTTAATTGGAGGGCTGGAAAGAAAAAAGAAAAACACAACTAATGACAAGCACTGTGTAAGTCACCTCAATTTTCAAGTTCAAGGCTCAGAAAGATGTTGATACATATGAGAAAGGTTATTTTTGTGGGCTAATCTGACAAAAATAAAAGGAATGCCACATTAAATTTCTAAGAATAGATCACCCATTTTGATCAGATTACTATCATTGTGAAAATGACTTAAGGTTAACATTTAAGACAGGTTTCCACATGAAAGTACACATAAAGAACAAATCTTCCATTTTTATGAATAAATGAGGATCATTAGTTACAGCACACACTATGTGACAACCTAAGTGAAAAATACCTAAAACGGAGAAATCAAAGTAGGATTATTTATATTATGTGACTTTAAAGATTGCTAGGTTCTTTTAGATAGTAATCTTCTCTGTGTTTAACACATTATACTGGGAGGCAAGAGCCATGTGTACTTTATATTCATGAACTCACACCTATAATACTAAGCTCTTGACAAAGAAGAAAAAAAAAACCAAACCTATTGCAAAATGTTAAGACTGAGAGGTTTGATCCTGCAGTAGGAATTTCTCAGTGAAACACATACCTTTAGACAGTATATAAATAACTTTCTCAGACTACTTAGAGAAAAGGAACACAGCAACAACAAAAAACCTCATGAGAACTGCTCCTGAGCCTTTGAGAAAGGAGGTGACTAGAGCAGTACAAAAACTGGGTGGAGGAGGGCAAAGGCGGAGCTAAGAAAGCAGATGAAGAGACATCCTGAAAGAGCCAAGAGTGACAGGAGATGAGGACCAAGTAACTATGGCAGCCGCATAAGGCCTGGCACGCCCACAGGGAGCTATGTGGCTTACTTCAAGGGGGTGGAACACTGAACAAGTGAACAACTTTGATTTTGTTTAACTGAAAGGCTGCTGTGCAATCCTACGAGTGGGAAAAAGAAAAAGGAGGGGTTTTCCAATATAGAAAGTTAGGATGTAATAAATGGCTATCACTTGAAAAAATATGAAACAAAAGAGAATACCTTATATGAAAATGAAAAATCGAGAACTGTGAGGAAAGCAATATGAAGTCTATGTAAACCCAGAGTTGCATTATTTATTGATTGTCACGACAAAGCTTTTCATCCTGTCGACTATGCCATCCTTCAAATAACAAGATCCCCATAAAGCACACTGACAAGAATTTTGGGGTTTGTGAATCAGTCTAAGGTTTTTCTTCACTCCAACTTTCAATTTGGCAGCTTATGGAAACAATTCTTAATGGCTGAGTTTTTAAAACTCACTCCAAGACAAGCAGGACTGTGACTCCTGTGGGCGATTTCCAAGTTGCCAAGTCATTAATCTAAAACAGCTCTCAACCCCTTTAAACTGATTCCTGCTGGCCCAATATAATAAATGATACGGTATTTTAAATAAAAAGGAGGGAGAGGGAAGAAAGAAGGCCCAAACCAGTACTTTGGAGTTACTTTTAAGCTTAAAAAAACCTGGAAGCCATAAGATAATACACATTTACTACTATATTTTTCAATCATGTGCCTGGAAACTACAGAAAGGAGTTTGGAAAAACCTTCTGCCAGAAGCAAATTACCTTCTTCAAATTCAAGTTTAAACAGTAATTACCTTTGTTACACCCCCAGAAATGAAAGCTTTAAAAAAAAAAGATATATTTCAAAGCTTTTGCAGATAATTTACTACATTAATCCAATCTGTTCATTCCTGTAAGCATTAATACCTTCTTACAGGAATTGGAAAAAAGGACATTGTGCATTCAACAAGTGTTTGCCTTTGCTATGACACAAAGGTCAAGATGCACCTGATAAATCAGTAAGCAATCAGTGCACCTAGACCAATGTTTTCAGTATCGTCAGAACACAGCAACCAGCTGCAGCTTTAGCGTTTTGGATCATTGGTTTAAAAACGAAGATTTGTAGCTAGGACTCAAAAGAGGAATCTAAACATGCAAATCTTTCTCAATATAAAGCCATTATAGAGACCATACCATTATTAGGAAATACGCATGGAAATACTTTTATTTCAGTAATTTCCAAAATAACTAGAGTGCTTAAAATTTATGAAGGAATCCTAATCATAATCATAGTCAATTTATTAAGATGAGTAAGATCAGAAAAAAAAAATAAAAGTTGCTTGGTTTTCTGAAGATGATGAGCTCAATGTTGTGAAGGAAAAACTGCTAAATTAGAAAGCAGATTTTCCTCAAGTCATAAGTTACGGGGGTGGAGAGTTCTTCCTACAAGGCAGGGAGTTGTTACAGACCCCTACCATACACATACAGATAAATCCAGAATCTTAAAGGGTAATACCCTCAGGTAAAAGGCAGACCAAAAAATCTAACCACCAACAGAAGGAATTAAAAAGCGCACACACAGAGAGACAAAAACAAAACGAAACAACAAACAACCACACACAGATGCACAAAATACACACACACACACACACACACACACACACACACAATATGGTCCAAAACGTCTTAAGCCAAGAGAGTAACATAAAGTGGCCTTAGGTTGGTAGCACTCCTGATCCCCCACAAAAAGAGAACATAAATTATGTCTGGAGAAAGGTGCTCTCAAAACAGACCGCCTAATGATTTCCACAGATAAAATTCTGCCAAGTTAATTCAAAATTACAAAGCACATGAGTCACAAGCCACATTAAGCAAAAATCAGCAGAAACAACAGAGAACAGAATTTGATACCTCCCTCTAAGAACTGCAGACAACGGAAAACTAAGACACAGAATATAAGTTTTTTTCACAATGTTCAAAATCCTTAAAGATAGAACTGGAAGCACGAGAAACAAGATGTTATAAAGGAAGATCAACAGAGCTGAAAAACTAGAGAATAATGGAAAAAAACTTAGTGAATGGATTAAACAGAGTAGACTAGACCCACACAGAAAGGATAAACTGGAATCTAAATTTGAAAAAACTAGTCAGAATGGCAGAGAGACAAAGAAATAGAATGTGTAAAAGAGAGACTAAGAAACAGAGAGCAGGGGCGCCTGGGTGGCTCAGTCAGTTAAGCCGCTGCCTACGGCTGGGGTCATGATCCCAGGGTCCTGGGATCAAGTCCTGCATTGGGCTCCTTGTCCGGTAGGGATCCTGCTTCTCTCTCTGCCTCTGCCTGCCACTCTGCTGCTTGTGCTCTCTCTCTCTCTGACAAATAAATAAATAAAATCTTTAAAAAAGAAAGAAAGAAACAGAGAGCAAAGAGGTCCAACATACATACCGGAGTTTCTAAAGAGGAAACAATAGGGAAGAGGTCGTATTTGAGGAAATCATGGCTAGAAACTTCAGAGACAAATCACCTACAAAGGACTGTTAATTACATTTGCAGTAGACTTCAAAAGAAAAAAAGTCATAAGACATAGAAATAATAGTGCTGAGAGAGGATAACAGTCAGCCGAGAACTGTAAATCAAACAGAACTATCAAAAGTAAAAACAAAAACAAAAACAAACCTGTCTCACTAAAGAGTTCTATAAATTCATTAAAGAAACTTTTGAAGGATGAATTTCAGATAATTTTAAATTAGAGGAATGGAAATGGAAGAGGAAAGAAAATGGTATACAAGTGAGTAATTTAAAAAATACCCTATAAAATAATAGTAATAACAAATGTAGAAGGTTAAAAAAGTGGAACTAAAATCCTGATCAGTAATATCACATAAGATGGAAATGGAGAATGAGAGTTAAAGTGTTTTAAGATCCTTGGATTGTTCAGAAGGGGAGAAAAAACTATTGACTTTAGAGTGATAAAACTTCAATCTGATAAATGATTATCCAGAATATATACACACACACACACACACACACACACACACACACACACACATATATTAAGCTGCTATTTATTTTTTTTTTAATTTATTTAACAGTAGTCATTGTTTTTGTACCACACCCAGTGCTCCATGCAATCCGTGCACTCTGTAATACCCACCACCTGGTACCCCGACCTCCCACCCCCGGCCCCTTCAAAACACTCAGATTATTTTTCAGAGCCCATAGTCTCTCATGGTTCACCTCCCCTTCCAATTTCCCCCCAACTCCCTTCTCCTCTCTATCTCCCCATGTCCTCCATGCTATTTGTTATGCTCCACAAATAAGTGAAACCATATGATAATTGACTCTCTCTGCTTGACTTATTTCAGCATAATCTCTTCCAGTCGTGTCCATGTTGCTACAAAAGTTGGGTATTCGTCCTTTCTGATGGAGGCATAATACTCCATAGTGTATATATATATTTTAAGATTTTATTTATTTGACAGAGAGAGAGATCACGAGTAGGCAGAGAGGCAGGCAGAGAGAGAGAGAGTAGGAAGCAGGCTCCCTGCTGAGCAGAGAGCCTAATGGGGGGCTTGATCCGGGACCCTGGGATCATGACCTGAGCCGAAGGCAGAGGCTTAACCCACTGAGCCACCCAGGCGCCCCCCAGAATATATTTTAAATATCACCAAAAAAAAAAAAAGACAACCTGATCTGTTTATTAGTAAAAGAGCTAAGCAGGTACTTCCCAAAAGAGAATGTCCAAATGACCAATAAATGAATGAAATGCCCGTCATCATTAGTCATTGGGGAAATAAAAATTAAAACCATGAGGAGATATGCTATCTACCTATCAGTATGGTTAATATGAAAACAAAAACAAAAAATTGTTAATACCATGTATTGGCAAGGATGTAGAGCATCTGGAACTCTTCAACAATACAAATCCTTATGTCAATTAGTACGATTATTTTGGAAAGTTTTTTAGCATTATCTACGAAAGTTGGACACACACATGCCCTGTAATCTAGCTACACCTCTCCCAGGAATACATTCAACAAATGCATACACACACACACACACACACACACACAAATATATATACGAACACTAAATTTATGTGTATTTATGTGTGTGTGTGTTTGTGTGTATACATATATAAAGAATACTAAAAATATTCATAGCAAAATTAAAAAAAAAAGATTTCATTTATTTGAGAGAGAGATAGCAAGCATGAGTGGCAGGGAGGGGCAAAGGGAGAGGGAGAAACAACCTCTCCTCTGAGCAGGAGTCCCACATGGGGACACAGGGCTTAGGGCTAGATCCCAGGACTCTGACATCATGCCTGAGCAGAAGGCAGACATTTACCCAGCTGAGCCACCGAGGCACCCCCAGAATTAATTTTTTAACAGCCCAAAATGAGAAACATCTGAATGACCATCCACAAAAAGGGACAGATTATTGTACATTCATAACAAGGAATATGCACAATAATCAGATAAACTATTGCTATGATTGCAAAAACATGGATGAATTTCACAGAAAAAAAATGTTGAGCAAAAGCTGCCAGATACAAAAGAGCAGATACTGATTGATTTAATTTATATAATACTCAAAAGCAGACAACACTAACCTATGAGGTGTGCCAAGATTACAGCTACCATGCCAGGAGGAGATAATGCCCAAGAAGGGAGGCACATCAGGGTGTTCTATGTCTTGATCTAGGTGATATTATACAGTGTGTTCATTTGAACACACCTGTCAAGCTCTAGCTTATAATTTGTGTACTTTTCCATAAGTCTATTAAACTTATATTTAGTAGTTTACCTAAAAAAAAAAAAAAATCAAAATAGTCTACGAGAGAGAGAGTTTTCCTTTTCTTCTGTAACAAGAACTTATAATTTAATGCTACCTTTTTTGTTGGCTAGGTTAGCTTTCTGGAAAAACTTAAATCCACAGCATTTTCCTAACCTGAACTCTTTAAGAAGTAATCCAAGCTCTCTCACACATGCTGAATTGTATAATTCCTATAAAAAAAGAACAAATTAAGTAACCCATATAATTTTAACTATTCAGCAGGGAGGAATAAATTGAGAGATTCTCAAACAGAATTTAGGTCTCAAATCAGTACACTACGTACTACACTTCTTCACATTAACAATAGAGAGAACAGACTGAAACGTACAGTATAGCTGAGATGATCACAATGTTCAAATACCGGTCCACAGCAATGTTAAGTATTAACACATTCCATTGTCTGACCTACTCAAAAGCTTCTCCCATTTTCAGAATGCGCTGTTTTTCAGTGAGTAGAAACATTCCCCAATACATTTAAATATAAATTAGGCCTCACAATCAAAACTAGTTCAAAACTAAGTTCAAAACTTAGTTCAAAACTAAGTCATTGGGGCACCTGGGTGGCTCAGTGGGTTGAGCCTCTGCCTTCCGCTCAGGTGGTGATCTCAAGGTCCTGGGATTGAGCCCTGCATTCCTCTCTCTGCTCAGCGGGGGTCCTACTCCCTGGCGCTCCCCCCACCCACTTTCTCTGCCTGCCTCTCTGCCTACTTGTAATCTCTGTCAAATAAATAAATAAAATCTTAAAAAAAAACAAAACTAAACTAAGTCATTATGTAAAATAAAAGCAAAACCTGTAATTACTAATGCACAATTAATCAGGAATTCTATCCCACCCACCACATGCTCTCTGCTACGTTAAGATTCTGAAATTCCTATTTGAAACCACCACATGGGGCACCTGGGTGGCTCAGTGGATTGGGAATCAGCCTTCGACTTTGGACTCCTGGGGCTGAACCCTGGGTTCGGCTTCCTGCTCAGCAGGGAGCCTGCTTCTCCCACTCCCCCGTTTGTGCCCGCACTTGTGCCCGCGCGCATGCGTGCTCTCTCGCGCGCTCTCTCAAATAAAATAAAATAAAATAAAACCAACATATTTCAGTGTTACACACTCCTGCCCTATCGTAAGAATTTTCTGGATTCTTACTGCACAGAAACATACATTTATGTTATATTACTTTTGTTCAGCACTGTTTTATCTCATAGTCCAAGAATCTGATAAAGAATGTGACATGAAAATCCATCTGTTGGCAGAATGCGACTTAAGAGCAAAGGCTCAGGGTGCCTGAGTGGCTCAGTGGGTTAAGCCGCTGCCTTCGGCTCAGGTCATGATCTCAGGGTCCTGGGATCAAGTCCCGCATCGGGCTCTCTGCTCAGCAGGGAGCCTGCTTCCCTCTATCTCTCTCTCTGCCTGCCTCTCCCTCTACTTGTGATCTCTGTCAAATAAATAAATAAAATCTTAAAAAAAAAAAAAATAAAAGAGCAAAGGCTCAGGGGAAGGATTCCCAGAAAAAAAAAAGTGGAAAATTAAGTCTCATTTACTAACTTACAAAAATTGCTTACTATTTTGAAAATTTTTGTGGTACACTTCATACTTTCAAATATATAAAGAATAGGTATGAATTCTCAATAATAAAAAACCTAAGAGTAAGCAGAACTGGGTTCCAGTTCTAGTTCTAACTCTCATTCTACCTCACAACATTATTTTGGCCAAGGTACTCAGTCTTTCTGGCCCTCAGTTTCCTCAACTACAATGAGAAGACTGAATGGAATATCAAAGATTTCGTACAATGCTAACATTGTATGGTGAGCCTGCTGAAGAAAAGTATCACAGACTTTTACATCCATTTACATGGGTGATTATACACCTAGATAAACATGAACCATGCAAAAGAAAAAGCAAATAGTTAATCCCTCATTAGCCATTCTATTTGTTATGGAAGGTCTTTAAGCAAATGGGTATTTTTCCTCTACAAGCACTTGTATTCCATCTATGTACTTGCTTTTATGTGCCCTGTAGACCAACTCTGTGAAATATAATACCAATTTGCTTCCTTCCTTACAAAAGTAGTTCTTTGAAGATGTTCTCATTCTAAGTTCCCAAAGGCTTGAGTCTACTCAGTTCCCTCACTTAGACCTCTCCAAGACCAACCAGCAGTAAGAGGAAAAAAAGTACAATCCTTTTCTAGATGGTACTACACCAATAAAAGTGTCACTGAGTAAGTCAGCTCATAAGCCCCTGTTCACTATCTACACTATCAGGAAGCCATCAACACTACCTGCATCTACCCTGGCTACAGTATGTGGCTTTGTGTGATGAGCCCCACCATCTGGAACAATATGGCTTCCACCTTTTTTTTTTTTTTTTTTAAATGATTTATTTATGGGGCGCCTGGGTGGCTCAGTGGGTTGAGCCTCTGCCTTCGGCTCAGGTCATGATTCCACGGTCCTGGGATCGAGCCCCGCATCGGGCTCTCTGCTCAGCGGGGGGCCTGCTTCCCTCTCTCTCTCTGCCTGCCTCTCTGTCTGCTTGTGATCTCTCTCTCTCTCTGTTAAATAAATAAAATCAAAAAAAAAATTAAAAAAAAATGATTTATTTATTTTAGAAAGGGATTGTGCAAGTGGAGATGGGGGGAGAAGAACAGAGGGAGAGTGGGGAGGAGGGTGGGGAAAGAATCTCAAGAGACTGTGCTGAGCAAGGAACCCAACTTGGGGCTGGATCTCAGGAGCCTGAGATCATTACCCAAGCTGAAATCAAAAGCCGGACACCCAACCAACTGGGCCAGCCAGGTGCCCTTGGCTTCATTTTCTTTTTATCGTTCATATTATATAGTACGTCGTCGTTGTTTTTTTAAAGATTTTTTATTTGTTTACTTGTCAGATCACAGGTGGGCAGAGAGTCAGGCAGAGAGAGAGGGGGAAGCAGGCTCCCTGCTAAGCAGAGAGCCCGATGCGGGGCTCCATCCCAAGACCCTGGGATCATGACCCGAGCTGAAGGCAGAGGCTTTAACCCACTGAGCCACCCAGGCACCCTAATATATAATTCATCTTTGAGAGTAATGGACACTAATAGAGACAATTGCATTTTGTGCTAACAGACCTCGGGCTCCATGAATAGCAAAAACGCTGGAAAGACCTTAAAAGGTCATCTAGTCCAATTCTCTCTTTGCACTTTTGAGAATTCAGAGGTCCCTAAGGTCACTACCTAAGGTCACACAAAGCACTTACCTCCTGACTTCAGGCCAGTAGTTTTTCCACTCCATCAAAGTTAAGTTGCTGCTCAGGAGAGAACGTTCAAGTTGGAATCCTCTCTTCTATGGAACATGTTATCATTCCTCTGTATCATCAATGAAACATTACACTTCAACTGAGATGTCAAAAACATTTTGAATCTGTCTGACCAATGTCAAAAATGAAGTAGTGCTAATGTACATAACCTACTAGTGTACTAAACTAAAAGAGACACTAGAGTATAAAATTTCAAGGAAGGAAGGAGCTCTGGGTAATATTGTTCCAGTGGCAATCAAAGATGATTAAGATTAAGATGGTTAGATGAAAGAAATAACATCCTGAGGTTCTAAAACTTTGAGAGTAAAACTGTGGGATGGTTAGAATATAGAACAAGTATTTAATTCTTTGTAAAGGAATTATGTGGTTTATAAAAATATAAAACTGCCACTTCAATTATAGCACTAGTCTAAAACATTCAAATGCTCTTGGGATCTTCTTTTAAAAATTTATTCAGAGGAGGTTTCTCCTTGTCATTCAGTTTTTGTAGCACACACACCCATGTTTAATTCACTAACTATAACCTAATATTTAACTATTGTTCACATTCTTATCTGGGCACATATCCAATCTCTTCCTCCATGAAACACTAGAATAAACTTTAATATACTAGAAAATTAGAAAAATTAAATGAACAGGAGAGAAAGCAAATGCATTTTCACACAAAGTACAGGATACAGCTGTGATCTGTCAAGCTTAGAGACTATCTCCTTAACTACAACAAAATTACAGGACCCTCCTAAGCTGAACAGGAAGTAGCAATCTAAAAAAACACAAATGTTCCCAAGCCCCAATTCTATTCCCTTCACTTCTCATTTCCAGCACATGCTCACCCTTTGACCAGGCCTGTGTAATACACCCAATTCAAATAGCCCTGATGAAGTGTCAGTAAACCTATGGAGTATTTTGAGAGTCCAAAGAATAACCTTTAATCATGATGTTCCCAAATTAAATACCTGTGTTGGCTGAAGAAACAGGTTGTAACGAAAATGACAAAACCTACCTTGGCTCTTAAAAAGTCCATTTTTCTATGTATGATCCTTAGTCTCTCATTTCTGAAAGCTGTTTCTACAGTAGCCAAAGTTAACTTAAAAAATCCAGAATTTCCCTTTCTATCGTTTGCAGGATACTACATAAACTCATAAACATCAGGCACCTTAATGGAGCTAACATATGACTTACAGATTATAATTTAAAAAAATAAAAGTCAAGCAAAGAAGCAGCAAGACCATGTTCTAGGCATTAGAAGTCGCATGAGCAAAAGCAGCAAGACATGTGGGACCAACAATAATTTAATAGCATGACCGATCGTTCCTGTCACGTTAAGTCAGTTAGCTGGATACTTAGATGTTTATTAGAGGTGCTCCCTTTAAATCAACAAGAGATCATATTCAAAGTGGTAGTTCTACCTACATATAAGAGAGGCTCAAAACAAAGGAAACTGTGATATGCTCAAATGGGTGTGTTTACAGAAGAGAGGAAGTGGTGAGCATTCTAACCAAGAAAACACTGTAAAAAGCACTTTCAAAATAATACCCCTTTCAATCTTCCGATTATCCCGTCTTACCTTTTCAATCAACTGGAGGAGAGCAAAGCAGTGTTGCCACAGTTCTCACAAAGTACTATCACCATGGGTCTAACTATAAAAAACAGAGTTAACCCTCAAACCATCTCGGGAAGTCACCAGATAGTCACCATCTTGTCAATTAGATGGTATATATTAGAAATGAAAAGAGAAGCTGTACAGAAAAAGCAATAAAAGGACATATGGAGCCCGCATCAGGCTCCCTACTCAGCGGGAAGCCTGCTTCTCCCTCTCCCACTCCCCTGTTTGTGTTCTCCCTCTCGCTGTGTCTCTCTGTGTCAAATAAATAAACTCTTAAAAAAAAAAAAAAGGACATATGGAATAGAGAGAAGGAACTCATTTCTGAGATCTTCCCCTCTCCCACGGCAGGCTCCACAATTTATGAACAGCTGGGAAATTTCCTTTTCACAGGACAAGAAGGACTTCTTAGTCCACATGAAAGTGGAAATGACAAAAACTATATCACATAGAAAAAAAAAAAGGTGTTTCCTGAAGGGAGGAGACAGTACTGCTTTTATTTGAACACAAACACATACAGACAGACAGACAGACACACACACACACACACACACAGGAAAAGCAAAAAACATGCAGACAAGAAGAAAAAAATCGTTTTCAAGAGATAAAAGATAAAATTAACTAAATCAAGGAAATGTTTTATGGTAGAAGTTAGCCTCAGTGGGGCAATCACTTTGTCCCAGTGGGTGATCTCAAGTGCAAACAGACTTAAGGGGAAAAATAAAAACATATTTGCACTTCATATTCATGCAGGGCTGCTTATTGCTATTTTAATAAATACCTTGTTTCAGCTTTTCTTCCACATGCACATAGAAAGTCTAATCTGTTTCATCACTAATTTACCACTATTTCATTTAATTCAGATTATTTCGAGGTATTAATGCTTGAATGGTTCATTCTTTAAAAGATACTGATTCTTAAGCAAGCTCCTTCATTCTACAGAAAGGATTCTGGCAGTCCCTGCTAAGTGCTAGACACCAATTCATGTTAGGCACACAGCGGAGAACAAGTTTTCTGCCCACAAGGAGCTTACGTTATTCACAATTGGGAAAGACAGCTTTTCAAAATCCCTTTGCCTACTTTCTCTGGCTTTACTGACTAGGCCAGTGGATTTCAAACTTTACAGTTTTTACAGCAAATCAGAATCTGATGAGGAGCTTTTTAAAAAAAATTCCAGTACCCAGACTGCACCCCATACCATTTAAATCAGGATCTTGGGGGTAAGACTTGGATATCAATATTTTTCAAGTTTCCTAAATGACACCAAAGAACAGTGTATCAGAATACTAATAAACTAGATCACTGGTTCTCAACTTTGGGCCTTTGAAGGAATGGAGAATAAAATAAAGAATCCCTAGAAATAGATTTCTCTATCTTCTCCCTATCATACCAATCAAGTCAAAGGGTTCACTGGGGGGTACAGGACAGTTTACTCTACGGGGAGGTGAGAGGTACCTGCTTGCTATTCAAAACAGTACTTTCCCCATTTCTCACCTTGGGCTAATGAATATAATCTCCGCAGAGCGAGCTATCTAGCATGTCATTTCTGTCTCTAGCCTGAGTAATCTAGGCTACACAAAGTGGGGACAGAATAGTCATCCTGAGATATGTGGACACATATGAAGCATATAGGGGTGCTTCCATAAATAATAATCAGAGCATAAGATATCATATGTAAATAATCCTATCATATGATATCATATCATAAATAATCAGAGCATAAGATTTTAATTGTTTAAAATATTCTGCTTATTATATTACTTTTTAAATCTTAGGGTCAAAAAGTCACACTAGGGTTGAAATTAGCAGGAATGGGTTAGGCATCATTACTCAAGTATATGAAGAATCAAATAATCCCATATCAAGATGTTTTGGTTCTCAGTGGGAAAAATACAGGCAGGCATTAGGAAATGCCCTAACTCAAAGGTAAATAGTACTAATGATGTTGTGGAATTAAGGAACATAAACCAAAAAACTATAAGAAAAATTAAAGTCCTTTATAGAACAAAATATAGTCCCTTAAATTCCATATTTCTATACAAGTTTACTTACAAAGCAATTTAAATCAACTAGCAAAAGCAAAATGGAACTCAATTTCCCCCCACAAAAGGACATTCCCTGAATTCAAATATACCATTAAAAATTAAACGTTTAGGGTGCCTGGGTGGCTCAGTGGGTTAAAGCCTCTGCCTTTGGCTCCAGTCACGATCTCAGGGTTCTGGGATGGAGCCCTGCATCAGGCTCTCTGCTCAGCGGGGGGCCTGCTTCCTCCTCTCTCTCTGCCTGGCCTCTCAGCCTACTTGCGATCTCTAGCTGTCAAATAAATAAAAAATCTTTAAAAAAAAAATTAAAAGTTTATGTATAAAACTAAAGAATTCCCATTCTGGACCAACACACGTATGCCACGGATCCCTTCCTTCCTGGTGGTTTTCATCTCACAGATGAATCACAGGTATTTCTCAATATTTATACCATGTGTTGTGATACCCACCATACCGTGTTTTTAGTATACCACTTTTCTCTTCTACATGAGTATTTTAAATGCTTAGAGTATGTCCCATTGTTATTTCCCAAGGATATACTTGAAAAGTATAATCCATGATTAAAAAACAATGTAAAAGTAACATCATACACAAAGAGAAAATACAAAATCCCCATTTCTAAGAAGGTTTAAAATATCCGTCTCTAATCTATAAAAGATTTAGTGGAGAAAAACAAAAACACCTCTTGGTTAAGTAAAAACGCTTTCCTGCATCTTTTTGAAGGAAGGAGAATTTTCCAGAGCAAGTATTAGGGAAAATTACTGGCAATTATATTTGATACATAGCAAAAATGTAATATATTCAAGAGAGGAAAGTTTGTTGTCACAGAATATCCAGTTTAAGAAGTGCAAATGGGGGCGCCTGGGTGGCTCAGTGGGTTAAAGCATCTGCCTTCGGCTCAGGTCATGATCCCAGGGTCCTGGGATCAGGCCCCGCATCAGGCTATCTGCTCAGTGGAAAGCCTGCTTCCTCCTCTCCCTCTGCCTGCCTCTCTGCCTACTTGTGATCTCTGTCTGTCAAATAAATAAATAAAATCTTTAAAAAAAAAAAAAAAAAAAAAAAAAAGAAGTGCAAATGGAATGGGTAGGGAAGAGAATTGGGGGTGTGAAGGAAGAATATAAGAGTATCACAGATTACTTAAGAATCTATGTCAGGGGCGTCTGGGTGGCTCAGTTGGTTAAGTCTCTGCCTTCAATTCAGGTCATGATCTTAGGGTCCTGGGATGGAGCCCAGCAATGAGCTCTCTGCTCAGCAGGGAGCCTGCTTCTCCCTCTCTCTCTGCCTGCCTCTCTGCCTACTTGTGATCTGTGTCTGTCAAACAAATAAAATCTAAAAAAAAAAGAATCTGTGTCAACTGACACTAACCTCACCCACCTCTTATCAACAAAGGCATCAAAAGATTTTACAACCAAAGGAACTCCTGAGGAAATCATTGGAAACTGCTAATAACCCAGTGTTTCCTTATACCACTGACTACAGAAATCCAAACAACCTTCTAGTAAAGCTGTGGGTCTGAAAAGAATTGAAGTAATCTGATTATAATTCCATATTCTCACTAGGATAGCCACTGTCCAAATAATCCCCTCGAAGGCATAACACCACCAACCAAAAGAAAGGGTTCTCCATTTGCTCTAGATGCATGGTGAGGGTACCTCTGAGGAAGGCAGGCTTCAAGTAACTTCAAGTCTCACTTGGTAGGAGTTGGGGATAGAGATCTTGGGTTTTAAATTCATGCCAGTAGTTTCACACTCAATACTTTTGTGAATCTATTCAGTGTTGACTAGACAAAAAATCCATTTTTGTCCATTTTCCATTTCCTTCTGTTAACTCTTGGTTAAAGCAAATTAACACTCTGAACTATGAAGTTCATTTCTCACTCTCTACTCCAGGTCCCAGAATTACTTTGCAAAAAAAT
This sequence comes from Mustela lutreola, assembly GCF_030435805.1. Taxonomy (NCBI): domain Eukaryota; kingdom Metazoa; phylum Chordata; class Mammalia; order Carnivora; family Mustelidae; genus Mustela; species Mustela lutreola. Next base: position 19,682,502 of record NC_081293.1, read on the forward strand.
TTCATTTGTTCCCAAAACATAAGTTAAAGTATTCTTCTATTTCTTAAAAATTATGTCTACTGTTGCTTGTGATGGGGGAGGGGGGCACCCTCAACTTAAACTGGGCTGTCATCTTCAAAATAACTTTAATTCCTGGGTGGCTCAGTTGGTTAAGCAGCTGCCTTCGGCTCAGGTCATGATCCCGGCGTCCTGGGATTGAGTCCCACATCGGGCTCCTTGCTCCACGGGGAGCCTGCTTCTCCCTCTGACTCTGCCTGCCACTCTGTCTGCCTGTGCTCGCTCTCGCTCTCTCTCTCTGACTAAATAAATTTAAAAAAAAAAAAAAATAGTATTAATTCCTGGGGTGCCTGGGTGGCTCAGTGGGTTAAAGCCTCTGCCTTTGGCTCAGGTCATGGTCTCAGGGTCCTGGGATCTCTGCTCACTGGGGAGCCTGCTTCCTCCTCTCTCTCTGCCTGCCTCTCCACCTACTTGAGATCTCGGTCTGTCAAATAAATAAGTAAAATCTTAAAAAAAAAAAAAAAATAACTTTAATTCCCAGTATAAAAGGAGGTAAAGACTAAATTTTTAAATACTTGCTGGTTCTCACTTACATTTTCCAGATTTTTATAAATATTTTATTTATAGGGGCTCCTGGGTGGCTCAGTGGGCTAAAGCCTCTGCCTTCGGCTCAGGTCATGATTCCAGGGTCCTGGGATGGAGACCCACATCGGGCTCTCTGCTCAGCAGGGAGCCTGCTTCCTCCTCTCTCTGCCTGCTTCTCGCCTACTCATGATCTCTGTCTGTTAAATAAATACATAAAATCTTAAAAATATATATTTTATTTATAATATATAATTTATATTTATTGGATTTATATATATAAATTGACCATTAAAGAACCAATTGTTTAGAAAACATAACATTCAGTCAGGAACAGAAAGTTTACATATGCAGAATGGAAGTAACTGATATGCAACTTATTCATGGAATTATGTATTAACATACATTTGAGGTTCATCAGAACTCTTCTTGAATTATGTCAGCTCAAGGATTAAGGCTTCCCTTCTAACCCAAAACTGGGACTGAGGGAAGGTGACAGTTACGCAGCTAGTCATCTCACTAAGAACACCTGGAATTGTGATTTGATTTTGGATTAATGTCCTTACATACTTATAAAAATCTGTTTGCAATTTAACAGTCTTCAGGTCATAAAATCATATACACTACCACAGGCATTATACTGGTCTGCATGTTCAGTTAGGCCCAAAGCTTTCATAGTGGTCAGCATGGATTTATATAGTAAGTGTTCGATTTACCATTACAGTTTCATTCCACTAAGAAAATTGGCACAATGGGCTTTTATGTCATCTAATGAAACATACTGTACAAAGAAAGTCTAGATTAGAAAATGATTACACAGCCCCTAGGTGTATAATGCCTTCTAGGTTACAAAATACTTTTCTATTATTTCATCTTCTGCTCAAAATAACTCTGTAAAATTATACCACCATTATATAGACTAAAATCCATCAAGGACACAGAGTTAGTAAATGGTAGAATTAGGATTGGAATCCAAGTTTTTTTTAAAAATTAATATATTATGTATTAATTTGTTTCAGGAGTATAGGTCTGTAATTCATCAGTCTTACACAGCACCCAGCACTCACCACAACACATATTTCCCCAAAGTCCATCACCCAGCCACCTCATCCCTCCCACTCCCTCCCCTTCAGCAACCCTCATTTCTTTTTTCTAAGATTCAGAGTCTCTCACAGTCTGTCTCCCTCTCAGGTTTCATCTTGTTTCATTTTTTTCCTCTCTTCCCCTATGATCCTCTGCCTTGCTCCTGAAATTCCACGTGTCAGTGAGATCTTATGATAATTGTCTTTTTCTGACTGACTTATTTCACTTAGCATCATGCATCATACCCTCTAGTTCCATCCACATTGTTGCAAATGGCAAGATTTCGGTTTTTTTGGAGGGTTGCTGGAATCCTAGTGTTCTGACATCTGCCGCTTTATTCTTAGGCAGGTGAGCTGCCATACTTTAGTCACTTAAACTTTTAGCTTCTTGGTTTTCTTAATGTGGGCTTTTCTTATAAAATGAAAAATCATGGAAAACAGTAAGTTCTTAATATTGTAAATATTTATAAAGACTCTAGTACTATCCCTTCAGTAACATATTGTGAAATTTGGCCTTTTTTCAGTTTTGTTTTATTGTGATAAAATACATGTAACATAAAATTTAGCCTCTTGACCAAATTTATGTTCACTGTACTAAACATTCATAATGCTGTGTATCCATCACTACATCCATCTCCACAGGTCTTTTCATCTTTTAAAACTCAAACTCTATACCTATTAAACAGCAACGACTCAATTTTCCATGCCCCAGTCTCTGGCAACCACCATCCTACTTCCTATCTCTATAATTTTTGATTACTTGAAGTGTATCATATATGTGGAATAATTATAGTATTTGCCTTTTTGTGACTGGCTTATTTCATTGAGCATGTTCCCAAATTTCATTTATGTTGTAGTGTACATTAGAATTCCTTTCCTTTTTAAGGCTAACAAATATTCCATTGTATGTATATACCACATTTTGCATATCCATTCATCTGTCAATGGACACTTGGGGGCAACCCAGATTTCTGATGACTTCTGCCAAACACACAACACTGTATTCAGCACTTAGCCCAAAACATACATATTTAATGTTCAAGTAACACATGCAGGATTTCTGAAATTAAGGTTGTGATAAGCAGTTAAGTGGTATATGAAAAGAATGATTTACCACTCTTTTCTATATCCACACCACACCCAAATAATTCAGAATACTTGGACAAGAAGCTCAGCAGTTCAGTCAAACATTGTGACTGCATCTCCTTGGATGTTTTATCACCACAGCCTATTCCTATTTCTTGTCCTTCTGGTATTTCTTCCAGTTCATGTCAGTCAAAGAAGATTTCAGCAGCACTAAAACAACAGTTAGTATCACTGGACACTCACTAGATGCTGAATACTTCATGTGCATTTAAAAACAAGAATATTGTGGCTCAGTCGGTTAAGCTTCTGCCTTTAGCTTATCAGGGTTCTGGGACAGTGCTGCATTGGGCTTTCCTATTTAGCTGGTGGTGGGGGGTCCTGTTTTTCCCTCTCCCTCTATAATCATGCTCAAATACATAAATAAATAAAATCGGGGGAGGGGGATATATTAGCCCCTAAAAGATTAGCTTCCTTCCAAGGTCTTGAACTAGTCCTATCCTATTATTTCTATTAATTCTAACTCTAAACCCGGTGCTCCATCCACTACACACATATAATAATACAAGCATTATCTGACAGTACTAAAATATTTTGTGGCTAAGAGTTATAGCTCTTAATCTTGATGCTACACTCTTGATTTCTGATAATTATAAAAATAACACACTCTCATATTTACATACCACTCTCCAGACCTGAGTTTTTATCAGAATAACCAGGTATTCTTTCATACATTTTCTCCACATACATAAACAGAAACATTCTTGTTCACACTTAAAAAGTAACTCCTTGCTGGGCTGCCTGGGTGGCTCAGTTAGTTAAGCATCTGCCTGCAGCTCAGGTCATGAATCCAGGCTCCCCCTGCTCAGTGCACACACACTTCTTCCTCCCCTTCTCCCTCTCCCTCTGCGTGCTACTCCCCCTGCTTGTACACTCACATGTGCTCTCTGTCAAATTAAAAAAAAAAACCTTAAAAAAGAAAAAACCCCCTTGTATTACATATTCTGTTCTATACCTCAGTTTTTAAATTAACAATTATATAGTGGACATTTTATTCTAAGTCCATATACACAGAATGAAGTCATTCTTCAATGGCTATAATGTGTAGCCATCCCCCATTTTCATTTTTTTTTTTTTTTTTAAACCAACTCTTCAATGATGATATCTTATACATGTGACATAGCCTTATCCATACGCACACTTTTTGGAAGTAGAATGTCAGGTAAATTCCTGAAGATGTAACTGATGGGTCAAAAGGATAAGCACATGGGATGCCTGGGTGGCTCAGTTGGTTAAGCAGCTGCCTTCGGCTCAGGTCATGATCCCGGGGTCCTGGGATCGAGTCCCACATCAGGCTCCTTGCTCGGCAGAGAGCCTGCTTCTCCCTCTGCCTCTGCCTGCCTCTCTGTCTGCCTGTGCTCGCTCTCTCTCTCTCCCTCTGTCTCTGACAAATAAATAAAATCTTTAAAAAAAAAAAAAGGATAAGCACATTTAGTCTCTGATAGATACTGAGAAACTGCCTTCAATGAAATTTGAACTTATTAAAAGTCTCCTTACCAGTGTGTAAATTAGAGTTAATGTTTCATTCACAACTTCTGTTCCAGGGGAATCTCACCCACTCTTATTTCTATACTCAGTGAAACAATGAAAACATTAATGCTTAAGGAAAAAGAATTAGTGGTTCTATTAACTTCACAGCAAGATTAGACTGTTAATTTTCTGTGGTTTTTGTTTTGTTTTGGTTTGGATTTTTAGTTCCAATTACTGAGTGGGTTTTATTTATTTATTTTTTTAGGTTAGTTATAAACAATAACAAGAAATCAAGCTATAAAAACATAAATAACTGAAGCACATTCTGTGATATAAACTATACTAATTTAAGTTTATATAGAGAAAAAGAACAGTCCAGGGTATCAGAATATATGTACTAGATTGTAACAGAGAATTACTAGACATAAAATATCTCTAAACACCCAACACTGGCCTTAAAGAATCCACATGGACAGCTGATCTATTGAGAAATGTTCTTTAAAAAGTGAAAAGCTATATTATGTGCCATTATAATTTGCTACAGAAGAAATAATCACATTAAACTCAATTCAGAAATTGTCATTATTTAAATTCACCTACTTTAAATCTAAGAGCATCCTTCTTATTACCACTGTACTAAATACGAAAATGTAGAATGATCACTATGGTATGGTAAACTGTTGAGTTTATTTTTCCCCCTTCTGGTATGATCTTATGCTCTCAGCCATCTGGACTGTATTCACTGTACTACTTTCTACTGTACTACTGTACAGTACTGTACTACTATACTACTTTCATAGGTACTGTACTTTTTACATACTTTAAAAGATACTGTAGTACCTTTCCTATTGTGTTTGCAGTTATTCCCAGGTGCTTTTTTCGTTTTCTAAACTAGGTGTTTTGCCCACCTCAGAAAATTACTCTCATTATTTATTAATAGAATATGCTATACGTCCTTACAATATGCTATACATCCTTATGGATGTGGTTTCTTTAAGCTCTAAGGAAATTCCTCTACTCCAACTTCTCCAGCGATGCTGCCTCTCCTCTGAAAGGGCCCCAGTGCCTCTGTTAATTTTCTGTGTCAACTTGACTGGCCACAGATTGCCCAGATTAAACAGTTACTTCTGGGTGTGTCTGTGAAGATGTCTCTGGATAAAATTAGCACTTGAGTTGGTGGATTACGTAGATTGCCCTCTCCAATGTGGATGAGCATCATGTAATCTTTTGAAGGCCTGCAGAACAAAACACAGAGAAAGGAGGAATTCACTTTTTTCTGCCTCTCTGAGTTGGAACATTTCATCTCCTCTCTTGCCCATTGGCTCTCCTGAATCTCAAGACTTCAGACTTGGACTGAATTATACCACCAGATTTCCTGGGCTCTGGTTTGCAGATGGCAGATCATGGGACTTCTCAGCCTCCATAATCACATGAGCCAATTCCTCACAATAAATCTCTTTTTTCCCCCCACAATAAATCTCTTTTGATAGACAGACAAGTAATCCTATTGGTTGTCCCTGTGGAGGATCCTAACTAACACAGTCCCTTTCATTTGAATCACTTGTCACTTTATTATCAAATATACATATAATGTCTAAAATGTTTTTTAAGCTAAGAAGGATAACCATTCATTTGTTTTTAATATAAGCTATTTGTCAAAACAGCCATGCAAAGCAGCAGCCTGCACTTTACCCTGCCTCGGGAAGCTAATTGTTTTACCCTAAACATCTGATATCACAGACCATTAGAATGAAGCAGATATTCTACGAGCAGTGACTCTTTCCTGCTTTCCTTAAGAGGGAGGTGCCCTTAGCTCTTACCCATTTTCCAGGCTAATAAAGAGGTTCTATAAAAGATCTCTCTATAAAAACACATTGTTGGTATATTTTAAACTTTTTGGTATGCTTGTAAGTAATACGGCATATGATGAAACATCTTAAAGTACAAAAAAAGTGAAACTGTACAAAGGACTCTACACAATGAAGTTAGTCCTCCTTCCAACCTTGAAACCCTTTCTAGAATAGATATATGTACAACATTTGTCCTTCTGTACCTGGCTTATTTCTCTTAGCATATTGTTCTCAAGGTTTATCCAGGCTGTAGCATGTATCAGAATTTCATTCCTTTTAAAAGCTGGTTTATATTCCATTGTATGTATGTATGTATGTATGTATGTATGTATCAGATTTGTTTACCCATTTATCTGTGACTGCACACTGAGCTGCTTCCATCCTTTGGCCATTGTGAGTAATGCTGCTATGAATACTGGTGTACAAGTTTGTAAAACTGAACTCCTGATTTCAATTCTTTAAGGTATATACCTAGAAGTGGAATTGCTGGATCATATGGTACTTTTATGTTTAAGTTTCTGAGGAACTGAAACTGTTTTTGACAGCAGCTGTACCATTTTACATTATCACCAGCAATTTCCAATTTTTCCAATATAAATATAATATAAATAACAAGTGTTATTTATCGTTTTTAATAGCCTTATTAATGGGCATGAAGTGGTATCTAATGGTTTTCATTTGCATTTCCCTAATGATTAGCAGCAAGCATCTTTTCATGTGTTTACTGGCCATATGTGTATATTCCTTGGAGAAATGTCTATTCGAGTCCTATTTTTATCCATTTTTTAATTGGGTTGTCTTGAGTTGTAGTTCTTCATATATTCTAGATATTGATTACTTATCAGATACATAATTTGCAAATATTTTCTCCGATCCTGCAAATATTTCACTCTTCATAGTATTTTGTAATATACCAAAAAGGTAATTTTTATAAAGGCCAATATATCTATTTTTTTCTTCTGTTGTCTGTGCTTTTGGTGTCATATCCAAGAAATCACTATCAAATCCAATGTCATAAAGATCTCCGCCTATGTCTTCTTTGAAGAATGTTATGGTTTTAGCTCTTAGTTTAAGTCTTTGGTTCATTTTCAGTTATTATTTATATATAGTAGTTTTCATTTATCTGTGATGGATACATTCCAGTGGATGCCTGAAACTGAAAACAGTACTGAACCTTATATGTACTTTGTTATTTCCTATACATACACACCTATGATATAATTGAATCTATAAATTAGGTACAGTAAGATTAACAATTTACTAATAAAACACAATTATAATATACTATAACTTTTTAATAAAACACAATTATAATATACTATAATAAAAGTTACATGAATGTGGTCTCCCATGCTTTCAAAAATATCTTATTGTACTAGTCTTCTATTGTATTTACTCCTCTTATTGTGATGATGAGAGATGATAAAATGCCTACATGACGTGAAGAAATGAGATAAATGACACAGGCAATGAACCACAGTGTTAGGCTACTACTGGCTTTCTGACCAGCCAGGAGGATCATTTGCTTCTGGACTATGGTGAACCATAGCTAAAACCCCAGAAAGCAAAAGTGAGTTAAGGGGTGGGGGTCAGTACTACCATATGGTGTAAGGGTTTTTTCTTCATTCTTCTGCTTGAGGAGATCCAGTTCTCTTAGTATCATTTGTTGATAAATGTTATAAAATGTTATTGGCACCCTTGTCAAAAGTTGACCGTATACATGCAAGGGTTAATTTCTGGGACACTACTAATTCTGATAGTGCCAAACTGCTCTCCAAAGTGTATATACCAATCTACACTCCTGCTAATACATGAGGACTCATATTCCATATTATCCAGAGATATTTTTGAAAGCAATAAAATATGACTTGAGACCATCTATTTCAATCTATTTTTTTTTAAAGATTTTTTATTTCGTCATGTAACAGAGAGAAAGATCACAAGTAGGCAGAGAGGCAGGCAGAGATTGGGGGAAGCAGACTTCCTGCTGTGCAGAGAGCCTGATGTGGGGCTTGATCCCAGGACCCTGAGATCATGACCTGAGCTGAAGGCAGAGGCTTAACCCACTGAGCCACTCAGGCGCCCCATTTCATATCATTCTTAAGTATTTTAATAAGTTTATAAATATCATCTTAGGTAAATATTTTTGTAAAATGTTTTTCAAAAGGGGTTGTGGTTCTTATTAACTGAATATAATTTTAAAACATACTCATTTTTACCTTACCACTCCAAGATACTTCCCAAGATGTTCTTTGGGGAATCATACAAAACTATTTTTTTTTTAAAAGATTTTATTTATTTATTTGACAGAGAGAGATCACAAGTAGGCAGAGAGGCAGGCAGAGAGAGAGAGAGGAGGAAGCAGGCTCCCTGCTGAGCAGAGAGCCCCATGTGGGACTCGATCCCAGGACCCTGATATCATGACCTGAGCCAAAGGCAGCGGCTTAACCCACTGAGCCACCCAGGCGCCCCATAAGTACTTTTTTAGAGAGAAATCACTGGAATTTAAAATGTTTATTCATTTCTTCTTCTAAGAGGCTAACTCACTAACTTTTTGCTCTGCAACTGAGTCTTTTTCCTATGGTTGTCTTTTCTGATTTTCCCAAAGATCAACAATAAATAGCATAGCAAGAGTTTCTCTCCATTGTCCCCAAAATACAAATTAAAGATTCAAAGAATAAATAAATATTAAAAGATAGGGTTTGTACAAATTTTCATTTGTAAAATGGTTAGCCATGGATCCATATAAAAACTAGGCCTCTACCCACAGATATTCTGATTTAGAATGGAATAGGACACCCAGATACATAGACTTGTAAAACACTAGAATCTGATCCTAATATATGTCCCTGCTTAAGAACCACCAGAACTCATTTGACATGACAACTGTATGCAGTAATTCTGTGTTACACTGTGCATTTATAGATGACCAACTTGAGGCTAAATTAGCCCAACATCATGTAAAAGACTCCAAGTCCCACAACTATATAAACTCGTAAAATTAGACAAAACTGTGTAAGCCCAATATTAGTTACAAGGTTGCAAAATTATGTTAATTTGGTAAATGTCCTTTTAAGACAAGATTTTAAGTTAGCTTTTTAGATTTTAGATTTTAAACAGATAAATGGCCTAACAAGAGAAGACTCTTAATACTGCCCTAAAAGTAAATACTACATAATGAACAACACAGTTAGCTACTGTGAACTAGCTATCCTTATTATTCTGGAACATTAGGAAAGCATATATCACCAAGTAATCACTGGATTTGAATCCCATGCTCTTACGACTACTGCTTTCCAATTAACCAACACATAAAAACTTCACCATAGATGGGAGTTGATCTTTTTCAAAGCTTTTGATCCCTTGTCTCTAGAATTATATAAAGAGATAAAATTTATACAGGTTCTTGATATAACTAATAGTTCAAAAAGGCTAAGTAGCAACAAAGGACGCTAAAACAATCTATACTTCCACCATCAGGAACAAAGTCCTGGTGGAAACATCAGCATCAGCACTCTATTTCAAACTCCATTGGAAAAAGTCCTCAAGAATCTGCTATGTCCCTCTGCTCTTCCTCAGGCCAGAGAGTGTTTCACAGTAAGTTTCCATTTGTGAGACTGCAGGCAAAATCCTATCCTCACTGAATGCACACAGCAAACTACCTTGAGGCATGATGATACCATACCCCACACCCACACACACAATGAATATTATAAGTACATCATTTTTAGAAAATAGCATTTGATAAGTAAAGTTATCTAGTTCCAAAGTATAAATCACAATCACTTTCCATTTTTAATTAAGAGGTCATTATTTTTCTAATTTCATGGAAAAAATCTGAAGACTTCACTGCTTACTGTTCTGATGTATTACTACTTCTGCAGTTTACAAATTTTTTTTTTTTTTTAAAGATTTTATTTATTTATTTGACAGAGAGAAATCACAAGTAGATGGAGAGGCAGGCAGAGAGAGAGAGGGAAGCAGGCTCCCTGCTGAGCAGAGAGCCCGATGCGGGACTCGATCCCAGGACCCTGAGATCATGACCTGAGCCGAAGGCAGCGGCTTAACCCACTGAGCCACCCAGGCGCCCCAGTTTACAAATTTTATTGTGAAGGAGTATACTTGTTCCCCTCTCCATGACATTAACTAACTATCCCTGAAATAAAAATTTCATTAGTATTACTTATCAGTTGGGGATGTTCTGTGGATATTTTTAATGTTTTGAAGCTCATGTTACACAGAGGGCAGCACCTTTGTTAGACTATAACACAAAACTTGTCTGATTCAGTGTGGAAATACTTCTGGGTTCCTTGCCAGTTCATTCTCTCAAATATCATGCAATAATACATGCAAAACATATAAATATAAAAATATATAAAATAATGCAAGGGACGCCTGGGTGGCTCAGTTGGTTAGGCAGCTGCCTTTGGCTATGGTCATGATCCCAGCCTCCTTGGATAGAGTCCCACATCGGGCTCCTTGCTCAGCGGGGAGCCTGCTTCTCCCTCTGCCTCTGCCGGCCGCTCTATCTGCCTGTGCTCACTCTCTCTGTCAAAAAAAAAAAAAAAATATATATATATATATATGCAAAATACATCAATCAAGTATGACATTCTGTAAAAACAAATATAAATATATGACTCTTACTGTGAAGGAGCCAGTGGTCTAATAGGCCAGAAGATACAGTAATACAAAATGGGTGGCTCAGTGGGTTAAGCCACTGCCTTCAGCTTGGGTCACAGTCTCAGGGTCCTGGGATCGCGTCCCGCGTGGGGCTCTCTGCTCGGCAGAGGGCCTGCTTCCCTTCCTCTCTCTCTGCCTGCCTCTCTGCCTAATTGTGATATCTCTCTGTCAAATAAATTAAAAAAAAAAAAATCACAAATTCTCACATAAGGTTTTCCAAAGGATATAAACAAAGTATAAAATTAACTTATAGGGGCGCCTGGGTGGCTCAGTGGTTTAAAGCCTCTGCTTTCAGCTCAGGTCATGATCCCAGAGTCCTGGGATCGAGTCCCACATCGGGCTCTTTCCTTGGTGGGGAGCCTGCTTCACTTCCTCTCTCTCTGCCTGCCTCTGCCTACTTGTGATCTCTCTCTGTCAAATAAATAAAATCTTAAAAAAAAAAAAAAAAAGAACCTAAAATTAACTTATAGAACCAGAAGTGTCCTTTTCCTGCTATTTAACAAATTTCATCATACCAGACTCGTGGGAATATCCTCCCTAATTCTCTCATTCTTCCCAAACCAATAATAATCAGTCCTTCCTCTGAGCTACGATAGACCCGGATCTGTACCTTCTTACCACCTCGTACTTTATACTGCAGTTATTTAAGTAGACAGCGTATCTTCCCCAAGTGACGCAACATTTCTTGAGACAATCTGTTTCTGATTTATCTTTGTATCTTCTCCTGTTTCGTACCAGCAAGAATTAAAATATTTACTGAATGAAGAATTTAGAACTCCTATATAATAATAAGAAAATAGCATCTTAAGTTTCAAGGGATTAATGTAGCTCTTAAAATTTCCCAATCTAGGGGCGCCTGGGTGGCTCAGTGTGTTAAAGCCTCTGCCTTCAGCTCAGGTCATGATCCCAGGACCCGGGGATCGAGCCTGGCATGGGACTCTATACTTGGCAGTGAGCCTGCTTCCCTTCCTCTCTCTCTGGCTGCCTCTCTGCCTACTTGTCATCTCTGTCAAATAAATAAATAAAATGTTTAAAAAAAAATTTCCCAATCTACTCTTGGGAAAACTTATTTCGTGGAAACCTATGGTTCCAAAGGTGTTATTTTCTTCCCCCTCAAAGAAAGATTTCTTTTTACCATGTCATTCTTCCTGAGCTATTCATCCTCGGCTGCAACATAAAAGTAAAAAAGTAGATTAGGTAATTTAACCATAAAAGTGGAGTAACAGCAAATGGGCAAGTGAAGTATCTAGAAAGTTTTCAAATGCAAATTACACAGTAAAGTCCTAAGAAAAAGACTAGCTTTACTTAATAAGTAGGGTTATTAGAAAAAACTTAAGGGGGGGGGGACTCAAATTCTTTACATGATAATATTACGACTTTCTCTAAAAACTAATTCATATATAGCTTACAAAATAAATATGCATTTTCTCAAAAATATAAATGTGAAAATTTTTCAAGTTCCTATTACATGATTTTAAAATATCAAAAAAGTTTGATGATTACATGATTTTAAAATATCAAAAAAGTTTGATGATACATCTTGCTTTCAGTGCTTAAAATTATTAAAAAAAAAAAAAAACTCATCTGGATTTAAGACTACCTAAAGTAAAGTTACAAATACAACAAGAGAAAAGAGGAAGAAGAGCAGGAAGAGAAATTCAATGGAAAAATGGACTGACGCAACAACTACACAGATTAAGGTCTCCAGCACACAATCCAAATACAAACAAAATTACTATGTCTTCCCCTAGGCTATTCCACAGCCTGGAAATAAGGTTTTTAAAATCAACATTTTCTTTAAATAATTTTTTTAAAGGTTTTAATTTATTTATTTGACAGAGAGAGACACAGTGAAAGAGGGAACACAATCTGGGGGAGCAGGAGAGGAAGAAGCAGGCTTCCTGCTGAGCAAGGAGTCCAATGTGGTACTCCATCCCAGGATCCTGCGATCATGACCAGAGTCAAAGGCAGACACTTCTGACTGAGCCACCAAGTGCCCCTAAATCAACATTCTTGACCACTGAACCAATATTAATCATTATTGGCCTTGTGGATGCAGTTTGCCAAAAAGCTAAAATACATGACAGTTCATGAAAAACAAAAGGTGACCTACTAAAACTTCTAAGTAAAATATGTAGTCTTTTTTCTCAAAATTTTAATTACTAAACTATCTTTAATTTAAAATCCCTAGTATAATTTTAGACAAAGAAAAAAATCAAATTATTTCATCATTAGTGGATGCTTTCTTATAAAATAACTAGATGATGGAAATTGTTGAAGTAGTACTTATTTGTAATTCTCAAGACAATCAGATTTGGCTCCAGAATCTAAGAAGTGAAATAAAAAAAGGATGGAAAAAAGTACCAAAGCAAATTCCCTTATAAGATTATTATTACTGGGGCACTTGGATGACTCAGTGGGTTAAAGTCTCTACCTTTGGCTCAGGGAGCCTGCTTCCCCTGCCACCTCTGCCTGCCTCTGCCTACTTGTGATCTGTCAAATAAATAAATAAAATCTTTTTTAAAAAAGATTATTATTAATATCGTATTAGTGTGCTAATTCTAAACTAAAATCCACATTTCCATGTCATTCCAGAATATTTCCTGATTTAACAAATAGTATTTTAATTGAAATGAATTGTATTTTCCCTTTTTAAAGCATGAGGGTTTTTGTAAAAGATTTTAGGATTATTCTCAGCTCACCTAACATATACTTTGATTAACATTCCAAGTCACTTGAGCAAGACTGACTTTCACAAATACACTGCTATGAACAAAAACACTTTTGCACTAATCAAACCTCATGAATGCCTGTGCTCTTTGTCACCTCTGGCTGTCTTACTGCCACTGCCCTCACTGCCTCCCTCTCAAGAATACAGAATGTTAGTTTAAAATAACTGTTATTTAATATAGTTGTTTAAAATCATCATGTTTTCCTTAATGTTAATGTGCTTGTCCAGAGAATAGGAAGCTGTTTTCTAATTATGGCAAGCTCTGATATAAATAATAATGCCTCTAAAAAGACAACACTATTTATAAAGTACTATGGAATTCCTTACCTACAATAACCTACTGGCAAAGTACAGTTCCAAAGAATCAGGCCTCCTTTTGCAACACAATGTCAAAATCTTTGGGGAGGAGATTTTTTTAGATAAGAAATTTAACACAGGTCCACAAATCCCAAGAGATTCCATGGATAAACTTCAGAAAAATTAATCTGGGATCTCTCAAATTAAAAACAAAAAATTATGTGTGTATTCTGGGTGAGTCCATAGCTTTGATTAGATTCTTATTTATTTATTTATTTATTTGACAGAGAGCAAGATCACAAGTAGGCAGAGAGGCAGGCAGAGAGAGAGGAGGAAGCAGGCTCCCCGCCGAGCAGAGAGCCCAACGCAGGACACAGGGCTCGATCCCAGGACCCCGAGACCATGACCCAAGCCAAAGGCAGAGGTCCAACCCAATGAGCGACCCAGGTGCCCCTTTGATCAGATTCTCAAAGCGGCCTGTGACTCCAAAAGTTTTGAAAGTGATCTAACTAGATCGTGGGTTTTAAGTCTGGTCTCATTTGTACATGCCTATCAGCAGTGAGGTATCTATCACAAGTAACTAATTTTGAGATTAAGTACCCAAGTCTGTGAAATATCTATTTTGAAATATATAATGGAACAGTCCCAAAGTTACCTTTATATATATTTTTTTCTACTATATCTTCTATTTAATGTATTCAAGTATCACCTTCCTGGCAATTCTGTTGTTATGCTTCACATTAACACTCAACTATTAATTTTTCTTTTATTATTCCATGCCATCTGAGATGTCTGCTTTTTTTTTTAATTAATTTATTTTTTTATAAACTTAGAATGTATTATTTGTATTATTAGCCCCAGGAGTACAGGTCTGTGAATCGCCAGGTTTACACACTCCACAACACTCACCATAGCACAGACCCTCCCCAATGTCCATAACCCCACCACCCTCTCCCGACCCTCTTCCCCCCCAGCAACCCTCAGTTTGTTTTGAGAGATTAAGAGTCACTTATGGTTTGTCTCCCTCTAGATCCCATCTTGTTTCATTTATTCTTTGCCTACTCCCAAACTCCCCACGTTGCATCTCCACTTCCTCATATCAGGCTGAAGTTACCTTTATATTAATATAACTTTCATTTACTTCCATTTCTTGTATGACAGAGACAAAAAGAGCCCATAATTCAGAGCACAGCCATGGAAATGTGCTATGCATGTGAATTCCCTGTTATATGTAATCCAGCAAAAAAAAGCCTGAGAATCTCTGATTTGAACCCCTACCCCCATTTTATTGATGAACAAATGTAGGCTCAGAGATTAAATGCCTTGTTCAGTCACAGAGGAGTCCTGGAACTTCAGTGAATGTAATCTCAAGCAGTGCTGGGATTAGAATGAATGCCTACACTGGTATTTTCTGAAGAGTGGCTATAAAAAAAAAAATTTACACCTTGGTATTCAATAAAGTTCCATCCTTGGAATACTTCTCTCACTCTGTACATTCACCTTGGACAACCTCATTTGCCTCCCAGAACTTCAACTATCATTTCTCCTAATTCACACATCTGTATTTCCAGTACCGTCAACTTCTTGCTTGTAGCTCCGGATATATATGTCCAACTGCTCACTTTACATCTCCTACTGCTATGCAAGTTTCTCAACCTTTACATGTTAAAAAATCAAACTCTTATTACCAGCACATTCTTCAAGGGGGAGGGGAAGGGAGAGGGAAGAGATCTTCCAACCCAGTTTTTTTCTCTATGCCAAAAACTTAGTTTTTTTAACCAGACTTTTACCCCTCATATCCAGATAGTAACCGTTCCTTCTGATTTTGGTATTTTTCCTGTCATCCAAAAGTAGAAGTCTCTTCCTCTCCATCCCTAGGACTACTGGTTTATTTTAGGCACTTTCTCTCTCTCTCTCTCTCTCTCTCTCTCAGGGAATACTATAACGATCCTTTTGTCTTCGACCCTTTATTCCTTCATCTACTTTCAATACTGCTGCCCAAATGAGATTTTTAAAAAAACAAATCTGACCACATCATTCCATGACCTATAAATCCTTCAGTGGCACCCCATTATTGAAGAATAAAGTCCAAATTCTGTAACATGGTATGTAACTGTCTCCATGATATAATCTCTGCTATAAAACTACTATCTGCTTTATACTACAAAGGAATAATGAGTAATTAAATTTGCGGTTAACTACTAATTATGGATAACCATTTACAAATTTCTGTGCAAGTATACATATATTAATTGGTATACATATTAATTGGTTAAATTGTGTATGTGCTGTGTAATCCTGCCAGTGCAATTTGTTCAGTCATGTTTCAGGTAAGCTGGCTCATTAATCACCTCTTGGTCTCGGCAAAAGTTTTACATCATGTAGGAAAAACTAGTAAGAAAAGAGGACTTCTGAAACAGTCCATAACAGAAGATGGCAGGCTTTGATGGGGACAGCAGTAGCATGAGGGTGGAAATGGACAAAAGGAAAAGATTCAAAAAATTTCCTAGTCTAAAAAAAACCAGTGGCAATCAAAATTAGTCTCACACTAACTGTAGAAGCAGCAGCACCTTGGAAACTTGTTAGAAATGCAAATTACTGGGCCTTACTCCAGACCTACCGCTTTAGAAAGTGTAGGGTGTGGCCCAGCAAGCCGAGGCTTAACAAGCCCTCAGGTACTTCCCGGAGCGCACTAAAGTCAGAGAACCACTAACATAAAGGGATCCCGCTGACGGCAGCGAGAGCAACAGTCCCACTACCGGGAGCGGAGATAGAGCCACAAGTGCAGTTCCTGTTTAGTCAGCTGGTCTCACTTGGCTTTAAAGCTTCTGATCCTATGTCTGTTGCTGAACAGTTGCAGTGGAGAATTAGCACTCTAATCTTTAGAATTCCTCACCAAGTAGTATCTTTTAGAATAAAGACTGTTCATATTAGTCTACTCTTTATTACCTGTAACTTCTTTAAAACATGGGATGCCGACAGGGTAGGGTTGGGGATGGAGGTGGAAAGGGAGTGTCCAGGAAGAAGAGTTACTAGCATCAAGGTTGGACTGAGGGGATGGACTCACTGAAGAAAGAAACCCTATGGGGGAGATAAACCACCTTTTGTTCCACAAGAATAAGTGTAAGGATCTCATACTAATATAACACACAAGGAAAAAAAATGTTTATTTTATATTTTGGTATAAAAGAATCCTTCCCTTAGATCCATCTGGGGTTTGACAGTCTAGTCATAAACACTACTTAGCATTAAACATGCCATTTTTAGTTATTCAGCAAATGGCAAGCCAAAGCTAACAGACACGCGGTCTTCCAAATACAACTGAAAATAAAATATTATCTCATGGTTTGGTTTGGCAGTTAAGGGTAAGAACTTTTTCTGGTAGGAGACTGCATTTATACATTACACGTCCCAAAACCTGAAACATGGCTGGCTAAACTTTCTTAGTTTAACTGAATTTATGCACTGGCTCACAATTAGAAGAGTGAATATATTTAGTATTTTGTATTACTCACAATATGACACAATTTTCTAATTTTCCAACCTGGGGATGATTCAAGAACCACATTTAACTGTAACATTAAAATAAATAAATAAATAAAAACCTCAAATATCATGTTTAAGGAATTCATGGAAAGCAAAGAAATGCCTAAAATCCTTGATATATATTCAAGCTAGAGAATATAAATAGTAGGCTCTGGTACAGAGAAGTAATTTATTTATCCTCAGAGTGCCACTGTCTTAGTTGGTAGCCTTAAAACCTCGTTTCACAGAATTACATGGCAGTATCTTCGGTTATTGAAATCTTTAGTTTTCCTTTCAGTTCAAATGAAAACAGCCTATTGCTACTAAAACATCTCTTTACAAGTTGAATTTTATTTTACTCTTGAAAAAAATATATAAATTAGAAAATAGCTTGTTAGAGAAATTATCTGGCTGATCAAAAGTCAATGTAGGGCACCTGGGGGCTCAGTGGGTTAAGCCACTGCTTCGGCTCAGGTCATGATCTCAGGGTCAAGTCCCCCATCTTGCTCTCTGCTCAGCAGGGAGCCTGCTGCTCACGAAGGGGCGCGCGCGCACGCGCTCGCTCTCTCTCTCTCTCTCTGCCTCTCTGCCTACTTGTGATCTCTGTCAAATAAATAAATAAAATCTTTAGAAAATTTCAATGTAAATTTTTAAATGTAAGAAAAGTTATACTCACAAAAAGCATCAATATGCCCCCAAAAGATAATATCAGTTTAAAGACATATCCTATGGAAATGAACATTTCTATGTAAAACTGTGTTATAATACTGGTTTTTTTTTTTAAAGATTTTATTTATTTATTTGACAGAGAGAGATCACAAATAGGCAGAGAGAGAGAGAGAGGAGGAACCAGGCTCCCTGCTGAGCAGAGAGCCCGATGCGGGACTCGATCCCAGGACCCTGAGATCATGACCTGAGCCGAAGGCAGCGGCTTAACCCACTGAGCCACCCAGGCACCCCTACAATACTGGTTTTAAAATGAAACTTACAAGCATTGTATTTCGCAACCCAAGATATCTCTGTCAAATAAAATTGTGATTTTTGTTTAAAAAAAAAAAGAGTAATCACAAAAATTCCAAAATCTGCTAACACATAACTTGAAGGGCTTTGTTTTCCCCCAAGTACATTCTAAAAAACAGAGTTCCACAGGATATTAATACATTTTATTAGAGTGACTGATATGTCGCTCTAATGTCCAGTTAGTCTGGTCTATGGGACATTTAATTCGAAATACACTGAGGGTTTTTTAAGATTTTATTTATTGGACACAGAGAGAGAGAGAGATCACAAGTAGGCAGAGGGGGGGGGGGGCTTCCTGCCAAGCAGAGAGCCAGATGCTCAATTCCAGGGCTCAATTCCAGGACTCTGAGACTATAACCTGAGCCGAAGGCAGAGATTTAACCCACTGAGCCACCCAGGAGCCCCTGTTCTGTTTTGTCTTAAAGATAAACTCAGTACCTGGCAATATTTCTCAGTCTCTGCTATGCTTATGTGTATTATAAACCTTTAAGAGTAAAGAAAGTATTTTTCCAAACATATTTGAAACTATTTTTCCTGGGTAATCTCTTGAAACTAAAGAACACTGTGTGGGAAATGTTACCCTGGGGCATGAGGCTTCCAATATGAAAATGACAAAGTATTAGAATTATATGGGGTTACTTTTGAGGTTAAGAAGGATCCATATTAGTTCTTCAGATCTAAACTCCTATGGTGTTTGAATATGTTGTCATCTGTGCCAAGTGGTCTTTGATTCAGCCTATCTACCTGCTTACCTTAATGAAGTATTAGTTTTGAGCTCATTCTATACAGAAACTTGCCTAAATATATTAGGCTTAATTCATCTGCATTCAGGATCTTTCTTGTTCACAAGAGATTAAGAGGGAAGCAAGTTATGAATGCAGGAAATTTTCAAAATAGAAATGAAAAATAAGTATAATACAAAGAGATTACTGTCACTGTTTTTCATTATTTACAAAATGCATTTAGTATTTGCACTATATGTTACAATGTTTGTACTATATACATTTTAACGTAGCACATGCAAATTTAAAATGAAAAATTAACATATTTTTAACTATATTTCAAGAATACCGCTGCTGCTATGAATTCCCCAGAAACGGGCTCATCTGATTAGTACAACTGATCTGCCAGCTGGATGGATCCCAAGTAAATTTCAAACTGGCAACTGGCAAAATATCCCTGTGCCCAGCATTTTACACAGAGCATAAATTAAAGATGCACTCTAGAATTGCCCTGAGAACCAAGCAATTGTACAGTAACATGAATATATTCAACTTATCCTTTTTATGCTAAATTTGCTAGCTGAGCAGTTTAAATAATACTTAAAATTCTGTGCCTGAATTCTGCTTACATTTATTCTGTATTAGTTCGTTGGCATCTAACACTGGATTAGGAAAGACTGCCATCTGGTAGTTATAGCAACCTTTTACTAACTTGGTCGGAAGTTGAAGACCGTGAGCCTCAAAGAAATGCAAACCAGGTTTACTACTATGAATATATCAAAACCTTTTTTTTTTTTAATAGTCATTCAATAGGGCCTTTCATTTTAGAGAAACACCGTGTGTGCTTGCATGCTCACACATTATATAATCAACTTACAAAGGTCTAGTTTTAAAAGGGGTTAAAGGGATGATTAAATAAGCAATTAGGTCCACACTTCTTTCACCCACAAGGCTGCCACTGTCCCTTTGATAAAGCCTAGGGATGAGAGCCAAATTGCCCTATTTAAATTGGCCATTTAACTCTCACCTCCCTTAATCACATGGGGGTCCATATTTTTTTCCTCTGAAATAAATTTCAGGTGAGCAATACTTCAAATGAAGTAAGTAACAGTATAAAAACAGTAACAACATGTATAGAGCATATAGGCACATAGTCAAGGTTTTCAAATTCATCACGATCTTATTATATCATGAAGGAACGCCAGAGAGGTAGAACAATGATTATCTTCTACTCTATAATTTCCTAAGGTTATCCTAGTTATGGAAATGGTAGAGCAGGGAAAATGTAATCCACATTATCTAGTTAGAAATTTCATTTTCTTCTTAACTGTATCACAGCTTCTTTCCAAAATAGTATTTTACACCTTTACATTTCACATGGTTTTTAGTATTATAAATGTGTGTGTGTGTGTGTGTGTGTGTGTGTGTGTGTGTGTTTGTAAAAAGGCTTTCACGGGGAACCTGGGTGGCTCAGTGGGTTAAGCCTCTGCCTTCAGCTCAGGTCATGATCTCAGGGTCCTGGAATGGAGCCCCGCATCAGGCTCTCTGCTCAGCAAGGAGCCTGCTTCCTCCTCTCTGTCTGCCTCTCCGCCTACTGTGATCTCTGTCAAATAAGTAAAAAATCTTTAAAAAAAAAAAAAAAAAAAAAAAAAAAAAGAAGGCTTTCACTATGAACTTGTCCAAACTTCCCTGCAGCCCAGCTTGTCTAGTTTTACTCCTTGAACCTCTTTGTTCTTCCTTGGCTCTCCATATCCTCCCAAAGTCACCCACACTTGCTTGAGCCTGAATGAAAGCAGCAGTGTGTAAATGCAGAATCCAGCCATTCGGGGCACTCACAAATTCTGATTACATCTACTCCAATTTACAGACTAGCATGCCAACACATGGACTATTTCCCCATGCTCTCATTCTAAATGCAACAATGTCAAGGACACAGCCATTAAGAGATGACCTAGGATTATTTAAGACTTATCCAGCTCAATACGCTTATTCTATCCCATTATTTTACTTCAACCCTCTTTGTCTATAAAAAGCCCTTTCCTTATATGGTCAGTCTTTGAAGTCTCAGATTTGATATTCCTGGCATTTAGAGAAGGAGACTCTTCTCTATCTCTTCTTGAAGGCATCTGAAACATTCTTTGCTGACTGATTTTCAAGGTGGGAGAGATGTTCTTTCGCAGGCGGCTTTTAGATTATTGATCCTGCTCAACAGGCTGTCACTAAACTTAAGTCTCTTCAATATGTTTGAGCCACTCACTAGGTACTAACACAGGGAAACGGGGAGGGGCATTCCAGGTGTTCGCCAAGAAAAAAGGATCATCTAACACCATTTGGTAAGAGACCCCCTTATATACAACATTCTGCTTCATTCTAAAGGACTGTCACATAGTTAACAGAAAACACAATGAGAGCATAAAATAGCAGAAAGAACAAGGGCTCTAGAATCAGACAGACAAGGGTTGGAAATCTTGATTCTGCTACTTGCTAGCTGATCCAGGGTGAAGTCAGAATGTATCTGAATCTCTTTCTTCAAGTTATAGTGTCAATCTCGAAGAACTGATGTGAGGATTCAAGATTTTATGTGAAGTACCTGGCCCGGTATCTAGTATATGGCAGATACCCAATAAACAGTAGCAATTAAAAAGTTGTTTTTTAAATCACCTGTCTTCAAGAAGAAGCTAGTCAAGAGTTAGTAATCACTAGAGGTAGTAGGCAGAGTAACTTAAAAAAAATGTATTTCTCACACACACACACACCCACAAATGTATATGTATATGTATATGTGTATATATATATATCTCCTAGATTGGGAGAGGTAGTAGCTGCTTGTGAGCAATAGTTCTCAAAAGAGCACTGTACTACAAAGTGGCTCAGCCAAGTAGGCTGGAATAGCTATAGCAAAGGCATTCTGTGGGAGCATTTCCCCAAACCTCTAACAAGCTCCTAACAGAAAGAATACAACATAAATTCTCTTATCTTTTTAACAGTATTTTCTAGTAGAAACTTAGTGTAAGCCATGACTGTTTTTAAATATTCTAGTAGCTGCGTTTAAAAAAAAAAAGGTGAAATTTTAATAGTTCTTTTAACATAATATATCAAATTATTTCAACATATTAAAAATTGACTTATTTTTCCTTGTAGTAAATCTTAGAAATTTAGTATATATTTTACACATAACATCTCAATTAAGTCCTCCTACATTTCAAATGTTCAATAGCCACATGTAGCTAGTATACTGAACAGTGGGTTCGTATCTGAACAGTTCAACAGTTCAACATATTGAACAGTGGGTCTCTACAATCCTTGCATCAAGCCTGCACCCAGGCCAACTCTGCCCCCTCATCCTTTTCCTACTATTCTACTAGGGACCCTAAAAGCCTTGTTAGAAGATCTCACTTTCAAAATGTAAACATCAGCTGACATTTCAACAGGGACTATGCGATACAAATTAGCCACCTGGGAAGTCAAGAAGGAAAACTAAAAGGGGGGTGCCATGAAGGGAATCTTAAGGAAACCAAATACATGTTTTGTGTAGATCACAGGTTAGCTCAGACCAATGCCACTTAAAATCACCTCACAAATCCCTTCTAGGTTGTCAAACCACAGATTACTATAATAAGATACCTGTGTATCAAAAGCTGGCACAGTCAGCCATGACAAATACACAGTATGTAACTAGTAACAACTGTTGGGAGCTATAAGACATTAGTAGAGGAAGGTCAATCGTATCAATCAACACCATTTCTCCATTACCCATTAGTAGAGTCATTTCAATCAGGCCAGCACCTTTAAAATGCCACAAATCTGAAAGAACTTTTAGTAAATAAGACCTCTGTAAGGGGTCATTAGACTAATGTACAACTCTGAACAACTTTTAAATGTTGATAAATAATCCTTTCTTCCTGAGGTATTGTGATAATTCATGCATTTGGACAATTATGCCTTCTGTTAAGTTTGTTTAAAGTTCAACTCTAACTGTAAACAACTTTCAATCAGGTAAGAATAATCTGTGTCATATGGTTTTGCTTTTTTGCTATTCAAAAAGTCTTTCAAAGTATGTAATGTAAAGGGCAACCAGATGCTGTTGGCAAAGAACTGTATTTTCAAATGTGACCGATTTTCACGAACATTGCCACAGATGTGGCCTACACACTGGGTGAGTATAAAGCTTTGAAGAGTTCATATCTAATCACCTATTTAGAACTCTCCATGCTTTCCCACATTTCAGTGATGTTTCAAATTTTCAGAGTAAATTTCTCAAAATGCAGAGCAAATCACAAATACATGTATGATATAAAAACTGTCTCCTCCTAAATAGACTCAGAACACACCATACAGATAATGTATCATAAAAAACTCCCATTCTATCCAAATATATGAACTGATGTTAATGCCTGAACAATAACAATAGGTCACTTGCATTAGAATTCAGAGCTTGGTCATCGAGAGACAGTTTTTTCTTCCATTTAGGAAAGTTTTCCTTAGTTCCAGTTACTACAAAAATGTACAATCATCACTAACCTATTACCCTGTAGACTAGCTTTCAAAGTAGGTGCAAAACACGTTTAAATTCAAAAACTGCAGTAACCCCTGTGCTAGCATTTGTATCTAGGAAAAGATAAAAAGAAGTATCTTTGATAACTGAGATTTTTCTCTTAAATAGGTGAAATTTAGAAACATGTACAGATGCTATGTTAACTGATTAATGGGATAAGTGTAAGGAAATAAAACTAAATGGCAAAAATAATTTCTTAGTACTTAAATCAAGGATGAACTATTTCACATCAGTTATTTTCTGAAACTTTCAGATAAGGGTCCTGAATTAAAATCTTAATTAACCACGAAACTCAGAAACTAGTTTGTTGGGACGCGTGGGGGGCCCAGTCAGTTGAGCCGCTGCCTTCAGCTCAGGTCGTGATCCTAGGGTCCTGGGATGGCTTCAGGCTCCTTGCTCCGTAGGGAGCCCGCTTCTCTCTCCACCTCTGCCTGCCACTCTGCCTGCTTGTGTGTGTATGCTGGCGTGCGCTCTCTCTGAGACAGATAAATAAATAAATAAATAAAATCTTAAAGAAACTAGCTTGTTTTGGACAAACACTCAACTATAGTCAATTTAGTAAACTGGCTATGTTTCTTTAATATTATTACCAACATTCATTTTAGGCATGCCTCCTTCTTCTTCCTTTTCTCACAAACAGGGATTTGGAAGTGGTAGATGAAAGCAAGCAACAATCATTTATTCAAAACATATCTACTGAGTGCCTTACATGTACCACAATACACATATTTTACATGTCATCTTATTTAATCCTCAAAGCAACCTAAGAGATAGATATTTTTATCCTAATTCTACATAGGAATAAAGTAAGAAGGTTCAGAGAAGTTAAGTAACTTGCACGAGATCAGGATTTTTAAGTCAGGTCTTATTTTTACTACCCTGCACTAACTCTTCCCTTTCTATTCCAGCTTGCCTCACTTAACCTCAACCAACATAACTTGCCCTCTTAAGTTCTTATTCAATAATATGTGCATTTCTTTAACAGTACTAGTTTTTGGTTATCACATTATAAAAGGAAAAAATGGCTAAAACTGAGGACCAAGAATGATTTTTTTAATCTCAGAAGTGTTCTGTTTTCCATTAAATTATAGAAGAATATAATAGAAATGGCAGGGAGTCCCCCAAACAGATTTCTACTGGGAGAATCCTAACACTAATGTAGGACAAAAGATGTGCTGTGCTGTCCAATTTGTTAGACACCAGTTATATGTGATTACTGAGTATATGTGATTACTGAGTATTTGCAATGTGACTACACGGAGATGTGCCATGGTGTAAAATACATACAAATGTATAAAAAAGAGCAAAATATTTCATTAACTTTTTATACTGATTACATGTTGAAAGACAATACTTTAAATAAATTGAATAAAACTTTAATGAAGTATAAACAATATATTTCCAAAATTTCATTTTGTTCTTTTATTAATAACATGGCCACTTGAAAATTTAAAACTATATATGTATTTGGGGGAGAGGACAACAGCATTCTAAGGCCTTCCTCTGAGACTTCTAATCAGACTACACAGATAGTTTGTACATAAGGCATCCACCTGTACAAACACCATCCCTGATGAAAAGGCCCAAACCCTTACAATTAAACCTCTTAAAAGAAAAGATAGGGAGCTATCAAAAGAAAAACACTCTGGGAAAATTCACATAATTATTCTGATCAGAAATGGCAAATAAATGTTAATTCTTACAGTAATAAGCCAAATGAATGTAGCCTTCTCTCCCATATACATTCTCCAAAATCTTAAAAGCAGTCTTTCCATCTTTCGATTTCATATACTTTCATGAACATACTTATCTTTATTGCTCAAGAATTCGGCAGGATATTATTAGGGCCTTTATTCCAAATATTGATTCTAAACACACTAGACCACAGAAGATCTAGAAGTCAATGTACACTGACTTCAGGACCCACCTGCAAGTTACTGCTTCCAATACATCCCTGAAATCCATTTGTATTCTTAATCATTTGATCTTCTTTCATTAGAGGACCCAAGGAATTCCAGGAAATTGAAGTTTCTATTAATCAATGTTTTATTCTCTATAGACAAAGTACCAATAAAAACTTTAAAAAAATAAATAAAATTAACTTAAATATCACATGGTTTTTATAGAAACTGATTTACAAGGTTTTAAATTACAAATATTGCCACCATTCACTATATAAGACAACACGGACTGACCCAGAGGGTATTATGCTAAGTGAAATAAGTAGGACAGAAAGACAAAAGTCATTATGATTCAACTGGTAAGTGGAATATAAAAACAAATAAAACCCACAAATTCTGTCACCATGAAACACAGCTGGCATCCAGCTAGTACCCAAAGTTTAAAATTAACTTATTAAAACACTGAATTCAAAGTTCTCCAGTAAGTTCTTCTACCTTGTACCTACTCCTATTTAAATTGATTTAAAAACAGATTGAAAGACATCTTAAATACTCACAGTAAAGTCAAAAACAATTACATTTTATTTAGACCCCAGCCATAATAATGAATCCTTTCAGTTCATCAGAAGGATTATTCAAGGCCAAGCCATCTTGCAAATTACCTTCTAAAACTGTCGTAAAACCAAATGTTATAGCAAAACATGAAAAAAAAATCAAAACAAATCTGATAAATTCCATTTCAAAGTCCCTGGTATGATGCAACATTGATAAAACTAAAAATCTTAATAAATGAATTCATCATAAAATTAGATTAAAACACTAACATTTCCAATATGACAGATTTCTTCCTTCACTGTGTTGTATATTGGTTTGTTATGATTTCAAATCCACTTGTTTAGGACTTAAGTGAAGTTGTTTTGATCTAAGGATGAATCTGTTTATACCAAGGAATCTGCATTGGGATGCTGTCATCGACATCTGTTGTTGATGAGCACTTCCTAGCTCAACTGTTGACAGGCACTGCTGGGGACTTATGGGTAAGATCATAAGGAAGAACAGCTATGACGCAATGGACATTTAAACTTTAAATACCAAGAATTTGTGAGGACTCACCAAGAATGTTTGGTGTGGGCAAGGCTACTCTTTTGCTGATCTAAATAGCTCTCTGGAGATCAAGACACTTGGTCAACAGTGGTGTTAAACCATTCAGCAGTCTCAGGAAGAGAAGGGTTATCTGTCCCTGCTTTGGCAAGGTGACTCCTCATAGCCAGTGGTGTAAATCATGTAATGGTCCATGGAGTAATAACCTTCAAAGTAATAATTACTTTACTGCCAATACTGGTGCCATCACCAACTAGCCACTTGCCCCAGAAGTGAGGAACTAAGCCAGCAGCTAATACCCAAGTTTTTGTTGGAAGGACTGACTGTACCAAGAACCAACTCATAGAAAGGTACACCTCAACCAAATTTGGACTCTATTCTATCTTTTGCCTCCATGCAATAGTGTCACTGATCTATCATTGGTTTTGGAGTAGGTTATTTCCTTACTGGCTAAATAAGAGACATCCTGTATGCTACTAGCGTGTGAATTGTAATTCCTGCAGTGAATCTATGTTCAATTATTAGCGAATATAATCTTAGTCTCTGAGCATAATTTGCCTCAAACAAAACACTGTGCCTTATGTAATGGCCCACTTAGTTGAAAATAATGAAAAACTGAGGCCATAAATCCGATAATCCATCTTACTCAAACAAATGACCTAAAACTTTCCCTTTTCTTTGGAGTGTGGGACTGTTTCTCATTTAAATATGTTCTTTTCCAAAAGGGGGAAAAAAAAAAAAAGTCAGAGCAGCTAAATACATCTAGTTTGAATTTTCAATATAATGTTCCTAAACATGTCAGAAACATTTACCATGTACACAACTGGCTTCAGTGTTAAGCATACTAAAACTGGAACAATATACAGAAGATCAGCATAGTTTTTTGTCAAAATAACAAGAAAGTGTATGACACATTCCTGAGTTTTTTTAAACTTCAAAAAACTTTTCCTAATTCAATGAAAGATTTAAAAAAACAAAACAAAGACAGGTACCAACCTTTTCCTGAAACGCAGCTTCAGATCACTGAGAGATGGTGAGGTCTCTCTCATCCTGTCTAAATCCTGCTTGAGGGAAGATGAAATGGAATTCTGGTGAACTCCATTACCCCAGAATTGCATGAATGGGTTAAGATTGCTAGTAAAGTCATAAAGTAGAAAAGGCCCTGGACTGAGAGTCACAAAAACAGCTTTGAGTTCCGATCGGCCACAAGGAACATTATCTTTAATGTACCACTTAGCTCAACCAGCCCAAGTCCTTCATCCATAAAATAAGGTAGGGGGTTCCCAAATTCTATACATCTAGATTTCATCCCCCACTTTACTCCAAATGCCTCTCCAAACTTTAAAATTTACAGAGAATTCCCACTTCCAAACATTAATGGAAAGTCTAAATGATTCACACAAAGGCAGAATTTCAGCATCCAAAGAGACCTGCAAACCTGGAGAGCTCCCACTCCTATTAGTGGGGAAACTTCCTTTTTATTGGGTCATGAAGGCAGAGGTCAGCTAGCTCCACTTTGCAGATTTCCACTTCTTCCATAATTATCAAACTCCCTCTCCAACCCACCAACACATAATTCACACAGCCAAGGAGTATGAGGCTACAGTTCTTCACTTTAAAATACGAATTAGGGGTACCTGGGTAGCTCAGTTGATTAACCTTCTGGCTCAGGTCTGATCTCAGGGTCTTGGGATCCTGGAATTGAGCCCCATGTCTGCTTGGGGCTTTCTTTCCCTCTGCACACCACCCCCCACCACCACCACACTCTCTCACGTGCAGCACTCTCTCAAATAAATAAATCTTCAATATATGAATTAAAGGCTATAGGTCTGTGCCCCTTGTCTCAACTCCAGGGCCTTGAATGCCAATCATAACCTTTGCTGCATGATACAGATCTGTACACAGTTTCAAATTACAGTGTTGATAAGGTATAAAAATAGATTTTGTACTACCTGAAACCCTTCTCTTAAAACAATTTTTCTAAGAATATAGGAGGGGGTGGGGAATTACTGTTTAATGGGTATAAAGTTTCAATGTTGCCAAGATGAGTTCTAAAGATGGAAGGTGAAGGTGGCTATGCAATATTCTCACTGAACTACACCTTTAAAAAATGGGTAAGATGGTAAATTTTATTTGGAATACAGCAGACACACAGGACTCCTAGATGGCATCAATTGTACCAACGACGAGGAACGGATGGATGTTAAAATAGGGAAGTTGGTAAGCTGGATACTGATGCGGGATTTTGTCCCTTAAGGCGCTTGAAGGGTTTCAGAGAGGTTACTACCAATATTACAAATATGTTAATGTGAAAAAAGGGAGCATTGCTGGGCTTTCTATGGTCCTGGCAGCTTATGTGCTGTTCAACTACTGTCTTTCTTATAAGGAATTTAAACCAGAGTGTCTAAGCGAGCACTGGAGAGTACAGTGTGGAGGGTGGCCCGGCACCCCTTATTGAGGAACTGGATCACTGTTGAAGCCTTTCATACCCTGAGAATTAACACCCAATAAAAAATTACTGGTACAAAAATAAATTGGAAATTTATTAAAAGATTATTATTTATAGTATCTTCATAGGAATGGCCTTCTATTAAATACCATTCAAAACAAGAAAAGAAACCAAGTCTAGTGACCCTAAGTTTAGAGTCAGGCAATCCCAAAGCTTAAGAGAAAATCTTATGACTTATTGGGTGGCCAAAGGCAAGAGTCAACAAAATAATGCCAAGTACCAAAAATAAAAAGTTTTAGAAAAGGTATAGTTACAGCTTGCTAATGGGGCAGATGCACGATGACGGCAAAGGCTGACCATTCCTGACCCCTTCTTTGTCCTCCCTCCTAGAGGATGTTTTTCTATGGGAACACTTCTCAAACAGAATTTGCTTTGTTAGCATGTACGCTTTCATAGTTATCTGTCACTGCCTAGGATGAGAGAGGAGTGACAGATGATTACAATTTCCACCTCCCACTCTTCATACTTCTGCTCTAAGTGGAGAGGAAGCTAGAAAAGGATACTCTTTAAAAAAGAGAGGGAGAGAGAATGGATCTGGAAACAACACATAAGAGAACAGGGCTGGCTATTTCTTCAGGGTGTTCTGAGCCCAAGGCTCTGTCTCTTATGCAGCAATTCATCCACCAGGTATAGGCAGGCAAAGTCTTGACTCAGGAATTTAAAAATAAACAATGAAAAATATATTTGGAAGAATATACACAAAAGGAAGAGACCTGAGTGGTTTGGGGGTAGAGTGACAACTTTCTTCTCACAGTATACTCTTTTGTGCCTTTTGGATTTTTTTCCACATCCTTAAGTTTCTTACTCAAAAATTAATTTCAGGGACGCCTGGATGGCTCAGTTGGTTGGGCAGCTGCCTTTGGCTCAGGTCATGATCCCAGGGTCCTGGGATCGAGTCCTGCATCGGGCTCTTGCTGGGCAGGGAGCCTGCTTCTCTTGCTGCCTCTGCCTGCCTCTGCCTGCTTGTGTGTTCTCTCTCTCTGGCAAATAAATAAAATCTTTAAAAAAAAACTAATTTCAAATATTTAAAAATGAAAATAATTTTATAGAAATATGTCCCACAATAAACTTACCTTAGAAATGAAGTTAATAGGGGCGCCTGGGTGGCTCAGTGGGTTAAAGCCTCTGCCTTCAGCTCAGGTCATGAACCCAGGGTCTGGGAATCGAGCCCCATATCGGGCTCTCTGCTCAGCAGGTAGCCTGCTTCCCCCCCTCTCTCTGTCTGCCTCTCTGCCTACTTGTGATCTTTGTCTGCCAAATAAATAAATAAAATCTTTAAAAAATAAAAAAAAGAAAGAAATGAAGTTAATAAATTCTTGCTTTTAAATAAGTCAGTGAGGGTTCTTTACTCTTCTGATTGTCAAATTTTGCAACATACTTTATGACAATGAATTCTTTTTAAGAATTGCTTTTGAATAAGCTATTTAATGTTTGAAAATTTTAAGCATGGAAGTTTTATCTTATAATATTATAGAAGTCAGTTAGGTCAAATCTTATATTTTCTTCCATCCATTTATGAAATAACTATGTCCTACTATAGTGTCTCTTTGTCACATGTCTTATTTAATGGAGCTACAAAGCCACAAAAATAGCCAATCATGCCTTTTAATAAATAGGAAACATTAAGGGCGCCACCTGGGTGGCTCGGTGGGTTAAGACTCCGCCTTCAGCTCAGGCCCTGATCTCAGGGTCCTGGGATGGAGCCCCCTCCCAGCCCCCCACCCCACCTCTCTCTCTCTCTCTCTCTGCCTTCCTACCTATTTGTGATCTCTGTCGTCAAATAAATAGGTAAAATCTTAAGAACAAAATAGGAAACATTAGAGGAAACAAATCTTATGTTACTTGTTTCATTACACAAATATGCAAAAAATTACTGGATTGGATTCTCTACTAAATTTACACCAAAAAATATATATATATATATATATTTTGGGGGCGCCTGGATGGCTCAGTGGGATAAAGCCTCTGCCTTCAGCTCGGGTCATGATCCCAGGGTCCTGGGATCCAGCCCCACATCAGGCTCCCTACTCAGCTGGGAGCCTGCTTCCCTTCCTCCCTCTCTGCCTGCCTCTCTGCCTACTTGTGATCTCTGTCAAATAAATAAATAAAATCCTTAAAAAAAATTAAAATTAAAACTAAAAAAATATATTTTGAATGTGCTTAACATTCTTAATTCTTTCTTATAGGTGCTCACTATATGTTTACTTCGAAGTTCCAAGATAAACCACTAAATATAAGAGGAAACCTCAAGATAACACAATGTCCTGTAATGAGAGCATGCAATACTTGATACTGAAATGCCCTATATCTTCAATTCTTTATTATTTCACTACACGAAAGTTCAAAATACAAAACAGCATAGGTAGGAGGTTTCATTTGTAAACAAAGAATACTACACCAAAATGAGAACTATTCAATCATTTCCAAAGATGCAAATTTAAACAAATCCGAAGACTGAGCAATTGGCTAATAACTGACAAGCTGTAAAAATTAAGAAAAATTAAGAAATAGTAACATTTCTAAAGTCTTTTATGTACGGTAAGGAAAAGATACCTTCAAGAGTAGTATCGATGGGGACGGGGCGCCTGGGTGGCTCAGTGGGTTAAAGCCTCTGCCTTCAGCTCAGGTCATGATCCCAGGGTCCTGGGATAGAGCCCCACTTCGGGCTCTCTGCTCAGCAGGGAACCTGCTTCCCTCTCTCTCTCTACCTGCCTCTCTGCCTACTTGTGATCTCTGTCAAATAAATAATAAATAAAATCTTTTAAATTAAAAAAAAAATAGTATAGATGTATCTCCCCTCTGTCATAAATCAGAGAATTGGAGTAAAATACATTAAAATTTCTACCCATGGTGATGGAATGTTCCTTCAACCTCTGCATTACTCAGGAAGTTGTACACATTTTTGCCTCCAAAATGTCCCATTCCTCCCCTTCTTTTTTTTTTTTTTAAAGATTTTATTTATTTATTTGACAGACAGAGATCACAAGTAGGCAGAGAGGCAGGCAGAGAGAGAGAGAGGAGGAAGCAGGCTCCCTGCTGAGCAGAGAGCCCGATGTGGGGCTCGATCCCAGGACCCTGGGATCATGACCTGAGCCGAAGGCAGAGGCTTTAACCCACTGAGCCACCCAGGCGCCCCCATTCCTCCCCTTCTAATCTCAAAGCCACTGCCTTACTTCATTTGCTTATCTCTAAGTGACTAACATGCCTAACTTGCCAACACTTTCTCCATCACAACATTCTTCACACCACCAATCTCAGACACATCTGGTGATGCCTCTCATCAGCTAGAATAAGTACCCCAGAATAATATCTAAATTTCTTAAAATAGTATCCAAGGCTTTCATGATCTAGTGCTCTCAACCTTACTCTCCTGTTTCCTCTCCCACCACATTTATCCTATAGACCTAGATGCCTTTCTATCATCTCGATCTGTAATTCACTCTCCTCCAACATTTGAGATCCTCTAAAACTCAATTTAAATGTCAACCTCCTTCATGAATTGTTTCTCTTAGTGGGATAAACATTTCCCTTCTCTTTGTCCCCCTGCACTTCCTTTAAATTGTTGCTTTAGCGCAGCTCTCAAGCTACTGCTGGAACCAGCTATACAGAAGTGCCTATCTCCCTGTCCTATCCTTCTTGTCTTGTTCATATGTTCCCTTAAAATGCTGAAAACATGTTAAACCATCCAAGTAATATGAGCCTCTGTTCTCTAGAAGCTTTCACTCCAATAAAAGAATATATGAATATATATATTTCTTCATAATAATATTAGGGGGTATATTTTATGGTATGTGAATTATATCTCATTTTTTAAAAAATAACAGTAATAAGTGGTAGGAAAGTTAAAGATAATCCTTTCATCTACTTCCTCAGCAGGCAACTCTGATGGTAATAAAAGTTTTTAAGAAAGGAAATATTATTTTGGGTTGGCTAAAAAAAACAATCACTGGGAACTGAGTTCTCCATATTTTTAAATTATAGGTATAGAGAAAAAGCCATCTTTATTGACTTAAGACCTAATAAACTTATTTAGAAACTAGCTTCTGTTCTCGGAGACTCACAGAAATGATCATCTTAGAGCTTTCTTTTGTGTTATCTAGGCCATCCCCATGAAATTAGGTATTTATTCATTCATTCATTTATTTATTTTAAGATTTTATTTATTTATTTGACAGACAGAGATCACAAGTAGGCAGAGAGGCAGGCAGAGAGAGAGGAGGAAGCAAGCTCCCTGCCAAGCAGAGAGCCCGATGCGGGGCTCGATCCCAGAACCCTGAGATCACGACCTGAGTCAAAGGCAGAGGCTTTAACCCACTGAGCCACCCAGGTGCCCCTGAAATTAGGTATTAAAAAAAAAAAAAAATTAAACTCACTTATGACTTGCCTAGGATAGAATCACAAACTGCTTCCAGATTTCTACCTGAACGATCTAAGTATCTTAACTCTGCCTCTCAAAGTGAATCAAGCTAAACCAGGTTTAGAGTGGTTAAGTCCTGCTTCATCAACTTTCAACTGAGAAAGCAGTTCCATTTTAGAAATAAGGTCCACATAAATTGTGTTAGTTATTGTTGTGCACATGTGTGCCCACATATGCTTCTTTTTCTTGGTATCTTTTTTAAAAGTTAAGATATAATTCACATAACATAAAATTCATTATTTTAATGGTACAATTCTGTAGCTTTTAGTATATTCACAATGTTGTGTAACCATCAACCTTATCTAGTTTTAGAACTTTTTCATCATCCCACAGGGAAACCCAGTACCCATTAAGCAGTCACTCCCTATTTCCCCTACCCCTCAGGCCCTGGCAACTACTAATCTGCTTTCTGGGTATGGCTATTCTGTGCATTTCATATAAATGGAACTGAATAATATGTGACCTTTCATGTTTGGCTTCTTTCATTTAACATGTTTTCAAGATTCATCCATGTTGCAGAATGTGTCAGTATTTCATTCCTTTCTATGACTGGAAAAATTCCATTGCATGGATATACCATATTTATCCATTAGTCACCTGACAGATCTTCAGGATGTTTCCACTTTCAGGTTAATACTGCTGCTATGAACATTAGCATGCAAGTGTTTTGTGTGAACAATATGTCTTCACTTCTCCCAAGTATATACCCAGGAAAAGTACATAACAATATACTATACATTAACTATGTATAATGTCATAACAATAACTATACATTACTATTTTTAACCATTAAACCATATTAACTTCTTGAAGAACAAACTATTCACACACATTTCAAAGGGCAGTAACAATAGTTTTGCATTCTGATTAAAAGCAAATTGTGCTATGCCTAGAGAAAGAATTCCTTTGAGACCAATGTCTTTAGACGTTAAAGTAAATTCAAGGTCTTAACAAAGAATCCCTTTAAAACATTAAGACATGAAGCCTTTACTACAGTCAAGTTTATTATGGTCATCAAAGGGTTTAAATATGCAAATTTTTAAAAGTGAAAGAGGAAAATAATGACAACTATCAAGTTTATCTAGTGGGCAGTAACTATTTCCACTCACAGCAACTTCCTACTCAGTATCTCCAAGTGGATGTCTAACAGACATTTCAAACTTAATAGGTCTCAAACTGAACTCCTATTCCCTTTGCTCCCCAAACTTGTTCTTCCTGCAAACTTTTGCCTAGACACCAAACCTTGGTCTTAGGTTTGACTCACATATACACACACCCCAGTTGCCAAATCCTGTTGTCGGTATCATCCAAATATATCCAGAACCCAATCACAGTCTGTATCATCTAAATATATCCAGAACCCAATCACATATGACCACCTCTATCATATACATCATCTCTCACCAAGATTACTGCACCACTATGGCCTAGTGTCAAACATAGCCAAAAGAATCCTCTGAAAACCTATGTCAAATCATGTCCCACCTCTTCAAAGTCATCCAATGGCTTCCCAACACTCATCCCTCATTCTGTTTCATTCATGCCAAATACTCTTGGGCCTCAGGGCTTCCCCCCCTCCACCGCCACCAGCCACGATCTTCCCCTTTCATCACATACATTCTTACCTTCTTCAAGTCTTTGCTCACATGTCTCCTCCTCAGTGAAGGCTTCACCTAGCCATTGTATTTAAACTTGCCATATACCCAAATACTCCATTTTTATTTCCAGCTCTGTATCTCTCCAGAACATTTACACCAGTACAACCCACACTTTACTTGTTTGTTTCTACTTCAAGAATATAAATGTCATTAGGACTGGACAGTTCTTCTGTTTTGCTTACTGAATTCCCATAACCTTAGAACACAGGCTGGCATATAATGAATGTTCAGTAAATATTTGCTAAATGAATGAACAAATAAAAGGAAACAAAGTTGCTCAGAAAAGAAGAGCTAAACAGAAGTCAAATATTTTTAAGGAACTAATATATTAAATAGAGTAAAGATGGAATGGGAATGGAAAAACACCACTTTTTGAAAAATATACCATTATGTTACTACACTTTGCTTTAGGAAAAATGGCTATCCTTATTTATTTCATTGTTCTCAAAAAGGATCTATCCATTGTCCATTGCCAAGGGCCCTTAGCTTCTGAAGAACTAAAATAAACTCTGGGGATTCTGGAGTGATACGCTTTTCTCAACTGCCACATATACATAGAGCCAAAGACTTTCATGATCTTGGCCTTCTATTAGATCCATTCTCAGGAACTTCACACAGTACACTCATAGGTTTCTTAGCCACTTTCCAAGTAAAACCACTAATTGGGGAGTTTACCTTCCTTAGAAGTAAAATCACAGAAGCTTCAAATGCAATTGATCTTAAGATGATCTATCCCAACCCCTACATAATTTATATTAGAAACCTAAAGTGAGAAATAAAGCGACTTGCTCAAAATATCCTTAATAGTTACACTAAGTATTTTTCAAAAAGTAAGTGATAAGCATTACAAAATCTAAGAGAATTCAGATACTCAGAACAAATCCTCTAAAATCCAAAACAAGACATTATTAACAAAAATTTAGTACAAATGATTACATTTCATAGTATCAATAAGGCTATCTATCCATACATTGGATTTAAAAGATATAACAGAGCCATCAACAGAATTATACTCTGGTATTTGGCAAAGTAAATGATGGACAAATTTCAGATTTTTTTTTAAAAAGGCACACCTCTTCTCAAAAGGAGGCTTTTCTTATTGAGTGCTGGAAATGATGAGCATTTATAAAGTCTTCCAAGTACCAAACTTTCCTAAGCATTATTTCAAAGTAACAGCACTAGGATGTTTCTGTGAACCAGTCATTTTCATGTGGGGTTCATAAGGAGTTTTATTAAAATCTATATGACTGGGGTGCCTGGGTGGCTTAGTCGGTTGAGCGACCAACTCTCGGTTTCAGTTCCAGTCTTGGTCTCACGGTTGTGAGTTCAGAACCATGCTGGGCTCCACGCTAGGCATGGAGCCTACTAAAAAAAAAAAAAAAAAAAAAAATCTACATGCTCTTCACCACCACCCTCTCCTTTCCATCCCTGCAATATTCTAATATACCTTTGAGGGAGGTGTGTCCTTGGCACTATTACTCATAAGAGTATACTGTAGCCTTCAAGTGCCTTACAGTGAAAAGAGACTGTGAACCATGATTATAAACCATCTCCCATAATGGTACAAAAAAAATATGTATTTTCATGGACAGTAATGTCTTTCACAGCCCGCACCTAGTGAAATCCTATCCTGCTTTTCAAGGCTCACCCTTGTCCTCTTTGCTTGAGATTTTTTTCTGACCACTCCATCTCTGGGGGTCCTTTCTTGATGTGAAGACCTATATAGTCTTTGTTATCTGTACCTGCTATTCAGCATTCATCACACACTGACAAGGAACATCGTTTGTGTTGTCATCTTAGTTGTTGGTGACTTTTTCTACCTTTGACTAGAATATAAGGTCAGAATCCAAGGAGTTATGTAACTGATATTCCTACAGGGGTTTTCTGGAAGGCAAAACATAATTCTCTCACATATGAAAGGGAAGAGTTAGAGGCCCTTAAGGAGTGACTGGATTTAGAATACACAGCACAACCATCACTGAACTGCAATTTTAGAAGTTTTTGGTTTTACCAAACAATGATTCCCAACCTGCGAAAGTAATAAAGATATCCTTTAAGGTCAAAATAGGTTTTAAAAGCCAAAAGCACTCTCTAATAGTAGGTATTAAATAACTCTTAATTGAGAGGATACATGCATCCAAAACTATTAGTACATATATGAGAGTTATGATACTCGTTTGGTTCTCAGAGCACACTTGCTGTGCACAACAAATTGAAGTTCCCCCAAGATCTCAGACTGGCACATGGCTGAATTTTATTGTGCTGTGGATATGGGATATTATTGTCACATTAAAAAGTACTACTACTTAAAAATATTTAGGAGCAAGCAAAATACAGAAAGGCCACAAACACATCCCTCTACTTGCCCCCAACTGCAACTCCACCAGAACTCCAGCCTAAAACCCTTCTGTAACTCAACCCCTCCTCCCATGAAGTAGCACATTTTAAGCAACATGAAACAATTCACTGTTTCAATTAAACTTTTCTTATGGTTTTAAATTAATAAATAACATAGCAAAAGGAGCAAAGAAATTGCTATTTTAGATAAAACCAAATAGCAAGTATTTGAAGGTCTATCTCCTATATACTTCCTGATCCTGCTGAAATTCAATCCTATTAACCCATTTCATCACCTTTTTAAAAAACAAAGAGGGGGCACCTAGTGGCTCAATGGGTTAAGCATCTGCCTTCAGCTCAGGTCATGATACCAGATTCCTGGGATATAGCCCCCCATCATGCTCTCTGCTCAGCGGGGAGTCTGCTTCTCCCTCTCCCTTCTGCTGGTGTTCACTTGCTCTCTCTCTCAAATAAATAAAATCTTTTTAAAAAAAACAAGCAAACAAAACAAAAAACTACCAGTACTTTCCAGCAGAGGCATAAATACTATTATAATCATGGTTCAAGCCTTTTGTGCAGTCACCAACAAGAAAGAGCTTAAATAAATGAGCAGTACAGCATCCCATTTAAAGGAGTTAGCCCTAGGCTCAAACCTTGGCTCTGCCACTTATCAACTGTACGATCTTGGGCAAGTTACTTAAATAAATTCCAGATAATTTATGTAAAGTGCTTAATGGGATCCTTGGGAGGTTTTAAGGGCTGAGAAAAATGGTTACTGATTAATTATATCTGATATGTAACAACAAAGATATTATCATAATTTCAAAGCTTCCTTTCAATTCATATTGTCAGAGTTCCTTCTTGTCTGGCTTCGACAGGCCTACTCCAGGTATCATAAACCTCCACTGACCTACATCTGGTTCTGTGACCTCCTGTTCTACCCATGACTACTACCACCGGCAGTCTCCGGAAGTTAGGAAAAACTTGGCAAAACAAAACAGAAGATCACTGGAGTAAAGCAAAACAACAATAAAACCCACTCTGAAACACTGAAATCACTCAAAGAGGAATCACTGCCTTAGAAAGGGAGACAAAGTAAAAAAGAAAAAAAATAAAGTATTCAAATACTCTTAAAACCCTTACCTCTAGTTAAACAAGTGCTTTTTTTAATTTTAGGACCAAATTTTAAACATCATCATTGTCTGCAGAAGCCATGAATAACCGGAACCACTTACGAAACATGCCTTACTAAAATAATTGTCTTTAGCACTTTTGAGTTAATAATGATTTCACCATGACTACACTATTATTTAATATAAAGTCTCAACAACTTCTTGACGTTTCTCCTTTCCCATGTAATCCAACAAGTGGTGATTTAGTTATCCACCATGTGTTTAGGCCTCCTGATAATAAAGTAATTAAAATTAAGCAAGCCACAAGTCTATTTGGTACTAAAATCCTGTCAAATTCGTCAGTGGAGTCTGGTTTACTCCAGGAGCCAGCTGAGAGTTCTGTGAGAAAAATGTGGGGCTGCTCTACTTGATGCTGGCCACTCAGTAGATGGCACTCTTCCCTTTGAGCCCAAATCCCAAATTAAACCACCTCCAAGAAGCATGTTCTGTGACAGTCAGGTAGGACACAAAACAGGGCTTCTCTCTTCAAAGCACTCTGATAGTCACAATCCCTCCAGAAATGCATTCATCAAAAGCTGATGGTCCAACCAGACACTCTTCAAGAGCCCAGCAAAATTCAGATTATAAAAACATCAAACACAAAATCACCTAACTTGAGTGATTACCAAGTAATCAGCTTTTCAGGGCCTTCACTAGGTCAAGCAGATAGATACACTGTTCTTATTCAAGTATAAAGTGTTCCGTTCCTATTACATTCTGCTTTAGAGGTGACAGTCTTTCAGTGACCAAATCATTGTCTATCTAGTATTTCATCAGAGTATTTAGTGATAATAGTTTAGAGAACTATAATTTTTTTTTTATCAACATTCACTAAGACAGAAGATTACTTTCATATTACTTTCAACATTTTTTGGTTAAAAATAATTTTTGACACCCACTTAAAAAGAAACATCCTAACACAAAATTACTGTAGATTCAGTTTTACAAAAAAGTGCTTAAACAATATGATTTCTGATTAATAATATGTATTTTAATTTTAATGCATAATGGCTCCCAACTATTACATTTTAAGTAAGGTTTCTCACACTTCCGTTTCAGAGATCTTTTCTTGAAATTTAGAAAAAAGACAGTTGTAAAGAGGAATGGAAGGAAATTCCTTTTAGTCAACTTTCTAGCTAAAAGCCAAACTTTTCAGCTTCAGATGGGAATCACCTTGAACATTCCACCTTTCTCTAGAAGAGCTAAAACTCAGTCCTGGCAATAAAAGGCATAGGAGGAAGGTAAGGTGGAAAGAAAACGGTTTTAAAGATTAAAAAAAAAAGGGGGGGGGGAGCGGGGACAAGGAATAAGACCAATATATCAACTTCATTACCTATCTCTTTCCCCTTTCCACTCTCTGCGCCACTTGTCCTATGCACTTAAAGCCCATTCACCACTCCACTTGAGCTGTGACCATCATCATTCCCCAACCCCTTCTCCCCAGACATTAAGAAAGTAATGAAAAGATTCTGTAAGGGGAGCCTAATAAGACAGATGAGATCAGAAATGGCAATGCAGCTAACAGGGGCTAGCTCTAATTTCTGAAGGATTAAAAACAGCATTCTTAAAGAGACCCTTTAATTTGGGACGTAATCCCAAAATACATGTCTTCAGACATACCAAGTAAACCTGTATCCTCTCCGTGAGGATACGGAATAAACCCAAATTTTTTTTTTTTTTTTGGTATGGCATTTAGTCATTCCAGATCAAAAGATGACAGGATGAGAATATTGTATGGAAAAAGGAAAAAGGAAATGCTGTCCTTGTACAGGATAACTGAGCCATTGTGGAAGAGCGTCACAGAAACATTGCTGATGGTGACAAATTAAAGGTATACACCAAGTCCCAAGATACTGAAAAACTCAGCACTTCTCCAACCTGATTGCCTTCTACATTGTTGGAATTCCAGCTCCCCTAGCAGGCAACCAACAATAGCCTGGGAGTGGAATTAAACAGTCTCCTGAACTCATACCTGCACTGTCCTTTCCTCTTCCAAAGAGGTAAGGGCATGGGGGAGTTAAAAAAATTATAAGAATAAATTTAAAGGAGTATGATGAGTAGCAAAAAGAATGCAGTGACAATTTCATGTATGTCACCTGCAGTTAGATTTCCATCTTGCTTAATCAATTGCTTGCCTTAATGTCCACTTGCCTTAATGCACCTTGGGAGCATTAAAATTAAAAGTTTTATTAATATATACAGTGTATTTCTTGAGACACTGGTTTTTAAGAACATTATGTCATTTGCCCTTAAGCTTCCAAAAAGTGCTTTAACCCCTGGCTGGCTAGTTGTGAGAAACTGTTATCCTATGGAAGTCATGTAGATCTACTGCAGAAAAAGTGAGTTTAATCATCCCAGGTTCAAACTATAGTCTTGTTTGATGAGGTAGCAATCTTAAATGCTAGTTAATGTACTGCCCATACGCCAATGTCCTCAGGCCTAATTATGGACAATTTGAAACAAAAAGGCTTCAAAGTTCATCTTAAACCAGGGAGGTCTTACTATTTCCCATTAAGCTTTATCACCAACTTTTAAAAACAAGTAAATGTAAGGCATATGGTGGCAATGCAGGTAAGTCTGTTATCAGGTGAAAGTTCAATTTAGATCTAAACTCATTATAAAGATGTAACTGCACATCAAAGCTTATACGATAACATTCAGCTTTGGCGGTTAAAAACCAGTCTATACTATCTTCCTAAGAAGGAAATTTATAAGAGCAATAAGCCTTTTAATATCAAAGATGGGTTTCATTCATTTTATACCTTTTGGTGATCATGTTACTACTTTTTGGGTTATACTAGATAACACTGAAAGCCACATTCACTCTTTAAGGTTTCTAAGATACTCCTCATTAAATTGCTCTGTCGTGTAGTAATATCCTAGAAACCTGGGAGATTATTAATGCAGCTTTTCAGATATCTAACAAAAATTAGTTTAAGAAACATGAGACTGATTCTTATTTGTACTATCATCTAAGTTTCTATGGTAAGTTAAACAGTACCATCTTAACATTCAAATATGTGTTCAACTGTGCAATTAACTTAATTTTGAACTGCATTTTGAAACCTGACCAGATATAAAAGATCAGTATTATTAAAATGCACATGAAATAAAGAGCCCATAAACCTTTTTTCCTGTAACACTTAATTTTAATTAACACAATTTGCAGTTAAAATTGTTCATACTCAAATTATTTACTGCATAAATGCCAGGTGAATAATTTTTAACTTTACATGAAAGGTAGTAACCACCCTCAGGTAGGATGGTTATAAACGTGTGT
This sequence comes from Mustela lutreola, assembly GCF_030435805.1. NCBI lineage: Eukaryota > Metazoa > Chordata > Mammalia > Carnivora > Mustelidae > Mustela > Mustela lutreola. The sequence goes on from NC_081293.1 coordinate 19,724,534, forward strand.
CCATAACTACCTACTGCTAAAAGGAAAAAATTAAATTCATCTACTTACTACATATAAGGGATATGTAAGAGTTAACAGACATGTTTTCTTTCAAGACACAGTCAGTGAAAGACTTCTAACCTGTATGATATAAAGGATTCTAAATATATACAATCCATTACAGTAAAAATTTGAGTTTGTCTTGGCTCTTGGCCATGAGAGCTTAGGCACTTGCAGAACCCGAAAGACTTCACAACAATTTCATCTATAAAATACACTGGAATGGACCCCAAGATCAAATGATAAACCACTGGGGCGCCTGGGTGGCTCGGTGGGTTGGGCCTCTGCCTTTGGCTCGGGTGGTAGTCACAGGGTCCTGGGATGGAGCCCCGCATCAGGCTCTCTGCTCAGCGGGGAACCTGCTTCCCTCTCTCTCTCTGCCTGCCTCTCTGCCTACTTGCGGTCTCTCTCTGTCAAATAAATAAAATCTTTAAAAAACGAGTTCAAATGATAAACCATTAATACAAAAGACAGGAAAGTATCAGGGCACTCATTTTGAACCTCAATGACCTAATAGTCTACGACTCCTTAATTAATTTAAAATAAGGTGTCCATGTTTAAAAGAAGGAATAGTACTCTGATTAGACATTTAAAATTTTCTCCTATTCAAACTCTACATATTTAGCACTTCCAAAGGATTTGGAAACAGCACTGAATATTAATTCTAGCTAAAAAATTTAGTATTTATGTATGTGAGAAACAGATTAGTAACCTGGGTCTTCAATACAGCTTGGGGTTTCTTAATTCAACATATGCTTGTTTTTAAACATTTTTTCCTAACATTGCATTTCACTAAACTGTCAACAAAAGGACATTTCAGTTCTCTACAATAATTCTAAACATTACTTAAACCAGCTCCTAAATTAGGTTGTAATTTATTTGCTGGACCTATCAACTACATTGGTGAAGCAGCAACACACAATTCGGTGAGAATGTGACAAAGTACAAATCGTAGTTATATCTTAAAGCTAATTTTAGGAGGCAACTCAGGTAGAATTTAGAACAAATTTAAGTTAAAAATCCATCTTAGCTTGAAATGATGCTGATAATCAAAAGATCAACCCTACTGATTCAGTGCAGAAGCAGAAACTCTCCAAGGGAAACTAGTGCCTGCTGGGCCTGGTGGGCCCCAACACATTGGCAAGCTTTAACAAAAAGAAATAAATAAATAAAAATAAAAAGGGCTTTAATTATAGTAATTAAAAAAGATAACATACTCTATTCCATATATAGTATCTTAGCTAAACTTATCAAAAGAGAATCCTCTTCCAAAGTCAAAAGGTGATCCTATTTAATGCAGATTAATCACCCACCCTTCATATTTAAACAACCTGTTGGTGGTATTAATACAAAAGGGTGTGGCTAAACAACACAAAGGCATACACCTGCAGTCTTGGAAATACATGGAGGACCTTTCACCAATTTGTAACTACTACTGCAAGTATAATAGCAGGGCCCAGTAGTTACACTCTACAGTCAGACTATGGGTTCAGAACCAGCCTGTGGCACCTACTGCCTATACTCCTTGGGCAAAAACCTTTGTCTCTGTTTAGTCACTGGGTTGTCGTGAAAAATAAATTAATTAAATCATATAAAACTTTGTCTGGCACAGAGGTAGAGGAAATATGGGTTCTTACAAATATTTGCTTCATCTTCACTTGCTATGTAGTGTGATATAACCACCTTTTGAAACGACCCATTTTATATACTAATGATGATAAACACACAAAACGCTTTACTGAATATCAGACTATACTGTAAACACTTTATATAAAACAACTCAGTATTATGATACTATCATTCCCCAACACTCTACAAGCTGAATTTGTTCAGATTTGGGTTTCTATGCTTTTATAGAATTTCTTCCCTCAATAAAAATGCTTCTCATACCCTGATGACATGCATAAGTGCTGCCCAGTACTGCTAACCAAATGCTTTGCCACAGAACAAATGAAACAGCTAACAATCTGTGTAGGCTGTGTAGGTGTAACAAAACAAGACATGATACACCTACTTCAGGAAGCCTCACAACTGCACAAGTTGAACCCCACCCTGAGTCCAGATTTTAGGGCTGTGTGAAGGAGATGACGTTATGTCATCTTAGTCTCAAAAGACATTCTGGTTTTACAAAGACCAAATGCACACTTTAAACATCACTTGGGACGCCTGGGTGGCTCAGATGGTTGGACGACTGCCTTCGGCTCAGTTCATGATCCTGGAGTCCCGGGATCGAGTCCGGCATCAGGGACTCCCAGCTCCATGGGGAGTCTGCTTCTCTCTCTGACCTTCTCCTCTCTCACCTTCTCACTCTCTTTCTCTCTCAAGTAAATAAAAAAATAAAAATCTTAAAAAAAAAAAAAAAAATCACCGAGTGAAGCACATCCTTCCCAGTACAGCATTATTGAAAAAAGGAATTAGAAATAGAAGTGTACAATTTTTTCATTTTTAGAATGTAAAACATTTTGAAATACAATCCTTCTATTATGCAAAATACATTTCCCATGGTCACCTGTCATGTCAAATGTTAACAAACCTGTTAGCATACATGTAAAAAAGCTACAACATATTGACTGCCCCATGACCAATTATCTCTTAGTTTGCATTTAAATTGAGACATTCAAGATTGATAGGACGCTTGTTCTTTAAAAACTTCTACCAACATGCCAGCACCTGAGGTTAATTTAAAGAGTGAACTCTTTGAATCGGGCACCTGGGTGGTTTAGTCAGTCAGTTAACGGTGTGCCTTTGGCTCAGGTCATGATCCCAGAGTCTGGGGATCTAGTACGGCATCACACTCCTGGCTCCGAGGAGAGTCGGCTTCTCCCTCTCCCAATGCCCCCTTCCCCAGCTCCTGCTCACTCTCCCACTTGCTTTCTCTCAAATAAATAAAATCAGAAGAAAAAAAGCGGGAAGAGAAAAAAGTGAACTCTTTAAAAAGATGAAAAATTAAATGTAGCCAAAGTGGCCATTTTTTTCCTGGCCCTCCCTCTGCAAAATTAATCAGGTCAATTTAAGCAAAGGAAAACACGTTACAGGTCAATTAAAATGCAATCAAGATTTGAATACAAAAAACTTTACACATATGCTCCAAAAGTAAGGCTACAAATGAGTTGGTACCATACCTTACTTACACCAATTTTTTAATAGTCAAGCAACTTAATTTAACGACGGGTTACCCTGCACTCTTACTCTCTTTGCCAACGCTCTCTTGAAAGTCTTCTGAAGCCCAAATTGGGATATACTAAGCACAATGTAGAGGCACTTCATTCCAAGAAAAGCAATCATTTCATACTGCTAAATCAGAAATATTGTATAATTTAACATAAACATGCACACACGTTGACGTAGCTGGTTCCAACTCCTAGGATCTTATCAACTCCTTCACCACACCGAACTCAAAGCCTCCTGGTTGAGTTGAATTCCACTTCTCTCCTTACCACTACAGTGGTCAGTGGCAAAAGCACAAGTGCCAAAGAAATTAGTGGTTTTACTACGCTCCCATTTTAACCGGGCACCTACTTGCAATTAAATCTCTGCAACAAAAAAGTTCACCTAAGGCCATTCTTGCCAATTTAATAAAGGCCTAGCTTATTCTACCTGTCTCTGTGGTCTTGCCTCAGCTGTAACAGCATACCTCCAAAGAGGCTGGACGTGCCCCAAACACCAGCAAACGGGACCTGCTGCCAACTCTGCTTGTCACCCCAGGCAGGAAGCACAACCATAACGTGTAGGTGTTCGTAGGGGTGTGTGCGCGCGCTGGGAGGACGGGGGACGCGGACTACAGGAGAGAGGTGGCCGGCCGCTTTCAATTAGTAACACAAGTTTTTTAAAATGAGGAAAAACAAAACCAACCAACCTTCCTTCCCTTACCTCCACCTTCTCCGAGCGCGGCCACCTCGGGGGCACACCTTCCGAGCTTAAGGTCCCCAGGTCACCCACGCTTCAACGAGCTCTTGATTTTCAGAACTCCTTTACCCTCTCGAGGGAAACCAGAGGACGCCCAAGAGTCGGGCCCACCCGGCGGCGCCAAGGGGCCCTCCCCCTCGGGTCCACTCCCCTCGGACCAGCCCAAGGCTCCCATTCCGGCCCCCCGGGAAGAAGACGTTCACCTGAGGACGCAGGGGACAGCCAATCGTAAGTCCCCTCGGCCCCGCAAGCCCCCGCACTCCCCGCCCCCGCGCGACCCCCAGGAAGGGTCCCACCGCCCAGCCAGCGCGGGCGCAGGCCATCCCCGCCGGGAGGAGGGGCTCGACGACGGCGCCTTCTCTCCCCTCAGGATTACCTCGCAGCTCGCCTCGCGCAGCTGGCTTTGTGCTCCCTTTCCTCCTTCTCCGCGGCCGCGGGAGCTGCAGCGGCCGCTCGATCCGCCGCCGCCGCCTCTTAAGCGCCGCAAAGCTCCACAGGGGAGGACACAAGGGGAGGGGGCGTGAGGAGGGAGGGACCTGGGCGCCGAGCCCTCGGTAGCAGGAAGCGGCGACACCTGGGTCGCGGTGCCTCTAGCTCTCGCTCACTGTTTTTGAAGAAAATAATTTAAACCCCCTTCCTTCCCCTCCCGCCCCTCGACCCAGCGACCGTTACCAGCGGGCCGCTCGCGCTCTGGCGGGACTGGCCGAACGCCCCCGGAGCGTCCTTTGGCCCCGCCCCCTAAGCCCCGCCCCAATCCCCGCCCATAGGCCCCCAAGCGCCTCTGGCTCCGCCCCTCGCACCCCCGAACGCCCCTGGTCCCGCCCTTTGGGCCCCCCGAGCGTCCTGACCCCGCCCCTCAGAATCACAGGACGTTCTCGGTGCCACCTCCTCAAGGCTCCGCCCCTTGCGGCCCCTCGCGCCCCTCGCGAGCCTTGCCTCCAGCGGCTTCGGCCCCCTCCCCGCCCTCTAACCACATCTGTGTAGCCGCGGCCGCAAGGACCTACCGGCCCGCCGGGCCTCGGGGAGGGCCTGGCGCTAGGCGGCTGCCTGGCACCTCTTCGGCGTCCTCCTCCGGCTATGCAGTTCCGATCCGTGGCGTCCCCTGAGCGTCAGAGGGGGAAATAACCCCGACGGAAACCCGACTGCCAGGAGGAGGAGGAGGGACGCCTCAGAAATGTCGCCCACCCTAACCTGAGCGAGCCCTCTCCGCCCCGAGGCTGAGCCGCAGCTTTCGGTCAACCCCTGCCGCCTGCTCTGGCAGCTGGGTCTTGAGGGGGCGGCCACGGCTAAGGTTCAGTCTCCGCGCGCCCCCCATAGGAGGGGCCTAGGTTTTCTGCTCAGAGTACTGCCTCTCCGGCGCTTCCTCCCCCTACTCACCTCCCCAGAGGGGCCGGGCAACGACGCCCTCAGTCCGGCTCCACTTAGGCCGGTGGAGGGTCTTCACCCCTACTTTGGCCCCTGGCTTGGTGACCTTATGAGAGCTGGCTTCTTGGGGGGGAAAGAGTCGAGGGAGGCAGCGCCAGCTTTCAAAATGAATTTGGGGCTGGGTAAACTTTGCAACATGAGATGCGATAGCAGGGATGTGGATCCATCCACAGGTGACACTGGGCCCCCTCCCCCTCCGTCGCCCAGACACGTTCCTCATTCCAACCTGTTCTCCAAACAGACCTCCCAGTAATGCACACCTTTCTCTGCCACCCACGATTCGCACATCCCTTCCGCACACGTGTCCTCCACGGACACGCATCCACTCGCAAGCACACCCCTCCAAGCGCCATTCTGGTTATTCATGGTCCCTGGAGTCAACCCCACCCTACCAAACAGAACAAACTTCATTCCCCACCCTTATCTCCCTTCGTTTCCAAGGCCCTGGCGACGGTCCACTTCATTTCCTTCCTCCTCTGCAGACTCTTCCCCCTCAAATACTTCATGCCATCCCCCTTAGCCGCATCCCCTCTTTCTTCCCTAAAAATGTGCTAATTAAAATGTAGTTTCCTCTTCCCACATATGAAGTGTGGAAAATGAATCTTGTGTTGGCACAAACTGTGATTCATTTTCTCTCATTTTCTCTCTCCACTGGACTAAGGCTATAGAAATTTTAGTCTACCACCATCTCCCATCTGCTCAAAATCTAACCATGCCTTATGATTTTTAAATACCCCTGAAGGATCAAGGGAAGGCTTCCTGACTTTGGTGAGAAAATATTTAGAAAATGCTCAGCCTGTCATTTTATTTGGTGTTTAAAAATATCTGCAGTATTTGAGAGAGATATTGGGAGTGGCTGGATTTTTTTTTTTTTTTGCATTTATAAAGAAAAAAAATGAAAAGCTTCTGCATGCATCAAGGTTAGCCTTTTATGAATAGCAAAAATAAATAAATAAAAGTATGTTAAGAGCACTTATCAGACAATAGTCTCCACTATATAGAGCATTTCCCACTCACAGATCTAAACAACCCCCTCCCCAAAGAAGACAAATTAACATAATCCATTTTAAGCATGTCTGATGAGCCATCGTTTCCATGATCATTCCCTTTCCCACAGTTTCTGGACAAAATGGATAAAAGATCGGCTTACCCGCGGGAGATGCAAGGCGTTCTTGTGTCAAGGGTAGTAGACGTGTGTGTCTTCTGTAGGTGTGGGTTCTGCAGTGCTGCACAGGAGCCCACTGCAGCCTCAGACCAGCGGCGGCGGCGGCGGCAGCCACAGCCACAGCAGCCGCTGCAGCTTCTCCCAATGCTGAGTAGTAAAGTGACTTAGTATACTGAGACTCCCCAGTTACCATTAGGCGCTTGCTTATAAAAAAGGAGGCAGAATCTTTCTTAAAGGAATGGGCTTTGTTTCTCCTCTCTACTATTGCTTCATAAGCAGCACAAGCAGGGACTTTTTGGGACTGAGTAAAGCAGTACAGCTGTGGGAGGTCAAGGTTAAAATTGACCGGATGGATGATCGAGGGACTGATTTAGTGCGAATCAATGAAATGCTAGAAGCACACTTGTTTTAAAGAGCCCTGCTAACTTCAAACATTGGGGTCCATGGCAAAAATAAAGCGCTGTGCCTGGAAACCAGTTAGTATTTTGTGCTAATATTTAATTTCCAATCATTTCACTAAAATGATAGCCAAATAAAAGGAGGTTATTAGCATTTAATACAAGAATTCGAAAAGAATAATGAAACTCATTCATGTGACTGGGAGCAGTGAAGTCAAGCCTTCTAACACTAAGCAAACCTGGGATTTCAGCGGATGTTGGTATTAGAAAATGTGTTATTGACAGATTACAATGTGTATTTTTTTTAAGATTTTATTTATTTATTTAACAGACAGAAATCACAAGCAGGCAGAGAGAGAGAGAGAGAGAGAGAGAGAGGAGGAAGCAGGCTCCCCGCTGAGCAGAGAGCCTGATGTGGGGCTGGACCCCCAGACTCTGGGATCATGACCTGAGCCTAAGGCAGAGGCTTTAACCCACTGAGCCACCCAGGTGCCCCTCAGTGTGTATTCATGTTATAAAGATTACAGTATTATTTCTGGAAAAACAACAAAAAAAATCAATTCTAAACAATAACAGGAGAGCACTGTTCTATTTCAGTGGCAATTCAGAAATCAGCAAAATTAAAATAAGTAGATTAACTTACTTCAAATGCATATGAATCTACTATTTACTAAAATGTAATATGCCCATACAGGAAGAACCTGATCGTCTGCATTATAACTTTAAATTTTATTCAATAATTAATATTCCTTGATTTAAGCAATGAACAGCTGTGATTATTTTCTTCATAGGTAAAGGTAGAGGTGTGGCCTCAAAATATGAGTAGAGAAAAACAGAAAATGTTTTGCAATTTTCCTTGCAGGGCCTTTGTTATCTACAGCTGTGATCTTGAACTAATATGTAATCTTATTTGGTCCTTAGTTCTCTGTTTTGCAAAATGATGATGTTGGATTGAAATTTTCCTTTGGCATTCCAAAATACTATGATTTTATGACATTTGTATGCTTATTTTTTTTATCTAATGCAAGTTTGTCGCATTCTAAATTACTTTTCATGGAAACTTGGATTAAAAATAAATCTTTAGTGGTACAAAAAATCTTTTAAAAAAATAAAAATAAATAAATCTTTATTTTAAATGTATAACCAGAGTTTGTTATTTACTACCATTTTGGAAATTATTTTGCAGATCAAATAATCATTTTTGTAAAAGGAATAAAAATTTTATCTGACTTAAGATTTCGTATCTATGATCAGTTTTCTTAAAGCAGGACCATACTATATTACTAAGGGTATTAAAGTACATAGTGTTTAATGATAATGAAAGTATTTAAAAACTGAGCATTGCTAGATGGTAGAGTTGAAACAGAGTTTGGAGCTCACTGACTCCAATCCTGTAATTTTATAAACGGAAAGAATAGAAACCCAAAGAACTAAACAAGGACAGAGTTAAGGACAGAGTTGGGTTTTACTTTGACTCTCCACTCTTCACAAACACACAAGGCAAACAAACAACATATACGACCATACACACGGTTTCATATACACACACTGAGGGCTAAGCAAGACCTGTCCCAACAAAAAATGGTAGTTTCACTCAGTGACACTGTCTGTGTACATGTAGTATAAACTAAAAAATATCAAACAAGTACTTAACAATGTGTACAAATATTAGCACAAATTTTGCCTTTGGGTTTACACTAGAAAGTGAAGAATTTTGTCCAGGAATTTTTTTTTTTAAGTGTCTCCCAAGGGAACACCACTCATTGGCAAACTCTTGCTTATCGTCCAGCCAAATGACAGGGACTTCAACTCTGTTGGTTGCTTCCTTGGGCCCATTGGTGCCTCTGTTCCTTTTTGTCTACATCCTTAAGTATGCCTGCCAAGAGGAAAAGTTCAAGAGCCAGGCAGGGGAAAGTATTACAGACTTAATTCTGGCCTTCAGAGATGCTTTTTGGAAGTCATTTTTTGTGCTGTTAGATAGGAACAGTTTTCCTTCAGTCCTGATCTGGTGTTCCTGTCAAAGAACCTGGCACTGACCTAAGCCCACACTCCCTAGTTTCAAGGGGGTATTACAGTTAAGATCTGTGTTACATTAGATCACATAGCAAACTTGGTGTTTTATGTATCTAACAGGACAATTTATCACCTGATTTAAAAAAGAATGCTTCCTATAAGGAGATAATTGAGGGAAATTAGTTGCCCAATTTCTTCATCTGTTTTTGTTTATCTTGCTCTTCTGCAAGGAAGGCATTTCATTTACCAGGTGCTAATAACATGAATAAAATGGCAATTATCTGCATAATTCAAACCCCTCCCAATTAAATGCATTTCTTTGTATCTTCCTAAAAGTTCTGAGTACAGTCTCTTATATAAAAGCACTTAATAGATACTTTAAAAAATGAATACACGAATTAATGAATGAATAGACCCCAAAATATCCAGAAACCGATTACAAAGTGTTTTTGTTTGTTTGCAATTTGCATTGTCTGAAACAACTGACTCTATTCTCTACCTCCCTTTTCTAACACAGTCATGATCTAACAGAAACAATCTCCTTTCTGTAGAGCTCTTTAGGCATGCCTGATTTGTATTCTCCAATTAAATTGTAGCCGCAAATCTCCACATGAACTCTGGGTAGATCAAGCAGTAGCCAAGACACTTTCTGCCAAGAAAACACAGGCTTAAGTTTCAAACTTCCAGCGCTCTAGTTCTAGTTGTGACACCAACTGGTTATGTGACCTCAAACAAGTTTCTTGACATGCTTGTGCCTCAATTTAGCTATCTTTTAGGTGGTGGTACCGGTGGATTATAGGATGCGCTATACCTACTTCATAGGGTGGCTGTGAAGTTCAAATGAAATAAAAAACGGAAAAATGCTTTGAAGTTTTCAAAGGACTATGTAAATATAAGGTATTATTATAGGGAGATGTATTTAAAAGCAATTATCTAGTTCAAGGGACTTTATCCTAAACAACCTGTTTTACTACTTATTGTTTCAGAAAGCAAACAGGTTTATCTCTTCTTGTGCCTGTGTGTGTGTTTGTGTGTTTTCACACTGGCTCACAGTCACCCTGCTCTTCCAATTTAACAAACTTCTCAGCTTTGTGGTTTTTTTTTCCTGGACTGGGGAATATGCTTCTGCAGTTGAATGTGAAGAGCTAATTTATATGGAGAACTTTCTCCAACCCTTTGCCAAAATTTACCTTTTTGAAAAAGTTCTCAGACAGAAAAGTAAACTCAGTGAAGCACAACAGCCTTTTCATACTACATAATGTCATGTACTTAATCGGTGGGACTGGATGAGCCATTCATTGGAAACTTGGCCATACTATATACATTTTGATCCCCCGTTTATGCCCCGCCTGTTTGGAAAGTACTTGGGGAACAGAGTAGGAAGGACTGACATGAAACTCATGCTAATGAGTTCTTCATTCCCTGAGGAGACATAATCAGGACAATACTCAAAGATTCATCAACATATTTTATTAGTACTATGTGACCTATATGGTTTCTTTTAAAAGAATTATTTCAACTAAGTACCTGAAAGATCCTTACACAACTGTTTAAGTAATCAGGCCTGATAAATTTCTGGAACACTAGTGAAATATCACCCTAAGTGGTCTCCTCCTTATTTAAAAAGAAGTTATTTATCCTCATTTATTCATTTTCCAGTTGGTGGAACCTTTAAGATCACCATAACTTAATGAATAACTGCCAATAAACAACTACTACAAATAAGATACTCCGACTGAGAAGCCCACTCACAGGTAAGACATAAAAACTCATACAAAACCAGTTTCTGTGAGAGAAACTATAAAATGAATACAGGGGCACCAGGGTGGCTCAGTGGGTTAAAGCCTCTGCCTTCGGCTCAGGTCATGATCACAGGGTCCTGGGATCAAACCCGACATTGGGCTCTCTGCTCAGCAGGGAGCCTGCTTCCTCCTCTCTCTCTGCCTGCCTCTGACTACTTGTGATCTCTGTCTGTCAAATAAATAAATAAAATCTTTAAAAAAATAAAAACAAAATGAATACTAAGTATGCAATTGGTGCGTGAAACCTAAGATATACCAGTTTATCTTTACATTTCATCACATGGTCCTAGGCCTTAAGATTTTAGCAGCTAATCTTTAACATATATGTCCTACAAATCACCTAATTTTAAATCCAATTTTAAACCTGATAGCACTCCTTCTAGAATGTGATCAGTAACCACTTGCAACAGAATTACCTGAGGGTATTTCCTAAAATACTCATTCTTGGCCCTATCCTTGAATTAAACTCTTTTAAGGTGAGCCTTGGATTGAGGGTTTTTTAAAGCAGCTCAAGTAATTCTCATGTACCAAAGTTTGGGCATGGCTATCTTATAGGAACTATGGAATGTATGGAGAATCTCAGAGTCACAATGAATGCAATGCAGGTGGGTCCTTTTTCATTATGTGAGAGGCATTCCAGAAGGACAAACCCTGGCTCCACCATTTCTATGGCATATCTTGGTTAAAATACTAACCTTTCTAAGTCCTAGCATCCTCTTCCATAAGATTATATGTTTCATCATGCTATTGTGAGGATTAAATAACATATGGAGAACTTCTACTCTAATACCTGACATATGAAGGAACTTATGTATATGCTTATTTCCTCTCTCCTTGTTCAAAGGGGAGTTTAAAGGTGTGTTCTTCTTGTCCAGTATCCTTAGTATGCTTGGTACAGGAATATGAACTAGTTGTTTAACGATAGCTAGTATGTCGTGTTCTTTTTTTTATTTTATTTTTTATTCTTTTTAAAGATTTTACTTATTTATTTGACACACAGAGAGAGATCACAAGTAGGAAGAGAGGCAGGAGAGAGAGAGAGGGGGAAGCAGGCTCCCCACTGAGCTAAGAGTCTGATGCAGGGCTTGATCCCAGGACCCTAAGATCATGATCTGAGCCAAAGGCAGAGGCTTAACCCACTGAACCACCCAGGCGCCCCAATATGTTGTGTTCTTATGGTATGCCAGTACTGAATGCTTCTTATGCATTATTTTATCTCATACCTACAATAATCCCTAAGGGTAGATACTACTATTATTTGCATTTTACAGATGAAGGAGCTGAAGCTTTAAGAGGATAAGTAACCTTGCCCAGGATCTCAGAACAAAGCATTAATGGAGCTACAATCCAAACTGAGGTTTTCTGACTCCAGAACCTAACTATTCATTACGCTGTATGTTCTGTATATTCTCTAAGTGCTTAGATAAAGCTTAAGAGCCAGTCTCTTGAAAGGAATAAGCAACTGCAAAAGTGGGCTTTATAAACATGCCAGAAATACAGACAAATGAATGGCATCATTTTCCTATTTTAGAAGTCTTTGCCTATAGAGTATGGCACACAGTAGGTGTTCAAAGTATTTACTGAATGAATGGAAAGCAGAGTTTTCACCAGCATGCTATTGTAGCAGCTGACATACGTAAACTCAAGTTTTAAATTACAAGCCAAATTGGTCTGATTTTCCAAATCAGCTTATATTCTGACATATTGCAAACCACTAAATTTCAGAGCTACAGATCATCATATCATTTGCAACAAATAGTTCTTGAGCACTTACTATGAACTACGCACTACTCTGACCCTCAGAAGATTAAAAAAAGATTAAAAAAAAAACCCCAAAACCTTAAGACATAGCTAACACCCTAAACATTGAATTGGGAAATAAAATACAAATGTGTGAAGCAACTAAATTGCAAAATCACCACCTATGAGATAATAAATGTGGTACTCCTAGAAAATGGTGACTACTCAATAAATATCTGCGTATTGTCAATAATATTACTTTTCATTTTAATAATTATTAAGACAATTATTATAGTTTTATTATCAATAGGAAGAAATAGGAATTGTTATTGTTATCATTTAATGAGCGATTACGTGCTTGGCATTTTATATATATTTAATCATTTTATCAATCTTGTTAAATCAATATTATTAATCCTATTTTTCAGATGAAGGAAGTAAGGCTCAGAGAGCTTGAGTAACTTACTGAAGGCACACATTTGGTAAGCATACCAGATTCAGGGGAAGTAGTATATACAGAGTCCAAAAGGAGTCAGGGAAGAGAGAGGCCAGTTCCTGCTGGAGAAAGCAGGAAGGGTGTCCCAGAGTAGGAAGAAGAGCAGGACGGGGACAAGGAAAGAAGGGGGAGCGGGCCCTTTGATGATGGAGGCGGCAGGAGCAGAGGTGTGTATGTGAGTTTTCTGAGTCAGGTCCCCCTACACTCTGCTCAGGGCCATGCTTCTGGTGAATGCATGACCTAAGTCTCTTCAGTAAACAAAGACAGGAAAGTATGAGGTGGTGTTGGCAGAACAGCAAGTAAACCTGTTTGTCTGGAATGAAGTTGTGTAGAGCAAACTTAGAATTTTGTGATCCCCAAACCCATCATCCTGAAAACTCAGACTTTGTTTACTGACAGCCTATCTAAGGAGCCCCCCCTGGAGTTACTTTCCATTAATTCACTCACGTACTTTCATTCACTGAGACCACAGTATTTACTGAACTCCTACTATGGGCTAGCCACTCTTCTGGGTGCTAGGGATGAAGAGAGGATAAAACAGCCAGATTTCCTTGCACTCATGAAATGTTATTGTACTGGCAAAACACAGATGCTAAATGGTAAATAAGGGTATTTTCAGATGCTAAGGGCTATGAAGAAAATAAAACAGACTACTGAAAATGGCTCACTTGGCTGACTCAGTCAGTTAAGGGTTGGATTCCTGATTTCAGCTCCAGTCATGATCTCAGGGTCGTGAAATCCAACCCGGAGTTAGGCTTCAAACGGGGTGTGGACTCTGCTTAAGATTCTTGCTCTCCCTCTCTCTGCCCCTCCCTGCCCCCACAGACATGCTCTCTTAAAAGAAAGAAAGAAAATAACTAGGGTAGAACTGGGGTACTGGTAGGATGCTGAAAAAAACCTTCTTTGAGGAGGTAACTTTTGGGCCAAGACCCAAATTATCTGAAATTGTTAGCTAGAGAGAAAAGCAAGTTCAAGTTCACAAGGCTGGCGTAAGCTTAGTATGGCTGAGGGGCTGAGATAAGGGTGTGGTGGTGAGTGAACAAGGGACCGAGGGGCCCCAGATTTGACCAAAAGAACTGGATGGGGGCTAGATCATGTAAGTCTGGTAGATCAGGGTGAGAGTTTGACTTTTGGGTAGTTTTAATAGAAGAGGGATAGGGTCTCATTAACATTTTTAAAATTTCACTATGGTTGCCATGTGGAAAATAGACTCTAGATGTGATCAGACAGGGATGCCAGTTATGAAGCCATTAAAGTCAGCCACACAAAAGGAAATTGGATCTTGTTGTTGGAGTGGCTGTGGAGATGAGAAGTGAATGGACTCAGGGATGTGGAGGTAGAGCCGACATGACTTGCTAAAAGAATGCACGTGGGAGGTAAGGGAAAGAAGGGGAAGAGAGGAGTCAATCCAGAATGATCTCTAGGCCTTTGGTCTGAGCATCTGGGTGGATGAGGGCACCATTATCTGAGACGGAAGAGACTTGAGAAGAAGTAGCATGACGGGTAAAAATGAATGCTTCTGTTTGGTCATGTGAAGCTTGAGATTGCCCTCTTCCTTTCCTTCAGAATCCTTATTTTACTCTACCTTGTTAGTTAATTTGGGGGGGGGGGGGTATTTGTTCATTGTTAATTTCCTCTCCAAAAGAAACTTCAAAAGAGCAAGAAACTTGTTAATCTTCTTCTTTGTTGTATGCCCAGATTCTAGAATGCTGGTTGGCATGGAGTATATGCTCAATAAATAATGGGAGTTGAGTCTGTTTCAGTGGTTCTTAAGTGTACATCAAAACCACTTGCGGGGGGCACCTGGGTGGCTCAGTGGGTTAAAGCCTCTGCCTTCGGCTCAGGTCATGATCTCAGGGTCCTGGGATCAAGTCCCGCATCAGGCGCTCTGCTCAGCAGGGAGCCTGCTTCCTCCTCTCTCTCTCTCTACCTGCCTCTCTGCCTACTTGTGATCTGTCTCTGTCAAATAAATAAATAAAATATTAAAAAAACAAAAAACAAAGAAACCACTTGAGGGCAATGTCCACAATAGCCAAACTATGGAAAGAACCTAGATGTCCATCAACAGATGAATGGATAAAGAAGATGTGGTATATATATACAATGGAATACTATGCAGCCATCAAAAGAAATGAAATCTTGCCATTTGCGACAACGTGGATGAACTAGAGGATATTATGCTTAGCGAAATAAGTCAATCGGAGAAAGACAACTGTCATATGATCTCCCTGATAAGAGGAAGGGGAGATGCAACGTGGAGGGTTTGGAGGTTGGAAAAGAATAAATGAAATAAGATGGGGTTGGGAGGCAGACAAACCATAAGAGACTCTTAATCTTACAAAACAAACTGAGGATTTCCAGGGGGAGTCGGGTAGGGAGAGGGTGGTGGGGTTATGGACATTGGGAAGGGTATGTGCTATGGTGAGTGCTGTGAAGTGTGTAAACCTGGCGATTCACAGACCTGTACCTCTGCGGCTAATAATACATTATTTGTTAATAAAAAATTTTTGAATATTAATACCATAAAAAACCACTTGTAAAAATTTATTGTAAGTTTAGAATCAGCCTCCACACTCATACCTCCCCACCATGACCCTGCTTTAGTAGGTTGTACTCAGGAAACTGCATATTTAGTCAGCCCTGTAGATGGCCAGTGGTCTACAGTTGAAACCAGTGATTTGGTTATACCAGTGTTCATTCATATATTTACCTTAGAAACCACATTTCAGCACCATCCCAAAACACCACAAAATATGGCTTCATAGAAGTCAATGGTATTCTTAAATCCAGTTAAGTCATAAGGTGTTGATTTAAAAGTTTTTGAGAGAAAACCATAAAAGAATCCTAAAGTTCCTTCCATCTCATTTGACTTGTTACTATCCTTGGATACCAGGAAGGGGTCTCTTAGGAGGGTCCTTCATGTGAAGAAAGATAGCTCCCTAAGTGCTGGGCCAATCCTCCCCGGTTATCATACCTCTCACGTGTTTATGCCCTATACCTGTTTACAGTGAGTGCAGCTCCTGTACCTGATGATTATCGTAAATGCGTGGTTTTTGTTTTGTTTTGTTTGCAGTGTCCATTTCCATTTTCAGTAAGAGTGTTTCAGTGTTCCTTTGAGGAACCATTTTTCACCTCGTCGCTGTAGTCATGGGGCCCTGTCCTCCCCCTGGGCAAGGTGTTGGCTCCAGGCTGGAGCGACTTAGACGTTCTCTCCATAACATTTGAATATTGAGTAGAGTGACACAGAAACTTAAGAGGATCAGAGTTTGGGGAACCTGGTGGTTCAGTCAGTTGAGTCCAACTCTAGATTTTGGCTCAGGTCATGATTTCAGGGTTGTGGGATCAAGCCCTGTGTTAGGCTCTGCTTAAGATTCTCTCTTTCCATCTCTCTCTGCCCCTCCTCCCCTCTTAAAAAAAAAAAAAGAGAGAGAGAGAGAGAGAGAGAGATTGAGATCAGAGTTCATCTTGAGGGAGGTCCCTGTAGAGAAGAAGAGAGAGAGATTGAGATCAGAGTTCATCTTGAGGGAGGTCCCTGTAGAGAAGAAGAGAGAGAGATTGAGATCAGAGTTCATCTTGAGGGAGGTCCCTGTAGAGAAGAAGAGAATGTGCTTAGATACTGCTGCAAAGATCTCACAGAAGTGACTTGGCTCCTGTCCTTTCCAAAACCTGATTGTTCAGCTTCTCTTTCAGTTCTACAAGCCATGAACCTTATTCTTCCAATACAGTTCTGTGTTTGCTTAGAGTGGTTTCAGTTGCTTGCACTATAACCTATGACACAGCAATTAACAACCTTGCAAACTATAATTAAAGCTTTGAAAACAAAACCTCCTGGGGAGCAGTAACACATTGACCTAAGTTTTCACTAAAGTGTAAATGTCTGATAGCAGAGCCTGACTAACACACTTCAGCAGGCAGAGGCAGGCGAAAGGGCTCCATGCCTTGACATCAGTACTACCTGATGAGAAAGGAAGGAAAACGGTGGCTGGGATGTGACACATCAGTCTCGCTTCAGAATTTGCCCTGAGTTTACTCATAAGATAAATACTTTGCTGAAAACTCTCAAACCTTTTTATTTCATAGTTTCTGCTTAGTCCTCCTCTCTCCTGAATTTCTATCTTCAGACTAAACTTTCAGAGTAAGCCTTTCCAAAGCAGGGCATAATTACTAGGCCACATAAGCCTAAGACATCAATTTATGAACATGAGAACTCATAATATTAAATTTAGTTCTCATTTCCTTCAGTGGCCCCTAGGGGAAAAAGAACATCCTGTCCTTTTAATCATTTGGTTTAAATCCTAGTCATTGGTTGACCTCTCCCCTCCCCCACATTTGAAAAAAACAGACCTATAACTCTTTAGGACTCTAAGAAATTAATGACCTAACTCACGTCTTATAAGCAACCATCTTTGAACAAGGCCAGTTCCTCACTATCTTATTGGTGGTGATTACTGAAATCAAGTCACAACAGATAGGATGCCGAACAAAGCCAACACGGCTCTCAGTGTGAGCCACACCCGGGGTGAGATAAGGAGCACGTTACAGTTTGACAGCACTGAGGAAAATGAAATCTCATCACTTGAAGATTAGGCGCAGTGTAAACAGAGCTCAAATGTAAAAAACCGATCTAGTTAATTTTTTATTTTTAATAGTGCTTGCTTCCTGTAAAGACCAAAAATAACAACAAAATCTGGATATAAATCTAATAGAGTCTGCATGACCAATTATTTTCCTTTCAAATTCGCAGTGGGGGTGGGGTGGGGCATGGGGGTGACAGACACCGTTCTTACCATTAAAACACGAAATAGTATTACTAAGATTTGCTGAACACTTACTACCTTCCAAGTACTATTCAGAGTGCTTTACAATGTAGATATCTCATTTAATCTTTGCAACAACCCCATGAGGTATTATCCTATTATCCCTGTTTAGAAACAAGGGAAATGAAGCAGTGAGAAATGAAGTCATTTGCCCAAGATCCAAGAACTGCCAAACGGCAGGTTTGGGTTTTGAATCTGGATAATAAAATGGCTCTGGAATCTGGACTCTGGACCACCCATCTGGACTTCTCTAATCGCCTTCCCACCTGACTTGGCCAATTAGTCAAATAGCACCTGGTCTTTCCTTCTCCCTGCACTCGACGTTCTTCCCACCCTCACTTCGAACGTCCTCAGTTACATTTGAACCAGGTAATCGAAACAAATAGGCTTTCCAGCAGCCCAATTGCTTGGATGTTAATTGTTAACTAAATGGTGATCCTTTCCAGCCGCCGGCGACAGAAATGTACTCACCCAGATTTTCTATTAAGTAAAGCAGTAAGAGTGCAAGGATCTCGACCCCGTTTCCAAGTGCATGAGCAAAGCCTTCACTTTTCAGACTCGCTGGAAGGGTTTATACTTTCTGATAGTGGATTGGAGAGGGGGGAATGAGGGGCAATCTCTCAGGAAAGTGAGTGCTTTGTCTGAGAGGTAGTTCGTTCGGAGGTAATTAAGAGACCGGAGTGGGACTCGGCCCCCCGTGGGAGCAATGTGGCATGCAGCGAGGGGAGAACATACATAAAACATGCTTCTCAAATATTTAGAGGCTCTCCCAGTACCAGTGTGGGTTTTCTGAGCTAGTCTCCCTGCTATCTGGCTTGGCGTAGCATGGGTCAGCCTGGAAGGTAGAGTTTCTTAAAGACTTTTCTTAGTTTTTTATTTTCTTTTCCTTTTCATGGAATGAGATGTGGAATGAATCCAACCTTGACTGCTCTTGAAGAGAGTGCCTGAGTTCCTAAAGGATGTACCCCTGGTTGGGCTTGGCTTTTCTTGGCCCCTTCCTTTATGCCACTACTTTCTGTATATACAGCATTAATGCTTTTGTTGATGGATTAGAAATCCAAGGTGTTAAAAAAAAAAAAAGAGGGGCGCCTGGATGGCTTAGTGGGTTAAGCCTCTGCCTTCCGCTCAGGTCATGGTCTCTGGGTCCTGAGATCGAGCCCCGCATCAGGCTCTCTGCTTGGTAGGGAGCCTGCTTCCCCCCCCACCCCGCCTGCCTCTCTGCCTACTTGTGATCTTTGTCTGTCGAATAAATAAATAAAACCTTAAAAAAAAAAAAGAATGTGGGGTACACCAAGCGTTTCTGCTGTTTGTGCCTTTATTCCTAGAAGAGAAGTTGTGGGGGTGGGGAGTAGGAGTGAAGAAGAGAGAGCAGGGGAAAAAAGAGACATTACTCCACCTGCCCCAACCATAGGTGTGTTCTGTGGAAGAGTCAGCTGAAGAGTCACCATGGCTCCTGAGTTCTGCTTTACTTAGCTAGGAACTTGAGCAAGTTACTTAATGACTCTGAACTTCTGTTTCTCTGTCTGGAAAATGGTTGCGAGAGTCAAATTATATGAAGAGGACTTGGAGATTATTCGATCTCGCAGCCTCTGATCCATTGCAGGAAGTTTGTCTGTAATATTTATGACAGAAAACAAATTGCCCAACCCTCTCATGAAAGGGAACTGATTATCTCCTTATCCCTCCTGTGCTGAGCTGAGTTCTGCATCTCAGGCCTTTGACTCATCTGGTCTTGGTTCTTTCCTCTGAGGTTCTGAGTTGGTGACTTTGATGGCAACAGAATTATATAGGACAGTGGAAGGAGAATCAGATGAACCCTAGTCTGGACCCCATCTCAAGCACTTAAGTAGCTGTGGAATCTTTTTTTTATTTTTAAGATTTTATTTATCTGACAGAGATCACAAGCAGGCAGAGAGGCGTGGGGAAGCAGGCTCCCAGCTGAGCAGAGAGCCCGATGCGGGGCTCAATCCCAGAACCCTGAGATCATGACCTGAGCTGAAGGCAGAGGCTTTAACCTACTGAGCCACCCAGGCACCCCTAGCTGTGGAATCTTAACCAGATTTTATCAGTTCAGTGAAGCTCAGTCTTCTTGTCTGATAGAAAAATGGCAACCTACTCTGCAAGTTTGATGAGGGAATTAGGAATAATTTATATTAAATGTCTTCATATAGACAGGGCTTAATAAAAAGACTGGGAGGATTCTTTTCCTTAGAATACAATAAAATCAATATTGAGGTTTGAGGAGTTTATGGCATGATTTCAGGTCCTTCTTCCAATGGTTTGTTCTGAAATCTTAACTTTTCCCTTGCTTCCAGTCCTAAACAAATAATCACTTCTTATGTATTTCCCTTCCCTATAAATTCACATATTCTTTTGCTTGTACAACTAGAAAAGGAGAAGGAAGTTTGAACATGGACTTTATAAACTTGTGGTGGCTGAACGTTTCTTAACCAATTAGGAAAAAAATTTGCAGTAGAGGTGGAGTTTGATCCTTACTCTGAAGCATGAGGGCCTTCTGAGTTTTCCTGAAAAAGAAAAGAAAAAAGTCATTCACTTCTAAAATAAAGGAAAGTTTGGGTAGGAACTAAAATGTGTGCTGGGGGGAAAGAGTGTTAACTACTGGAGTGAAGGAATGCTGTGAGTTTTCAAGAGTAAGATAGTATAGGGCTGCACATCTCACAGTCAGTTAAAACCTCATAGAAAGTTTCCTTAGCAATGAAAGCTTCTAAGTGTCTCCTCTTGAATTTGGCCATAATTATAAAAAATAAATACAAAAAATTTAACCAAGCAAATCCACTTAAAAGAAGCAACTCTACAGAAATGCTTGTATGGGGGTGCCTGGGTGGTTCAGTGGGTTAAAGCCTCTGCCTTCGGCTCAACTCATGATCCCAGGGTCCTGGGATGGAGCCCTGCATCGGGCTCTGTGCTCAGGAGGGAGCCTGCTGCCTCCTCCTCTCTCTCTCTCTGCCTGCCTCTCTGCCTGCTTGTGATCTGTCAAATAAATAAATAAAATCTTAAAAAAAAAAAAAGAAATGCTTGTATGAGCATCTAAACAAGATAGTTACATGCTCTATGTGTTTTCCAATAACAAATAAAAGAAACAATAATGAAATTCTTTCAATAGAATAGTAAAAACAATTATAACAGACCCATAAAATGAAGTACGATGCCTCATTAATAAAACATGATGCTGACTTTGGATATACTAAACTGACATGATTTCCATGATGTATCATTCTGGAAAAAAGCAGGTTGTAGAACAACATGCAAAGAGCAAAGCCGTACTAACATATATGCCATACTAACAAATACAATGCCATACTATGAACATACATGTATGTCCATATGCGTGTGTGTACATACTTGTGCATGCTGTAGATAAAAACATATGACGTATGTTTTAGAAAGAAGTTTGGAAGTCTATATAGGCAACTCCTTTTTTCTTTTTAAGATTTTATTTATTTATTTGATAGAAGGAACACAAGCTGGGGAAGTGGGAGAGGGAGAAGTAGGCTTCTGTCTGAGCGGGGAGCCCATGTGGGGCTTGACCCCAGGACCCTGGGATTACGAACCGAGCCCAAGGCAGATGCTTAGTAACTGTGTGACCCAGGCACCCCTATATAGGCAAATCTTAATGTTAATAATTACTTCTGAGGAGTAGGATTAGGAGGGTAAGGGACACTTTAATTTTTTTACTTTAAATGCATATATATATATATATATATATATATATGAGTGCTTTAATGTATATAAATATCATTTGTATAATTTTTAAAAACATCGAGAAAAGAATAACTGAATTCAGAAACATCCATTTAAGCACTTAGTCACCTTTTCCTAAATTTCAGGGAATACCTTTTCCAGAAAAACAATTAAAGTTAATCTGCTTCCTTTGGATAAAAAGAATCTCAGCACTGAGAAACCATTCTGTTTACCCATTTATCTCTTCATTCATTTGACTGCAGTAAAACGTTAAAGTTAAGAACATGGGGGGTTGGGAGTAGGCAGGGGTTAGAGTTAGAAATACTTGAGCTTGAATTCCTGGGCTAATGTTTTCTGGTTGTAAAATCTTGGCAAGTTATATAACCCTGTCAAACCTCCATTCCTCATCTGTAAAAAGAGGCCAGTAGTCCAGAGGTTGTTGGGGGATTTTTTTTTTAAAGTTTTTATTAATTTTTGTCAGAGAGAGCAAGCGCCAGAGAGCGCAAAGCAGGGAGAGCAGCAGGCAGAGCAGAAGCAGTTTCTCTGCCAAGCAAGGAACCCGATGTGGGACTGTATCCCAGGCCTCAGGGATCATGACCTGAGCTGAAGGCAGACACTTAACTGACTTGAGCCACCCAGGGGTCCCTATTGCAGGAATTTTTAGAAGAACATTTAAAGAAGCTAGCCCAGGACTTGGCACATATTACATGCTCAGCCCGTTTGCTATTGTCATTTGTGAGTTTGTCATTCAAAAAAACCCATTACTGAGCACTTACTGTGTGCAAGTTTTGTGTCAGATTCTAAATTTTTAATATGGTTAAGATATGATCCTTGCTTAAAAGCAGGGTTAAGTCTAGATCAGAGGTCAATTCAGGGACTTCCTGAAGTTGGGTGAGAACAAAAAAAATCACATCTCTATTTTTTACTAATCTCTAACTGAAATTTAACATTCCTTCAGTTATTAATTTATTTTATTTTTAAAAAATATTTTATTTGTTTATTTGACAGAGAGCTAGAGAGAGAGCACAAGTAAGCAGAGTGGCAGGGAGAGGGGGAGAGAGAGAAGCAGGCTCTCTGCTGAGCAGGGAGCCGGAAGTGGGGCTCCATCCCAGGATCCTGGAATCATGACCCAAGCGGAAGGCAGCCGCTTAACCAACTGAGCCACCCAGGGGCGCCCAGTTATGAATTTATATAACAAATCACAGAGGTATTCCCACTCTTCTGTGACTTTGTCAGCAACAGAAATCACGGACATTTTCATAGAACATTGTAGTTTCACAGAAATTTTAAAATTTCATTCGTGCACATCATTATTTCAAAATTGTAATAGTTTCTAGTCCCATGGCCAAATCTGGGAATTGTGTTTAAAAAAAAAAAAAAAAAAAAAAAAAGCATGGATGCCTGAGTGGCTCAGTGGGTTAAGCCTATTGCCTTTGGCTCAGGTCATGATCTCAGGGTCCTGGGATTGAGCCCCCGCATTGGGCTTTCTGCTCAGCCCGGAGCCTGTCCCCCCCCCCCTGCCCCCCGCCTCTCTGCCTACTTGTGATCTCTCTCTGTCATATAAATAAAATCTTTTTTTTTTTTTTTTAAAGCACAATTAGGGGCGCCTGGGTGGCTCAGTGCGTTAAGCCTCTGCCTTTGGCTCAGGTCATGATCTCACGGTCCTGGGATTGAGCCCTGCATTGGGCTCTCTGCTCAGCGGGGAGCCTGCTTCCCCCCTCTCTTTGCCTGCCTCTCTGCCTACTTGTGATCTTTCTCTCTCTCAAATAAATGAATAAAATCTTAAAAAAAAAATAAGCACAAATATAACTATATCTCAAATTTTATTTTATATTTTGAAAGCTATATATTAGTTTAATTATTTTATACTGCTATGTATCTTACCTTATGCAGTTAAATACAGTGTTCTGAAGTGAGTACATAACCAGGATGTTCATAACTGCACTATTCGTTACAACATAAACCTGCAAACAAACCACATGTTCATGAGTAGAAGAATGGATACATCAGCGTGGTATATTAATGCAATGAGATACCATTCAGCAATGAGAATACACAATTGCTACATTCAGCAACATGGGTGAATCTCACAAACTAAGACTGAAAAGAAGAAACCAGACCCAAAAGGAAACATGCTATATGGTTCAATTTATATAAAGTCTCAAAACAGTTTAGTTCATCTCTGAAGTTACAAGTCAAGATAGTGTTTACCCTTTTGTGGGTGTTGCCTGGGAGGGGTGTGTGGGGCTTTTGGATTACCTATTGATCTGGATATTAGCAACATGAATGGGTTCATTTTATACAAATTCATTGAGCTATCCATCTATAATTTGTGGACCTAAAGTTACTGTACTTCAATAAAAATTTACTTTAAAGAAGGGTCCAGAAGCTTTACCAGTCTGCCAAGGGATTCATGGCACAAAAATAGATTAAGACCTTTGGTCTAGATGGAGACACAGATCCAGAGAAATTACCATACTACAATGTGTTACATACATTGTATATGTTCCCGGCCATTCCTGAGCCCAGCAATCTATCCTAGTGACCTCTTTTTCTTTTTTTAAAGATTTTATTTATTTATTTGACAGAGAGAGATCACAAGCAGGCAGAGAGGCAGGCAGAGAGAGAGGAGGAAGCAGGCTCCTTGCTGAGCAGAGAGCCCGATGCGGGCCTCGATCCCAGGACCCTGAGATCATGACCTGAGCCGAAGGCAGCGGCTTAACCCACTGAGCCACCCAGGCCCCCAATCCTAGTGACCTCTTAAGTATAACTCATATTCCTCAGAACAAGAACCCTTTCTTTAAATATTGAAAGTAGGGTTACTGCAGCTGCAGGAAAGGAATGACAAAGCCCTGTGAAAGCACAGAGAAGGGAACCATTAATTTTGCTGAAACTGGTCAGGAAGAGATCTCATGGAGGAGGTGATATTTGAACAGGGAATCAAAGGATAAGCCAACTTTCCGCTGAAGGACTTCCTGTCGACGGAAGCAGCATCAGGGAAAATAGGAAGCATGCTGTGTTTGGAGAACAGGGAGTCATCTGGCGTGGCAGAATGCTGGCCAAGAGGTTTGGAGGTGGCAGGGAAGGGGGACAAATGGGAGACAGGTGGGACCCTCCGCATCGTGGCACGGGGAAGCAACCGATACTGTTTGTTTTTACTTCTTACTGAAGGAGCAGACATACAGAGGAGTCCCCCACACATAAGTGTATACAGCTTGATAGATTTTCACAAACCAAACATCTATTTTACTAGCACCAAGATCAAGAAGTGGGACATTGTCACTGTCCCAGAAGCCCCTTTCACCATCCCTACCAATCACTCCTGCTCCCCACCGCTGCCCAGCGTAACTCTAACCTGACTTCTTCTCTTTTTTCTTTTAACCACTTCACTGAGGACTGATTGACATGTAAAAAGCTGTAGATATTTATGTATATGACTCGGAGAGTTTGGGGAGATGTCCACACTATGTACCCATCATCTCCATCAAGGCCATAAACATAGCCAACACCTCCCAAAGTTATCCCCCCCCTGCCCTTTATTATAATTATCTTTCTTTGTGTGGTAAGAAAATTTAACATAATATATACCTCATCAGTAAGTTTTTTAAAAAATATATATTTTATTAATTTATTTGACTGAGAGAGAAATCACAAGCAGGCAGAGAGGCAGGCAGAGAGAGAGGAGGAAGCAGGCTCCCCACTGAGCACAGAGCCTGATGTGGGGCTCGATCCCAGGACCCTGAGATCATGACCTGAGCCCAAGGCAGAGGCTTAACCCACTGAGCCACCCAGGCGCCCCATACCTTGTCAGTACGTTTTAAGTTTTCAATACAATATTGTTAGCTATAGGAATGACGCCGTGTAGTAGATGTCCGAAACCTAATTTATCTTTCAGACCTGATACTTCATACTTTTTGACCATCACCTCCCCACCCCACCTTTCTCCGGGCAACCATATTCTATTCTCTGCCTCTGAGTTTGCCTCTTTCAGTTTCCAAATGTAAGTGAGGGAATACAGTTTTTGTCTTTCTGGGTCTGGCTTATTTTGTTTAGCATAATGTTCTCCAGGTCCATCCATGTTGTTGCAAATAGCAGGATTTTCTTTCTTTTTAAAGGCTGAATAATATTCCACTGTAAGATATAACACATTTTCTTGATTTATTCATCTGTCAGTAGGCACTTAAGTTGTTTCCATATCTTGGCAACTGAGAATAGTGCAACAATTAGTGTGGGAATGCAGGTAATCTTAGAGATCCTGATTTCAATTTCTTTGGATAAACACCCAGAGACAGGATTGCTGGATCATACAATAATTTTATTTTTTATTTTTTTGAGGAACTAGCTTGCTACTTCCAACAGCAGTGGCTCCAATTAACATTCCCATCAACAGTGTATTAGGATTCCCTTCTTGCTATGTCCTCACTATTCCTTGTTTGTTTTTTTTTTTTCCCCTAGTAATAGCCATCCTAACAGGCGTGAGGTGACATCTCATTGTGGTTTTGATTTGCATTGCCTTGATGATGTGAGGTTGAGCCCCTTCTCCCATACCTGTTGGCCAGTACCGTGATATGTAACGCACCACAGGTCGGCTTTGCTGGGTCTTGTACTTTATTTAACGTATGCACTCTTTTGTGTCTGGTGCTTTCACTCATGTTGATAAGGGAAACATCATGTCATTGCCTGTGGTTGTAGATCCTTGCCACCTAAGTTTTAAGTAGGTGAGTGGTATGGGCTGACCTCTGTTAGAAAAATCACTATAGCAGCTTCGAGGAGGGTGAAGTGAAAGACAAGAAATATCACACAGGGAACTAGAGCAATAATCTAAGTGAGAAATGATGAGGGCCTGACCCAGAGTCCAGGCAGTGGGAGTAGAGAAGAGACAGACCGATCAGAGTCACCCTGAGCTCTGGAGAAGCAATTCAAAACACATGTTCCATTTACAGTGTCCTTGAGGCACCGAGGAGAGTGCATAACTGAGTGGTCAGAACCAGAGCAACATTAATTGACCACGGCATTAGTTTGGGTGCTTGTCAAGATTTAAGTGAAACAAGCTGCATCCCTCCAAGAGTCTATTGTCATAGATGACGGGAATGAGACAGAACAAAAGCCAACACAAGGGGGATAAATGAAGGGTGTCCCACGAAACTGTAATGACCTCAAATGGTTCCTGGAGGAGTTTTGCAGTTGGGTCATTTTTCTTCAGTATTTTTTTTTGCATTGTGGAGTTTCAACATAACATTTAGATGAGTTAGGAAAACAAAATCAGGATTGAAGAGACAACAGGGAGGGAGAGAGTTTTAGCAGCGCGGAGAAGGGCTGCTCGGGGTGTGAGATGGGTATGCAAGGCAGAAGAACAGGGAGACAGTTGGTGAAGCATGAACTGAGGGCTCATTCACCATCTGTATTCATCTCATGCTTCTCAAACTCGGATGTGCACACCCTTGACAGCATGTCTGGAGGAACTCAAGTCACCTGGTAAAGACAGTATGTCTTACTGGAGTGTTCACTTCACCCTGGAGTCAAGGAGAAGGTTGTTATTTATATGGAAGCAAACACCGTGTAACGGAGTAGAATACATATTTTATGTGAAGTTTCAAGATAATACACAAGACTCCATATGATTTTCTAGCCAAACACTTTGGCCTGCAGCCCCAATGTCTCCCTTGCCATTAGGAGGAATTCAGAGGAAAATTTTGAGAAGCCTCAGTTTCATCACTCCTGATTCCATGTTCCACTCTGTGGATGCTAGCCCCTCCACCGAGCTCTTTTCCAGACTGGGTGGTGTTATTCAACAACATTCCTTCCTTCCTTTACTCATTCATTCTGACAATATTAAGTAAGGGCTTGCCATATACTAAGACCTGAGAGATGTTTTTCTCCTGTACAATATCGTAAGCTCCAAAAAGGACTGTGTTTTTTTAAAAAAAAAATTAGTGTCCCCTGAACATCTGTCAAACCTTGTGTATATTAGACCTCTGTAAATATTTGTTGACGTGAAATGAAATGTGATCTTTGAAAAACAATCCAAGGAAGAGTTAGGAGGGAGACAATGAAGGAGAGAGAAAGAGTTGAGTGTATGTGAGCTAACTGCTAACCATTATCAGCTGAGCGTGTTTTATCCATGCACAACTCTGAGATAGACTTTAACGTATAGCCATTTAATAGCCAAGGAAATTGAGGTTGAGAATAAATAACTTGATGGAAGTAACACAGCCATAAGTGGCAGAGCCCTGATTCAATCCCAGCTTTGTCTGATAATAAAGTCCATGGAGAATATCTATGGAAATGTAAAACGCATACACCCTTTGATCCAGTAATTCTACTTCTAGGAGCTTACCCTTGAAATATTGTGACTTATAATATGAAAGAAATATATATTTGGTCTTCATCCTGTTTCTGGCAGGTAGCTTCTAAAACTCTTGGAACTTCTTAAATGATGAGAGAGATAAAGTGTCCTTTGTTATATTAATGAGATGAGTTTGGGACCGCACCTAAGGATAGGGGCTGGTTGTAGTGGAACCAGCCCTATGATTATAGGGTTGAAACTTTCAGTCACACCCTCTGGCTTCCAGCAAGGGGAACAGGGCTAAAGATTGAATTCAGTCATCAACTGCCAATGATTTAGTCAATCATGCCAATGTAAGGAAGCCTCCACAAAAACCCATAAGGATGGGGCTTCAAGAGCTTCTGGACTGATGAAAATATGGTGATTTGGGGAAAGGGCAACATCAGAGAGCATGGAAGTTCTGTGCTCTTTCCCCATACCTTGCCCTATGCATTTCTTCCATCTGGCTGTCCCTGGGTTTTATCTTATGATAATTAACTGGTAACCTTGTAAGTAAAATGTGTCTCCGAGTTCTGTGAGCTACTCTAGTCAACAAACAAAACCCAAAGAGGGAGTTGCTGGAACTTGTAATCTATAGCAGTAGTGTAAAAGTACAGGTCAGAAACATCTGAAATTGGAGTTGGTCTGAAGGGAAAGGCAGTCTTGAGGGACTGAGCACTTAACTTGTGGCATCTGATGCTATCTCCAGGTGGATGTGTCAGACTTGGGCCAGAATTGAGCTGAGCGGTGGGTGGTTCAGTCAGTTAAGCGTCCAGCTCTTGATTTCAACTAAGGTCATGATCTCAGGATTGTGAGATCAAGCCCTGCATGGGGCTCTGCTTTGGGTGTGGAGCCTGCTTAAGATTCGATCTCCCTCCCCTGTGTCCTTCCCCTGCTCTTTACCTTCCCTTCCCACTCTTTCTCACTCTCAAAAAAAAAAAAAAAAAAAGAATTGAGGTGAATTGTAGGACACCGACCAGGGTCGAGAATTGGTTGGTGGTATGGGGACAACTGGACATAATCTAAACATCCTTTATGGGAGAATTGGTTAGGTAGCTTGAGGAACATACAGAAAGAAGCATACCTATATATACTAATATGAAAAGCTGTTTAGGATATATTGCTAATTGAAGAAAAGCAAGTTGTAGAACAGTACGTGTTATTTCATTATATTTCATTTTTTTAAAAAAGAAATGCACAAGTCATATAAGCATGCATGTATAGGCACCAAAAATTCTGGAGGACTACATACCCAGTTTGAACAGAGTTAACCTCTGCAGAGGTGATGAGGTCTGCCCCTGGAAACCACTGTACTACTTTTCATCTCTGTGAATTTGACTACTCTAAATACCTCATATAAGTGGAATCATACTGTATTTGTCTTTTTGTGCCTGGTTTATTTTACTTAGCATAACGTCTTCAAGATTCATCCATGTCATAGCATCTGTTAGCGTTTTCTTCCTTTCAAAGACTGAATAATATTTTATTATACATATCACATTTTGTCTATCCATTCCTCCATTGATAAATACTTGGGTGTCTTTTACTGTAAGTAATGCTGCTATAAATGTGGGTGTATAAATATCTCTTTGGGACCTTGATTTCAATTCTTTTGGATGGATACCCAGAGTTGCAATTGCTGAATCATATGCAATTCTTTTAAAATTTTTTTGAAGTTCACAAGGAAGAGAGAAGAAAAAAAATTTTTTTTTGAAGAGCAGCCAAACTGTTACTAAGCTTTGTAGTTGTGATATACTTACTGCTCAGTTAAAAAGATAAAAGGCAAGAAAGTGGCTGTTTCCCAACACACAAATCACACAAAACCCAGGAAAGCAGAGTTGCCTTCAGTAAACAAGAGCTTTTAAAAGAACTCTTGATGGGAGCACCTGGGTGGTTCAGTAGGTTAAGCCTCTGCCTTGGGCTCAAGTCATGATCTCTGTCTCTCTCTGTCTAAAAAAAAAAAAAAAATCTTAAAAAAAAATAAAAGAACTCGATGACATCTAAAGCAAATGCAAGCACAATTTTTAGATCATTTTCCTGGGAAGTGGAGAAGGAAAAGTAACTGCTGACTAAGCTGTGTAATAAGGAGCTAAGTATTTTCTACTGGGAAATGGTTATCTGTTTGGTGGAGTTGCAAGTTCTGGGGAGTACCCTCATTAGAAAACAGCTGATGATTCCAGGAGAACTTGGAAGAATCACCATGGTGATACAGAGTGACCCATTTAAAGTGGAAGGCCTGTTGTGAGTTGAACTTCAAAAGGTGCCTGAGTAGAATCTTCTCTTTCATTTTTCATTGGACATTAAGATCTAAAATAAAGTAACATTACTGTTATCTCCGGTCCTCTTACAGTCTGATGTACTTGGGATGTCACTTAAGACACCTTCAGACTCTACTCCTGGCTTGGTGTCGCATGGCCGCATTACTTTGAGCAGACCCCTTAACCTCTCCAACGTCAGAGGGTTACCCTAAAGAGTCTCAGAAGTCCCCTTAGTTTGTGGGTTTGGTTCTGGGCATAGGTATAAGTGCCTCTTTTTGTTTGCTACTCCTATCATCTGGAACTTGGCTCTCCAGCAAACCCACGGCATCAGACCCAGTAGAACATGAGGAAACACGCCAAAAGATGCTGAGCGGGGAATCACATCATCAGTGTGCACGAGCTAAAGCTCCTTTACCTCCTTGCTTTCCTTGAGCCTCAGATGCCTGTGGTGAGTTAATCCTGGGTTCACACAGTCTCATCATGAGTCTAGACCTCTGTTCTTCTCTTCTCCTTCCTCCCCCATCTCTTTCCTCGTCTCCAGGCACTGTGCTTAGCGGTATAAATGGATCATTGTATTTAATTCTAACGAGAATGCTATGAGGTGCACAATATTATTATCCCCGTCTTACCTAAGGGAAACCGAGGCTTATGGAGTTTAAGAGGCAGAGGCAGGATACCCCGCTGGACAGACCCAGAATCCACTCCTAAACACTACGAGAGCTAATCAAGAAAACCTTTTGAAAATACAACTCGACTCTAAGTTATTCTGAATTGTCTGGAGGAACCTCCCCCTCCCATTCTTAAAAAGGAAATGTGAACAGATCTATTTTGAGGCATTTTGCTTCTCCTCATTCATCTTTTGCAGAACATTATCACCAGAGGCAGTTTTGTTAATCTGAGATCACGGTCTCTTTGGATTTCCTTTTCTTCTTCCACTTCTCTTGCAAAACTTGGAGTCACGACTGTCGGCTTAGGCCTTGACTCTGTTGTTGCTGGGGACATAACTGGAATGATAGAAAATAGTACTTCCCCTCCTTAAAAGAACCCCCATCCACTTGTGTTGTGTTATTTCTGCATCTCCTCTATAGGAAGATAATTACTGACGGACAGAATATCTTCTTGAAGTCACGTTTCTCAGCCGGATAGGTGAAGAGTGGAGGGATTTATAATAGAAAGGAGTGTGTGTCACTTTTCAGGGAAATCCATCCCGAACTGATGGCCATTTGATGCTCCTGGCATTCTTAGCACAACTCTAATGTGTGATGGGACAAGACTTAGCATTGGCTAAATTTGGTTTGCGGCAGAACAGGAGAATGGCTTTTGAAGGAGGTGATTGAGAAGGTCTCAGTGGGACTGTGTGTAGGCCCAGGTCTTCTGGTTCACGGATTCTACTCAAACGGGGAGAGAGAGCATTCCAGGGTGGTTCTCCTGATGGGTGCCAAGCATCCATGAATCCAGGCCAGGGCTGCACTCTGTCCTTAGAATCATCTCTTCCCAGTCTTCTTCCTAATTTTAAGGCCACGCTATTACGTAACTTGGACGTAACAGCCAAAGATATTTTTCTGCTTGAAACAATCGTATTTTATGTTCGGGAGTTGTGACTGAGTAAAAGACTTCTTTCTTCAAGGAAGCATTTTATTCTGTTAATTGTACAAAGTCCTTGAGGAAACATCCTTGCAAAGGATGGGATCAACCCCTTTCCCTAAGAGAGGGCTTTTTAAAACTCCGCAGACCTTGGAAGAAAATCATGTACCCTCAGCATGAAATTCATTTAGAGTCCCATCAGTGCTTGCTAATGCAGTTTATATGAAGTGTCTTTTATTTTGGACTTCGCTCCTCTGTAACAAATGAGTCATTGATTTTCAAAAAATTTTAAATGTATCCAGAACCTTTTTTTTTTTTTTTTTTGGTTTTGGTTTTGAACAGCCTCTCAGGAAACCAACACCAGTAACCCTGTCCTCTCCCTGCTGCTTTGCTATAAAGATAGCATTCCTCTATATGGATCACAGTGCTTCCTTTGACAAGAATGAACAACTCTCGACCAGCTAAATTGTTGACCCATGTGAAAGGAGTGACTCACAAGTCTTTCTAAAATGTTGCCCAACAATTATTTTTTGACACTCGTGTGCTAAATTCTGGGAAGGCCTGAAAAGAACAATAAAATTAAAGAGGAACGTTAGGGCCAATCTCAGTTCCCTTTGTGATTTATGCGGTATTCTGATCTTGAGTTCCTTTGGAAGCCCTTCCATGTAACTTTAAGTAGGGAAGTGGACTGGAGCCTTCCCATGAAACTGTGCTTGGGTACAATAAACCCCTGAGGATTAGTCAAAGACAGATTCACTGGATGCCAAATTCTTTTCTATCATCCAAGAGTGGCCAATGAGACCAAGGGTGGGAGTGAGAATTCACCAGGGTTTTCAACAAAGCATTCCAATAAATTAAAAAACAAACAACCTTTGTTAGAATGAAACAGGGTTTGCAAATGCTAGCTGGTTAGAGCGCCCTCATGTGTCTCAGCATGGTAGTATCATTTCGGGGCTCTCAGAGGACATCAAATGCTCTTCTAATCACTCCACCGACACCACTTCGTGCATTCCCTTCCTTCCCACTGTTTCCAGAGCCACAGATGGAGCTCCTTCTTTAGCTGTTAGCTGGAATTCCCAGTGTGGTGGTGATTTTTATCAGAGGCTGTAAGCATAAACCATCTCACTTTCCAGAGTGCTTGCTGTGTGCTTGCTGAATTAGTGCTCATTTAAACGCCTGCCTTGGGGCGCCTGGGTGGCTCAGTGGGTTAAGCCTCCGCCTTTGGCTCAGGTCATGATCTCAGGGTCCTAAGATCGAGCCCCGCATCGAGCCCCGCATCGAGCCCCGCATCGAGCCCTGCATCTGGCTCTCCGCTCAGCAGGAGGCCTGCTTCCCCCTGCCTCTCTGCCTGCCTCTCTACCTACTTGGGATCTCTCTGTCAAGTGAATAAGTAAAATCTTTTAAAAAATATTAAATTAAATTAAAAAAAATTCCTGCCTCAAAGTGAAAATACCCCAACTGCCCATCATCTGGTGAATCAATGAATACATTGTGGTAACCCCTACAGTGGGACACTACTTGGTAATAAATAGGAAAGAATTATTGACATCCACACCATCAGAAGGCTGCATATATACGATTTCATTGATGCAACATTCTAGGATTTGGATATATATTAGCTTAGTGGTAGCCAAGGAATAGGAGAGAGAGGGTGGGGTTGGCTACAAAAGGGTACAAAGGAACTTTTGGGGGGGAATTCATAGTGTTCTGGGTTTTTTTGGTGTTGGCTACCTGACTGTATACATCAGTCAAATCCACAGAATTGGCATTGGTGGTATGATGTTGAGTATAGCTTCCAAAACTCATTCAACCATACACTAAAAGCAAAACAAAACAAAACAAAATAACCACCTGAATTTGCTACATATAAATTATATCCCAAGAAGCCTCACATAAAAATGTTTAATTTTTTAAAAAAAGAAATCACTGTGGACTACTTCCAAAGTACAAATCCCCAACCCTTCTGGGTTTACCTCTTGGCCTCCTTTTCTTTGCCCATCTGAAAAAGACACCACAGTGATCTCTTGTGGGAGTCTGCAAGTTCCAGCTCAATTCAAAGCCCCAGTGGGGCCAGACTGCATTCCACAGGGTCTGCTCCCTGACTCTGCCATTGTGCCTGTGATGGGGTGTGCAGCGAGTGACACAGAGACTTCCTGGCACTTGGATATTACGAAGGAAAACATCAAAGTCAGAGGCCAGTGCAATAAGTAGGAACCCCTCGAGGGGAAATGAGATCTGGGCTCTGAAGGCAAATTCATATTGTCAGTTTGCTGGCTTCCCTCCACCGTAGACAGCAACCAGTTGTTTCTGGGTAGAAGTCGTGTCTTGTGCAAACTATCCATTAACCACAAACCATCCGTGAACCACCCCAGGCAGTGCCCAGTGTCTAATTCTGGAAAACAGTTTTGGTTTGATGGCTCTCAAATGTTCTACCAGCCTTCATCCTCAACAATGGTGACCTATGAATATTAATCCCAGGCCAGTGGTTCTTAAATTTTACTGGGCCTCATCACCTCACTCGCTAAGGGAGTACTCACTGTATGAGATGATGGATGTGTTAATTTGATTGTAGTAATCATTTCACAACATATACGTATATATTAAGTTGTGTTATACACCTTAAAAAATCACATTGTACAACTTAATACATACAATTTTAATTTGCCAGTCATATCTTGATGAAGTTGGAAAAAAAAATCACCTAAGGAGTATACTTTCAAAATGCCAGTTCCCAGCCAATCTATTTTTTTAGTTCTAAGTTTTTTTTTTAATTTTTTAAATTACTTTTCAGTGTAATAGAATTCATTGTTTATGCACTACACCCAGTGCTCCATGCAATACGTGCCCTCCACAATACCCACCACCAGGCTGGCCCAACTTCCCACCCTCTGACCCTTCAAAACCTCAGATTGTTTTTCAGAGTCCATAGTCTCTCACGGTTCATCTCCCCCTCCAATTTCCCTCAACTCCCTTCTCCTCTCCATCTCCCCATGTCTTCCGTGTTATTTCTTATGCTCCACAAATAAGTGAAACCATATGATAATTGACTCTCTCTGCTTGACTTATTTCACTCAGCATAATCTCTTCCAGTCCCGTCCATGTTGATACAAAAGGTGGGTATTCATCCTTTCTGATGGAGGCATAATACTCCATAGTGTATATGGACCACATCTTCCTTATCCATTCGTCTGTTGAAGGGCATCTTGATTCTTTCCACAGTTCTCAGCCAATCTATTCTTACCTGAGATTCTAATGCAGTAGGTCTGGGATTGATCCCTAGAAACTGAATTTTTAATAAGCACCTCAGATGATCTAGACATAGGAAGTCTAAGGACCACACTTTAGGAAGTGATGTCCCAGACCTAGAAAAACTCACATATATAGGCTGAACAATTTATTCATGGAAATGTTTGACCTACCAACCAATGGTTTCAACACAGTGACAAGGAGTGGGGCTCTGGAGTGAGGTTCCTGGGTTCAAAGCCCACCTCCGCCCTTTGTCACCAATGGCCTCAGGTTACTTCATCTCCAGTGTGTCTAAGAGGGTGCAAGATGAAATGAGTTAACCCTTAACAAAACACCCAGAATCATGCAGGTAAGCATTAGATAAACCTCAATATTCATTTTCCAGATCAAGAAAGATGGAAAGGAAGAATATTGCATGAAAATCAATGAACAAAAAGAGTTACTTCAAAGAGCTTTTCTTTTAAAGCTTAAACATCTCCAAATACCTCAAAAGGTGAAGAGAAATGTGAACTCCCTTATGTATGTCAACTTTCCTACATTCCAAATCTCTTCGCCCTGTTTTAAATATTAAAAATGTAAGCTGGGCGGGGTGGGGGGGGAGGATGCTGAACTTAGCAGCACTCTTCCTATTTGATTGATTAAGGAGCTTAAGACAACTCCCATATGTTAGCGTATTCATCTTTACAAGTTATATGTAATCTCTGGTGATTCTTGAACAGAGATGCAAATCAGAATCATGTGTAGAGCTCTTGAAAGGTCTAAGTTTTAACTCACCAGAAATTGGGGCAGGGCGCAGGGAATCTGAATTTCTAAAGTGTTTTCTCTGTGATTTGGCGATCCATTCCAAGGAGAGACCTATTCTTACAGGAAAAGGCTGGGATTATCCACCCCACTTTAGAGCTTCAGAAACCGAGACAGAGCGTGTGAAATACTGAGCAGCACCACTCAGCAAATCATTCGCCAAGGCGGAAGTTGGATTTTGGTAACTCTAAGGCCAATATCCTCTCCATTATAGGTCACACCGTCGACGCTACTTGTTAAGGGTGAGATGAGTAAATTTTCATTCCCTCATTTGTTTATGAAATAATACTGTGATCTGAATTCATAGGAACTAACTTAGAACGGCTGACCTGGGTTTCTGAATTCCGTTCCGATTCTGCCTTTTACCCTCTTACCCACATGTCTGCACTTACTAATCATCTCCGTTAAATCCCTGGAAGTGTACAAGAGAGTCCGCTTACTTGGAGTCTGGGTCAAACCCCTGTTGGAAATATGATCATGAACTTGAGGATTCTTTCTTCGGGTGGCTGACGGCAGTGCCATTTGGTGGCCTCTACTCCGGGCTGCGGTTTTTGTGGATTCCCTTTTCATTTTAAGACATATTTTGTGACCCATAAAGTCCCTCAGAAACCACTTTCTTTAATGTATTATCAGAGAAGGAAATCTATCAAATTAAAATCTGCAGTCGGAAGGGGGGGTGGCCACCAATCCAGTGAAATCATTCTGCTGAACTTGAGCCAGGCAACCAAACTAGGGCAGTATCACTTCACCAACAAAATGGCCCGGCGGCTGGAATCCCCGCCTGCAGACCTTCAGACATCACCAGCCCCTTGCTCCTAAAACAGACCCCTTTATTGAGTTACTTCTTGGCACCCACTGACTGCTTTCCTTTCAGATTTTCTCTTGTCCATATTCAATATCCCGCCTTTGCATTCTCTTCCTGCTCTTGTTAAAATACTGTTTCTTTCTTTCTTTCTTTCTTTTTTTTTTTTTTTTAAAGATCCCTTTTAATCAGATAGCTCCTGCTGGCGTGAGCTGTCAGAGGTATTCATTTCAGTGGACTCTGGCCTTATGCTGCATTACCTTGGCAACAAGATTTAGAGGCAAAGGCCCTGCCTTGAACTTGTCAGAGTCTCCAAGACATGAACTCAGCACATATTACTCTCTAGCATATCAAGTTGTCATGCCAACCACTAACAATAAAACCCATCTCTCCCTTCTAGGGTTTTAATTCAATAACTTTTCCGATTGGCTCCTTCTGTAATTCAATTGGTCTGAAAATGTAATCTATGGATATGTGTGTGTGTGCGTGCCTGTGTGTTTAACCAGTCGCGAATGGCCTTCCACTGAATGACTAGAGACTGGAAAAGCAGTATAGGTCAAAAGTTCATCAAAATGTAAAGGAAAAACAAAACAAAAATCAGTGGTGGATCTAACAAAATGAGCCTGCAATTTTGGAAATCCTGACAAAGAGGTAACTAAATGAAATCTCAAGAGCTAACTCCTGCCCTCCGATGTATGTGCACCACTGCCTTTGGCACAGCTACGAATAGTGCACTGATATTTGGGGTAGCTGCGTGCCCAGATGTATTTTCAGCTCCTTTAGTTAGTTTTGGATACATAACTAACTTCAATTTCTTTTTTAAAAAATAGTTGATTTATTTATTTGAGAAAGAGAAAGACAGCATGAGAGAGAGGAGGGTCAGAGGGGAAAGCCGACTCCCCGCTGAGCAGGGAACCCAATGTGGGGCATGATCCCAGGACTTGGGATCATGACCCGAGCCAAAGGTGGAGGCTTAACCCACTGAGCCACCCAGGTGCCCCCGAACTTCAACTTTTAAAAGCTCTCCTACTTTCATACTTATATTTCGTTTTCCTTTAACCCAGAAGGCCTCAGTTCTGCCTTTGCATTCTCCTCCTGCAGAAAATTCTCTGAACTCTCTAAGAACACTTAGACAAGGCATTGCATAGGTCTGGGGACTAGAAATAACTGAGGACCAGGGTTTCTCAAAATTAAGTATTTCAATACTTCTTTATCCTTTTGCCAACTCTAGGATTATTAATTTGGTACCTTTATCCTTTTTTTTTTTTTTTAATTTATTTGTTTGTCAGAGAGAGAGAAAGAGCGAGCACACAGGCAGGGAGAGTGGCAGGCAGAGGCAGAGGGAGAAGCAGGCTCCCTGCCGAACAAGGGGCCCGATGTGGGGCTTGATCCCAAGACCCTGAGATCTGACCTGAGCCGAAGGCAGAGGCTTAACCCACTGAGCCACCCAGGTGCCCCAGTACCTTTATCCTTTAATCGACCTATTTAAATGCATACATTTCGTTGTGCCTGGGTGGTGCAGTTGGTTGAGTGACTAACTCTTGGTTGTGGCTCTGGTCATGATCTCAGGATTGTGGGACTGAGCCCGCTTTGGGCTCTGCACTGAGCCCACATTCCACTTGGGATTCTCTCTCTCCCTCTGCCCCTGCCCTGTTCGTGTTCATGCATTCTCTCTCTCTCTAAAAATAAATAAATAGATCTTTTAAAAATCAGTCAATACATAAAAACGCATGAATTTAGAAGGACAGCTTTATGTCATGGACCTGGTACTCTGCTTTTTAAGGTTCTCTGCCACTGAGGACATGGTTATTTTTTAGCTTCCAATAAGAAACACATAGAGCGGGGTGCCTGGGTGGCTCAGTGGGTTAAGCCTCTGCCTTCAGCTCAAGTCATGATCCCAGGGGCCTGGGATCGAGCCCCGCATCGGGCTCTCTGCTTGCTGAGGAGCCTGCTTCCTCCTCTCTCTCTCTCTCTGCCTGCCTCTCTGCCTACTTGTGATCTCTGTCTGTCAAATAAATAAGTAAAATCTTAATAATAATAAAAAAAAGAAACATATCGAGGGTTGATGATGCATGAGGCACCACTGAATATATACTTTTCAGGGGCACCCGGGTGGCTCAGTGGGTTAAGGCTTTGTCTTTGGCTCCGGTCACGATCTCAGGGTCCTGGGATCAAGCCCCACGTTGGGCTCTCTGCTCAGCAGGGAGCCTGCTTCCCCCCTTCTCTCTGCCTGCTTCTCTGCCTACTTGTGATCTCTCTGTAAAATCAATAAATAAAATCTTAAAAAAAAAAAAAGAAAATGAAAATATTTTTCAGATGCTGACTCACTTAATCCTGACTGCCTCCGCCATAGCCCACTGAGGCAGGCAACTGATTTTATCGTCTCAACTTTACAGAGGGAGGACAAGAGACCTAGAGAGGCTCGGCAGCACATCTACGGCTCCACAGCTAACAGATGGCAGAACTGAGGTTCAAACCTAACAGTTTGGTTCCAGAGTCTCAGCTTCATATCCTGCTTCATTGGGTTCTGGTTGGTTTGAGCCTTTTTTTCAGTTTTGTATAAGAAGCATCAAACAATGCTAAACCGAAAATCACAAACTTCTTGAAGGCAGGGACCCTATCTAACACTTTTATCTTCTCAGTATCTAGGTGAGTGCCTCTCACCTAAAAATTACTTAGCAATATGGTTAGGTTGTTAAGGAATGCTCTAAGAGTATCCTAGAATATCACATTCAAGGTCACTTCGGAAAGATAGTTTTTGTTTAAGTTGGAAGCTTTCCAACTTAACTTTTCCAACATTAACTTTTAATGGAGGCTTTCATCACCACCAAATCACAGGTACATAAGGTCTTCTAGAGACCAAAGTCATTGAGAACAGAGGTCATGTTTCATGTTCATGGTGTGGTGGGTATTTTCCATTGGCCCCACGGCAGACACATTCTTTGCTATCAAAGACCATTGGTTGTATGGAGCAGCTCTTGCTGGGGTGGTAGTGGGTTTCTGCTAGCACTAAGGCCACTGTGCCTCACCATTCCTTACTGGTACCCCATGACTGACTGAAATTTTATCAACAGTCCCTTCAATAAATATATATCATTTGTCCCCTGACAGGCTTCTGGATCTTACCCCTGTCATCTGGTCCAATGCTTCTCACAGGAGAACCACTTACAGAACTTGTTAAAATGCAGACTCTGATTCAGATGACTGGGGCGTGTCCCGCCTTTCTAACAAGCTGTCAAATAAGTGAGTGTTTCAAAGGGCGCGCTTTCCCCGAGCAGACATCTAGTAGATGGTCTGTAGTTGTCACTCAATAGATGTTTTTTGGTTTTTTGTTTTTAAAGATTTTATTTATTTATTTGACAGAGAGAGAAAGAGAGAGAGAGAGAGCATAAGCAGGGGGAGCAGGAGAGGGAGAAGGAGAAGCAGGCTTCCCGCTGAACGGGGAGCCCGATGTGGGACTGGTCCCAGGGCCCAGGGATCATGGCCTGAGTCAAAGGCAGACGCCTATCCATCTGAGCCACCCAGGAGCCCCCTGAACAGGTGTTTTAAATGGACTACAAGAATGATCCAGTGAATGGCTTGGATGCACTACAGCATTTGTCAACACTGGTGAAGGAAGACATGCCCTTGCCACAACTATCTTGTAATAACTTAACCCTGAGCTCCCAGTGTGGCTACATCTGATCACACCAAGAAACTCACGGCTCATGGACATCCTTCTTTCTCATTGCCAGAGCTATCCTGGTGATTCTCAGCCTCTTGGGTTAATACTGTTTATAAAAAACACAGCAACTACCACAACTAATCTGCAAGAAATTGAATTCACACACGTGCGTATTCTTTTCTTCAGAGATAAAAGTAAAACCAATTTATTTCAACATCAGAATTGATCCCCCCAAGGGACAATTTTTGCTGAGTGAAAGGTAGTAGAGAAATTCATTGTTTGCCAAACTGTGAATCTTTATTTGCTCAGATTCTGCATAGTCTTGTACAAACAGGTTCTATAGGCAAAGGCAAAGCCAAACTCCAAAAGATCACTCAAAACAAGACACAGCCCAGGGCAAAATATACTTAACGGTGCCTGTGAGCAGATCAAGCTGTCAGAAGATCTGAATTGCTTTTTATGTTTAGGTTATCAACACACACTTTTTGAATGCCTACTGAGTGCCAAACGCTGTATCTCTTTGCAGCCCATGAGTATGTGCACAGTAAAATCTTAGGAATTTCAAGCCTGAATTAAAGCAAATAATGTGATAATTCTGGCAGGTGTTAACTTGCATTTGTCTATTTCACTGACCGTGAAAAAGGATTTACTACACCAATTAACAGGTCAATAAATATGCAAAAAAAAAAACCTACTTAAGAGAATAAATGATTTTCAAGAACTCCTAAGGATTTTTAAAAGCCACATTTAAGTTTTGACCATGGAGTCACTGATTGATTAACAATGTGGACTGTCGTGCCAATTAAAAACATTCTTCTAGATGCAATGTGACATCCTAGATTATACCCTGGAATAGAAAAGTGGGACATCTGGAAAGTGTCAAGTTTTATAGTAATGGTAATGGTAATAATAATAGTTTATAGTAATATGGATGGGTCAGGGTGGGCTTCTTAGTTTTGGCAAATGTACCTCAATAGTATTAAATGCTGACAATGAAAAAAAATCTGGGTGAAGAGTATTTGGGAACTCTCTGAACTGTCTTTGCAACTTTTCCATAAAGGTAAAATTATTCCAAAAATATGAAGCTTATTAAACAAACGTGCCCATTCAGAACTCCTAGCAGCAACAATAGGAAAGTATTTATTGAGCCCCATGTTCTGTTGGCACAATGCCAAGTGTCCTCTCCATGTTCTCACAATAATGTTATGAAACAGGCATGGTTAGTTATTCTCACCTACAGATAAAGAAAACGTGATTCACAGAGTGAGTGAGCAACTTCCAAAAGACACACAGATAAAAACCGATGGACTAATGGAGTCAGGACAGGGTCTGTCTAATCCCAAAGTTGCTCCCAAACCCCACAACTCCAGTTTTGCCTCTCCTAGCTTGAGTTTTTCCATGTAAGAGAGTTACCACTTATTGGCATGGATATTCACCTTCCATTTAAGTTCACGAAACACGTAAATTGAATTATTGTGTACAGCACCTTAAAGTAAACCAGAGTATCATCTTGAAAGTAACCAAGTTTAACACACGGTCAAGTCCTCCACTGTTCTGCCTCATTAAATTGGGCTCAAATTTTCTCG
This sequence comes from Mustela lutreola, assembly GCF_030435805.1. NCBI lineage: Eukaryota > Metazoa > Chordata > Mammalia > Carnivora > Mustelidae > Mustela > Mustela lutreola. The sequence continues at coordinate 19,766,303 of NC_081293.1, forward strand.
TGGGAGGCAGTAGGGCGGAAAGGCTGGGAGAGTCTTCTATTCCAAGAAGGTTGGAACACTTTCAGAGCTAAGCAACTGGCCCTTTCCTCTTGGCTCCTGTCTTCTTTTGCCCATCATGTGCTCACTTAGGGATGGTGAGACCCCCAGCACTTCCCAGCTGGGCTTTGGCCATAGATGGCTTACTTAGAAATGGAAAAAGGTAGCATACCACAGCCTATATGGTTCAGGGTGAAGAATGCTGGCTCTATAGGCAGACGGAATAACTGGCCCTCTCAGTGCAGTTACTGGAGAGGCCTTAGAACAGTCTCTGTCTCCAAATATCATTCTGGCTGGTCCAGCAAGGGGCCTGTGATCAGCTAATTAATTATAATAATAATATATGATATATATTATATATAATTACAATAATTATAATAAATAATAATATATGATTATGATGATAATATAAAACAATTAATTAACAATTAATTAATTAACTAATAATGCATATGCACTTTGCCCTTTTTCACAGGCACATTCTTTTCACAGCACCTTGTGGTTTTGCTCAGGACAATCCTTGGCACATTTCAGGAGTCTCTGCACCCCAGCTGGAGTTTGGCCTGGTCTCATCACTCTTTCATTCATTTGTGAAAGGACAAAAATGATTACACAGCAGAGTTCCCACCCATTTCCCCTCTCTTGACACTCAAGGAGAATTGTGTTTCTGTGAATCATTCTGTCCTTTAAGAAGTCTGTCATTGCCAGATGAGTAGGTCTTTGCGTTTTCTCCATACAGAATCAAAGGAAGGGGAAAAGGAAGAAGAGGTGCATTAACCAATAAGAAAGGTTTTGAGGAGATTGACGGGTGGGAGCCATTTTACTAGAAGAAACACAAAAACAGGTGAAATTCATAAAAAAGAAGTGGGGCTTAAAGAAATATCACCCTACACTATTTTCTGCTTCTTGGTGTTCTGAAAGATGCAGAAAAAGGACCATCTTAAATGGGGCACAGACTTAAACGCAAGATGTGAAACCATAAAACTCCTGGAAGAAAACATAGAAGTAAGCTCCTTGACACTGGTATTGGCAGTGAGTTTTTTGGATTTGACACCAAAAGCAAAGGCAGCAAAAGCAACAAAAGGTTTTCTCACAGCAAAGATCCTCAATAAAATGAAAAGACAATAAGGAGAAAATATTTGCAAATCAGCAGCAACTCTTTCTGCCCATGGATCCTGCACCCGTGATTTAATAAAATCACCTTGTTTGGACCAAAAAACAAAAAACAGAAAAAAATTTACAAATCATATCTCTGGTAAGAGGATCATATTCAAGGAGCCCCTGGGTGGCTCAGTGGGTTAAAGCCTCTGCCTTCGGCTCAGGTCATTGATCTCAGGGTCCTAGGATCGAGCCCTGCATCGGGCTCTCCGCTCCGCGGGGAGCCTGCTCCCCACCCCCACCCGTCCCCCCTCCCGCCCACCTCTCTGCCTGCTTGTGATCTCTGTCAAATAAATGAATAAAATCTTTTTTAAAAAGGAGGATAATATTCAAAATATATAAACATCTCATACAACTCAATAGCAAAATCCAAAAATATCCAATTTAAAAATGGGCTGAAGAACTGAATAGACATTTTTCTGAAGAAGACATACAGATAGCTAACAGGTACATGGGAAGATGTTCCTGATAATCACTCTTCATTAGAGAAACGCAAGTCAAAACCACAATGAGCTATCACCTCATGCCTGTTAGAGGGGCTGTAATAAAAAAGACAAGAGACAATAAGAGTTGATGAGGATGTGGAGGAAAGGGAACCCATGTGCACTGTTGGTGGGAGGTGTGCCATTATAGAAAACAGTAAGGAGGGTCCTCAAAAAAACAAAAGGTGTGCCTGGGTGGCTCAGTCATTAAGTGTCTATCTTTAGCTCAGGTCATCATCCCGGAGTCCTGGGATTGAACCCTGCATGAGGCTCCCTGCTCAGCGGGAAGCCTGCTTCTCCCTCTCCTGCTTCTCCCTCTCCTGCTTCTCCCTCTCCTGCTTCTCCTGCTTGTGTTACCTCTCTTGCTGTATCTCTCTCTGTCAAATAAATAAAGTCTTTAAAAACAAAACAAAACAGGGACACCTGGGTGGCTCATTTGGTTAAGCCGCTCCCTTTGGCTCAGATCATGATCCCAGGGTCCTGGGATGGAGTCCCACATCAGGTTCCTAGCTCAGCAGGGAAACTGCTTCTCTATCTGCCTCTGCCTGCCACTCTGCCGGCTTGTGCTCTCTCTCTCTCTATCTGACAAATAAATAAATAAAATCTTAAAACAAAACAAAACAAAATCACACACACACACAACTACTGTATGATCCAGCAATCCTTCTGGATATAAATCTGAGGGAAATGAAATCACTGTCTAGAAAAGATATCTACACCCTCATGCCCATACCAATATTGTTTACAATAGCCAAGACATGGAGACGACTTAGTGTCAATGAATGAATGAACGGATTAAAAAAATGTAGTCTTCCGGGGCGCCTGGGTGGCTCAGTGGATTAAAGCCGCTGCCTTCGGCTCAGGTCATGATCTCAGTGTCCTGGGATTGAGCCCCGCATCGGGCCCTCTGCTCAGCAGGGAGCCTGCTTCCCCCTCTGTCTCTGCCTGCCTCTCTGCCTACTTGTGATCTCTCTCTCTGTCAAATAAAATAAATAAAATCTTTAAAAAAAAAAATGTAGTCTTCCTCCTGATTGAAACAACACTATAAAGTTGTTTTGACATAGACACACACAGAAAATCAAATCTGGATCTGACCAATCCTTCAGATGCAGTTTCCAAGTTTTAGGAAATACAGGGAGTTAGGGAGGAGTGAGAGGAATATGTTCTCGTATGCCACAGGGAAGCAATCAGCAAAATCTTCAATGAATAAATTGCAATGGGGAAAAAGAGGAATGGAAGGAGATCCTGCTGATTTTTCAAAAGAACCCATTGCAGGGGCACCTGGATGGCTCAGTGGGTTAAGCTTGTGCCTTCGGCTCAGGTCATGATCTCAGGGTCCTGGGATGGAGGTCCCCATCGGGCTCTCTGCTTGGCAGGGAGCCTGCTTCCCCCCCCCCCGCCCACCGCCGCCTCGTGCTTGCCTCTCTGCCTACTTGTGATCTCTATCAGTCAAATAAATAAAGTCTTTAACAAAAATAATATGAAAAGAAAAGAACCCACAGCAATTTTTGCATCTCATCTGGATCTTGACTCAAATAATCCATTAAAAGAAAGGACAGCATCCAAGAGACCATTGGTGATTTGAACACTTACTGGCCATTTGATGATATTAAAGGATTATATGCTGAAATACTTAGAGATGAAATGACATGGTGTGTACTATTTGCTTCAAATAATATTGGGGGGAGGTGCAAGAATATGCAGGGAAATTGGCCATGAGTTGATAGTTGTTGAAGATGATCATAGGGCTCACTATGCTGTCTTTCTACTTAATACATGTTTGAAATTCTCACAAAAACCCAACCAAACAAAAAATGAGAAACAGAACATGATGTATCATTTCAATAATCATTGTTTAAAAGGAATATTTTATAATATCTCACTTTTCAAGACTATTTAGGCCACTTTTTAAAACTTGTTTCAATAGCACTTATTCAACTTTTTCCTTTTTCCCAATGGACTTGCATGCACAAGGGGCCCATTCTCCATTTCTTTCCATTTATAGGTAGGATTTGGATGGGAAAAAGAAGAAAAGAAAATATTACTCTGCACTGTTCCTTCCAGATATTCAGAAAATGCAGATAAAGGACCAGAAGGGTGAATTCTCTTTTTGATTGTCAGACTATATTTCTTTGGCTAAGACGTTGCTTGCTTGAGGCTGGACCACATAATGCCCAACTTCAACAACTGTGCATGTACTCACTACTGCTTCTTTAGCAGCTGCCACTCCTCTTCTGCCAGCTCTGATTTCTGCTGGTAATGCTCTGCTGAGCTCTGCCTGAGTCTTCATTCATCTCCCAACTGCTAAAGTCAATGCCCACTTACAGCCATTCCTCACATAGTCTCTCTGCTGCATATATCTGTTGCCCCACTGTGGCTGTGCCCCATGCACCAATGCTCTCCCCAGATTTGAGGCTCCTGGTGTTTTCTAGTCATTATTTATTTAATCCTCGCAACTTTGGGAGGGGGGTTTCACTTTCCACCCTACTCTCACTTTTGCCAAATGATGAAACTGGCTCGGAGACATGAGCAATTTACCCAAGATTTTTGAGCTAGAGAAGGAAGGACAGAAGTAGGACTTTAGCCTAGAACTATTTGATTCTGAAATGTTTGTTATTCTTCTTCTTATTTAATAGTTTAGTAAATCAAGATTACATAAATACCTTATTATAAAATGTTATATTATAATACTATAATTGTTGTTACTGTTTTTTATTTATATTATGTCAGCTTCAGTTCTCAGATTTCACAGCTAGAAAAAATTTTTAAATATTTTGGGGTTCCAGGATGAGGCTGCTAAATGTGTGTGTGTGTGTGTGTATGTGTGTGTGGTCTTCAGGACATTTTTATTTGTTTATTTATTTATTTATTTTTTCCAGGACATTTTTAAAATGCTCAACTACAAAAAACCATCACTATCATTTAATTTTTAAAAAATCCCCAAATATACTGATACGGAAGAATCCTTGTAATATGTTAAGTAAAAAAAGCAAGATGCAGGATGTTACCTACTGTGTCAAAAATGAATTTCTATAAATGTATCTGCTTGTATATGCATAGAGCATTTCTCGAAAATGTAAGAAACCTGTAACAGTGCCTGCTTCTGGGTTTGGGAACCAGAATTCTGGCGTGGAAGAGAGATGTTTCGCATAGTCATTATGAACATTTTGAAATTTGTGCAAGGGCATTATGTATTAATTTTTCCCCCAAGAAATGAAGAAATGGAAAATAAGTCCCTAAAAGAAAATAGAGCATTTATGTTGCCCAGATCCCCATTCATGTTTTGAAATCCTAACCCCCAAAAGGGTTAGGGAGGAGGTGTGGCCTTTGGGAGGTGTCTAAGGCATGAGGGTAGAACCCTCAGGAATGGGATTATTGCTTTGTAAGAGACTCCCTTGAGATCTCTAGCCTCATCTACCATGTGAGGACACAGGGAGAAGGCCCTGGCTATGAATCAGGAAGTGGGCTCGCCCCGGAAGCTTACCGTGCTGACACCTTGAATTTGGACTTCCAGCCTTCAGAACTGTACACAAGAAATTTCTGTTGTAGATAAGCTCTTGGTCTGTGGTATTCTGTTACAGCAGCCCAAGCAGAGTTGAAACAGATATTTTAACATCTCTTGAAAGATATGGGTGACATGATCGCAAAGCAACTTGAATCAATGTGATCTTACCCCTATTTTTCTCCTTTTGTCGTGCTTTGGTGCAAACAGTAGCTTTGGGGCTGACCACTCCCTGGGAACACACAGATGTGAGTCCCTCTATTTCTTTTGGAGGTCCCTTGTGGGTGCCCACATTTCAAGACAAATTTTCCAGCGATTAAAGCATCAATAGGAGATTCGGACCTGCATGGATCTGAGCCGTTCTCATCCTGATGCAAGTTCTTGAACTTGCCTGCACTTTGGAATCACCCACGTGGTTTGTTAGACTAGTACCTTCCTAGAGACCGTGCCTTAAGGTAGAGCTGGAAATATGCATTTTATAATTTTTTAAAAAAGATTTTATTTATGTATTTGACAGAGAGAGAGAGTGAGAAAGCGCAAGCAGGGGGAGGGGAGAGGCAGAGGAAGAGGGAGAAACTGGCTCCCCTCTGAGCTGGGGACTGATGTGGGGACTCTATCCCAGGACCCTGGGATCATAACCCCAGCGGAAGGCACATGCTTAACCAATTGAGCCACCCAGGTGCCCAGAAATCTGCATTTTAAACAAGCATCTTGGCGATTCTGATGCACCAGGAGCCCGTATTTGAGAAAATAAATGGCCCAGACTGTGTATCTTTACAGGCAGAGGATGATGACTGGGTTATAATACTCATTCAGGCCTTTCCTAAATTATTTTTAGAGTGCAAGCCCTCAGGTCAGTGACAGTCAAAAGTCAAACGGAATGGTCGCCCTCCCCGCCACACAAGAGGGTCAAACTGAAGTGTCCGAGATGGAGTCGGCTGAGGCAAACAGAATCCGGAGAGGGACAGCCGTTTTGCCTTTTCACTCTGCACCTCCCTCTGACCGGTTCCGGAAACAGTCCTGATTAGAGCGTAATTGATTTGGACGTGTTGAGCAGAACAGCCAGGCCTGCACACGGCCTTCCCGCGCCGAGAAGCTGTGCAGAATCCTCTGACTCTTTACTGCATTAAAAGCAATACGATGTGACACGCGCTGGGTTTCTAACAACGTTTGCAGACTAAGTAAGATTATCTGGTCCGTGACACTGCCAACTGCGCTTGAGAGAAACAGCAGGGCCTTTCTCTCCAGCCCCAATGGCAGCAAACAAACTCGAGGCATTGGGCTTGCGTAAATACTAACCCTGGTCACACAGGCTTTGGGGTCTTTTGCTGGTCAGGAAATGGTCATGTATTCCTTTCAAAGATGAATCTGTTAATCCTGTATAAACAAGGAGTCTAAATACTTTGCTGCTTTCTCCCCCTCCCCCATAACATATATCATAGGGTTACTATAATTCAAATTTATTGAGGATTGAAAAGACAAACCAAATAAACAACAACAAAAAACCCCCCATTGTACCAGAAGGCTGGGAGGAAGTGAATTGAGTCAGAGAATTCCAGTGGGGATTTTTTTGGTCAGCGTGTTAGACTCCTTACTTTCAAGTAGTTGTTTCCTCTTTTGCCCTGTCAAGACCCCATTGAACTGCAAACAGGCCACCAGCCAACCAAGTGATAACTGCTAGTCTGAGCATCTCTTAGATCACTACACATTCTACCCTTTGAACTTACTGTTTTCTAAGATTAGTTCTATACAGTCCAGTTATCCAGGAAAGTGAGAATACCAGTAGTATGATATACATGTTACCTGTGAGTTTGCAGGAGAATGTAGGCATTCTGCAGTGAAATATTCAGGTATATGAGATATTTATTTCATAGCTCCAAAAGGCTTAATGTTGCTAGTACAACATTTAATTTTATTCCAAAAGGCTTAATGTTGCTAGTACAACATTTAATTTTATTCTGTGTAGACCTGAAACAATTGTTCTTCATGTTAAAAACAAAAGCAAAACTAAACCCCCCCCAGACATAAATTTGATTAGATCTAGTTTGGACTTCTTAATGATACAAAGTAAGTATTTCTTCGACAGCTTTTATTTAAATATTTGTATTATGGGGGGGCGCCTGGGTGGTTCAGTGGGTTAAAGCCTCTGCCTTTGGCTCAGGTCATGATCCCAGGGTTCTGGGATCGAGCCCCCGCATCGGACTCTCTGCTCGGCAGGGAGCCTGCTTCCCCCTCTCTCTGCCTGCCTCTCTGCCTACTTGTGATCTCTGTCTGTCAAATAAATAAATAAAATCTTAAAAAAAAAAAATCTTTGTATTATGGGAAATTTCAAGAATTGTATGTAAAAGTAGAGAAAATAATATAATAATGCTCTCTAAGGTTAAATAATTATCAATTTATGGCTAATCCCCACCTCCCAACCCTGGATTATTTTGAAGCAAATCAGCACCTTATCATTTCATCTGTAAATGTTCAGCATGTAGTTTTAAAAGAGAAAGATTCCTTTAAAAACATAAACACGATACCATTATCAGACTAGACAAATGAACATCAGGTCTTTAATATCAAGCAGTATCCAGCCATCTGCTGATTTTTATGCAGCAATCTTACAGATTTTATCAGACTGATAAAAACCGAACAATCCCTTCTTTGCTCCAGAAACTGTGTGATCCCCCCACACCCAGTGCCCCAAGGCAAGGATGCTTCAGAATCAGATGCACAAAAGTTCTTTCAAGGACTTGAGATTGAACTCGTGTGTCAAAACCTCCCCGGCTGTGGAGACCGGGTTGGATTCTCCAGCACTGTTGACTTTGGTCTGGATGTTTATCCATTCATTTTTCAGACCTCCAGTCGCTTGTTTATCTTGGCCATCCCTTTCCAGCCAAGACTTCCCACACCCTGCCATCTGGCACCCTCTCTGGTTTCATTCCCACAGCCCCAGCTCTGAGCAGAAACCTCAGCGGAAGTCAAGATCCTGCAAAAGGTCCCAAGTGCTAGGCCTGTGCTCCTGCACCCTAGTCTTCCTGTAGGAAAGAAGGGGCAGAAGGAATTTCTGGGAAGGATTCTCAAGGTTCATTAAGAACAAAGTACAGCTCTTTTTATTGTCAACTGATAGAATTATACGCAATAAAGTCAAGCAAGTGTCTTGGTTATCTCCTTTTGATAAGCCAAGAAATCAAGTTAAAATAGTAAGTGGTGGTTCCTTCTTAAAAAAAAAAATTCATCCTATGCCTGAATATTAAACTTGTGTCCTTAGATCCATAAATCATTATAAGTCAAGACAGCAAATTTTTAGTTATGAGGACTTGAAACATTTTCTGTAGATTCACAGGACACTTTTGATGGCAAAGAAAGTTTTAAATTCATCCTGTGCAAACGGAAGAAGCTCTTTTGCTGTTTCATGGCAAATAAGTCTCCTCCCCATTTTCTAAAACTGTCTTCCACTTTCCTGCTCTCTTGGGAATTGGCCCCGACTTTTCAAATCTACCAGGCCTCGAAGACTCTACTGACCAGTCGGGCCAAAGAGCTTCTCTCTCTGCCCTTCAAGAGTGACACCATCTCTACAGCCAGGATGTCTTTAACAGTTCCTGAAAACTTCCCTCATAGCGTGCTGGGAACTGTGTTTTGTCCTTAATACATTATCTCATTTACCTCCAGGGTATTGTCTCAATTCAACAGTTACAGGAAAGACTAATTTTATGAATGAAGAGAATAAGGAAGGATTAGGTACGCACCAGTGTCATGGGGACCCTAAATGACAGAGCTGGGTTAAATGGCTCAGAGGACCTCCCTCGATCTGCAAGCTATATTACCTTAAAAAAAAAATAAATCATATTCCACCTTGTGTTATGTACAAATGTAGGTATACACGTCCTCTCCTCGACATTGTCTATGTGTCTAGCACAGTATCTGGCGAATATAGGTGCTCGTTGCTTGATCGATGTCAGCTGTCACGACTGTTGTTGTTATTACCAACCATTATGTACCATGTGGCCGAGAGCAGTCTGACTTCCACACTGAGTGCTGCTGTAGACCCAGAAGCATGGCAGTCTGGCCTCACTGTCGCCAGATGTAGCAGACAATACGGATGCAATACTTGGGACATACTTATACTAAGAAGATATTTGTTGCTTCTCTGAAATTCAAATTTAACTGGGCAGCCTGTATTTTATCTGGCAACCCTTGCCGAGGGACTTAAGAGCAATCAGGAGTGATGACCGCAGCACTATGGAGCAAAAGGAGGGCTCCCGCTAAGCCATCTGGTGCTGATTAGCAGTGTTGTAGGAGTTCTGGAAAGGGAGGGCACAGTGGGTGCTGGGCAGCCAGGGAGGGCTTCATGGAGGAGACGGGGTTCTCACATCAGGCAGAAGGGGGATTTTAAAGGAATCTAGGCCATAGAAAGGATTAATGGAAGCAGCATAGACCATGTGGCTTCTAAAATGTGTTTATTGTAGAAATAAATTCAAAGAACAGAATTGGAAGAAAGGCAGGATACCCCTTCAAGTAGTTTTTGAAAGTATGCAAGACAATGAATGATTTGCTACATTAATCCCACTCGGACCAAATAGCATATAGTTCCTACAAGGCCAGAGATGTCCACATTCCTGGTCTCTTGTTAGGGGAAGTGGAAGAAGCCCAGATATGATATCTGAGGCCCACTAGACTCCAGAGAAAAACGGCTGACGTGTGTTGAAGAATAGGAAAAGCCTGAGCTTACTCGGGGAGAGAAAAACGGCCCTTAACTGCTATCTTGGAGAGATGCAAACCTCTCATCCTTCCCAAACAAAGGTGTGGCCCTAATCCCCTCATGCAGAGACATTAAGTCATAAACATCAGAATGATGCGTTGCATAGAGCCAGAGCATTTACTTGGTGCCTTTTCCTGTCCGATGAGGCAAATACATAATTAAATCCTCACAAGAGTCCTACCTTCTATCGTAACCTTCATTTTATAGAGGAGGAAACAGAGGTTCAGAGAGCTCACCCAGCTAGCAAGTGATGGAGCCAGGATTCAAGTTTGGTCTGCTAGATTTCAAATCCTGTTTCTTTCTCCTCCACCATTCTGATCTGGTTGGTTCTCTGCCAGTCAGTTTTAAGGAAATAATGCCTGTTGTCCTCCACTTAAGGGAAAATGACTGCATTTTCATCCAGGGTGATGACTTTCTTTTGGTTCAGATTGGCACCCGCAGTACTCCTGGGTGCCGGGCTCTCCCTTCTGATGGTCAATGTTCATTCCCATCCTTGCGCCCTGGGGAGGGGAAGTTCTCCCGGCTGCTCTCACCTGGATACCTCAGGCATCTTTGGTTGGAATCCCAGGTGGGTCCTCAGTGCCACCCAAGACCCCTAGGAGGCCTCAGTCTGAGTTACTGACCCTGGAGGCCCCACCTCCTCCCAGGCCCTCTGTTTGCAGGGTCTCCACCAAAGAAAAGAGAGGGATAAAAATGCATCTAATTAAAATAACTTCCCAGGTGCAGGGAACAAAATCCAGGCAGATTATATAGTTCAGGGCAGGTTAGCCACGAGCTTTTGCAGATGTCTAGAAAGAGTCCACTTACGACACAGAGTAGAGGGAGTGACGCTTCCAACCATTAGGAGCCAAATGTTGAAGTTGAAGGGCTATGAAAACAACCTAATTTATTGGAACATGTTTTTCTAGCAGCTTTGGGGTAGAGCCGTGATTGCCTCCTACAGGGATTTGTGACCTCATCCTCTCTCCCCCACCCTCCCCAACTGTAACTGTAGGGTTTTTCCCGTTATAACCGAACATATGGTTTGCAGCAGGAAGTGCGAAATCCCAGGAATGAGTGTAGAGGCTCAGGTTTCAGACTGGAGAGAGACTCAGGTGAGCTACAAGGAAGGGCTTTTGTTTCCTATGAAAACAGACTTGAAAAGAGAGTTCTGCGTGACCCCTTGGTTTGCAATGAGGTAATTAATTCTCCAGAAACTCCCTCTTTGTTTCCTGGACAACAAAAATCAATGTTTTGTTGCTAGAAAACCTGGGAATAGTAAATTGGTTTAAATTACAGATTTTTCTTTTTTTTAAGATAGTGATTTCCTTCCTACCAACCCAAAATATAAAACAAAGCAAAGAAAAAAAATACCAGCTACACACACACACACACACACACACACACACACACATCCTAACTCTCTCTTCACCCTTTGATTCACCCTCACTCTTTTTTAAAAAAATTCTAAGTTTGGTGCTGTGTGAATATTATGTTGCTCAAGAAGATGGGAAACAAAAAAGGTGGATCAAATCCCGTGCATAATTGTCCACAGAACAAGAAAATCTTTGGGTGTTCTTCAGGCCAAAGATTCTCACTGAGTGGGGTGATGGTGAGTTCAGCATATCCAAATTCTTGGGGGTGTCCAAGGGAGGGAACCAGTGTGAGCTTTTTGTTTCTCAAAAAGCATTGAGGATTAAAGAAAAAAAGACCGAGAAAACTGGCTTAGGCTGCCTTTTTTTTTTTTTTTTTCCCATTTCAAAACCAACTAAGTAAAGTTTTGCTTTTTAATGACCAATTTAAGAACTATGTAAATGGTGTGGTCTTCTTGGAAATCCTAGTCATGGTACTTCCTGAACTGCCGGTTGAAATCAAAGCCTATGTTTCCCCTTTGCTTCTTACCACATGGCCTGAGAACATGGACTCCAGAACCAAACTGCCTGGGCTTTGCCCTGGCTCTCCCCCCTTCCGTATCCCATCAAATTTAAGATGTTATTGACTATAACATTGTCTTAAGCATCACTAAGAAGCAGCAGCTGCCAATTAAATGAGAACACAGTGCTCATGTGCCATCAATTGTGGGGCACGTCCTAATTTCAGTGGTGCTAACGTGTGGCCAAAATTTGTCTTAGAACTGATGAACTATGTCCCTTGTTTCAGGAATTTAGTCTTCTGACTTAACCTCTCTCTCCGTTTCATTTTCAGGGTTAAAAAAATGAGAGAATTAATGGTATCTACCTCACTGGGTAGTCGTGAGGATTCAAAGAGTTGGTCATCGTAAAATGCTTAGAACATTCCTTGGCACATAGTAAGCACTGAATCAGCTATCACCATTCTTCAATATACACCCCTCAAATTGATGAATACTTTCTCCAGTGCAGTGTGGAGGTCTTCGTGGCTGTTATTTCTGCTGTTGGGGGTGGGGGCACCAGCACGATAACACCCACACATTGCAAACTGTGATTTTAGAGAAATCAGAGCAAGCCAGATGGGGAGAATGGCAGCAGATCGTTTCTCTCTGCCTTGGTCTCAGAGTGATTTCTTCAAGTACACCCTAGTTCCCGTAGGAAAGTGCCTGGCTTGTCTGATAATTGTTCTGTTGCGGAAAGGGGTTTTGCACTCATGATGTCCTTGTGGATTATTTTTGCCAAATTTTTTTGCGGCTCTAAGCACTTCCTGAAGGCACCAAGGCCATAGGAGGATTGTGACCTCAGAGGATGCCAGGCAGGGTTTGATGCAAACAATCCATGCTGCGCACAGGCCAGATGGTTCCATGCAGCAAGCACTGTTATTTCATTCACAAAAAGTCAGAAACAAGCTGATTTCACCATTTAGCCCTAAAAAATTGGAAAAGTAGACCACCCTATTTGACAAGCAGGCCCATGTTGATGAAACTCATTTTTGCAAATAGATGAACATAGGTGCAAATGAGAATTCCCAGAGTAATCGCTGATGAGATGAGGTTGACTTAGAATTAAAACCCATAAAGGCAAGGCTCCAAGTCCACATATGTTTTCCAGACTCTTGGAAACTCTAGCATTTTGTTGTTGTCCTTAGCCTCTGCTTTCCCTGACTTCCTCCCGAAGTTATTGAAGAAATAGATATTTGGATGATTAGAATGTGATCTTGCTGGCTCTCATTTAAAGGCATATGTCTGTTTTTACACCCAACCAAATTTGATCAAAAAAGAAACTGCGTGGGTATTGGCATCGGGCCTTAGGATGCCTAGCTCCAGAGTTTGAGATAAAGCGTTGGACTGGGGTTGAAGAGACCCAAGCCTGTGCTTCTCTTTGGGATGACCCAAGGGTCGCTCTTCACCACTGTCTGTTTTGTTTGATTGTTTTGTTGTTTTTTTAGATTCCTCATCTATAGAGTTTCTCCTAGCCTTAAATCTCTGTGATGGAAGGAACTTAGTAAGCATCTGGTTCTGTTGGGTATCATTAAACACCATGCAATGGTTAATTTTATGTGTCAGCAGGCTAGGCTGTGGTGCCCAGGTGTTTGGTCAAATACTAGTCTATATGTTGCATGAAGGCATTTTCTAGACATGCTTAACACCATCAGTTGACTTCAAATAAAGCAGATTACTCTCCATAATGTGGGTGAACCTCATTTAATCATTTGAAGGTCTCAAAGGCAAAGACCGAGGTTTCCTGCAGAGGGAGGAATTCTGCCTCAAGACTGACAGGAATGTTGCCTGCATTGAGGTCCTGTTGGCCTGCCCTGCATGCTTTGCACTTGAGCCTGCAACACGAGCTCTTACTTGAATTTCCAGCCTGCTGGCTTTCTCTATAGATTTCAGTGTTGTCAGCCCCCACAATTGCATGAGCCAGTTTCTGAAAATAAATCTCTTTCTTCTCCCTCTCTCATTACATACATATTCTTTGCTGGACCATTTGCCCTGACTTACCTTGTACTTGACCTCCCCACCTGACCTTCTCAGGTTCTGACTTATTTTTCGATACATGAACTAGCCTCACCCTTCACGTCTACATCTTTAGCTTCAACATGTGTTTTTCTCGTAGATGACCATGACTTAAACTTTCTTTTTGGCCTACCTACCATTTATTTCCTTGAGTCAAACTTCCTCTGAACTGCCGCCAATTCTGAGTCCTCATCAACGGACTCCCAGGAGGGACCCGGACACATGAGACTGAGTTCAGCCAGGTATATGCAAGACTGTCCACCCACTCACAGCCTCCAGGGCTACTGGCCTTTTCTGCTTCAGTGGAGTAAAAATTCTTGCTCTACATACTTCTGCTCAGAAACCACACTGTTTACACAATGTTCCTGTACTTTCACAAAGGGTTAAAAAAACATCCAGACACATTTCCATCTCCTGGGTGATGTATTTCTTATTTGTGTCACAGGAGATAAGTGGTTATAGGAGTAGATGTTTGTTAATTAAAAGGGAGTGTGTATCCTTTTTTTCACTTATTCACAAGGGAGATTCTAGAGAGTAAGTATGGTTGTGGGTGTGTATGTGTGTGTGGAAAGTTATTTCGCAACACATGTTTGCAAGGCTCTTGGAGATCTGTGGAGGGAGGTTGCTTGGCCAATACCAAAAATTGTTAGAAATACACCTACTCTAAAAAAGACTCTTACCATATAACAAGTATTTGCCTTCGTCGGGGGCACCTCACAGGATGTTTAGGGCATATTAGGACATCAGTGCACTGCCCACCTGTCAAGGTCTAATGAGTCCTATATATGGTCTGTCTGCTATGTACTGAGGACAATGAGATATTTTGCTCTTCCTTGTACTCTAGTAGAATTAGGCTGAGTTTATGTTATATAACACTGCTGTCTCACTCTGTAATGAGCAACTTCTAAGGAGGAGGCAGCAGGGGGAACAAAGCCACCTGCCCTTTGCCAACCCCTCCATGCTCTGCCAATGCACCTGCAGAGAACTCAGAGCGCTCGTCCTGGAAGAGAGACTGCTTATTATGTTTCATTGTGTAGATGACACAGGGCCTTTCCAGGACAGGCGGACTGAAAAAAAAATCTCTGCTTTGTTTCTTGGCCAGGTTTTATCCAAGGTCTCCTAGGGCTGAGGGATGATTAAGCAGCTGCCTTGTTGAACCCTTGCCTTTCACATTCACCTGCTTTGAGAAATTCAATCTGCTCAGAGACATGAAATATTCAAAGGAAGCTCCCAGGGATCAGTGACTCAATAGCTTTGTAGGGTTAAATTGGGGAAGTGTCACATGTTGGTCACGCCTCAGTAGTGCTTGTCCACAGTTCAAGTCTGACCTACTGTTGGGCTAATTTAGACTGAAGTTTTGTTACTATTCTTAAGTGTAAGATAAACATGGCTTTCTAGCCCACTCCCTGCCACTGCTAGGGTGGGAGAGGTTATCAGTTGGGATAACTTTCTTTCTGTTGAGAAAGAAACTTGGTTCAAATTGGTTTAAGTGAAAAAGGAAGTATATCAGATCAACTGACTAAAAAGCCCAAGGCTGGGTTGGCTTCAGGAGTGGCTGGTTCCATGGCTCAAATTAGGTCACCAGGACTTGGTTTCTCTCCATCTCTAGCTCTGCCTTCTGTTTGATTGGCTTATTTTCAGCGGTCATGTGGTGGGCACCAGCAATTCCAGACTCCCCCTTGTGGCGGCAGGATGGCTGCTATAGTTCCAGCCTCCACAGTATAAAGCTGGGGTCCGCAAACTGTTTCTGTAAAGGTGCCAAATAGGGACTACTTTAGGGTTTGTGGGCCATAGAGTTTCAGTTGCAGACACTCAGGACGACTGTTAGAGTGTGGAAGCACCACAGGTAATATGTAAATAAATGAGTAGTCTACGTTCCAATAAAACCTTATTTAAAAAACAGGCTGTGGGGGCACCGGGGTGGCTCAGTGGGTTGGGCCTCTGCCTTTGGCTTGGGTCATGGTCTCAGATTGGGATCGGGCCCCTGCATCGGGCTCTCTGCTCAGCGGGGAGCCTGCTTCCTCCTCTCTCTCTGCTGCCTATCTGCCTACTTGTGATCTCTATCTGTCAAATAAATAAATAAAATCTTAAAAAAAAAATAAAACAAAAAATAAAAAACAGGCCATGGGCTGCATTTGGCTTGACAGCCATAGTTTGTGGATCCCATATCCAGACAGTCGTTATTGGAAAAATGGCTGCTTAGGAGGGAAGCGAAGATGGTGGCACAGTAGGTGGACCCTAGCTTGTCTTGTCCCTGGAACACAACTAGATATCTACCAAACCATTCTGAATACCCAAGAAATTGACCTAAGGACTGACAGAACAAACTCCACGACTAGAGGAAGAGAAGAGACCACATCAAGGAAGGTAGGAAGTGTGGAGATGTGGTTTAGGGGAGAAATGGAAGATGGCTGCTCAACCAGGGACTCATCTCCCAGCTTCCCTGTAATAGGGTATGGCCCCATGACTGAGTTCTAGCCAATAGAACACAGGTGGAAGTTATGTGGAACATATCTGGGTCAAACTTTTCAATAAGCGGGTATGCCCCTTCCCAGTCTCTTTACCTTCTGAGACTGGTTGCCTATGATGAGAAAGTTCTGGGGCTGCGCAGGGTGGAGGGGTGGGCAGAGCCACAGGACAAAGGAATCTGATTCCTGAATTGCTGTGTGGGGGAGTCACCCAACAACCAGGAACAATGACCTCAGACAGTTATGAGTGGAAATAAATTTCTAGTTTGCTCACGTAATTATACATTTTGGGTCTATTTTTAACAGCAGTTTACCTGCCTTAAGCAGTACAGAAATTAGTGTTAAAGAGGGAGTGCCAACATAAGAAACACCTAAAATATGAGCACTTAATAATTGTGCCATGAGAGACAAGAAAATAGAGTAAACTGCAAAAATGGTGACCCCTATTGTGCAGTGGCTAAATCCTTGTTAAAACTGTTGCCCACAATCATCTGGAAGGCAGAACCAAGATGAGCCTGTAGCCCTAGGGGAAGCCATTTGAAAGAGACAGAATGTTAATGTGTGTTAGAGTTGAGCTCCTTGCTACTTATCACAAATGACACTGCTGGAAAAACATGGTCCCTGGCAATAATTGACCAGTTCATAAGCAGAAAGGAAAGGAATGAAGACAGCCCCCAAATCTGGAAAAGCCGATTGATTCTGGATCCCAAACAGAAAGAAATAAGGCTAGAAGAAAAAAAAAGTTGGACCCAAGACTCAGAGATGACAAAAACCCACTAAGAATTCTTAGTTAATATAGCAGCTCAGCCCCTGAAGCAAAAACCACATTAAAGGTGTAGCCTTTCCATGCAAGTCTATCATTTAGATGCCCTCAAGGTAGCTGCCATTAAGTTGAGAGAAAGCTATGAAGAGGAGGAAAATAATGATTTAGGTTTCAGAACTATGTCCAGGAAAAAATTCTGGGTGTGGTTACTGGCTCTTGGAATTCAATGGAAGCAAATAAATGAGAAGCTTACTAAATTTTGGAGGGAATTGTATTACTAAAGGAGTCACAAGCTGGGATGAAATCATCTTTACTGGGTCAAGCTTACCCTTTGTTTCTAAATTTGCATGAGAAGAAAGTGGGCTATTGAAGGCTGTATAGTCATTAAGGCATATACTTTGGAAGTGGCCAAAAGATAGTGGACAGGGAAGGATATCCAGGAGGATAAAGTAAGGGGCCCTAGGGAAAAAGAGACAACGAATTCCTCCCAGAGAGCAAATGAAAGGAGTAAGCAAGACACCTATCCCCTCTTACCAGGCTGAGGGTCTTCATATTGCCCACCTAGCAGGATCCCAACGTGCTGTTAACCAAGGACTCTATCCATTCTTCATATTTCTGAATGAGAGTCTTACTGCACTTATCAAGTTCCCATTCCCCCATGGCATAGCAGATGTGAGTTATTGGAGAGGATAACTGGCCTCTTAGTTAATAAATTGTGGGACCACGAGGAGCCACATGTAGGCGTGATTGAGAAGACGTGTTCTGAAGAGTCCCAGATTTGGAAGTGGGTGTAGTGACTGAATGGAGCTCTGAGTTGTCTTCTTTGAGGAGGGCATGGGTGTAGGCTCTCTATGTGGGAAGAAGAGTGCAAATGGGCAGCTGTGTCTGGAAGGGCAGACTGTGATAGCTTGATAACTACTTACTACAAATCTATTTCTCTTCTTCCTGAATGTACAGCTAGACCACAATTCCCGGATTATACATGCAGTTAGATGTGAGTCTACAAGTGACTTCTAGCCAACGGAATGTGAGTGGAAGTGATAACAACCCATTTCCAGGTCAAGAAGTTTATGTATCCCCTCCTTGCTTCAGCCCCATTCTGTTGGCTGGACATAGATTATGTTGAAGTCCTGGACCCTAAGAGATAGTACGGCCACAAATTGGAAGGATCCTGAGTTTCTGAATCATCACATGGAAAAGAGCTGTCTTCAAGCTGTTGAGTAAGTGAAAAATAAACTATTGTCTTTGAGCAATTATAAGTGTGTATTTGTTACCACAGCTTAGACTACTTAATTAATACAAGAAGCAACATGGTCTCTCTGTGTGTCTGCTTAAACCTTTGTCTCTCTCTGGAGGCTGGCTTTCATGGCTCTGCTGTATGTAACCCAGATGTTAACTGGAATTTCCTTTTTTCTTGAGTTCTAGGTGAAACTTGAACAAACTCTCAATTCCTTATCCTATGGGTATCCCAAGCCTTTTCCACAATGTCTCTGAATTCCGAGTGGATCTTATGGATTTCTTTCCCTCTTGAGTTCTTCAGCCCATAGGGTCTCCGTTCTGTTCCACAGCGACCAGACATGAAACTCGGACCCTTTTCTGACTCACATACACTACACACCCCTTACACAAATTATTTACAAGACAGAAAGTTTGTATGGAGGAGCCTGAGAGGAAGAAATGGAGGAAGAGCTTACAACTCTGATGGTGTCAACCTTAAATGAAACTGTAGGTGTTGCCATTCTTAAGTCATTCACCACTTCACTTTACCTTGTCTGAACTCACCCCACCCCTTAGTTGTCACTCTTCTCTCTCCTTCCTCTTATACCTGGAACCAGGCAAAAGCTATTGGATACTATGGACAATCAACAATCTGTCACTAATAATGAGATGTCTTCTCAAACCCCAATATCCTGTGTGGAGTGTAGGGGGAAAAGCAAAGGATGAGACTCACACTCAGCCTCTGCTGTCCTCCTGAGCAATTCCACTCCAGCCCCAAACATGCACAGCTCCCTAAGTAAAAGAAGAGAATTGTGTTGAACTTGACCCACCGTCCAAGGAAGTTGTTATATTTATTTTTTATTTTAAAAGGATTTTATTTATTTGTCAGAGAGACAGAGTGAGCACAAGCAGGGGGAGTGGCAAGCAGAGGGAGAAGCAGGCGAGCCAAAGAGTGAGGAGCCGATGCAGGACTTGCTCCCAGGACCCTGGGATCATGACCTGAACTGAAGTCAGATGCTTAACCCACTGAGCCACGCAGGTGTCCCTAGGAAGTTGTTTTTTTTTTTTTTTTTTTTTAAAGATTTTATTTATTTATTTGACAGAGAGAAATCACAAGTAGATGGAGAGGCAGGCAGAGAGAGAGAGGGAAGCAGGCTCTCCGCTGAGCAGAGAGCCCGATGCGGGACTCGATCCCAGGACTCTGAGATCATGACCTGAGCCGAAGGCAGCGGCCCAACCCACTGAGCCACCCAGGCGCCCCCCTAGGAAGTTGTTTTAAAACCAGTTACCTGTTGTTGCACAACCATGCTTTGGTGACTCCTCCCAACCCATGCAGATAAATAAAATACCTGTTACAAACTTACCTTTCTCTTTCTGAAAGAAGTTTTGATAACCTCAAATTTTCCATTTTCTTCATGTTTCCAGTGACATTTTTATGTGAGTTTTCGCTGCTGCTTATTAGTGTTCCAGGCAGTGGCCTACCAACTTCCTCCTCATACAGGAGAGTGGAGCCAATGCGGGACTTGCTCTCAGGACCCTCAACTCTTTCTCCATTTTAGGAGAAACACAAGAAATATTCCTCTTTGTCTCCAGCAGGGTGGCTTCCTTCCTCTCTTAATGTCCCAGCACCAACTTATGTTTGTTATTGAAAGAGTCCGTAAGTAGCTTATAAAGGTACTTTCCCATACAGAGATAGTTCTTTCCTTAAAATGAATTCTGGTTCTAGCTGATAATATAAAGATTTTTTTCACTTTGTTTTACATGGAAATGATAGAATATGGCCATTTTATCCCTGGAACGAATTAGCTTTCAGCTCCAGCAAGGTTGTCATGTACAGTTGTATACTGTGTATACTAAGCAACTCTAGGGGGCACCTTTCACATTATGTTCTATGTGATTGACAATCCCTAACATTGTATAGTCCATAACCTATACAACTCTAGGTTATAGCCCTGTCTCAAGAACTACCCATTATCTAACTAATGATCATCTCTGTGGCCTAGTTTCAGATTCGTGGGAGAAACTGTTGTCTATTTTGGATCAGTTGACCATTCGTGTCTGATGAGATATGCCCAGAATGGAAACATGTTATAGACACATGGATCTTAAGTTTCATTCCTTTCAGGACTCTTTCCTAGGGGCAGTTAGAAATAGTTCCTGGGGCGCCTAGGTGGCTCAGTGGGTTAAAGCCTCTGCCTTTGGCTCAGGTCATGGTCCCAGGGTCCTGGGATCGAGCCCCGCATCGGGCTCTCTGCTCAGCAGGGAGCCTGCTTCCTCCTCTCTCTCTGCCTGCCTCTCTGCCTGCTTGTGATCTCTGTCTGTCAAATAAATAAATAAAATCTTAAAAAAAAAGAAAAGAAAAAGAAATAGTTCTCAAAGAAGGGGTTGTATGGGAAGGGTATATATCCTAGAACATGGCATTTACTGGGGCACTTGGGTGGTTCAGTTGGTTAAATGTCTGCCTTTGGCTCAGGTCATGATCCAGGGTCCTGGGATCGAGTCCCTTATTGGGCTCCTTGTTCAGCAAGGAGCCGGCTTCTCCCTCTCTCTCTGCTGCTTTCCCTGCTTATCGTCTTTCTCTCTCTCCCTTTGTGTAATAAATAAGAAAAAAAAGAAGAAGAAGAAGAAGAAGAACATGGCATTTACTGAAAGATTTTGGCATTGACAGTGCCAAAGGCCAATGATAGAAAAAAATAAGGAGCCAAAGGGTACATATAAATATAATCAAGCCAATGTTTTTAAATAGTGAGCTGTGACCCATTAAAGAGCAGTGAAGACAACTTAGTGAGTCACATTTTTTTAGAAACATAAAAATGAGATAAAAGAGGTAAGAAAACAACAGCAGGCAAGCCATTTAGTGAAGGTAAATATCATTTTGTGAAGTTATGTTTTGGTTGTTTATTGGTACATGGGATCAGTATATAAAGTCTGGATTGTGTTGCAAAAGGATCAAAGCCCAACCAAAGTCCAAACCAGACAGTGACCCTCCCTCCTACCTGCTGGCCCACAGGTTTGATGCTGGTCCTGAGGACATTTATCTTAGAGGTCTCACTGGGCCTTGCCTCCCCAGCTGTTCCTGCCTGGTCTTCTTAGCTGACCCTTGGTTTTCTATCTGATTCTTGCTCCCTATTCATTCAGGTCTCAGACTTCCTCTTGGCTCTGTGCTCAGGCCCAGACCTGGAAAGTCCAGCCTGGTTAGATTCCCCAGCATTCCAGGAAGGGAAGGTTGGATAAATGACAGCTCCTTGGAAAAGAAATGGTCTTAAGTTCTTCCTTAAGCATAGATAGATGGTTCTGTATCATAAGACCCCACCCCCATCCCACCCCACCCCAAAGTCGTAAGTGATTGGAACAGTGGTGAACAATTGTCCTAAAGGCAGCTAGTCCACTGGCTGGGCTGCCGGCTGTAAAGAAGCCTGGTATAAAAGTTTTGCACAGGGGCGCCTGGGTGGCTCGGTGGGTTAAGGCCTCTGCTTTTGGCTCAGGTCATGATCCCAGGGTCCTGGGTCGAGCCCCACATCGGGCTCTCTGCTCAGCACAGAGCCTGCTTCCCCCTCTTTCTCTGCCTGTCTCTCTGCCTACTTGTGATCTCTCTCTGTCAAATAAATAAATAAAATCTTTAAAAAAAAAAGTTTTGCACAAGGGGATTACTAGTGATTAAGTGAACTAAACAGATGTTTTCTCTCAGGGCTTTGAACTCAGAGAAAGTGAGTTAGTTGGTAGGAAGAACATCCCCAGCCCTACCTCCTATGTCTTACTACCATAGAAATCTCTAGATACTGACGTCTGCTGGAATCAGCCTGGGACTATGGACCCTGTATCCTGTGCCAGTCTGCCCATCTGAAATCTTTTTTTTTTTTTTTTTTTTGCCCATCTTAAATCTTCGGTCCCTATTGTCTCAGTGCCCAGGTCAGTGCCTGTACCTGTCCGAAGGTCAATGGATGCATGCACGAATGTCCTTTATCTCTTTTGGGTTGAGATGCTTGCATCTGAGGGGTTAGAAGCCCTGTCTATGGGTTGTGGCTCTGCGCCTTCCTGCCCGTGTAACCTTGGGCAAGTTACTGGGTTCCTCCAAGCCTCTATTTCCTCCTTTGGAAAACGAGGGTGGTATTACTTATGTCTTAGGCTGTTGTGAATTTTAAAATAGTAGCGGTATGAAAGCCTACACATAACAAGCCCTCTAAAACATTTAGTGCATCTGAGTATAGGGAAGTTTTTTATATGAGAGTTGCACTTTGTAAGACCTCTTCTAAGTCAAAAACAAACAAACCTCATGATCCTAGCGAAGGATGGTGGCCTTTTATGTTGGCCAGCTGGCAAGAGAATAAGCAGAGTTTCCAATTCACTGGCTCTCGGGTTAAAAATTTTGTAATTTTGAACGAATTCTTACTTTTGGAGTATTCGTACTTTCCACATTTCAAAAAGGAGTGTTATCATTTATACATTACACGCTTTCAAATAGACCCCAATCAAATTTGCTTAAAGTGCTCTGAACTCCATGATTGGAGAGAGAAGGAAACTGAAAAATGCACTTTGTGATGTAAAACGGCTCATTCTTCATGGTCCCGCACAGCTGCGTGTTCCCGCATCACATCAGTTTCTAGATCTGCTCAGCATTCACTCTGGAATTTTTTAAAAGTCCTAACAGTGTGCTTTCAAAATAACATGCTCATGCACCCCGCATCCCCAAGCGTGTAATATTGTCAGGATGTTTTATCTGGTGCCATACATCTTGCACATGACGAATCCATTTCCCCAAACAAACCATCATACATGTCCACACTGTCCATAAATTTTGAATCCTGACATCTACGCTATTACCCTCTGACGTTTGGATTGGCCTGAGTTGGGCATGATGGGGGAGGGCGGTGTTTTTAAGGATGAAGGAGATGTCACTCTTTGCTTCCTGATGGGTCCCTCTGAAGAAAGTGATGTCAGGAACATACAAGACAGCCCCTCTGGAGAAGGCTGCAGATGCTCTCCCCAGGGGACTGGGAGATTAAGCAGACCCGGTCTGTAATCATCCCCACTCCGGGGGTGATAACAAGGTCATTCTGTACTTAGGTTTGGCTTTATAGTAATACATCTGGCATCGATAGAGTTTTCTTCTTTCCAAAGTGCTTTCCTATTTATGATCTCATTTTGCCCTTACAGGATAAGGAAAAGTTGCTGGTTAGAATAAGCAAACCTGGGGGTGGGCAGGTCCCTGAGTCTTTCTCAGGTTCAGTTTCTTCGACTGTCAAGTGGTATCATAATTTCCATTGACTGTGTAGGGTTGTGTAAAGTGCAAATGTGCTCGTGTGTGGAGCAGGAAAGTGCCTTGGGAAATCCAAAGAGCTATAGAAAGAAATGTGCTGTGATGATAAAAGTCATTTATACAGTCTGGAAGGAATCTTAAGCAATAACACGTAAGGAGGTTTTCAGCCGTAGTCTTGTGAAGACGCTCAGATGAATTGTGGTCAAGAACATGACACATTACTTTGGCAGGCTCAGATTTTTGGTCTCTCTCAAGGGGCACCTAAACTGCAGGTTGAATGCCATTGCTGCTGTTGGCTCTTTTCTTTCTCACTCAAGAAAGCACACTGAAAGGAAAGCAAGAGAGACATTATTATGAGGGCAACCTTGACTTCGTTCAATTCATTTTCTTCCAATTTATTTTCCAAAAATACAAACTTAGGATCCTTTTATATAATAAAACCTTGACTCAAACCTACTTTAGCAACAGATACAATTGACGGACTTACGTAATAAAAGAATGTCCAGGAGCTGATGCTTCAGTCATGGCTGGATCCAGGGGCTCAAATGGTTTCATCAGGACTTTGACCATCCATCTTCAGGGTCTGCTTTTCTTTATATTGACATTTTTCAGACAGAGTCTCTTCATGAGTGATAAATGGATGCTGGCAACCTTAGGCTTGTGTTTGCAAGGCTTAGCACCCTCTGTGAAAAGAGAGCTTTATGTTCCTAATAGTTCCAGCATAAATCCTAATATTAAGACTCATTGGAATGACTTGGAAGCAGTGCCTGCTCTTCCTGAATCAACCCTGGGTTTGGGTCAATCGGATGTGCTGATTGGCTGGGACTGTATTTTCTTTCTCTCCACCATGGGGGCTGGGGGATGGAGTTAGGGTCAGCTTTATTTGAACCATATAGTCTAACAGTGGGTGTGTGGTATTCCCCAAAGGAAAATTGAGGGGGGTGTTACCAGAAACCAGGAGAATGGAGGCTGGGTGGGCGAAACTAACAGATGTTCATTACAGTAAACATAGTACTTAGACAATTGTTAGTAAGAAATTACTTACAACTAGTATTACAATTGGGTTGTGACTTACCAGTGTGTTAGAAAAGTGTGATTGAAAACCTCTATCTAGTTCATCCATCTCATTTTCCAAATTTTCTTACAGCTTGATACATATAATTTGGGCATAATGAGTTGTTTGTAATTTTGGTACCTCATTAGAGGTTTTCTTTAATGCAAGAATCCAACCTAAGGGGTCTTCTGACAAATTTCCCAGAAACAAATGACCCCTCCAAAGGTGAAGAGGAGATTACTAAGCCCTGCTTTCTATAGATAGTATCTGTACTTCTTGCTATGGGAAAAAAACAAAATACAAAACCTCCAAAACCTTACAAAATGTAATACCTCTGATTTCCCAACTTTTGCATGACCTGGGGGCAGTAGAAAGAAGTGCCAGCTTTACTATCTGGATTTGGAGACAAGGAAATTGAAATAGAGAGAGAAAACCAGGCTCATGTGTTAGCAGCATGGCAAGCTATTTCCCTGGTATGACTAGAGGCACTTCGTAAGACCTGCTATTTCTGGAAACCTCTAAAATGAGCAGTTTCTGCCACTGACTAGCTTTCTTAATGAGATGTGTGTAGACTAACAGGATCGAGGCATTATATTGCTGGGAGGTCAACATATAATACGTTTTTAGGAGTCAGTTCAATTCAACAGTTATTGAGGGCTTAATACTAGTTGTATCACTTAGGGTGCTTTTCGTTGCAAGTACCAGAAAATCAAGACGCAGTAGTCTTAAAATTAAGAGAAACGTTTTTAAAAAAGATTTTATTTATTTATTCGTCAGAGAGAGAGATCACAAGTAGACAGAGCAGCAGGCAGTGAGAGAGAGTGGGGGAAGCAGGCTTTCTGCCAAGCAGAGAGCCCAATGCGGGGCTCTATCCCAGGACCCTGAGATCATGACCTGAGCTGAAGGCAAAGGCCTAACCCACTGAGCCACCCAGGCGCCCCTAAAAGGAATTTTTTGACAAGCCCAGCAGTAAGGTGGCCTTCAAGTAGTTTACCAAAGACCTGAGGTTTACCAAAGACCCAGCTTCTTCTCTTTCTTTTTGGACTTCTATGCTTTCTACTTCACTATAAGACTTCTATCTTCTGATCATAGGATGGCTTCCAGAATGTTCTGAGAGGTTCATCCTTCCTTATTTACATCTATTAGGATAAAAACAATTGTTCAAGCTTGTAGAGTGAGGCAGTCTTTTTTTTTTTTTTTTTTTTTAAGAATTTATTTATTTATTTGACAGAGATCACAAGTAGGCCAAGAAGCAGGCAGAGAGAGGAGGAAGTAGGCTTCCCGCTGAGCAGAGAGCCCAATGCAGGGCTCCATCCCAGGACCCTGGGATCATGACCTGAGTCGAAGGCAGAAGCTTAACCCATTGAGCCCCTCAGGTGCCCCTGTTTTTTTTTTTTTTTTTTTTTAAACCAGAGAATATCTCCTCAGATCTCATTAGCTCAAGCTGGGCCATGTAGTACCTATTCTCAAACCAAAGTTTGGGGCCAAGAGGATGGGATACACTGGAAAACAAGGACCATTCCTGGCACCATCTTTCCCAGACACACATGGGCTGGAGGTAGGATGGGTGGGTAGGGGTCTTGCCTGAATGGAAATCTATGTATTATCAATGGAAAGAAGGGCAATAAATGCAAAAATGTATCTCATTAGGCTCTGGCTTTTTTTTTTTTTTTTTTTTTTTTTTTTTTGTGGACAGAATGTTATTGCATATTTGTAAATACCCGAGAATCAAATTTCAAGGACAGAACAAAAAATTTTAGTTTTGGACTAAAGAGAGAAGGGAAGTGAGGCAGTGGAGGCTGTGACAGGAGACCCCACACTGCAGAGCCTGTCTGTGAAGGTCAAGGGAAAGAGGGCATAATTCAGAGAAGAGGGAGAAGGTGATCTTCTTCCTAAGAGGAGCTTCCGGAGATGAAGAACTTTTTGTATCAGTCCTTTCATCTGTTGATGCGCTTCTCTCAGGACAAGAAGGGCAAGTGTGGGAGTAGCAGGTGGGGGCGGAGTCCACCACAGCCTGCAGATCCCCAATACTTCCTCCTCCTGGACTAGGTAGGGACACTTGGAATGCCCGGGTGCCCATCTCTAACACACCCAGGTACCCAGGTACCTTCCTGCTCTTCCTTTCGCTCGGCCAGCCCAGAGACATCTTCCAGTGACAATCCAGGCATCCTGGGGGATAGTGGGTACCTCCACTCTTCTCCACCTCCCCCTTCCTCAAAGGAAGGTGCTGGGGACCCTTCAAACTCCACTCAAGGACCTCCCAGATTGCCTAATGTGTACACTACTTGCCACAACATCCACACTCCCCAAATCCTCACTTTCCCTCCTATCTTCGTCTTGCAACTCAACTTTTGTCTGCTTCAAAATCCCCGACTGACCTGTGGGGACTGCCTTGGGTGGATCTGACGAACATTCTTCAACAGGCTTTAGCCCCTGTATGTCTCCCATCTTCCTGGCTCCATGGACTCAGAGCCCCTTCTCCTTTTCTGAGAGTGCCGTTCCTCATGCCTGTCCCCATGGCAAACACCCTGGACTGGTGGACAGAGCCTAAGGACACGCTGCAGCGACTGGACCCATATCGAGGTGTCCCCGGCCCACCTCCTCTTCCAAGCCCTGCTGTTCAGTCAACACTTCAGAGAGCAGGTCTTCATGAGAGTGTTTCTGCGGCTTGGAGAAGGGAAGATGGTGTTCACAGCTTTTCAGGAGCGCCTCACGGGTAACGCCTCTACCTAGCACCTGTGGCTGGGGCTCCCTCCCCCCTGCCACAATGGAACCATCTCTGCCCTCTGCCTCGGACCCAGGTGTTTACTGAAAGTGTGAGTCACTTCTGAGGTGCAACACGAGGGTTCCAGGAAATGCAGGAGGTCTCAGAAGAGGTTAAGCACTTGGCTAGAGCCAAAGCTGCCTTCTTCTGGGCTCTAGGTGCTGCCTTCTCTACAGGGGAGCTAGTAGCTTCTTCCCTGGAATCTCACCCCGCCCAACACCACCCCTCCTAGTGGAGCATCAGCTACTTGGGGTTCCAAGTGCTCTTGGCTTTGCATTTTCCTCCTCTCTGTTCTGAGTGACAACTGATTTTAGCAGGAGACCAACCTGCTCTGTGCTCAGCACTGTGAGCCAATAGTAGGGCCACTAAAGTAGCTTTTTCCTACCTTAACTCCCTCCTATGCTAATGGTCCAGCCCCAAAGGTAAGACTTACACAAATAAAATATTTTGAGAACTTACCAACTCTGTATTTAGCTCTGGGAGAAGGCAAAAAATCAAGGCAATACAGCGAATCAGCACAGTCCAGAGCTATTATCTAATAAGGTAGCCACTAGCCACATGTGGCTATTTCAGTGTAAATTAATTAAAATGGAATGCGATGAAAACTTAGTTTCTGGGTCCTCCTCAACATAGTAGGTACTCTGCAGCCACATGCAGCTAGTGGCCACCATATTGCACAGTGCAAAATTAATATTTTTACTTTGCAGAAAGTTCTACTGGGCAGGGTTGACCTAGAGTGACAGAGGTTGACTTCAGAACAGGCATGGCTCTGGGTGGGCCTGGAAGGATTGCAGGAGTAGATTGAAGAGGAGGGGAAGGGACTTCCAGATAGGAGAAACTACAAAACTGTGTTCAGAGGTTGGAATGAAGCAGGCATTTGGGGGCAACTCCGGGGATGAGAGGACTAAGGGATGATCCGAGAACTGACCCAAAACGGTCATTATAAAAGTTCAATGGGTGATGTTTGAGAAGGGCATGGCATAGTTGATGCAAAATAAGCGTTACCTATTCATGATGTTATTCCTTATCATAACGTAGCTGTTTGTAGGTTCACTGCCATTATTATTTCTGCTTCTCTCTAAATTAAAAACATTTTTATAGGGATGCCTGGGTGGTTCAGTTGGTTAAGCAGCTGCCTTTGGCTCAGATCATGATCGCAGCGTCCTGGGATCGAGTCCCACATCGGGCTCCTTGCTTGGCAGGGAGCCTGCTTCTCCCTCTGCCTCTTCCTGCCATTCTGTATGCCTGTGCTCGCTCTCTCTCCCTCTCTCTCTTTCTGACAAATAAATAAAATCTTAAAAAAAAAAAACCAAAAAAACCACATTTTTATATGATTGATTAATCAATTTTTCCTTAACGATTTAAGGAAAATTTTCTTAAATTTTCCTTACCCCAAGATCTTTCCCCACTCCAAGGTAGTCTCCTGTATTCTCTTCTAAAAGTACTTTTAAGTAAAATGTTAATTGAAGTATAATATGCTTCCAGGAACGTGCATACATTAGAAGAGTACAGCTCCTTGAATTGTGGCCCAGTGGGGCCTTGGTTCCTGAGGTCACACATTTCAGCATTGGCAGAGCCAGGTTTTCTAAGAGCCAGGCTTCCTTCTCCTTCTAGTTTGTCCTGCTGTTGCTCTGAGCAATCAGCTGGATCCCCTTTACTTTTACTGGGACTGTGACAGTCCCAGCTGCCTCACCCCAAGCACTGCTGTTGTTTCAGGGACTATGAAGCGCCTTGGGGCATTTCCACTGTGCAAAGGTCCTGGGGCACAAAGGGAGTTTCCTTGGAGGAGCTGGAAGGTGGGGCTGGAGTCCAGAGACAGGGCCATTGATGAGGTGGAGGGTGGGAGAGGGTCATACCCAGCATAGCAGCTTCAGGTTTTTCAATTTTTTTTTTTTAAAGATTTTATTTATTTATTTGACAGAGAGAGATCACAAGCAGGCAGAGAGGCAGGCAGAGAGAGATGAAGGGAAGCAGGCCCCCTGCTGAGCAGAGAGCCCCATGCGGGACTTGATCCCAGGACCCCGAGATCATGACCTGAGCCAAAGGTAGTGGCTTAACCCACTGAGCCACCCAGGCGCCCCAGGTTTTTCAATTTTTAAAGTCTGTCTGTGGTTGTTAGGCCCTGAGAACTGGTGATCATGACAGACAACAAAATCTTTTTTTTTTTTTTTTAAGGATTTTATTTATTTATTTGACAGACAGAGATCACAAGTAGTCAGCGAGGCAAGCAGAGCGAGAGGGGGAAGCAGGCTCCCTGCTGAGCAGAGAGCTCGATGTGGGGCCCGATCCCAGGACCCCAGGATCATGACCTGAGCCGAAGGCAGAGGTCCTAACCCACTGAGCCATTCAGGCACCCCCAAAATCTTCTTTAGAGCTTTTTAATCTACAACATTTTTTTTACAACTTTTTTTTTTTTTTTAATTACTTAATACCCACATGATTCCAGTTCTTCCTAATTCCAAAGAAAGGAAGAAAGACCTGATTGGTGATGAGGTCATACAATAGAAACTTTCTGTTTTACTCTCTCTCCACTTAAGAGCCGTTCCTGCTTGGCTCTTACTTCCTTAAGCCACTCTGCTGCTCCTTTGTGCCAGAGCGTGGGGGGAGGGGGGTTGTGTGTGTCATGGGGATGGGCTGTTTTTACAGCTGTGTTGAACTCCAACCTGAGAGCGTCCAGTCCATCCCACTCCTCACACACTCCAGCAACTCCGTTGAGGAGGGAGAGGATGTAAATCATGCCCTCCCCCATGTGTTCCGAGCTCATTTGTCTCTGAGCCTCACCCAGGGGCCTCTTAACTTCTGACTGTTAAATAGTGAGCCAAAACTGCCCAGAAAGGTGACTCTTCAGCCTAAGAGTAAGGCCTACCCCTTGGGCCAAGCTCCCCTCCTATGTACAGGTGTGCCTGGTTTTTCAGGATCAGAACACTGACAAAACCCCAGATTGATAGGGCCACACAGTGGGGAGGGCCCCCACCTCTTTCTCTGGGGGATGAAACCGCTTTTCTCATAAGTTCAGTGAACTAGAAGGTCTCCAAGGACTCTAGTTTTGACAGTCGTGATTTTATGAAGATATATAGATATCAGATTTTTAAAATGCACCGTGGGAGTTCACCAATAATAACAGAGCTAAGGTTTACTGTGTTCTCTCTGGGCTCCAGATACAGTGCAAAGTGCTTCTCGTGTGTTCTTTTGTCTCGTTTCAGATAGCCTTTTGGGTCACCTGTTCTTTTTCCCAATCAGCAATGAGCAATTGATGACGAGAATTGACGTGCTGAGCAGCAAACGAGATGGCACTTTCTGGAAACAAGGGAAGCCCAGCTCCTTGCACCTGAAGGGCCCGAGCTCACAAGACCACACGCTGTTCCCAGCCTTCCTCCCGTGGGGATCTGTGCTCTGAGGCAACACTGTCCTTATTTCTCTTTGAAATGTGTGGGTTCCTACAGCATCTGCTGCTTATTTTGTGAACTTTGGCCAAAAGGAGATCCTGAAGAGGCCCCACAGCCTCCTCCTCGCCCTACCTTCTCGGCACTCTGGGGCTCCTCTTTTGATCATCTGCCCCCCTGATAAGCCCTCGAACCCTGCAAAGATCTCAGTCGCCCACCAGTATCTGTCTGTCTGGTGTTTGTCTTTCTCTCTATGAACCAGAGCCGTGCAGATTGGAAGCAGTCCTGCAGCATGTCTGGTATTGTCACTGTAACCATCACTGGCGTATGCACCTTTGCCACAAATGCTTTGACTGCGTAAGTAACTGACCATAAGGCATTTGTGTCATAAAAGAAAAAAAAGAATTGGTTGACACAGTTTAGTTTCATTTCTCTAGATGCAGTACTCCCATTTTTTTTTTTATTATATAAATCTTAACCTTCATAATAGTCTATACAGTGGTGCACTTTTGAACCCACATCTCCCGTAGAACTTTAGAACATCTATCAACACACATGTGGGAATATGCCAAGAGGAAATGCCAGTATGGAAGTTTTTCAAAAGGGGTCCTGTGTAGCTCAGCTGGTTAAGCATCTGCTTTTGGCTCAGGTCGTGATCCAGGGTCCTGGATCTCCAGGGTCTCCCTCTCCTTCTGCACTCCCCCTGCACCAGCTTGTATGCTCACACACTCACTCTCTCTCAAAAACATAAATAATTTTTTGTTTAAAAGAAGGCTTTCACAATGCAATACAAAGCTCAGTAACAAATATCCATGCTAGTATTTTTTTTAAATGGTTATTTATTTATTTAGTTATTTGATAGACAGAGATCACAAGTAGGCAGAGAGGCAGGCAGGGAGAGAGGAGGAAGCAGGCTCCCTGCCCAGCAGAGAGTCCGATGTGGGGCTCGATTCCAGGACCCTGGGATCATGACCCGAGCTGAAGGCAGAGGCTTTAACCCACTGAGTCACCCAGGCACCCCTCTAGTATTTCTTTTAATAAAGGAAGAAATTTTAGTGGGAAAAAAAAATGTGATGCTGAATGAAAATATGCATTAACAAGGAGAAAGATAGTATCATAAACAAAAGACTTTGAAGAAAAGTGCATAGGTACAGTCCACAAAATAAAATCAGTTATTTGTGCAGTATTGCGGTGAATCTATACTATATGTTTTGAATATATTCAAGAATTTACATTTTGTAATAGTTTTTAAAATTTTGTTGTTCATTTTTCATGTTTCATTATTTTTTTTTTAAATGAATGTCCCTCTTTTATTTTTCATGGTTTTATCTTGTATAGCAAAATTGCCTTATGGTCAGTTAGTAAATATGGCAAAAATCCCTGCAGCAAAGATGTTATGGTGAAAGCACCTAGAACCTTCCTGCAGACAGCAAATGTACTAACACCTTACAGATGTCTCAATTACTTGGATTAAGAGTCCCCAGCTCAATACTTCCAGGAACAAGGCAGATAGCATGACACATGAAGCCCACTGGCAGGGTGCTGGACACCCCTGCTCGACTCCACCGTGTCTGGTTGCAAAGTTTTAGCAAGAACCACAGGCCCAATCTTAACAGATTTTATTTATTTATTTATTTATTTATTTATTTGGCGGTGGGGTGAAATCTCTTCATTTTTCTGTGTTGGCAACTATTTTTTAAAAATCATCATGAGGTGGGGGGCATCTGGGTGGCTCAGTGGGTTAAAGCCTCTGCCTTCAGCTCAGGTCATAGTCCCGGGATCCTGGGATCGAGTCCTGCATCTGGCTCTCTACTCAGGAGAGAGCCTGCTTCCCCTCTTCTCTCTCTGCCTGTGTCTCTGCCTACTTGTGACCTCTGTCAGGTAAATAAATAAAATCTTAAAAAAAAAAAAAGTCAGCAAAAACATCCCTCCAATATGTTTGACCTGATCAATGAGAACTGGTGTTAAAAATATATATATATATATTTCATGTGGGATGAATTAAAATACCTAAGGGCCAGACTTAGTCCTTCAGTACCAAACTTACAACCTTTGATGGTGGTTTTCACTTGCATCAGTTTTGTGGGGGAAATTATCCAAGGAATCCCCTAATTCTTCATTTTGCTTCACGTGTGTATGGATGTAGCCCTTGCTCTTGAAATTATAACCATCTAGGGTTTGCTACGCTGGGTTTGCACAGCTGACTTGAGAGACCGTGGCCTGAAGAACAAGAAGAATAGAGGGGAAGCAGTAGGCCAGGCTTCTGCAGTAACCCGACTGTGTAGCCTTGCTCACGTGAATTTCTTGGTTTGAACATCCTCATTTATAAAATGAAGGTTTAGATGAAGGGATCCTACCAGTTCCCAAATTCCGTAAATCTATGGCCTTAATATAAGTGATTGAATTAGTACTTCTTTTTTTTGTTTGTACCTAAAATAATCTAGACTAGTTACTTAGAGACTCAGGCTTATGGTGCCCTAGGGAAATAAATCTAATTTACTAGAGTATAGGGGAAGTCTGTGGTGTAATTTTTCCTGCCTGTTTCCCTAAAATGAGAGGCTAAGTAAGGCTCTACTATGATGTGCTACCTCAGTTTTCCAGTGACAAAAGTCATTAGAAATTTGATTTAGGAAAAAAAAAAAAAGAAATTTCATTTGTAATATGGAGCGAGTAGATGGAGGAAGGACAAATATATTGATAAAGTATAATAAGAACCGACCTGGATGTGGAAATATTGGAACTCTTATTCATTGCTGGTGTACATATAAAATGGTGCAACCACTTTAGAATACAGTTAAACAGTTCTTCAAAATATTAAAAAGAATTACCTTACCATATGACCTAGCAATTCCACTCCAAGGTACAACCCAAGAGCAATGAAAATATATATCTACAAAAAACCTTATACATAAATATTTGCATCATTCTTTACAACAGCCAAAAAGTGGAAATAGCTCGAATGTCCATTGAACATTTTATCTATTTATTTACTTATGACAAAATTATATATGTTCAAGGTATGCAGTGTGATGTTTTGATATATATATATGTTCTGAAATGATTACCACAACTGAACTAATTAACATATCCATTACCTCTCATACTTTTTTTTTTGTGGTGAGAACACTTAAAATCTACTCTCTCAGTAAATTTCAAATATATAATACATTATCATTAGCTATATTCACCAAGTTGTACATAAGGTCTCCAGAACTTACTCATCTTACAACTAACAGTTTGTATCCTTGATAAATATTACCTCTTCCCCCTTTACTTTCCACCTCCCGCTAGCCTCTGCTAACTACCATTCTGCTCTGTTACTATGAGTTCAACTTTTTTTTGTTGTTGTTAGAATTCACATATAAGTGAGATCATGAAATGATTGTCTTTCTGTGTCTGGCTTGTTTCACTTAGCACATTGTTCTCCAGGTTCATTCATGTTGTCTCAAATGGATGGTTTCCTTTTCTTTAATGCAGAATATATTTCACTGTGTATATATTATCACACTTTCTTTATGCATTATCTGTTGATGGACCCTTAGGTTGTTTCCATGTCTTGACTATCATGAATAACGCTGCAGTGAATATGGGAGTGCAGATATCTTATTAAGATGGTGATTTTTGGATATATCCCCAGAAGTGGGATTGTTGGATCATATGGTAGTTCTATTTTGATGTTTTGAAGAACCTCCATACTATTTTCCATAATAGCTGTGTCATTTTACATTCCCACCAACAATACACAAGGGTTTCCTTCTCTCTACATTCTCCCCAACACTTTTTATTCTTGTCTTTTTGATAATAGCCATTCTAACAGGTGTGGGGTGATATCTCATCATGGTTCTGATTTGCATTTCCCTGATGGTTAGGGACGTTGAGCACCTTTTCATAAACCTGTTGGCTATGTGTATGGCTTCTTTGGGAAAATCCCTATTCAGGTCCTTTGCCCATTTATAAACTGGATTATTTCTTTTCGCTACTGAATTGCATGAGTTCCTTGCATATCCCAAATATTCATTTGAATGGATAAATTCAGTGTGCATATCCATACAATGGAATACTATTCTGCCATAAAAAGGACTGAGACACTGATACAGGCCACAGCATGGATGAACCTTGATAGTATTATGCTAAATGAAAGAAACTGGACACAAAAGGTGATGTATTGCATAATTTCATTTATATGGAATGCTCAGAAGAGGAAACCCTACCGAGATAGAAAATAGATTAGTGGTTTTATAAGACCAGGAGGGGGGATGGTGAAGTGAGGAGTGAAGGGTTTTTTGGGGGGGATTAAAAGGTTATGGTGGTGATGGTGGCACAACTCTGTGAATACATTAAGGCCCACTTACTTGTGTATTTTAAGTGAGTGAATTATATGGTACGTGAATTATATACCAATGCAGCTGTTTAAAAAAAGAATAGTAAGGATAAAAAGGTTTAAATGAATAAAATGTAAACAAAGTTTAATGAGAAACAGAAGAAAAGAATGTTATAGACTAGATTAAGTTACTAATACATATTTTTAGAGCTCTTCATTTTATGCTGAGAAGGGGCTGCTTTTAGCAGGCAAATTATGGTTAGAGGAAGGGAGGTTTAACAATCAGAAATTGTGATTTTTTTTCTTGGCTATGGTCCTCAGCGTGAAATTGTTTTCCTGATATTTTTATGTAGTGTTTTGAAGTTCAGGCAGACTGCTCCTCTGTTTTTCGATTCCATTTGTTTGAGTTTGGCTTGTTTGAGTTAATAATGAGGATGCGTTATGGCAAGGGTCACTCATGACATAAGTACCGAGAGGGCTGCCAAAATTCTGCAGACCTTGCCAAGCCCCAGTGAGTTGCCCCCACGCCTTTCAAAATCCAAGTCACTAAACAGGGAGAGTGAAGGACTTGCTAGTTGGTGCTAAGTTTGGGGCATTCTGTGTTTGTGTGCCAGGGGTAAAACATTTCGGCAAGATGTGGTTGATTTAGTTTGGTTGCACAAGGGCAATTTCAGTGGAGTTGGAATCAAGGCCATGCTTTGTCAAATTCTTTAGAAGTCACATACTGGGCTGTCTACAGGGGCCTGGCAGGTAACAGAAGAACCTACATGGTTAAATGGAGGGCTCCCTATCCCACCTTAAGGGAGAAGCCCCTGCTCTGTTCATGCTGCTTGTTGCTGCCTAACAAGTGAGGGCCTGATTTTTCAAAAGAAGCTGAACATAGGGGTTTTTAAATAGCAAACCTTTCCTTTTTTAAATGTTGCTATCTAACTAGAATTTAAAAATGCAAGAACCCACGGAATGGGAGAAAATATTTGCAAATCATATGTCTGATGAGGGACTTGCATCTAGAGTATATAATGAATGCTTACAACTCGATACTGAAAAAATAACCCGATTTTAAAATGGGCAAAGGTTCCAAATAGCTATTTCTCCAGTGGAGATATGAAAATGGCCAATAAGCACATGGAAAAAAAAGCTCAACATCATTAGCTCTCAAGAAATGCAAATCAAAACCACAAGATACCATTTTATACCTACTATAATGGATGACTAAAATAAAAAAGAGAGATGTGAGCAAGTGTTGATTAGTATGTGAAGAAATTGGAACCCTCAGACATTGCTGGTGGGCATGTACAATGGTGGAGCCACTTTGAAGAACAACTTAGCACTTCCTCAAAAGGTGAAACATAGAGTGACCATATGACTCAACATGTTTATGCCTACATATATACTCAAGAGAAATGGAAGCGTGTCCATACAAAAACTTGTACATGAATGTTCATAGCTGCATCACTCCCAATATCCCCAAAGTGGAAACAACCCAAATGTCCATCAACTGATGAATGGATGAACAGTACTGGGATATTATTTGACAATAAAAAGGAATCAAGTACGTACTACAACATGGATAAACCTTGAAAACATTATGCGAAATGAAAGAGGTCAGCTGCAAAAGACCATATACTATAAGACTACATTTATCTGACACAGCCAGAAGAGGCGGATCTATAGGAAGTAGATTAGTGATTGCCTAGAGTAGAAAGGATGGAGGCAAATGGGAAGTACATGCCAAGGGTGATAAAAATGTTCAAAAAATGGAATATACTAAAAGCCACGGAGTTGCGTACTTTAAATGGGTAAATTGTATAGGAAGTGAATTATATCCCCATTAAACTGTTGTGGAAAATGACTATAGCCAGAGCCACACAAAGCATGTCTGCCAGGCTGCCAGCTTCAAGTCTTTTGATTAGAACTTGATCAAAGGCATAGCAGGTCTGGAAGAGGCTGGTCAAACCCCAATTCCTAGGAAACCGGAGAAGAGGAGTTCTAAAGTCTGCCAGTTCTAAAGTCACACGCGTATTTAGTGGCAGAGTCAGGGCCAGAACTTGTCCTTGACTTTTACCTCTAGGCCATGCTGTTTCTATCCAAAGCCCAGATTTCAAGGCAGAGCCAGGAAGGGATTGTGAAAAGTCAACATCAGGAACAGCTGGATATACTCTCATCCTTTCCTCACATTTTCCAAAGGTCTCTTGAAGACTTCTTGAGAAAAGGATAAAATACGGTAAAAAGGAATCCTCCTTAAAGGAAGAGACAGACACAACGCTTCCCTGAGCCTCTTTTCCTGAATCATGAGGAGAGGTCTGCGTGTTTCAGTCACTTACTCTGTATATTCCTGATTCATTTACACTTAGCTCATCATTATATTGTTTGTGCAAGAACCATTTGATGTCTAAGAAATCCTTTGGGTCTCTTTAAATTAATTTTTTTTTCATTTGAACCAAAGAACTGAACTTTGCCAAGAGTAAATAGAACTCAGATATCAAAAGGTCTGAGTTCAGTTTTCATTGAATACAAAGGGGGAGTAGATTCTGAGCTGAGCCAAATGCATTCTCCCACCCTTAATTTACAGTCCATTGTTCTGGCAGGCTCTACAGTCCCAAAACTTGGCTTTTCTTCTCCCATTCCTTTCTAGGGTGTAGCCACAAGTCTATCTTTTGGTTAGCTTTACAAAAATAAGGCCATATTGTACCAATTTATGAGAGCCTCACTCATCATTGGTTCTATAGCGATCAATTTTATTAGAACAAACTGAAATGTTTGAAAAGGTTAAAAGCCTCCTCTAAACTTGTAATTTTGTTTGATATCCTACAAGGATTTTTATTTTTTCAGTCCTTTCATCTGGGGTTTTATCAAAAGGGATGTTGCTCCCTTTCCCCCCATCAATGGTTGAGTGTTGGAGGGCTACTTTGCTTGTGGTGCTCATATTTGGAGAATGAAACAAGTCCTTCATTCTGTCTTTAAAGGAGAAAGGGTCAGAAAAAGGAGTAGTGTTTGGAGCTTTTTAAAAATAACAAAACCAATCTTAAAATAAAGAAGCAGAGCAAAATTAAGATCACCCCAAATTCTGTCACTTCAAGATGAACGTTTAACACTTTGTGGATCATTCTCCTTTTATTTTAAAAAGGTATCTATGTTAGTAGAGATATATGTGCATATATAATCATAAAAATGGGATATTACATTGTTTTGTAATCGGCCTTTTCCATTTCTTAGTTCATAACTAATTATCAATATTAATAAAATTATATCTACTTCATGCATAACATTCAGTTGCACAAATGGAATGCAACTTACTTAAATGATTCAGGGAGGAGTCTTTCAAGTGCAAGTGACAGAAAATCCATGTCAAACTGACGTAAACACAAAGGGAAATTTTTTGGCTGATATTTGAAAAGTCCAGTGGGAGATTTGGTTTCAGGCATGGCAGGATTCAGGGCTCAAATAACATGATGATGTTATGCCCCAATAATGGGTACATGATTAAAGGAGAGAGACTGATATACAGCGAAGGTCAAGCAAAGCTTTATTTCACGCCAAGCATCAAGAATCTAACCAAACGTTCAGGGACACACCTCTTACAAGAGAGGGTGACCCTTCTCTGTTTCACAGACTAGGTTTTAAGGGCAAAGGCCATGCGGTCGGGTCTGGCCACGCATAGGTGACCAATGAGATTGTAACATACACAGGAAACTCCACAGTGATGCTAGGTGAACAATTGAATTATAATTTACCCTAGTAGACATTTGAACCAGCCTATTACACCTTGATTAGGATTGGTGCCAAAAAGGCTCCCAAAGGGCAGGGCTCATACTCCTTGGTAACCAGGGAGATAGTATGCGTCCCCCCACTGATCGGATGTCTTCACCTGGCCTGACCCACCCTTGTATCTGGGCTTTGTTACCTGGAGCAGGTTTCCAGGACTTGTTTTTAAGTGAATCCCTTGGGGCAAGGGGAGCAGGGACAGTTTAACCTTAATGAAAGCCTCTTGTTAAATAGGTCCTTACAATGATGTTTCAGCTTCTCTTCCTTTCCTTTTGCTCTGCCTTCTGCGACTTTGGTGCTGCTCACATGTTGCTAGCAGAGGCAGCAGTTCCAGAAAACATGCATCCAGGTTTTTGCCTGGCAGAGGAGAACAAAGCTCTGTGTCAGCTCTCACCATGTAAAGCACGTTGCCCTGGTCCCATAGCAATCTCAGTCTTCACCGCAGCTTGTGCCCAAGTCATCAAAGACTCCTGGAATCCAAGTATTTCACCAGAATAACACAGATTGAGAATGAGCTGGGGAGGGAGGGAGGAAAGGAAGGAGAATGGGTGAATATTGTGTGGCCAAAATAAGTCCCACAATTCACACGCTTCAACATGTAGAACTAATTTTGTATTGTTTCCCAGGGTTTTTGTCACAAAGTACCACAAACTAGGTGGTTTGAACAGAAATGTATTTTCTCACAGTTCTGGAAGCTGGAACTCCAAGATCAAGGTGGGTTTGGTCCCTTCTGAGGGTCATGAAAGAGAATCTGTTCCATGCCCCTCTCCTAGCTTCTGTTCGTATGGTGGCAATGTTTGGCATGTAGATGCATCATTGTGATGTCTGCCTTCATTGTCACATGGTGTTCTGTCTGTGTCCAAGTTTCCCCTTCTTATAAAGATACCAGTCCTATTGGATTAGAGGTCTAGTGCTTCAGTATGACCTCATTTGAATGATTACATCTCCAGTGGTTCTATTTCCAAATATGATCAATTACATTTTGAGATACTGGGGGTTGGGGCTTCAAAATATGAATTGCGGGTGTGAGGGGTACAATTCATTCTTTTTACACACTTAATGTTCTGGCTATATCTAAGGCCCATGCAGTCTGGGTTTGAATGTTGAATCCGGCTGCTTCTCTCCAGCCAGGGTCTGGACTACCAGGTTGGATGAGGTGACTTCTAGGGTTCCTTTGTGTTTAAGGGTTTGGGGGCTAGGAATCCATCCCACTGCCTGAATGTACCCCACAGAGCCCCACCCCTGCTAGCTTGTGGACTTTGGGCAAGTGACTTAACCTCTGAAAACCTCAGTCTCCTCATCCGTAAAATGAGCATAACAGTCCTCCACTCCTTGGTAGTTGTGGGCCAGGCACATAGCGCTCCGTAAACATTAGTGACTGTTCCACCTCTCCAGACATGTGAGGACTGAAGAGTCAGAAGAGCCTAACATAACCCCAGTGTTCTCACCTTTTGTGATAATTTGGCCCAACAATTTCTCTCTGAGTTTGTCCCAGAAGAAGCTTCAGATGGGAAGGGCTGTCTTGTAAGACGGCAAACCGGAATTCAAATCCGGTCCAGGGA
The DNA here is from genome assembly GCF_030435805.1 of Mustela lutreola. Taxonomy (NCBI): domain Eukaryota; kingdom Metazoa; phylum Chordata; class Mammalia; order Carnivora; family Mustelidae; genus Mustela; species Mustela lutreola. The sequence continues at coordinate 19,806,687 of NC_081293.1, forward strand.
ACACAAAGTATTCTCTCTGCTAAAGCCAGATGCTGTAAATTCTGAGCAGACTCCTCCTAGGCAGTGTGATTACGAAATACCTGTTTCTTTTGCGTCCCACTTATCCGCCTCTCTGACATTTCCTTTTTTCTCTTACAACTTGATCTTTCCCACCATCTATCAGATGTGGGCTGGAACCAGTCATTTTATTTACAATCTCTTTCTTTTTTGGCTCTATAAATCTGGGGACATGAAACAGCCGTCTGCTGCTTTCCAAGGCGCCACATCTTTTCGTTCTTTCAGACTTTTTCTATGGGGCCTAATTTAGCTTATCTAAATGCTTATTGAATAACAACCAGAACTTCACGTTCTGGCAGATGACAGGACCTATTTGATAAGGTGTCTTAAGGCCTTCACCAAGGTCAAAGCAAGAAATGTAGATCACCTTTAAAAACGTGGTTACTTTCACTTAGCAAATATTTCCTAAGTGCTGACTCTGTGCCAGGTGCTGTTCTAAGCACCAGAATCTTAGCCTTGAGAACTGCACATTCTAGGGGCATTCATTCATGCAGAAAATATGCAGTGAGAACCTACCACATGGCAGGAATTGTTCATCATTAAACAGCAGATACATAATCCTTGCACTGATGGCTATTGTGTGTGTTTGTGCGTGCGTGGTGTGTGTGTGTGTGTGTATGAGGGGATAGAATATAATACAATACAAGTAAATTTTTATCATAGTAAAAGGTGATAAGCACTATGGAAAAAAATACAGCAGGGTAAGGGGGATTAGGATTGGTGGCAAGATTGTATTTTAAACAAGGTGGTCAGAGAAGGTCTGCAACAGGTCCCCGCATCAGGTTCCCTGGTCAGCTGGGAGTCTGTTTCTCCCTCTGCCCCTCTCCTTGCTCGTTCTCACTCTCAAATCAATATTTTTTTTTTTTAAGATTTTATTTATTTGACAGAGAGAAATCACAGGTAAGCAGAGAGGCAGGCAGAGAGAGGAGGAAGCAGGCTCCTCGCGGAGCGGAGAGCCCAAGGGGGGACTCGATCCCAGGACCCTGGGATCACGACCTGAGCGGAAGGCAGAGGCTTTAACCCACTGAACCACCCAGCCGCCCCCCCCCCCCTTTTTTTTAAGAGAGAAGATGATATGTGAGCAAAGTCTCACAGGCAAGTTGAGAGAAAGGTGAGGAAGAGAGCCCTAATATTTGGAGAAAGAGCAAGTCCAAAGGCCCTGGGGCATGAGTGTGCCTAGTTTTTTCAAGACAAGAAAGGAGGCTAGTTTTCGCTGGAGCAGAGTGAGCAAGGTGAGAATAGAAGGAAGTGAAGTTTGGGGCAGATCAAATAGAGCTTTTGGCTTGCGTGACCTGAGGAACCATCAGAAAGTGCTAAGCTGGGTAGCAACATGATCTCAGACTTCGAAGGATAGACCTGGCTGCAGTGTTCAGGCTAGACCGTGCAGGTGTGGGTGGCAGCAGGGAGGCCAGTAAAATCAATCACACAAGTGTGCCAGACCAGAGCAGGGACAGGAGGGGTGGTGAGACGCCTCGGATTAGGGATTTATTTTCAAAACAGGTCAACAGGATCTGACCGGCGGGGTGGAGGGGTTGGGGAGTGTTTGTGCGAAGAGGGCAGGGGTGGCTTCAAGATTTTGGCCGGAGCATCCTGAAAGAATGGAGTAGCCACTGGCTGAGATGGCCAAGACTGGTGGAGCAGTTTTGTTTTGTTTTCATGCTTGGTTCAGACATTTGAAGTCTGAAGAGCCTGTTAGCTCTCCGTGTGGAGTGGCCAGCTGGATTTGGACGTTGCCTGGGGAAGTGATTTTGGGGGACATCTCTAAAGCCTCAGAAAGTGAGACCCTGCTGGAGTACTGTCAGAGCTGGCTTTGTCTCTCTCCTCTCTGCCCTCTTCAAGGTCGGAGCCTCCCTGGAGGGCAGCTCTTCGCGCCACAGCCCGTTCAGCCGGCCAAGTTCCTCTTTTTTCTCTTTGGGGAACAGGAGAAAAATCAGCAGATATGACGGGGCCGTGGTATGGCCTCCACTCCTTAACTCGCTGCGGGGTGGGGGGGAACAGGCAAAGCCTCATGGGGTGGAAACGCAGACCCGCCTCCTGTTTCCCGCCTCCCTGACGGCACGCCCGGAGCTCCGGGCTGGCGGGCGGGGCCTGCGGGTGGGCGGGGCCGCGGCGCGAGCGCACGCCACAGAAGGGGGCGTGGCCGCCCGGCTCGCGCGCTTGCAGTGTGCACGCGGGCCTCGCTCCTTCCTGCTCTTCCTAGGGTGATCAGCTGGTCTGCGCTCCCCTGACGTGGGCGGGGGCACGTCACCGCCGAATGGCAGCCTCCAGAAAGGCACCGCGAGTCAGGTGAGGGACTCTGCCGGGGAGCCGGCTTCTGGGCTGTGCGCGATCCCCGGGGCCCGGACGCGCATTTTGCACCCCGGAGGGCAGGAACCAGAAGGGGAGAAGCCGCAGGCGGCCCACCATAGTCCGGAGAGGGCCCCGGCTTGCGGGAGCCCCCTGAGCGGGAGCAGGGGGAGGGGACCATTGCAGCCGGGCAAGTTCAGGTTCGTTTCAGGAGGGCCGCGGGCACCCTCGGGCAGCCGGATCCCGGTCCCCGAAGGTGTGTGCCCGCGGAGATGCGGCGCTCAGCCCGAGGGGCGGTGTCCGTGTCCCACCTCTCCCCCTGGCCTGGCAGGAAGGCCCCCGCTGTTGCAGGAAGTTGGCCCCTCTGGGCGCCTCCGGGTGTCTCCGGGTGTCCGGGGAAGTGGGCGAGCCCCTGCCCTTGCCCCTCTTCCCGCGGAATATAATCTTCAGATTTACAGCCCTGACAATACACCAGCGGTTCGCCTTATTGATCTACGATCGCCAGGAAGATTGGCCCCCGCGGGCCCATCCCCACCCACATGGTTTCAGAGGCTGTGTGAGGGAATACTTTGGCATAATCTCTCCAAGATCCCACCAGTAACCTGTCCTGGGCTCTCCCTGGGGACAGGGGGCTGGGAACGGTAATCCCCTCGTCTCAGACACATTTCGGTTTATACTCCCGCCACAGCTGGGCTGTACTTCTGACAAAGTGGGAGACTGAGAAATGTTTGGAGATCACAAAGACGGGAAGCCAGAATCCTTGGCGATCCACACGGGATTGGGGTCAGTTATCCTCAGGCCAGTTGAGACTTGAGTGAATACACGTGGAAGCATGGCCAGGCTCACTTTCTGAACACAGACCGTGGCTGGTAGTTGTGGTTTTGAGTGGACAGATAGCAAGCTGACCTCGACTGGGCCTTGGCCTTGCCATGTCATGTTGGGGATGAGTAGAGAAGGAGGGATGAGTAGAGAACCAGGCCTGTCTTGTGGAAGGATGTGGGGAGGTGTGCCAAACCTGGTGTGGAAGGAGTTGCCCTATATTAACTGCTGACAATGGGGTTAGGCAGGTGGCTAATGATGAATTAGGTCCTAGGCACATAAGTGGCTTCGAGGACCAAGATTAGATTTATAGAATCACAACATTTCGAGGGCAGAAGGGTCTTTCAGCATCAGCTGGTAGAGCCTCCTTACCATACACGGAAGGCAATTGAGAGGCTGAGAAGGGCTGTTTGCCCTAGGCCCTTTCCCTAGTGGCAAAATTTAAGAGCTACTCAGTGTAAACATGAGAATTTCTTGCGGTTCGGGTAAAACTGACTTAGGTAAAAAAGGGTTGAGCTGGCTTCTAGTGCAACTGAGTACAGGAGACCAACACTGGCATCAGACTTGGCCTCTTTTTTGCATCTCTTGGCTCTGATTTCTTAAGTATTGGCTTCATTCTCAGGCAGACTTTCCTTCTGGAAGTATGACCATTCTATGCTGGCAGCCCCAGCAGAAATAGAGCCCTCTTTCCTAAGGGTTGGAGCACAGATCTGTGGCCAGATCTGATTTCCAGTGGGCTGACTTGACCTTATGTTTATTCCTGAACCAGTCATGGCCACAAGAATAGATTGCCCAGGCCTGGGTCCCAGAACTTGGTGGGTGAGGGGATGAGATTCATCCCTACTCTGAATGAATGACTGAAAATGGAGACAAGACAGTCTCAGATGGAAACCATTGTGCTTTGACCAAAAGAGGGAGGGGTAGACTTTGGGTGAGAAAAGACTGCATTTCTCACTACCGCACCCTAAAACTTGTTTCAGTATACCCCTATCTGAACTGAGGTGTGATTGAGCAACTGGGTCCTTGTTTTGTCCCATCCGGGTGATAGACCTGTAGGATTCTCATGGACCAGGGTAAGGGGATGATAGGCACAACCCTGCTGGGATTTCTATAAAAAGAGAGAGAAAGAGGTATTCTACCCATCTTGTGCAAAGATTGAACTAGAAGTTCTTCACATGCTTCTTTCCCTAGACCCACTTCCTGACATCATGACGTTGAGAAGGTGTAGGCTGAGGAAGTCCTGGGAATGGGAAGAGAACTGCTGGTAGTTGGGAGGCCTGGACTGTGGTTCTAGACCATCTCTGTCACCAGTTAGCTCTGAGGTTTCCAACAAGTTGTTTGATCTCTGTTTCTGTTTCTTTGTCTAGAGGAGGGAGCTGAGTTGGATGGTCCCTGAGGTACATTGTAGCTCTGACATTTAAATAATAACCCTTAAAAAAAAAAAAAAAAAGAAAAAGAAAAAATGGTAACCCTTCTTCAACTGAGCCTGAGAAGGTATCTGTTCAAGGATCCTGGATTCTGCAGAGACCAGGGTAGGACAGGAGCAGAACAACTGTAATGTTTACCTGCTTCATGGCCCCTTTGAGCCTGATGGGAAGGTAGAGGTAGTTATGCTTAGGGAGAGAGTTTGAATTCAAATTCTCCCGTGAGCATCCTGTGTCAGACCTGATTTCTTGTCTTTGCGCTTGTGTATGGCCTGTGGTACATTATCTTTGTTCTCTTATAAAGTGAATGAGTAGACCTACTTGTGAATAATGTCCCTCCAGCTCTCTTGCCTGTGTCCCAGTTAGTCACTGGGACCAGTTAACTCCGAATGTGTAGAGAAACTGACTTCCTTGGCTCACCGTCTTGTCAATGGGTATATGAAGTCAAGGGAAATCAGGTGATCTCTGTCCAAAAAAAAAAAAAAAAAGATTCTTACTTTGTAAAATAAAACAGCTTTATTGAGATGTAATTCATGTACCACACAGTTCACCTTTTAAAAACAAACATTTCAGTGGCTTTTAGAATATTCACTAGAGTCGTACAACCATCAGGACTGTCAGTTTAAAACATCTTTATCCCCCTGCCAAAAGAAAGCCTGTACATGTTAGCGGGCAGTCCTCATTTCCCCCAGCTTCACTCTAGCTCTAGGCAGTGGCCGGTTAGTTTCTGTCTCTATGGATTTGCCTCTTCTGGACATTGTGTACAGATTCATACAAAATATGGTTTTCTGTGACTGCCTTTTTTCACTTAGCGTAAAATGTTTTCAAACTTCACTGTGTTGTAGCATGTTATCATTACTTGATTCCTTTTTAATTGCCAAGTAATATTCCATTGCATGGATAGACCACTTATTTATCCATTCATCAGTTGATGGACATTTGGGTTGTTTCTACTTTATGGATATTTCGAATATGCTATGAACATGTGTATACAAGTTTTTATGTGGACTTAGATTTTTCAGTTTCCCATACCTAGTGGAATTACTGAGTATGGGATAATTCTTTATTTAATGTTTTGAGGAATACTGGACTGTTTTCCAAAGTCTCTACACCATTTTATATTCCCACCAGCATTGTTTGAGGGTTCCAGTTTTTCCATATCCTTACCCATACTTGTTACTGTCTTTTTTTAATTATAACTTTCCTATTGCATGTAAAATTATATCTCATTATGGTTTTGATTTGCATTTCCCTAATGGATAAAGATGTTTAAAGTTTTTTCATGTGCTTATTTGTATATCTTCTTTGGAGAAATGTCTATTCAGTGGATTAAAGCCTCTGCCTTTGGCTCTGGTCATGATGCCAGGGGCCTGGGATCAAACCCCATGTCGGGCTCTTTGCTTAGTGGGGAGCCTGCTTCCTCCTCTCTCTCTCTGCCTGCTTCTCTGCCTACTTGTGATGTCCATTTGTCAAATAAATAAACAAAATCTTAAAAAAAAAAAGTCTATTCAGATACCCTTGACCATTTTAAAATTGGGTGGTCTTTTTATTGTTGAGTTGTAGTAGTTCTTTATATACTCTGGATGTTAGATACTTATCAGATATGAGTTGCAAGTGTTTTGACTCATTTTTTGGTTGTCTTTTCACTTTTTTGATGGTATCCTTTGAAGTACAGAAGTCTTTAATGAAATCCATTGTATCTCTTTTCTTTGGTTGCTTACGCTTTTGGCGTCATATCAAAGAAATCATTGCCCACTCCAAGATCAGGCAGATTTACGTCTGTTCTTCTAAAAAAAATTTATGTTTATGATCCATTTTGAGTTAATTTTTGTTTATGGCGTGTGGATATCTGGTTGTCCCAGCATTATTTGTTGGAAACTATTTATTTTTTTTCTCCATTGGATAGTTTTGGCACTGTTGTCAAAAATTGGCAGTACTCATGAAACAAACTGAGGGTTCCTGGGGGTTGGGTGGGTAGGGATAGGTTGGCTGGGTTATGGACATTGGGGAGGGTATGTGCTGTGGTGAGTGCTGTGAATTGTGTAAGCCTGATGATTCACAGACCTGTACTCCTGGGGCAAATAATACATTATATGTTAATTAAAAATATTTGATAATAAATAAAGATAAAAATAAAACATACACAAAATTCACAGTAAATGTGAGGTTTATTTCTGAACTTGTTCTATTTCATTGATCTGTGAGTCTGTCTTTATGCCAATATCACACTGTCTTGATTACTGTAGTTTTATTAGTTTTGACATCAGGGAGGATGAATCCTCCAGCTTTGTTCTTTTTCAAGATTGATTTGGCTGTTCTGGATTCTATTTTCATAAGAATTTTAGCACATACAAGCTAGCTGAAATTTGATAGGGGTTGCCTCTAGGTTATTTTGGGGGAGTATTGCCATTTTAACAATATTGAGTCTTCTTTTTTTTTTTTTAAAGATTTATTTATTTGACAGAGAGAGAGTTCACAAGTAGGCAGAGAGGCAGGCAGAGAGAGAAAGGGGGAAGCAGTCTCCATGCTGAGCAGAGAGCCCGATGCAGGGCTGGATTCCAGGCCTCTGAGATCATGACCTGAGCTGAAGGCAGAGGCTTAACCCACTGAGCCATCCAGGTGCCCCAATATTGAGTCTTCTAATCCATGAACATGGAATGTCTTTCCATTTATGTAGGTCTTCTTAAACTTCTTTCAACAGTGGTGTGTCGTTTTCAGAGTAGAAGTTTTGCATCTATTTTAAATTTATTCCTAGGTATTTACTCTTTTAGTGCTGTTATAAGTGAACTTTTCTTAATTTCATTTGTGGATTCTTCATTTTAAGTATATAGAAAAACAATTTATTATTGTATATTAATTTTGTATCTGGCAGCCTTGATGAGCTTGTTTGTTCTAATTCTTTTGTGTAGATTCTTTAGGATTTTCTTTATTTAAGATAATGTCCTTTGCAAGTAGAGATAATTTTCCTTCTTTTTTAATCTGGGTGCCTCCTCCAGTACAATGTTGACTGAAGTAGCAAGATTGGACATCTCTGTCTTGTTCTTGATCTTAGGGGGAGAACATTTGGCCTTTTAACATTAAAGATGATGCTAGCTTGGGGATTTTTGTAGTATTCCTGATCAGTTTGAGGAATTTCTCTTCTTCCGATTTACGGAGTGCTTTTATCATGGAGAAGTGTTGGATTTTGTCAAAATGCTTTTTCTCTGTCTGTTGAGGTGGTCATGTAGTTTTTATTTTTTACTCTATTGATAATTTTTATTACATTAATTTTTGTATGTTGAACCAATCTTGCTTCCCTGGGATAAATCCTATGTGGTGATGGAGTATGATTTTTTTTTTTTTTTTTTTAAGATTTTACCCATTTATTTGTCAGAGAGCGAGAGAGAGAAAGAGAGAGAAAGAGCAGCAGGCAGGGGGAGAAGCAGACTCTGCACTGAGCAGGGAGCCTGATGCAGGACTCGAACCGAGGATATCTGGGATCATGACCTAATCCAAAAGCAGACGCTTAACCGACTGAGCCACCCAGGTGTCCTGGTGTATGATCCTTTTTTATATGTTACTGGATTCAGTTTTGCTAGTATTTTTTTGAGGACATTTGTACTTACATTTATAAGAAATACTGATATGTTCTATTTTTTAATGAAAGAATATATGATTCCCTCAATAAAGAACATCCCATTCGGTCCAACAAAATTAAATTCTCTGTCTGGCAACCGACCTGGAGTGATTAGTGAAAATCTCTGGTCTTTCTGGTTCTCTGTGTGGTAGACTGACCTAATGTGGGCTCTTCTCCCTCTACTAACACATAAAAATGTGGTAAATATAATAAAATTACTTTTAAGTTCGTAGCTGAGTAAAATCCAAACCCTTTGTATCACCTATTAAAGGCTTCTTGTTGCCTCTCTGATCTTGTTTCCTAATCACGTATATGTCTCTTCCTGCCAGCATGTGCAACCACACTGGCCTCTTTGCTTTCTCTGATGTGTACCAGGCATACTTCTGCCTTAGGGCCTTTGCACTTAAAATTCCCCTTTTCTAGAACATCCTTTTCTTAGACATTCACATGGCTTGATTCCTTTTTTAAAGGACTCTATCTAGAATATCATCTGTTAGCAAAGAGACCTTGGCTGGCAACCCCATATAAAATCACCTTTCACCTTACCTCTCTGACACTCTTCCCTTTGCCCTGCTCTGCTTTTCTTCATAGAGCACATTCTCCCTGACAGACCATATTCTTGTTTTTGAGCTGTTGGAGGTTAAACTGGATCCTTCTCTTTTCAGCATCCTCTGGCCCCTACCCCCCATCCTTGTATACCTCCTGAGATCAGAGATGCTGTCTGTTTTGTTCACTGTTATGTCTAGAGTATGTTATATCTAGGCCTGGATTATAGAAGAGTCTCGATGAATCTTTGTTGACTGAATGGACTTGAAAGAAAAGAAATCCTCAGGTGCTAGAAATTTAGGGGAACTTAAAGGTTGAATGGTAGCTGGTATGCTGATCCTGGGGGGGTTATCACACTCAGAGGCCTTCATACCTGGGGTCCAGGGCATCATACTATCCCTGGATAGTATGGGGATGGGAGAGTTGTGGGTAAATCTCCTATCTAAAAAAGTAAGGTGGAAATTAGTTTTATAGCAAACAACAGGGACAGTAGTGTTTGTGTAATCTAGGACATGTCTAGTTTTCTTTTCTTTCTTTCTTTTTTTTTCTTTTTTTTAAGATTTTATTTATTTATTTATTTGAGGGAGAGAACATGAGAGGGGTGAGGGTCAGAGGGAGAAGCGGACTCCCTGCAGAGCAGGGAGGCCGATGTAGCACTCGATCCTGGGACTCCAGGATCATGACCTGAGCGGAAGGCAGTCACGACCTAACCAACTGAGCCGCCCAGGTGCCCCCTGAAGATAAGCTCTTAATAAAAGATTACAAAACATGTAAGGAATAACTTATTGAGGGGAAGCCAGCAGACCCAGTGAACTTGAAGATTTTGACCTTCTAATGGAAATTCTAAAATAAGGGCCCCAAATAATTAAAGCTAAGAGAAAGAATGGAAATCATAGTAAAAGAATGGGACACCATGAGGGAAGAGCAGGCAGTTTAAAAAGAACCAAGTAGAATTTATACATGTGAAAAACACAGTTACTGCAAATAAAGTCTTTTTAGACTGTTAGGAGATTAGACATAAAGTCTTTTTCGACTAGTTAGGAGATTAGACAAGAGAATTCAAGAATTAGAGGTTAGATCTGAGAAGGTTTGCCTTCCATGGTGCTGCTCTAGTTGCAAATTTTATCTGAGACTTTTACTTATTTCATTATGATACCAGGGTTAGAGTCCTTCTGAGTCATGAAGGAAAACTGCTAAGTCAAGTAGATATCTTCTCTAACTAAGCCTTGCCACGTTTCCTATGGTCAAAGTCTGCAATATCCTGTTCTTTCTCTTCTTAAGGGCGAATCACCAGGATTTTCAGCTGACAAATTTAAGAATAATTGAGCCTAACGAGGTGACACACTCAGGAGACCCAGGTGTGGAAAGAGGTAATATTGTGCTTATTAATTAGATGTAATGTCTCAAAAGAATTTTAGGTCCCTGTACCCTAATCCCAAGTTGGGAGAAAAGAGAGGGTAAAGGATTAAAAACTCCTCGTGGCTGGGACTAAGGGGGCATATTATCTGGAAATTAAAAGCCATTTTGCCCTTTGGGTTCTGGGTAGTTGGTTACTGTTTATGTATTTACCTTAAGTAAAGGTAGTAAATTACAGGATTCTAATTTTTGTATGTCCTACTTTGGGATTGGGCAGTAGTGGTGGAGGAGGAGAGATAGGTTCTTATTGAAAATGGCCTATTCTAGGGTTTGGGGGGCACCTGGGTGGCTCAGTCATTTAAGTTTCCCACTTTTGATTTCGCCTCAGGTCACGATCTCAGGCTTGTGAGATCAAGCCCAATATCAGACTCTGGGCTTAAGAGTCTTTTCCCCACCGTGCACACCCCACCACACCCCACCAAAAGCCCAATTCTAGTTTTCCCCATCTCTGATGTAAACTTTTAGTGGTTACCTTAGAGGTTGGCTTTCAATTTTTGTTGTAAAATTTTGAAAAGAGAAAAGTTTATAGTATACTACTCTGCTGTATCAATTATGCATTCAGGAAAATCTTTTCAGGAAAACTTTCTGGAACCATGCTCTCTTCCCAGAACTGGTTAGTTGTATTGTGGGTTGCTAGAAACCTGAATTCTGAAAAGTGGTAAAGTATTCTATTTCTATCCCTCGGAAACTAGTGCTTTTCTCTGGGCTGCCCAGGAAAACCAGAGCACTTCCTTTTAGTCGATTGAAAAAATTGATTACCTGAAGTTCATCAACCGTGACTGTTCTCTTTTTGGCAGAGCAATGCTATCACTGCTTGCAATTAGGTCCCTTTTCTTTAAAAATATAGATAAATATATCCAACATATTTTGGGTGGTATTTGGGAGGAGAAGAAGATGGAAGAAAGAAGGGGAAAAAAAAATAAGGGAAGGTAAATAGTGACAATTATCAAATGTAGAGTTCAGAAGAACTTCTCTTTAGTTTGTCTGAGGAAAGAAGGTTGCAGGGAGCATCAGTTTTCTGGGTTGCAGATCCCAACTAGAAACCGGAGCCCACTTGTTTTGATTCCATTGGTCTTCGAATACTTGAAGAGAGCCTCTGTCATGTCCTCTAGGTAATGTGGTAAAATAGAGCATAGACTTGGGAGTTGGATAGATACTGGGTCCTGGTGCTTGATAGTCCTGTTGACTGGGGCAAGTGTTTAACTCTTGTTTCTTTTTCTGTAAAATGGGAATACCGCAGCCTCTCTTGGGAGGGTTATTTTGAGAATTGGCCATCAGTGTATGTAAAGCCCTTGGTTTTCGCTCAGCAGTGAGACCAAGAAGCAAACCAGTGCCTGAAAAGTGATTGATGCTGGCGGAGCAGCCTGGCAGCTCTGTGTTTGTTAAGATGGTGAAATTGGAGTAAACCAGCCCCTTCTATTCTTATAATGAGACGTGTAGGAAACCCAGCTGGTGCTGCAGATCCAGATTCAAATGATATATTTCTTGAGCTTTTATAATGTACCAGATGCTGTGCATGGTGCTTTCACATGTGTTGTTTCAAGCAGAATTCTCCTGTCCACCTGGTGAGGTAAACACGGTGTGCTTTTCATGTACTTCTAAGCAGAGAAAAGTTGTATTTATGATAAAGGCTGAAGGTTTCAGAACTTATTTCTGAAAGCAAGCCCACATATGCAAGAGACTTTGAAATGAGTCATTCTCTTTAAAGCACGATTTAAAAATACCTGGCAGCGTTTGGGCTAATGTTACATCATGGACTAGGCTTGTTGCTCTTGGCTTCCTACTTCCCTGCACACCCTGATTAACTCTTGGCTGCTGCTAAATTTCTGAAAGTGATGGAATGTGGAAAGAGCAGATGCTGTAATACGACGTCGTCTAGTATCCTAGCTCTCCTCTTTCACTGAAGATGCATTACTGTTGATTGTATTGAGTCTGGAAAGATCACGACACGAAGTAGGGACATTGCTCAGCCATCTTTGAGCACGTATATGGAGGTCTTATTCAGGAATGAGGATGACATGTCCCTTTCTTGAGGGGAAGCATTATGTACATGTGTTGCACTATTTATTGCTCTGCTTCCATGGCTAGTTAATTGTGTATCTAACTCTAGGAATTAAACACACATGACATTTACTATGTGCCAGGCACTGTTTCTAAGTGTGTTGTATATAGTAACCTATTTGATCCTTATAAGACCCCCCCCCCCCCCCCCCACAACCTGGGCCCAATCTCTCTGGGTGGCTGCTCTGTCCCCTCCATGCTCATTGCTCACCCATTCTGTCACTTTCAGGGCTACAACTGCCCCGGCCACATTTGTGCATGGAAGCTGCCTCCGCAGCCACAGCCCATTGCTTGGGCCCTTGCCACTCACGGTCTTCTTCACCTCGGCTGTGGCTGCCGCTACCGCTCACCACGTCCTAACTATGGGCTGTGGTATTGGGAGTTCTTTCTTTGTGTCTGGTAGGGGTGACGAAAAAGTGGCTGCATCTGACGCAGTGGGCCAACCACACGTGAAGGGCATGGAGGAGGAGGAGGAGGAGGAGGCAGGGACGCTGGTGATGGCAGGTGGCGTTGTTCGGAGAAGTGTGAAATGCCACTGTAGTAGAGTTAGACCGTCAAGAGGAAGAAGGCGAGGATGAGGCAGGAGATGGTGATGAAGGCCGGAGTGTGGTGGTGAGGAGCTTCCGGGGCCAGAGAATGCCTTCGACCAGTTCCATTTTGCCTTGGATGGTTTTCAGTTTGTAATTGAGGATGTTGTGCTTGCCATTGGTTTTGCTGACTTTATTGATGAAGTCAGTGACCATGTTGATATGTACCATAGTCAGTGCCATTGAAATCCTTAAGTCAGAATGTGCCTAAATAGAAGCCACGTTCAGTAAGGAAATGAATGATCTTGACAGAAAATACATTCGCTTGTGTCATGTGTTTGCTTTTTAAGATTCTAGATGCCCAGGCTGTACTCCAGAGTCATTAAATTAGACATCCCCCAGGTAGTTCTCTCTTGCAGCCAAGGTTGAAATACTGCTCCAGGGGAAGTCCACATTTTGGCTTGACTCTTTTTAATGTTAACTTGCTTAGAAATATGGTTTGAAACCCCTGAAAATGTCCTAGTAAAGTTTCAGATGCTGGCAAGCTTACAAGGTCACAGTGGTCTTTATTTTGAACCCAGTTGGAGGTGTTGACATATAAACTTAGGTTGGATCAGATAACTGTGATCTCTCTTTCTTAGATAGATGAGAAATTACAGGCTCTGTAGATTAGACAAAAGGAAAGGATGCTCCTCAGTAAAGTATTCAGAAGCAGGTATAATGCAAGGAACATGCATGGGCATGTTGGAATTGTGAATAGGCCCGTTTCCAGTGACTCTTTTAAGTATTTCTGTCGTTTGGAGACTCTGAGATGGAGTCCTAAGGCTGGTGGTTGAAGCTACCCTTGCAAATTAAGAATGGGGTACTTTGGGGCACCTGGGAGGTTCAGTGGGTTAAGCCTCTGCCTTTGGCTCAGGTCATGATCTCAGGGTTCTGGGATCGAGCCCCACATTGGGCTCTCTGCTGAGCAGGGAGCCTGTTTCCCCTCTCTGCCTGCTTGTGATCTCTCTCTCTCTCTGTGTCAAATAAATAAGTAAATTTTTTTTTTTTAAAGATTTTATTTATTTATTTGACAGACAGAGATCACAAGTAGGCAGAGAGGCAGGCAGAGAGAGAGGAGGAAGCAGGCTCCCTGCTGAGCAGAGAGCCTGATGCGGGGCTCGATCCCAGGACCCTGAGATCATGACCTGAGCCAAAGGCAGCGGCTTAACCCACTGAGCCACCCAGGCGCCCCATAAATAAGTAAAATCTTAAAAAAAAAAAGAAAAAGAAAAAAAAAACTTGTGGTATATCCAAACAACGGACTGTTACTCGTCACTAAAAATAAATGAGCTATCAAGCCATGAAAAGACAGAGAAGAACCTTAAATACATATTGCTTAGTGAAAGAAGCCAGTCTGAAAAGGCTGTGAATTCTATGATTCCACCTGTTTGACTTTCTGGAAAAGGCAAAACTATGAAGACAGTAAAAAGATTAGTTATTTTCAGGGGTGGAAGGGCAGTGAGAGGAGGAATAAGTAGACTGAGCAGAGAGGATTTTAGGGTAATGAAAACTATTAAGCTATTTCATATGATGCTATATCCTGGATACATGCCATTAAGCATTTCTCAAAACCTATGGAATGTACCACATCAAGAGTGAATCCTAGCATGAACCATGTATTTAGGGGGATAATAACATGTCAATGTAGGTTCGTGGAGGAGTAATAAATATACCACTCTGGCAAGGGATTTTTTTTAAAAACTTATTTTTTTTTCAAGTTTTTATTTAAATTTCAGTTTGTTAACATACAGTGTACTAGTTTCAGGTATACAATTTGGTGGTTCAGTACTTACTTACAGTACTGGTGCCCATCACAACCAGGACCCTCCTTTTTTTTTTTTTTTTTTTTTTTAAGGATTTTATTTATTTGATAGAGATCACAAGTAGGCAGAGAGACAGGCAGAGAGAGAGGGCAGGAAGCCAGCTCCCCGCAGAGCAGAGAGCCCAATGTGGGGCTCGATCACAGGACCCTGGGGTCATGACCTGAGCCAAAGGCAGAGGCTTTAACCCACTGAGCCACCCAGGCGCCCCAACCAGGGTCCTTCTTAATCTCCATCCCCCATTCCTCCCGCCCACTTCCCCTCTGGTAACCATCAGCTCTCCATAGTTATGAGTCTGTTTCTTGGTTTTCCTCTCCTTCCCCACCCCACCCATGTTCATTTGTTTTGTTTCTTAAATTCCACATATGAGTGAAATCATCTGGTATTTGTCTTTCCCGGACTTATTTCGCTTAGCATAATACACTCTCTCTCTGTAGGTGGGGAGGTCTTGATTGTGGAGGAGTCGTTTACGTTGGGAGAAGTGAGGTATATGGGAGCTCTGTATAAATCTGTTTTATTTAAAAAATAAAATCTATTTTGAAAATGAGCTGGAAAAACTCATTATTCAACCTGAATTTTTTTTTTAATGGTTGCTGAATTCCTTATTATTATTATTATTATTTTTTATTTGACAGATCACAAGTAGGCAGAGAGGCAGTCAGAGGGAGAGGGAGAAGCAGGCTCACTGCCAAGCAGAGAGCCTGATGCAGGGCTCGATCCCAGGACCCTGAGATCATGACCCGAGCTGAAGACAGATGCTTTAATCCACTGAGCCACCCAGGTGCCCCTTCAACCTGAATTCTAATAGTATAGTTTTGTATTACTATATGGGATATAGAAAAATATGTATGGTCACTGTTTTATAACTGGCTTTTTATGAAGTTATTTTGTTATATATCCATGGGACTATAACTAGAGAGAGTCCTTATCTAGTCATGTATCTATTGTTACCATACAGTGTGATTGATCAGAACTGTTCGCTGATACCAGTACTTTTTTGAGAAAAGGTTTTTTTGAAAGAACTAGCAAAAGCGATTTGAAAGTAAGCTTACATCATCTGAGCCTTTAATACATAGAAATAGTCTGTATTCACTAGGAGGCAGTGCTCTTTTTGAGTAGATAGAAATTAGTAAAAGTTTAAGAATTTTTAGTAAGACTACATTTACCATTTTCTTTTTAATGATTTTCATATTTGTTTCCTTGAGCTGGTGAACTCTCTCCCCAAAAGGTCTAGCTTTATTGGGATAGACTCCTAGGGACCCCTGCGACTTTTTCAGGGCTGTTTGAAAACCCTGGATCTACTCTGCTCCTGCCATATTTTAGAACGGCAAACACAGACCACTGAGGGTCCGATCCCCTTCTCCTTCAGGTTGCACACCTAGTTGATAGTAGGTATTCACTAGAGTACATGACTTTGACTTTGATCTGTAGTGGAGTCACCTTTCTCCTCCTAATCTGTGGTTGGCTGTTTAGCAAAAGTATACATCATACTTCTTTTAATGCAGTTAAACTTAAGCAGTAAGACACCAGTAAAAGAAAAGAAAAATCATTCTAGGGGCACCTGGGTGGCTCAGTCGGTTAAGCATCTGCTCAGGTCCTGGGATCTAGCTCTGTGTCAGGCTCCCTGCTGAGCAGGGAGTCTGCTTCTCCCTTTCCTCCCTCTCCCCCACTGTGCTCTCTCTTTCAAATAAGTAAATAAAATCTTTTTTTTTTTTTGTAAATAAAATCTTTTAAAAAAAAATCACCCCAAATGCTTCTATTGAAAGGTAACCACTAATTAACATTTGGGTGACTGGCCTTCTAGAAACTTCTCTGTGCATTATTCACATACATGGTTTTATTTTATTTATTTTTTTTTAATTTTTTAAATTTTTTAGATATTTTATTTATTCATTTGAGAGAGAGAGAGAGAGAGATCACAAGGAAGGGGAGAGGGAGAGGGAGAAGCAGACTCTCTGCTGAGCAGGGAGCCTGATGCGGGATTCGATCCCAGGACCCTGGGATCATGACTGGAGGCAGGCACTTAACAGTCTGAGCCACCCAGACGTCCCTATACACATACATGATTTTAAATAAGAATGGTTTATACATCATCTTTTGTAATTTTTTTTTTTTTTTTTTAAAGATAGCGAGAGAGAGAGCACAAGTGGGAAGGAGAGGGAGAAGCAGGCTCACTGCTGAGCAGGAAGGCTGACGCAGGGCTCAATCCCAACCTGAGTTGAAGGCAGACGCTTGACTGACCGCCCCTTGTAATCTGTTTTTAATCACCCACCAGTGTTGGTGTCTTTGCAAGTTAAGTATAGGTCTGTGTAATTTTTTTTTTTTGTCTGTGTAACTTTTAATGATTTTGTAATGCATTTACCCAATTATGTATTCCCCCCCTTCTCTTTTTCATTATAAACAAAGATAAACAGGTATCTTTGTGCATCTGTTTATCTCTTTAGAAAATAATTCTGGAAGTGAAAGAGGTAACTGATCAATTTGGAAATGAGTATTAGTAGCTCAACTTTTCTTACCACAAATGGCTGTTTGGAAGTTGTATATAAGAACTGTGAACTTTAGAGCTTCTGGGACCTTTGGTTTTGGTCTGGTGGTGGGGTGGGTAGTTTTGAAGATGCCCCTGGGGTGGGGCAGCTGGCAGGTGCATCTCTGGGGCTCCCTTTGAACTAGTCATTGAGTTGCATTGGGCAGGCTGGTTTTGGAACTAACTCTGCTATTGTTTCAGAGGGCGGAATGGCTCCAAAGGTCACCTCTGAGCTGCTTCGGCAGCTGAGACAAGCCATGAGGAACACGGAGTATGTGGCCGAACCGATCCAGGCCTACATCATCCCGTCGGGAGATGCCCACCAGGTACTGAGTGGAGATGGGCAGGTGATGGATCTCATCAGCCTCTCCTCTGTTTTCATTCTTTTCCCCCATCCCCAGTGTGTTTGTAGCATTCTAGTTGTCAGTCCACAACTAAGCATTAGCCCAACTAAGCAGGGTTTGGCACAGGGGCCTTTGTCTAATAGGGTCTCACCGAACACTTGTTGACTTGGCCCTGACTTCCTTAGTTCTGGTGAATGTAGCCAGCTTTCAATAACTTGCGGAAGCATTATGGACAAATGGAAGGGAAAAGGTCTAGGCCTTTGTGTTGCTTACATACTGTACCCCATCTTCTGTCATACCCTGTCCTTCCAAGAATTGTCTGTCCTGCCTACCTTCTCCCCATCCAGACTGTCCCATTCCTCTGACATGGCTGGAAGAACAGCCAGATTGTAGATTGTACAGTCTGTAGTTTGTAGGCATAATTCTGAACACCACCCTCTCCTCTCCTTCCCCCACCAACCATTACCTTTGATGGAAGCAACTCAGTAAGTGCCCTTTACCTCTGAGAACACTAGTGCCCTAAACATGGAGGAGTTGGGTTTGGAGAGGTGGAGACTGCATGTGATGGGGCCTAAGGGCAGGAGGGCGAAAGGATTCTAGTATTTCCTCTTTGAGGACGTTGAGTCAGCAAGTGTTTGAATGGGACTTTGAATGGTTCCAAAGGTGAATTTAAGATTAAACTCCTGCCCTCACTATGCTTACGGTTTGTTAGAGGGAAGAGACAACATAAAAAGTACTGTTCTTACATGGAGTCATCTCTACATACATACTTTATAGCCTTCACTTATGTGTAAGGCACTGTCCTAGGTGAGTTGCTTCGTGTCCTAGGTGAGGACACGAAGGTGAGAATGGCCCTGTTCTCGAGAAGCATATGGTTGAGTCATGGAGTAAAGACATGTCTGTATCACAAGGTGGAATGTGGCAGTGCCATCAAGAAATGCGGACAGGGTCACCTGGGTGGCTCAGTGGGCTAGAGCTTCTGCCTTTGGCTCAGGTCATAATCCCAGAGTCCAGGGATCGAGCCCGGCATCAGGCTCTCTGCTCAGCGGGGGGCCTCCTTCCTCCTCTCTCTCTGCCTGCCTCTCTGCCTGCTTGTGATCTCTGTCTGTTTAAACAAAAAAAAAAAAAAAAAAAAAAAAAAAAGAAATGCGGACAAAGCACTGGAAGCTTGAGGGTGAGAGGGAAGATGATGGAAGGCTTAATGAGCAGGGGAGGCTTTGGAACTGGATGTTGAAGAATGGGTAGAGTTGGATAAGTAGAGGAAGTGGAAAGGATTCTATGTGGGGAGGTTAGTAGGAGCAAAGGCGGAGATGCAGGGAAGGTTGGAGCGCTTTTCGGAAACACCATGGCAAATCCTCCTGGCAGAAGCCCAAGGAGGGCATAAGCTATAGGGGGAAATACAGCTAGTCCTGTAGGATCCTTAAGTTGTAGGTAATAAAAACCGCCTTGAGGTCCTCTGAACAATAAAAAGACTTTATAAGGCTATAAGGGGAGGGCCACTGCTTTGGCCCAACTCCAGCTTGTGAATGATGGGATCTGGACTTGTGGAATGTCAGGGCCTCAGATGGGGAGGGGGGTCTCATGGAACCTGAGGGCAGGAACTCAGCTGGCCCAGAACAACTGGGATGGGAAAGGCTTCAGCTCTTGCCGTAGATCAGTTTCTCCCTTTTTTAGGCAAGGTAGATGGTAAATAGGGGGCCATCCAACAGTTCCCACATTTATACCTCTTGCTCTTTTACTTTCAAGATACCAGACTGAGCTAGAACCTCAATCCTAAATCCAGAGTCCTGGGTGAGAACTTGATTAGCACGGTAGCTTGGTGTTGACCCTGGGTCCTGGTGTGTGTGCGCGTGTATGTGTGCGCGCCTATGTGGGACGGCACTGGTGAGGGTCCACCATGATGGAGGGGTGGCGTGGAAGAGATTACTGTTAAATTGAACAGTTGCTAAAAGATGTCCACTTTAACTGGCCTCTCTTCTGCTCCTCCCAAAGGTGTCAGATCCCATGGTGGCGACAGTAGCGTTAACCTGGGGTAGGAGGAAGCTTGGCCTCCTGCCTGGAAACAAGATTTCCTGGCCTCAGGAGCAAATGAAGGGCTGAAATGGATAACCAAAGGGATTGGATATTTTGGGGCAATAGCATGAAGTTCAGTATACTTCAGTGTTTGGAACAGTATTCCCCAAACAGTATTCCACAGTATTCCTGTTGTGTCTCAAGGTGTTCTGCAGAAAGCATATTCAGTGGTCAAGAAAATAGTGAAATGAGCTTCTTTTTATTATTATTATTTTATTATTCTATTGTTATTATTTATTTTTATTATTATGTTTAGCAAGTTTAACATTAAATTTATCATCTCAGCTATTTTTTTTTTAAGATCTTATTTATTTGAGAGTGACTGAGAGAGACCGTGCATGAGTGGGGTGGGGGGTTGTGAGGAGGGGTTGTGAGGGAGAGGGAGAAGCAGACTTCTTGCTGAGCAGGGAGCCCCGGGGAGCCCAATCTGGGGCTCAGTCCCAGGACCCTGGGATCATGACCTCAAGCTGAAGGCAGATGCTTAACCGACTGAGCCACCCAGGCGCCCCATCTCAACTATTTCTAAGTGTATAGTACAGTAGTGTTAACTGTGTGTACATTGTTGGGTAGTAGATCTCTAGAACTTCTACATCTTGAATGCCCCCTACCCTCGCCTCCCACTAATCACCACTCCACTTTCAGTTTCTAAGAGTTTGACTGCTTTATATACCTTATCTAAGTGGAATCAAACCATTGTCTTTTTGTGACTGGCTTATGTCACTTAGCATAATGTCTTTAAGGTGTAGCTTATGACAGGATTTCCTATTTATTTATTTATTTATTTATTTATTTATTTATTATTTTTTTGTCAGATAGAGATCACAAGTATGCAGAGAGGCAGGCAGAGAGAGAAAGGAGGAAGCAGGTACCCCGCTGAGTGGAGAGCCCAATGTGGGGCTCGATCCCAGGACCCTGGGACCATGACCTGAGCTGAAGGCAGAGGCTTTAACCCACTGAGCCACCCAGGTGCGCCAGGATTTCCTTTTTAAAGGCAGAATGATAGCCCATTGTATGTATATACCATTTTTTTTTTTTTTAATATACCACATTTAAAAAAATCTTTTCATCTATTGATGAACATTTAGGTTGCTTCCAGCTCTTGGCTCTTGTGTATAATGCTACAGTGAACATGGGTATATAAATGTCTCTTCAAGATCCTGTTTTCAGTTATTTTGGATGTATACCCAGAAGTGGAATTGCTGAATCGTATAGCAGTTCTATGTTTTTTTTTTTTTTTTTAAGTAAACTCTATCTCTAATGTGGGGCTCGAACTCGGGACACCAAGATCAAGAGTCGCATGCCTCTATTGACTGAGCTGGCTAGGCGCTCAGTCTAGTAATTCTTTTTTAATTTATTGAGGAACTCATACTGCTCATACTGCTTTTTATGGTGGCTATACCATTTTACATTCTCCCAGCAGTACACAAGGGTTCCAGCCAGCACTTCTTTTCTTTTTTGTTCAGTAATGGAATCCTAACAGATATGAGGTAATATCTCATTGTGGTTTTGATTTCCATTTTCATGATGATTAGTGATGTTGAGCATTTTTCCTATGCTTGTTGGCCAACTGTATGTCTCTTTCCGAGAAATGTCTATTCAAGCCCTTTGCTCTTTTGAACAGTTTCATAACTGCAGGACTTCTCAGGGCCTTTAATATACAGATATGCACTATGCAACTATAAGGAGAGGATGAGGTATTCAGCATTTTCTAGACTTAAAATGTTAATGGAATTCGCACAGTCTTCTCAGGGGCAGGCTCAGGGACTCAATGTTTCATGGAATTCCTTGGTCTGTTGACTCACAGTAGTACTTTTCATGCTAGTATGGATCAGAACTTGATCCTTGAAGAGGTGAGAGGAAAGGGAGATCCTTGTGTGGGGAGGAGAAGCCACCGAAGACTGGGGTTCTGCAAAGGAGGAGGTGAGAAAGTACGAGTTGTGAGTATAGGAGAAGTAGCAGATCTGGCTGGAGCAAGGGGGCTGGTGGCATGTGAAGAAGCCATGGTGGTGGGGTACATTACTGTCGGATTGAGCAGGCAGTGGGGAGGTGGGGGGAGGTGGGTGCACTGTAGGGTGGGCGTTGGTAACGATTCTTCTATTCACCGCTGTTCTCTAGGACAGATGAACAAGACTCACCACCTTCAAAGGAACCCAAGTTTCATCTTGGCTGAGGACTAGGTGAATAAGTAGGTTGGTCAACACAGTCTGGGCCTGAGTCATGGTAGAAGACTAGGTGACAGGCTCCCCAGCATTTAGGAAGGGCAGACTCTAGCCTTGTCCCTGAAGAAATCCTTTTTTCCCCCCTGTCTCCTGTCAGTGACAGGCTTTAGCCTTTGGACTTGTGATGTTTTCCAGTTTCTGCCTTTCCATCATCAGGCAGTTGCCCTGGACTGATGGGATTGCAACCATTTTATCTCAGTTTTGAGCAGGATGAGCAGGATGATGGTTCCTGTGGTGGGAGCACATTATGTGGTAGTTGGTGTGGGGTCTTTAGTGAGTCACTGTCTCAGTGTGGGTTCTCCAGAGGGACAGAACCAATAGGATATATAGAGATGTATACGTACAGAGAGACTAATCCTGAGGGATAGGCTCCCACATGAGGCTTCTCTGGTTCACTTCGAATTTGAACTGGAACTCGAACTCTGCCACGAGGGCTCCTAGTTCTCCAGCTTGCAGACAACACCGATGGTGTGTGTCCCTGTCTGAGTTAAGGGTCTGAGAACAAGGAACGGTGATCTCTGAGGTCAGGAGAAGATGGTTGTCTCAGCTCTAATGAGAGAGCAAATTCCACTTTCCTCCATACCTTCAGTGGATTGGATGCTGAGCACATAGGTAGGACAGTCTTCAGTCTGCTGATTCAGATGTTGTCTCTCCCAGAAACCACCTCAATAGTGTTTTCCCAGCTAGCTCTCTTTGGATGCCTTAACCCCCAGGGTGACACAGAAAATTCGCCCTCACAGTCCCCTAGCACACTGTTGTGTGAAATCGGGTGTCCCCTCTGAGAGGGTCGCACAGCCTGTTGTAGCGTCCCGGCGGAAGACTCCTTACAATTCTGATTCATTCATGAGCCTTCACCTCTAGGGGAGGCCTTGGTGGAGGAAAGGCTGGACTGTGAATGTTATTGAATTAAAAGTTGAAAGTTTTCTGGTTAAGGGTCGGTTGGGATTTCAGTTTGTATTTTCCTTCCTGGAGTTAGGGTACAGTCTATATGTGTACTAGTAGGGGATGTCCTTGTAGCCAAGATAAGCCAGGTTTATTTCGATATTCTTCATTCTGGGTGGTGTTCTTGAGCCATTTTTTTTCTTGTTATTATAAAGCTGTTAATTTTTAAAATTTTTTTATTTAAAAATTTTTTAAAAAGATTTTTATTTATGTATTTGACAGAGAGAGACACAGCGAGAGAGGGAACACAAGCAGGGGGTGTGAGAGAGGGAGAAGCAGGCCTTCTGCTGAGCAGGGAACCTGACATGGGGCTCAACCCTGGGACCCCAGGATCATGACCTGAGCCGAAGGCAGACACCCAACCAAATGAGCCACCCAGGTGCCCTATAAAGTTGTTTCTAATCTGATACCCTGATTTGGGCCTAATATGCCCAAAGCAGTTCCTTGTTAAACTGGGGAATGGCAGTGAGACTGGCCAAACCATAGGTGACGTTCCAGGTTCTCCACAGCTCTTCATCCCCTGCTAATGATCCCAGAATTTTTTTTTTTTTTTTTAAAGATTTTATTTATTTATTTGACAGAGATCACAAGTAGGTAGAGAGGCAGGCAGAGAGAGAGAGAGGAGGAAGCAGGCTCCCCGATGAGCAGAGAACCCGATGCGGGGCTCAATCCCATGACTCTGAGATCATGACCTGAGCCAAAGGCAGAGGCTTTAACCCATTGAGCCACCCAGGTGCTCCATGATCCCAGAATTTTACAATTGGATGGCTTCTCCTTGGATGAGGAATCTGTGAGTCAGGGATTTAGGTTTTTATCAGCTACTAGGGAGCCACTGAGGGCTTTGGAACAAGAAAGTGACACAATTAATCAAAGGTGCAGTGTTGAGTGTGGATTGGAGAAGGGACATACTGGGAGCCGAGAAGCCATTGGGAGACCATTGTGGGATCCCGGAGTCAGGGTCCGGAGGGCTTGGACTTGGTCCTGGCTTTAGGAGCAGAGAAGAGGGGAAGGATTTGGAGGAGAAGCAGTAGAACACAGATTGAGTGTGGACCATATTATAGGTAGATGGCAGAGGGGCTTGGGAAGGTTGGAATCTGGGAGGATTTGTGGGGGCATCCAGAGAAACAAATGAGAAGTCCTGAGCTCCTTGTTTCAGTACCTTTGGCGAGGTGGGGCATAGTTGGGGTGACGGCTCCTTGGGACTCCGGGGCCCTGCCGGGACTGTGAGGACAAGGAGCAAGGGTTGGCTTTGTGTGTGACCTGCCAAAGCAACCTTTCCAGTAATAGAGAGGCTGCTGTTCTCTGTGGCTCTTGTTCCTGATTGTTTCATTTTAGGCTAGATTGAGGGTTGATGGAATTTCTCCTACGGGCGGGGAAGGGAGGGTGCCGGAGAGTGAAGGGGAATCTTGAATTCTGTCCTTTGTGTGCTTTCCGAAACACAAATACACACACCCACACACTGTTCCGTGCTAGAGAGAAAAGGCACCCCAAATGCATAATTACGCGAAGACTGGGCACACCAGGAGTCTGCTTCTCGCTGTCTTCTGCAGCTCTGAGGGTTCATTCTTTGTAAACCCGGAACAAGAGTTGTGGCAATCATGAGTTTGGGCCCAGGGGGACTTTCACAGTGAGGAATTGTCCATTCTTTCTGGGAATCTCATTGCTTTCATGTCCCATCTAAGCCAAACATGGAGATTCGGTGGTGCCACTGGCTCCAGACCCAGAGAATCCTTGGTTAGGGCCAGAGCTGTGCCAGCACTGCTTGGAAATCCAGAGTCTTTATCCTCCCCAACCTTAAGGCTTCATATTCTGCTCCTGGGCGTACTGTAGTCAAAGGGTCATGTTCTGTCAGAGGTGATTCTGCCAACTTGAATTTTTGGCTATTTTAATGGTTTCTCCTTCTGGAAGACTTGAATCAGATTTTCCTAACCTCTGTCCTACTCCCATTCTTCCTGGAGTTGGCTTCCTGTTTTGTATTTCTTAAACAGACTCTCTTCTAGGGTGGAGTAGTGATTTTTATCACAGAGTGATTTTATCCACTGTATTAATTAGAGTATCGCTAGCAGTGGTCCCACATCTCACGGTTTCAGTGGCCTGGTACTTGTCTCTTGTTTACGTAGTGGTCTGGAGTGGGTGTTCTTGGTTGGTGTGTGACTTTCTTCTACTAGGAAGAGAGTGATTCGGAGATCCAGGCTCTTTCCATCCTCTGATGCCATTATTCCAGCTGGTGGAAGGGGGAGGAGTATGGAGAGGCCACACTGCTTTTTAACTGTCTTGACCCAGACATCACCTTGGCCCCACATTCCATTGGTAGGAACTAGTCATGTGACTCCATCGAGCTGCATGGGGACCTGGGAAATGAAGTCCTAGATGGGAATATAGTTGTTGGCAACAGTAGGGGGGGGGGTGTGTTATCATCACCCAAGGCAGGGCATGGATAAATGCCAGTGTGCATGATCCTGAAAAACAACACATGGCCATTCTCTGAGTTTGGAGTGGGTCAGAAAGCCCTGGGGAAGAGAACATGTTTGAGCTGGGTTTTGAGAGGGGGCTAAAGCTTTTTTTCCCCTTATTTATAGATGTGCTTTATTTGGCTATGTATTATTTACGTTGTTTGAATTCAGTGCCAACCCTTAAAAGTTAAGTGATCTCTCATGAACACATACTTAGCTTCTGAAATACTGCAGGGTGGGAACATGTGGCCTGCATTCTAGCATGACAGACTCAGAGCTGAGAAGAGCTGCTCTCTGGAAGTCACTTCCTTATCTGTTTTACTTACTTAGTTTACTTGCCCTTACCCCAAGACATTGAAGTTTGAACCCACAGTTAGAATCCCTGCTGGTCTGAATAATGTGTTATTTTCGTACTGCTGCTGTAACAAATGACCACAGACTTAGTGGCTTACAATAACAGAAACCTATTATCTTATAGTTCTGGAGTCTACAGTGGGTCTACTGCTGCGTTTTTTTCTCGAGGCTCCAGAAAAAACACAGGAGCGTTTTTCTCCTTGCCTTTTCCCGTTTCTAGAGGCCACTTACATTCCTTGGGATGTAGCCCTTCCTTCACTTTCAGAGATGGCTAAGGTTTTAACTAGGTAGAGGAAATAGGTTCATTTTTCCTTCTGCTGTTCATTTATTCAGCAAATACTGGTTAAGAGCCAGACCAGTACGAGTTACCTATGCTGTGATAGGGTTAGCGACGGGGACAAAAAAAGACAAATACCCCGGACTCATGGAGCTTCTATTTTGGGGCAGGTTATTATAATAGTAATGTAAGAAAGAAGAGAGCATCTAGAAAAATGTGCTGTACTCAGAGGTAAAGGCCAAGTGGCCACTCTGGGTGGTGCAGGCAAGCCCCTCTGCAGGGGTGACATCTGATCTGAAATGCAGTGATGAGAAGGAGCTTGCCGTGCCACCATCAAGGAGAGCCTTTGGTAAGCACAAGAAAGAGCCTGTGCAAAGGCCCTGAAGCAGGAATGAGCTTGGGAAGTACAGAGAACAGAAAGCAGGCAGTGTGGCTTGAATGTCTCGCATGGCTGGGAGAGTGGAGGAGAGCTTTGTGAGGAGGGCTGGGCACAGTCAGGCGGTGCATTGGACACTGGGCTGGGTTTGAGTTTTATCCTAAGTATGATGGGGAGATTTTGGCAGGTTTTTGAACAGGATGCTGACAGGGCCTACAGAGACATTTGGGAAAGCTCACTCTGAGTGTGTGTGAAGAATGGGTTTTTGGGTCCTTGGTCAAGGTGGAGATGTTTGAGGCCTGGACTGAGTGCTGGTCTTAGAGATGGAGAGAAATGGTGATTTTGGAGAAAAAGCCAATAGCTCTGCTTCCTTGTTTCTTTTTCCCAGCATGCTAAGGCTTTGGCTTATTTTAGACCTTTTTCTATTCTCTGGGGAGAATGTTCTTGGGTTTTGCCAGCTCCACTGCTGGGGGAAGAGTGGGAAGCCCAGGCCCAGTGCTTGTCTGGACCCTGCCTAGCCTGTTGGTGTGGAGGTGACAGCTTCGGTCAGTGACGGCTTCCTGGCATGTTGACTACTTAGGTCATGTCTAGACATTCTTGCCCAGACCTTGTCTTGATCCCAAACCAAACACGTTCACCTGCTGTTAATTCCACCTCCCTTTGGAGAAACCTGCCTCCTTCCTTTGTGGATAGGCAACTCCTCTGAGAGGCCCTGTCCCTCCCTCCCTCTTGCCTGGGTCCGGGTGGGGCATTCCTGGAGAGGTGCGTCCCTGCCTGGAAGAGTCTGGCTGTGTCGAGGTGAGCAGTACTTGTCTGCCTGCCCTTTGCTGGCATCCTCACTGTGTGTCACAGGTGGGTGAGCCCCAAGCAGGGGAACCTCCTTGTCCAGCAGAAGTGTCTGCCGGGTCTTCCCCATTGTGTACTGTGCGTTAGAGCACCAGACTTACTTTTGTTGACTTAGTTTGCTCAGCCTCTTGGCTGCTTTCTCATCGTTCAGGAAGAAACTAATACTCTCTGTTCCATTGCATATATGCAGCCCTCTCAGCTTTCTGCTGAGTTGTTTTAAACATTAACTTACTCTTCCTCACAGCAACCCTAGGAGAAGCGGTGGGGCGGGGGGGACTCCTCTGCCCTCCATTTTTCACTTGCACCCAGTGATTACTGGGTTATAATCAAATGAGAATTCTGCAGTTCATACGTGCTACTGGGGGCCATTTCTTCTTGTTCAAGTGTTCTCTGTTTTGGGAATAAAACATGTGCCTGCTGTCGCTTGCTGCAGTCTGAAGAGAGCTGTTTTAGAAAAAAAAAAAAAAAAAGAAATGAGGAACTGAGCTTGAGAGATGCCGTGAGCCTTGCGGCGGACCACATCGCGGGGCCTGCTGGTGGCAGGTGTCACCTTGAACCCTGTTGTGGTTCCCTCCTCTGGCTGCTCTGACATCCCCGTGGCTAGCGGTCCTGTGGCCGCTTTGGGGCTGTGGCTGCAGCTGCCTCGATAAAAGGGGCAGGAGTGAGATGTGGATGCCTTCTCATCCCTACTCTGTGTTGATCTAAAAAGGCCTTGGTCCGGCAGCCCCGTGCTCCGTCCTCAGCATTCTTAACCCCGCCAGCTCCTTTAGCTCCAGAGAAAGCTGCCAACAGAAGGAGTTGCAGTTCTGGTTTCCGGCCCAGCATATCCTGGCCCTGATGCTGACCTGGAGGTGGGCAGGTTGATTAAAGTTTCTGTCTTCATCCTTCAGGTTTCTCTTTTGCCAGTAGTCTTGTCCTGGAGAGTTGTTATGAGGATGGGAGATGACGGGTCATATGGCAGCTGCACGGCCGAGTGCTTCAGAGCCCAAGTTCAAGGCCTACCTCTGCTGCTCGTGGGACTTTGGGGAAGTTACTTAACTCTCTGTGCTTCACGGGCTGTTGGCGGAAGGCACCCCGTGGCCATGTACCCTCTGCACGGGAATGAGAACCTACTGTGTTCTCTAGTCTCCCACCCCTTGCATTTAGAGGCGAGGGAATGGCAGAGACCTGGTTTGGGTTATGACATTTTCTTCTGCTGAAGCCTCCTGGATTGGAGGGAGCGTTTCCATGTATTTCCTAATAGGAAGGGACAGGATCTGCACAGGAGCTATTGCTGACGCTGCCTTGGAGGGGAACACACACAGGAAGTTCAGAAGCAAGCTCATGCCTAAAGAGATCTCAGAGAATTATTGGCACCTAAAACAGAAATTCAGCCCTTCCCTTCAGAAAAATAACAGATGCCTAAATGTCAGCGGTAAGGAAGGGAGAAGGCTGTTGGTTTGTTTTTTGAGTAAGATGTCAGTGAGGACATCGCAGTTGATTATGTTTTGTCTTGATTTGCTTTTGTTCTCCAGAAGAAGAAATAGAGGCTGGTGGGAGTAGCCCTCTTAGCCCTTCACTAATTAGGGTCTTCAGCAGTGTGCGCCGTGCATTTTTCATGTTCAGCTTGATTTTTCTGCTAGGCTCTCTGTTCCTTGACAGTGCCCAGGCTTCGCCAGCCTCTGTGTCCCTGCTGGGCCTCGCACACAGCTGAGCACGTGGAGAGCAGGCGCCCGTGACCAGTCGAGGTTGACTTCTCCCTCCTTTTTGTTTTCCAGAGCGAGTACATTGCTCCGTGTGACTGTCGGCGGGCCTTTGTCTCTGGATTTGACGGCTCTGCGGGTGAGTTGCTAAATTCTCTCTTGGTTTTTTCTGTACTTTCGTTTGCTTCCCAAAAATAACTGGGCCAAGTTTCAGCCTGTGACAGAACCAGAAAGAAAATGTAAACCAGACACTCCCCTCCTTGAGCCTCTGCAGAGAGGTGTGAACTCCCGGCATCCCCCAGCTCTCAAAGTTCACCTTTCAGTGGCCCTTTTCTTGATGCTTTTGCTATTAAAGTTTTATTTATTTTTCTTATTTATTTATTTATTTTTTGCTCTTAAAGTTTTAAAACATTTTTCTTTAAAAATGTTTTGAACTTTTTATTGATTATAGCATACATACGGAAAATTATATCAATTAAACTGAAAATACCTGTTTGACTAGTACTGTACATAAGAAATGGGACACTCACCGCACCCCAGAACCCCTGCCTCAGCTTGCTGGTCCTGTGTAATTCTTTAAGTGCTAGGCTTTGGGGTTTAATAATTTCACTTTCAGTTTAAATAACAGAGGTTCATGTTGAGCTGCATTGCTGTCCTGCCCTAACTTTTCCAAAACTGTGCTCCTGAATTTTTGGGTGATTTCCCTCTGCCTCAGATTCCCTTCTATTAAGCTAGCTAGGCTCCTAGGCTCGGGAAGAACTGCTTCCTTTCGTAGACGTGCTCGTGTTGGTTGGCCGCTCTGCCAAAAGCCTCAGGTTCTGTGGGGCCTGCGGGGACTGAGGGCAGGTAGGGGCGGGAGGCGTGAGCTCCCTGCTGGTGACCAGCGAGTCACTGTGAGTACTGAGACTCCACTTGGTTTCTCTCGGGAAAGGTGCAGCAGTTCTCTCGGGGCATTTGCTGGAGACTGCTGTGATCACTGTGTTGGAATCATTTCCACGTCTGTCTTGTTGAATACGAGACCGTTTTGACTGCAGGTGCTTAGCTCCCTGTTCTGCTGGTCTTGCAAGTGGGGTTCTGTGCTGGGACCGGTCAGCCGGGGCTGCCCAAGGACTGCTTCCTTCAGAGCGTGACCTGCAGTTGGTTCTCAGGGGCATCGACTTCTCTAGCCTAGAGCTTTTCAGAGGCCCACCTGTCCCCTAGAGTGAGTGGTGGTGTGAGTCTGGGCTGCATAGAGCCGGTGCTTCTCACTGGCCTCGCCGGCCTGCTGCCGCCATGTGCGGTTGTCTGTGTGGTTGTCAGAAGCCTTTTATTTTTTGCTCCCCTGCTCCAGGCACGGCCATTGTCACGGAAGAGCACGCGGCCATGTGGACTGATGGACGCTACTTTCTCCAGGCAGCCAAGCAGATGGACAGCAACTGGACGCTCATGAAGATGGGTGTGTAGAGGCTCGGCCAGACTGACTTCAGCTGGCCAGCTCTGGGAAGGGACCCGAGCGTTCTTCAGGGTGTCTGGATCTTAACCCTTTGATGAGGTCAAGGACCCTTTCGAGAATTCAGGTTGTGTTAATCCTCTTGGGCTGCCATAACAAAATCCCATAGACTAGGTCCCTTAAACAACAGAAATCTGTTTTCTCAGCTCTGAAGGCTGGAAGTCTAAGTTCAGGGTGCCAGCCTGGTCAAGTTCTGGGGACAGCCCTCCTCCTGATTGACAGACGGCCGCCTTCTCACTGTGTCCTTACCAGGCAGAGAGAGAGATCTCTCTTCTGAAAGGGGCATTGATCCTATCAGATGAGAGCGCCACCCTTATGACTTAAACATACGAGTTTTGAGGGATGCAACCCAGTTCATGGCGCAGGAAAGCCTTCTTTCTCTCACATGCACACGCACACCCAGAGGCAGACATTTGTTACAAATGGACAGGTGGCAGCCTTTAGACTTTTTGACCGCAGGCCTCTGTTACGGTGTGTGCACCCTGCACATACGTGTCTACTCGTCTGTGTGTGTACATACGTACTGGTGTCCATCTGCATTTCAGATGTGAGCATAGGTAAATTTCCTTATTGTTTAGAAAAAATAGACATGTGGGGCGCCTGGGTGGCTCAGTGGGTTGGGCCGCTGCCTTCGGCTCAGGTCGTGATCTCGGGGTCCTGGGATTGAGCCCCGCATCGGGCTCTCTGCTCAGCAGGGAGCCTGCTTCCTCCTCTCTCTCTGCCTGCCTCTCTGCCTACTTGTGATCTCTCTCTGTCAAATAAATAAATAAAATCTTTAAAAAAAAGAAAAAATAGACATCTTAATACTTCCTGCTTCACCCCAGTGGAGCATTCAGTGTACCCCTGGGGTATGGGTATCTTTGGGGCCCACTTCTCCAGCTGTCAGCACACTAGGGGTCAGCGTGTCAGAGGGGCGAATTCCATCTGCCTGTTCTTCATGTAGGTATGTGGCGGCCCTGGGGAGGAGTCCTCCTTCCTTCCAAGGCCCTCTCTGCTTCGCCGTGTCTTTCCTCGGCCCCCCTTTCTTCAGGCATCTCTCCTGTGTAGGGAAATTCTGGTGGGTTTGGTTGGAGAGTGAATCATCCCTGGGATTTTGCCAGCTATCTGTCTGCTAGGAAATAGCATGACTTCATCCTATAAAAGTCATACTAGGGGCATTAAAAGAAACTTCGTTAGTAAGTGGCTTTCTAGCGGTTTGGAAAGACATAGCCAAGAATCAAATAGCAAAATAACAACTCCGTGCCAGCTTTTAGGCAGTTTTTTGGAATTGAGATTCATGAGCTCACTTCTTTATAAACCTTTGAACTTCCCCTCTGTGGTTATGTGGTTATCAGCAGTCAGGAGGGAAAACAGTAAAGATAAGTACTGTTTTAGAACATATGAACTTTCACTCTAAATATAGATCTATTTCACCAAAGAAGTTATTAACTTGTTAGTAAAAATTTGATCAGTTAAGAAGCATACATCCAAACATAGAAGGTATTGGCTCAGATTAAAGAAAAACTGGAATATCAAAAATAACTTCAGTTCCTTTCTTGAAGCTTATTTGGTGTCCTGTGACTAGTCTCTTGGAAACGGGAAGGGCTGTTGGCTCTTGGGCGTTGGGAAGCCAGGGAGCCATCATAAAGTTGATGGTGACTGGACCTGTGTGGCCCTCTTGTAATCTTTGGAAAGATTTCTTTGCTGCTGAGACTTGTGTCAACCGTCCAGTTAGACCTGGTTCAGGGCTGGGAGCCTCCTGTCTACCATCCTGCCTTCCAGTGAGGGGAGAGCACTGTGGCATGTGTTTCCCTTACCTGGTGTGAGATGTGAGGAAGGTCCCCGGCTCCTCGCCTTCGCCATTTGCCACCCAGGTGCTCCTCAAGTGCCCAGGAGTGGCAAAGTGACCAACGGCTGAGAGGATGTCCTTTGCAATGACACTTGTACCTTTGTTGCAGTGGTTCCCAGGATGCCATTTTTATCAGGAGTCAGATGAAAGTCTGCCTTTTCTTTCTGTCTCTCTCTCTTTCTTTCTTTCTTTCTTCTTTCTTTTTGCCTTCTTACCCCATGTTTTGTTTTTTGTTTTAAAGATTTATTTATTTTAGAAAGAGAGGGAGAGCACAAACAGGAGGGGCAGAGGGAAAGAGAGAGAATCTCAAGTAGACTCTGTGCTGAGTGTTGGGCCCGATGTGAGGCTCAGTCCCACACACCTGAGATCATGACCGGAGCTGAAACCAAGAGTCAGAGTCAGACGCTTAACCATCTGATCCACCCCAGGTGCTCTATCATAGGCTTTTTTTTTTTTTTTTTTTTTAAGATTTTATTTATATATTTGACAGAGAGAGATCACAAGTAGGCAGAGAGGCAGGCAGAGAGAGAGAGAGGAGGAAGCAGGCTCCCTGCTGATTAGAGAGCCCGATGCGGGACTCGATCCCAGGACCCTGAGATCATGACCTGAGCTGAAGGCAGTGGCTTAACCCACTGAGCCACCCAGGCGCCCCCATCTTACCCTTCTTGCAGCCTTCCAGGATTGAGGAAAGTTCAGATTTTCCAAGTGCTGCCCATCCACCTTATAGAAAGAAGGTGCTTCGTAAAGATCCTGTTACCATGATGTTGGTGAATTGCATCCTTCTGGATAGGACTACGAGCTTGGGTACATTGGGGATTGTTTCTTCTACATTCTTCCCTCTCTAGGTCTGAAGGACACACCAACTCAGGAAGACTGGCTGGTGAGTGTACTTCCCGAAGGATCCAAGGTTGGTGTGGACCCACTGATCATTCCTACAGGTGAGTGAGCTGGAGTCCTTCTATTGTGGGTGAGGAAGTGGATTCTAGATGGTTCTCCGTATTCTTTATTTGCTTGTGGGACTTGGATCATCGGGGGCCAATATAACTTAAGGTCATGATAAAGGTCAAGGTGAAGTAAAGAGTTCTGGCAGAGAGGCAGGGGAAGGCTGTGGGTGGTGAAGATAACCTTTCCACAGTTCCCCATCCTGCAGACCCAGCGCTAGGCCATGGGAGGATCGCCTTTCAGAAGGCACTGTTGCCTCCCTGGCATTTGGTTCATGCATGGCTGGGCCATGTGTAATTCTCCCCAGATTACTGGAAGAAGATGGCCAAGGTTCTGAGAAGTGCAGGCCACCACCTCATTCCCGTCAAGGAGAACCTGGTGGACAAAATCTGGACAGACCGCCCTGAGCGCCCGTGCAAGCCCCTCCTCACACTGGGCCTGGATTACACAGGTCAGACCCCCGCTGCACCCCACAGGGCCCGCAGCCGTCCTCCCCATTCCCTGCACCTGTACTGGTTCTCCCCACGCCAGCCCATCGCATCGGAGTTCCCCATGCCAGCCCATCGCATCGGAGTTCCCCATGCCAGCCCATTGCAGCAGAGTTGAGCCTGTGGTAGGATTTTGCCCCACCCTGGTCCAGTGGCATTGGATGGAAGCAGGAGCTTTTTGTGTTTCCGCAGTGGCCACCTACTTGCCACCTACTTGCCACTTACTTTGCATAATTTATTCTTGCCTCGTTCTTCTGGGCAGACCTTTGGCCACTGCTGAGATGGCTTTTTTTACTTTTTTACTTTTTATTACTTTTTTACCACACTGTTGCTTAACTGCCTCTCTGACATGTCTGATACTGGAAGCCGGGCCAGGGCAGGGGGTGGTGGGTTCTAGGTTCCATTTCCTTTTCTTCTGCCCACCTCTGTAGGCTTACCTTCCTAGCTCCCCTCCCCCACCCCCGCATCTAGAAACCTTCTGCTTTAGTGGCTTTGGGCGTGGGTGGGTTTCTTTGGCCTGTGTGTTAGTGGTTGGTGGGGAGCGAGCACTGTGAACCATTCGTGGGAGCTGAAAGTGTGGATTTATGGAACAGCGAGGGCTGCAGAGAGAGGCCGGGGAGGTGGGGCTGCCGGGGAGGGAGGCGTGCGGTGCACACAGAAGAGGAGAGGTGGATGGGGGATGTCTGGAATGCAGGCAGATTGCCCAGAGGGGTCCTGGGAAGAAAGCATTACAGCCCAGACTCTTGCCAAGTTTTAAACAGCATTCCCGAGCTGATCTTCAAAGCGGTGCTGGTGGTGGGGGCAGCCCCCAGCTTGCTTTGCCTGCGACGCCTTCACCGGAGGGTCGCGTGGATGGAGGGGGATAGGTACGGTGAGCGGCCCAGGGTCAGCTAACCATTTTCCATGAGAATGTTTAAAATTTTTTTAACTGAATCAGAGGCTCGGACCTGTTACTTGTAGGAGAGGGAAGAGCAGATGCGGGGGATATGCTTTTGTTTGGGCAAACTTGAGTGCCGACTACGTGCGGGACACTGTGCCAACTGCTGGGGGAATATGGCAGATGGTTAGCCCGTTCCCGCAGGGGTGTAACCCGAGTTGTAAGTGCTGTGTCATGGCGGGTGAAGGTGGTGGTTGTGGTGGTGATAGGGTGAACTTCTCTAGGGCTGCAGTTTCATCTGAGAGCCACAGGGAGATCCTGGCTGTGACAGGGCAAGTGTGATTTGCAAGCAATAGTCACAGTGAGTTAGATGGCAGGGAGTTCCTAGGTCTCGGCACCAACACGTGAGTTTCTGGGCTCCGAGAACATAAGGTGGTGGGTGATATTCCCCTGGCCTCTAGGACTGGCTCAGTTTTCTCTGCCAGGCAGTATGTTCTCATAGCTCCCTGTACAGAGAAATGTGACTGTAGCTGAATTAATTGTCGGTCTTCCTTTCTAGATTATAAGCCCCAAGGGCAGGGGCTGGGTATCTTTCAGAGCTGGAACTGCAGTGACCAGCACAGTGCCTGACAGGTAGCTATGCCTGGGAAGTCTAGATTTTTCATGCATATTTGTTGGATGGAAAGTTGTATTAATTTTGTGGGTGAGGCAGTCAGGGCTCTCGAACGTCAGACAGAGTTGGACAGAGGTTTGAATGCAGCACTCTTGTTTGCTCCAGTAACACGCTCCCTCTAAGATGTAGCTGCTGGTTAACAGTGTTTGGGATGGGTTCTTTCACTTGGCTCCCATGGGTCCCTGGAGCCAGAGTCACAAGCACATCTGTTTTCTTTCTTTTTTTAAAGATTTTATTTATTTTTTTTTGACAGACACAGATCACAAGTAGGCAGAGAGGCAGGCAGAGAGAGAGAGGAGGAAGCAGGCTCCCCGCTGAGCAGAGAGCCCGATGCGGGGTTTGATCCCAGGACCCTGAGATCATGACCTGAGCCAAAGGCAGAGGTTTAACCCACTGAGCCACCCAGGTGCCCCAAGCACATCTGTTTCTTGCAGGCATCTCCTGGAAGGACAAGGTTGCGGACCTTCGGCTGAAAATGGCTGAGAGGAACGTCGTGTGGTTTGTGGTCACTGCCCTGGATGAGATTGCATGTAAGAGCTCTGGCTTGACTGTGTGGGCATGTTTCCCAGTCTCTTCCTTGCTTCTCTGGGAATCTGTCTGTTCAGGCCAGTCCGTTTTCTGCGTGGCCAGGGAGTAGACAAGAGACTGTGTCACCAATGGGTATTTGATACACCGAATAGGATGGAAAAAAATTGCAGAGAATTTGGAGAGGAATGTGGCTTTGCCCAGAGCAGTATTTCAGTTAGGGGCTGATGTTAAATCAGAGATGATGTCCCCCTCTGGCCCGTCTCTTCAGGACTGTGACATTGCTGAGGAAGGACATTTCTTAACATTTTGTGTCTGTCAACACTCCTGAGTCTCTCGCTGCAGAAGTGGCATCCTAGGAGATTATTTTTTTCTCTATACTTTTCCTCTAGTTCCCTAAGTTCTTAACAGTGAGAATGTTCTCAAATTGAAATACTTTGACCTCAGAAAACTCAGGAACTGAAAATTCTTCAGCCTTTTTGATACAGTAATAGTTTGTGAACCTTTATGTAACCCTTATGTAATTGTTTCAGAACTTGAAGGAATCTGGTTGAACCCTCCTGTCCTGTCTTTGTTTTCTGATTGGATTTGGCCCAGGTTAACTGAGAAGAGGCAGTACCTTATCATTTTATTTTCTCACTAGAGAAAGAGACCGTACTACACAGTGTCCTATCTTTCCAATCCCCAGCCCCAAAACTTCATCAAATATCAGTGATGCTGGACAGGCCTGTGTCAGTGATTAATATTCTTAATTAATTAACAACCTTGACAATAGAGAAAATAACATACATAAAGTTAATTTCTCCCTTTGATTTTAAGAACACACATTCCTGTTGTGGAAAAGCTGGAAAATGTGAAGGAGGTAAAAAGCAGAAAAATACTCGCCTCTAGTTTCGTTACCCAGAGATAGTCACTGTTAATAATCTCTGCATATATGTATTTTATAGCTTGATTCTTCCAATGTATCAGTTTATTCTAAGCATATATAATAACACAGTAAAAATAAATACCTAATCATGGGGTTATACCGTAATTTACTTAACCATTACGCTAAGGTTGACCTTTGGGTTATTTTCTGATTTTTTCATGACTTTATTATGATGCTGCCATCAAAATCTTAGCGCATCAAAGTCTGTGTCTCGGTTTCTGGTGATCTTCTTCTATTTGAGGTTGGCTTTTAGGGGCGGTATTACGGGTTAGAGGGTGTGTGCCTGGCAGAGCTCTGGACCCGTCTTGACCTTTACCTGCCACGGACATGAATATGGCTTCCAGCCACACCCTCGCCAGTCCCAGGTACTGTCATTTTTAAAAAAGTGCTAGTCTGTTAGGTAAAAAATGTTGCTTCATTGCTTTACTGTGAGAAACCATTGTTCTAAAATCGAGGCAGCACTTTTCTCAACAGGGTCTTTTTTTTTTTTTTTTTTTTTTTTTTTTTAAAGATTTTATTTATTTATTTTACAGAGAGAGATCACAAGTAGGCAGAGAGGCAGGCAGAAAGAGAGAGGAGGAAGCAGGCTCCTGCTGAGCAGAGAGCCCGATGCGGGACTTGATCCCAGGACCCTGAGATCATGACCCGAGCCGAAGGCAGTGGCTTAACCCACTGAGCCACCCAGGCGCCCCTCAACAGGGTCTTTTTTATACTTTTTTATACTTCAGGAGAGCAAGCATCAGGCAGTTGGAAGCTAAGGGACCGCAGATAGTGATGCTCTCTGCTGGCCTCTTTAGTCTCTTAAACCTACGACCTCCTCAAACCCCCTCCACACTGGCTGTAGGAGGGTCCTCCACCCTGGTTTGGCAGCACAGCCTACCCTTGGGTGGGCTCGGATTTGGGTTTCATTCATGGGCCCAAGCCCTGCTGACTCACTGCTTTTGTTCCTGTGTTGGGAAGCTCCACCTCCTTGGGGCTCCAGAAGCCCTTATTTGGGCTCCCTCATCCTGGGTGGGTCTCTGTTTTTCTACCCTCGTCGTCGTTGGAAGGGAGAGAGTGCTTGGCTCTTTTCCCTTCACTTGGGAGAGCCAAAGGTTCTCCCTGCGGCCAGGCCAGGCCTGGCCGGTCACCACCAGGGGGACCATTTCAACTCTCTGTTTGGAGGGTCATCCTCAAGTTTTTTGACTAACTTTCATTCTGTTCCCGGGACGGTGATGTGGCAGCGTAAGATACAGTTCTGGTGCCATCATTCGGTGGACATGAGCAACTGCAGCCCAGAGGTGGAACCAGGAAGTCAGGTTTCCTGCTTTTCTGAGATGTCACCGGAATTCCTCCACGGAAGCCTTCCATGCATGCTAAAGTGCTTCCCTCTGTAATCTACCTGTTCAAATCTCGAGTCAGGCAGGTGACAGGGTCTTTTTATTTTATTTTTTTAAAGGGCTGTTCAATCTCCGAGGGTCAGATGTGGAGCACAATCCGGTGTTTTTCTCCTATGCAATCATAGGATTGGAGACGATCATGTGAGTGTTGGCCCCACACCGGAAAATCCTTCCTTCCTCGCAGCTCCTCAGAGGTTCTGTCCGCCTTGCTGGCCAACCCCATCCCTGCTTGAGATCCTGTTGAGGCGCCAGTTTTCCCCTTTCCTGCCTCTTTCTTCCTTTCCCTTCTGGTCTTCCCAAACAGTAGGTATTTTTGTACATCCTGCCTCTCTCGTAATCTCTCAAATGACTTGAGATCTGTGAAAGAAAGTACCTCTAGTACTAGGAGATTAAAAAAATAAGTAGGCAGAGACATCAGAACAAAGCCATAATGAGAAAAAAAACCAAAAAACAAAAAAGCAAAACATAGTAAGGTTAGTTCACAAAATTTCTGCTGCAAGGTCTTGGTCAGGCCCCACATTTGATTCTAAGTTTTGTAGCTGCCGGTGCAAAGGGAGATGTGGCTACGCTCCATTGTACAGTTCTGGGTCCACAATTCAAATAAACTGAGGCATTTGGAAGGTCAGAAATGACACAGGAAAACCCCTGCAGTTGCGGTTTGTCGGATTGTCTATCTGTTAAAGAATTGCTTGTGGCCTTCCTGAGGTTGCTCTTCGATTTGGATGGCTCTCTTTATTCTGATAATGTTTATTAAGTTGAAAGAGTCTCTTTTGTGTGCTAGGATGATTGAGACAGGCAGGGTCCTGGGCTAGAGCTGGGGAGATGAGTGTCTCTTCAGGGGATTCAGGCATCTAAGTGGGCACTGACTTGTCAGTGGGATGGGTATAGGTGTTACTGGAGGGGCCTGGCCTCCACTGAGGGGGTCAGAGGAGACTGACCAGTAATAATTGAAGCAGAGATCAAGGGCATATGTGAGTTGGTCAGTGTATGGGGAGCAAAGGGAATGGTGATCTAAGCAGAGGGAACAGCATGGGCCGTGGCTCTGGGTA
The DNA here is from genome assembly GCF_030435805.1 of Mustela lutreola. Classification (NCBI taxonomy): domain Eukaryota; kingdom Metazoa; phylum Chordata; class Mammalia; order Carnivora; family Mustelidae; genus Mustela; species Mustela lutreola. Next base: position 19,845,569 of record NC_081293.1, read on the forward strand.
GGAGAGAGCACAGTGCTTGTGGAGGACTGGAGTGGTTCAGTGTGGTTGGAAGGGGAGTGGGGCCCCATAAAGGAAGGCCAGTGAGACAAGTCCAGGAGCTTGGACCTCTATTCTGAGGACACAGGGGAGCTACTGAATGGATTTTTCATAAGGAACCACATGATCAAGTTTGCAGATCATAAAGAATACTCTGATTGTGAGACTGGGGTGTCCAGGGGCAAGACTGGATGCTGGGAGACCAGCTCAGAGGCCATGGCACCAATTTCAATGGAGAGACGGTGGCAACCTGGACTGGTGACTGGGCAGGGCTGGAGGCAAAGCTGGACAGACTTGATGGGGATTTAGACTGTAGGTCTGGAGATCTTAGCGGAGGGAAGGAAGGACATCAGGGACAGTGCCCAGGTCCTGGCTGGGGGAGTGAGATGGATGGTGATAACATATACAGGGATGGGGACACAACCTGGAGAACAGGATTTGGGAAGGGAATGGGGAAGAAGGAGAAGCTTCTTCGTATTGATTGTTAGAAGATGGAGCCTGTTGTAGATCTGTGGTCCCCCACTCCCCCCCGTCTCGCTCACACACCCTCGTCTCTCTGTCACCTCACCTCTCGCCCCTCTGCAGGCTCTTCATTGATGGTGACCGCATAGATGCCCCCAGTGTGAAGGAGCACCTGCTGTTTGACTTGGGCCTGGAAGCTGAATACAGAATCCAGGTGCTTCCCTACAAGTCCATCCTGAGCGAGCTCAAGGCTCTCTGTGCCAATCTCTCCCCAAGGGAGAAGGTGTGGGTCAGCGACAAGGCCAGCTATGCCGTGAGCGAGGCCATCCCCAAGGTTGGTAGTCCCGCCGAGGCCCGTTCACAGCCTGCCATGTTCCCGCTGCAGCCCCTTCCCAGTCCTGGCATCCTGCAGCTTTGTCTTTGAAACAGAGGTTGTTCTGGACGATGTCTGGGACTGGCTGTCAGACCGGGGATGCCCTCTCCCTGGAAGAGCCATTTGAGCTGAGCCGTATTGAGAGTCTGAGGGTTTGCAGAACTCATGAGTCCTCTGTGTTTTCCACAGTGTGACCCGAGAGATAATTTTAGGGGTATACATTAAAACTTAACGTTATTTAAATGTTACCTGTTTCAGAAGCAATTTAGTGTATACTAGAAAAAATATTTCTAGCATTTGAGACCATGAGATTGTAAAAATTATTTCATAAGTCAGGGTTGAAGAAACTAAGCTGATTTATTTATTTATTTATTTATTTTTTAAAAAGGTTTTATTTATTTATTTGAGAGAGAGACAGTGAGAGAGAGAATGAGCGAGGAGAAGATCAGAGGGAGAAGCAGACTTCCCATGGAGCTGGGAGCCCGATGTGGGACTCGATCCCGGGACTCCGGGATCATGACCTGAGCCGAAGGCAGTCGTCCAAACAACTGAGCCACCCAGGCATCCCAAAACTAAGTTGATTTAAAGATGGTCTAAAGAAAGTGTTATGTAAATAAAGGCCTAGAGGGTAGGCATCCAGGGTAGGGGCTGTGTAGGTGGTGAGAGCGCCTGATGTCTGGGAAACACTCTGTGTGCCCCCTCTCCCCACACATTACAGCTGAGGAGTCTGGAGGCCCTTAGGAAGAGCAGCTTGGGAAGTTGGGGACTTGTCGGAGGTCAGATGATAGTGACAGCCTTGTCCTTTACTGAGCCCCTGCTGGGTGGTCAGTAGTCTTCTGTCTCCTCATTTTAACTGGGGCTCAGGGTAGGACTGGAATCTAAGCCACCTTGGATACAACCTTTTCCACTGTCCCACCCTGGGCCTCTGGCTGCCAAGTGGCCTTGGACAGGCCCAGGGGAATGTTCTCTCCGTCCTGGGAAGAGCCTAGGTCTGGCCCCCTAGACCTGCCTTTCGAGTGCACCCTGCCACTCTCACACCGTGTGACCCTCAGTTACTCAGATTTGCTTCCTTGACCCGAGTAAGGGGATGATGCCTGCCTTCTTGGTTTCATGGGGGATGTGCATGGGAGAGTGAGGGGGTAAGAGTGGAGAGAGAATGCACCCCTTCAGCAAGCTCTGTGCAAGTGCACAATGGCCCTAAATCCCCCACCTGTAAGGCAGGGCTGGGTTCTAACTTGTTCTTAAGTCGGGAAGGGCCTTTCCTAGCCATTCATGATCAGACCGTGAAGAGTAGATGACGTGTGATTCCGGAGCAAGATGGAGGAAGGAGTGGGAGCCCTTCCCTTATCAGTCACCTGTACCCCCAGATGATGGGAAAAGGCCTCCTTTGTGTGGCAGGAAAGGGGTTATTTCGGTCAAGCTTTGATCGTTAGCGAACTCTTACCACGACCATGGAGGCTTGAAAAGCAATGTCTTCTTGATGGCCGGTGGCCAGCAGTGTCAAAGAGCCGAGGATGCAGGGGATAGAAGAGAAGTGCCTTGCTTGAGGTACTTTGCCTTTTTGGAAGAGCTCAAGCCCCTTTCATCATGCTCAGATGGGGCCAACAAAAAGGGGCCGGTCTTCAGTCCCCAGGCACAGTGAGGTGGGTCCTGAGTCGGGGGTCTGCTGATGACGTGTTAAGTGTGATGTGCCAGGCGAAGAGATGAACACCTTGGTCTTGGGTGTATGGCTTGATTTCCCATATGACTCCTTTTGCTCCTAGGACCATCGATGCTGTATGCCTTACACTCCTATCTGCATCGCCAAAGCTGTGAAGAATTCTGCCGAATCAGAAGGCATGAGGCGAGCCCACGTGAGTCAAGCAGCTGGTGCAGAGGAGGGGGTGTATGGGGGTCGGAAGGCCCAGGCCCTCCCCTGCTGTGTGGCTTTGAGCCTGGCACGAGGTCGGAAATGCTTTGAGCCTTGCAGTGTTAATGAGAGAATGAGATAAAATACTCAGTACGCTAGATCTTCACAAAGTCCAGTGTACACGACAGAAAAAGGTGGTACTTCTGTTCCTTCTGAAAAGGCCCAGTCTGGAAAGTTGCAGTGGCTTGCCTTTCCTGCCTCTGGGGAGCGGGAGTGCACCTGCTGAGGGATTTGCCCCTGCTTTCCGGCAGGCCCTTTCCTGGTTGTGCCCGAGGTGTTGAGCAGCCCAGGAGCCCTGTCTCTGCTGGTGGGAATTGCTTTGGGCTTGATTGCAGGGAGCGCCTGTGTGGAAAGCTCCAATGGCTGGTGGTTGTGCCCTGTGGGTCCGACTTTCTCAGTCCCACGTTGGGGCTGGGCTCTGAATTTGCCCAGCTGATTTTTAGTACTAACTCTTTTAAAAAAACCTCTCTGTTGTTTCCACAGATTAAAGATGCTGTTGCCCTCTGTGAACTCTTCAACTGGCTAGAGAAAGAGGTTGGTTCTTAGTCTTTGTTTAACACGTGGGTGGCCATTATTCAGAAACTGTCAACATGTGATTCTAACCATGGCCCCCTCCGTGCTCTGGTGACCATGAGGTCTAAGGTCTTGATCCAATTTTAGGACTCTTCTCTTGGTAGTTCTTTCTGGAAATTTGGTGTGTATTTAGAAATTTTTTTATTTGTAGAAAATAGTAATACAGATGAGGAAAGAATTTCCTTAACTGAGAGGATCCTTTCTGGGTCAAGGCATTGTCCTATAACCAAGTGGGATTTCATTATAAGGAAAAATGGCTCAAAATAATATTATCGGCAAGCTGACTGTATTAAGAGGAAAAGGTCTTTGTGTACATTTTGGACTTCAGTTTAAGATGTAAAACCTTTGATAGTTAATTGACCCTTGGCCATTTGTTGCTTGCCTTTTCATTCCTTTTGGTTGGCAGCAGGGGATTTCTTTGTGTCGTTGTTAAACAATCTCATGTTCCCTTTATATATGATATAAACAACTCTTTAAAAGTAGCCTAAGTTGGAAAAAGAATATTGCCCTCACTCCTACCTGTGTAACTAGCTTATTCCCTCTGGCTGGTGTTCTTCTGTGTAAATCATTTTTACATGTCTCTCAGTGTATAGATGTGATTTTGTATTTTATTTTACTCCCTCTGTACGATAGTGTGAGCCTTCTCCACGTGCTTGGAGGCCTTTAGAAAAGGATCCAAATGGTAAAAGCGTTGTGTGGTGACAGATGGTAGCTACACTTGTGATGAGCACAGCGTAACACAGAGATGCTGAATCACCATGTCATATACCTGAAACTAACATTGCATCGTGTGTCAGCTCTATTTTGCATTAAAAAAAAAATGGATCCAAGTAGAGAGGTTGCATTTCGTTAGACCGATTTGCCATTCCTCCTCTTTTCAAGTGTTGAGATCGTTTTTAATTTTTTTTTTTGCTATTATCAATCACCCTGTAATAATATCTTTGCATATTTATCTTCTTTATTTATTTAGGATAACTTTCTTAGGATAATATCCTAGCAGGAGATGCCTTTGAATTTTTAAACTTAGATGGATTAAGTTTAGGGGACGTTTTAGGATATAATACTGAGACAAGTAGCTGAGTGAGAAATTGAAAGGATAGAAATTCTAGTTTAGATAGCTTTGATGAGAGTCTTTGGAAATTCCCTCCTTGTTAAAGATAAGCCATCAGCTGTGTCCCAGAGGTGGCACAGTGGGGACGTGGGAAGTGAGGAAAAAATAGGCTTTTAATGCATCCTCTTTAACTTGTATGAAGCACATGAATTTATCACCCCAGATGATTTATAAGCAACTCCCTCGTAGGTGCCCAAAGGTGGCGTGACCGAGATCTCAGCTGCTGACAAAGCCGAGGAATTTCGCAGGTAAAGACCCGTGTGTGGCGGGGGTGCTGAACATTGTGGTTGTTTCTTTGGTGAGTTCAGTGAGGCTGAGAGGGCCCTGATTCTTGGCACGGTAAAATCCTTTAAGCTGGTCTGCTCTCTGTGTCTTTCTGTTCCAGGCAACAGGCTGACTTCGTGGACCTGAGCTTCCCGACGATTTCCAGTACGGGACCCAATGGCGCCATCATTCACTACGCGTAAGGCATGCGGAGTTGCTCGCTGCCTGGCTTTGCTGCTGCTTCTGCATGGGAGCCTGAGCAGGGGAGAGACAGTATTTGATCTAAGGCCCCAGTGCCCACTTCCTTGTGTCTGTCGAGACTGTTCTTAGATGGGAACTGAGGACTTGTTTTCTCTGGTTGCCTCTAAATCTCCAAGTCTCTGCCTTTTGGGAGCTTCCTCTGAGGCCCAGGTGTATGGTGTTGACCTTCTCCATGAGGTAGTTAGACGGGATGTCCCCCTCTTTGCCTTCTGAGGCAACTGAAGCTGTATTCCATAGCTCTTCATCATGGTGAGCGGAATATTTTAGTGTTTGTCTTTCTTGATAATGGCAGCCTTCCTGATACATGAGTCCAGACATCTTGTGAGCTCTGTCACCTCCATACTTAAAAACTTAGCACTAGGTTGTGGAGCATCATGTTGTGGTGAGGGAGGTGATCAGCACCCTTTTGTCCCTCCCTGCGGGCTTGAAGCCGGGCGCCCAGCCTATGGGGAATTTCAGCAGATGAGCTCCGAGAGCCTGTGGACTCACAGAGCGGAGCATTCTCTGTGCTGTGAGACAGGAGGGACACTGATAAGTTTAGGACTCATTTGCCTACAGAGACGGTGGGAAATGGAACTTGGCTTGGCCATTGGGTGCCAGCTTCAGATTCGCCCAGTCGAGTGGTTTTGCCTAGTGTTGGGCATTTTGAGTTCTTAGCCCCATGTCTGTGATGTACAGTCAGTGGAAGAACACTTGGTCTTTCTTACTGTGCCGTACACAGGTGGAGACCCCCCCGCTTCTAATAACTGCTTTTAGAGCTTTTAGTCTTGGGGCACATTTTAAACCTGTGTGTGGGAGATCGTCACAGATGTGATTGTGCAGTTCTCTCCTAGTAATGCTTCTGTTCCAAAATTAAAATATAAAAAGGACTTCAGTTTTTGTCTTCTGTTTAATTCAGGTGGTGAATTTCTTGCCTGGATACTATCCTAGAATTTTGCATGTAATTAACACATTAAAAAATTTCAGCTCAAGGTGGGAGAATCCTGTTTTTACTTTGACATTTTTTCGCCGTGGGCTGTTGGAAGCCTGCTGAGAAGCAGGGCCTAGAGCTGGTTCCAGTTGTTCAGCTGGAGTGATCATCACTGATGCCCTTTGTGCTGAAGAGAGGGGGTGGGTGGTGCCTGGAAATGAAGGAGTCCTTCTTTCAGCTGTGGGCAGAGGCTTGGGATGTCCTTTCCCCTTCTAGCATTTCCCAGTGCAGTGGGACTGTCTGGAAATGGCACGGGGAGATCAGATCACTTTTTAGAAATACTTCTTGTTCATTTAAAAAAAGTGCTACGGCATAAGAACATTGTGATTCACTCGTTTTCCTAATAAAAATCCCTTTAGTTTTTCTCCCAAATTGAGACATTCGCCTCCTGTCTGTCTGGGGGTCTGGGAAGCACATGGGGCCTGGTTCTCCTGCCCACGCACCCCCGGCCACAGAGACAGATGACTCGTCGCTGCTGTGTTCCCTGTTCCCAGTTCTCAGGATTCTAGCTTGGTCCTCTTGCATCTAATGATTATTATTTTTGTAGCTTTTACAACTATTTCATGAATCTGTTTTGTTCCAGACACAAATGGAGATAGAGACAAAGAAATACATTATTATTTCTTCTTTTGAGCTCTTTATCCAGCTGGGGAGATAGGCTGACTCGATCACCGAGCAGTTCTAGGAGATTAAATTATTTGAAATAATCAATTTAGTGGGTAACTTTTAATTTTGATATACTTTCAGACCTATATAAGTTGTAAGAATAGTATAAGGAAGCTTTATATGTCTCCTCCCAGACTCAGCAAGTAGATTTGTGGAATAATTAATTTTTAATTAACTTTCTTAGGCCGGTCCCTGAGACGAATAGGATGTTGTCGCTAGATGAAGTGTACTTGATCGACTCGGGAGCCCAATACAAGTAAGTGAACTAGGGCTGCCATAGAAGGGGATGGTGCTGGGTCAAAAAAGTTGAATGGGGGGCAAGCCAAGCTCCAACCACGGGCACCCAGATGGGAATCTCACTGTGCCCCAGCCCCTAATGGAATCCTTCTCATGTCTTGTCCTTTTTTTCACCCCTGCTTGAAGTTATCCAGTGGTGACTCTTCTCACAAAAGACTGTTTGATAGAAATGTTTAGTTCTTGGCCGGAAGTTGTTAAATACTAAATAAATAACTGAAAGCAAGCTTTCGAAACCACTGGAAAGACTTCTGCCCTAGTTCTTAAACTGCCTGTTAACTCTGCACTTGCAGCAGCCTCCTGACTTTGGGAAGTGGGAGATTAATTTTAAATGAGTAAATGAGAAATTAGGGTTGCCTCTGAATTTCTGAATTTCCATCTTCATGTCTCGCTGCTTTCATATTCCTCCTCTAGAAAGTTTCTCAGAGGAGAACCCAAGATTTGGCTGGGTCTTGTTGTGGAACCATGGAAGGAGCTGGAATGGGTGTTGTCTGCAGTAAGAAAGCACGGGCAGCCATTGCAGTTGGGACTGTGGTTGATGGAGAGCCTGATTTTTTTTTAATTTTTATTTTTAAAGATTTTATTTAGGGAGAGGGAGAGAAAGCATGAGAGTGAGAGCAGGGGGAAGGGCAGAGGGAGAAGGAGGGGCAAGGATTGTCAAGCAGACTCTGCTGTGAGCGCAGAGCCCTATGCAGGGCTCCATCCCATGACCCTGAGATCAAACCAAGAGTCAGGTGCTTAACCGACTGACCCACCCGGGTGCCCCTGGAGAACTTGATTATTAAGTGGGCTCTGCCACATAGGTGGAAACCACAGCCTAGCCTTGGGACACGTGTGTGTTTGTATTCATAATATAACATCTCAGAGCCCAGGGTATTAATCGGGTAACTGGTGTAAATTTTGGTTCACGTCTAAATTTTAGCAGGATTTCAGAAGTTGGATTAGTGCTTCTAAGAGAGGTCTTTGGGTAATTGTAGGGTCCGGACACTCCTTTGCTGTCCTGATGGGCGGAACTAGAGCTTGGCCCCCTTTTGCTAGAAGCAGGCTCCTGCTTGCTCCTATTTCCTTTGTCCTCCGCCCTCTCATTTATAACCCGTGATCGTGTCACCCATGAGACAGGCCTCACACTGCAGACCAAGAGAGTGTGTGTGTCAGGACCTGACTGAGTTCACGCTCACTACCTGTGGCCATCCTTGCGCTCACACTTTGTCTCATTTTCTAATTAATTAATTAAGAAAAGAATTTATTTATTTAATTTAGAGAGAGCACAAGCAGGAAGGGCAGAGGGAGAGAAAATCTCAAGCAGATTCTATGCTGAGCACCGAGCCGGACACAGGGCTTGATCTCACCACCCTGAGATCACTACCTGATTCCAGACCAGGAGTCTGATGCCTAACTGACTGTACCACCTAAAGTCCCCTGAGCCAAAGCTTATTTTGAGTGAAAACTAATTTGTCCTTTCTTTTGGAAAGGGATGGCACGACAGATGTGACACGGACCATGCATTTTGGGACCCCCACAGCCTATGAGAAGGTAAGGTGGGGCACAAAACTGGAGAGCCCTCTCTGTTTTCTTAAGAACAGCGTTGCTCTTATGAAAAGGAATTGTATTATGAGGAAAAATTTATATGTGGGATAGTAAAATAGCTCTTTACTGTGGAGTCAGGCTTATCTGCTTTATGATGTCCATTTAATTAATTACTGGAGAAATCTTAAAAGCATTCTGTCTGCGAAGGTCAAAGCAAGTCAAAGTCAAGTTTCAACAGCGTCAGTGTTCTCTTGGATCAGGAAATCTCTTTGGGGGTGGGAGTGGGATAGTGAAATGTATACTTTTTACAAACAGTGTCTAGATTTGATTCTGAAAGCCACCTCCCCCCTTCTCTTTTCAAGTTCAGCATTTCCACTTACAGGTTTAGCTCAGGAAGCCTCTAAAATGGTCTGCACTGCTCAGTTTGTGGTCTGTCTGGCCTGGAGAGGCAGAGATGGCGGTGAGGTAGGAGTCTGGAGACCGGACTTCAGGTCCTTCTGCTGTTTGCTGGCTCTGTGACCTTGAGTGAAGCACTGAGACACATCCATAAATGTGGGGGTACGAGTACCTGCCTCCAGGGCTGGTTATAAAGGTTCCACGACCCTTGCAAATTCCCAGATCAGTCACTAACCCAGGGACGCTGGTTGAGTCCCTGAGTGAGTCTGTTTTTCTAGGATCTCCTGCAGGGAGTTTATCCGAGGAAGGGAGTTTCACACAGTGCAGCAGAGTACACTTCATACTTTTAGTCCCGTGCCTCATCTGTTTGCAGGCACGAGCGCCTTAGAAGAATCTGACCTTGGCTCCACATACCTTTGCTATGACTCTCTCCATGCTGGGTACAGAGCTCCCGACCAGCTCGATCAGTGTGGGTTTAGTCCTGGCTCTGCGCCTTCCTGGCAAGCCCCTAACCTTCCAAGCAGCACTTTTCTTCTCCAGACAATAGGGATCCCCCCGAGTCTAAGATCAGGAAGGGGTACAGATAACTGCTGCAGGACTGCCTGGCTTCAAGGCCAGCTGTTGCTCCTTAAGAACTACGCTGTCCAGCAGGCTAGTTAATTTCTCTGTCGAGCGGGGACAACAGCAGCATCTCCGGCATCCCTCGTGGGATTAAGGGTTCAGTGCTCAGTACCATGCCTGGCCCAGAGGAATAGCTCGGTGACTGTTAGCTGGTGACATCAGCGGTTCTGTGACTTTTGCTTGTCTTTCTCAGGTGCAGCTGGAGTGTGTCAGAATGTTCATTTCAAGGGAAGGACCTGTGGGGTCATCTCTGATGGTTCTCTTTTAACTAAATTTAATTTCAAGAGTTTCTAGAAAATCGGTCCCATGGGCAAGCTTTTTTTTTTTCCTCCAGAGTTTCTTCTTTTTCCTCCGATTATCTCTGTGGTATTGCTAATAACCTTCAGAAGCAGGGTTTTCTGAGCTGCCGGAAAGCTCTAGGACTGAAGCGTCTGTCCTCGTTCTACAACTTGCCCCTGGGTTTTCTTTGGCAGGAATGCTTCACATATGTCCTCAAGGGCCACATAGCTGTGAGTGCAGCCGTTTTCCCGACTGGAACCAAAGGTAGGTGGTTCCTCTGTCATCTGGCAGGCGTTTTCTTGTTCAGGCACCAGACATGTCTCAATTTGAGTGGAAGGACATGTCCTTTGTTTCATGGCAGCCCTGGCCCCTTTAGGCCCAGCCAGGGCAAGGGCTGCGTGGAGTGAGTGCCTCTCAGGGAGCCAGGCCTTGGTTTGGTATGACGTCAGTTGTGTACCTCTCTCCTGCCTACCTGAGGTGTCAGATGACCCAGGCAGGTGGCTCCCGGGAGAGGGCGGCTAGCGCATGAAGGCCTCTAGGCCCAAGTGCAAGTTGGTTGGTGCACCCTCTTCACTGTCCTGCTTTGCTGGGCCATTGTCTCCTTTTGGGATGCTTGTTGGGATTTAGTTTACTGGGAACCTGACTTCAGATATATACCAGTCTGCCTGAGGACTGATGGATGGGGCATTGGGCGGGGAGTTGACAAGACCTGTTCCTTGAGTCTGCTTAGATTGGGTCTGCACTCATCTCCCTGGGCATCTGTTTCCTCGCAGTCTGGTTAGAGTCTCACCTTTGTCATTCTGAAACCTCAGGGTCCCAGCCTGGGAAGGGAATGCACGTATCACCCACACCCTTAGCTGCTGCAGGCCACCAGCCCCTGTACTGGCTTCCTGGACAGACGGTCCTCCAGCTTCGGACTGAGCTCTGGCGGGCTGGGGAGTGGCTTTCTTAGGAGCGCTCTGTTAGTTCTTTCTTGTGCTGGGTTGAAATCTGAACCCTCCAGTAACTTCTACCCTCTGGTTTCTGTTTCACTTTCTGGAGCCAAACATAATAAATCTAATCTCTAAAGTGCTTTGCAAATTGAAAAGTACTGGACAAATATCCCTGAGTGGTTCTTTATGTGTCTTTCAGGACACCTTCTTGACTCGTTCGCCCGCTCAGCTTTGTGGGATTCTGGCCTGGATTACCTGCATGGAACGGGACACGGTGTTGGATCTTTTCTGAATGTTCATGAGGGTCCTTGCGGTATCAGTTATAAAACCTTCTCCGATGAGCCCTTGGAGGCCGGCATGATAGTCACTGATGGTAAGTGTCCCTCCCATCCAGGGTGGGCTCAGGTCTTCGAGCCTGTTGGAAGGCTCTCTGTTGTTTCTTAGCTTTTGATTATCTTAAAGTAAATTGGATATAATTTCCCCCTCTGGTCACCTTGAATTAAACAAGAACAACAACTTTTTAGGATTATAAAAGTGATATATGTTCGTTTTAGAAAAGGTGAGGCTGCGGGGCAGCATGTGTAAAAAAATGAAAATCATTTGTAATCCAGCCACCTAGGTGAGCCCTTCCTTCATAGTTTGATGTGTGAGCTTTGGGTGTTTCATATACGTGTATATCTTTTCTCCTAATCCTTCAGATTATACTGGATGTATTGTTTGTATTCAGCTTTCTTAACTTAATGTACTTCCTCTTCCCAGGTCATTACCACATCTCTGTGCATTTATTTTGTTTTATTTATTTATTTTTTAAAAAGATTTTTTGTTTATTTATTTGACGGAGATCACAAGTAGGCAGAGAGGCAGGTAGAGAGGGGAGGGGGAAGCAGACTCCCTGCTGAGCAGAAATCCCAGTGTGGGGCTCGATCCCAGGACTCTGGAATTATGACCTGAGCTGAAGGCAGAGGCTTTAACCCACTGAGCCACCCAGGCGCCCCTCTGTGCATGTATTTTAATGCCTGCCTCGTTATGTCTTAGGAATAAGCACCAGGACTTATTTGGTCGATCCTCTGTTACTGTACTCCCGGCCCTGACTCCAGTTCTCAGGGACTTTAGAATCTGTTCCTTTAGAGTCTGTTCCTTGAGGACCTGTTGGAAGTGGCCGTACGGGGGGCGGAGGTGTCTCTGGGCTCTCACCCCGGGGGCTGAGTGGGCTGTTGGCCTGTCTCTCCTCCTCCTCCGTGGTGGGGCTGTCATCGCAGGAGTGAGCGCTTCTCGCCTGTGTGTACGTGTTTGTGCCCTGCTGCTTCTCATCTCTGGGTTTGATTGCTTTTAGAGCCAGGCTATTACGAAGATGGGGCTTTTGGAATTCGCATTGAAAATGTTGTCCTGGTGGTCCCTGTGAAGACCAAGGTAGGTAATGGTCTGTTTATTTTTAAATTTTCCTTATTTCTTAATGAGGGACGATGAGCAAGGCTGTCTGTCTCTGGAGCCAAGAATGTGCCATTCTGGAGCCAACATGGAGCTTCCTCCCCCTGATACCAGAGAGTCTCCTGGAAATCACTGTCTTCTGCAGAAGCCAGAAGGAAACTCTGGAATGAACTGGGACCCGGAACTGGAATTCCTGGGGTGCCAGGCAGGCCTCTGCTTGATGAGATTTGGGGCTCCTTGTCATGATGCTTCCTCTACGTCAGGGGGACACGTGCTGGGGGTGGGGGAGGTACAGGGCCAGGGCCAGGGCCTGGAAACTCTATTTTCAACAAATGCTTCAGATGAATTCTGTCGGGTAAAGCTGAGGGGCCCGGTGGGTCAGGCCCCATAGGCTCGTGATTAGACAGGTCTGTTTCCTTCCGGAAGACAGGCACTTCACTTTCTCCCCTTCACCGTTACCAAGAGGTGCCAGGGCTAGGCTTTAACTAGAGACCAGTTCACTCCTCTTCTGTGGGTAGTGGTGGAGATCGAATAGTTGGAGGCAAGTGGCTTCCTCAGCCTGCAGGCTTCTGTTCTCTGCTTCCATATCGAAGTCACCGTCCTTGAGAGTGGCCTCTCCCCTCACTCCCAGAGGCCTTGCCAGGAGCAGAGACCAAGCTCACTCTCAGGTGCCCTGGCCATTCTGTACTATGTAGAATGGACAAACCTGTTATCTGTCACCAGATGGGACTGGCGGGTCGAGGGAGGACACATGATTAACTGTTAAATAAAAGTGATGTTGGGGACTTACACTCTAGTAGATTCTGGAACCAAAAGCAGTGATGCCCCTTGTCTAGACACCACCATGCTCTGCCCCTACTGCTTCTCCATCACAGTGGACGTTAGCCTGGGGACCTACTGCTTAGAGCCCCTCGGCTTTTCCCGAAGGCAGCTGTTGACACAGTGGGGCAGCTCCAGGACGGTGGCTTCAGCTGGGTTCATTGTGCCTCCTGGGCCGACTGGAGATGCTGACCAGCAAACCCGGTTTTGGTTCCCAGTCAAATACCTGGCCCTGGGGGGTGGTCATGTCTGGTGGGAATGACTTCATGGTGTCTCTCTGTGGTAAGAGAGGAGTAAAAGCTTCTGTTTTCTTCCTTTTCCAACAGTATAACTTCAATAACCGGGGAAGCCTGACCTTTGAACCTTTAACTTTGGTTCCCATACAGACCAAAATGATAGATGTGGATTCTCTAACAGACAAAGAGGTAATGAGGGTGGCTTGGAGGAGACAGAGTGGGACTGGGGTGGAGAGCTACCTTCCATTCTCTGGTCTGTTCCCACTTTTGACTTCAGAGGGCTGTGCCACCCGAGTCTGAAAATCCGAGGTCTCCCGAGGACGGTAGATGTTTCTCCTGTATTTGTTGGCTCTCCAGGTAGAGCTAGTCCATCCTGCACCATCAGGGGATGGGGGATGGGTGCTGTAAGGTTTCATGAGTAGGTTTCATTGCTTTTCCTTGGGGGCATGAGCCACGGCTGCACGGGGGAGCGTTTAGCCAGCCGGGGGCCATGCGTCTTCCCTCTGAAAAGCCAGATGGGTGGTAGGGCCTGTTGGCCATTGCATATACCAGATTGTTTTCTCATGTTGAATGAAACATTAAGGGAATGAAAAGCAAAATCTGTTATCATATGCCCAGCTGTCACACAGACAAGGAGAGAGGTGGTGCCTCCTCTTCTGGTCACTCCGGGCTGTGAATTTCTTCATAAAGCTAGGAGCCCAGTGGTGCTCATTCTCAGGCTTAGAGTGACACAGGTCATGAAACCCCTTCAGACCCTGTGCCGGGTCCCCAGGCCCACGAGGCCAGGTGAGGTGGCGGGCCTCGGGACCCGGAGTAAGGCTTGTGGGATCAGGCAGGTGATCAAAATCAGAGCAGAGACGGGGCCAGAAACTGGGCGGGAACAGTCAGCACTGGACAGACCAAACAGTTCCCAAGCCAGGAAGACAGAAGCCAGAAGGACACAAGTTTCAGAGTAAGGCAGGTGGTCAGAAGTCCCTGCAAACGTCAGATGATTGATGGGAGCCGAGGGCGGGACAAGCATGGCAGGTCACTGTAGAAGTAAGTTTTGTTACCCAGTCCAGCCCTGGCCTCACCCCAGGGGTGGTGAGGTGCCTCTTCAGGCATCCTCCGCGGTGTGCCCTCATGCTTGGCACAAGAGAAAGGTTCCTCTGAGGCTCGAGGAGGCCCCTTCTGTTGGACTGTGGAATGGGATTCTCCCAGCCAGAAGCTTCTTCTGCCTGACACTGCTCACAGAGGGGTGACAGAAAAAGTCATCTGCTTTCTGCTTAGCTTGGGCACCTCAGCTTAACCTTGCTTGGGCAGCCAGACACCCCCACTCAGCGAGGCCGACTGATGCGGGTTTATTCAGCTTGATGATGGCGCTGGACAGGAAACAGCCTGTGTCTGGTGTGGGTCTGGCAGGAAGAGTCCCTCCAGCGGTCCCTGGCTTAGGGGAAGTGGACAAGAATACATGAGCAGGCATGAAAGCCACTTGCTTGAATCCTTTGTGCACCACAGGAGCCGGGGTCTCTTCTCATCGCCTCAGGTACAGCTTCCAGGGTCTTAGCAAGGGACCCTCTAAGTACGAAGTCACTTTGCTCTTGGAAGCCCAAGGCTGTGGTTTCCTGCTACAGTTCTAGGTCGCGCAGTCCCTGCTGCCACATGCTGTGTACTCACCAGGAGGCATTCCTCCCAGCGACAATCCACTTTACCTACAGAAACCGTGCGTGAGGAAGGTTGAGTGAGGCCATTCTTCCCTGAGGGAGAAATTTTGTTAACCTGACTCAGTGCACCCCATGACATTGAACATGGACCTGTGGGCTCTGTTGTACTCAGTGGTTCATTACTAGACCTTGCATAGCTGAATCACTGAACTTTTCTTTCTGCCAATTAGTTTTTATAGGGCAGATAATAGCTTCTTACCCTCAGATCATAAGCAAGTTCCTACAAATAACAGTAGATGTATTTAACATATCAAGCAGAGTACATTTATTATCTCTTTTAGCAAAAAAAAAGAAAATCTCTTCTCTATACTACTTAATAACTCTGGGGCTTCATTCTGTCGGAAGGCACAGTAATACTCCACAACCAGAGTCTCTCCAATTGGCTTTTAAAATACTTGGTCATGTCCTTTACCGTCTCCCAAATAGATTGTTTTCAGTGACTTTTGGGACCTTTAGGGTTTGCATTCCCATCATTTATCAGAGGTGGCAGCTGAGGACTTTGGTCATGAACATGGGCTGCTACACATTCTCAGGGCCTTGGGATGTTGGTCAGGGCCCCCTGAGGCTGTGCGTACAACTCAAAGGGTCTTGGGAGTTTCACCTTGGCACCAGGGTTGGCTGCTTTGGACTGCTGGCTGTCTCCTAGCCCTGCCTGACCCATAGCAGTTTGCTTGCTTTTCCCTCCCTGCCCCGTTCCCCAATTCCCAGTAGGGGCCAGTAGGTTCTCCCCAGTGGGGAGTGGAGCTCTGAGTGGGTCAGAGCCCATTGGCAATTCCACTGTATCTGTCTGCCCATCTCAGCCCCTGAGCTCGTCCATGGTACCTGATCCAGACTGGAGTCCCCAGTGCCCATGCTTTTGTAACACCACTGCCTTTCCAGGTGGCGTGTGGGTCATTGCAGTGGTGGCATGGATGGCGGTGTCTGTCTTGCCCGCTTCTCCGCAGCTGAGTGTCAGGGCGGGCCCACTTCCTGGCCAGTGAAGAGAACGGGTGGTCATCCTCAGTAGAACTTGCTTCACTCCTGCCCTGCCCCAGCGGAGAGAATTCACCCTTTTATGGTGCAGAACTATCGCCAGAGTGGATCCACCCCAACCCCGGCGCCAAGTCCTGTCAGACCTCCTTCCTTCTTACCTCTTTTTAAAACATCTGCTGGGGCGGTGGACATGTTCTGTCACACATCTGAAGGTTGAGCTCCCGGCCCCACCCTGCAAGCACCACAGTCCCACAGTCCTTGGTTAGCAGGGGTTTGGGCTGCGTCCAGATAGCCACCCACGGGGGCTCGGCTCATCCTAGTTTACTCAGCTTCGTCAGTGGAAACTCAGTGCATTGGTGGGACACCTTCAGGTGTGTCTCTTAGCAGAAGTCTTACTAGGCATCTAGGGGCTAATTTTCTTCCCCCCTCTCCTCTCCTGCCACTCCGAGATGGCTGAGGTATAAGGGAAGGAGGCCACATAAGTGGGTGTAGGACCTACCAGACCCCCTGCCCCGCGTCCTTCCCACGGGGTCCTCGGGGACCTGCTGGAAAGTATGCCTGGGTACAGGTTACTCTGCACTTTGGAAGCCCAAAGCCATGACTTGCTCTCAGGAATTAAAGTTTCTTCACAGTCATTGCCGGTCCACTGCACTAGACTGTTCTGGAAGCATTCTACCGTAAGCATTGTGGCCTTGTCCCTTCAATTTCCAGGGAAATGGAGCCCAAGGAAGTCACTTGTCCCTGAGCAGGGAGAAAAGGTTTTGTGTATCTCTGCCCTCAACTCGTGATCTCTGTGCCTGGGGGCCTCTCCCTGTTTGCCCGTGTAGCCTTTGCGAGAGGTGTGAACACTGCCTGTCTTTCTCCTATCTTGTAGTGTGACTGGCTCAACAGTTACCACCTGACCTGCAGGGAAGTGATTGGGAAGGAACTGCAGAAGCAGGGCCGCCAGGAAGCTCTCGAGTGGCTCATCAGGGAGACACAGCCCATCTCCAAGCAGCACTAATGCCTCATGGTTTTTTTTTTTTTTTGTAAACGGCTCTGGGGAAGGGAAGAAACCTGGCAGATCCCTGACATCTGTCCCTTTTCCTCTCCTTCCTTCCTTCCCCTTTTTACTTTGAGATTCTAAGAAGGACTGAAAATCTTCTTACCCTCTTTGATATTTTCTTGCAAACACTCAATCTTTTATGATTTTTTTAATTGTTGAGAACTAGCCAAGAATAAAATTGCTGCACCAGAAGGAGGGTCCCCGCAAAGCGGAGCACTCGAGCAGGGGAGATGCCCTGAGCAGCCGCAGGGAATTCTCTGGCCAGTGATGGTGAAACACTGCTTGCTCTCTGATGGTCAAGTTCCAGGTGCTAGTACATTATTCATGATCACCTTGATTCATGAGACTGTATTTATGATCAGTGAATAAAATGTCCAAATGTGCTTTGTCTCAGCCGTGTCTTTCCTCTCAACAGTGTCTATGTCTATGTCGCATCTTAGGGGAGCTCATCTCCAGGGCTGGTGGCCTTTGGGGGACACATTGTCTAGACAGAAGGTCCCCTTTGAGGAGAGATCCCTGGCCTCCCCGTGTATTGTCTGGCTTAACTGGAAAGCCTTTTTCTTTTCTCTGAAAAACTTCATTTTGGTGAGTATAATGTTGAAAGTGAGTCTAACATGGTCCACCCTGTGTTACGTGTTGTGGGTTCTCCCCTTGCCCCCCACCATGGCACCATAGCGCTACAGCCCTCCTGTCTCCTCACTTGTACATAGCGCTCTGTGGCAAGTGCCTGCGACTCCCCATCCATGGGGACTTTCACACTTGGGACAGTCCCAAAGAGCTGATGTCCCTGTGACCTCGGACCATCATGGTCTGGGATGGGTATGGGCGAACAGACTTTTTCAGAGCTTGGCTGGGATGTCTGAGGTGTGGGCTGCACCGTCTCAAGCAGCTGCCCAGTGGGATGGAGCCCCATTGCCCACCATGGTAACTTGTTCCAGAACACACCTTCACTTTTTTCCTTTCCTTCTGGGTTTCACTTCCCCTTTTTCCCACCAGCATTACTTGGGACCATCCCCCCAATAAACCAATTACATATAAATCCTTGTCTTAGGACCTGCTTTTTTAAAGGAACCCACCCTAAGACATAACCTGGAGATAGAGCTACTAATCTGCTATTACAGCATGTAAATGAGTATGTATGCAGAAACTAATATAATATTGTGTGTCAATTATATGTCAATTTAAAAAAAGTGGAAAAAAATTAGAGATAATGGCTTCCAGTCTGAATTTAACACTGAACATCAGAAATGGAAAGGTATTTGAATTGATAGCATTATAGACATACAGTGTAAATCTAGTTTTAATCTGTTAGAAAATTCACCTTGTGTTTGGTTTGATGGATTAATTAGTAACTAAAAGTATGTCTTCCTCTTCTCTACTGCTAAGATGGAATGATCAGTTCAAAACTCAGATGTCAGATCTCTGAAACTGAGGGAAATTTAAAAAATATGTGAGTATTTTCCTTTTTTGGATTTATGGTTTTAATATCTGAAAAATGTAATTAAATAACCTCCTTAATCATAAAAGAGAAGGATGTATATGTACACACACAGCACATGCATATCATACGCACACACATATGTCACACATGCACATATATGTCACACACACACATTGGGTCATGCTATTCATACTTACAAATATGCTTTCTACCTTGGCAGTATGTCCGAGTTATTTTTCTATCTTGGTGTGTGTGGATTTAACTATTCTTGATATTTGTGTGGCTAGTTCTTTTTTAAACTAGTCTCATTTAATCTTAAACCATATCTTGGATTTCGATGGCGTTGAAAGATGAGTAAATAAAAGCATACTTTAGCCATCCACCAAAGAAAGCATGGTTGGCTACGTCCGCTACTCTGCAGCTGGGGAAGCAGAAAATGACGTGAGCTAATCTATTTTTACCACTTAGAACCATGGTGTCAGCAGGGAAGTTTTCACTGATAGGATGAACCTAAAGTGACAGAGTGCCTTAAAACACTTGCCAGTGTTTCCTTTGTCCGTCCTCTTATTTTCTCTGAAGGATCTTTGGTTCCAACTTGCTATGTGGGAGGAAGCACGCTACATGGCTGGTAACAGGACTATCTTGATGCCCCAAAGATGATCCTTGAATGTGTTTATTTAACACTTGCTCCTATTTCTGTGTCCCATAGGATTGTTCTTAAAAGAAGTTTCTCCTTCAATGACAAAATGTATTAATCATTTTTGTCCTCCATTGTGCTTCTAAAAATCAGAAGACCCCCTGTTCAGACTCAGACCATGATCTCCTCTGCTCCCCCAGAGGGTTTCTTGTCTCAGGAAACGGGGAGCTGTGGATTGCAGTAGACTTGGAGTTCAAGCAGACTGTAATTCAAGTGTGACAGCAATGCCCCTGTTTGTTCCTCAGGCTGATAAGCCTGTCACTTCCCAAGGCAGGCTTAGAGCAAAGTTTGATTCAATGGCCAAAGGTTTCTGGTCCTGGGTGCCTGGAGCTTCCTGCCTGGATCTGCATGTCATGGCCTGAAGTCCAAGAGATAAAGTGGGCAAAGCTGATCCCAGAAAGATGGAGAGCTGGAATAAAACTGCAGTGTGCAAGTCCTCAGAGGGAACACGAGATACAGGAGAATCAAAAGACTTTACTTTTAAATAAATGATAAAAATAAAGATTGAATGTAAAAACAGGCAGTATGCTAAATTTATGGACTAAGTCCAGGGAAGTTGATTTTTTCCTTTTTTACCTTTTTTTTTTTTTTTTCAAATTAGCATATATTATTTGCTTCAGGGGTACAGGTCTGTGAATCATCAGTCTTATACAATTCACAGCATTCACCATAGCACATACCCTCCCCAGTGACCACCCCCTGCCCCAGCAACCCTCAGTTTGTTTCCTGAGGTTAAGAATCTCTTACGGTTTGTCTCCCTGCCTGGTCCCATCTTGTTTCATTTTTCCCTCCCTGCCCCCCACAACCCCCTTCCCTGCCTCTCAGATTCCTCGTATCAGACAGATCATATGATAATTGCCTTTCTCTGATTGACTTATTTTCACATAGCATAATACCCTCTAATTCCATCCATGTCTTTGCAAATGGCCAGATTTTGTTTTTGGGGGTTTTTTTTTTTGATGGCTGCATAGTATTCCACTGTATTTATATACCACATCTTTATCCATTTAGGTTCTTTCCATAGTTTGGCTGTTGTGGACATTGCTGCTATAAACATTCAGGGGCATGTGCCCCTTCGGAGCCCTACATTTCTATCTTTAGGGTAAACACCCAGTAGTGTGATTGCTGGGTCGTAGGGTACCTCTATTTTCAGCTTTTTGAGGAACCTCCGTGCTGTTTTCCAGAGTGGTTGCACCAGCTTGCATTCCCACCAATAGTGTAGGAGAGTTCCCCTTTCTCCGCATCCTCACCAGCATCTGTCATTCTGTGACTTGTTAATTTTAGCCATTCTGACTGGTGTGAGGTGGTATCTCATTGTGGTTTTGATTTGTATTTCCCTGATGCCAAGTGATGTGGAGCACTTTTTCATGTGTCTGTTGGCCATCTGGATGTGTCTTTGCAGAAATGCCTGTCATATCTTCTGCTCATTTCTTGATTGGATTCTTTGTTCTTTGGGTGTAGAGTTTGATAAGTTCTTTATAGATTTTGGATACTAGCCCTTTATCTGATATGTCATTTGCAAATATCTTCTCCCATTCTGTCGGCTGTCTTTTGGTTTTGTTGACTGTTTCCTTTGCTATGCAAAAGCTTTTGATCTTGATGAAGTCCCAATAGTTTATTTTTGCCTTTGCTTCCCTTGCCTTTGGCAATGTTTCTAGGAAGAAGTTGCTACAGCTGAGGTTGAAGAGGTTGTTTCCTGTGTTCTCAAGGATTTTGATGGATTCCTGTCTCACATTGAGGTCTTTCATCCATTTTGAGTCTATTTTTGTGTGTGGTGTAAGAAAATGGTCCAGTTTCATTCTTCTGCATGTGGCTTTTCCCAGCACCATTTGTTGAAGAGGCTGTCTTTTTTCCATTGGACATTCTTTCCTGCTTTGTCGAAGATTAATTGACCATAGAGTTGAGGGTTTATTTCTGGGCTCTCTATTCTGTTCCATTGATCTATATGTCTGTTTTTGTGCCAGTACCATACTGTCTTGATGACAGCTTTGTAATAGAGCTTGAAGTCTGGAATTGTGATGCTGCCAACTTTGGTTTTCTTTTTCAACATTCCTCTGGCTATTCGGGGTCTTTACTGGTTCCATATAAATTTTAGGAGTATTCCATTTCTTTTGGGAAAAAAAATGGTATTTTGATAGGGATTGTATTAAATGTGTAGATTGCTCTTTAGGTAGCATAGACATTTTCACAATATTTGTTCTTCCAATCCATGAGCATAGAATGTTTTTCCATTTCTTTGTGTCTTCCTCAGTTTATTTCATGAGTACTTTATAGTTTTCTGAGTACAGATTCTTTTTCTTCTTTGGTTAGGTTTATTCCTAGGTATCTTATGGTTTTGGGTGCAGTTGTAAATGGGACCAACTCTTTTTTCTGTCTTACTTTGGTGTATAGAAATGCAACTGATTTTTGTGCATTGATTTTATATCCTGACACTTTACTGAATTCCTGTATAAGTTCTAGGAGTTTTGGAGTGGAGTCTTTTGGGTTTTTCACATAAAGTATCATTTCATCTGCAAAGAGTGAAAGTTTGACTTCTTTGCCAATTCAGATGCCTTCAGTTTCTTTTTGTTGTCCGATTGTCGAGGCTAGGGCTTCTAGTACTATGTTGACACCGCATCCCTGCCATGTTCCTGACCTTAGGGAAAAAGCTCTTAGTTTTTCCCCATTGAGGATAATATTTGCAGTGAGCTTTTCATAGATAGCTTTGGTGATATTGAGGTATGTACTCTCTGTCCCAACACTGTGAAGAGTTTTGATCAAGAAAGGGTGCTGTACTGGGGCGGCTGGGTGGCTCAGTGGGTTAAGCCGCTGCCTTCGGCTCAGGTCATGATCTCAGGGTCCTGGTATCGAGTCCCGCATCGGGCTCTCTGCTCGGCAGGGAGCCTGCTTCCTCCCCCCTCTCTCTCTGCCTGCCTCTCTGCCTACTTGTGATCTATCTATGTCAAATAAATAAATAAAATCTTAAAAAAAAAAAAAAAAAGGGTGCTGTACTTTTTCAAATGCTTTTTTAGCATCTATTGAGAGTATCATATGGTGATTCTTTCTTTAATTAATGAATGCATCACATTGGTTGCTTTGTGGATGTTGAACCAAGCTTGCAGTCCAAGAATAAATTGCACTTGGTCGTGGTGAATAATCCTTTTAACGTACTGTTGGATCCTATTGGCCAGTATTTTGATGAGAATTTTTGCATCCGTGTCCATCAAGGATATTGGTCTATAATTCTTTTTGATGGCTGGCCTTTGTCTGGTTTTGGGATCAAACTAATGCTGGCCTCTTAAAGCGAGTTTGGAAGTTTCCCTTCCATTTCTATTTTGGGAACAGTTTCAGGAGAGTAAGTATTAATTTTTCTTTAAATGTTTGGTAGAATTCCCCTGGGAAGCTGTCTGGCTCTGGGCTCTTGTTTGTTGGGAGATTTTTGATCACTGCTTTAATCTCCCTACTGGTTATGGGTCTGTTCAGGTTTTCTATTTCTTTGATTTTAGTAGTTTCTGTGTCTCTAGGAATGCATCCATTTCTTCCAGATCATCAGATTTGCTGGTGTATAGTTGCTCATAATATGTTCTTACAGTGGTTTGTATTTCTTTGGTGTGGGTTGTGATCTCTATTCTTTCATTCATGATTTTATTTATTTGGGTCCTTTCTGTTCTCTTTTTAATAAGTCTGGCTAGGGTTTATGAATCTTATTATTTCTTTCAAGGAACAAACTCCTAGTTTCATTGATTTATTCTACTGTTCTTTTGGTTTCTATCTCATTGATTTCTGCTCTGATCTTTATTATTTAACTTCTCTTGCTGGGTTTAGGCTTTTCTTTGCTGTTCTTTCTCCAGCTCCTTTAGGTGTAAGGTTTGGTTGTTTACTTGGAAATTTCTTGTTTCTTAAGAAAGGCTTGTATTGCTGCTATATACTTTCCTTTGCTGTGTTCCAAAGATTTTGAACAGTTGTGCTTTCATTTTCATTTGTTTCCCCAGATTTTTTCAATTCTTCTTTAATTTCCTGGTTGACCCATTCATTCTTTAGTAGGATGCTCTTTAGCCTCAATGTATTTGAGTTCTTTCCAATTTTCCTCTTGTGGCCCAGTTATCATTTCAAAGCCATTTTGGTCTGAGAATATGCAGAGAATGATCTCAATCTTTTGATACCAGTTGAGACCTGATTTGTGACCCAGGATGTGATCTATTCTGGGGAATGTTCCATGTGCACTAGAGAGGAATGTGTGTTCTGTTGCTTTAGGATGGAATGTTCTGAATATAGTTGTGATATCCACCTGCTCCAGTGTGCCACTTAAGGCCTTTGTTTCCTTTTGCTTAGACAGTAGGGGTGTTAAAGTCCCCTACTATTGTAGTATTGTTAATGTGTTCCTTTGATTTTGTTACTTTTTAAAAAGATTTTATTTACTTATTGACAGAGAGATCACAAGTAGGCAGAGAGGCAGGCGTAGAGAAAAGGGGAAGCTGGGAGAGCCCAATGCGGGACTTGATACCGGGACCCAGAGCAGTCCCAGGACTCTGAGACCATGACCTGAGCTGAAGGCAGAGGCCTAATCCACTGAGCCACCCAGGTGCCCCTGATTTCTTTATTAATTCGTTCATATAATTGGCCGCACTCATGTTAGGGACATAGATATTTAAAATTGTTAGATCTTCTTGTTGGAGAGACCATTTAAGTCTGATATAGTGTCCTTCCTCAACTCTAGAGCCTTTGGCTTAAAATCTAATTTATCTCATAAAAGGATTGCCACCCCAGCTTGCTTTTTTCTTTTTCTTTCTTTTTTAAAAAAAGATATTTATTTATTTATCTGACAGACAGAGATCACAAGTAGGCAGAGAGGCAGGCAGAGAGGAGGAAGCAGTCTCCCTGCCAAGCAGAGAGCCCAATGTGGGGCTCGATCCCAGAACCCTGAGCTGAAGGCAGAGGCTTTAATCCACTGACACCCAGGTGCACCCCCGCCCCCCCCCCCCAGCTTTTTTTTTGATGACCATTAACATGGTAAATTGTTTTCCACCCCCTCACTTTAAATCTGAAGGTTTCTTTGCCTCTGCAATGAGTTTCTTGCAGACAGCATATTGATGGGTCTTGCTTTTTTATCCATTCTGATACCCTGTGTCTTTTGATTGAGGCATTTAGACCATTTACATTCAGGGAAACTATTGAAAGATACAAATTTAATGTGATTGTATTGCCTATTAGGTGACTCTTAATGTATATTGTCTCTGTTCTTTTCTGGTCTGTTACTTTTAGGCTCTCTCTTTTCTTAGAGGACCCTTTCAATATTTCCTGTAAGGGTGGTTTGGTGTTTGCAAATTCTTTTGGTTTTTGTTTGTCCTGGAAGCTTTCTAATTCTCCTTCTATTTTCAGTGACAGCCTAGCTGGATATAGTATTTTTGGCTGCATATTTTTCTTGTTTAGTGCTCTAAATATATCATGCCAGTCCTTTCTGGCCTGCCAGGTTTCTGTGGGTAGGTCTGCTGCAAATCTAATATTTCTGCCATTGTGTGTTACAGACCTCTTATCCTGAGCTGCTTTAGGATTTTCTCTTTGTCACTGAGACTTGTTTGATGATGAAGTGTGACCTTTTTAAATTGATTTTGAGGGGGCTCTTTGTGCCTCCTGGATTTTGATGCTTGTTCCCTTCACCAAATTAGGGAAATTCTCTGCTATAATTTACTCCAATATACCTTCTTGTCCCCAAACCCTTTCTTCTTCTTCTGGGATCCCAATTATTCTAATGTTGTTTCGTCTTATGGTATCACTTATCTCTTGAATTCTCCCCTCGTGGTCCAGTAGCTGTTTATCTGTCTTTTTCTCAGTTTCTTTATTCTCCATCATTTGGTCTTCTATATCACTAATTCTTTCTTCTGCCTCATTTATCCAAGCAGTAGGAGTCTCCATTTTTTTGGTAAGATTTTATTTATTTATTTATTTGACAGGCAGAGATCACAAGGAGGCAGAGAGGCAGGCAGAGAGAGAGAGAGGGAAGCAGGCTCCCTGCTGAGCAGAGAAGCCTATGTGGGACTTGATCCCAGGACCCTGAGATCATGACCTGAGCCAAAGGCAGCGACTTAACCCACTGAGCCACCCAGGCGCCCCAGGAGCCTCCATTTTTAATTGTACCTTATTAATAGCTTTTTTGATTTCAACTTGATTAGATTTTAGTTCTTTTGTTTCTCCAAAAAGAGATTTTATTTCTCCAGGAAGGGATTCTCTAGTATCTTCCATGCTTTTTTTTTCAGCCCAGGTAGCACTTTGATAATCGTCATTCTGAACTCTTAGATCTGACATCTTAGTAGTGTCCATATTGATTAGGTCCCTAGCAGTTGGTACTGCCTCTTGTTCTATTTTTTGAGGTGAGTCCGCCTTGTCATTTTATCCAGATAAGAATATATGAGAGAACAAAATACTAAAAGGGTAGCTACAACCCCAGAAAAATATACACTAACCAAATTGGAAGAGACCCAAAACTGGGGCGGGGGGTGTGGGAGAAGAAAAGAGAAAACAGAACAAAACTATTAGACTGGTGAATAGAACAGAGCCACACACTTGATTTTGGGTGTGTTTTGGTCTGTTAGAAGAAACTGCCTCCCAAAATTTTAAGAAAGAAAAAACTTATATATAAACAAAAATGAGGGTAAACACAACATAGGGATGGAATATGAATGTAAAGGTGAAAATTAAAAAAAGATTCTAAAAAAGGAATTGATAAGAAGTTGGTTGATAAAAGAAAAAAGAAAAAAAAGAATGATCAGGTTGGTGACTAGAACAAAGCCATGCACTAAATTTGGGGTATATTTTGATCTGTTAGAAGAAACAATATCCAAAAATTAAAAAAAAAAAAAAAAAAAAGAATAACCTACATGTATACGAAACAGGCTAAATACAATAAAGGTCTGGATAGAATATGACTGTAACAATGAAAATTTAAAAAGATTTTTAAAAGGTATTGATAAGATAAAATAGTTACAAAATGTTAAAATAAGAGAGGAAAAATTTAAAAAGGAGAATAAGGAAAAAAAAACAAAAAAATTTAACTTTGAAAGACTAAAGAACCATGGGGAAAAAGCCATGAAATCTATGTGTTGATTTCCCCTCCTCTGGAGTTCCCCAGTTCTCCTGGATCAGTGATCTTGGCCTTGGCAGGATATTTTTGCTAATCTTCCGGAGGAATTGGCCTGTTGCGGTGATTCTCAAATGTCTTTGCTGGAGGCGGAATTGCACTGCCCTTGCCTGGTGGCCGGGCTAAGTAATCTGCTGGGTTTGCTCTTGGGAGCTTTTTGTTACCTGAACGCTTTCCGTACCGCTTTGGAGGACGGGAATGAAAATGGCGGCCTCCCAATCTCCGGCCTGGAGGAGCTGAGAGCTCGGGGCCCCACTCCTCAGTGTGCTTTCAAAGAAAAGAGGTCAATCACTCCCATCTCCCTGTTCTCCAGCCCTGCTCCTGGCACACCCGGTCTGTGCTGAGCATTTCCAGCTCTGGCGCACAGCCCTGTTTGGAGTCTCCAAACCCAGCAGATTCCTGCCTCGCTGCTCCTCCCGGTGGAGGAAGGTGAGTCTCCCTGGATCTGCGACTTGTAGGGTCCTTGCTGGAAGAGCAGTGGTCGGATTGTGTCTTGGGTCGTGGTTTAAGGTAACCCAAGCTTACTCCTCGGCACCATGTCTGTAGTGGGTTTCCTCGCTCTGATACCTGGGAGCTCTGCCACACTCAGACACCCGCCGTCTTTCTGTGACCCCGCGGGTCCTGAGACCACGCTGTCCCTGCCAGGGCTTCACCCCTGCTTATCCTCTGGAGCCATGGCCCTCAGGGGAGCAGACTTCAAAAAGTTCCGATTTTGTGCTCCACCCCTTGCCGGAAGCCGGCCCCTCCCCTGTGGTCTATCTTCCCGTCCTTCCGGATTCACTTCTCCTCACGTCCTACCTTCCAGAAAGTGGTCGCTTTTCTGTTCCTAGAATTGCTGCTCCTCTTCTCCTCGATCTCCTGTTGAGTTTGTAGGTGTTCAGAATGGTTTGACAACTATCTACCTGAACTCCTGGGCCCCAATGATACTAGTTCTAGTCCTCTGCCATCTTGCTCCAGATACCTGATTTTCTCGCTCAGTTTATCCCTTGGTGAAGTTTAATGTACAAGGTAGAGAGGATTCCAGGAAGGCTACAGATGTGGGGTTCACGCTACCAACACTGCATCACTGGTGACTTCCCGCTGGTCAAATAAGTCCGTCTGTCTCCCATGCATGGTGTGAGGGGCCTGCCCACCACCAGCCCTCATTGCTGATCTAGCCTGAGGGCCTGTCCTGGCACTGGCTGCCCAGCACTGAGATAGGAGTGGGTAATTGTGCAAGGAGGCGAGGTTGTACCTGTGAGCCATGGAGGAGGTTTTGCCGTCTTGTTTCCCCGGAGTGGGGGGATTCATGCTGGCAAGAATGTGAGGAGTGGACGAGAAGCACTTTGTGTCACATTTCATGCAGGAGCTTAAAAGAGTACTTTTGGCTCTGAGGGGATATGCAGAGGGGCAGGGAAGGGCCAGCAGGAAGGGGTGGGGAGGGGTGGGGGCTTGGCAGGTAGAGCCCATACTGTGGTTGCTAGGTGTAAAAGTATTTGGAGTACAGAGTCAGGATTAAATACATAGTGTCCGTGTTTAAAAACAAAAGTGCAGATTTTGGCAAGGTGATGGTAGTTGTAGTTTTTGGATCTCCCCAAATCATGCCGTGAAAGTGGGGTTTTGCTGGGATAGCAAAACACAAGCTCATGGAGGAGGTCTACACCAGTTAAAGGTGACAAGTATCCGCAGAAACCCTTAATCTGAGTATGTCATCAGCATCTGTGTGGGAGGAAGCTGAAGGTCTAGTGGACCCAGGAACCCCCAAATAACCCTCAGGAAGTTGAAATCAGTGAGACAACTTGAGAGCAGCCCCTGGAACTGGGGAGGTAGTTTGCACACTCCAGTAGGTGAGCAGGAGGGATTTGCGGTAAGGCCTCCTGGGGTTGGAGTGGTTGGTGTCCCAGGAATGCCTAGGACAAAGTCCCACACTGAGGAGAAGCTGCTGGGGTTGGGATCCCAAAGGAAGCAAGCGCTGGTGCCGGAGAGACAAAGGAAAGACTTCTCTTTGCCTCCATCCAGAGGGAAGAGAGCCAGGACTTTGCAGAAAGGAAGTGCTGTATTTTTAAACACATCACAAAGTCGACAGCAAAGGGGGCTCTAGAGCCTTGAATAAAACTACCTTAGTTCAAGCTTCTCTTCCAGAAGAATGAATGTCACCTATAAATGGGCAACAGAAGAAAAGATTGAGGTAACGTGCTATTGCAAGCCTAAAAATAATGTGCAGAATGACCTGCCTACAGTGAAATCACACCATCAGACATGCCTGTAAAAAAATGACAACAATGTTTCAAAAAGGTATCTATAGATTTAAGAATAACATGCAAGAACAACATAAGACAGAACTAGAAAAGATGGGAAATTGGGAACTCAGGAAAGAATTAGAAAAAGGAAGCATTTTAAATAGGAAGGAAAAACCAGAAGGAGCACAGGAGTGAATCAATGCGACAATGTTTGAAAATCAATAGCAGTTAAATAGAGGAAAATAAAAAATAAAACCAAAATGAATAAAAAGGATTTAAGAGAAAGTGGCAGTTATAAAAGATAGGCAAAAGTTTTAACATTTATGAAATAGGTTTCCCCAAAGAAGAAAACTAAAGCAAGGAAATAGAACAGAAATTAAAAACTATAAATTTTAGAAAACATACCCAGGATTACAAAAAACCCAAAAAGTTTGAAATTATGCATTGCAGGAGAACACCCCCAAACTGAATAAATAGACCCAGAATGACCAACAGGACATATTGTAATAAAGTTACCATACTTTATTATTATTTTTTAAAGTTACCATACTTTCAAGAAAACGAGTATGTCCTTTAGTATTCAAACAAATGATCCAGTAACTAACAGTAGGAAAAGTATGGGATTTCCATCCAGAATTGTGCACAGTAACATTTTAGGTCAGAAGGAACATGGGGTTGTGACTGGGGTGTGCATTATAATTCATTGAGCCCCACATTTGTGTCAAGTCTTTTTGTGTGTCTGGTGTGAAGGAGGCAGGAGGTACCTGCCTGCAGCTCAAACACACACGTGGGACCTGAATTTGGTTCCTGGGTGGTTGTGGTGTCTCCTCGGTGGACTGTCAGCTCCAGGACAGGCCTTGAGGCCCGGTGACTGGGGCCTGGCAGCACCCGGACACCGGGGGCTCCTGTACCCCCATCCACTCTCTCTGAAAGGAGATGCTGCAAAAGACACACTGGGTCACATGGTGGAGGGGCTCTTTCTCATTGTTAGTGTGGACTCTAAACATCTTCTCATTTTTGTTATTTTATTATTATTTTTAAAGAGGTGGTAGGGACCACAGGAAGAAATAGGTCAGATTGAAGGCCCACACCAGTGTGGCACCGATTTGGGTCTCCTGGCTCCCCAGCCAGAGCTTTCCACCGAGGAGAGTTGCTTGTCCAACACCGGACCTGTAGCAGGTACAGCCACTGGCTCCAGCCTCCCCGCAGGGGGCCCCCTCCTGTCCTTCTAATTCCTTCCCTTCTTCAGAGTCTCTATGAAGTCTCAGAAAGTCGCTGCTCTATATTTCTGTTGCATTTACTTTCTTCACAAACAGTAGTGGATATTCCCTTCTTCTTCTTTTTTTTTTTTTTTTTTTTAAAGATTTTATTTATTTACTTGACAGACAGAGATCACAAGTAGGCAGAGAGACAGAAGGAAGCAGGCTCCCTGCTGAGCAGAGAGCCCAATGTGGGGCTCCATCCCAGGACCCTAGGATCATGACCTGAGCTGAAGGCAGCGGCTTTAACCCACTGAGCCACCCAGATGCCCTGGATATTCCCTTCTTAAAACCAAACATTGCCCACATCGCTCCCAGGAGACTTGTAGCTCGTTGGGGTCCAACACCAGCTATTTCCAGGACTGGGCACACAGTAGGTACTCAGTGAATATTTGGACAACATACCAAACATGTTAACAGAGGACTGAAATGCCAGCTCGGGTGGGCCCCTCGGCTGGGTGTGATGGGCACGGAGGGATGCACCTGGCGGGGCCTCTCACAGAGCAGGTGCATTCAGGGAGACATGTGTCCCTGGGTGACTACCACACAGGGCTTATGGTGTAAGTGGGGCCGGCAGGGGGTTTCTGCAGAACCTCTGGGAGTGAATTGAACCATCGGAGTGAATTGAATTCAGTCCCACGTCTTAAGAGCTAGTGTGGGGCAAATGACCTATCTTCTCTGGCCTCATCCTCGTCTGTAAATGGGGATGATACAATATTTACTGATAGCACATTTATGAGGGTTATGTGAAAAATTGTGCACAAAACACTTAGCCTACTGCTAGACAGGTAAGGCAGTAAGTAGTCAATTAGCTGGGACACCTATATTTTTAAGCAGAAGGTGAGGGGCTCTTTTTGAATTTTCTGCTTATTTCCCCCTATTTCTTCTTTCTCGTATCATTTAAATAAATAAACTTTATTGTTTAGAATGGTTTCAGATTTATGGTGACGATAGTATAAGGAGTGCCTTTACACCATGCCCCTGGTTCCTCTGTTACAGCATCTTTCGTATTATGGTACATTTGTTACAATTAATGGACTGATGTTGGTGTTCATTAGTAACTACAGACCATAATTTACTCAGATTTCCTTAGTTTTCACCTAATGTCCTTTTTTTCTGTTCCAGGGTCCCATTCAGGATATCACATTCCATTATTTGGTCATCTCCTGAGGTTCTTCTTATCTGTGTTTCTTGGAATTTCTTTGTTTTGGGTGACGTTGGCAGTTTTGAGGAGTACTGTAGAACGTCCCTCATTTGGTATTTTTCACATGACTAGACTGTGGTTATGGGTTTTGGGGAGGAAAACCACAGAGATAAAGGGTCAATTTTACTGCATCATATCAAGGTACAGACTTAGAACCTGACTTTCCCATTGCTGTTGACCATGGTCCTTGGGCTATGGTGGTGTTTGTCACATTTCTCCACTGTAGTTACTCTTTTAATCTCCCATTTCCACACTGTCCTCTGGAAGGAAGTCACTATGTGTAGCTTACTAAGCTGTGCTCAATTTTCTTGAGGGTGGTCTATCTAAATCAATTATTTGGAATTCTGAATAGATTTGTTTCTTTTCTCACTTTTTTTTGATCATTTCATATCCAAATTGACTTATGCGTCAGTTTATAATTAATACTGCTCAAATTGTTCCATCTTTGGCCATAGGGAACTCTCAGTTGGCTCCTTTGTCTTTTTGATACACTCCCATAATGTGTGTGTGTGTGAGTGTGTGAGTGTGTGTGTGTGTGTGTGTGTGAAGCATGTTCTTATTTTCTGGCACTCCAAGAAGCCCCAGCTCATCTTGTATATTTCTTGTCTCAGTTCTAGATTCAGCCATTTCTCCAAGGAGCCCTAGTTCCTTTTATTGGAGAAAGGTATTTAAAATTATCATCTTGGGGGTGCCTGGGTGGCTCAGTGGGTTAAAGCCTCTGCTTTTGGCTTGGGTCATGATCCCAGGGTCCTGGGATCGAGCCCCACATTGGGCTCTCTGCTTGTCGAGGAGCCTGCCTCCCCTCTCTCTCGGCCTGCTTCTCTGCCTACTTGTGATTTCTGTCTGTCAAATAAATAAATAAAATCCTTAAAAAAATTACCATCTGGGCAGTAGATGGGTTCCTTGCTACTGGACTGTCATTGTTTGGAGGCCTTTGCAGCTGAGAGCAGGGAAATGTATGTATGTACACTAAGTCATCTCTGTCTATCATCTATCTGTCATCCATTTACCTATCAATTTCTACATGTAACCATTTGTGTCTGTATTAAGCTAGATGTGAGCTTATACTGATGTCTCCAGCTCTAATCCATGATTCTTAATGTTACCCCCCACCCCCAATCTGGAACCTCCTACTCCATTTGCCTAACTTGAATTCTGATGTGCACGTGTGGCAGTATTAGGATAGTGAGCCTGTGCCACTGCGGGAAGAACTTTAGCAACTCGAGTACACTGTTTATGTGCCTTCCTTGTGCTTTGGTTTGCAGACCTCGCTCATTTCCAAAGTGACTTAAGTCAGCACCCTCCCCCCTCTCCCTTCAGAGAACTTGTTTCCCACATTTGAATATAGTTAAAGTGTCTTGTCACAGTCTGTGTTCCAACCTGGCGTTCTCTCAACCTCTAAATGATTTTTCCCAAGAGTGGAGTAAGCTTCACTCGGTGCTGTGCGGTTCATTGGGTGTCGGAGCATGCGCAGTGTTACGTATCAACACCTGCGGCGTCGCGCGGAACGGCTTCACCACCCTTGAAAGGTCCCCTGGGCTTCACCTATTCGGACTTCCTACCTCTTGCGCATTCGGCTGGCACCCACCGATCCGTCCACTGTCTCTGGAGTGTTGCCTTTTCTAGAAGATCATCTCACTGGGACGATACAATACGTAGAGTCTTTCAGACTGACTTCTCTTAGCAATATGTAGCTTTATCCATGACTTTTTATGACTTGATAGCTTATTTCTTTTTATCCCCGAATAATATTCTATCACGTAGATACTCCAGTTTGTTCATACGTTCATCTACTGGAAGACGTCTTTTTATTATCATTACAATTGGAAAGGACTGTTAGCGTGGACTAACAGGAGCGCCTCCGCGGCCCTCCCGTGTCCTGCCAGCAGGTGGCAGTGCGGTTCTTCAGAGAACCGGGCCGGCGGGCGCCGAGGACCTGCGCGGGACTCTCGGGGTTAGGAAGGACGTGCGGAGAACCCTCCCTTGCTCACGGGTCAGCCACTCGGTGTCCTCTGAGAGCTCATTGTGCCCAGACCGCGTCTGTAGGCAGGAATGTCGGGAGAGTTCAGTTAACAAAGAAGGACTGAAATGCCAGCTCGGGTGGGCCCCTCGGCTGGGTGTGATGGGCACGGAGGGGTGCACCCGGCGGGGCCTCTCGCAGAGCGGGTGCATTCAGGGAGACACGTGTCCCCGGGTGACTACCACACAGGGGCTTATGGTGTAAGTGGGGCCGGGAGGGGGTTTCTGCGGAACCTCTCTAAGGCACCCCCTGCAGAACTCTGGCCCATTGGCACTTCGGTACCTGCCTCGGAACGTCCCAGCTCTGGGAGCCCATCCGGCTAAGTGAGGCAGCGACCTCTGCTAAACGGGCTCACCGTGCCAGATGCTAGACAGTCACCACAGCTTTGCTCTCCCGACCTTTCTTTTATTTTTAAAAGACTTAATTTTTTTTTTTTTTTAAGATTGATTGATTTGTCAGAGAGCGGGAAAGAGAGCATGAACAGGGAACAGCAGGCAGAGAGAGAAGCAGGCTCTGGGCTGAGCAAGGAGCCCCATACAGACTTGACCCCAGGACCCTGGCATCATGACCTGAGCTGAAGGCAGACACTTAACGCACTGAGCCACCCAGGCTCCCCATGACTTAATTTTTTCAAAAGAAGTTTTAGATTCACAGCAAAACTGAGAGGCCGGGACAGATTTCCCATATACCCCTGCCCTCACACCTGCACAGCCTCCCCCGTCATTAATACCCCCCAGCGGAGTGGTCCATGTGTTACATTTGATGAACCTACCGGGATGCATTATAATCGCTAAAATCCATAGTTTATATTCTGTTTTGCTCTTGGCGTTTTGCGTTCTGTGGGTTTGGGTGAATGTATAAGAACATGTATTCATCATTATGGTATCATACAGAATTTTTCACTGCCCTAAAAACCTTGGTGCTTCAGCGGTTCATCCCCTGATCTCCGCTCCCCTGCCAGCCTGGGTCTTTTACTGTGTCCCTGGTTTTGCATTCTCCAGAATGTCCCGGAATTGGAATCACACAGTATATGGCCTTTTCAGATTGGCTTTTTTCACTTAGCCATGCGCATTTAAGATTGTAGGCTCATTTAAAGCTTGGCAGCTCATTTCTTTTTAGAGCTGACTAATATTCCACTATTGGGAGCTACCACAGTTTATCCATTCACCTTCGGAAGGACACCGTGGCTGCTTCTATGTTTTGGCAAACATGAAAAAAGCAGCAATTATGAACTAAACATTCATGGGCAGGTTTTTGTGTGAACATGTTTTCAACTCCTTTGGGTAAATATCAAAGAACACAGTTGCTGGTACGTACCGCGAGAGTGTGTTTCGTTTTGTCAGAAACTGCCCAACTGTCTTCCCCAGTGGCTGCAGCCTTTTCATCTTTGCCATCAACAATTTCATCCTTTCCCTCTCCCTCTGGGACTCTTGCTTCACAGCCCTTTATGGCTCTCCCCTCATTTTGTCTTGTTTTGTCTTGAACAAGGAAGCCCCATGTGGATTTCATTATCTGCAGCAAGAAATATACAGCTACGGGTTCCTGTCTGTAGTGCCGTTTCCTAGCTAAGCAAGGGCTAAC
This sequence comes from Mustela lutreola, assembly GCF_030435805.1. Lineage (NCBI taxonomy): Eukaryota > Metazoa > Chordata > Mammalia > Carnivora > Mustelidae > Mustela > Mustela lutreola. Next base: position 19,879,981 of record NC_081293.1, read on the forward strand.
GGATGATGTTCGCTAGGACCCTAGAAACGTTCTGCCCTCTCCACGTGTTGTGTTTTGTACTTTGTAGCCTTAGGACTCAGGAAGTCTGGTCAGCTTGGTGGTTTGGGAGCTCAGCACCAGCCAGTAAGATCAGAATCCTTTGTTGGGACCCCAGGTGAGCCAGATTTCTTTTGTTCCATGATCGTAGCCAATACCTTCAAACTCATCACCGTTGTCATGGTGTCCTGGCTTCTCCTCTCTTATCCCTGTCTCTTCAGTCCAAACATGAGGTCCTGTAGCTCCCACTCTCAGGACGATCCCTCCCAGGCTCTAGGACCTTACCCATCCTCTGCCCAACTGAATGCTGAGCTGATTCTGAGTCCTTTTTTCTGCCAGTTGGGTCACTCCCTTGTGCCCACTTCTAGGACAGGGCCTGGGCTGCTGAAGGATCCTGCCTGCTTGAGGTCCACTTTTATTTCCTGCTCAGCCTTCTGGTGGCTCCTGGACTTCACAAGGGCAGAAGTACTAACCTGGTGGGATGGAGTAGACCACTTACCCACTGTATGACCTTCGTTTTGTTCCCTGACTTCTCTGAACCAGTTTCTTCCTTTGCTAGTTCTCATTCTCCCACTTCCTCTGTCTTTGCATTCTCGGGACTAGGAATGTCCCAGCTTGATTGGCGCCAACTATTTTGTCTGTCCTTCTCATGCCCAGATTACAGAATGCCAGGTCCCTTCATCCTGGTGGGACACTCCCCTTTTGCTGGCCTCCACAGAGGTGCCACTAGCCTGGGACCTTGCCTTGTACTCAATTTCTAGCACCACTGCTCTGTTGCTGTTTGGTGTTGCTGCCTGACCCCTGGGGTGGGTGGGTTCCGATCCCTGATCCTGCCGGGCCACTCCCTGCTGTGGTCTGCCCCTCTCTCTCAGGGCATCAGGAGATACATTGCTTCCTAACTTCCATAGCACTGGACCTAGTTGCAACCCGGTGAGGGAGCCTGGTTGACAGTGCAGCCCATCACTACCGTGGGTGCCTGGTTCAGAGAACATCTCGTAAGGAAGGTGCATTGGTTGCAAAAATAAAACAAACACAAACCCTGACATGGATTATTTGGAACATCTGTGTCTATCAATTTGCTGTAAAGACTGGCAGGAAAATCTCTACAAAGTACATTGTCAGAGGTCGAACAATAGAAAGCTCTTATTTTTCTAAGTGCTTCCTAAGCGTGGGTCCTCCTCTAAGTACTACACATTTCTTCTTTCCTATAATCCCCCTCCAAACCCTATAAGGTGGGTACTACTAAGAGTCCACAGTTTTGTATGTAAAGAAGCTAAAGAGGAAATGAAATTAAGGACTTGTTCAAGATTGCACAGTCAGTGAGTGATGCAACCAGGAACCTCTTCTGACCTTCTGAGTCTGGAGATTGTGCTCCTGAGAGGCTACGCTGCCCTCATCCCCACGCTCATACTGATCCCACATAGGCAGCCGGTGTTTGCAGGGCTGGATATACTCCTTGCACAAGCTGGATGTGATGGGAAGTCTTGGGTCCCTGGGGGAGCACTCCTGCTGTTTCTGCTATGAAGGGAATTTTATTTGCCATGATCGCGGGCCAAGGACTACGTCTACAGAGGCAGATGTAAATGTTTCAGCTATTCTTTGGCAGAGAGGTGACCAAAGTTGAGGTACCCGTGGGTGAAAACACCCATGTGCATGAGTGTCCATGTAAAAGGACAAAGTAAAAGGGAAGTAGAAGGGAAGTCATGACCTCTGCCCCCCGACCCTGGTGGGCAAGTGCAGAAGCAGAGGACATGAGTATAAGAGAGACCTGATGCTAATTGACAGAAATGCTTTCATTGCCTTATGAAGCAAGGTTCGTTAACTAAAACATAATGTTCAGTGTGACTTTAAAATTACCTAAGACGTAAAGTCTTATGAGGCAGATGTGGAGTTATTTATATTCTTACATTTTAGCAAGCTAACTTATTGTATTGTTTAAAACCAAATCCACCCCTGGGAGATTTAAGGTGCCTATTTGGCCTCTTTTCGGAGAACTTCATGCTAAGTTTGGACACCTTCACTTGTGAGGTCACTGAATCTCGTTCTCTTCCTTTTGTTAGTGTCAGCCAGTGTCGTCCAGCTCTCTCACCGAGCACCTATGGGAAGAGGTAATAGAACTTGTCTCTACCATCCAAGAATTTGTGAACTTTTGGACATAGGTCTTACTGAGTGGACTTATGGCCACACTACACCTATGGTAGGGAGTGTACCAGCTGGGTTCTCATTTGTCAGAACCAGAAATGGACTCTAAAAGTGGAAGGAGAAGAGGTCTCTGGAGGGTGGTTAGGAGCAGCTGGTGTCAACAGGATGCAGTCCTGTGCTGAATCTGCCCTTCAGACCATCTCTCCGACTCAGCACCCGCGGCCAAGGCTTAGGGTCCCAGGAACCTGCCCTGTGAAGCCTGGGTTGCTGGCCTGTCTCAGGGGGCAGTGGAGAAACAACATGACCCCCTGACTTCTGCTAGTACAGGAGGCGGTGTGAGGGGGTAGGGGCTGGGCTTACCTCCTGCCAAGACGTTGAAAGTTGGGGATTTCTCCCAAACAGGAGATGAAGGGGCTACCAGAAATGGAATGGTGGGGGTTGAAGACTAGAGAGCCAACAACAATATAAAACTATAACGCTGCCCCCTGTTGAGCCAGTGACAAAACACCAGTGACAGAGAGCCCTGATACATATTTTACTTTATGCAGTACACAAGGTTTTTAAAAAAGTTATGTTTGTAAGAAATCTTATGTCAGATGGACCAGGACACCACCTATAAAAAGGAGCTTTTGGTGCACCCTTTTACAAACTAGTGACGTGAAACATAGCCTCAGGCTGATTTGGTTTGAGGTGGATCGCCTTATAATGGATTGTTCTGAAGGAGATTCAACTGCACAGGTGACTGCACACTTGTGTGGATGGCAGATCTGAGTTTGCCCATGAAGGCCCCTCCCCTTGAGTAGATCTTGATGGAAAATTCCATCACGGGCCAGTTCTCCTTAAGAACTGGGCACACTGGGATTCCCTTTTTTTCCCCTTTCTTCTATGTTTATTTTATTATTTTTTAAAAAGATTTTATTTATTTATTTGACAGACAGATTACAATTAGGCAGAGAAGCTGGCAGAGAGCAAGGAGGAAGCAGACTCGCTGCTGAGCAGGAAGCCCAATGCGGGGCTCGGTCCTAGGACCCTGAGATCATGACCTGAGCTTAAGGCGGAGACTTTAACACACTGAGCCACCCCGGTGCCCCTCTTTCTTCTATGTTTATCCCATTGCCTTCATGGCTCCCTTCAGGGCAGTGATTGAGCCTGAGTATTTCTGCGGGTGTACTTGTTTTTTTTTTAAAGATTTTATTTATTTATTTGATAGAGATCACAAGTAGGCAGAGAGGCAGGCAGAGAGAGAGGAGGAAGCAGGCTCCCTGCTGAGAAGAAAGCCCAACTCTGGGCTTGATCCCAGGACCCTGAAATCATGACTTGAGCTGAAGGCAGAGGCTTTAACCCACTGAGCCACCCAGGTGCCCCTGCAGGTGTCCTTTTTAACATGGAAATACATCTAGGGAAGGATGACATTGTTAGAGCATAGTTCACTTTGATCATGGTGGCGAGGCATATCCGAAACACTTTCTACAAATGTTTGTGGGGTTCTACTACCAACCAGGCATAGTTCTGGGTGCTGTGAGTACAAAGATCAGAGTGGCCCCAACCCCTTAGCATATAAGGTTTTGCAAGGAAAGCCAAGAGCTGCTTACATAAGTGAATAAGCCCCCTGTATACAGTAGCACCCACACACCTGTTGCTCTCTTCAGTGATTTTCACAAATTTACACACGTGGGATTGCAGTTCTCTCATTTTGTAGGCTTGGATTCATCTTTCTTATTATCTTGGCAATAAGAAGACCCAGCCTTGCTGATGGAAATAGTAGCTCAAATGTAAGAAATGTATTTTGCTACCTTGAGACAGATTTGGTAGGACTGGGATTACGTTTGGGGCTCTCAGGGACCATCTACGTGTCAAAGTTCAACTCAACACACGGACCACCCCCGGAGAACTTCAGCACTCAGTAGGTGCTCATTGTTGAAGCTCCCACCTTCAAACAACTTACCACCTAGGGAGTGTGTATGGGGGGGCATCGGTCTAAAAGGCAAACTGTGTTCTAAGAGCTTTGGAAGATTTAGAGAAGAAAGCTATCATGGCCCTTTGAGGGGCAATTATCAGGAAAAGCTCAACAGAAGAGGTAGTGTTAGAAATAGGGACCCTGATGCTTGGGGGAATTTCAACCAAGGGAGAGGAAAGGGGGGGGGCCCTTGGGTATGTGAACATAGCAGATTTGACAATGAGACCCCCTCCCAGGACCAGGCTATTCAGTTTCAATTAGGAAGATAGAATTGAGGATATAGGTTCAGATAGTCAGGTAGAATATCTTTGAGGGAGTCTTCCTAAATAAACAGTAGTCCCAAAGTTAGTCCTGTAATCTACACAAATATGATTAAGCATCCAAGTTGATAGGGTTCTCATTTAAAAAGTTTCCTCACTTATCAGACAGTCCCCTATTATGTACTAAAACTCCAGGCTTAGTGAGGAATCACTGTCACTAGAACGCCCTAAAGGAAAAGCAAATAGAGCCATTGGCTCATACACAAAACTAATGTGATGGACCTATGACTTAAAGTCACATGCTCAGAGTTCCTGCAAGAATGAGGTGGCATGTGACTGAGGTCCTTGCTCAGTGATGGTCGTTGAGACCAGAGTGCAGTTTGGAGCTGGCTGCACAGGGACATTGTGATTCCCAGTGGCCTGGAAACTGCACACCAGGTGGCCTTTGAGCTCTTCTCATGCAGACTCCGCAGTGAGCTAAGGGCCACCAGCAGGTGCACCATACTTTCAAATATCTGGCCCCAGAGGAATGCTCTTTCTCCCATCATTTCCGTTAGTGCCTCTGAAGGCTGGAAGTTAGTACAGGAAGTTGGGTTGGCAAGGATCTACTTGGAGATAATTTCAAATAGACTATTCCTCTAGGAATAGATGGTCAATTTAGCACTGAGAGTGGGACACGGTAAAAGCTCAATCACAAAAACATACTGTTAATCTTAGCCTTCTGGTTACTGTTTCTCTCCCCACACTGGGAGGTTCTGATGCCCCCTCCTCCTTTTGTATCAGATAATTTTCATACTGCTTTTGAAACCCAAATCGAATTAGGTCAACCTTCTGCTCAAATTCCTGCAATGACTTCTGAGGCTGATAGAATATGGACCCTGGAATGTGGAGCTAAAGGCCTGCGTGACTTGACATACTCCTCCCTCTCTAAGCTTCTCTCTCCACGATCTTTTTAACTTCCTTTGTTCCAGCCCTACAACCTGACTTTCAGCCCCTGGTAACTTCCAGACTCCTTCCTACAGGCCTTTGCACATGCCAATAGCTCTGCTAAGCATGCTTACCTCCTCTGTCTCCACCTGTCAGCTCCCACTCACAAGTCAGATCTCAGTTAAAGCTTCATCATCCCAGGGAAGTGCTCCCTGACCTTCCTGACCAGCTCAGAGCCTCCCCCTCCCCAAGACCCTCTTACCACCACAGCTGGTATGTGCGGCTCTACGTAGCACTTATAGCATCTGTAAGCCAACATTTATTTGGCCAAGATTTGGCAGTCAGTCTGTCTTCCCCACCAGACGGTCAGGTCCACAGTGTAAGAGGCCCTCTTTGTTCTCACAGTTTGGCTCTTAGCTCTTAGCATATACCTCACACCTCTCTAGGCTCTTAGCATAGTACCTCATACCTCTCTAGGCTCTTAGCATAGTACCTCACACCTGGTAACACAGTTTCACAAATAATTTTCCATTCATTCAACAAGTGTGTACTGAACAGCCGTATGGGCCGATGTTAGTGACTATTTACTAAGGGGGGGGAGCCCAAAACATAATGGTGGTGGAATCACCAGAAGAGGGAAAGTTACAGAGACAATAAGATTTAAAGAGGCAAATGAGTAAAGACTAGCGGTTAGTCCAACAGTTTCTCAGTCTCTGACAAAGAGAGGCTCTTGGCGTGCCACACTTCGACTTATGTCTACTGTCTGGTTTGTGGTTTTCCAGGATGATGAACTCCCTGAGGTAGCCAGCACTTCCTGAAAGACATCAAAACAGTGGTGCGGAGTTCCGAACTCTGGGAAATTCAATGGAGAATGTTTATTTCATTTATCATATATGTACTTGACATAGCCTTTTACGGGGTAGCTGCTGTTAGGAGCAGCAGGAAGTGTCACCTGTTCAGAAGTGATTCAGTCACAAGGCAGAATGTACTTTGATGGCTATGGGAGAGAGCTACAGCCCAGATTTATTTATGTCATCTGAGACACATCTAGAGAAAGCCATCTTTCAGATTGAAAATCAAATTCTGGAGACGAAGAACTGTTTTTTAAGGGAAGTTTGTTTGTGCTGACATGATCACTTGAAAGCATCAGCTTGTGTCTTTGTATCCAGAATTTACTGACCTGTAGGATGAATATATAATACATCATTAGCCTTAGGCAGCACACTAAATATTTCATGGCTTTAAATATGTGTCATGATTAGGTATGTATTTTAGTAGTCAAGTGAATAAGGGTTTAAAGCAATGAAATGAAAGTATTTCCTTTCAGTTCAACATGTTTTCATCTGGGAGCTTTAAAAACATGTCGTGAGGAAAATTCTCCAAGGCTAAGCTTCTCCGGACAATATCAGCAACAGGGAAGACATCTTGAGTCTTGCTCTTTAGCGCCTCCATTTTTTTCTAGAAGAAAATTCCCAAAAAATATTCATAGAAGGGATGCCCGGTGGCTCAATTGGTTAGGCATCTGACTTCGGCTCAGGTCATGATCCCAAGGTCCCAGAATCAGGTCCTCCATTGGGCTCCTTGCTCAGTAGGGAATCTGCTTCTCTTTCTCCCTCTGCCTGCAGTTCCCCTGCTTGTGTTCTCTCTCTCTGAGAAATAAATAACTAAAATCTTAAAAATAAAAATCATAGACGTCCATAGCTATTTTGCAAATTTATTTTAGTATTAAATAATATTACTCCAAAAGCCATTTTTAAAATAAACTAGAGAATAAATGTTGAAAGAGAGCTTTATTGTTGAAGTGGCCTTAAAATAAAATGAATAAGTAAAGCAATAACATTCAATAAATATTATTGAACACTTACTATGTATGGGCTGTTTAATCTCCAAATTGAGATGACAGTTCGTGGTTCTTGGCACTCTAAAGACCAAGATAAGATTGGTTTGAATCCTTAAATTTAGGTCCTGTGACAATTTCTCTAGCTTTAAAGGGATGTATCATTTAAGAGGGGAGCTAAGACAAGTTCATGAATAATTATAGTATAGGAAAGACGTCAAGTATACAGAGGAGAAAGAGAGAAGCCCTTGCATCTGGAAGAATCAGAGGATGCATCTCAAATTGTGGAGATATGTTAAATGAAGGCAGAGAATCCAATTATGGACCAAGGAAATAGTGTGAGCAAGGATATGGCATCAGGAGAGTGTAGGGCAGGTACAGTTGTCCTTTGGTTGACTGATTCATGAGGTACCTGAAGTAAAGAGTAGTGAGGAAAGATAAAAGCAGGCAGATGACTTGGGACTTTGGAAATTAAGGGTTTGCCAATGGAGAAATTTCCAGATGTCCTGCCTAAAGGCTTGTTCTTATTCCTTGGCACTAATGACATCTGTGGACAATGATTTGTTTGAGGACCTGTTTTCAATTCTTCTGAGTATATACCCCAAAGTAGGCAAAATCCATTCTTTTTTTTTTTTTTTTTTTTTTTTTTTTTTTTTTTTTTTTTAAAGATTTTATTTATTTATTTATTTGACAGAGAGAGATCACAAGTAGGCAGAGAGGCAGGCAGAGAGAGAGGAGGAAGCAGGCTCCCCGCTGAGCAGAGCCCGATGCGGGACTCGATCCCAGGACCCTGAGATCATGACCTGAGCCAAAGGCAGCGGCCCAACCCACTGAGCCACCCAGGCGCCCCGGCAAAATCCATTCTTAATCCTGACCTGATGGTTGGCCCCATCCCATTTTATAGTTGGATCCCAGATCCAAATTTTTCCTGCAGAACTCAAAATCACCATTTCCTGATTTTGTTTAAATGTTCCCTTTATTTATTCTTACTTTTTTGTTTAAAAAATAGTTATTTGAGAGAGAGAGAGAGTATGAATGGGGTGACAGAGGAAGAAGCAGACTCCCCACTGAGCAGGGAGCCCAAAGTAGGCCGATCCCAGGACCTTGAGATCATGACCTGAGCCACCCAGATGCTTCTGAATGGTCCCTTTAAATAAGCCTTATGTTCTTTGTTGAAAGGCAATGTGGGATAGGATTGAAGACATGTGGTCTGAAGCCAATTAGTTGAAATTGTTTGGCCTTCAGTTTAGCTAAAAATGTACTCAAACTATACCCTTCATTCCTCTTGAACTTGTGATTGGCACTGAGACAACTGGGGTTCTGAAGAGTATTTTCCAAATGTCAGCAATTTCTCCATGCAGGTATGTATTAGATCCTTAAAATTTCAAGCCAGAAAGGACTTTCAGAGCGAGTGTGCTTGGAAATGCTGTTATTGCACAAACCCAACTGATGCCTCTTGGGGACACTATTTGGGGGGCCAAATTGTGGGGTAAACTCCAGATCTTCTGATGCAAGTCTGGGCCGTTTCCACCTCCCTGCAGCCAGACCTCCCTCTGAGGTTCAGTCAGATCCTTTGTCCTTTCTCTTCTGGTTGAGAAAAAACAAGAACAAACACAGCACCTCTGACTTATTCACTGAGTCAGTTGAGCTCAATTTTATCTCTGAAGTCTGGCTGTTATGTGACCTTTCCTGAATATCATTCTCCAGGCGTGGGAGGGAAACCAATCCTTCCCCTGGCCCCAGCTTAGTATCCTTGGGAATTCTCTTATTTGTATTCCTGTCACTGCCACTTTTAATGCACCAAAGCCCATGTTTAAAGCAATAACCAGCCTGACGTTTATGAAATAAAAGATTGATATCAGCTTCATGAAACTCAGGCAAAAGCAATATCTTTTCTATATCTTGCTATGCCTTTAACTCCAGGAACTTTTATACTCAGTGGCCACTGAAAAATGAAATAATAATAATGACAATCATAAAAAAAAGTGATATCTTCTAAGAACTGCAGTTTTGAGTAATGTTTTCTTTAATTTCTTTATTGATTTAATGACAAGAGAAGATTAGACTTACACTTTCTTCAGTGTCCAAATATATTTCACTTTTAAAAGAAAGATCATAGTGTGTAGCTTAAAGGTGGAGGTTTTGTTTATCCCCTGCCTTCTTTATGCATTGGTAGCTTGGGCAGCTGAGATACATGACTACAGCTGCCCTGTTTACTCATGAGGAAGGTAAGAAGAATCAGATGGGAGAAAGTTTTCCTTCTCTTATGAAATAAAACATTCTGGAAAATAAGTCAGTTTTATACTTGTTCTTCCAGAAGGTTGTTCCATGTTATGGGGTGGACTGTTTATTTGCACACAGAAGGCACAAGTGCCTAAAGTAAATACAGGATTTGATATCTGTGACCCAACATAGTTTGGCTTCAGTCAGGGTTTCCAATTGTATCACTCATTACTTAACTCTTCATACCTGATGAGTTGGTTAAACTGGGCATTTCTTATTTCCCATGTGATTATTTTCAATTTTATTTTTATCCAGTTAGACAATCTCTGCCCATTAATTGGGGGTCTAATTTATTTAAATAAATTAAACTAATTAATTATTTTAATTAATTTAATTATTTAACTGGGTTTGAGTTTACCATCTTGCTTTTTGTTTTCTATTTGGGCCATCTGTTCTTTGTTCCTTTTCCCCTCCTTTCCAGCATTCTTTAATATCAACTGAGACTTTTTTTTAGTATGTATTTGATCTTCTTTAACAGCTATTTTAAAGCCCTTTCTGCTAGCCCTGCCATTCCTTTCATTTCTGTATCTGTTCCTATTGACTGTTTTCTCTCTTGGATTTGGGTCATATTTTCATGCTTTTTCAAATAACTAGAAAGTTTTAATTGTATGCTAGGTGCCATAGTATGATTCTCTGTATTTTATTGTTTTCCTTGTTAGAAGAGTCAAGTTTGGTCCTGGCAGGCAGTTACACGTGGCTCAAGACTGTGAAGTCTTGTTTTAGGTACATAGTCTTAGGTACATAGACTCCCAGTAAGGAATCTGGATTTTACTTAAAGTAAACAAGAAACCATTAAAAAATTTTCAGCTAAAGAATGATGCAATCTGTCTTTTGAAAAGGACTGTTTTCTTGGTTCAACTAAATAAACACTTACTAGAGACTATATGAGCCAGGACATGTGATAGACAATGGAAACCAGACTGTGGATGAAGATACAGGTCATTCCTGCCCTTGAAGAGCTCACAGAGTGACCAAGGCTATTATGTGTGAGTGTCACGATGAAGGCAAGCATAGGGAAGTATTGGGAGACAGACGTTGCCTCAGGGATGGTGTCCTAGAGGAAGTTACTCTCAGCTGGCTCTTGAGAAAGGAGAGGACTCTTCCAGGTGGAAAAAGGAGAGGTGCCAGTGGCAGGCAGAATTCCTTGACTAAATATACCCTTTTCCTCCTGCCTCCAAAGTGAGGCATTAGAACCAATGATCTAAGGCACATTCTTTATATATGAAAAAACTCATCTGTTACAAGAGAAGAAACCCAAGTCAAGAGAGGTCAAATGACTTGTCTGAGGGTCATGCAAGGAACCGAATATACAGCAAATCTGCATCTAGAACCAAAGTCTCCTTCCTATGCTACTATTTATTTATTTATTTTAAAAATGTTTTTATTTGAATTCCAGTTGTTAACACAGTGTTCCATTAGTTTCAGGTGTACAGGATAGTGGTTCAACACTTCCATATGTCACCCGGTGCTCATCACAACAAGAGCATCCCTTAATCCCCCATCACTTATTTCACCCATCCAACCCCCTCCCTCCCCTCTGTAATCATCAGATTGTTCTTTAAAGTTAAGAGTCTGTTTCTTGTTTTGCCTCTCTCTCTTTCCCTTTTCTCATTTGTTTTGTTTCTTAAATTCTACATGAGTAAAGTCTTGTTTTTCTCTGACCTCTTCATGCTTAACATAATACTCTCTAGTTCCATCCGAGTTACTGTAAATGGCAAGATTTAATTCTTTTGGTTGAATAATATTTCATTGCATATATATATATAGTATATGCACACACACACACACACACACACACATCACATCTTCTTTATCCATTCATCAGTCGTGGACACTTGGACTGTTTCCATAATTCGTCTACCTTCTTCTCATTACCAACTTAATGAACAGCTAATTCTCTTTGAATTCTGAACTATGACCCCTGCTTCTCATGAGAACAAAGCCATATTCTTTGGAGCCTGATGAGCTTAGATTTGAGGGAGAACATTTGTTTTCATGACAGTGTCCAACTCCTCTTCATAGCAGAGAAGCTTTTGTTTGTTTAAACTTGATAATTATTTGGCCATAATTTCATTGGAGAGTGTTATAAGGGTAAACTTGTACTGGATTGTCTCACTCTCATGGTTGTTTTGAGGATCGAATAAGAAGACAGAGAGCATTTAATGTTGGGCTTGTGGCAGAGTGTGTTCTCAATCAACAGAAGTAATCAACAGTGTTATTATTACTATCATAATTCCTAATCAGTGCTGTGTTATAAACCTAATTAACAGTGATACTGATGTACAGTGGATGTGGGTAATGGCACATATTTTAGCATCTTTGAGGGACTGTACCAGGCACTTTACATACATAGTTTCATTTAGCCTTAAATTGCCTCTGCATAGGTATTATTATCTCTAGTTTAAACATGAGCAAACTGAAGCCAGATCATCTAGTATCCTGCTCAGTCTCATTGGTAAATGACGGAGATAGCTTTGTGTCCCAGTGTGGCTGGTCCCATAGCTTATGTGCTTTTGTTCACAGCATTTTGCAAAAGGGGTAATGGAAAGGCAACGGAAAGTTGGAAGGCTCTCATGTTGCATTCTTTGGTATTTCAGGTCAACATTATAAGAGGCAACAACCATGACCTTCTTCAAAATGGGCATTTCTGATATTCCTGCTATTACTTGTCATAGACTCAAAACATAAACACATCTTGTTAATCAGATTGGCCTCATGGTCTCCCCTTTGTATGTCCATTCCTGTCACTTTGCCTCTGGTCCTGCTACTTTCACTATCTGTGACTCTCTTTCCTCTTCTGCCTTCCTCTCCAAATATTTCTAACTTCTTAAGGCCCAGCTTGAGCCCCATTCCTGTGACATCTTCTCTGGCTGCTCCTGGCTGTGTAGACCTTTCCTTTCTTTGAATTCTTACTGTGGTCAGGGCCTAGACCATGTAGATGAGCACTTGTCTTAGTCAATCTCCTTTGGTCAAAAGCAGCAAACGCCACTCCAACCTCAGGCATATGAAGAGAATGTACCAGAAGGACACAAACCTATCTCCTGAAACTGAGGGGTAGGTTGTGTAGCTGGGCCTTATGAGGGACTTGAAAACCTTCAGGAAGCAAGTCTGCTCCTCTCTTGTGGGTCTCAGGTTCTCTCTGTGTCTTGCTTTTCCATATAAAAGTTTTTCTGTGCTATGTCATGTCCATTACTTGGTCAGCATCCCTCTGCTCTTACATGTCCTAGTTCAATGGTTTAAAGAAATACACAGGAATTTCAATGTTGTGGGAGGGATACTTTTTTTTTTTTTTTTTTTTTTTTTAAGTAGGCTCCATGTCCAGCATGAGCTTGAACTCACAACCATGGAATCAAGACCCGAGATGAAATTGGGGCACCTGAGTGGCTCAGTCAGTTGAGTGCCCAACTCTTGCTTTCCGCTTTTAGTTCAGGTCATGATCTCAGGGTTGTGAGATTGAGCCCCACATCTGACTCTGTGCTCAGTGGGTTGTCTGCTTAGGATTCTTTTTTTCCTTCTCCCTCTGCCTCTACCCCTGTTCTCTCTCTCTCAAACAAATAAATGAATCTTAAAAAAGAAAACCAAAAAAATAAAACTTGAGTTAAGATCAAGTCACTTAACTGACTGAGCCACCCAGGTACCCTGGAAGGGACACTCTTTAAGCCCGCTTTGGTTTTCACTGGACACCACTGTGGTTCAATCAGCTGTGACCCAGCCAAGGGTACATGTTGTGGGTGGGGTCAGTTTCTCTGACGTGGGAATGGGAGGCAGTGTTAGCTGGGCAGGAAACTGGAAAAATGCCTACTTCAGCACTTGATAAGACATTGCCTTGGATAATTCTGTAATCAATATAGTAATTACTAGTGACATTGCCAAAAGCCTCCCTGTAGAAGTGACACTATCTTTCCTATCTTTTTGTGCTTCCCTCTCACTACACACACTCAAAAGGCCATATCTGATTGTTTATGAGCTTACTGATACTAGGAGCAGGAAACACTTTAGAGAGCTGCTATTGTCCCTGGTTTTGGGCACAGAGCTCCCAAAAACCTTGGAATTTCTTGAGTGATGAGGATGATAGGAGCCTCTTTTGTTTCTAATGAGGTAACTCTATCCAGACCCCTAGATAGCTTCAGGTCCAGAAAGGCCTTGATCATGAACTTCAAACTTTCAGCCCTAACCTCTCAACCTTTGGGTAGGAATGGTGGCTGGAAATTGAATTAATCACCAATGGCCAGTGATTCAATCAATCATGCCTATGAAATGGAACCTCCTAAGACCCCTTAAATAATGGGGCTCAGAGTGCTTCTGGGTTGGTAAACAAGCACATTGAGGTGTTAGGAAGCCGGCATACCTGGAGAGGGCAGAGGAGTCCTAAACTCCCTTTGCTTTATGCATCTTTGCCCTGTGTGTCTTTTCCACTTGGGCGTTCCTGAGTTGTACGCTTTATAAGAAAGTGCTAACAATAAGTAAGGTGCTTTCCTGAGCTCTGTGAGTTGACCTAGCAAGTTCTCAACCCCTAGGAAGGGATTTTGGGTGCTTCTGCCTTATAACCTGTTGGTCAGAAGTACAGGAGGCCCAGGACTTGTGGCTGGCACCTGAAGTGGTTGGGGGCAATCTTGTGGGACTGAGCCCTAAACCTACGGGTCTGCACTAACTCTGGGTGGTTAAGTATCAGAATTGAATTACTGAGTACCCAGGTGGTGTCTGGAGAATCAGAGAATTGGTGGTTGGGGGTCAGAAAAACTATAAAAAGGCCAAAGGAAGAAGAAGCCCTGCATCAAGGAGGTAGAGAAATTCCCGCAACAGAACTTTGCAGAACACATTGGTACTCAGTGGGTTAATCAGCTCAGGTTGCATGAGAGAAAAAATTAAAAACAAAAAACAAAAAACCTCTCTAAATTAGTCTGGGAAAGTTAGAAACTGGTGGTGCCAGTAGGTCAAACAGCAAAGCAAGCTAGAGAAGTTTCCCAAACAATACTCAGCTCAGGGAGACCAGCTGGTGGAGATGTACAGCCTGGCCTTGGCATCTCCTGAAAGCTTCACCTCAGGAGGACTGGGCCATGTGGGAATGAGGCTTCAGCTCTGAGCTTTGCTCTCCAATTCAGTTCTGATTTCCCTGTGAGTCCCTGTCACTGGAGAAAAGTGTCCCCAGCACTACCCAACTTCAAACCCCACCCTGGGGAAGACTCTGAGGGTGCTCCTTACACTGCCTTCAGGGGCCTTGCATTTTCACACCTGCTCCTAGAGTAGGAACCTTGGATTCAGCTGCCCATATCTTCTGGCATAAGCCTGGGCCCCTTATGGCCATTTCCCAAGTTGACCATGCCCTGATTCCATGAATCAGGAGAGATGAAGCAGAAGCACGAGATTCAGCTCCATTGAACAAGGGCTGGAAGGAAGAGGGGGAGGACCCGGGCCTCCAAGGCCAAAATGAATCATGGTGTGAAAAACTTCGTTCTCTATGAATGAAAAGTCAACCTTCATCAGTCAGGTGGAAGAGAACTTTTTTTTCCCTTTTGACTGACAATTGGCACCTCCTGGACATCCACCTGTGCTGTCTTTGAGCAGTTGGCCTTCATCTTCTGGGTCTGTGGGTAAAGTCTTTCACCTGCCACACTAACGACAAGGACAGCTTCTTAAAATCTCAGAAACAAATAAGCCTTGCTGTGTTTTGACAAGTCAGACAAAATGTTGGGAGGTATGGCTACATCTCCTGATGAGCTATACCATTGAAAGGCAATTCAGTCAACTAATAACCACTAACTGAGTACCTACTCTATGCCAAAGACTGTAATAGGTAATAGGGTATCAGAGTTAAAAACAGTAGGGCACCCCACCAAATACCACAAGACAAGAATTTCTCTAATTCTGGCTTATCTTTTTTTTTTTTTTTTTTTTTTAAAGATTTGATTTATGTATTTGAGAGAGAAAGTGAGAGGACACCAGTGGGAGTGGGGAAAAGCAGAGTCCCCTCTGAGCAGGGAGCCCGATGCAACTCAGGGCTGGATTCCAGGACTCCAGAATCATGACCTGAACTGAAGGCAGATGTGTAACTGCCCCCGCCTTTTTTCTTTTGAATAATTATATCCAGTGCTGCTCATTTACTCTGTTAGGAATAAACAAATGGAAACTTAAAAAAGAGGAGGGACTTCAAACAAAGCTTGTTTTTCAAAGAACTTCCTCACCTTAAAACTCTTTTCTTTATGGCTCATGCCTCCTCTCTCCTCTTCAGTCTGGGCTAGATGTATATGAGTGCAAGCTCCCTGCCCTGAGCAAGAAATGTGCAGAAATGTGTACTCTTTCCTCAGGGGCGCTGACCCAGTGAGCCTCAGGTATAGGCGGGTGGTTGCAGAACAGTAGGGATTCAGGGTTTCAGCTCTACCAGACTGTGGTGATGGCCAGTAATAGACCACCATGGGGTCAACAAGGATCACACCAAACCTTCATGATTTCCTTACTACAGCTCTTCAGATCACAGCCCCTTGACCACCGTCAACACCCAATACACATGTAGAAATACTGTTTTCACTGTTTCTCACACCTTCAGTTGCCAATGTGATATTTATCCTGCAAGTTTTAGAATCCAGTCACCTCAAAGGCAGTTCTTCCCTTTGGACTTTCTGTCTTCTCTCTCTAGTTCTTTATTTGAGTAGGTCACAGATGAAAGAGACAGGGAAGGAAAGCAGGAATACTTTTTCTTTGAAGAGACCACTGGCCAATATAGACTGATATATTGAAGATACAGATATATATGTATATAATATGTATATACTCTCTACAAACATTCTGTGTGTGTGCATGTGTTTATAGCATATTTGCTTATTTCCTTTCACCGTATCAAACTTGACCTGAGCCCATTGTTCCTGGAAAACAGGGACAGTTAAGAAATCTCCTAGCCTTTTGTGTTCCAAGAAAAAGTTTATCACAAAGAATTATTCTTCCCCTTATGACTTAGCTAAGACTCAAAGTCCACTCTTTCTTGTGGCTTCAATAAGACGACGGGGTAGCTCCCTTATTTCCCCAGGACAAGGCCAAACACAGCCCTTTTTCCTTTTGTCTGAACCTGCTGACAAGGCTGGACACAGCCTTTCCAACTTCCTGTTCTTTGTCTCATGATTGATTAGCTGAGATTAGAACTGTCTGTCCCCCTGAAACTAGCTACCCACCAAGGAAAACATTTCCTGGTCAGATAACTGACTGAGACATGTCCTGCTTGTGAAACCACCCCAACTGTAAATCACCTCATTTGCAACTTATTTATTTTCCTTTTGCTCCTCTGAAAGTTTAAGGCAAAACCACCCTGTGGTGAGGTCCTGATCTTTGGATCTGGGGTGCTCTTTTTATTGCGGTAGCCTGAATACAATCAGTCTTATTCATCTGGTGTTTGCCTCTCCCCCCAGCTTTACTGAGATAGTACTGGCCTGTTTTTGCCTTTGACAAACTACCCAGGTTTTATTGAACTTTTGTTGTACATGGGGGAGGCAGAGGTAACTATGATACTCTCTGTCCTCTAAGAGCTCAACATGGAATAGAGAAAAGATACGCAAACCTAGTAATCCTAGTGCCTGGTAATCTTAGATAACCCTGGTAATCCTAGTACTTGGAGGTTATAATAAGCACTCAGAGACGTGAAGAGCACCAAGGTGACTGTGGAGCTAGAGAGATGGGTTTGCAGTTCTGTGTGCCTCCCTCTCTTAAGGTCATGTCCCTGGTTGTCAATAAAATATTTCCTGGACTCCTGGAAGAAAACGGTACTGGGAAATATGGAATTTAAAGTAGACACAGAAGAGCAAAGCAACCTTATCTCTGTGTGGTTTCCTTGTAGCCTCCTCAAATAAGTACATAACTGAAGTCAACCCAATGTCCTTGATATGCGAGCTTCAAAAAAGTCTTCTGGCCCCCACTTCCAACCAACCAGATAGCTTCTTTCTGCAGAGAACATCAGTGGCAGACACTGTCTGCTTTCAAGGGTCTGGAAATGACCAGAGCAGCTGGAGTGACAGCAGCAGACAGGGGACAGGAGAATGTGGTATTCAGCCAGCCTCAGGAAAATGATAAAGGGACCAACTTGTTATTTACACAAACCCAATCTGGTCCTGATCAGTGAAAATTGGATCGAAGGGAATTGTCAATTAGTAGTTCATCATGATTTTAGCCTTGGGTTACCATGCAGAGAGGCTCAGATTGCAGCAAAACTGAGGATGGGGGGAGGGGAGATAAATTGCCAAACAAAACCAGATTGCGAAGGGGGCAGTCTATCACAGCTTCCAGGGAATCATAAAGGGCATCATCTTTACCATAAATCATAAATGTGCATAAACTTAAATGCATATTACGGTGGCTGAAGCCTAGCCTAAATTGGTACATTTTTGTTTCAATAGCATCTGATTATTCTTGTGATGTTATTACTATGATCATATCTATTGCAATTTGCCAGAATATTGAGATAGCGTGTCCAAAGAGGTGCAGCTTAAAATAATGAATAACAGAGGTGAACTCTGGTCAAGCAGAGTTCCATTTGGGAAGCTCAGTGTGTTTGGGAGGGCCTGGCCCCTTACGAATGGGGAGAAAGATATGGTGGAAAGCTGACCTTGATCCCCAAATTTGATGCCGCAGGACCTGGGAGAAGTCACCTTTTGGCCTCCCTACTGGGAAGTTCCATAAACATGCTATGATACTCATTACTGCTGCCAGACCTTTGCATACCCTGTTGTCTCTTGGAGAACACCTTCTTCTCTTTTCCTCAAAGGTCTCACTTGGAAGTTGTCTTCCTTCAAATTTCTGCTAGAATATCTTCATTAGATTTCTTTAGAATAACTTCATTACATCTTCCCCTGCTCTCTCCAGGTAGAGCAGATGACAGGACAACCATCAGCATTCATTAATATCATGTATATAAGATAGTACAGGGGTGGTGAGGCTCCTATATCACAGAGTATTGGAAGTATTAAAAACAGGAGGTGTGTCTGGCTCAACTTTGTATTCACCTCACGGTGGTGACACTTGGAGGGCATTTAGTAAATATTGGCTGAATAAATTTCTTCCACAGTATAATGCAAAAAGTTCTCATAGAATTGTAGCAAGGATCAAGGAAAATTGTAAGTATTAAACTACCTGGTAGTAAATTATATACAAATCAAGCATTTTCAAATCAAGCTGGACAAGAAGAATCTATGTGAGAAATCACAGCTCATAAACCCATAAACCCAGCAGGCATCTGCTAATCTGTCTTCAAGAATCCAAGTCTCCTGCCTCAAGAGCTCTGCAGAACAACAAAATCCTATTTTATCATGAGTCAAGAAGGGAAAGTTGTTACCTTTTTTTTTTTTTTAAAGTAGAGTGTGGAGAGAGGTGGTGAATGGCAAGATAGAGTGATGCTTTGGAACACAAGCTACCCTTCAACTGTTGTATTTGCAAACACTGACTGGCTCTACTCTTCAATGTTAGGTGGGAGGTTGGCCTTTGACATCCAGGTCTTCTTCTTAGAAGGTCCAGGGTGAGAGGAAGGCTGCTTGTGGTGCTCCCTCCTTCAACAGGATGCAGGGAAACGCGAGGCATCAGGAAGATCAGAAGAACGGGTGTGGTGCATGGAGGGAGGCAGGGAGAAGAAGCTGCTTGGTTGAGAGTCCCTGGGGCCACGCTCTATTACTAGCTGGTCAGGATGTTTGGCCTTAATCTCCATCCTGTCTTCACATGGACACAAGTGGCAAGTAGAGGGGAGGATACACCACCTAGAAATAAGGGGAAAAGTCCTTAGGATACATAAAGCCTCTGAATCTCCATCTTAGCACCAGGACTTGTTCTCCTGAAGTTTGCTGCAGGCTTGATTACCATCAGGCGAGTATTTACCTCAATGACTCATTTATAGAACTTCAGTTCCACTGTTTAGTTTTTGGATATTTTGTGGATATTTTTAATGGTAGTAAGGGCAGGACCAGAAAGGCACAGTTACTTTCCCTCATTGGGGAGATAGGACCGAGCAAACTCAGCTACTGGTCATGAGTAGAGCAAATCATTTTCATTGTCATTGAAACTCTTACTGAGAATTGGAACCAAGATGGAGACTTCACACTATGTGTCAAGTGAATGGACACCATTCTCCCTACCTTCCTGCTGGACTAGACTGTAACCTCCCTGAGGGGAGAGGCAATGGCTATTACTTAGCTCCGTATTTCCATCAATATGCATAGGATAAGAGTGAAGGAATGAATGAAGGTGTGGGTTCTCTTAAACACCACCCACAAGGGCAGATGAGTACGCAGGTCCTGTTTCAGTAGGAGAGTGTTGTAGGAAGGTGGAAACAGGGTGAGAAGGGATGTGACCTGCCTCCTAGAGAAGGACCATGCACTATCACCCAGGGGTTGATTTCTCCAGGAATAGAGGAATGAAGGAATCTGTTTTTACCTCAAAGCCCAGACTGGAGTAAATGGAATCGGGCAGACTCCCCACCTCTGAGTTCCACCCTGTCATAGGTCAGAGGAAGAGCCCTGGAAGAGGAGAAAGGGGAACTAAGTTCTGGCTGTGCCCATAGACCCAGTAGGGGCTGGACAAGTCCCTTTCATTTCCTGGGTCGCTCTTTCCATCATCACAGACTTGGTGAGGAGTTGGTTCATTCTGTTCTTCTCTGACATTCCACTGGGTACATCTGGTGGCAGAGAGGAGAGAAGGCCTATGGGTTTGGAGCTGCCATTGCAATCAGTACAGCTTTTTGACAAGGCCCCTTTAAAAAATTCTGGCAAATTGCTCACTTGACTTCATAGTATATCTGTGTTTGTTTTAATATTTAGTAATGTGTGTGCAGGAAACCTTCTAAGTGCACAGAATTATTTAGAAGCTGAGCCATGTTTGCCTTTGAATCTTCATCTGTCTTTGTGGGCATTACCACTTCATTCCTGATAGCGGGGCATATCAGAGCTACATGACCTGAGGGTCTTTTCTAGCTCCCAAACCTCCTGAGTTTTAAACAGATTTGGAGAAGATTTAGTTCCTCTCCTTTCTCCCAAACAAACCCACATTCCCATTTCTTGTTTCACAATATTCTGATCTGAATGTTGCCCTCTGATGAGAAAGTTAAGGACACAGCAAAATTCTACAGAATTCTTCAGTAAATCCTTGAATTCAGGAACTTATCCTTCTTTGTTTGATTTATTTCTTCCTGGCCTACTTCTTAATATCCCTGATTTAGATGGAACACATTCAGGAAATAATTCCTTTCTGGATATGTATTCTCTAAAAGCATATGCCATAACCCCCTTAGCACAGATTAGCTAAAGTACTTGATTCTTGATGATAGGAAGATGGAAAACTGCATGGACAATTATTTATTCACTGTTTTCTTCTTCTTTTTCTTTTTTGGTCTTAATTAGTTTTGTAATTGTTAAACCTCTACTGGCTCCAGGAAATAATTGTTTGCCATTTTAGAAGCATGCCTGTGTTATAGGGGATTACTAGATGTTGACAAGTCCTAAAATTATTTGGCAACAATAATGTATAATGCCTCTGTGTGCAATTTTGCTAGCTTTCCTGGTGCAGCCCTCACAAACTCAGCGTAGGTCTGTTCACTTCTAGGGCCAAAGAGCAAGTCTCCCTTGGTAGCAGCCATTGGGAGAACACATTGGTTATGCTGACAAGGATATTACCTGGTCCTTAAATCAGAAGGCCATCTTCATCCCCTGGGACCAGAAGACAGGAGCTGCCATCCTTCCGAATTTCCTAGCCATTAAAGACCTGACGCACATTTAAAGGGCTCTCAAGGATGTATCTCAGGCATTGCTTGTGACCGTTGATGTCACTAATGGGAAACTTCCAGCTCAGAACGTGGGCTTATCAGCACCTTCAGCACACTGTCTATTGGGAGATCCATACCTCATGAGAAATGGGAATTAATCTGATGTGGGAAAAAGTATTCTGTCTTTGCATCTGACTCTTCATTTTTTTAAAAAACAACTTTATTAAGATTTAATTTACCTATAATGAAACACACTTATTTTAAGCGTACCATTTAATGTTTTGGCCATAGTGTATACCCATGTAACCATCACAATCAAGATACGGAATAGATATCTGATACAGAATCCAGATATTATCCTTCCTAATGCCTTCATGCCCTTTACACTCAATGCCCCACACCCTAGCTCCAGGCCATGAGGGCTTTCTGTTACTAAAGATTAGTTTTACCTATTCAGGAATGTTAAATGAATGCAACAGTATGGTGTGTATTCTTGTTTCTGGCTTCTTTTGCTTAGCATATGGTTTCTGAGATTCTGCCATGTTTCTCTGCATGTCAGTAGTTCTTTTTGTTTCTGAGCAGTGTTCCATTGCATAAATATACCACAATTGGCTATCCATTTACCTGTCGATGGCCATTTGGGTTGTTTTCAGTTTTTGGCTTCTTGAATAAAATTTCTATGAACAAAAGTCTTCTTTGAGACATACATTTCTTGGATGAGTATCCAAAAATAGAACGGCTGGATCGTATGGTAAATATAGATTTAAATTTTTAACAAACACTGAATGGTCTCTAAAGCATGTGTACTGTTTTACATTCCCATGAGCAATGCATGAGAGTACCAGTTTCTCCATATCCTCACCCACACATTGGTATCGTTAGTCTTTTTTTTTTTTTAGGATTTTAAAAATTATATATATATATATATATATAATATATATATATATATATATATATATATATTTAATTTGACAGACATCAGAAGTAGGCACAGAGGCAGGCAGAGAGAGAGAGAGAGAGGGGAGGAAGCAGGCTCCCTGCTGAGCAGAGAACCTGATGCAGGGCTCAATCCTAGGACCCTGGGATCATGACCTGGGCCGAATGCAGAGACTTTAACACACTGAGCCACCCAGCACCCCTAAAATTTATTTTTTATAAATATTTTATTTATTTATTTGACAGACAGAGATCACAAGTAGGCAGAGAGCCAGGCAGAGAGAGAAGGGGAAGTAGCCTCCCTGCTGAGAAGAGAGCTCAATATGGGGCTTGACCCCAGAACCCTGGGATCATGACCTGAGCTGAAGGCAGAGGCTTAACCCACTGAGCCACCCAGGTGCCCCTAAAATTATTTTTAAATAATCTCTACAGCCAATGTAGTACTTGAACTCAGAACCCTGAGATCAAGAGTCACATTCTCTACTGACTGTGTCAGCCAAGTGTCCCAGTATTGTTAGTCTTCATTTTAGCCATTTTAGTGTATGTGGAGTAGTATCTCATTGTGCTTTTATTTGTATTTTTTTTTTAAAGATTTTATTTATTAATTTGACAGAGAGAAATCACAAGTAGACGGAGAGGCAGCCAGAGAGAGAGAGAGGGAAGCAGGCTCTCTGCTGAGCAGAGAGCCCGATGCGGGACTCAATCCCAGGACCCTGAGATCATGACCTGAGCCGAAGGCAGTGGCTTAACCCACTGAGCCACCCAGGCGCCCTGTATTTTTCTGATAATTAATAATGTTGAGCACCTTTCATGTGCTTTTGGTCATTTATATATCTTCTTCTGTGAAGTGTCTGCTCAAATACTTGGCCAATTTTGTTATTTGTCTTATTCTTTTGTAAGTTTAAAAAATTCTAGATTTGTCAGAAATATATAGTGAAAACATTTTATCCTGGTCTGTTTGCAGTTTTGTTTTTAGTGAGTGGAAGTTTTAAATTTTGAATAAGTCTGATTTTACTTTTTCTTAAGTCATTGCCCATCTCAGGGTCATAAAGATCTTTTCTTCTCTGTTTTTTTTCCTAGAAGTTTTAAAATTTAAAATTATCTGTAGAAGTCTATGATCAATTTAAAGTTAATTTTTATATATGGTGTGAGGTACATCAATGTCAGAGTTAAGGTAATTTTTCTCATATTTTTGTCTAGTTTTTCCACCAGCACTGTTGAAATGGTTATTATTTTTCCCAAGTGAAGAACCTTGACACATTGCCAAAATTCAAGTGACTATAAATGTGTGAATCTATTTCAGAATTTTCTGTTCTAGAAAATTTGTATGTTTATGTTTATGCCCATACCACACACTTTAATTATTGTCTGGAATAATGTAGTATAGGCTTCTGTATTTATTTATTTATTTATTTATTTTAAAAATTGTTTAGATTATACCAGTCTTTTGAAATTGCTTTTTATTTTTTTAAATACAAACAAGACTTTCTGGGTTTTAATTGAGATTACATTGAATCAACAGGTTAGTATATCTGTATCTATCTGTATCTTCCATTTACTTAGAGTTCCTTCAATTTCTCTCAACAGCATTTTATGATTTTTATTTTATAGGTCTTATATATATTTTGATACATTTATCTCTAAGTACTTCAGGATTTTTGATGATACTGTAGGTAGTTTTTTTTTTTTTTGTATTTCACTTTCCAACTGTTTGTTAACTTGCATATAGACATAAAATTGATTAATGTATGTTGACTTTGTATCCTAGAAACATGTTAAGAGTTGTCAGTTATGGTAGCTTTTTTTTTTTATGGATTTCTTAGAATTCTCTACACACATAATTATGTCACCTATGAGTAAAGACAGTTCTACTTTTTTTCTTAATTGTGTACCTGTTAGTTTTTCT
This sequence comes from Mustela lutreola, assembly GCF_030435805.1. NCBI lineage: Eukaryota > Metazoa > Chordata > Mammalia > Carnivora > Mustelidae > Mustela > Mustela lutreola. The sequence goes on from NC_081293.1 coordinate 19,903,990, forward strand.
TATTTATTTAGTTTTGTTTCTCGCATGAGCTAGGACCTCTAGTACAGTGTTGAAGAGTAGTAGTGACAGTGGACATCCTTGTTTTGTTCCCAGGCTTAAGGCATTCAGCCTTTCATCATTCAGTGTGATTCACAGAAGCTTTTTAAAAATCAGGTTAAGAATATGCTCTTCTATTGCTATTATTTTAAGAGTTACTATTATGAATAGGTGTTTAATTTAGTAAAACATTTTATGCCTCTAAGCAAGTGATCATCTGCATTTTCTTCTCTATTCTGCTAATATGATAAATTATAATGAATAAATTTTGAATGTTAACCCAACTTTGCATTCCTGGGAAAACACCAACTTGGTAATAATTTATTGGCTTGCCTGTTTATTTATTTATTTATTTATTTTTAAAGATGTATTTATTTGAGAGAGACAGAGAAACAGAGAGAGTAAACATGGGGACGGGCAGAGGGAGAGGAAGAGAGAATCTAAAGCAGATGCCCCTCTGAGAGTGGAGTCTGAGGCAGGTCTCTATCCCATGACCCAGAAATCATGACCTGAGCTTAAATCAAGAGTTGGAAACTTGGGGCACCTGGGTGGCTCTGTTGCTTAAGCATAGGACTCTTGGTTTCACCTGGGTCATGGAATCAGGCATGTCTGGCTCATCGTTCAGTAGGGAGTCCTCTTAGGGATCTTCTCTCTCTGCCTCTTCCCCAGCTCATGTTTGCACTCTCTCAAATGGGTAGATAAATATTAGAAAAAAAAAAAGAGTTGGAAGTTTAATCAACTGAACCATCCAGGCACCACAATTTATTGGCTTTTTTATATATTGCTGGATAAACTTAATTAAAAAAATTTTTAAAAAATCTATTTTTTTAAAAAGATTTTATTTATTTTTTTGACAGACAGAGATCACAAGTAGGCAGAGAAGCAGGCAGGGAGAGAGAGAGAGGGGGAAGCAGCCTCCCCGCTGAGCAGAGAGCCCGATGCAGGGCTCTATCCCCGGACCCTGGGATCAGGACCTGAGCCGAAGGCAGACACTTTAACCCACTGAGCCACCCAGGTACCCCTAAAAATCTATTCTTCACAGGGGATATAGGCCTGTAGTTAGTTTTCTTACAGTATCTTTGTTTCTGGTATCAGAATAAATTGGTCTCATAAAATCATTTTGGAAGTGTTCCTTTCTTCTGTATTTTATGAGTTTATTTAATATTATATTAAATTGCTCTTAAATATTTGATGAAGTTTACCATGAAGCCATTTGGAGCTTGAATTTTCTTTATAGTAATGTTTTAAAGAGGAATGCAATTCCATTAATATATATAGGATTGTTAATGTTTTAATTTCTTGTGATGATTTAGTCTTTCTAGGAATTTTGTCTTGCTAGGGATCTGTCCATTTCACCTTAATTGTGGAATTTAATGGAATAAAGTTTTCCACAATATTTCCTTTTTATTCTTTTAATATCTGTAAGATCTGTAGCAATTTCTCCTTTTTCATTCCTGACATCAGTAATTTGTATCTTTTATTTTTTTCCTGCTAAACCTAGAAGTTTTGTCAACTGCAGTGAGCTTTTCAATGAGTTTTGTTTATACTGTATTTCTCTGTTCCTTGGCTTTTTTATGTGCATTGGTTTCTGCTTATCTTTATTTTTTTCTTAATTTTATTCAGTTTGGAGTTAATTTTCTTCACTTTTTCCACCTTCCTAAGATGGTGACTTACACTCTTGATTTTTATACCTTTCTTCTTTTTTTTTTTTTTTTTTTTTTTTTTTTTAATGTGAACATTCAAAGTTATAACTTTTCCTGCAGCCACTTCTTCAGTTGCATCATACATATTTTGATATGTTTTAATTTTCATTCAATTCAACATTTTTCTCATTTCTTTTGTGATTTTTTTCTTTGATGTATTGGTTAATTAGAAGTATGTTGTTATATTTTTAAATATTTAGTTATCTTTTTGTTTATTTCTAATTTAATTATATTTTGGTCAGAGAACATACTCTAATTTCAGTCTTTTAAAATTTATTGAGTTTTATTTTATGGCTTACCATCTGGTCTATTGTGGTGAAGTGTTACATGAGAAATTGCAAACAATGTGCATTTTGCTGATTTCGGTGTGATGTTCTATAAATATTTATTAAGTCAAGTTGGCTGTAGAACAGAATAAGAGATTGGATAAGTCATAGATGTTCTACTATGGCCAGAAGCAAAATCTCCTTCATTTACATTTGACTGTACATGTTATAATTAAGTTAATTTGGAACAGGTCCTCAAAGCAAGCTTGAATCAAATGTAACACAAATCTAATTTTAGAGATTGTTCCTGATCCCATGCTTCCCTCATTTCTTGCTAAAAGGACTAGTTTCTTGGTATCAACATAATTTTTTGTTCTTGGCCACTGAAAGTAAGTAAAACAAGAAGTCCAAATTACTTACCTCTGGCTCTGATACTATAGAACCGTATATTTAAAAATGGCCCGAGAAAAACTTATAACTTTTAGATAATATTATAATTTGTATAGTTTAATTTTATTCATGGTCATAGTTCAGAAATTATTATATGATAAATAAATTAAAAATTATGGCCAAGATAGGTTATTTCTTACCTTTACATGTAGTCTAGAATCCCATTAAAACTAACTTTACTAGGTAAAAGCTTCCAGTTAGAAAATAAGTAAGTTTTGGTATATAATATAAACCATGGTGACTATAGTCAATAACATTGTAGTGCATGTTTGAAACTTGCCAAGGGAGTAAATCTTAAAAGTTCTCATCTGAAGAAAGGAAATTTTGGGGTCCCTGGGTGACTCAGTTGGTTAAGTGTCTGTCTTCGGTTCAGGTCATGATCTCAGGGTCCTGGGATTGAGCCTTTGTGCCCAGGTCCCTGCTCAGTGGGGAGTCTGCTTCTCCCTCTCCCTCTCTCTCTCTCCTTCTGCCCCCTCTTGTGCTCTCTGCTCTCTCTAAAATAAATAAATCCTAAAAAAGTAAAGTATGTAAACCTGGCAATTCACAGACCTGTATTCCTGGAGCCAATAATACATTATATATTAATTAAAAAGAAAAAATTTTAAAAAATCCTAAAAAAAAGAAGAAAGGAAAATTTTGTAACATTTTATGGTGATGGGTGGTAAATAGATCTATCATGGTGATCATTTCACAGCTATACAAGTACTCATTATGTTGTACTCCTGAAACTAATATAATGTTATAGGGTAATCATACACCAGTAAAAAATTATTAACATCCATCTCTAGAGTCTGTAAATTAAATCTGATCTGTGATTGAGTTTATTGACCAAGTAGAATATATTCTGCATTAAATGATCATAGTTGTAATGGTGTCTGAGAAAAAGGAAGGAAGAAGAGAAGTCAGAGAGAGGAAAGAAATTCAGTCTTTTTTTTAAAATTTGAACTTTTTTTTGCTTATGTTTAACTACGCCAAATTACACATGCTTGTTTAAAGCAAAAATAGTAACAATATTTTGTGAGTTTATAGCATACATAAACTTAAAATATAGGACAATGATAGCATAAAGGTCATAGGGAACAACTGGAAACAAGAGGGAGTAATTGGAAACTTTAAAGAGATCCGTAACAAGTCTAGTTCAGCTGTTTCCTCCTTCTACTTTTATTTTGAATCCTGTGTTGTGTGCATTTTACCACAATAAAAAATTGGGTAAAAGAAGATAGGTTATTTTGAAGACTGAGGAAGTTAGATGTAGATAAACATAAATCTGCCAAATCTTATATCATCTTAAAGTATTTGAAGGGGGAACAGAATTTTTATTGTTGTTTTGTGGTTGCACTGACGTTTTAAATGATTTTATTCAGTGTTTCCAAAGGCTATTTTGTCAAAGAATCAACATTCAGTCTTTCTTGAAGAGGGAGCAGAAAACAATGACGGTGACCAGTTGCAGGCAGATGTCCCGTGTAAGTTCTGAGATGATGGCTTACATAAGCTTTACAAAATTAAAATCTTTATTAAAATTTTTTCTGTATATATACCTATATACAGTATATGCATATATACAGAAAAGGACTCAAGTGCCAGATCAACGATCTTCACACCCAGGAAAGTCTGTGTAACCACACCCAGATCTAGAGCACAGCCGGCTGCCCAGTGGGACATCCTGAGTACCTTGTAGGTATCATTCCTTGAAGAGAAAGCACTATCCTGACTTCTAACTGCATAAATTTATTTTGTCTATTTTTGTTCTTTATATTAAGAGAAGCGTTATAGTTTGCACTCTGTTGTGTTTGGTTTCTTTTCCTTAATGTTATATTCCTGTGGAAATTGTCTAAAGTACATGACTTTAGAGAGTTCATTCTCATTGTGTATAGATAATGGAGTATTATCTATTCTGATGTTGATGGGAATTTTGATGGTGCAAATAAATTTAACATTAAAAATGTTTTATTGAACCTTTTAAATTATGGGTTTAAAAATTCACATTATACCGAATACTGTGTATATATTAAACCTATACTGTGTATATATAAACCTTTGGAAAGGTTTTGGGGAAATATATCAAATTCTAACCCTTAATTCTGCCTTCAATTATTATTATTATTTGCCTTTAGTTATTTTTAATTGTTTCTTCTATCTGTACTTTCCAAATTTCTCTAGTTAACAACTATTTGTTCAGTACTCAAAACAAACAAACAACCTCATGAAATTAAAGACTTAAGCTTTGCCAAATTAATCTGGCTATAAATTATTGATACTACTAATATTTGATGACTCACCAAGCCAAGCCTGTGGTACAGAACAAAACCAACTTTTTGAGTTGATGAAAGTCAGTGAACAAAGGACTTCTGTGCTGGCCCATGTAGCTAAAAGTTTACTGATCATTCTGAGTTAGTTTGCTGAAGAAAAGTAGATCATTAGTCAAATTCTCCAGTCTACTTATTATGAAAGGAAAATCTGTTCTTAAGTTGTCATAACATAGCATATGGAGAAAAAGCAAAGATACACCAAACAGCAGATCAAAGCTGAGATTCTGGTAAAATGCCAGCAGCAGCTCTGGCTCTCTGGGTGCCCTTATCATGGAGTTGCTTCTCTTTAAGAAATGGTACTGAATATTTACAGGACTTAATTCCCCAAGCCATCTTTTTTTTTTTTTTTTTTTTTTTTTTTTAGTGACAGATCAGAATATATTCCTTTTCCTTGTATCTCTCTTCATAAATGCCATTTCTCCAACTTCTCTTCACTCTTAGATTGTTTATTAACTTTACTCTGCAGTATGGAAGCTGTGTCTACACATCAGACAGAGACAACATACACTACTTCTTTTGAACCTTCTTTTCTTACAATCACACAGGTCCTGTCAAGTCTATTCCAATAATCTCCAGCTGTCTTCCAAAAACACCAAGTCTTCTTTGGAGGAAATTTTCTACAGTCTAATATATTTGAGAGACACCAGGTTAAAACAATTTGATCAGGTTTCTTTCTTGTAATGTTTCTAGAGTCTTAAGTGAATGTGTGATATTTCTGGTGGCTGAGGATTTATTATGAAGCATTTCCTAATGTATGTGGCTAAGGAGACACTGTGTGTGTATTTATGTGTGTGCATATGTGAAAAGCACATTAGCATAACATGGAAGTGGGGATTCTAAGAATGTCATTTTTACATGTTGATTTGAGCCACAGAACTCCAAAGCCTACAAGGGTTGGACAGTAACTACAGTTGAGTAGGGTCTGGGATGGGGTGGGGTGTGTAGGGTCTTTCTGAATTGGGCAGACACTTCTCAGTTCCAGCTGATTGTTGCAATGCTGGAGTGTAGCTTCAGGAGTTTTGGATTTGTCAGGTGAAGAGAGAAATCTAGATTTTTATATAAAATGTCTTAAATTTTATATAAATGCCTAATGCCTTGAAATGTTGGGAAATAATTAAGAATGTTTTTAAAAACACTGCATGGATCACATAAAACATGCTCCCCGAGTAGATTCACCCTAGGTGCGGATGACTTGCAAGCTCTGAAAAGGCCGTGCATCCATCACTTACCACCCCGTGCTTTGTGCTCTCTGATATATTTCAGTTTTCCATGTGCAATATTTAAATTGTGCATTATACTTCATGGGTTTTCATGTATGTAATAATAACAATATTAATTCATTCACCGAATAATACCAGATATGGTGTTAAGGACTCAAACCTAAGGTAATTAGCTGAATCTTTGCCATCTGAAGACATGTATTAATGACATTATAAGGTGATGAAATACAGATAGTAAAGAGATTAAGTGTATCATTAGAGTCAAAAGAAAGTGGTAGTAAGTGGGTGGGCTTGACAAGTCCATGTGCTTTACCGTTAATTCTATGTTCATATCTCTTGTCTTCAAGTGGGGAATTCATAATAGATAGAATGTAAATTCTTTGAGAATGAGAACCACATCCACTTCTGTTGGACAGCTATTTATAGGAAGAGATCCATACAGCTAAACACATCATTGGTTCTCAAAAACCACTGTCTTAGTAGATTTTTAATGTATTACTGAAGTAGTGTGGAGTGCTAAAAAAAAAATCACTTGATTTCAAGTCAGGAAATTTGATCTTGATATATAGCTTGTCACCTACTGGACTTTTTCCCAAAGTGCTGTAGACCTTAATCCATAAAATAAGTGTGTTGGACTAGAAACTCAATGGGTTCTTTCTAGCCTAAAAAAATCTATAACTCTGATTGATCTGTGCTGTTGTGGAGATTAACCTGGGAAACTAGACTTTTGGTCTCAGTTGGCCAGTGGCAGTATATTAGGACAATTCCAGTTGCAAGTAACAGAACCTCCCTCCACCCCAACCCACCAACTGTCTTAAGTTAAAAGGAAGTGTACTGGCTGTGAACTGAAAAGTCTAGGGCTCTCATTAGCTTCAGGCGCAGCTTCGAACAGGGACCCCTCTTCCTCCATCTCTCTGCTCCCTGCTGTGCTCCTCCAAGCTGGTTTCATTCTTATGCTCCTCAGGGTCACACTGTCTCCAAACATTTTATCATTTCAGCTTTACCACCAACTAGGAAGAGAGAACTTTGTCTCCTTCTCCTCCCTCTTCCAAACAAACAAATGTTTAGGGTCAGGGTCTCATTATATGAGATAAGGTTGAATTCCTATCTTTGAAACAATCACTATAGTTAGGAACATAAGATATGTTGATAAGATCAACCAGTGGTTCTACATTCTGGCTTCACAGTAGGGTCACCTAGAGTTGCTAAAAAATATTTATGTTGTTTCCATACCCTAGAATTATATGACTGAGTAACTAGGGATAAAATGCAAGCATTAGCATTTTCTAGAACCTCTCCAGATAATTTCACTGTGCACCCAGGTTTGAGAACCAGTGACTTAGACTTTTCAGTATCCACCCCTGACAGGGTGATTGAAGCCAACCATAGTCAAAACCCATAGACTGAGAGTATAGAAGGGAATTTAGACAACTATTTTACCTAAAGAAGGGTTAAGGAATTCTGGATGGTAAGAAACAATGGATGCCCTCTAATTGCAAGTGAACACAATTTGATTCGTCTTTTTTTCCTTGTTTGTCTTCATATTTTGTCCTAAGTAAGTAACAGCTGAGATGCTCATAGGTTTCTAAGATCTCATGAGTCAGCCTTTCATCTAATAGCATGAGGGTCTGAACCTTAAACCCTATTGGGTTTCCATTAGGGAGTCATGTTTTCCTTTCTTTCAAAAAGTGACAGTCCTACCAGGTCATCAGAGCCTTCTCCTACAGATATCTACAGGTATCCTACAGATACCTCTGCCTGAGAATTCCATCCCTAGAATTCATACCGTTTCCATTTTCTCTTGAAATATAGTATTTGTTATGGTCAGCCAGCCTAATGTCCCGAAGGAAAATGCATTCCCAGCTTCATGAAAATAGAAGACATTAACTCCAGGATTCATAAGCCAGCCCTATTCCCAGGCAGTTAAGAATATGAAAGAAACATAAATCACTAAGAAAAATAAGAGGAACCTAAAATACTCCCCAGAGCCCTGACTTCATATTCCAGGAGGCAGGGACTTTTGCCAGAAAGGCCCATGCTGACCAGACTCAAAGTCTCAGAAGTTCTGCAGTGATGCTGATGAGTGTGAATTGGGATGGTCCTCAGTCCTTTCAGCATCCAAGCCAACTCCTGCACAGCCCTGAAAGCTGCAGGTCTTAGACCATGCTTCAGTCTGGCCTGCCAGGTAGCCTCCATCTTGAATTATTCCTGTCTTCGCATTGTCATCTCTTTGCCCTGCTGTTACAGGAATCTTCAGGGAAAGAGGGATGTGATTAGGAAGAAAAAAGGAACTTCTTTTTGCTAGGCACTGTGTCAGATGCTTTATATATCCTCATGGCATTCCAAGGAAGTGGGTATTATTACTATCCTCAGAGGGTGAGATGACTTAATTGTTCTCAAGTCATATGCCTGGTACACTCCTGGGTTTAGATTTGGTCCCAGGTTTTCCTGATATATCAGGATCTTCAACATGTTATCTTTTCTGGGTATACATGTTTCCTCTCAGTAGGACCACCAGAGTTGCTAAGAGCCTGGCATTGTTTCTTGTACATGGTGGAGTCCCTGAACCTCATCTAGTTCCTGGCCCAGAGTGACAGCTTAGGGCAGCTGTGTTAAACAAAAGATATACGCTAGTGTGTGGGGAAGATATTCTTGACTCGGAAAGGAGGTTTCAGCTTCCCCATAAATTACACTTAACTCTTTCAGTTCATTGACCAGTTTTGTTGTGCCCGTATTCCTTTTGGCAAGAGAGGCACGCCTAAGCGCCCCTCCATACTTACTCTCAGAGCAAGAAGGTGGTGAGGATCTTTCCAGATCTGTACAATCACTTCTTTTGTCTTTTCCCAGACTTCCTGTGAAAGAATGTCATCATACCACATGGAAAAGGGAGCCTTGCCATAGTCACTCCAGACCAGGGACGTTTGCACCTGTAGAAACCCAAGGAAGAAGGTACAGAGGGTGCTCAAACATATTTATCTTATAGTACTAGAGGATAAGTTACAGCAAAGTTAATTTGGTTCATCTCCCTCATTTATTACCTCTCCAAATCATAAAAGCACCAACCTCTGTGTACTCAATTAACTAGTTTTCCCTCCAGTTTTCCTGGTGTACAATCGACAAAGTCACAAGATATTTAAAGCATATAACATGACGATTTGACATAAACATTGTTAAAGTTTTCCCTCATTGAGTTAATTAGCAGATCATACCTCCCATACCTTTCCTTTTTTCTTTTTTAATTTTTAAAATTTTATTATTATTCTTTTAGAGAGATAGAGACAGAGAGCATGCGTGAGTGGGGGTGGGGTGGGGGAGAAGAAGGGGCAGAGGGCAAGGGAGAGAGGGAATTCTAAGCTTGGTCCAGTGGAGTCGCTCAACTTCACAGCTCTGAGATCATTTCCCTGGCTGAGATGAAGCGTCGGATGCTTAACTGACTGAGCCATCCAGGTACCCTTACTTTTTCTTTTTCTTTTGAGAAAACATTTAAGCTCTGCTCTCTTGGCACATTTCAATGGCACGATACAGTGTTATCAACTACTCTCCCCATGTTATACACCAGATCCTCAGACCTTATTTATCTTCTAACAGACAGTTTGCACCTTTTACTGGTGTCTCCCTATTTCTTTCAACCCCTAGCTCCTGGCACTTATTCTCTACTTTGTTTCCTTCATTCATTAAGTTCTAAGAGATCCCAAGCGGTGTTTGTCTTTCCCTGCTCTATTGACCAGTTTGGATAGAGGACAGACACCTCTTCCTACTTCTTGTTGGCAGACTAGAAATCAAGGCTGTGGGGTATGTCTACACCATTTAACTATTCAACCCGAAGAGACAAAAATTAAACATGAAAGTTAAGAAAGACTCTTGCAAGAATCCTACACTTGGTCCTGATCCTCTGATCCCTTGGTGACCACTGATCATTGTCCCTGCTCGGCACTGGAGAATTGAAGCACACTGGCAGGGAGGGAAGACTATGGGGAAAATACTTTCATCAGAAACTGGGTTGGTGTGGTCCATTACAGGAAGCTCAGGTTACTCTCAGGCACTGTGGTTGTGGACCCTTAGGTTTGCCTCTTGCAAGATTAAATAATATTCACATATTATAAGACTTAGTAGCTAGGGGACTGTGAGATCCTTTTGGTTCACCTATAAATTGGGTTTTATGTATTAAATAAGTTCAGAAACCAGTATGCGCTCAAATGTAACCTAATTAGGATGCTGACACCTAGAAGAGAATCAACTAGTGATAAGTATGAGATATAGATCCTCATCATAAAGATCATAAAAATTGGTAAAATAATAATGGCTAAATGAAAGTACTAAAAGTTAATGAAAATTGATAAAATAATATGGCTAAAAGAAAGTACTTACTGACACTGATCAGAACTTTTGGCCTGTACCCTGCCTGTGTTTTGCATATCATAAGGTGACTCCCAGTGAGTCCTGTTCTATATTTCCTTTCCTTGTGTGTGTGTGTGTGTGTGTGTGTGTGTGTGTGTGTGTAGGACTGGTGATTTGCTTTTAGCCAATAGAATATGACAGAAATGAAGTAACTTCTGAAGATGCAATTAACATCCCGAATCAGTTGATTTTGAGTTAATCAAAAGGGAGATTATTCTGGGTGGGCCTGACTCAATGAGGGGAAATCCCTTAAAACAGAAACTGGGGTCTCTCTCTGCAATCAGAGACTCTCTCCTGCTTGTCTTGAAGAAGCCAGCCACTGTGAGTTCTACAATCACAAGCAAACGTAATCTGCTAACAACCAGAAGGAACCTGAGCGGATCTTTCCCGGTGTGGTTGGCATTTTGACAGCAGTCTCGTGAGACACTGAGTAAGGGGCCCTGTTAAGCCATTCCCAGATTCCTGCCCCACAGAAACTGTGAGATAATGACTGGGGGTCGTTTAAGCCTCTAGTTGATGTAGTTTGTTACACAGCTAAGTTGGGGTTTTGGAGACAGATCCAGGCTTGTCTTGGTCTGCAGCTTGCCATCTCGGTGTCGTTCGTTGAGCAAATGACTCCCTCCTTTGAGCTTCATGTCCCTCACTTGGAAGATGGACTAAATACTACTCAAAGTGAAGCTCGAAACAGTGGGTATTTGTGAAAGCTCTTATAAAGTACAGGTGCTCTATGTACGAGGTGCTATCAAATTATCACGTCATGGTAGATTTTCCATTGGAATTTTGGGTAAAGTCAAAGGCTACGTTTATCTGAGCATGTGCTATAGAAAACCACAACTAGGGTGCTAGATGGTAAGGACCTTGATCTGCCCCTGTATGGTAATGCTCATAAGTCCCATGTTTTGATTTTGAAAAAATGATTGCAAAGCTCTGCAAGGCTGTACACAAAAAAATAACAAATGGAATTCAGAGCAATCACCGTAAACATAAATGGGAAAACGGGTACTATTTGGGGGATAAAACTTTACTTGTTGATGGGCAAAAATTATGTGCAGACACTGTAGGAAGCTGTGTATAACATAGCAGTTTTTACCCAAAAATGTTAGTGGTATTTACATCCTGATTTCAGAGAATTCCTTTGATCACAGAGTCAGGAGCAGGCCTAGAACGAAAGCCCCACATTGATTTGCTCCCATGGAACCAGGGCGTTTCCTGATAGTTAAAGAAGGGATTCTTTAATATTCCCCTCCCTAGCTTTTATTCTAGTTTCTGATGAATTTGGTCACAGGAAAGCAATGAATCTCCCTGTCTTTGGATACGAGTTAAAGAATTCAGCCTACAGAAAAAGTAAGAGAAGGAGAGAGAAGTCCTTTTAGGATCATTTTCTTCAATCCAATAGGGCCGAGCCTGGGGCCTTCCTGCTGGCACATTCTTGGAGACTTTATCCAGTTGATTTTTAAATAACTTGGGTGATTGTCCTCTTATTTCTCTTTTTCTCCTCATTCTACCATGTCATTGACAGACTCTTAGGAAATTCTTCTTGACATAATATTATTGTGTACAATTTCTTCATACATTCCCTTTATTCAATTTCATTCCATAAAGAAATCTATAAGAATTTAAAAAAGAAAGAGAGAGAAAAAAATTTGGTGAGGAGATGGACTGGGTAGGTAGGTGAGGCGAAGTTGCTGGCTGATAGGAGAGGGGAGAGCGAGACGGGACTGTGCCAGGAAATGATGACAGTTAGACCAGTTGGGGAAAAAATGGCCCCTGGAAAGGATCTGAGGAGGCAGAAGTGGCTCAGAATCAACAATAAATTTCCTTCTTAATACTGAGCTCTCTCAGGTCGCCTGGGTGGCTCAGTTGGGTAAGTGCCCGGCTCTTGATTTCAGGTCAGGATCTCAAGGTCATGAGATGGAGCCCTATGTTGGGCTCTATTGCTCAGCAGGGAGTCGGCTTGAGATTCTGTCTCTACCTCTCCCTCACCCTCTGCCCCTCTCCCTGCACAAGTTCTCTCTCTAAAATAAATAAATAAATCTTTAAAAAAAGATTGAACTCTCTCTAAACTAAAGTGTGTCTCAACATGTTGATTTCAGTAATCTGTATGGATTTGGTCAAATTTTAGGCTGGTAACTTCAAATCGATATTTAATCCATTTCAAAATTCCATGACTATTCATGTTAACCTGCATAAACCCAAGTTTTTAACACCCGTCTTGGAGGGACTGGGAGTGAGGGTGAGGAAGATAGCACTACTCTTCTTCATGTCATGACTTAGATGCTGTTTTCCCTCCTACAGACCCAATCCACCTTCTTCTCCCTCATTCACACTCCCACGCTGCTTTATTTTCGAACTTTGGTTTCAGAGTAGTCGATTCTTAAGTAAACACAAGAGGGCAGACATGTAGCACACAAGAGGTCTCTGCTGTCCCCAGAAAACAAAACCAGACTCATTCGCCATGCTCCGTCCTGTCAGGACAGTTAAGAGTAAGGATTCCAGAGAGACAGTGAGAAGATAAAGGCCTCACAGGACATTCTGAATTTGTAAAAAGAAATACACAACTTGGAGGAGTATTCAAAGAACTATTTTTTCCTGTCAGCCAAAGGTAAGAATGATATAAACATTCACATCTTGCTCCATGTTTTATAGTTATCGGGCCACAAATCCACACCTAGTGACTAGCCATTGTTCTTGGAATAAAATCAGAATTGTCCATGTGAGCTGCAGGACCGTGCCCGATCTGGTCCTTGTTCGGCTCTCCAGCCTTGTGACTAGCCAGTGTTGCCTGCGTCCTAGCCTCAGTGACCACTGTCCATTGCCTCAAATGTGTCACCCTTTCTAGGCTAATGGGCCTCCAGATGCTGCCAACACCTCAGCCCCTTTCTGTCTCTGATTAATCCGTCTTCACCTCTTCTACCATCACTTAATCACCCCATCCTGAGGGAAAACTTCTCTGACCACCACCCCTTCCAGAGCTTGGGTCTCTGCCATGAGCGCTCCCAGGACTTTGCCTCCAGAGCCGTTCTAATTAAACACATAATCACGCGGTACACATGTAAGTGTGTCCACTCCACTGGACTGTAAGCTCCATGACAGAGAACTAGGGCCTGCTCGTATCTCAAGGACCCTGGAAACATACTCTTTTCTGTAGGGAAAATGCCTGTGGGTTATATATAGCCCATCCTCAGAGACACACTGTCTACAGCAAGCTGTGACCCATCGGGGAATGGCCAGAGAATAACCACCACCATCCAGAGACCTGGAGGTGGTTATTCAAAGGGATTAGAACAATTAACGCCGACTGTTTAAAGTGAGTTGAAGAACGCTTTTCCAGTTGGAAACGAGTTTGCTGCCAGTTTAAGGCATCCAAGCAATGCTCTAAGGGTCTCACAAGTACTTTCTGTGGGTTCCCATGTTTATGAAACTCGTGCTCAGAAGCACAACCCCCTCCATGTACCTTGAACACCCGTACAAAGTAATTACCCATCTCGTTAGTATTTTCCTTCCTCGCCTGTTGTACTTTCCCTGACACACACACATGCACTCACACACACACACACACACACACACACACACACACACGCACACATTTTTTTTTTTTTCTTATTTAACTTGTTAACTCACTGAGAAGGGAATACATCTGTTTCTTCACAGCAGCCAGTGCACTGTTAAATAATGCTTACAATAATACTTAAGAGTAACAACTACAGCATATGTCTTGGGAAAATTAGGAGGCGCTTAGAGAACCTTTTTATTTTCCTCATATTGTGGATAGCTCACTGGGATATTTAAGTCCAAGTTAAATGTGGATGAGAAGAGTGAAGAGATGCACTGGTATGATGTAGATAGGCACACATCACTGACCCCGATACTCCAGAAGCGTATCCTTCAAAGACACGAATGGAGGGAATGGGTGAGTAGAAAGCCCAGTGCTTGCAGGAGTCACTGAAGCACAGGATATTTTGTTGGTCATCTTGGGGGGTGGGGTGGGGAGGGGCGGAGACTATTGCAGGGGCATTGTTAGGGAAAGGGATCCTGAAGAATTGAAGAACATGGAGTGAGTTGTGTTCTCTGAGAGAAAGATGGGGCTGGGGGTGCGGGCGTTGGGGGTATCGAAGGGGGTGGGGGGTGAGCTTGAGGCATGTACAAACAGAACTGTGATACCAGCAGCAATGAATGGTGTTAGGATTGAGTTGGTGAGGATCTTCCTATATAACCTCTGTTGCTGCTGGGGACACAGGAGGTGACACAGAAGCAGGAGCTCATGTTCCTCACTTTTCTGTAAGTCTTGAGTAGGAGCACAAAGAGGTCAGTAGTAGATGATACTAGTATGGCCCAAAGCGAACTCTCAAGGTTACGAACCACGAGCCCACGAGGAGGGGAGCAGGAAGTGGGAGAGAGTCAGGACCTTCCCTCCTAAGTAGAGCCCTCGTTCACCTCCACCCCCTGAGGTCTCTTCTTAGCTGGACCCCCTCCGCTGTCGCTGCTGTTCGGCCCACCTAGCACTGCGGTTTGCTGTTTCAGACCGTCAGCACCGTTAGTGTGGGGCTGCTTGGGCTCTCCGGTTCGATCAAGGAGACCATGGCCCATCTCCAGGCACTGTTTCAGCCACTCCAGTGCCTGGTTGCTGAACAAATCTGACATTTGGAAACAGTCTTACTCTGCATCCAAATCACCCAGGTAGTAACCTTTCGGTCCACCTTACCGATCTCTCCTGATATCATTTGGTTTTCATGTTGACCTCTTCACGGAGCGGCTCTCTTGTCAGGCCTGGCTGCTTTGATGGAACATCAAAGAAATCATAGCATGCCTCTCTTGGAATGAACGACAACAGAGGAGTTTCCTTTCCTTTCTCTTCTCTCGATGCTGCAGTTGTTTGAGCGAACACTAGTTACTGGTGTTGAAGGCGGCCAGCTTCATTCCCCACTGTGTACTTTAATTAGCCTCCTTTCTGGGTCATAGTTTTGACTTCCTGTTGGGTGTTCCTGGATACAGGACCGTGTGGGTGGTCTGGGAGGGCTCTGGTGTTTCCTTACTGATTTCTGCAAAGATTATTGTTTTTATTTTTATTTTTATTTTTTTTTTTTATTTTTTTTAAAGATTTTATTTATTTATTTGACAGAGAGAAATCACAAGTAGTCGGAGAGGCAGGCAGAGAGAGAGAGAGGGAAGCAGGCTCCCTGCTGAGCAGAGAGCCCGATGTGGGACTCGATCCCAGGACCCTGAGATCATGACCTGAGCCGAAGGCAGCGGCTTAACCCACTGAGCCACCCAGGCGCCCAAGATTATTGTTTTTAAAAAGATGTTTGAGATCCACGGAATTGTTTTGCTCTTGCTCCTCTGTGAAATATATCCATGATTATGCCTGTTCCATTATTCTCTGATTTAAAAAGTTAGGTGCATAATCTAGAGGCAGGATTGAGTGGGAAGAAAAATCAGTTTCTTTCCCATTTTTTTTTTTTTAAGTTAAAATTTAGCAGGAAGCTAACCCAGGGAAAATTGTGGTGTCTTCGATGTCAGCTGCTAGGTCAGATAACAGGATAGAAGATGAACTGGAACAGAGTTGAATCTGTGCTTTGCTACTACCTCACCAAATGACCTTGAACAGGTCATCTCAGCCTTTGTGATCACGTTTTTTTTCACCTATAAAATGAAAACATTACATTAAATGGACCAATTCTAAGGCTCCTTTTGGTTCTAACATTCTAGGGGGATATGGGACACAAACATCAGAGACTTATAGAGAAATGAAAGTGTTCTAGTCCAATGGGGGATTTGGACTTGACTAATACAGGATCATGAAAAACTAGAAAGTCACAAGGTGATGTCCTTCATTTTCCCCAGTGGAAAGAAGTCTCACCCAGGAGGTATCTGTGTGCAAGATTATTATACAAGGCAAGTAGAAAAGAAAACATCAGGGGAGACAAAAAGGTACTTATTCTATATAATAAGCACAGGTTATTAAAGTTTTCACAACTCTGTAAGGTAGACATTGTCACCTCCACTAGACAGATAAGAAAACAGAGACCTAGAAAGGTTGAGTTTGCTTTAGATTAGAAGATACACAACAAGTAAGTTGTATTTTCAGAATCAAATCCAAATCTTTCTGATTCCAAAGTCTCTACTCCAATATTCCATTTAAAATAAGAAAAGACACTATAAAACAACATGAACAAATGCCACCTTCCCAAGCTTGGATTTATTGCAAACATTAATGGAAGTGATTCTACAAATCACTCAGGATTCTGAGTGATGGGCAAGAGGAGAGAAATATTGCTTCATTTTTGTAGTAGGGAAGATTCATTTTTTTAAAAAAAGTTTTATTTATTTATTTGAGAGAGAGAGAGAGTGAGAACATGAGCAGGGCAGAGGGAGAGAGAGAAGCAGACTCCTTGGTGAGCAAGAAGCCTGATATGGGCCTTGATTCTAGGATCCTGGGATCATGACCTGAGCCAAAGGCGGATGCTTAACCATCTAAGCCACACAGGCAACCCTGTAGTAAGGAAGATTTCTAAAGGAGGTGGTCTTTTGAGAAGTTTTTCCAAGTCTCTATCATGCATTCATCTCATTATTGATGAAGGACATGACTTTCCAGCAGGATCATATCATCAACATCATCATATCATCAACATCAGTATGGGATCCTATCATCAACACCATCATCATCACCGTTACGTGAGAGGTGGAGGCTATGAGCACAGTTCCCCATCCCCCATCTGTGGAAACTGCCTTCCTTTGCTGCTTAGCCAAATGCAGACGGACTGACCTTCAGCCGGGGACAAGGAGCTGTCAGCGTAGGGAAGGAAAACACTTCTCTTCTTCCCATCTAGGTTCTTTGGTTTGTCTAATAATTACATTGATATAAGACAGATGAATTGGGGAAAACCAAATTTAATTTCATATGTGCAGGAGTCCATAAAAATATGACACTCAAAGAAGTCACCAAAGCAGGCATCTTTTATGTTTTTTAGGCAAGGAAACAAATTTGTGAGGGATTGGCAAAACGAAGGATTTGGGGTTGGGGTAGCTAATTAGAGAAGAGGTAGCAAGGTTTGTTTATCCAGCCTTCTTGGCCCTGAATTCCCTATCTCTGGCAATAGTGATGCCTTCTATCCTCCTGATATAGGGACAGTACCTTCACATGTGAGATTTATTTTCTGCTTTCAAGGGAAGATCAAGGAGGTCAGAGTGTCCTTCTTGAATCGGCTCTTTCTCAAGTAACTTTAATTCAAAGTAATCAATATGCCAAAGCGGTGTATTTTAAAGTGACTCTTCTACTTCCCTTTACCAGTGGATGGTGAAGCTTCTGTCTGTATGAGGAAGAGTTTGGGAAAAGGGCATGTTCTCAAGTCTGCCTGCGTGACAGTGTAGAAAGCACAGATTCCCTTGGTCCCCAGCAAGCTCACCAGGATGTGTCTTCCAGCTGACCTGACCTCTGACTCTTCCCCAGGGTCTGGCTTCAGTCGAGAGCATGTGGAAAGCACGTGGTATGGTCTGTGCAAGCCAGACGGGCCCAGTGCCACATCCCCAGAGGTGAGGAGACTTTGGGGACCCTCCCATGCTTCTTGCTTAGCTGCTAGGTTTGTGTGATGCACAGGGTCTCAGTCTTCAGGGAGCACTAAGATTCCCCTGGAGGACTTACTAAGACAGCCTGCTGGCCCTACTTCCAGAGTTCCTCATTCAGTAGTTCTGGGGTGGGGCCCACGCATTGTATTCTAACATGTCCCAGAAGCCTTGAGAACCACTGGTATGCGAAGTATACCCTGGCCCATTTGGTGTAGGAAGGGAAGTTTCATGTAGGGTTGTGTAAGAGAATTAGAGGCATCTGTTTCCATCCACAGGGTAGTTCCAGCTGAGGAGGAAACAATCACGCTCATGTGAAGCATCAGATCTTATGACGGCATCTGATGCTGTTGGTCCCTTCCTGGGACAAGGTGTCCCAAGTCCCTCACCTCATTCCTAACCCTCCTAACTTACCTCCTACCTGCCAGCTACACTCGTGGTGGGAGCTGACAGAGAGTAAGGTTGGCCAGTTGACTAGTGGCAATTTCCCCCATGATTGCCCTTAGCTGACTAGAGCTGTCCTGACCTTCCTCAGGCCTATGGCCTATGACCCACCACCCAGTGGCTTTTCCACAAATAATGCCCAGCGATCCCAAAGAAGGCAGAGTTTAAAGTAGGGACCTAAAATAGCTCTAGAAATTAAATCATCAGTGAGTTTGGAAAAGTGACTCTGCTTTATTTATCAAACATATTAAGTCCCAGAAAGAGTTCCACAGTATCTAAGCAACTTTCCTCCATGGGATGTAGATAAAAATAATCCCAAGTCACAGGCATCATCCTTTCTTCCATTTTCCCTCATACTTCTCCTAAAGTTTGAATGCGAACAGATAAAGGGCCGAGTATTACATTGTCTGGAAGTCATCTCACAAAGCCAGCTCACAAAGCCTTGGTGACTCTAACAAAAGGCGACTGATATGAATAGCAAGAAAGGGGAGTTATTACTACCCAAAATATCTTGACAGGTGAGTGTGGCTGACCTTCTGATGCAGAGTCCTAAAAATTGTCAAAGGGGATGCAGCCCCTTGAAAGAATGTGCTGCGCTATGCAGCCTAAAGCAGTAGCTCTCTTAGGCTTAGACTGTGTAACGCGCTCCATGGCTCTGTCACCATTTTCCTCTCAGAAGCAACTGATGTGAATGTGAAGAAAGGCCATTGCTTCCAGGGGTGTGCTGAGCTAGGACAGCCCAGGGTTTTTTCAATCTGGTCCCCTGCCCACGCTACCTACCCTCCTTTCTCATGATTTTTCCCCTCCCTAGGTACCATTTCCTTTCTATTTTGGTTCACTCCCTAACCATGTTCCTTCTGTTTGGGCTCACTCCCTAATGGGCAATGAGTATACTATACCGTGCCATTTACCCACCTTCTCTGTGGTCAAAGAATCGTTTAGGTCCAAAGATACCTAATTTAGTTCTTTAAGTGGAGCATAATGAGCCTCCTGAATTCTGTTGCATGCATCTTAGAGTTTCTTGGATGGCCTTGCATTGCATATAGGTTAAAAGGCAAAATCTCTTCCATGGCTTACAGTGTCCTGAATAGTCTACTTTGGCTTCTTTTTCATGCAGCATCTCATGGGATACCCCCATGTCTCACAAGTCTCTAGCCACACTGGTTTCTTCCAATTCCTCAAAAGCAGGGAAGCCCCAGGACCTTTGTTTATCCCATTCTTTCACCTGTGAACAAGTGTCTCCCTGTTGTTCGTTTGCTCAATTTCTTCTCGTCCTTCTGGTAGCTTAATGACACTTAAGGCCTTCGGTGGGGTTAGTGCAGGCCCCACAGCCACACAGGCAGAATGTCTAGATATATATCTGATTTCTACTGTATATAATATTTGGCCTTGGGATTTTTGCCTGACCTCTCTAGGCTTTACTTTCTCACCTGTATAATGGGGATAATAAGGGTAAGTACCTCAGAGGGTTGTTGAATTCCCAAGCGATTCTGGAAAAATGGCAGTGGCGGTGTGCTTTTGTAATTTCTCCACATACACCTTTAAATAAAACAACGCAGTTAGCTAGAACTACCCCCCACCAGCTCCCCAAATCTATAGGCAATACCCACAAAAAAGCTAAAGTATCTTCATGAACCCCAGATATGAGGGGGCGTCTGGGACAAACCAGGAACACTCCAAGATCCGAATTGTATCAACATCTGTGCTGGAGAAAGCGAGGGAGAGCAACAGGGCATCTGATGAGGCTATAAGCTCCAAAACAAGTAGATGGGTCTTCACGGGAGATGCAGGACACCACCTTGAGAACAAGGGCCGCAAGTGGAGGAGGTTTTAGTCTTCACTAGGCTGTGTGCGAGCTATGAGATCCGAAGGGTCTGGTAGTCGGGGGAGGGGGGGGTCATCCTCAAAACTAAACAGACAAAATTCCCTTCCAAGACAAAGCCCCACAGTGAGTGGAAACTGCTGGGAACAAGATCCAAAATGAAGCATGGGGTCAACAGAGGCAAGGAGAAAAGAAAGTCCAGATGAAAGAAGGGAGGAGAGCAGAGACGGATTTTTTTAGACGGGAAACCTACTGAGGACATTTCACAAAAGCAGCAGAAGAGGGAGCTCCAGAGCCATGATGTTAGGAAGGAAAAAAAGCAACCCAAATCCCTGTAAAAATGAACAATGAAAAGATTGAGATCAAATTCCATAAGAGATGTTAAAAAAAAAAAAAAAAGGAGAGAGAATAAGGAGCAGAATAACCTTGCTGCAGACAATGAAAGCAGTTTGGAAGGAGCCTGCTGACAAGGAGACGGTATCAAGAGAAACCGGGAGGTGGCGCTCGTCAGCACAGGGATGGTGTCCGCGGGCCGAGGCCTTCCAGGGAGGGGGTCGCGGGGGTTTCCCAGGGCTCTCCCTCTGGGAGAATCAAGCAGAAGCAGCTGGGGTGAATGTCAGCGAGGCTTCGTGCCCGGGCGCTAACGGGGACAGCGATCACATCGGAGGGGATCCCGAGCAGAGGGCGGGATCTTGCACGACCGCGGAACCCTGAATCCGGACCGGAGAGTGTTAGGACTGAGCAGAATTCCAGGGCGAGGAACCGAGCAGCAGCAACACGCAGGACACGGTTTGGGAAGGTGTTCCCAAACGGTTCCTCGCTAGTGCTCGGTGAATGGTCGGCGTGCGGGCAGCCCAGAGGCACGCAGAGCTGGTTTAAGGTTGCAAAATATGTAACGAAAATATGTAACAAAGTCGTGGGAGGACCGGTGCCTGGAAAGAGGAGGGACGGTATTTTGGGGCAGAGCACCACCACCAGCATAGCAAAGGCTGGGGACCGGAATGTGCGTGCTGCCTGGCGAGGTCTGTCGCAAGGGGAGGTCTCTGCCTCTCGGACAACCGGCCACTGGCTCCTGTCCTCCCTCCTCCCAAGCTACCTGCCACCTACCCTAGAGCTCTCGCTGTGGCAATTACACCACCTCCGCGTCTCCTATTCTCCCTGCTCTCAGGTCCTTCTCTCCCTGCTCCCCGGGGCTTCATGGTTCCCTGTGCTCATTCACTAGCAAACATCGCTGAGGCCGGGCCCCCCTTCATTGTCCTCGGGTAGCGGCCTTGACCCTGGCGAACCAGTCTATAGATCAATGATTGCTCCGCCTCTTTTTCCAGCTCTGACTTTTCCTAGCAAGTCCTTCTGCTTTCTTGACATTTCTACTTGGCTATCCGAAAGAGTTTTCAAGTTGAACTCCCCAAAACAACATTGATTTCCCTCCTTTACCTACTCCTCTGTCTTCCCCATGCCAATATAACAATGCCACATTTACTAGTTAATCACGCCACAAACCGATTCTTCTCCTTTCCTCAAACACTACATTCCGTCTATCAACGCATTGTGTTGTATCTTCTTCCAGAACGCACACTGAATCGTCTACTCCTCTGCACCTCCACCAAATAGCCCTATAGCGCAGCTGTGTCCCCAG
This sequence comes from Mustela lutreola, assembly GCF_030435805.1. Taxonomy (NCBI): domain Eukaryota; kingdom Metazoa; phylum Chordata; class Mammalia; order Carnivora; family Mustelidae; genus Mustela; species Mustela lutreola. The sequence continues at coordinate 19,925,834 of NC_081293.1, forward strand.
TATGACAGCCTTCCAAATCATCTCTCTGCTCCAACGCTGCCCCTCTCTCCTTCCACACAGGAGCTGGAGCAAACCATTCACAATGTCAATCAGATATGTCACTGCATTGCTTAAAACCCTCCAGTATTTTCTCATTGCCTTTAGACTAGTATCCTAAAAAAAAGCTTACACTTTTATGGGCCTAATTTGCCTTTCTGACCTACTCATCCCCCCTTCCCACTATAAGCCAGCCACCCTGGCCCTCTTTAAGTAGCTGGAGACTGTCAAACTTGTGCCTTTAGGGCTTTTAAGACAAAGAAGGAATGAGTGATATGTGCTATGGACAAGTCAGGCTTGATGCTGGGGAACTTAGAACAGGGATACCTGACTTTGTCTGGGGTAAGCAAGGGAGGATTTCCCTGAAAGAGTGACATTTGTGCTGGTATGTGAAGGCTAAGCTGGACTATTAACTAGTGAAGAGCTGCAGGGGAGAGTTCCAGATAGAAAGGAGACCATGTGCAAGGCCCCGGGGTTGGTGAGGCAGTGGTCTGTTTGAGGGGGGAGCTAAGTATCACAAGGGATAGGATATGTTACAGACCTGGACAGAGACTGGATCTTTCAGTGTCTTATAGGCCATACCAAGGGTGAATTCACGGGGGCCCAGCATGCTCACAAGGCTGGTTATTAACTGAAATCCCACTCTTAGCAATTCATTCCTTTAGACTTAGGGATTGGACCCTATTAAAATGTGAAAACAGAGGGGAAGAAATTTTAGTGATATCTCTGTAAGTGATGTCTCTGTGACATCATATTAGAGGAGGAGCAGATGTTTCTCTTGTGAGAGCTGTGGGTGAGAAAAATAATACTAGTGGGCTTCTCACTTCAGTCTGTAGAGGGTCTTAAAGCAATGTCTCAGTGGGAGCAGAAGAGGGAAATATCTCCCGGTTGTTTCTACTGGCCTTCCTCCTCTCCCATGGGGACAAGGAACTCCAGGATAGTTCCCGAGGGTCAGGAAGCAGCAAGTTACCACTGTGTGGTCAGAAGAACCAGAGGGAGCTCAGGCCAGTGTGACAAGGAACATATGCTGAGCTGCCCTGATGCCTGGTTTTCCTTTACCATTAATCACGGAGACAGGACACAGGTATCTCTTAGAGCTCCCGAGTGTTTGCAAATACAGGTGACCTTAGACTTGGGCCAAGTTTGCGGAGTGCTGAGCAATTATGGACACATTATGACTCTAGGGTTCAACTTCCTCTGTCTCTCTCTGGCTTGTGGATTAGTAAATCCTTTCCTGTTTCTTCGTTGGTTACTTGTGTCCTTTGCTCCCTTTCTTGTTTTCCCTTCAGTATCCCTTTTGCAAGTGGAGTAGATAAGCCAGTGCTCCGCGTCTGTTTCTATGTGCCCAGCTTGCTCCCCAGCCTTCAATCTCCAGATCTTATTTCTGGCCCTAGATGCGCACACGTCCCCGTCACCTGTGGGAATAGCAGAGACGTCTCTTCCCCTCTATTTCCCTTATATGAACTTATCTTGTACACCCTGGTTCCTTTACAAGACTCGAAGCCTCTGAGGCAAAGAGAAAGTTCCCGTCTGTGCCCTGAACAGCAGTGGAGAGAGAAGTCGTAGCAGGTGTCCTTGGTCCAGACCCTCCATTTCAGTGGGATGGGCTGACAAGAGTCCGGAGGCCAGCGGCTCACTTTAATGGGTAGGACATATTTTCTAGTGATTGATCACTTCCTCTATAAATTATGGATATGCATCTCTACCGAGGCCAGTGACTTATTGAGAAGCCTTTTAAGCAGTAAATCCCCTCTGTCTCCATTCTCTGGGCAGTAATGACATTGCTCAAGTCACAGAGAAATACAGGGCTGCCCTTTGCAGAGAAGGTACTTTCTTAAAAAACAAATTTTCAGTTGTTACAGTCTCAGCAGGGAAACTTTAGAGGTAGATCAGAAACCTCAGTCTGAGCAGCCTTGTCTTCCTCAGCTCTCATGTAGCGGGCAGGGAGGGCTGGCTGGGACAGAGATTTGCACGAATTGAAATGCATGACTTTTGCTTTCCTGTTTTTATTATTATTATTATTATTATTATTATTATTTTTGCCAAGAGAGTATTTGTTTGTGTGCTGACACAGGAAGAGAGAAAGAAAGTAAGTATCGGAGAGAAAGGCGTGCCTCCCACCCCATTCCTTGGCCTTGTTTTGGTTTGTGGGGGAAGGATTAGTGGGGACTGTGAAGGAGCTATGGAGGGGGGTCTCTGAGACTCTGGGCTCAAGCAGTTTCTCTTTGGGACACAGGAGATCCAGTGATGCTGGGAGTTGAGACTAGAGCATTACCCAATTTCTGCAGGGAATCCCTCCAGCCCCTCCTGTACTGGTATCTTAGGGAATGATATCCTAGGCACAGACTCTGGTGTCTTTCTGAGCCAGGACATGGCCAAGAGAGACATGGAGTAGAAGAGGTCTGTGCATAATCAGTGTGTGTGGTATGTGGATTAATGATAAAGAGTGATGCTTCTGGGGGCGCCTGGGTGGCTCAGTGGGTTAAGCCGCTGCCTTCGGCTCAGGTCATGATCTCAGGGTCCTGGGATCGAGTCCCACATCGGGCTCTCTGCTCAGCAGGGGGCCTGCTTCCTCCTCTCTCTCTCTGTGATCTCTTCCCTTCCTCTCTCCTACTGTGATCTCTGTGTCAAATAAATAAATAAAATCTTAAAAAAAAAAAAAAAGAGTGATGCTTCTGGCTTCAGATTGCCTAGACTAGTTGTCTATCATGGCTCATTTCTTAATTCCTTTATGCCTTAGTTTCCCCATATGTAAAAAAGAAATAATAATAGTACCTACCTCCTACAGTCAATCTAAGCAATCTGAGGTAGAGAATTAGATAGGGCCTGGCACATCATTAGCATTCAAGAGATAGGAGCTGCTTTAAAAGTAATTATTAAAGATTGGACTCGATGAGTGTGTGTTTAAATCACTTGGCATTAAAAAAAAAAAAATGGTCCAGGCTCCAACTGTAGAGAACCTGATAGAGCACATCCAGCCCCAGCTTTTGTATTTTTTAAAAAAGAGCCTTCCTGGATAAGTCTATCAGAAACCAGGAGTGAGGGGGACTTGGGTGGCTGAGTCAGTTAAGAGACTGACTCTTGGTTTCAGCTCAGGTGAGACATGTCATGTCTCATGTCATGAGAGGTCATGAGACAGCCCCATGTTGGGCTCTGTGCTTGGTGTGGAGTCTGCTGGGGACTTTCCCTCTCGCTCAGCCCCTCCCACCTGCTCTCCTTCCCTCCCCCCCCTTTCTCAAATAAATAAATAAATCTTTTTTAAAAAAAAAAGAATCAGTGGGTGAGGACAATTCAGTTATTAAAACAAGTTCCCACCTTATTTCTCTGAGAGTCTGTGATTTCAAAGGTGAGTGTGGGCTGTTTAGAGACAAGACTCTGTAGATCGTTCAGGCTCAACAAATGTTATATTACCTTAGAGGGTACAAAAATTGGTTCTTGCAGGAGGGAATGGTGAAAAAAACCCTCCGTTTTTAAAATGCATAGATATAAATATAACACGTTAAGAGATACACAGTATATCTGTGACATTAAAATTTCATTGGGGGGCAATTAGGAAAAATTGTCTGAAAAGGCTCCTTTGGGGAATGATAATAAAAGAAATACTGAGAAACACTGTTAGAAAGGATTGTGATCTTAAGATTAAAGCAAAAATGCACATTTCCCACCTCCCTTTCTGCTTGACCAACTCATGCTGATGCTGCTCTTTTTTTCCCTAAAATTTATTCATTTTTTTAAAAAAATATTTTATTTATTTGAGAGAGAGTGAGAGCAAGAGAGAAAGCAAGAGCATGAGCACACATGGGGAGGGGGTGCTGGGGGAGAGAGAGAGGCTGATGCTGTCCTTAAGTTTTGAGTAGGAAAAACAGGGTTTACTGACCATCCGGGGATGCAAGAAAAGGAGCCTTTAAGGAATTTGAAGATTCTGTGACCGAAGATTTCAAGTAGACCTTTCGGGCACTTGGGTGGGTTAAAGCCTCTGCCTTCAGCTCAGGTCATGATCCCAGGGGTCCTGGGATGGAGCCCGGCATCAGGTTCTCTGCTCAGCAAGGAGTCTGCTTCCTCCTCTCTATCTACCTCCTACTTGTGATCTCTGTCAAATAAATAAATAAAATCTTTAAAAAAAAAGTAAAGTAGACCTTTTATATTTGAGAATTGTTTGTGTTTTGTTTGTTTTTTAAGCCTGATAATTTTTTTCAGTCTTTTTGCCCAGCCTGGCTGCTGTCTTTGTGATCTAGACACTGGAGGCAAAAAGATCACAAAACCAGAGAAAACAGCATTTCCTCTGGGACCGTGTATTAGAGTTTGCAGAAGTAAGCTGTGGAGAGATGGCATAAATGATGTAGGAAATACTCATTAATCAAGATCGATTGCCTATTTCTCAAACAGCTTAGTGACAATATAGTCGGAATTTTCTATTTCTGCCAAAGTCTCTCACACTAAACATCTTGAATGAGACTTTATAGGTTTCTCTCCCATAGATTTATTGCTTTTCCTGAAAGACCATCTACTGTTTTAAATGCTGGGCAGAGGGAACTTGGGGTGTGAAACAGATGTGTCTGTTTTTCAAGGATCCTGTCAAAGACAAAAAATTGAATGCAGATGTGCTCTTCTCTAGAAACAATTTGCATAAGATGATGCTTCATGTCCAAATGTGAACTTTAAATTTTCACATCGTATATATTTGTTTTAGAAACAACAGTGCCATCTCTCTCTTCCCACTCCTACAATAAATACATACACAGGTAGACACATCACCTTTAACTGAAGCAAGAAGCAAATAATGACTGGAAAAATGCCTGAAACTTAGATGAGAGGAAGCAGTTCTTCTTCTTCTTCTTCTTTTTTAAGATTTTATTTATTTATTTGAGAGAGAGGGAGAGAGCATGAAAGAGGAGTGGGTCAGAGGGAGATGCAGATTTCCCATGGAGCTGGGAGCCCAGTGTGGGACTCCATCCCGGGGCTCAGGGATCATGACCTCAGCTAAAGGCAGTCGCTTAACCAACTGAGCCACCCAGGTGCCCCTACTATTCTTAATATTAAGAAAAATTATTATAAACATTAGCATATGCTCATAAGTCACAAATAAAGAAATATCAAGGTCTATAGAGATATTCTAAATGTCATTCCTCACTAATAATTTAAGATATATGAATAATTAAGACATGAATTTAAAAATGAAGTTAAGACATATGAATTTAAAAATGAAAATGTATTTATCATTTTCTCAAAAAAAAAGTAGAATTACTATTCAACTCAACAATTGCACTTCTTGGGAGTATACCCCAAAGAATGGAAAGCAGGGGTGTACACAGATCTATTTATACTCACGTTTGTAGCAGCATTATTCACAACAGTCAAAAGGTGGAAGCAGCCAAGTGTGCACTGATGAATGAGTGAATAAACAAAATGTGGTATATACATACAATGGATTGTACATATTAAATATGTGCAGTTCTTTGTATATCAATTATACTAAATAAAAATGTAAAAAAAATCATTGAAGCATTCATTCATTATAAGCAAAAAGCTGGATTGTAGACCTAACCCCTGGGCTTGTCTGTCAATGGAGCTTAGTGCCAAATCTGCAAATGTGCAGATCTCAGCACTGAGCCTGCCCAGCTGTGGGTGCCAGCACTGGACCTACTGACCCATGGACCCCAGCACCATGCCCACTCACCTGCAGACCCAGTGAGTGGGTTCATCCATGGGCTCTCTAGCCCATATTCTCAGTGGTTTCTATCAGCTGGCCTGCCCAGAATTTCCAGCTGGACTGATTGGTGAGGGACTTTGCTTGCTTTTTCCCCTTTACTAAAAGATACAGAGTGGCTCTGTGGATATAAAAACACAAGACCCAAATATATGCCGTCTCTAAGAGACTCACTTTATATTTTTAATTTTTTTTTTTTTTTTAAAAGATGTTATTTATTTGAGAGGGAGAGAGAGAGCAAGAAAGAGAGAGCATGAGCCCAAAGTTAGGGGCAGAGGGAAAGGGAGAGGTAGACTCCCTGCTGAGCAGCGAGCCTGAAGCAGGGCTGAGTCCCAGGACCCTGAGATCACGACCTGAGCTGAACATAGACACTAATTGACTGAGCCAACCAGGCACCCAAGAGACTCGCTTTAGATTTAAAAACACACATAAGCTGAAAGTGAAGGGGTGAGAAAGGCTATTTCATGCATATGATAACCATATGAAATAGAAGTGGCTATATTTATATCACTCAGAAACAGCCACAGCAGAAAAAGAGGATCATTACATAAGGATAAAATGGTCAATTCAAGAGGAAGATATGGTCATTATAAACGTACATACACCAAACATGGGAACACCAAAATATAATAAGGCGAACACTTACAAATCTGAAGGGAGACATAGATAGCAATACAGTAAGAGTGGAAAGCCTCAACAATCCACTTATTTTTATTCATTCATTCATTCATTTGTTTATTATCACAGAAATTTAAGGATAGTTTAACAAATACACATCAATCAACATGAAACACCACATTAACAGAACAAAGGATAAATGAAAAGGAGATGTAGAATCTATGGTATCTTAATAGGTTCAGAAAGGCATTTGACCAAATTCAACACCCTTTATGATAAAAAACTCAACGGATTAGGTATAGAAGGAACTTACCTCAACACAATAAAGGCCATAGATGCCAACCCCACAGCTAACATCATACTTAATGACATGAAACTGAAACTTTTTCTCTAAGGTAAGGATGCCCATTTTCGCCACTTCTATTTAACACAGTACTGGAAGTCCTAGCCAGAGCAATTAGACAAGAAAAAGAAATACAAGACATCTGAAGTGGAAGAGAAGGAGTAAAATGATCTCTGTTTGTACATGAAAAGATAGTAGATGTAGAAAATCCTAAGGATTCCACCAAAACTGTTTGAAATAATAATCCATGTGGTAAAGTTGCAGGATATGTAATCAACATACAAAAATCAGATGCATTTCTACATACCCATGAGTTATCCAAAGAGGAAATTTTAAAAAATTCTATTTACTATGGCATCAAGAAGAATAAAATTCTCAGGAATAAATTTAACCAAGGAGACGAAAGATCTGCATACTGAAAACCATGACACTAACAAAAGAAATTTAAACAGGCACAAATAATTGAAAAGACATCTCATGTTCATGGATTAGAAGAATTAATATTGTTAAAATGTCCATACTACTCAAAGTAACTGACTCAGTGAAATCCATATCAAAATCTCAATGGTATTTTTCTTATAGAAATAGAGAAAAGAATCCCAAAATTCTATATGGAATCCAAAGGACTCCAAATACAATTTCTTTTTGCACTTTCAAAATGAATCATTTTATTTCCCTCGTAAGGCATTATAAACTTTAAGCACATGACAGTCACATGATTTCTTCAGTAAGCCCTAGGACTTCCATGAGTGTTCCTGGAGCTTACAGCCAGAGTAGTCAAATATTAAAACTTTCTCCACAGCCACACGTTCCTTTGATGTTTGGGTTATTGAAAACAAACTCACTGGATAATTTATCATCAACACAGTCCATTTCTGTTCCTAAAAGTGTTAGTTGTGCTTTCTCTTTGATGAACCCTCTGACTCCATCTTGAACAACTTCTTCTTTTTTTTTTTTTAAAGGTTATTTATTTATTTATTTATTTGACAGACAGAGATCACAAGTAGGCAGAGAGGCAGGCAGAGAGAGAGAGAGAGAGAGAGGGAAGCAGGCTCCCTGCGGAGCAGAGAGCCCGATGCGGGGCTCGATACCAGATCCCTGAGATCATGACCCGAGCCGAAGGCAGCGGCTTAAGCCACTGAGCCACCCAGCCGCCCCAATCTTGAACAACTTCTTCATCAGAATCTCCTTTTGTCTTTGTATATTCTAGAGTGTAAGAAAGGCCGTTAGGATCCCTGGTTCGGACACCAACTTTCAGACCTCCCTGTTCGGGCTTATCTTTAAAAAGCTGTTTTATCTTGTTTACTGCTGAAGGTGTCAGGGTGAGGGCGGCCGGTGTGGGCTGCAGCTTCCTCTTACTCACACCCCCGACAGTGGCCCGGACTGAAGAAGCCGACATTCTTACCCTCTGGGAGACCTGGTGCCTCGGGCTGGAGCTCGGCCACTTCACCCTATCTCCAGCACATGGTGGCTGCATTGACCCCAAACAGCGATTTTGAGCAAGAAGCACAAAGCTGGAGACATTATTCTCCAAAGTATATTACAGAGCTGCAGTAATTCAGTACAGTATGGTACTGGCATAAACACAGACACATAGACCAGTGGAGAAAATTAGAGAGCCTGGAAAGAAACCCATACATATACAGTCAACTGATCTTTGACAAAAATGTTAGTAATATACAGTGGGGGAAGGATAGTATTTTCAATAAATACTGTGTTGGCAAGACTAGATATCCACATATAAAAGAATGAAATTGGACCTTTATCATATCATATGCCATACATGAAAATTAATACAAAATGGATTAAAGACATAGAGGTAATATCTGGAACTCTACGACTCCTAAAAGAAAACAGGTAAATCCTTTTTGACTTTCTTCTTAGTAATGATTTCTTGGATCTGACGCCAAGAATACGGGTAAAAAAATCTAAAAATAAACAAGGGGGACTACATCAAACTGAAAAGCACACAGCAAAGAGAAAATTAACCAAATGAAAAGTGACCTATGGAATGGGCTAAAATAAACCACAGACTGAGCAAGACCTAATATCCAAAATATATAAGGAACTGATATAACTCAATAGAAAGAAACCCCCCATAATCCAATTAAAACAAAGCGAAGTAACTGAACAGACATTTCTCCAAAGAAGCCATACAAATGGTGAACAGTTTTATGAGAAAAGTGCTCAACGTCATTCATCATCAGGGAAAGGCAAATCAAAACCACAATATTACCTCATACCTATTAAAGTGGTTATTAAAAAAAGGTAAGAACAAATGCTGGTGAGGATTTGGAGAAAAGGGAAAACAGCATGGAAGTTCCTCAAAAAATTAAAACTAGAACCCCTGTATAATCCAGCAAATCCCACTTCTAGATATTGATCCAGAAGAATTGAACTCAGGATGGCGAAGAGATCTCTGCCCTTGCGTATTTGCTGCAGTGCTATTCATAGTAGCCAGGATTTGGAAGAAGCTACATGTCCATTAGGGATGACTAGATAAAGAAAATATGGTATATACATACAGTGGAATATTTGTCAAGCGCAAAAAGAAGGAAATCTTGCCATTTGCAATGATACGGATGAATGAGGAAGACAGCATGTTAAGTGAAACAAACCATGCCCGCAAGGAAAAAATGCTACATGATACCACTTAATACAAGGAATCTGACTTAGTCATACTCATAGAAGCAGAGAAGGGAGTAGTGGTTGTCAGGGGCTGGGGAGAAGTGGAAATGGGGAAGTATTAGTCAAAGGGTACGAAGTCTCTGTTATACAAGATGAGTAAGTCCTAGAGATCTGCAGTGTAGCACAGCCCCTATAATTAACAATAGTGTATTATATTCTTAAACATTTGCCAAGAGGGTAGTTCTTATGTTAAGCATTACTTTCACAAAAAATAATAAAGTAACTAAAGAGTGTGGGAGTTAAAAGAAAGAAGCCACAAATTGCAGCTATTAGATTGTGAGAGGTTAAAAAAGTTTGTGAGTTTGCTTTTTAATGTAGAAAATTGTGGATAGGAACACTGAGTTATGTATAGAATTGTTGAATCATTGTATTAGGCACCTGAAACGAACACTGTATGTTAATCATACTTCAATAAAAAAAAGAAAGAAGAAAATTGTGAAACCTTTTTCACCTTTTTTTTTTTTTTTTTTAAGATTTTTATTTATTTATTTGACAGAGAGAGATCACAAGCAGGCAGAGAGGCAGGCAGAGAGAGAGGAAGAAGCAGGCTCCCTGTTGAGCAGAGAGCTCCGATGCAGGGCTCAATCCCAGGACCTTGAGATCATGACCTGAGCCAAAGGCAGAGGCTTTAACCCACTGAGCCACCCAGGTGCTCCTCAGCTTTTTTTGTTATGTTTTCTGTCTAGCTGAGTCCAAGGGTATGACTGACCTAAAAAAAAAAAAAAGACAGTCAATTAATAAAGTTGTATTTATAGTTTTTAAGAATATGGGTCCTGTAGTCACACTAGATAGGATCAAATATGTTTTGCCGCTTAATGACTGTGTGACTTTTGAGAAGTAACTGAACTTCTCTGAGCCTCTGTTTTCTTACTCATAATATGTGGATAATACCAGTATTTCCTCTATAAGGGGTTGATTATATCAAGGGAGATAATACTGATAAAAAGTTTTAGCACAAAGCCTGGCATATTTTAAGACCCAATATATATTGTCAATAGGATAGTAATAGCAGCAGTTATTATATATTTATAATACAAGATATATGATTAATCCTACTCACCTCAGTTCTCTCTGATGTACCTTCAGATACCCATGATACTAAATAAAAAATCTCCTGGCAATGTTATATTTCAAAAATTCAGTATTCAGTGCTGGCATGAGGCTTGCTTATCAGATGGCCTATGAATATACGTGTGTATATGTATGTGCATGTCGTTATTTTGCAGTAGCTTTTGTGTTTGTGTTAAGTGTCCAGCACCACCACTAAGGAACGATGAAGGACAGGTCATCCCTGGTCTCTGTTACCTTCTCAGTTTTTCTCTTTCGATATTCATTCTGTTCTTCTCACGCTGTCTGATTTGGTCTTTTGGTTCCAATAACATAAAATACTTCTGTTTTTATTTTACTTTAAAAGTAAAATTTACTCCAGGGGTGCCTGGGTGGCTCAGTGGGTTAAGCCTCTGCCTTTGGCTCAGATCATGATCTCAGGGTCCTGGGATTGAGCCCTGCATCGGGCTCTCTGCTCTGTAGGGAGACTGCTTCCTCCTCTCTCTCTCTCTCTGCCTGCCTCTCTGCCTACATGTGATCTCTGTCTGTCAAATAAATAAATAAAATCTTAAAAAAAAATAAAATAAAATTTACTCCAAACCCATCTCCTGGAGACATTAATTATAGATATTTTGGTGTGTGTTCTTCCAGAATATTTCGTGTGTGTGCGCGCGCGCATAGTAATTTTGTGCGAAGGGGAAATGCCATTGTTTTCTCTTCTGTTGTTAATTGTATTTTTTCCTGACCTCTGCTATAACATTACTACATTTCTTTTAAAAAGAGAACAACCTAAATATCCTTGAATATGATAGATAAAGAATGGTACATTTCTGCTATAGAATGCAAAGCCGCCATTAAAATTATTTATATGGTTATTTAAAAGTAGAGGAAAACTTTCTCAGTGTCACTTAGTGAAAGAGGCCTACATAAAATTATGTAACCAGAATAATATTTGTTAAAAAGATATTTAACTAAAGATGCATCTATTGTTATATATCATTACATAGATAAAGAACCAAACAGAGAGAGAAGCAGACAGACCGAGGAGCAAGGCTGGCCAGCTGTTTAAGAAGGGAAACACTAACTATTGTCATCAGAGAAAAAAACAGGGAGTGTTTTACACAAGGAAGGGGCAGAATGTCAAATGCCACTAAAATGTCAAATAAAATGAAGGTAAAGATTAATCCAGTGGTTCTGACAACAAGATGATCAAGCAAGTCTGACTTTTTAAAATTAGCCTATTTACATTATTTACATAATCCTTACTCTGCTTAAAATTATGACAGTCAGCCATCTCCTGAGAAGTAGGGAACACATTTCCTCTCCTGAGTTGGAAGACTTTTCATGATACAGAGCCAAAGATTCCTGAGACATAGCTTCAAATAAGTATAACATGTTTATCAGTTAACTCTACAATGGGGAAATCTGGCAAGCGCCAGGTACAAGTTCACATCTCCCATTACGGGGCTCCCATTACAAGCCTCCTGATCTGATGCACTGAAAAGAACATGGCATCACCCCTGTGGGATTCCTGGTAAAAAATGCAAAAACCATTTGGAACAGTAGGAAAACTTAACACAAAAACCTTCTAGAATTAATTAGCTTGAACTCTTAAAAATGTGTAGGTTGTGAAAGACAAGGAAAGATGAAGGAATTTTAACACATTGGATGAGACCAAAGAGACATGACATATAAATGCAATATATGAGCCTAGTTTGCATACGGGGCCTCTAAATGATATTGTTGTGATTATTTATAAATCTTGAATAGGGACACATAAATATTTTCTGATATAAAGAGAAAATAAAAGAAACTCCCAGCAGCAAAACCCCTACCTGTTTTCTCTCTTAAAATTTTGCTTATCTTTCTCTGAAGACAGATCCTACAGATTCCACTACAGCAATACTGGGTGACTTTGGTTTACTTACCACCAACATGTAATTTGGGGAACCTGAGCTGTTTTAAAAAGCTTTGACTATTATATAATGGAGTGAATTTGGATTTGGGGATGACATTTTTTTCTATTTGTACACTGGGAAGAGAAATTGTTTTTAAAAATGAAACAAGTCCATAAGAAAAAATTTATCAATAATGTGACCATGATTAACAATGACAATAGCTACTCTTCACTTGCTGAATATGAAAGTAGGCACTATACCAAGTACTTTGCACAAGTTAACTTATTTTGCTCTCAAAATTCTATTGGTTATTATGTCCTCAGATTTATATACAAAAATTATAAACTCAGAGAGAGCAGTGAAGTGATTAAATGATTTGTTCAAAATAATAGAACTATTATGGTGACAGAGTTGAAATTGACCCCTCCATCTCTTTTTGTTACATATGAATCAGGGAAGGCTGTGGAACAGACACCATATTCTGTCCCTTGAGAATCAGCATCACTCACTGAATGGCTCTCTGTGTCTCCTAATGTGTGCAAGCCATAGAAGCTCTGATGGTCGCCCAAAGAATGGCAATCCTTTCCTTCTATTAAACTTGTCTGGCTGCATTCACACTTCCCTTTTCCATCATCTCTGCTTAAGTAATTTGTGGAGATATTTCAGACTGTATTCTATTACCAGGAAAGATTCTAATGACTCAGCCGCTTCTGGGTAGTAAGAAATACAGTGAGAACAAAAGGTAAAGATTATCTGCCCTGATGTTTCTAGACGGCAAAACCGCAACATAACACTCGTGGGTCTCGTGTTGAACTCCGTCCTCATGTTGAGTTTGCCCTTCTATAGAGGAGAGAGGAAGAGGTGATGTAGAAGTCAAGAACAGATCCCCAAATAAGATGGCAGTTTCAGCAATTTGGGCAGCACATCTGCCCAAATCTGCACATCTGTCAGCAGCCCCACACTGACGACCCTCAAGGAGGCCACCAACCCAAGGAACGCTAAGGCTCCTGAATGGTCGGATAGAATAATGAAGCTTTAGAATGTCTTCTTGGTGTTTTGCTGAGTGAGTCAATGGAGACGTGTTTTACCATCAGAGTAATTTTGCAGCTGTAATGTGCTTGTTTTCACAGTAGTGGTCTGTACTGCTAGAGTTTTCCTTGCACTTTTTGGACACCTTTGTGGTGCAGTATGTCAGGGGAGAAGAGGGGCTCAGATGTCAGTCCCAAGAATGATTTATGCTTAAAAGTTTAATTTCTTGCAATGCTTCTACAGTGTAAATCATACTGTTTCAGTGAGAGAACTCGTCATATACCCTTTTCAAATATGTTTTCCCAACTAATGATCCTATGTGGCTTAAAATTATACTGACAGAAAAACAACTGCAGTGGCTTTTAAACTAATGATACAATCCATGGATAATTTCCTCTACATAGCTCAGAGATGTGAATGAATGAATTACGTATCACTGCAGGAAGCAATTTCCCTCAATGCATTCTACCTGATGGAATCTCGCCGCATTTCAGATGGGGGGGGGGAAAGCTTTCAGTTGAAATAAGACTCTGAAACTGGCTCTGGAGCAAAACCTAAACCCTGAGGGGAGACAGCTGTGAATCTGTTTAGAACTTTCCACTTTCCGGGAGCTCTTGCATTACAAATGTCTCTCTTCCGTGCACAGCAACTTATTGTGTGAAGGGGTCTGATGACATTGGTGGGTTTCAACAGTTCTTCCCTCTCATTCCCCTTAATGTATATTGGCTTTTTTTTTTTTAAAGGGTTACCATCCTGCAATGTCATAACCATATCGCCCCAGAAGTTTCTTCCTTTCTGATCTATCCTCTGTCTCAGATACAAGTGTTCACCAGAAAAAAAGGCACCTTAACATGGTGTCCATAATTTGTGACATGCATGCCTGGGAAAAGTGGCAGCTCCTGAGATGTCATAAGAGATGTAAAGAGATGCAGCCCAGGCCTGAACAGATTTAAAAATAATGTATCTTTTGCTTTTTGCTTCTAGCTCCATCACGCCAATATTCTGGTGTGTGTGTGTTTGTGTGTGTATGTGTGTGTGTGAGTGATAGAGGTATTTTCCCCCAGTCTGGGGCAGATCTTGAGTAGGCAATCCTATTAATCCTATTAATCTTTGTTCCTTTTGCTTGTCTTGTTTCCAGGCCTTCTGTAGGAAAGGAATAATTGAATAACCCATGAGTAACTTGAAACTTAAGTAATACAAATGAATGACACACAACCAAGCACCTAATCCACACGGGCTCAGATTCTCATATAAGTCTTCTAATGCTCCTTTACATTCACTGAAAGTCGTGTCTGACTTCATGCTGCTGCCATCATGATGGTTCCATTGTTTCTTCAAAGAGACCACAGCCACCTTATGGACAGATAGGGGGCTCTAGGGTCACCACTGCCCCTCACACAGGGTTGAGTGTGCTAGTGGTTGATGTCTGATGTATTGCAGAATGGCTTTGCTCAATATAGGTTTAGGACAGGTGGAAGGAGTTTTAGGTGACATAGTTGCTTTTAACTAACTGACTCACAGGTTTTGGGGGCATTTAGAGGACATAATAGAGTTGACCGATAGTTTGGAACTAGAACTTATGGTGAGAAATCATAAAATCTGGGCTCTGGTTCCTTTTCTGACACTTACCTTGTTAATTGATCTTTAATGACTTCATCAACTGAATGGGGATAACACCTGTTCAAAACGATGAGACGCGTCAACACTGATGAGGAATGTCAATACTGTTTCATGTCACCCAAAAGCCTAAGCATCATTATGGACACTAGGCTGTAGTGCTCTCTGGGACTTTGGAATAACCACAGTGATAACTACATTGTACAGAAAAGAAAAGAAGAGACACAATAGTAGGAATCATTAGAAAGATTGATGGACACCGGCTGTCCTATAAATTTATAAGGAGATTAAAAAAAAAAGGGTTTGAAATAACCAGCATCCTTCCACAAACAATTGCTATAGTCCAGGCACTTTCACATTTTCTATTAATCATGATAATAATGATGAAAGCCGCCATTTATTAAAAGCTTATTATGTGCCAGGCCCCACAGCAAGAAATGTAATAGGTGTAATCATCACTGAATGGAGTTGATATTATTATTCCTATTTTTACAAATGATGCAATTAGGACTTAACGAAGTTCAGTAACTGTCCTAAGGCCATCCAGCTAATGAGGAATGGAAAGCGTGAAAGTCAAGAAGGTGTGGGATCTGGGATTGGCACCTGCCTCTGCTACATCCTGGCTGTTTTCCTTGTCTGATGGCTTCATGTTCTTTGATACCAGGGTCATGTCCATATTACACTGCTTGGTTCCTTACAGCATGTGGCACTGTGGGCATCAGTTCAGAGGCCCTGCTGGCGCTGCTATTGGTGTGTCCGATCAAAACAAATTTAGACTCTGCAGCTAGTCCTCTGGAAGTTGCATGGCTTCTTCCTTGGGTAACTTCTGGTAAGACTGTTAAGTGCAAGAGCAACAGCACATTTCATCCAATTCCAGGAAACTATAACACACAGATGCTGATGTGACTGGGTCCGGGGGGGATCAAGATAAACGAAGATGACACAGGCAGGTTGTAGCAATCCACACAGGAGGATCTGAATTCCGGGCATCTGTGCATTTGCAAAACAAGTCCTGTCCAGGCACCAGGAGGTGCCCAAGTGAAACCCAAAGCCATGTGGGGAGGCTGCTGACCCAGCCCTCATATTACTGTCCGCTGGCTAGGATGACCTGATCGGAGAGCCAGCGAGAGGCATGTAGTGACCCCTTCCCATGACTGGGACAAAACTGGACCCGCAACAGCCCCTTTCGTGGAAAAGAACTTGGGCCAGATGAGCATCAGGCAGGCATTTCTATGGCTGCTCGGAGTTGTACACTGCAGGGCAAATCAGCTCTCTGCACCAGAGTTTAGGCCTAAAGGCATCAATGGAAAGATAACAGACGACCTGCTCCCAGTGTGAGGGACAGGATGCCAGAGCTTTCATGGAGACCCAAGGTCAGCCTTGGGTCTGAGGAAGAGCAATCTTGGATCTTCCTTTCCCCTATAGTTAAAAACAAACTATTCCAACTAACCATGGTGCTTCATTCCACTGTATGTTTCAAGGGAAGTTAAAGCCCTTGCTCTTTTTTTTTTTTTTTTAATTTGACAGACAGAAATCACAAGTAGGCAGAGAGGCAGGTGGAGGGTGGGAAGCAGGCTCCCTGCCTAGCAGAGAGCCTGATGCGGGGCTTGATCCCAGGACTCTGAGACCATGACCTGAGCCAAAGGCAGAGGCTTAACCCACTGAGCCACCAGGTGCCCCAGCCCTTGCTCTTTTATTCTGAGCTTGATACCCTTTATGGTTCCTGCATCCACTCCTCTGATTTCTTTGCAGCACCGGGGCTACCCTTGACAGAAAATAGGCATGATCTTTATAAAACATTATTATTATTATTATTATTATTATTTTAGAGAGTGAAGAAGGTTGCAGAGGAAGAGGGAGAGAAAGGACCTCAAGCAGGCTGGATGCCCAGTGCGTGAACTTGACTCAGGGCTCAATCTCAGGACCCTGTGATCATGACCTGAGCTGAAATCAAGAGTCAGACCCTCAGTTGACTGAGCCACTCAGGTGCCCCATAAAATATTTCCAAACAAGGGGACCTCATGGCTCATTAATCCTGCATGTAGCAGGCAGTGACTCCCCACTTCTCATCCTACTCAGAAGGCAAAACAACAGCCCTCATTTTTCCTGGCCTCTGGTTGCCCGTGAATGCAAAATCAGCTAATTTCAGAATCATCCCTAAACTTCCAACCCGAATGGAAATTTTAAGTGAGACCCACCACCTCTATGAGTTATTGCCAATGATTTAGTACCGTTACGTTCACTGATGGAAGATTGTGAGCTCTGTGCTGAGGGGATAAAGACAGCCGGCTTCTTGTTCCAGCTCTTCTGCACACTGTTAGACGGTGTTGTTTAACCCATCTGGATCTTGGTGCACTCATCTGCTCGGGAGAGGGTTAGCTTTAATCCTCCTTTAATAGGCTGTGAGGCTATAAAGTATAAATTAGCGCACATGTGCGTATCATTAAAGCATTTAGAATCGTGAATGTGGATAATGTTAGTGAAGTTTAGCTACCATTTCTTTCTTTCTTTCTTTTTTTTGTTCCAGATGCCTAATAGGTATTTAATGCAATCATAATATTATTTCTACCATAAACTACTTCTGGGCTTTCTGTATGCCATTTAAAGATAATGGACATCTTTGGAATCATGACTCAAATAATATGTATGTATATCGTTTCCTTTTTAGTTTACTCATTATTGTTATTATTGGCATCATAGAAGTCGTAAAAAATGTTGTAAGTCACTCCCTCCCTGGGGTATGATGCAATCACTGCCCCATCCTTTCCCTGTTCAGTTTCTGCTATGATGCAATGACCAGTGTCCTACCCCATCCCTCACAACTGGTTGTAATAAGGACAGCTGAGCACTCCTCTAATCCATCCTTTGGTTCTTTAGTGAGAGAGAGCACAAGCTCTAGTCTGAACCAGTCTGTTCTTATATAAAGTGCTTTGGGGGAAAAAATAGCTTCAAAGTGCTCTTCAAACACAAGGTGTTAGAAAGACTGATGAATATAGCCCCTACCATTGTTCTACTTCCGCAGGAAGAACTGTGGCTCTTATATTGAAAAAGAAGCACAAGACAGCATCAAATCACCCTTTGTGTAGAATTTCAGCCATTGTAAAAAGTGTTTGAAACAGTCCAGGCCTGAGTGGGAACACTTGGCAGGATAATGGATTGCACTGTGTCCAGGAAAGAAGAGCCAGGAATCCAGTGTAGGATTTATGTCCCATGCTCCCAAGAGCTGGGTGTGCCTTAACTTCCATGATCTTCCTCATCTTTAGCCACATGCCTGCGAGACAGGTTCTGTCTCTTTCTCTGTCTCTGTACTTTTGTTCCAAACTCTGTTTTCCTCTTAGACACAGATTCCTTCATTGTTAAGTGCTTACACTGTTGCCCAAGTTTCTCTGTGTGTCTCTTCACCTCAACTAGACTGTATACCTTTGGGGTCACTGACTTTTTGTATTGCTTTTCTCATTTTCTTCTTTAGCCCTCTTTTGCCTGAAGGGTACCAAAGTAGATCCTCATAAATGCCTACTGAATGAATGAAGGAAGGAATGAACATATAGATTTATTTTTTTGGTTAAATTTTTTAAAATTTTGTGAAGTATTGGATATACAAAAGGATATAAAGACTAAAGTGATGAATAATTGTGAGTCTACCACCCTGCCTCACACTGTGAAATCCTTATGCCTTTCCCTGTTCATATGCCCCTTCCCCCTTCTCCAAAGAGGTTACCAAACTTGGTGCCCATCATTTCTGTCTTTACTTTTCTTTTTTTAAGATTTTATTTATTTATTTGGGAGAGAGGGAGAGAGAACATGAGTGGAAGGGGGGAGGGGCAAAGGAAGAGGGAGAAGCAGACTCCCCCAGGACCTTGGAATCATGACTTGAGCTGAGGCAGACCCTTAACTGACTGAATCCCATAGGCATCCCCCAACTTTACTACATACATATGGATCCTTAACAAAAACTACATTTTTTTTGCCTGTTTAAAATATTTACAAAGTATCATTGTATTTCTATCCCTCATCAAATTGCACTTATAATAAAAATATATTTGTGGGTAAATGCATGATGAAACACATCATTATTCAGACATCTTCTCTGCTGAAGAGTATTGCAGTGTGTGAATATGTCATAATGTGTTTACCCATGCTCGTGTTGATGGAATCGCAGTCTTATCCACATCACCATGGGCAGGCACCTGCAGACGGGATTCTGCAAGGCACAATCCAAGGAACAGAACTGCTGGGTCACAGAGGATGCATATTTGTAAATTTACTAGGATTGCTGGTTAAGCATCTAAAGGGGTTGTACCAATTTAGACTCCCAAGGATCTGCATTTATGAAAGTTTTCCAACCTTAATGCTTGCCTCTTTAGGTAGTGACTTCTGTAAGAGGAGGCCCTTCATGCCAAGCTTGACCGAGGGCCTCTAAGATGTACTGATGCCTCTGCAAGGGCTAGCTAGAGCACTGCCCCTGGGGGTTTGGGTGGGTTCACATTCCTTCCCTACTGTTCCAGGTGTGGGAGCTACTGTGCTGCCTCAGTATCTGAAGCACTGGAGTTCTTTCCTCCTCACCTTCAACTCTCTACAGCCCATTTATTGCACACACAGATTCCACCAAAATAGAAGGTTGCCTTTAAGAGCAAAGAAGGAGTTCCCTTCATCTAAATGTCATCCATGTTAACAGGACTGCCTGGGATCCCTTTGAAATGTTCCTGGTCTCCCCATGTCCGACATCTTTGCTATCCCATATACTGTGTTGTGGGATCACAGCACCACCGGGTGACAATCCTGCAGCTAGAATTCTGTGGTTTTGGTCATGATAGGTTTCAGTTGAATGCCTCCTACCTACCATTTACTACAGACCATATTGCTTTAAAATAGAGGGTGTTAAATCAGACTGTGTAGTACACAGATCATATTACAAAAGGGAAATATGCGTTAGGTGAGCATGTAAACAAGGATTTGCTTCCTGAAATATCCCATCATGATTTGGAGTGGAGGTATTTCCCCCCTTCTGTTAGTTACTGTTCCCTTTGAATGTGATGAAGATTCATAGAGGGTTTAAACACTATACAAAACACTTTTCTAAATTTATACTTGGCTTTTTTTTTCAATTACAATTTGAAGTGGTTAGTGTATTTTCTGTTTCACTTGTTTTTAATGTAAACTTTCTTCTTAAAAAATAAAATACATATAGAAACTATACCAATAATAAGCTTACAAATTGATGATATTTTGTGAAGTAAAGACATTCTTGTAACAGCGGTCAGATCAAGAAGCAGGATGTGAACAGTATCTCAAATCCCCTCATGTGCTCTTTCAGTTATAGCCCCTACTCCCAGGGTAATCACTATTTGTTTATTTTTTTCTCCACATATGTAAACTGTGACTTTTAAGACAATATTTTTATTTTTATTTTTTTATTTTATTTTTTAAAAGATCTTATTTATTTATTTGACAGACCGAGATCACAAGTAGGCAGAGAAGCAGGCAGAGAGAGAGAGAGGAGGAAGCAGGTTCCCTGCTGAGCAGAGAGCCTGATGCGGGGCTTGATCCCAGGACCCCGAAATCATGACCTGAGCCTAAGGCACAGGGTTTAACCCATTGAGCCACCCAGGCGCCCCTCAGACAATATTTTTAAAAGATTTTATTTATTTATTTGAGCGAAGAAGAAATAGGGTGAGCAGGGAGGAAAGGGAGAAGCAGATCTCCTGCAAGCAAAGAGCCTGACTTGGGACTTGATCCCAGAACCCTGGGATCATGACCTGAGCCGAAGGCAGATGCTTCACCCACGGAGCCACCCAGGTACCCCAAATGCCACTTTTCAATGTGCGCAGTACAAGCCAGATGGATGAAATAGCTCACCAAAGTCACACAAAGAGTTTGTGAAGAACAAGGCCTGGAATCCCAGCCTCTTGGCCCAATCCAATGTCCACTCTGTAATGACTCACTTCAACGGTTCTCCTTCTTCTTCTTCTTCTTCTTCTTTTTTTTTTTTTTCCACTGAAATGTAGCAAGAAATGCAGTGGCCCATCGAATGAGGCACTTTCTTCCTTTTTTAAAAATAATTCATCTATTTATTTGAGAGAGAGAGGGCACACCTGAGGGAGAGAGGGAAGACGGAGAGAATCTTCAAGCAGACTCCACACTCAGGACAGAGACAAATGTGGGGCTGGATGTAGGGCTCAATTTCAGGACTGATGAGATCATGACCTGAGCTGAAACCATGAGGTGGTTGCTTAACAGCCTGAGCCGCCCTGGAGCCCCTGAATGATACACATACTTTGTGCACTACAGAGTTTGTGGGTCCTCCACCCACGCGGGGTCCCTCCTCCATAAGCATCCGTCTGCTTCTAGAGCTGACATGTGTCAGTTTCAGGACCCTATGACTAGAGGACAAGATTTGAAAAACAATGCATGAAGCATTTACTACCCAACACTCTTCTGATGGAAATAGCCAAGTATGCAATATATTAGTGCTCCTTGTCCTCTCTCTGAGGGAGAAAGGGGAGGATGATAGTCAGGTTCACATCAGTGGTGCAAGCCAACACTTGAAAACTCTCTGGGTAGGCACTGCAATCTGGTCACATTCAACACACACTGATTTTTTGCATCCAGATCAAAAGCGCTTTCCTTGATGACAGTCCCTGAACATTCTGATTAACTGAGCTTTCAGAGTAGTGGAATGCAGTAGAAAAACTTGAAATTGTAAGTCATATAAATCAGTCTTCTTCCCAGTTTTCCTGTGTATGAGCAATGTGGCCTTGGACAAGTCACCTCCACTTGACAAGCCTTGTTCTGTATTTGTGAAATGGGGGGAGTAAGGTTAGTGTGGCACGTGTGGTAATGTGTATGGATCATTAGGCACAGGGTCTGGTACCCAGAGCGCTCTCAACAGATGGTAATTGAGTCCTTACTAACCTTAGCTAGAGGTCAGCATTCCCCTTTTTTAGCATCTGTCTCACCGATAACAATATTATTTGGTATTTGATAGATATTAACAGTTCTTTAAAAGTATATGGCAACATTCCTTTCTCATATTCAAAGGCAGACTCAGCTGAACTTTGACATAAAGAAGAAAGATATGTGTGGCTATCTCTGGAATCATCTCTCTCTCCTCAGCTCACGTATTGGCAGATACCTGTGAGGGATTAGACTTCCTTAGCCCATGGGATTGAGACGTTTAACTTCATTTTATCCTAATCTCAAGGGTTGGGGGCATCCCAGTCCTCATCTGTATAACTCAGGTAAGAGGATAATTATACTAATATAAGGTAAGAACTATGATAAAGGGAGGGCAAGGTGCTAGGGTAGCATAAAAGAGGGTGCCTAATGTAGTTTGGCTAGTGGGAGACTAGAGAGGGGTAATGTGGTGGGGAGGGGTTTTCCAGAAGAAATGATGTTAATCTGAGGCCTGAGGATAAGTAGGAGCTTCCTTTTTTATGGTAATTCATGAGTTCACACACAAAAGTATGCACACACACATAATGAATGTATGTACACTCACAAGCACATGTATACACACACACACACACACACACACACACACACGCACACACACACACACATCTGCCCTGAACAGGAAACCAGGGCCTCAACCATAGAGACTCATTGCTCCTTCCTCATTTCACAGAGACAAATTCTGCTTGATTTCTGTCAGGAAGAGCTTTTCAGCCAAATTCATCTTCTTCCCAACCCCTCCATGATTATTTGAGACAGAATTATTATACATGTTAAATGATGTATTGTCTAGACAAGTCTTAGACTTCACGCATTTTTTAAGTTGGTAATTTTAAGAAAGTAACTGGAATTAGGGAAATATTCAGTTAGTAATTATTTTACTTAGAACATATAAAATAGATTTTAAAAGAGGGAAATTGGAAAAAAAAAAAAAGAGGCTACTAACAGTTCTATTGGATCAAATGAAAGTTTCAAGTTCTGTTGGAGAATAACAAAGAGACCCTAACAGAAACCGGTTTTCTGGGCTTACATGTCCATTTTAATCAACAGAGGCAGATAAAGAATTTGTGGGAAAAGTCTGCTCTGGTTGGAGTCTCACTAACTCCCCTTACGCCGCCTTCAGTTGGGCTTGGACTCTGCATTTAGCAATAAACAGGTGACTTGTGTCCATACTGAAGTTTGAGAAGCACTGAGCCAACCGGCTTTTGTCCCAGGGTGAGTTGGTTCACACCATTCCCATTAGCTGCAGGTGGCATCCACCCATATGACCTGGGAATACCCACATGCTGCTTAACAAAAAGAAATAGAGAAGACTGTTATGCCCCTCCCCCCACCATGAAGCCTGCTTTGATCCACCACGTCCCTTTCCCAAAGCACACATTTGCGAACCATTTGGGTGGCACCAGCAGGGGTATAATCATTCTTACCCCTGCCATTTTCCCTCTCCCACAGGAGATTCGTCAGGTGCAGTGGCTAGTTTCATGAGCACTGAGGCCAGGTTGCTGGGGCTCATACCCCAGTAACTCCACGCACTAACAGGCGACCTTGAACAAGTTCCTTAACCTCTCTGAGTCTCAGTTTCCTTATATGCTAAATAGTAACGAATAATAATACCTCTCTCTCGGACGGCTGTGAGAATCTATTACTGTGTGTAGGGTACTTACAACAGTGCAGTAGGATACTTACAGAGTGGCCCTCCAGAAATGGGACTTTGTTTCGTGTGGGCAGGAAGTCTATTATCCCCTCTAAAATCCCACCCAGTACCAGATAGAGCACTTGACACACAAAAGTGCCCAGTTAACAAAATGAATGATTGTGACAACAACCATTCACCTCACCAAGCTACAGAATTTTACTTCTTTTTTTAAAAAAGTTATTTATTTATTTATTTGAGAGAGCGAGCGAACAAGTGAGAGAGAGAGAGAGAGTGCACAGGGGGAGGAGCAGAGGGAGAGAGAGAAGCAGACTCTGAGCTAAACGTGGAGCCCGATGCGGGGCTTGAACCCACGACCCTGAGATCATGACCTGAGTTGAAACCAAGAGTTGGATGCTTAACCGACTGAGCCACCCAGGCGCCCCCAGAATTTTAGTCCTTACTTTATTTCCATCAGTGACGTATAAGACTAGGGGACCCACCCATGCCCCATCCCGTTTGGGAACTGTTGGGTGTGTGTTTGTCTTGGAGAAACTTGCCGTTATCTACACTGCAGGTATTACCTTCCGGAGAAGAGAAACAAAGGCAATGGCAACAACAAAGCCAGGTCTGTTTAGTTCCTGCACTTGGAAGCCAACATTGTAAATCTTTTATTTGTGGATGCATCGGTCCAGCGGTACTCGCACAGAGCCGTTCGATCCTCTGGTTCTTTAAATAACTACCCTGTTATTGCCTTCCTGTCCCCTGATCAACCCTGGAGTCCTTTGAAATACCCACAAATGGAATGAAGTGTGCATTTTAAGTTATCTTTTTATCCATGGGGTTTACATCTGCAGCCGGTACCTTAATCCTGACTTGGGGAATTATATCTGAAAGAGAGGAAGCAATTTCACTCCTGTCCCCTCTGGGGAAGACTATTTTTCCACTCACTGAACTGAGGACTACAAAGATCAGGAGTCAGTCGCTCCAGGACCTTTAGGGGTAGAACAGTCTGTCGTGATTTTTCTTACACATCATATGAAGCTCAGAGACACTTCTACTTCCTGTCCTGGAATTGAGACAGAGTGGTCACAGAAAAGGTAAAAAGTGCTGATACTTCGCTTGAAAATTGTGAATATCCGTACGGATAAAGTTCTCTTACATTTACTCATTATTATTACCACTGGTCAGTAGTATTTATTTTATGTCATTTGCTTAGAATGGTGTCTGGCACAAAATAAGAACTTTGTAAATATTGGCTGGTTTCTCCGTAAATTATACCATTACCTGCTACTACTTTGTTCTTTTTAAACATTCCATGTTTATAATAACTTTTATCTTATTTTCCATTTTGTTCTCAAAACCATTTATGAAGAAGAAAAAAAGAAAGATACTTTCTCCTTCATTTAAAGAGAAAACAGACCCAGGTAAATGGTTGGAGGATGCTGAACAGAAAGCAGAAACTGTTTTCTATCTCTGGGGCCAGCACTTCCCACAAAGAAATTCTCTCGCAAGGGCTGGAAGGGTCAAGAGCTGGGTGGGTTCAATGATTAATTTTCCTACTTTCCTGAAAATGGTGTTATCTTTAATGGATACTCATGTCCCTAGCACACCAGAAAGAAATCATCTGGAGGCACAAAGCCTCCTTTTCAAAAGTGAGAATGCTAATCCTCTGCTAATAATAATAACAGTAGTGATAAAAATAATATTATGATCAATGCATTACAACAACATATTGAAACATATAAAGCGAATTTGCTGTTGAGTCGACATCCCGGGCTGAGTGTTTTACCTCTGCACACAAGGACGTCTGTGAGTAGACACGTTAGTGATGGAAGTGGTGGCAGGCGCTCTCCATGGGTAAAGCTGTTTTGGCAACATTTACTTGTGTTTGTATGCAAACTTTTATGTCAATTATTTCTAAAATAATCCAGAAATCTTTGAAGGTGTCATCTGCTTTTACAAACCCCCCTTTTTTGTGGACATGATGGGAATGCTTTAGATGTCACATATTTAAGGGACAAAAGTTCTGGTGGGATTAGGTGATGTTCCTTTCATAACTTACTATGGCTATTACCACTGTTCCCATTCCTAACAACTATGGTTTTGGTAGTTTGTGGGGACATGGCCTTGCCTTCTTTGAAAGTGCCTTTCTGTGACCTCTGATGTGCATTCGGTTTGCATAAGAGCGTTACGCGGTAGGCATCTCTCCTCCTACAGCAATAGGTGCTGAGGCCATTGGGATGAAGAAATATGGCAGCAGAGTAGATAAGCAACAGAGCGAGGACTCCTAGGTGCTCTTCCCCTGACCCCACTGGATCATGAGGACCAGATGGCCAGAACAGTGGAACGATGTGGCACCAGGCTACTGTCCGGAGGAATGTGCCATCCTAAGGGGAAGATGCAGATCTTGATTTTAGACATACTCCTTTCTGCTATGGGATCTTAATCAAGACTTAATCAGGTCCAATAATCCCTAGACTTCAGGTTATTTCCCTAAAAAGTGAGGAGGTTTGAAACACCCCTTTTCCTGCTTTCTTATTACTCTTGAGGCTCAGAAAAAAAAAAAAAAACACTGAAATTGTCAAGGGTGTGCATCTTTCCTTCTCTAGCTAGTGTGCAGGTAGAGAACGTTTTGGAAAATGGAGGAAGAATGAAAAAAGCCAGAGTCCCTGGTAGGGCTACCCCAAACAACCCCATCTGACACACCTCCGAATCCCCTGGAGGCATTTCTCAGGAAACCAGGTGTTATCTGTGTTGCAGAGAAGCATGGCTGACAATCAGCAGGTCATATCTGGTTGGAGTCCACAGAACACAGAATTATAGGACTTGCAGGGCATCTGGTTTAAAGTCTAGGTGAGGAACCCAAGGCTCAGAGGCTGAGAGAGTTTGCTGAGGTCACAGTGAAGCAGACACATAATTGATGATATTAGCCACTGCCCTTCTAGGATGTATTACTGTAAAGTTCAGTCTTATTCTACTTCAGGAGATTAGAATTAGGGTTCTCTTGCTTGACCCTATATTTTGTCTCTAGCACAGGACCTACATAGGTAGGTGCTCAGGAAATAGAAGTTGAATAAGAAAAGAAATGAATGCGTTGATACAAAAGTTGAGTAGCAGTATGCACAGGTTAGGTCATTCTTCTCATTCATGGCTATAGGCAGCCTATCTTTATTCCCTGTCCCAACCTCATCGTACAGATTCTGATGGTGGAGGGATCCAGGCAAAAGAGTGTCCTAGGTCTATACACGTTTACTTCACTCATTAAAAACAAACTCACAAGGTCAGGGGAAAAGCCCTCATTCTCATAATATAAAGACAACAAACTTCTAGGGCAGTGGGCTGGGCTGAGACAGGCCTTGGAGAAGCCTGTCCACATGGGCAGAAAGCAAACCCAGCGTTCATGTATGATTTGGTTTAGGAGTCAGAGCTGGTCTTTGCAAAGTCATGATGTTGGAAATCTGGTCTTTGGTTGCTGTTCCTTCAACCAACAGCCTAAAATAGTGGCAGTTGGTCTCTCTCTATATTTCCTTCATGGTGCCTGGAAGTGCCAGGTCCCTATTTATAATTCAGCATACCCTCCATCAAAGCACGGCCCTGATGCTTTATGCTCAACTGTTGGAGAAGATGAAAGACCTGATATGTATGTTCCCACCGAGTCATTTATGGCTGATCAAAGTTTCCTATTTCACCTCTCTGAGAGGGTATTTGCCTTTAATAATTAGGGGTTTCAGGCTCTTTTCTGACACAAAGATTTCAGAGAAATATTTTAGTGATGGGCACGGGAGAGGATTCACGTTGTATAAGCATTTCTTTCTGTCTTTCTTTCTTTCTTTCTTTCTTTTTTTTTTAAAGATTTTATTTATTTATTTGAGAGAGAATGAGTGAGAGAGAGCATGAGAGAGGAGAAGGTCAGAGGAAGAAGCAGACTCCCCAAGGAGCTCAGAGCCTGATGCGGGACTTGATTCTGGGACTTCGGGATCATGACCTGAGCCGAAGGCAGCCAATCAACCAACTGAGCCATCCAGGCGCCCCTGTATAAGCATTTCTTAACTTTCATGGCAAAGTGCCTTCTCTATATACATGTACACACATATGCACACACCTATACACAAACGTGCACCTACACATACAGGCAGAGGAATATTTCAGAGGAAACAGAAACCCCATCCCTACAGCCTAACAAATCCTGCCTCATCTCCTACTGGTCATTTCTGCTTTATTTGTGCTTCAAAGATTAGGTCTCTCATCCCCATGACTATAAATAAAATAATTTCTGTCCTTGACAGATCTCAAACTTTAAACAATTTTAAGCTGATAATATATAGTAAAATAATTGCTTAACTAGGAATACATTTGTCACCACTGATAATTGTTATATTTAGACCATGTAAAATGACTTTTTAAAGAGGGAAATAAAAAGATGTTGTTAAGAATTTTACTGGATCAAATGGAAGTTTTGAGTTTTATTGCAAAGGAATAAAGGGCCCTAATTGGAATGGGTTTTATGGGTCTCTACATCCATTTTAAATAGGGGCAAGAAATAGATTTGAGGGAATGCAATCTGGTTGGGTTCTCCCTAACTGCCCTTGTGCAGCGCTGAGTTGGGGTTGGGCTGATAAAAAGTCAGGGCCTGCCTACCTCCTCCTTTCCACTCTCCTCAGCTTGTCATCCTGATCACCATGTCAACTCTAGTCAAAGCCACCCATGTCCCCTGCCTGGAAGTTTGACAACTTCTAGCCGGTTCCCACATCTATTCCTGCACCCTAACTCATTCTCCGCATTGTGGTTATATCAGAGGAAGTGTTCTTCTTCTTCTTCTTTTTTTTAAGATTTTGTTTATCTATTTGACAGAGAGAGAGATAACAAGTAGGCAGAGAGAAACAGGGGGAAGCAGGCTCCCTTCTAAGCAGAGAGCCTGATGCAGGACTTGATCCCAGGACCCTAAGATCATGACCTGAGTCGAAGGCAGAGGCTTAACCCACTGAGCCACCCAGGTGCCTCTTCTTCTTTTTTAATTAAAGTATTGTTGACATACATGTTACATTAGTTTCAGGTGTACAACATAGTGATCGAACAAGTGGACATGGTAGGCTAGGCCGGCCCCATGTGTAGCTACCATCAGTCACCATACAACACTATGACAATACCACTGGCTGTCGTCCCTGCGCTGTAGGTATCATTACCTGTGACTTACTGAGTCCATAACTGAAGGCCTGTCCCTCCCACGTTCCTCACCCTCTTGCCTATCCTCCCAACTCCCTCCCTTCTTGAACCACAACTTTGCTCTCCGTATTTATGAGTCCATTTTGGCTTTTTGTTTGTTTGCTTGTTTATTCATTTGCTTTGTTTTTTAGATTCCACATATAAGAGAAATCACATGGTATTTGTCTTTCAGAGGAAGAGCCCTTCTAATGCCCTTCACTGACTGCCTATGGCTCTTAGGATAAAATTCCTTGTCATTAATGTGGCAGTGAGTTGGACATGGCCAGTGATTAATTTTCCTACTTCCCCAGGAGCAATTTGTCTTCCTTGGCTAGTGGCCATGCCCACAGTACATGCCAGGCCCAAACCATTTTGAACTACCATTCTTCCTCTCAAAATGCCAATGGAAAAGAATAATACACTTAGAGTAACAGCGCTAAATATCCAAGGTCAGTGTGTGTCAAGTGAGTAGTCCCAGGTGAATGTTAATTCCATCACACAGGAAGGTGCCCACCTGGAGTCAGGTTAGTGATGACAGCGAAGGCAGGTGCCCTTTGTGGATGAAATGCTGTTCCTTGGAGAGTGCTGGTTTTGTATTTTATACATAAATGATCTAATTGTTTCTGGAATACTCCTGGATCTGTTACAGTTTTCACTTGGTTCTGCAAAAAACTGTTACTCTGAATACAGTCAGTCAATCTCACATCAAGCAAGACTAATATAGAGAAGCCGTCTACCAAACAGAAAACTTTAGTTGCCCCCTGTTGCAATCAGCTCTCATGATTAATTATTGCTATTACTACTATTATCTGATAGTGATTTTTAAAATGTGGGCATAGTACTTCATAGTTTAAAAGAGGCATTGCCTATACTATTAACTGTATTTTAAGGTTCATACAACCATATTATATAGGATAGTTTGAGAGTCAATTTTTTTTCTGTAAAGGTACAAACTATAAATATTTGGGCTTTTGGGGCCATATGGTCACTATGTTAGTTATTACTAAACTTTGCCTTTGCAGTATGAGACCAGCCACAGACAATAGGTAAATGAATGGGCGTGCCAATAAAACTTTATTTACAAAAACAGGTGTGGTCTAGATTGGCTTATGGGCTGTATAAACTACCAAATTCTGAGTTAGAGCATGCGGGATTTATCATTCTTGCTTTTGCAGCTATAGAGTCTGAGGCTAAAGGGTTAGATGATTTTCCAAAGGCCATGCGGTGAATTAGTAAAAGAACAAGGACTTGGCTCTGTGGCAGCTAACACCCAGTCTGGTCTTCCCTCTACTGAATTGTGATGGCCAACAGACAGGGAGTGTAACCCTGGGGCACTGTGCTGTGTGTCAGAAAGGGTACATCACTACAGGTCTGCAGGTCTGGGCTCTGGCCCTAGACTGGCTTCTGTTTAGATGCATGACCTTAACCAAATCATTTTAACTCCCTTAGCTTCAGTTGATTGATCTAAGGAATGAGAAGACTGGTAGAGGAATCTTTCCTCTGGCTTTAAAATGCTGTGTTCTTAAGATCAGGGATGGGGAAGGAATATTTTATTGTGAAATACTCAAACTGATTAGTTATTACAAAGTTTGCAGTACATATTTATACAAATGTCACTATTAACCAGCCAACAAATATTTACCCAGTCTATTATGCTGTGAAAAGATGGAAGGAACATATGACAGTCTCCAGATAGTTTATAGCTGTGAAGAAAAGCAATTTCTAGCACTCACAGAAGGTGAATAAAGGATCAGTGTATGAGAAACATTGCGGTAGAGATGATAAGTTCCTCTGGGTTTCTGAGGACAGACATTAGTGAGAGCAGGAGCTGAAACTCATGTGGAAATGTCGGAAGACACTGGATTTAGAGGAGAGGAAGTGGAGATTGGTGAAGAGAAGGCTGACATGAGCAGGTGTGCAGACCCATGTTCAGATGGTTTTCTTGGGTGTTGTAGAGGGTCAGGGATTGAATAGGCTGGATGGTGTGCATTGGGGAAACATGGGAAGTACGGATCTTGAATCACTTTGTTGTCAGTTGGCATAGATCACCATTTGAAAAACAAACCCACAAAAAATTTCAACTTCACCATTTGTTACAGACAGGACTTTGCTCCTATTCATGCATATCCAGGAGTTTGCCTGAATTTCATTTTATTTTCAATTTCATAATGACGTACCTCTCATAAAGCAGCTGAACATTCATGATTATGGTCTTTTATCTCAAATTCCTCGGAGGAAAACTGGACATTCTTGCCCCTTGTTTGGTGGTGTGATGAGCAAAGAGCTCAATTCATTCTAACCCTGGAGAACCTAAGTTAGGAAAGAGGTGGTTTCCTTCAATCTCTTCTAGCTTATTTTCTGAAACAAAAAGGCAGTTTATAAGGGGGCTCTTTGATAATTAAAGCCAATTCTCTTTAGTCACCAAATGGCTTGCCGGATGGGTTTACCTGGTTTATTAATTTAAGTGTCTCACTATAAGGTTCTCCGCTCTGGATGTCCTCTGATTTTCCCTACCAGGCTTCTGAAATGACCCATGGGAGTCAGCCAGAAACATAATTGGAACATCACACTGTGGGAGGTATTATCAGTATTCCCAAGAGGGGAAGGTTTTGGAAATTTTTGTGAGGAAAAATCCTGGGACAAATAAGCCATGTCTATTTAATCAACACACACACACACTATATTATATATATACATAATATATAATATATAATATATAATAATAATATAATAATTATAATAATTAATATAATCATAATTATAATATAATAACATAATTATTATATTATATTATAATTATATAATATAATAACATAATTATATAATATAATAACATAATTATATAATACAATAACATAATAATATAATATAATATAATATACCATAAATATATAATATAATATAATTATATTATTATGTAATATAATAATTATATAATATAATATAACATAATCATAAATAATATAATTATAATATAATTATAATTACAATATAATAATATAATTATTATAATATTATAATATAATATATATTAATATTAATATTACAATATTAATATATAATATTGATATATATAATATATAATATATATATTACATATATAATATATATATTACATATATATAATATAGTGTGTGTGTTGATTAAAATATATATATATATATGCTAAAAGGATGCAAAGTTACCCCATGCTCTCCAAAACTGACACCAACCCTTATTGAATACTTTCTAAAGACCAATTATTATTCTAGATTTATTTTTTATACATTATCCCATCCCATCCCAGTAGTATTTTTATATTTATCTATTCACCGTATAGATGAAGAAGGAGGCTGGCTCTCACGGAGGCTTACGTTGCTCAAGTTTGAACACAGGTGATCAGCTGCGTAGCATGAGTTTGAAAGAGGGTAGTCGGATTCCTGGAATTTCATGATTCATCAGGGTAATTCAAAAGTGTGCTGGAAACCATCATGTTCTGACAAATACAGTTAATGAATTTAACCCTAAGATAAGTAGACAGGCAGAGAACTATAGCCTCAAGGTCATAGATGCATGCCTGTTACCATGGAGATAATGCCAAGAATGAGGGATGTACTGGAGGAGAGAAATGGGATGTATCACAGAGTTATCACTGTGAGGCTCAGGAAACAATGACTTGAGATTGTGTCCTGGCATACTCAGTCCCCTCTCTCTCCACCTCGCAGCTGTAATTTGGGCAATTGGAGGCAGCATGAAAAAGTCAGAGCCTCAGGGAAGCCACCTCCAATGTCACACTCTCACTCAGCATCTGCATCCCCCAGGGGCATCTTTTGAGATTCTACCTGGGTTTCTACAGAGATGGCTGGTTGTCAGTTGGCAGGTCACATCTGGTTGGGGTCCTGAAGCTGGGAGACTTCTACCAGGGCCAGACCCACCCTTCCGACCTCTTAGGCTTTGTGTGCACTGACAGATTGGGAATGAGGTGGCATTGGAAGAATCCAGAGAAGTTGAAACTACAGAAAATGCTCAAAATTGAATACCTTTTAATGTACTAGACTTATTATTTCCATACGGAGTTAAATGTTAGGTAATTAGGGGTGCCTGGGTGGCTCAGTTGTTAGATGTCTGCCTTTGGCTCAGGTCATGATCCCAGGATCCTGGAATTGAGACCCGCATTGGGCTCCCAGCTCTGTGGGAAGCTACTTCTCTCTCTCCCACTCCCCGTACTTCTGTTCCCTCTCTAGCTGTGTCTCTCTTTGTCAAATAAATAAATAAAGTCTTAAAAAAAAAGTTAGGGGCACCTGGGTGGCTCAGTGGGTTAAAGCCTCTGCCTTCGGCTCAGGTCTTGATCCCAGGGTCCCGGGATGGAGCCTCGCATCGGGCTCTCTGCTTAACAGGGAGCCTGTTTCCTCCTCTCTCTCTCTGCCTGCCTCTCTGCCTACTTGTGATCTCTGTCTGTCAAATAAAATAAATAAAATCTTTAAAAAAAAAAGTTAGGTAATTAAAGTAGTGTGTTTATGGACAGGTTATTGATTTCTATAATCCTCATTTGTCTCAGGCAGAAAATGAGAATCCAAGATCTACCTCATTTTTTTTCTGGTGAGGGCCAAATGAGAAAATGCTTACCATGCCCCAGCTACCTGCCCCCCAACCCCGCCTAGCATGTACTTCATTGGTAGTTGTTGCTAAGAACCAGTGAATTGTCATGGTTACAGTGCCTATGACTCAGACTAGCCATGTGACTTAAGCTAAGTTATCCTGTGCCTCAGTTTTCACATCTAGAGGATGTGGTTAAAATGTGCCATATGGATAGCACTCCATCAACCCAGTTTTTGGTGTTATTATCATAATCACTGTCATCACATCAAAAATACATTTCCCCTATCAATGAGGTTTAACCCCAAGAGTAAAGTCTTTTCAATAACCACATTTTTTTGTTTGTTTGTTTAAGTTTTAGAGTAGAAGCTATGACTATTCCCAGATAGAAAAATGATCTTTTCCAAGTAAAAGTCACAGCAGCCTTGTAAGCCATTGCAAAGCCGCTGCTGATTCCCTGGCCTCCAGGTTACTGGGAGTGTCTCTTTCTTTGCTGCCTGCTTCTCTGGGATGCCTTATTTTGGTGATGCTGACTGAAGCAATCCCACAAAGCCGGCAGGGTGACAGGATGATGGAGCTCTCTGGTTATGCTGTCTTATATATTTGTTGTATTAGTCTTTTGAAAAAAAATATGTAAAAGTTCCTAAATTATTAACTTTTCCCGAAGTGATATTTGATGGCAAAAGTAATATCCATGTGAAGTGTTAAGTGAATTTTATGAAAAAAGCTGAATAATTTGACAGTGTTAAAATTATGCTGTCGAAGATTCCATTTCCTCAGAGCCAACTTTGTCCTGGCTTCAGCTGCATAGACTGTCAAGACGGTGAGGTTTAGTTTAATTGCAACATGGTGGTCAGTTTTAGAGGAACTATTGCTATGCACCCACTTGTCAAAAGGGTGCAAAAATTTATGACATCATTTACATAGGCAATTGTGTGCATGATTGGGAAGAGTGATTTGCAACAACATGATCAGAGAACAGAATGCCTGGGTTGCTGTTTAGATGCTTAAAAATACATAATGATCAGTGATTCATTTATTGTTAAGAAGATAGAATACATCATCTTTGTAGGGACAGAGAATTTGACCTCTTTTGTCCAATTTTCTGCATTCTGAATTTTCATGCATTCAATAAAGAGCATGCATTATTCACTCTTTGAAGCCATTTCAAGGTCTGTGTGTGGCTTTCCCATATAACCTCAGAGATTTCACACATAATTCATTAGAGACAGATAACGATCCAGTGCCTGGGACCAGGAGAGAGGGTCAGTCCTGGCTTTCCTCCTTCAATCTGTTACTTGTGTGCTGTAAGGCAAGTGTGGGTGATCTATCTGCATTTATTTCAGCTCCCCAAATGGTCATTTGTGTTCAATATCATGTATTGAATGATTTCAAAGGGTACTTGTTTGATGCTTAGGTCCTGGGGACCATGCTCAGGAAATGTAAGCTATGTCTCAGGGTACCTTACAAGAGGATTGCAGAATTAAGGGTTGTATTTATGAAAATGTATGGGACAAAATTAAATTCTGTACTATCAGGTGTGAATGGAATATAATTAGATGCACCAGTGAGTGGCCAGGAGAGCCGAGCAACTGCACCAGCTCCTCCACTAACTAGCACAGTTGGTGGGAGTTGTTTGTTACTCAGGACAACAAAGCTGGTCTGGTGTTCCAGGAAGGCCTCCACAAGGCAGTGACATTTCAGCTGAAACTTCAAGGTTAAGTATGCGTTTTGCTTTTACAAATGATGCTGCATTTCTTACTTCTCATGTTGCAAGTCTCTCTGTGGGTGGTTTCTTTATATTTATCCTCATAATTTTTAGCTGGTACCACTGACTCCTTGTTATAAACAATAGTGAAATCAATATACTTCAACTTCATCCCAAATCACCTCTTTCCTGTCCACTTCCTGATTATAGCAGATCCTAAGATTTTTCTTAGTACCCACTTTTAAACATTTAAGTAGTCCTGTATGGTTGAGGAACAATAATCATCTGTGGTCTCTGTGTTTCTGCATGTCTGTATCAGCTTTGGTTTGGGACAGTCTTTTCAAGAATGTTTATATGGCAGATAACCTTGGGCTCTATAATGTTGCTGTCCAAGGCAGAGGGAGGTTTTATTTGCTGCTTAAGCAAATATTGCTAACAGACCCCTTATAAAGACTGAGGTTTCCTAAATTCTGGGTTTCTCAGCCATGATATAGAGACATTGCAGGCACAGCATTTCTTTTTCTTTCTTTTTTTTTTTTTTTTAAAGATTTTATTTATTTGTTTGACAGACAGAGAGCACAAGCAGGCAGAGAGGCAGGCAGAGAGAGAGGAGGAAACGGACTCCCTACTGAGCAGAGAGCCCAATGTGGGGTTCAATCCCAGGACCCTGGGATCATGACCTGAGCTGAAGGCAGAGGCTTTAACCCACTGAGCCACCCAGGCGCACCCCCCCCTTTTAAAAAATTTTTTTTCAATTTATTTATTTTCAGAAAAACAGTATTCATTATTTTTTCATCACATCCAGTGCTCCATGCAATCTGTGCCCTCTATAATACCCACCACCTGGTACCCCACCCTCCCACACCCCCGCCACTTCAAACCCCTCAGATTGTTTTTCAGAGTCCATAGTCTCTAATGATTCACCTCCCCTTCCAATTTACCCCAACTCCTTTCTCCTCTCTAACAGCCCTTGTCCTCCATGATATTTGTTATGCTCCACAAATAAGTGAAACCATATGATAACTGACTCTCTCTGCTTGACTTATTTCACTCAGCATAATCTCTTCGAGTCCCGTCCATGTTGCTACAAAAGTTGGGTATTCATCCTTTCTGATGGAGGCATAATACTCCATAGTGTATATGGACCACATCTTCCTTATCCATTTGTCTGTTGAAGGGCATCTTGGTTCTTTCCATAGTTTGGCGACCGTGGCCATCGCTGCTATAAACATTGGCACCCCCCCTTTAAAAAAAATTTTTTTTTTATTTATTTAGGCACAGCATTTCTCCAGCATTTAGGCATGGCATTGTCCCTGTGGGACTTGGGACACAAGAGGAACTGAGGGGAGCTGGAAGCTCATGCTGCTGTGCCTCGGATCCAGGAAGGGTTTCTGCACGTGTGCGTGAAACTTCAACAAAATAAATTGTTAGCATGCAAACAATGTAAAATATGGACTCTTCATAGATTTTTTTTTAAATTTTATTTATCCATCTGACAGACAGATCACAAGTAGGCAGAGAGGCAGGCAGAGAGAGAGAGAGGAGGAAGCAGGCTCCCTGCTGAGCAGGGAGCCCGATGCGGGGCTCGATCCCAGGACCCCGGGACCATGACCTGAGCCAAAGGCAGAGGCCCTAACCCACTGAGCTACCCAGGTGCCCCCTCTTCATAGATTTTGACATACACTTCTTTTACCACTTACCAGGTGTGAAGATGCTTACACTATGTTCCATTTTTTCTCCTTCTTCCTATTCTAACTTTGTTCTATTATTTCCCCTATGTCAGAGCTTATGAAACATTTATATTTTGTTCTATAACTAAAATCCTTATATTTATTTTGGTTTTATCCCTTCACTTAATTAGACTAAATTTAGAAAAATTTCTCTATTCATCTCTTAATTGGTTAAAACTTGCCCTGAGAATCTTCTAGAAAATCACATTCTAGAGAGACTAATGGGGATTATATTTCTAGGTCTCTTGCATACTTGAGGATGTTTGTTGACTTTTTTACTAGAATGGTGACTTGGCTGGAAATAAAATTTGGGTTCTATCCTTTATTTTTCTCAAAGACTTTTAGGAATTAACTTACTTAAGTGTCTATTGACAAAGGAATGGTTAAAGAAAATGTGTATACATACAATGGAATATTCTTCAGCCATAAAATGAAGGAAATCTTGCAAATCTAGACAGCATGGATGGACCTTGAGTGTATTAGGCTAAGTGAAATAAATCAGGCAGAGAAAGACAAGTACTGTATGATCTCATTTTGAGATGCAGAAACTTTTTTTAATTTTTTAAATATTTTATTATGTATTTATTTGTCAGACAGCAAAGCATGAGCAGGGGGAGGGAGAGGGAGAGCAGGCAGAGGGAGAAACAGTCTCCCCGCTGAGCAAGAAGCCCGATGTGGGACTCCATCCCAGGACCCTGGGATCATGACCTGAGCCAAAGGCAGACGCTCAATGAACTGAGCCATCCAGGAGTCCCTGAGATGCAGAATCATAAAAAATTAACTCACAGAAACAGAACAGGTAGGTGGTTGCTGGGGGTGGGGACGGGTGGGAGAAATGGGTAAAGGTGAAGGTAAAATTCTCATCATACAGAAAAAATCTGTAACAGTATGAGATGATGGGTGTGCTAACTAACCCTGTTGTGGTTACCATTTTACACGGTATACACATATCATATCATTATGTTGTATACCTTAAAATTAAACAATGTCTTATGTCAACTATATCTCAATAAAACTGGGTAAAAAAAAGGTGGGGGGAGAAGATTTGAACAGACACTTCATCAAAGAGAATATATTGATATAAAGTAAGGACATGAAAATTTGCTCAGCATCATTATCATTGGGGAAATGTAAATTAAAACCATAGTGAGAGACCTATTAGAATTGGTATAATTAAGGGACTCCTGGGTGGCTCAGTTGGTTGGACGACTGCCTTCGGCTCAGGTCATGATCCCAGAGTCCCGGGATAGAGTCCTGCATGGGGCTCCCGGCTCCATGTGGAGTCTGCTTCTCCCTCTGACCTTCTCCTCGCTCATGCTCTCTCTCACTGTCTCTCTCTCAAATAGAATTGGTATAATTAAAAAAAAAAAAAAAAAGAACTGGTAAAATAAAAACATTGACTAGGGGCTCCTGAGTGGGTCATTTGGTTAAGCGTCTGACTCTTGATTTTAGTTCAGGTCATGATCTCAGGGTTGGGAGTTGGAGCCCTGCACTGGACTCCTTGCTGAGCATGGAGCTGCCTGCTTGAACTTCTCTCTCTCCCTCTCCCTCTGCTCCTGCCCAGCAACCCCCTCAAAAACAAAAACATCCTTAAAAAATATATTGACTCTACCAAGTGTTGCTGAGGTTGTAGGGGAATGGGGAAGTCTCAGGCACTGCTATGAATAAGGCATGCAAATTTTTGGAAAGTAGTCTGGCCGTTCCTTAAAAATTTAAATTTGTATCATAGGATCCATTCCATTCCTAGGTATGGAAACACTAACCCTACAATGATTGTGTACAAGCAATTTTAATTGTAATAGCCCCAAAGTGAAACAATGTAAATGTCTATCAGCAGATGAATGGATAAACATGCTTTGTTATAGCCATACAATGAGATGTTAGGGATAAAGAGGAATAAACTATTGATCCACACTAAAACCGTAAATGAATCTCAAAATAAATGACACAAAGGGAAAGAGGCCAGACAAAAAGAGTATATTCTTTATAATTCCATTGAGATGAAATTCTAGAAAATGCAAACTAAACTATAGTGAGAGAGTAGACAAGTGGTTACCTGGGGTCGGGTATGGGAAAGAAGGGGGGGGGAGCAGGCATGACAAGACATCATCCGGACGTTTTTGGATAAGCTCATTCTCTTGTGTTGAAGGTTTCGTGGGTGTGTACATCCGTCAAGTTTTTTCAAAGTCTATACCTTGGATATGTATAGTTTATTTTATATTAATTGTACCTTGGTACTGCTGTTAAAATAATAAAAGTACAAGATGGAAGAAGGGGGAGGGGGTGGTTGCAAAACTTTCTCCACTCCATCTTTACCAGTCACAAAGTTGGCACAGAAATCAATTTCATGTTTATTTGGTTCTTGTTTTTAAATTTCTGTTATCAGTTGCCTAGAGCTGAGAGAAGATGGATGTGTGATTTGTGCAGCTAACACTTTAAGGTTTATGGAATCTTTTAGTCTCACAGTGATTGCAGCACAAGCTATTATTTTCTATTCTTGAAATAGCATGGACTGTGCTTTTTTTTTTTTTTGTAAGATTTTATTTATTTATTTTAGAGAGAGTGTGCACAAGGGGGCATGGCGGGTAGCAGCAGGGAGAGGTGAGGAAAAGGGAGAAGCAGACTCCTTGCTGAGCAGGGATTTCAGGATCCAGGGATAAATCCTAGGACGCTGGGATCATGACCCGAGCTGAAGGCAGATGCTTAACTGACTGAACCACCCAGGCACCCCAAGGATGAACTGTGTCTTGAAACTGATTCTCTATTGC
Organism: Mustela lutreola; assembly: GCF_030435805.1. NCBI lineage: Eukaryota > Metazoa > Chordata > Mammalia > Carnivora > Mustelidae > Mustela > Mustela lutreola. The sequence goes on from NC_081293.1 coordinate 19,965,387, forward strand.
TAGTTACACAATTCAGGCAATTTCTGGGTAGGAAGGTGATGAGGATGATTAGTGTTGATTCTGGAGAGGGATAGAGAAATCACTTAGCCCAACTTCCTCATTTTCTATATAGATATGAAACTCAGAAAAAGTTATTTTACCTTTCTGATCTGGAGGCACACAGTTCATTTATTTGTAGCCACATGTAGGAAAAATCTCAGATACTTTATTTCTAGTCTAGTCCTTGGTGCATTTGTTCTCATGCGTCAGATGCACCTGGGTTTAAAAATCTGTCTCTAACACTTGAAGGTAGCTTTGTGATGCTATTCATCATTATAATTTTTATTTTGCAAGTTAATAACCTGAAGTTCAGGACAGTTAGATTATTTGAACCATTCACAAGATTGCCGTAATGATCAAATAAGATCATCTTGCAAAGCCCTGACCACAGTGCCTGGGATATTCGATAAATGGGGACTACCATCAATATTATGAGTATTACTTGGTTCTTACTACTCTGAAGGCGTCAGCTTCCCCTCTTCAGTCTCGTCAATATGCATCAATAACCTGCCTTTCAAGTTGCTTCCTTGTATTTCTTTCCCAAGCACACATGGGAGCCTCTTTCCTCAGCCTGATTTCTATGTCTGAGCCACATTTTCTTCCTTTCTGAAACATCTCCCTTTTGCCTGCAGTCTTAGCTCCTGAACTTCTGCACTGCCCGGGGTGGTTGGGAATTTTGCTCATTAGATGCTAAATTACTGCCAGCAAGAAGTAACAAACAGCAGTTTGCAACCTTTTACTGGCATAAAGCTCATACAATAAAACAACGTGGAGCTATAGAGAAGCAAGCTTTGTGGGATCATAAAGAGTATATGTCTGCTTCAGGCAGTTTATCCAAGTGGCAGGATTCAGCGAATTCATGCTTAGGGAGGGAGACAGCTTCAGTTAATGAAGTGAAGTATTTAGGAACACAGATCTGTCACCATTGCTTGTCATGGAAAACAGTGGATTTGTTACTTGTGAATGCAACTGCATTAACAGAAACATTTGCTCACATGGAAACATAACCCAGAGTAGCAATTTTGTTAATAAAGATATAGGTTTTCTTCTCATCCTTGGAATTCTTCCAAGCAGCTTCCTGACTATGGGCCACTGCCTTCTCGGGGACCGAGTCCCTGAGGTACATTGACAATTGCAGTATATTCACCCACGTTTCAGAGCCAGGGTGGGTGTTCTGAGCTGAGCCCCAGGGCTCCCTCCTAACACCCTGGGGTCTGAGCACAGGGAGTATAGAAGTGGAAACCCTAGAACATCGGAGCCAAAGCAAAGCTGTGCATCGTAGTAGGAAAATGACCCAGGAAGTATCCTAAATCTTCCCCTGCTCTTCGTGGCCAAACGTCTGGGGTTCTCTTGTATTCTCAGCATCCTTCCCTGCTCTTCTTCCTGCCATTTGGTGATGGTTCCTTCCCTGCCCTCTAACTGCTCTCACTGCCGTGATCAGTGGTCTCCATGTTACAAAACCAGGAATAGTTTCCTTCCTCTTACTTGACTAACCCATCCCCAGGATTTTCCACTATTGGTCCAGTTCTGGGGTTCTTGGCTCCATGTTGCCATGGCCCCACACTCCCCAAGTTTTCCTTTTATCTCTCTTCTACTCTTTTTGGGGGACTCCTTTCCAGGTTTATCTTCCTCTAACCTCCGAAATTATGTGCTGGCTGTCCTTTGAGGGTGAGCCCTAAGCTCTGCTTTTTTCTCACACTTCACATACTCGCCCTGAGAGAACCCACTGCGCCTGTGGCTTCTGGTACCTCCTCTATGCCAGTGACAGATGCAGCCCACCCCCCAGCTATGGACTCACTGCTCCCGCTGTCCCACTGATTTCTCCCTACAAGGTCCTGAAGGCATCGCAAACTTAAAAGGTTCATGTCCAAATGCTCCATCTTTCCCCTCAGCCATGGTCCTCTTTGGCTCCACTATCCATTCTGTATTTGATCAGTAGGGGGGCTCAGAAATGACTTGTAGCATCTTTCTCTTCTTGCTCTCCATGTCCAGGCATGATCCTGTCTTGTCTATTTTTTCTCTTAACTATTGTTCAACTCTTTCAACCTCTGTTTATTTCCAGCCCCTGACGCAGAGTCTGGAATACAGAGGCACTTAGTAAATATTTGATGGGTCAGTGACTCTGCGCTCACACTTTCCTAGTCCAGGCTGCGATGGTCTGTGGTCAGGATGGCCACCAGAGCCTCTTACTATGGGTGTCACCACCAATCGAGGTTCCCCCACACTGAACAGTGGGTCCTTATTAGAAGCAAAGGGTAGATCTATCCAAAAAAGCAAATCCAATCATGTCATTTCCTTACCCCAGCTTAAAATGTGCTAAGGGTTTCTCACTGCTCCTAGATAAAATAAAAATTTGTAGCATGAGTTGTAAGGGCTTGCGTAGCTTTTCCACTGCCCACTTCTCCAGCCTCATCTCACACCACACGCAACCTTCCATCTTTGCCTCATGCACCCCCGCCACACCTCTCTGCTTTATGCTTCACACTTGCCACGCTTCCTCCGGTCACGGGAACGTCTCCCAGATCCACTTTTCTCCTCCTTCGCCGATCACCACCTAGCTGACTAGTACTCATCCTCCAGGTCCCAGCCCTCAGGGCCAGCCACCTCAATCCCCCATGACACCATATACTTCTGAAAGTAATAATTTATTTTTAAATAAAATTTAACAAATGCTGTGTAATAAACCTTAATAAAGTAGGTGTAATGACTTGATTAATATTTGTCTCCTCTCAGAGCCTAAGATCCGCAATGACAGGAACCCAGCACAACTAGTGCTCAACACTATTTGTTAGATGCATTGAACACCTGTACACCAGGAGGCCAGGTCTGGGTCCTGGCTCTGCTTTGGATGGCTACATGGCCTTAGAGATAAAGGATTTGCTTGGATCAAAGAAAATCCCTTTCATTATTGAAATTTATCTGTACAAAGCAAAAACGCTGTACCTGAGGGTGGGGGTTGGGGGATCTGATCCATTCATTGATTTGCCCTTTAATGAGGGTCTAGTTTTAGAAGCTGGAGTCCAGGCAATGAGCAGAACTCAAGGGCCTTGATCTAATTTCTGAAATTCCCTCCACCAGCAGTGGTAAATGATATGGGGGGGGCGGATTTTCCCTGACTGAGCTTTGTATAAGGGAGATACTAGGAGGGGGCAGCAGCTTGCCTTCCTCTGGGGTTGCAGAGATACAGAAAGTGCACGGCTGGTCATACTCTGGGTTGCCCAGAGCTTGTCCTGGTTGCCCTATGGATTGAAGCACCCTTGGACTCTGTCCCTCTCTCTTTTGAAGCCTCCAGTTTCGCAGCACTTCCTTCCAGAACCCATGGGCCCATAATTTATTATAATTGAGGGCTGCTAACCATTACAGTGAATTTTCACATGCTTTGTCACATTTTACCTTCATGATAACTCTGATTTATAGGCATTGATTTGAACCTCATTTTTCATATTAGAAACAAATTAGAGAAGGCAAGTGGCCTATGTTCTGTGACCCCTCTAGTAAGCTTGGTTTCAGACTCAACATTTCTTATTCCAAAGCTAGTGATTTTTCTATTATATTATGAAAATTACTTGTCCTATGCTTCCATGTTGTTAGGGATTGAATTGTGCCTGTCCAAAATTCATAGGCCAAAGCCCTAATCCGTAATATGATCGTATTTGGAGTTAGGGTCTTTAAGGAGGTAATTAAGGTTAAACGAGGTCATAAGGGTAGGGTGCTAATTCAGCAGGACTGTGCCCTAACAAGAGGAAGAAACACCAGAGATCTCGCTTTCCTTCCCCATGCCAGCTCAGGGAAAAAGCCATGTGAGGGCACAGGGAGAAGATGGCTGTCTCCAAGACAGGAGGGGCAGTCTCCCCAGAGCCTGACCCTACTGGCACCTTGATGTTGGATCCAGCCTCCAAAATGTGAGAAATTAATATTGTTTAAGTCATGCCGTCTATGGTGTTTTGTTATGGCAGCCAAAGCTGACCGGGACTCACAGCAGGTCAGATCTCTGCACCCGAGGGTCGGATGGGTATAAAGCTGGTGATGAGGCACGTGGACCCAAAGTCTGCATGTTGAAGGAGAGGCAATCCCAGATGGAGAGGCGCCAGGAGTTGTAAAACATGGAATTGCCTCTCATTTCCTGGGCAGAGCTGGTTTTATTCACTGCTGGGTGCAGTGGCTCTGGGTCCATGGGAGTCAGCAGAATCCAGGACTCAGCAGATGTGTCCAGACCACAAGGATCCTTGTGTTCTGTGTTCCCTACGATCCAGCACACGGTGGTCCTAAATAAAATGTGACACATAGTTAAATTGGAGAGAATCATAATAAAGCAGTAAAGCTAAAATCTGTTATTTTAAATCATAGTATTACCTGACCCAAACGTCCTTTGGAAGCCCATCAAAAGATCTGTTGACTCTTCATCTACATTAATAGAGAGAAGATGGACTGTCAGACATGCACGTTGGAGCGTCTATAAGCAGCTGAGCAGGCCAGGTTGTGAGCGCGTCTCCCTCACCCCTGACCTCCTTCTTCACTTTAGCTCTGCCAGTGGAGGGCATGTTGTCTTTCCAGAGAAAGAGCCACCATCTTGGATGGACAATATCTTCTATCATTTTCAGGGAATGGCAGCCAAAGAAAGAAAATAAATCTCAAGAAGCCTCAGAAAATACACTTGGGTGGGCAGAGGGTCTTTTGTGGCCTTAGGGCTGCTTTTGATTGTATTTGCCTTACAGCAACTGTAAGGGATTGGCTTTGGGGGCCAGAACTGGAAAGCACCTTTCTGGAGCTACACGTCAGCCTCACACCATAAAGGCTCGTGGATAACATAGTCCTTACAGGGGCGCTTGGCTGGCTCAGTCAGTTGAATGCCCAACTTTTGGTTTCAGCTCAGGTCGTGATTTCAGGATCCTGGGATGGAGCCCTGCATCAGGCTCTGCACTCAGCGGGGATTCTGCCTGAGGGTCGCTCTCCCTCTGCCCTCTCCTCACACTTGAGCACACTCACTTGCACTCTCTCCCTCAAATAAATAAATAAACCTTAAAAAAGTAGTGCTTACAGATCCATGAGAATTCCCTTCAGGAGACCCCCTTGGCCACAGATGGCACTACAATCACACGACCTCTGCCCCCAATTCTCTAGCTTTACACCAGAGAAAGCAGCCACATTCTGATAGTCATGGGTGCTTACGGCTTAAAAAACAAACAAACAAACAAACCCAAAAACACTTTGTAGGGACCCCTGGTTGGTTCAGCCAGTTAAGCACCTGCTGTCAGCTCAGGTCATGATCCCAAGTCCTGGGATGGAGTCCTGCATTGGGCTCCCTGCTCAGTGGCGAGTTTGTTTCTTCCCTTTCCTCTCCCCCTGCTCATGCATGCTTGCTCTCTGATAAATAAATAAATGAAATCTCAAAAAAAATACACTTTATATTTTAGAATAAACTTAGAGAAAAATTGCAAAAATAGTGCAGAGACTTTCCATAGCCCTCACACCCAGTTTCCCCTATTAATAACATCTTATGTTAGTATGGTGCATTTGTTGCAGTTAATGAACCAATATTGATACTATTATTAAATAGATGCTGTATTTTGTTCAGATATTCTTCTTTTTTTAACCCAATGTCCCTTTTTTCTGTTTCAGGATCCCACTGAGGATACTATGTTACACTTCGTGGTCATGTCTCCATAGGCTCCTCTTGGCCAGGCAGTTTCTCAGACATAACCTGTTTTTGATCACCTTGACAGTTTTGAAGAGTATTGGTCAGGAATTTTGTAGAATGACCTCCATTGGGATTTACCTGATGTTTTATGATTTTCCAGTTTTCTCTCTTGTGATGTCACTCTTTCCCCTTCTCTCTACCATACTCTTTGGAAGGGAGTCACTTTGCATAGCCTACCCTTAACAGATGAGGAACTTGTTCGATCTGCTGAGGGTACAGTGGCTTAGTTTTTATGAGCTGAATTCCAGTTAATCCAGGACAACTCTCTATTTGAGAGAAGCCTGAAGTGAATCCCCTGGAAACTCAGAAATCCCCCTTTTTCTGTGAATAGCTATGGGTCTCAGAAAAGTGTTGAATAAGAATCAGCATAAGTTTAGACTTGCATTTTGGAGTGGGAGTGTTCACAGTTCTTCACAATAGTTCAACAGTTCTGCTCCTTATGCGTGAGGTTCTTTATTTTAAATGTGAGTGTTAGTTTTGCTTTAGGGTCAACAGGCTTTTTTTTTTTTTTTCTTCTTCTTCTTGAAATTCAGTCTTTATGTTGGCATTTTTTTCTTTTTTTGGTATGCCAAATCATTTCTAAGTTATTGTGCTTAGGCATAAAATCTAAATGTCTCTGTAGCACATACTTCAAAATAAAAAGTATTTCAGTTTCTTTCTTTTCTTTTCTTTTTTTTTTTTTTTTTTGAGGTTTTGAGTGTTGCTGCCATGCGAACAGGACTGGTACTAGAATGAGCCAATTTTTGAAGCTACTGTGAGGGAAAATGAAGGGTGCATTATAAAAAAATTTCAAGTTGTTTTAGTAATCATACAAAATTTGTTCTGTTCTGTTTCCATATTCAATTTGTCCAACTTGGAGTCTTCCACTGCCTTTATTTTAAAGAATATTTCAATAGAGTCTTTTGTCAGCACAGGCCGAGCAAAGAAGAAAATAGTGGCTATTCTGCCAAAAGTCATAAATGGGTCAGTAAGTTATTTGCTATAAAGATGCAGTGAAGTCTTTACCCCACAAAACAGCTGTCTACCAGAGAAGGCAAAGCTATGGCCCAGGCATAGGGTGTAAATGCCTGCCTGTGGGCACCGTCATTTGCTGGCTTGTGGCAAGAGCCTTATTTTTTTTTTTTTTTTTTCCCTGTTCTGTTTGGGCAACAGGTGGTTACTGAGCTGACTTATTTGAAATTGCTCCTTGGATTGATTGTGGGCTTTCCTGACTCCCTAGCCCACGTAAAATCCTCCCTTCACAAGCTCCCACAGTACCTTCAACCTCCTTATCCTGTTACACTTAACAATTGTGAATACATAGTCAATACTGTGCGCGTTTGGTGTTTGCTAGCTCCTCTGCTGGGCTATGAAGGGCCTGAGAGCTGGGAACACATGTTTATAGTTCACAGATAGCAGTGATTTATGGCTCCTTCCACCTCGAATGCTCTGTGCCTACAATATTCAATACTGTAGCCACCAGCCCCATGCGGCTATTTAGATTAAAATTATGTAAAATTAGGGGCACCTGGGTGGCTCGGTGGGTTAAAGCCTCTGCCTTCAGCTCAGGTCATGATCCCGGGGTCCTGGGATCGAGCCCCGCGTCGGGATCTCTGCTCCACGGGAACCTGCTTTTTGCCTGCCTCTCTGCCTACTTGTGATTTCTCTCTCTCTGTCAAATAAATAAAATCTTTAAAAAAAATTACGTAAAATTAAATAGGATGAGTGATTCAGTTCCTCAGGTAGTTGGTCGTTACTGCATTACAAGTACAGTTATGAAATGTTGCCATCATCGTGGAAAGTTCTACTGGACAGTGGAGTTTTCTGTCTTGTTTGACAGATCCTGGTGGTGGCAGATCCCTAGGGATAGGATGGGTTCTAGAGTTTTGTGTTCATCTCATTGTCCTTGTCTAGAACACAGGAAATGAGGAGATGGACTGAAAGATTTATCTGTTCTTCAGAGTTTTTGCAGAAGACCCACAGAGGAACGCCCTCTGTACTCCTTACTATACAAAAGGCAAGACCCAGAGGTTAAGCACAGGTGTGTTGGATCTGGGTAGCCTGGGTTTGAATGTTCTATTACTTACTCCTCTGAGCTTCCACTTCCTTATCCATAAAATAAGGGTAATACTAATGTCTCCCTCATCGCAATGTGGAGGTATTGATGTAGTACTGCTTAAATCTCACTTAGCAGGTTCCTGGCACACTCTAAGTGCTCCCATGTGTCAGCTCTTGGTATTAATTTCGTACTCCTTTGTTATCTACCTTAGGACCGCCATTCATGTTTCAAGAATCGACCACATATCTTAAAAAACTATGTTCTGACTTGCTGTCCCCATCCTACTCCATCCTCTATCCAGCACTGTGCTCACTCCAGAGCCCAAGAACCCTTTATTTTAGCTCCTACTTCATTGCACAGTCTTTTCTCTCCCCTCAGAAAGCTATGAACATCTTGAAGACAGGTTCTGTGCCTTGTCTTTGGATCTGCAGAGCCAGTGTCTTGTCCACTGCTGGCTTTCAGTGCTTGTGAGCTCCTCATGGGAGGTTACAGATTGTCAGTATGCAGCTTTAGCAGGGATGAAAATGCGTACCCATAGGTCGCCAGGGCCTGGTTATTTTGGGGCTAGGTGTATGGTGATTGTTAATTTCTAGGTGAGTATTTGAAAAGTGTATCTTGCCATCTGAGCCCTCACTGGCAAGAGATCTGGTGCTATGATCTGAATGCTTATGTCACCCCCTCCTCCGCCTAATCCATATGTTGCAATCCTAATAGCCAAGGTGATAGTATTAAGAGGTGAGGCTTTGGGGAGGTGATTAGGGAATAGAGTAGAGCCCTTATGAATGGAATTAGTGTACTTATACAAGACAACTCCAGAGACATCCCTCACCCTTCTGCCATGTGAAGATCCAATGGAAAGGGGATATCCGTGAACCAGGATGTGAGCTCTCACCAGACTGAATCTGTCGGCACCATGAGCCTGGAATTCCCAGCCTCCAGAATGGTGAGAAATAAATTTTTGTTGTTTATAAACTACCTAGTTTATGTTATTTTGTTACAGCAGCCTGAACACACTAAGACATCTGGTAACACTGACCCAAACAGTGGTTTTAGAGCCAAACCCCAAAGGATACCAACAATAAGGTGAGTTAATTCTAGCTACTTCAAACGATTGCAAATGTAAAAAAAGAAAATGCAACAAAGTACTAACTGATAATTCTTTTTATTAAGATTTATTTATTGGGGTACCTGGGTGGCTCATTAAGTCATTAAGCATCTGCCTTTGCCTCAGGTCATGATCCTGGGGTCCTAGGATCGAGTCCCGCATCAGGCTCCCTGCTGGGCCTGAAGCCTGCCTCTCCCTCTCTCACTCTGCCTGCTTCTGTTCCCTTTCTTGCTGTGTCTCTCTCTGTCAAATAAATAAATAAAATCTTAAAAAAATAAAAAAGATTTATTTTTTTGAGAGAGAGAGGAGAAAGGGAGCATGAGCAGGAGGGGCGAAGGGAGAGGGAGAGAGAATCTCAAGCAGACTCCATGGCGAGTGTGGAGCCTCACGTGGGTCTTGATCTCAGGACCCTGAGATCACCACATGAACTGAAACAGAGTCAGACGCCTAACTGACTATGCCACCCAGACATCCCAGCTGATAATTTTTTTAACGAAAAGGATCTTGCTACTGAAAAGCTGTCATTAGGGGTAAACTCAAGAAAGTGAAAATGTGAAGGTTTTAATATTTTTTTTTTAATCTGCTAAATTTTCTGCTTTTCCAAGAGTGACAAACATTGAGAGTAGGACCCATTTCCATCTATTATCTTCTCATTTAGGATTTCAGAACAGCTGTCATTGGACATATTGCTCTTTCTAGGAGGATTACTATCTCCAGAATTAAGAATATGTCATTTAACCTGGAGGAAGGATATGCAATTTTTTTTTTTTTTAAAGTTCTTTTTTTTTTTTTTTAATTTTTTATTTATTCGATAGACAGATCACAAGTAGGCAGAGAGGCAGGCAGAGAGAGAGGAGGAAGCAGGCTCCCTGCTGAGCAGAGAACCCGATGTGGGGCTCGATCCCAGGACCCTGAGATCACGACCTGAGCCGAAGGCAGCGGCTTAACCCACTGAGCCACCCAGGCGCCCCAGGATATGCAATTTTGAACCTCAGTTTTTCATGTAAAGAAGGTTGTTTTCCTGCCTCTTTTACTGCTCAAAATCCCTAAACTTGATTATCAAGCAGAGAATTTTCTAGAAGGACTAAATTTTAAAAATACAGCCACCAGAAATTTCCATCAGAATTTTTCTGCTGAGAATCTTTTGCAAAATGTTTTCCTTTTACACAAGAAAACTTGAATCTCCCTTGTTTCTGATCATTCAGGATTATTTGGAAATTTTTACTGTAATTGTCAACAAGAGTTGGCATGAAGCCAGATTTCATGCTTTCACTTTGAAGTTTAGCTCTCATCATCTAGTTTTTTTTTTTTTTATTATTATTTTTTTACTTCCTTATTACTTTGCCTTAACCCCTTCTCAGAGCAGTTCTCTTTTCTACTTGGTTTGGATGCCAGAGAGTGTGGGGAACAATAAGTTGTATAAAAATATTCCTAATTCCCTCCACTTGTTATATAAGGAAAATTGAACTACTATTTTTGTAAAAGTGTTTTATCACCACCAGGTAAAGATTTTTTTTTTCAGTTGAATTATTATTATTATTAAATTTTTTAAAAATTGAGGTATACATATAACATTATATTAATATATATATTAATTATATATATAATAATATATAACGTAATGATTAGATATTTGTATATATTGTAAAAGGATCACCACAATAAGTCTAGTTAACGTTTATCACCATTCATAGTTTCAATTTTTTTTTCTTAGCCACAGGTTAAGTTTGATGGTAAAGGCAATGAGGCTTCCAAGCAAGGAATTCCAAAAATCCCTAGTCTTTAATTTATAGACAAATTTAAAAATTATAAACAAACTAAATGGTTTAGTGTTTTTAGGCTCTGATACACTATTTTATTATAAATGATGAATCCTTGGAGGCACCTGGGTGGCCTCAAGGTGGGACCTGGGTGGGTTAAAGCCTCTGCCTTTGGCTCAGGTCATGATCCCAGGGTCCTGGGATCAAGACCTGCATTGGGCTCTGTGCTCTGCAGGGAGCCTGCTTCCCACCCCCCCCACTCCCACCTGCATCTCTGCTTACTTGTGATCTCTTTCTATCAAATAAATAAATAAAGTCTTATAAATAACGAACCCTTTTAGAAAAAAGGAAAACCCATTATAAGCCAATCTCAAAAAACTCCCATTACCACACAGTTTTTTTTTTTTTTAAGATTTTATTTATTTACTTGAGAGAGAGACAGTGAGAGAGAGCATGAATGAGGAGAAGGTCAGAGAGAGAAGCAGACTCCCCATGGAGCTGGGAGCCCGATGCGGGACTCGATCCCGGGACTCCAGGATCATGACCTGAGCCGAAGGCAGTCATCCAACCAACTGAGCCACCCAGGTGTCCCCACACAGTTTTTTTTTAATGTTTGATGTCTTTGTATAATTTTTACTGTATTATACTACACTATATTTAATAAATAATTTAATAAATAAATAAGTAATTTTCTAAAAATCAGAGATAGAAGTAATCTATCTCTGGATAGATTCAGTGGATCTAATCTCATTGAAAATCACACCATAATTTAATTGTGGTGCATGTTGTAAAATTACAAACTAGGTTGATTTTACAGTTTTACTAATTCAAGACAGGGCACTGATCTGAAAAGACTAAGAGTCTATACGGTGTATTGGACATATTTGGGTGGACACTGGTGAAGCTGAAAATCTCAGTCCCCTGGGTCTCTTTGAGCCTCACTTGTTAGAAGATGTGACCTTCCTTCCTGGGTCTGAGAAGTTCAGCTTTTTCTTACTTGAAGACCTTGTAATAACCTTACCAATTCCTTCTGTTAAATTAATTCTGTTGAAACAGAATGTGGTTTTAATTTTCCCAACAGGCTTCTGAATGATGTGTTATCCTAAAACACTCTAAAGCATCATTTTATTCTCCTTGAAAAGAGTTTCATGGGCTGGGAAAAAAATTTATAATAAAGATTACCCTTTGTCTATGTAACCATTGGCTTTTATTTCTACCTTACCATCTACCAGATGACACTCTGATTTTTAGTTGATATTTTATTTATTTATTTATTTGAGAGACAGAGAGAGCGTAGGTGGTAGGGAGGGGCAGAGGTAGAGGGAAAAACAGACTCTTCTCTGAGCAGGAAGTTCATTGCAGGGCTCCAACCCAGGACCCTGAGATCATGACTTTAGCTAAAGGCAGTCATTTAACCAACAGTCCTCTGGGTACCCTTTAGTTGATGTTTTAAAAAGAGCATAGTGTATTAAAAATTTCTGCTCAATTTCTTAAATATGGAGATCATATTTACATGGTATCATGACATCTCATTAAAAGTAATGAGATAAACAAAAGATAAGAGACTTTTAATCTCGCAGAACAAACTGAGGGTTGCTAGGGGAAGGGGGGTCGGGAGAGGGTGGTCGGGTTATGGACATTGGGGGCTGTGTGTGCTGTGGTGAGTGCTGTGAAGTGTGTAAACCTGGCGATTCACAGGCCTGTACCCCTGGGGCTAAAAATACATTATATGTTTATACAAAAATTAAAAAATTAAAAAAAAAGTATCTGGTTGATGTTATAATGACACCTCACAATTTACAGTGTGTGTGTGTGTGTGTGTGTGTGTGTATTCCTTTGATTTGCACCAACAATAGCAATTATTGGTGAAGCCAACTAGTTAAAACCAAGCTTTGGTCTCCACCTACTCTTAAACCTGAACTTTCTCCGTGTCATTACCACCAATATTCTAGTTATATAAACGTCAAGCTTAAAATCAACTTTAACTTCTTTATCTGATGAGCTTTCAAATTCTATTCCATTTGTTGAGTCCCTATGCAATAAGCTCTCGTTACCTCATTTTCTTTGCGTGTATCTGTTTCCTTTTTCCTGCTCCTGCCGTGGGTTTAGCACAGAAACTGCCTCTGAAACAAGCTATATTCTCATTTGCACTTTTCTGTTTCCACTGCTCCCTGTTATTTCATCTGGTGGTCTCCCTACCAGACCTTCTGACTCTTCTTCCTCGTGCCTCTCCAGATTACCTTTGCTGACAGAAGTTTAAGGCAATCTCTCTGAAGACCCCGTATGTACTTTGTGCCATTAAAAGACTATTAACATAGCTCAAAACTCTGGTAAAGAGAAAAGTAGCACAACATGTCTCATCTGACCTCTTTTGTTGACATTCCTATATCTGAGGGACACAAACAGTTGAGTAAGCAGAGCTGGGTAACACGATGATCACATTGTTCTTTATAGAAAGTAATTTTTTCTAGTCTTAATATTAAGGATGATATTTAATGAGGTAAAATATATTTACCATGCCATATGAAAAAAATATATACACATTGACATAAGTAATAATTGTCCCCTGCCTCAGCTGTTCATGATTTTGACAAGGTAATGCACGCCTCACCGCGTCCCGCTGATGGCATCTCCGAGTATCTTTATTTAAAAGAGCTGGAAGCAACAAGGCTGGTGTTGATTTTTTGTTAACGAAGAAAAAGATCCAAGGCTGGGCTGACCTTTACTTATCCAGAGCCTGTTTTAGTTTAGCAAAATTCAATCTGCCTGAGATGAAAAGAAAATTGACTTTCTTATTTTCATTGTCCTATCCTGCAGGGAAAAATAAACTGAAAAGGTGAACGCAGCTGTCTGATCATCACAACGGGCGGCTCTGCCTTGCAGCTGGAGATGCATAGGAAATTGAAATTTACAACAACATGGGCACTGCCCCTCCTCCGAAACAGGTCACTGTAGTTGTATTTGTATTATTGGTTTTTGCTTTACATATTCACATTCCTGCGCAATCAGTTCCTTATAGAAAACTCTGTGTGGCTCAGAAATCAGAGTTTCATTAAACATGGGTAGGTAGCCCAAGGCATTAATCAGATAAATATTATATCACTTGGGAAATCTCTCTCTTTCAGGTTATCTTTTACCTCTTCCCCTCCCCCTTACGCCTGTCCTTCCCCTCCCCCTTATCCCTATCCCTCTCCTGTACTCACAGAGCCTGTTAGAGCCCAAGAGTGAGGCAGGATCCTGCCAATCATAACTTTTGCTTTTAAGATTTTTCAGGAGATGGTGCTCAAAGTCCTGGAGCAGGTGCAATTCTCTTCCTGAAGGCACCTCTTCTGTGTCTTCCCAGGACTCCTGATCCTAAGAGTAGACCTTTTCTGTAGGCAAGAAACACTTGTGGTTCTGTGTATATATATAGTGGATAAGAGGCTTTGGAGTAAAATGTATTGGACAGTTCCTCTCTGTCACTCATCAGGTACATGATCTCTCAAAGGCTCAATTTCCTCACACACACACCACACAGGGATGGCTGAGGATGTAATGAGATAAACAAACTGAAAAGAAATTATAGAATACCTGTGTTATTGAACCCCAAGTTCCACTGCCTGTCACTTGAAAGGCTAATACTCAAGAGACAAGTTTTGATTGGAAAGGAATTTGAGCTTTATTCAGGAGTCCAGCAACCTGGGGAGAAGGCAGACTCTTGTTTAAAAGCCAACTCCAAGGCTTCTGCCTGGCCCAGGGTTGTTTTTTTTTTTTAAAGGAATTTAGGGTAGTTAATCACTGAAGTGAGGACAGTAGGCTGTAACATTTCTTGATCATGGACAGACTTGGTAGTGCTGGCTATGATCATTGTCTTAGCTTGGGTGCTGTGAGGAGGTCCAGTGTGTGCTTCATGAGGTCCTTTCTGAAAAGGAGGGCAAGGTCTACAGATGCACAAAGGGAAGTTAGTAAAGTCTGTTGTATGACCTTAAAAAAGAGAAACATTTTGCTAAAAAAAATTGCTGGGCTAATCAGAAATCTGAGGCATCTTCAAACAGAGTGGCTGGACTCTGTGGCCTGGGAAACTTCTGGTCCTTCATTTTTCAAGGCCAAGGGTCTCTAAATCTCAAAGAAAGCAAATTAGTTCTGTTATGGATAAAGGCACTTAGGTCAGCAAGTAAGGAGTGTGTTATCTTGAACCAAGATAACACTTGCCTTGCTACTCCTGCGGACATCACTTGGAGTTACTTGCTAGAGATTCCTAGGTGCTCTCTCTTAACTTGGATGGGTCAGGATCTCTCTGCTTAATCCATGTGAAGTATACTTCCCATATGGTTTTGATGGGTAGTTAGACTTGGAAGCTGGATGGGCTTGGAAGAAGCTGAGGGTCTTAAACTTCTACTTTCCTCATTCATCCACTTCCAACTTTTTTTTTTCCATTTTAAAAAAAGATTTTATTTATTTATTTGACAGAGAGAAAGAGCACAAGTAGCAGAGAGGCAGGCAGAGAGGAAGGAAGCAGGCTCCCTGCTGAGCCCGATGTGGGGCTTGATCCCTCATGACCGGAGCCGAAGGTAGATACTCAACCGACTGAGCCACCCAGGCGCCCCCACTTCCAACTTTTAACAGGAAAATCCCTTCTCTAATGTCTTCAATAAGTGTACTTCTAGCACCCATTTAAACATCTCCAGAGACAGGAGAATCACTGTTTTGAGTTTGGGGTAGCCTTGGGGTAGCCTTGTTCATATTTGGCAATTTTCAGAATGCTTCTAGTACTCAACCAAAGACTCTCCCCTCCCACCCCCATTGATGCTAATTCTACTCCTGGGGAAACACAGGATAGATTATCCTTCTTCTTATTTGACAGCCTTTCAAATATTTGAAACACAGTCCATGTCCCCTAGAGTGTTCTCTTCTCTAAATGAGCACATTTTGCCCCAAAGTCCCAGTTCTCCAGTTTCAACCACTGCTTAATCTAACCCTTGCCAAATGTATCCCATGGCTAGATTCCCAGTTGCTGTACTTATCCTGTCCTCCCAGAGCTGATTTGCCTTTGAAGTTCACATTCCTCATTTCCAACCACTCTTTCCCTTGGCAAGAGTAGACAAAAGATGCTCTTTTGTAAGTTGCATCCAAAGGAATATCACATTTTTAAATTTTGTTTTCCATCTCTTCAAATATAACACAATCTACTCAAAACCAAAACACTTAATACAAAAATATAAGATTTTTAGTTGTAGGACTCTGATGGGGATAGGAGACTGAGACAACCTCCAGCCCAACTTCTTTCCATCAGACCCATTTTAAAGATTAGATTGGTAAAGTCACTATGGATAACAGTTGAAGGTTACTCAAAAAATTAAAAATAGAACTACCATACCATATAAACCAACAGTTCTGCCTCTGGGTATATATCCAAAGGAAATAAAATCACTATCTCAAACAGATATCTGTACCCCTATGGTCATGGAGGTATTATGTACAATGGCTAAGACATGTAAACAAGTGTCCATAAACGGATAAATGGATGAAAGAAAATGTGGTAAGTAGGTACAATGGAATATTATTCAACCATAAAAAAGAAGGAAATCTTGCCATCTCTGACAACATGGATACATCTTGAGGACATTCTGCTAAGTGAAATGAGCCAGACAAAGAAATACAAATACTATATGATCTTATTTGTATGTGGAATCTAAAAAAAGCAAACTCATAGAAACAAGGAACAGGTTTGTGATCTGCAGAGGTACGGGATAGGATGTGGGGAAATGAGTGAAGGGAGTTAAAGGGTATAAACTTCTAATTATGAGATGAATACATTCTGGGATGTAATATAACAGCATGGTGACTATAGTTAACAATGCTGTATTGTATGTTTAAAAGTTCCATGAAAATAGATTTTAAATGTTCTCTCTCTGTGTCAAATAAATAAATAAAATCTTTAAAAAAAAGAATAAAAATAAAATGAAGATATTGATATTAGCAGTGTCTACTTCATAGCACCGTTGAGCACAGTAAATGAGAAAATATTAGGAAACTCTTGGCAGGATGTTTAAAAACATTAGCTCAACAAATACTTTGTGCAGACTGGGAAAAAGAATCTAGGCCTTCAGACATTGAATGCCAGTCTCTTCCCATTGGGTTCTGTTGCCACACCCAACGTGGCTCATGTGTTTTTCTTGTCCCCAGTTCCTGGAATATCCCAAACTGAAGGTCTCACAAGGCCACTGAGGGGCTGCTGAGGAGTACTAGATGAGCCACTGAACTTCTCACCATCCTGCTCCAGCTGAACGAAGGTAATCACATCTCATGCTTTCCTTGATGAATCAATGGCCATGGGATGGCAGTTGATATCCTTTTTATATGCTGCCAAGAGCCTTGCACAATTGACTGGCCACCTAAACATGTGGCTTTACTTCTGTTGAATCATCAACCTGGAAGTTTTATTCAGGCAGAAACTTAGGCCAGTTAATCATACCCAGATGCAGAAGCAGCCAGGTATGGCAAAACTCCTTTTCTCTACAGTTATTCCCCTCATCCCCCCAATTTTAGCCTTTCTCCAAATGTGGTTCTTGAATCACCTGCCTTAGAATCACTTGGGAATTTTTTTTTTTTTTTTTTTTTTTTTTTTTTTTTTTTTTGTGAAGAAGGTGGGGGAGGCAACAGAGAGAGAGAAACTTAAGCAGGCTCCATGCCCAGTGTGGAGCTAAGCACAGGGCTTGATCTCACAACCCTGAGATCATGACCTCAGCTGAAATCAAGAGTTGGATGCTTAACTGTCTGAGCCACCCAGGTGCCCTCTTGGGACACTTTTTACAAAGGCAGATTGCTGAATTTATTCAAGCTCAGCTGAGACACTCTCTTGGGGATAGGGCCCAGGAATCTGCCTTCTAAAGGGCACCCTTGGTGACACTGAAGTTGGAGGATTACTGAACAGATGGATCCAGAAATCAGTGTTTGGAGAACTATGACCACTTGAGAACCATTGTAGAATTGAGAGAAGAACTGAAGCAATTCCTATTAGCATGAACTAGGTCGAAGGCCGGGGGTACCAAATAATGGGCCCGGCCCCTTACAGGTGTGCAATTTAGACCCTACACATGTAAAAACGTAAGAAACATGTAGGAAGACAAGAAATTACATGAGTAAGTATTTATATGGGTAGGCCTGATGATAAATGCTGTAAGGTTTCATGAAATAGGTCATCAGTATAAAAAAGAAGGAGATATGATTGAAAAGGAGGTAATATGGTCAGGGTTTGGGCGAATGGCTGGAGATTAAAAAAGTATTTTTAAAACTGGGGGCAATATGAGTAAATGTGAGGACATGGTAACAATACAGTGTTTAGAGGTATTTGACGGAGAATTGGATGGGTGGATTGGGGGTAAAGAATTTGTAATTTTATGTTCTTACTTCTCTTTTTTTTTTTTAAGATTTTATTTATGATTTACTTGTGAGAGAGAGAGAGAGAGAGAGAGAGAGAGAGAGAACACACAGGCAGGCAGAGTGGCAGGCAGAGGCAGAGAGAAAAGCAGGCTCTCTGCTAAGCAAGGAGCCTGATGCTGGACTCCATGCCAGCACTTTGGGAACATGACCTGAGCTGAAGGCAGCGGCTTAACCGACTGAGCCACGCAGGCATCCCTATGTTGTTACTTCTAAAAGGAGTCAATAGAAGACCTGAGATGCTGGGTCTCAAGGCTGCACTGTGAAATCTTAGATAAAGATTTCTTGATCTGTCTAGTAGGTACCCAAGTCATTCTAGAACACGGTAGTTTTCTGGAACATTTGGCACTGGGTCTCTTCTTCCTGTCAAAGACAGGACCAGTTCTACTTTGGGAAGGTGATGATGAGCTGAACAAAAACTAAATACAGCTTTTGTGAGAAAACCCAAAACCTTGTACAAAGAGGAGAAAGAAGTTAAAAAGGAGGGAAAACAAAAGCCAGACATCTACTTTCTTTCACTTATATTTTTAACCTGGCCTCAAGAAGTCACTCCCTTGTTGTGGAAACCCAGGTGGTACCTCTACAGTAATCCACACACACTGCAGGATTCACCCACCATGCTTAGCTTCCCAAAATACTGCTGTTGACATGGGAACTGGCAGCCTCATTCATTTTCAATAAGACTAAAACATACAATTACATTTTTTTTTTTCTGGTTGCACTGAATTATTGAATTGGATTATTCTTGTTTTTCTTTTATTTAATTATCTTTTAAAAAATATTTTCAATTTTTTCCCACTTTGTTTGTTTGTTTGTTTATTTAACATATAATATATTATTGGCTTCAGGAGTACAGGTCTGTGAGTCATCAGACTTACACACTTCACAGCACTCACCATAGCACCTACCCTCCCCAATGTCCATAACCCAATCACCCTCTCCCTAACCCTCTTCCCCGGGAAACCCTCAGTTTGTTTTGTGAGACTAAGGGTCTCTTATGGTTTACCTCCCTTCCGATCCCATCTTGTTTCCGATCCCATCTTGTTTCATTTTTTCCTTCCCTATCCCCCCAAACTCCCCACTTTGCCTCTCAAATACCTCATATCAGGGGGATCATATGATAATTTTCTTTCTCTGATTGACTTATTTCGCTCAGCATAATACTCTCTAGTTCTGTCGTCACAAATGACAAGATTTCATTTATTTTGATGGCTGCATAGTATTTCATTGTATATATATCTCACATCTTCTTTATCCATTCATCTGTTGATGGACACCTAGGTTCTTTTTCTAGTTTGGCTATTGTGGACATTGCTGTTATAAACATTCGGGTGCACATGCCCCTTCAGATCACTACATTTGTATCTTTAGGGTAAATACCCAGTAGTATGATTGCTGGGTCATAGGGTAGCTCTATTTTCAACTTTCTGAGGAAACTCCAGGCTGTTTTCCAGAGTGGCTGCACCAACTTGCATTCCCACCAACAGTGCATTCCCACCAACAGTGTAGGAGGGTTCCCCTTTCTCCGCATCCTTGCCAGCATCTGTCATTTTCTGACTTGTTAATTTTAGCCATTCTGACTAGTGTGAGGTGGTATTTCACTGTGGTTTTGATTTGTATTTCCCTTGATGCTGAGTGATGTGGAGCACTTTTCCATTTGTCTGTTGGCCATCTGGGTGTCTTCTTTGCAGGAATGTCTGTTCATGTCTTCTGCCCATTTCTTGATTGGATTCTTTGTTCTTTGGGTGTTGAGTTTGATAAGTTCTTTATAGATTTTAGATACTAGCCCTTTATCTGATATGTCATTTGCAAATATCTTCTCCCATTCTGTCAGTTGTCATTTGGTTTTATTGATTGTTTCCTTTGCTGTGCAAAAATTTTGATCTTGATGAAGTCCCAGTAGTTCATTTTTGCCCTTGCTTCCCTTGCCTTTGGCAATTTTTTTAGGAAGAAGTTGCTGCAGCTGAGGTTGAAGAGGTTGTTGCCTATGTTCTCCTCAAGGATTTTGATGGATTCCTGTCTCACATTGAGGTCTTTCATCTATTTTGAGTCTATTTTTGTGTGTGGGGTAAGGAAATGGTCCAGTATCATTTTTCAGCTTGTGGCTGTCCAGTTTTCCCAACACTATTTGTTGAAGAGAATGTCTTTTTTCCATTGGACATTCTTGACTGCTTTGTCAAAGATTAGTTGACCATAGAGTTAAGGGTCCATTTTTGGGCTCCCTATTCTGTTCCATTGATCTATGTGCTGTTTTTGTGCCAGTACCACACTGTCTTGATGATGATAGTTTTGTAATATAGCTTGAAGTCTGGAATTGTGATGCTACCAACTTTGGCTTTCTTTTTCAACATTCCTCTGGCTATTTGGTTTTTTTTTCTGGTTCCATATAAATTTCAGGAGTATTGTTCCATTTGTTTGAAAAAAAAATGGTATTTTGATAGGGATTGCATTAAATGTGTAGATTGCTTTAGGTAGCATAGACATTTTCACAATATTTGTTCTTCCAATCCAGGAGCATGGAACATTTTTCCATTTCTTTGTGTCTTCCTCACTTTCTTTCCTGAGTACTTTATAGTTTTCTAAGTACAGATTCTTTGCATCTTTGGTTAGATTTTTTCCCTAGGTATCTTATGGTTTTGGGTGCAGTTGTATACGGGACCAACTTCTTAATTTCTCCTTCTTCAGTCTTATTTTTGGTGTATAGAGATGCAACTGATTTCTGTGCATTGTATCCTGACACTTTACTGAATTCCTGTGTATGTTCTAGCAGATTTGGAATGGAGTCTTTTCGGTTTTTCACATAAAATATCATATCATTTGCAAAGAGTGATAGTTTGACTTCTTCTTTGCTGATTTGGATGCCTTTAATTTCTTTTTGTTGTCTGATTGCTGAGGGTAGGACTTCTAGTACTACGTTGAATAGCAGTGGTGATGATGGACATTCTTGCTGTGTTCCTGACCTTAGTGGAAAAGCTCTCAGTTTTTCTTTACTGAGAATGATATTCACTCTGGATTTTTCATAGATGGCTCTGATGATATTGAGGTATGTACCCTCTATCCCTACATTTTGAAGAGTTTTGATCAAGAAAGGATGCTGTACTTTGTCAAATGCTTTAAGCATCTATTGAGAGTGTCATATGGTTCTTGTTCTTTCTTTTATTAATGTATTGTATCACACTGATTGATTTGTGGATGTTGAACCAACCTTGAAGCAAGGAATAAATCCCACTTGGTCATGGTGACTAATCCTTTTAATGTACTGTTGGATCTTATTGGCTAGTATTTTGGTGAGAATTTTTGCATCTGTGTTCATCAAGGATATTGGTCTGTAATTCTCTTTTTTGGTGGGGTGTTCGTCTGGTTTTGGGATCACGGTAATGCTGGCTTCATAAAATGAGTTTGGAAGTTTTCCTTCCATTTCTCTTTTTTGGGACAGTTTCAGAATATATATTAATTCTTCCTTAAGTTTGGTAGAATTCCCCTGGGAAGCCGTCTGGCCCTGGGCTCTTGTTTGTTGGGAGATTTTTTTTTTTTAAGGTTTTATTTATTCATTTGACAGAGAGATCACAAGCATGCAGAGAGGCAGGCAGAGAGAGAGGAGGAAGCAGTCTCCCTGCTGAGCAGAGAGCCCGATGCGAGGCTCCATCCTAGGACCCTGGGATCATGACCTGAGCAAAGGCAGACGCTTAACCCACTGAGCCACCCAGGTGCCCCTGTTGGGAGATTTTTGATGACTGCTTCAATCTCCTTACTGGTTATGGTTATGGGTCTGTTCAGGTTTTCTATTTCTTCCTTGTTCAGTTTAGGTATGTCTCTGAGAATGCATCCATTTCTTCCAGATGGTCAAATTTGTTGGTGTATAGTTGCTCATAATATGCTCTTATAATTGCTTGTATTTCTTTGGTGTTGGTTGTGATCTCTCCTCTTTCATTCATGATTTTATTTATTTGGGTCCTTTCTTTTTTCTTTTTGATAAGTCTGGCCAGGTGTTTATCAATGTTATTAATTCTTTCAAAGAACCAGCTCCTAGTTTCATTGATTTGTTCTACTTTTTTTTTTTTTTTTTTTGGTTTCTATTTCATTGATTTCTGCTCTGATCATTATTATTTCTCTCCTCCTGCTGGGTTTAGACTTTCTTTGCTGTTCTTTCTCCAGCTCCTTTAGGTGTAGGGTTAGGTTGTGTATTTGAGACTTTTCTTGTTTCTTTAGAAAGGCTAGTATCACTATAAATTTTCCTCTCAGGACTGCCTTTACTGTGTCCCATAGATTTTGAACAGTTGTGTTTTCATTATCATTTGTTTCCCTGAATTTTTTCTATTCTTTAATTTCCTGGTTGACCCATTCATTCTTTAGTAGGATGCTTTTTACCCTCCATGTACTTGGGTTCTTTCCAACTTTCCTCTTTGATTGAGTTTTAGCTTTAGAGCATTGTGGTCTGAAACTATGCAGGGAAAGGTCCTAATCTTTTGGTTCTGGTTGAGACCTGTTTTGTGACCCAGGATGTGATCTATTCTGGAGAACATTCCATGTGCACTAGAGAAGAATGTGTATTCTGTTGCTTTGGGATGGAATGTTCTGAAAAATCTGTGATGTCCCTCTGGTCCAGTGTGTCATTTAAGTTCTTTATTTCCTTGTTGATCTTTTGCTTGAATGATCTGTCCATTTCAGTGAGGGGGGGTGTTAATGTCACCTACTATTATTGTATTATTGTCAATGTGTTTCTTTGATTTTTTACTAATTAGTTTATATAGTTGGCTGCTCCCATGTTAGGGGCATAGATATTTAAAATAGATCTTCTTGTTGGACAGACCCTTTGATTATGATATAGTGTCCTTCCTCATTTTTTATTATATCTGTGGCTTAAAATCTAATTGATCTGATATAAGGATTGCCACCCCAGATTTCTTTTGATGTCCATTAGCATGGCAAATTGTTTTTCACACCCTCATTTTCAATCTGGAGTTATTTTAGGGTCTAATATGAGTTTCTTGTAGACAGCATATTGATAGGTCTTATTTTTTTTAATCCATTCTGATACCCTGTGTCTTTTGATTAGGACATTTAGCCCATTTACATTCAGGGTAACTATTAAAAGATATGAATTTAGTGCCATTGTATTGCCTGTAAGGTGACTGTTACTGTATATTGTCTCTGTTCCTTTCTGGTATACTACTTTTAGGCTCTCTTTGCTTAGAGGAACCCTTTCAATATTTCCTTTAGGGCTGGTTTGGTGTTTACAAGTTCTTTTAGTTTTTGTTTGTCCTGGAAGCTTTCTAACTCTCCTTCTCTTTTCAGTGATAGCCTGGCTGAATATAGTATTCTTGGGTGCATGTTTTTCTCATTTAGTGCTCTGAATATATCATGCCAGTTCTTTCTGACCTGCCAGGTCTCTGTGGATAAGTCTGTTGCCAATCTAATATTTTAGCATTGTATGTCACAGATGGCTTGTCCTGGGCTGCTCTCAGGATTTTCTCTTTGTCACTAAGACTTGTAAGTTTTACTATTAGATGACAGGGTGTGGACCTATTTTTATTGATTTTGAGGGGAGTTATCTGTGCCTCCTGGATTTTGATGGTTGTTCCCTGTGCCATATTGGGGAAATTCTCTACAATAATTTGCTCCAATGTACCTTCTGCTCCTCTCAATCTCTCTTCTTCTTCTGGAATCCCAATTATTCTAATTTTGTTTCATCTTATGGTGTCACTTATCTCTTGAATTCTCTCATGGTCCAGTAGTTGTTTATCTCTCTTTTGCTCAGCTTCTTTATTCTCTGTCATTTGGTCTTCTACATCATGAATTCTCTCTTCTGCCTCATTTATCCTAACAGTAAGAACCTCCATTTTTTATTGCACCTCATAAATAGCTTTTTTGATTTCAGCTTGGTTAGATTTTAGTTCTTTCATTTCTCCAGACAGGGTTTCTCTAATATCGTCCATGCCTTTTTCAAGCCCAGCTAGCACCTTGAGAATTGTCATTCTGAACTCCAGATCTGACATATTACCAATGTCCATACTGATTGGGTCCCTAGCCTTTGGTACTGCCTCTTGTTCCTTTTTTTTTTTTTTTTTTTTTTTTGTGGTGAGTTTTTTTTCTTTGTCATTTTATTCAGATAAGAATATATGAAAGGGAGAGTAAAATACTAAAAGGGTGGCAAAGACCCCAGAAAAATATATTTTAACCAAATCAGTAGCGACCCAAAACCAGGGGGAGAAGAAAAGGGGTAAAAAGAAGTTTAAAGGGACGCCTGGGTGGCTCAGTTGGTTAAGCAGCTGCCTTTGGCTCAGGTCATGATCCCAGCGTCCTGGGATCGAGTCCCGCATCGGGCTCCTTGCTCCGCGGGGAGCCTGCTTCTCCCCTTGCCTCTGCCTGCCATTCTGTCCGCCTGTGCTTGCTCTCTCGCCCTCTCTCTCTGATAAATAAATAAAAAAAAATCTTTAAAAAAAAAAAAAGAAGTTTAAAAAAATTAAAAAAATATATACATATATTAGACTGATGAATAGAACAGAGACACCTACTTGATTTTGGGTGTATTTTGGTCTCTTAGAAGAAACTACCTCCCAAAAATTTTTAAAGAAAGAAAAACATATATATACAAAAATAAGGGTAAACACTATGAAGGGATTAAATATGACTGTAAGGATGAAAATTGAAAAAAATTCTAAAAAAAGGAATTGATAAGATAAGTTGGTTGGAAAAGAAAGAAAAAGAAAGTGGCAAGAATTTGCTCAGTCTGGAGACTAGAACAAAGCCCTGTGCCAGATTTAGGATATATATATATATATATTTTTTTTTTTTTAAAGATTTTATTTATTTATCAGAGAGAGAGAGAGAGGGAGAGAGCAAGCACAGGCAGACAGACTGGCAGGCAGAGGAAGAGGGAGAAGCAGGCTCCCTGCTGAGCAAGGAGCCTGATGTGGGACTCGATCCCAGGACTCTGGGATCATGACCCGAGCCGAAGGCAGCTGCTTAACCAGCTGAGCCACCCAGGCGTCCCTTAGGGTATATTTTGATGTATAAGATGAAATTGTAGCCCAGAATTTTTAGAAGAATAAGCACTATATGTATACAGAAAATAAAGTTATACACAATGAAGGGTAAAATATGACTATGATAATGAAGGTTTTAAAATATTTTTTTAAAGAAAGATATTGTTAAGATAAACTAGTTAAAAAACATTAAAAGATGAAAGAGGAAAAGTTAGAAAAATTAGAATAAGGAAAAAATAAAATAAAAAATTTAATTAACTTTGCAAGATTAAAGAATCATGGGGAGAAAGCCATGAATTCCATGCTTTGGTTTCCCCTCCTCTAGAATTCCACTGTTCTTCTTGATCATTGAACTTGGTCTTGGCTGGATGTTCTTGCTGATCTTCTGGGGGAGGGGTCTGTTGTAGTGATTCTCAAATGTCTTTGTTCAAGGTAGTATTGTGGCACCCTTGCTAGGCGCTGGGATAAGTAATCACCTCCCTGACCACTTCTGTAGAGTTCTGGAGGATGGGAATGAAAATGGCAGCCTCCCAATCCCAGGTCTTGAGGAGCTGAGAGCTCAGGGCCCCACTTCTCAGTGTGCCCTTGGAGAAAAGTGCTCAGTCCCTTCTGTCTCCCTGGTCTCTGGCTGTGCTCTGAGCTTACCCAGTCTGTGAGAAAGTGTCTCTCTCTGTGGCACACGTCCCATTTGGAGTCTCCAAACCCAGTAGATTCCCGCCTCCAGAGAAGGAAGGTGAGTCTCCCTGATCTGCCACGTGTGGGGTCCTTGCTTAAAGAGCAGTGGTCTGAATGTGCCATGGATCACAGTTTAAGGTAATCCTGAGATGAGAGCTCACTCCTTGGTTCCGTCTCTGTAGTCAGCTTCCCTGCTCTGATACCTGCAAGCTCTGTATACTCAGACACCCCCAATCCTTTTGAGACCCCGCAGGACCTGAGACCACACTGTCCTCATGAGGGCTTCACCCCCATTTAGCCTTTGGACTGATGCTCCTCAGTGGAGCAGACTTTTCAAAGTTTGAATTTTGTTCTGCGTTGCTCCATTGCTTGCTGGAAGCTGGCTCCTCCCCCCATGGTCTATCTTCCCGTCACTTTGGATTGACTTCTCTGCACGTCCTACCTTTCAGAAAGTGGTCAATTTTCGGTTTCTAGAATTATTATTCTTCTTCTCATTGACCTCCTGTTGGGTTTGTAGGTGTTCCAAACAGTTTGATAACTATCTAGCTGAACTGCTGTGATCTGATATCATCTCAGTGTGCTACTCCTCCACCATCTTGACTCCTCTCCTAGATTATTCTTATGTTAAATCCCAGATCACTTGGAAAATCTGTGCAATACTAGCTTAATGTTTTTTTCTCTCTCACCATCTTGGAGCATTAGAGACATAAACCTTGTGCTTTCTCTTTCCATTTCCTAGCAAGGATAATATCATTCATTTATACTACTCAGGGATGGCACTAGATGGTAAGCTAGGATCATAGAAGGTATGGGTAGAGAAACCCATTTAGCCTCTAAAGAATTTTCTTGGGATTCTCAGTATAAGATGTCCAAAGCAATTGAAAGCACATGCTATATGGGAGAGTCACCTGGTGGCTGGCTGTCTTGTAGCAGGGATAAATATACCACTGTTAGTGGAAGGCATGAAAGCAGCTGTCTCAGGTGTGGGTGAGAAAATTGTGCTTGGTTCTAGATTTACACCCAAACTGTAACTCAGGAAATTCATCTATGTGTTAAGAATGGTGACAATTTATTTTTTTTTTCTTTTAGCTGCCTAATTTTCATTTCTTTTTCTTTTGGTAGAGAATAGTCCCATTTTCCTCTGGAGGTCCCCAGCTCCCTACCCTCAGAGAGTGTGTTTTGGATGAATCTGATCACTTCCTACTCCAAAGGAGGGCATCTGACTTCAGGTCTGAACCAATCAGCACACTCCAATCCCTTGGCCACAAAAAAACTGGATACTGTGATAGTCATAGAACCAATGTGAACCAACAAAAACTAGAACTTGACTGAGTTGATCAGGAGAGAGACATGTGTCTCTTTTCTCCTGGAATAAACAGACTCTGCCTGAAACTTCTGTAGCCATCTTGCCATGATGAGACGAGAAAGGGTCAACACACAGAAAGGAGGCTTCCTGAGTGAAGCCACCTGGGATGATAACCATGACCCTTGGACTTTTTATTTTCATGAGAAAATGAAATCTTATTATGCTCAAAGCATTTATGGTTGGGTTGCATGCTGAATTTTTTTTTTAAGTCAAGGGCATTTTCTTCTTCTGATGCTAATCAGCCATGTTAGAAATACTACCTCTTTGTTTTATATTGATTCTCAGTGGATCAATATAATCACACTTTAGTTCTAAGCTCTTTTAAGCTCTCTCAAATTCTTTTCTAGCTAATGTGCTAATAATAAACACTTAGACACATGAGCAAAGCTGCTCATTTAAAGAACCTCACAGTTAAATCTCATCATAGATCAAGGCATCTTCTTGTAAATTGTTAGCCACTCTAACTTAAGGGCTTTGTAGATTCTGTTTTTCATCTATTCAGGCAGGCACCACTCCTAAGACTTATTCATGTTTGATCTTTGGCTGGTGTTTCTCCTGATCTCCCAGCCATTGATTTCCCACTAATGGAGGTATGGAATGGTACTCACTTAGTGAAACATACAACATTAA
Source organism: Mustela lutreola (assembly GCF_030435805.1). Classification (NCBI taxonomy): domain Eukaryota; kingdom Metazoa; phylum Chordata; class Mammalia; order Carnivora; family Mustelidae; genus Mustela; species Mustela lutreola. The sequence continues at coordinate 19,993,103 of NC_081293.1, forward strand.
TTTCCCTAATCTTCAGGGTTCCTCATAGAATTACACCCTTTGTATGTCATTTTGCTCTTTCATGTCAAACCATGTCACAGAGGCTTTATGTTTGTGAATCTTAAGGCTCTGGCCATAAGCCAGATTATAAAATGGGAATAAAATAAATGCTCACAATGATAACATCATTTTCCCCTCTGGTATTATTGCCTCTTGAAGTTTGTGTCACAGAAGCCCATGGGGGATAAAAGAATATAAACAGAATTGGGTAAGTCATGTTTTATGCTTCAGAGGGGACCAGCCACAATAAATTGCAGAATGTCCTCAGAATTTGGCAAACTGGTCACAAGTGACTTGTCCAAGAGCAATTTCAGTGGTGTGACTGAGGCTTGACTGCAAAGGATTGAGAATGTAGGGGATGTCAAAGTGGGTGGCTCATGAAGTTTTGTTGGTGGAAGGAGGAATGTAGGAGCTCACTAGAGAAGGATGTAAAATATCTGGAAAGAAATTTCTTTGTTTCAAATTTCTAAATAGGAGTAGCTTGGACTTATTTTTTGGCTAAGGGTAACAAAAGATACTTTGAGAATATGGGGATTGTGAGGCTGAGAAAGAAAACATGAAAGGACTTTTTATAGGCAAGGTAAGGGAGAATAACAGAGGAAGCCTCCAAGACATGATAGACAAGGATAAATCACTCTATGAGATTTGTGTTGAATAGGCTCAAGAGGTCAGAAGAGGACTAGAAGGTCCTGAAAATGTGGAACCCAGTGATAACTGAGAGGCAGGCAGCCATCAAAGGGCTTGGTGGTACATAAAGAGCACAAGGAATAAAAGATAGACAATTTAGACTTCATCAAATTTAAGAACTTTTGTGCAGTGAAGGGCATTAATGAGAAAGTGAAAAAAACTTCCCAAGAATGGTAGAAAATATTTAGAGATCATGTATCTCGTAAGGGTCTAATCTTCCGATTATATAAAGAACTTTGACAACTCAACAACAAAAGGACAAAGAACCCAATTAGAAAATGGGCAAAAATTTAAATAAATGTACTCTAAAGAAGATATACAAATACAATTTCTGGAATGTTTAGGGACTTGGAATAGGAGACAGGCTTTAGCTTATGTTTATTTTTTTGGATCAAATAAAAAGCCTGAAATGCTGTCTTCAGATGGCTCTGTCTTTTTTAGCTGAGACCCCTTTGTAAGAATGTGAATTTCCTCAGGGTTTGTCTTTAGAATGACCTGACTGATTTCTATCATGTACCTTGTGTATGGTTTTTAATTTTTTAATTTTTTAATATTTTGGTTGTTTCCCCCACTGGTGGAAAGAAGTTCCCATCTTTTTATTATGATACAATGTCTTCAGTGTCTTCATCAACCAGCTCCTTTAGAATGGGGTTCCTAAGGGATATACTTTAAAATAAACTGGAGATAACAGAAAAGAAATAGATATGTAATGAATTATAAACACAAATGAGTTACATAAAATATTTACCTGTAGGGAAATGGAGTTTGATTACTATCTGAACATAAAGAAGTAAGTTTTGCTCACCACTACCTCCAGATTTCCTTCAGCAGGCCACAATTTCACATTTTTATTGAAAGGTCCTATCACTGAGAGTAGATAGGAACCTACATGTTTGGTTTTGTTTTTTCCTACTTGTCTCTATTGGGTTGTTTTCTATATATAATTTTCTAAATGTGGTGGTAAGAGTTACTTGGCACTAAGAACCTCTTGGAGCTTGTATCTACAGTGTTCACAGTTTTCACCACTGGCTTGCATGTTTAGGAATAATGACAGAAATCCTATAGAATTTTTTTGGAGCTTAGATGAAGCAGTGCATGGAAAATCAAGTTAGCTATGACGTCCTGTATGAAGGAGCACATCATATAGCTAGTGAAGGTCCCACCTTGACTGCCTAGTATCTCTGTGTCAGTTTGTGTTAGTTCCTTACACTCTGGATCTCCTATGTCGCTGAATGAAGACTGCCTGACCCAGACTGCCAGCACTTCCCTCCTAGGTCTGTAATCATGGGCATGTTACTTATCTATGTCTGTCTCCTCTTTTTTAAAAGGGAGATAATAGTGCTTAGTTCCTAGGACTCTTGTGAAAATTATAAAGAAAAATACATGTAAAGTGCTTAGAAAAATGCCTGGCTTATGCTAAATATTTAATGTACTAAAATTAGTTCCAAGTTTGTGGGTTTGCAAAATTCTCTAATTGTAATTTCTCCAGAATGTCAGGGTTGAACCATATTCCACATGATTTAATGCCGGCTCAGGAGAAAGCACCATCTTTCAGACACTAGGCTCCATGAGATTTGATCTCTGTTTTGGATTAAAAACTCTTATTTTCCCCTTGGTCATTTTTGAGAGATGCAGGGATGGGAACCATATGGAATATGAGAGGATATCCTTCCTTCCTATGCCCATGACGTCATCACTAATCAACCTCAGTATTCTCCCCAATTGACCCCAGGCCATACTTCGGAATTCCTTTCAACAGAGAGCCTGGACAGCACTTCATTATGAGTTAGCTTCATTCATGAGTTAGCTCATGGCAGGGAACCTATTTGCCATCTCTGTTTTAGAAACCCAGTATAATACTACCAGCGCCCTGTAGGAAGGAAATTGAGTGGAGGAGGGGGCTAAGGCAGTCAGGAACCTCTTCCAAAGAAGACTGATGGATGTCTTCCAAAGAGGACAAAGCATGACTGATGTTTCCTGTAGCATCTGCTAAGTCATTCCCCATCCTGAACGCTCATTCTTCATTACCCCAGTATGATGATTTGCAAGAACATAAGGTGAGCTAATTTTGGAAGTTTGTCAGCGCAAAATCTCAAATAATAAAATATCCAGATTTATACAAGAGATGCTGTAAAAATGACAGAATTATTTATCTGTGCAACTGCATTGGGAGATGAGGGGTGAATGTTGCAGAGAATGTCAGCTGGAAGTTTGCTTCATGTTTGGGGAAATATTCTTATACTCATTATTTCTGTTGTGGGAAGACTGATAAACCTAAATGCAGAAATGATAGAAGAGATGTATCTATTGAAACATGATTTGCTTTTTATAAAAGCACTGTAGTCTGGTTCACAATATTTGTACATGACTTTGATTTGGAAATTTCTTAACCAAATTACAAATAGAATGCTTTAAGGGGTGAAATCAAAGTATGGGATGTATGATGGAAGAGTGTCCATTGGCTAATGACTGTTGGCACATGGTCCTGGACATTGTCCTGCCCCCATTTCCAGTTAGTCTTTTCTGTGTCTAGCACTGCCACGTTGGCCCCCATTTTGCTTGACCTGATGTATAAATGGGGACATTTGTGGGAGGATGTGGAGAAAAGGAACTCTTGTATATTGTTGGTGGAAATGTATATTGGAGCAGCCACTATGAAAAACAGTATGAAGTTTCCTCAAAAAATTAAAAAAAAAAAAGAGCTATCATATGACTTGACAATTCCACTTCTGGATATTTATTTGAAAAAAACAAAAACACTAACTTGATGAGATGTATGCACCTCCCCCTGTGTACTGCAGCATTATTTATGACAGCTAAAACATGGAAGCAACCAGTGTGCCTACCAATGGATGAATGGAGAATACATATATATCTTATATATATATATGTGTGTGTGTGTGTATATATACTTATTCTTTATGGGATCTATGTATATATATATATATATATATATATATATATATATATATATAGGGAATATTACTCTGCCACAAAAAAGGATAAAATCTTGTCATTTGCAGTAACATGGATGAAACTTGAGGCCATTATGCTAAGAGAAATAAGTCAGACAGAAAAAGACAAATATTATATGATCTCATTTATTTGTGGAGTCTAAAACAAACAAACAAACAAACAGACAGAAAGACAAAAAAAGAAACTGAATTCATAGATGCAGGGACTCATACAGAGAACAGAGGCAGGGGATGGATGAAATACATGAAGGTGGCCAAAAGGTACAAACTTCTACTTGTAAAATAAATAAGCTATGAGGATGTAAAGTACAGCACACTGACTATATTTAATGATGCTCTTTTGTATATTTGAAAGTTGCTAAGAGAACAGATCTTAAAAGTTTTCATCACAGGAAAGAAATTGTAACTATGTGGTGATGGATTTTTTTAAAAATTTTATTTATTTATTTGACAGAGAGTGAGAGAGAACACAAGCAGGCAGAGCAGCAGGCAGTGGGAGAGGGAGAAGCAGGCACCTTGCCAAGCAAGGAGCCCGACATGGGGTTTGATCCCAGGACCCTGGGATCATGACCTGAGCCGAAGGCAGTTGCCTAACCAACTGAGCCACCCAGGCACCCCATATGTGGTGATGGATGTTAACAAGACTTACGATGGTGATCATTTTGCAGTATATGCAAATGTCATTATATTGTTCACCTGAAACCAACATAATGTTTTATGTCAATTATATCTCAATAAAATGCCAAACAAGTCAAGGCATGTTACCATAGCATCTGATTTGGATTCTAGCATCTGGGGTGTGATTTTCCTCTTAGGCTGGCATGACAAGCCAGCACCTCAAACTTTCTATGCCACAGTCAAGAGGGGCATGGGATGGTCAAGTGCTTTTTCCTGGCTAGTTTCCACAATCCATTTCACTTCCAGATTATGCCTCTTTTTCCATAACCCTGTAAGGGTTATGACTAACCCTTACAACAGCATCAAGATAGGTGTTATTATTTCTCTTTTACTGATGGGAATATGGAAGCTCACATAGGCCTACCACCAAATAATGCATAAGTTGGAATTGTAACTTCAGATGGTCTGGCTCAGCCTAAAGCCCAGTCACTCTTGGGTCATTTGCTTCCTTATGCCCAGTGAAGCTGAAAGTAGGTTTGCTTTTTTTCTACCCCAGGGAAACTTGTTCCCTTAGCCTAGTCCTAGGGACTCCAGTTTATAGCCTCTGCTGTATTTGTGGATTTCAATGGAGTATGTTAAACTGGGATGGGTTGGTTCAGCCCCGTGATGTTCTGGAGAATGTGTGCTTAGATGCTTTGATTCATGAAAGGAAAAGGGAGAACGACCAAATGATGCAACATTGGATGAGTTCATGCAAAAGGCAAGTAACGTCCAGCTCCCCAGACATACCCTTGACTTTGAGAAGGACTAAGACAAGCAGCCTTGGTGTAACATTCCTTCCCAGCTTCCACTTACTCCTTTCCCTGGGCTGCAAATTGGTTTTCCATGCTGCCTCTTCCTTGTCCTTCTTCCTTCACGTCTGTAGATAGTATGTTAGCCTGGCTTCACTGGACACCCCTCTGTCAGGCTAGGACGATGCATGAGACATGCACAGGGTCTAGGTCTTCTTGCCGCCAGCATGTTCCTGCCTGTCACACCTCGGCCATTCACTCTTGTTCTTAGTGTTCTCGTGGGCTCCTTCTTCCTCAAGCAATTTGGTCAGAAGAAAAAGGAAAATACCCATTCCAGTTTGTGTCTTCCTCCAAATCACATACTCTATAATCTGTGAAGAGAAGAAATATTGTGATTTCCCTGGAGGAAGCTTCTTCTCAAGTGAGAATCTTTCTGAGAAGACATTTTATCACTTTTTCTGAGGTCCCACCTGGTGAGAAGTAGCCCTGCTGCCAGCCTATCATCTTCTCATTGCATGGCCCAGACCCCAGCAGATAGTAAGGATGGCTGGTCCCCATTTTTTCGGCACAAGAGCCATTCACATTTTGCTACCTCCTTTGTGTTTACTCTCCTCTGGACTCTTGAATTGGTCCAGATGGCTCCTGTGTCTATGGCTTTCCTCAGGGATGTATTCTGGCCAAACATAAAGAGCTTTGGTAGGTCCCTCTAAGTCCTTTCCATATTTTGATGCATACTTGAGGGCAGAACTGACCATTAACAGGGACCCCACCATTGTTTCCTCAATCTTCCCCATTTTGGTGATTTCCAAAAAAGTTCCTTAACAAAGCCTATGGGGGAATTCTCAGCTCAGTCCAGAATACAAAAAAAAAAAAAAAAAAAAAAAAAAAAGCCCTACCTACAAAAAAGGTTTTTACTAGGAAACTTATTTATGTTTTTTATGGTTCCTGAAGCTCTTTTTAATTACTGCCTACAGAAGATCTGTCATGAATGATAAAGGATCATTCTCCTTATTAACTTAAATTTACTTCCCTTCCACCCAATATATTAACCTTTATTACTATAAGTTATAGCTTTTAGAAACTGGAACTAAAGATTAAAGTTTACTTCCATTTAAGATATAAAAGCAGGCAAGTCACTGCTCTCAATAGAGAGTAGGATGAAGAATAGAGAATATGTCATTTGGTGGGTACATAAAAAATGCATTATATTCCTTTTAGAAGATAATTATCTAGGAGTCATTTGCCTAGTTCAGTTAGAAGTTTCTTTCTGAGGTGTAAAATGAGTAGAAAAAAAAGAAGAAAGAGAGAAAGATGGATTGGCTGACAGATGGACTAATTAAGTAATGAAGAAGCAGAAGAGATGAGAGGATTATAGACCAGGAAGACAGCAGCTCTCTTGGAAGCAGCAGGATGTGAAATGTCTCCTAAAAAAGAAATAATAAAGCAGATGGTTTGAGTTAAATAAATGATGTTTGGTTATTGAAAAGTGCATTCTTCCTAGTTTCTAACACACTTGAATGTCTCTCTATAAGAAAAAAAAAAAAAACGGAACAATGCTCATTTTGGATGCTTAATGATAAATATTAGTCTTTAACTGCGTTATGTGTTGTTTAGAGATCTCGAAGTCCCTTCTCAGCTTGCAAGTTCTCCTTTGGGGTGGGTAAAGGCATAACTTTGTCTTATCAGTTGAATAATTAAAGTCAACAGAACTGCCTCTCAAAAAATGATGTAAGGAAAGACACTGCTTGTTGGTAATTTCTCCAGGTCTTCTGTTGGAGGGCTCAGGCTCCTGACTTGTGGTTCCACATCTTGTTCCTTCCATCCTTCTCCATTCTGTGTTAATCAGGATTGTGTTGGTTATTAGTATCAAAAACATAAATCAAACTAATTTAATCTAAACATGTATGTGAGCAAATAAACCCGAGAAGCCCAACTCTTGCCTTCAGGTGTCCTAACAACATCTTTGGGTCTAGGAATGTTTTAATTTTATTAAATTCAATTCTTGTGAAATTTCCAGACTGTAAACCTCCCAGTAGCTCATAAAATCATGAAATTAAGTAACCATGTGAGCCTTGCTTGGGTTATTCTCTGCCAAGCTCTTTCTCTTGCCAGTTACAAACTGATCTCCAGAGCTATAGCCCTAAATTGTCCTTAGAAATTCCAATCCCCCAGAAGGGTTGTCAGTCTCTCGGAAGTATTCTGTTTGGCTCATTGATGTATATTCTCACTCATTTCCCAGATATAAATGGTGAGCCCCTTTACTGGTTGATCTATCTGATTTACACAAAGAAGAGAAGTGAAGTTTTCCATTAGGAAGGAACAGATCAAAAGTATAATACATGCTTTCAGTTCTCACATTTAAGTCTTTAATCCATTTTGAGTTTATTTTTGTGTATGGTGCTAAAAGATGGTCCAGTTTCATTCTTTGCATGTAGCTGTCCAGTTTTCCTAGCACCATTTATTAAAGAGACTGTCTTTTCCCCATTGTATAATCTTGCCCCTTTTGTCGTAGATTTAATATTGATCATATAATGATGGGTTTATTTCTGGGCTCCCTATTCTGTTCCATTTATTTATGTGTCTATTTTTGTGGCAATACCATACTGTTTTGATTACTACAGCTTTGTAGTGTATCTTGAAATCTGGAATTATAATATCTCCAGCTTTGTTCTTCTTTCTCAAGATTGTCTTTGTTATGCAGAGTCTTTGTGGTTCTATAAAAAATTTAGTATTATTTGTTCTGGTTTTGTGAAGAATGCTGTTGGTTTCTGGAAGAAAACTCTGGTAGGAATTTCACTGACATTGACCATAGCAACATTTTTCTAGATATCTTTCCTGAGGTAAGGGAAACAAAAGCAAAAAGAAACTATTGGTACTATACCAAATAAAAAGCTTTTGCACAGCAAAGGAAACCATCAACAAAACAAAAAGACAACCTACTGAATGGGAGAAGTTATTTGCAAATGATATATTTGAAAGAGAGTTAATATACAAATATATAAAGACCTATACAACTGAATACCAAGAAAACAAACAATCCGATTAAAAAAATGGGCAGAAGAACCATACAGACATTTTGCCAAAGAAGACATACAGATGGTCAACAGGTATATGGAAAAATGCTCAACATCACTAGTCCTTAGGGAAATGCAAATCACATCCACAAAAATATATCACCTTATACCTGTTAGAATGGCTAAAATAAAAATTAAAAAAAAAAAAACAACATACAAGAAATAAGTGTTGGAAGGATGTGGAGATTCCTTTTTCTCTCCATACACTTTTGGTGGGAATGTAAATTAGTATAGCCTCTGTGGAAAGCAATATGGTGATTCCTCAAAAAATTAAAAATAGAAATGCCATATGATTCAAAAATTCCATTATTGGGTATTTACCCAAAGAAAATGAAAATATTTCAAAAATATATATGTACCACTAGTTTATTATAGCATTATTTACAGTAGCCAGGAGATGGAAGCAAACTAGTTGTTTTGATAAACACATGGATAAGAAATATGTAAAAGAGTTATAGATAAATTTATATATCATATTTATCATATGCATATACTATATATGTGTGATACATATATCACACATATAAAAATGGACTATTACACAGTCATAAAAAGGATCAGATTGCACCATTTGAGAACACAGATGGACCTGGAGGGTATTATGTTAATGAAATAGGTCAGACTGAGAAAGACAAAAATACTATATCAATCTGAAACAACAACAAGAACAAGTGTATAAACAAATAAAAAGCAGAATCAGAGCTATAAATACAGAGAAAAAAACTGATGGCTGCCAGAAGGGAGGGGGTTGAAGGGAGTGGGGGATACAGACTTCCAGTTATGGAATTAATAAATCATGTGAATAAAAAAGACACAGCATAGAAGTAGGTCAATGATGTTGTAACAGTGATGATTGGGACCATGGCTGATACACCTGTGGTGGACATAGCATAATGTATGTACTAGTTGAATTACTATATTGTACACCTGAAACTAATGTAACATTGTGTGTCAATTATACTCAAACGATATTAAAAAGCTTAACAGGTGCCAACTATACATTCTATTCTGTAGAAGGTCTTCACAGATTAGACATCTTGGTTCCCATCCCATCTTCCTAACAACCATGTCTGATACAAGTGCTAAGTGGAGAATTTGCAAAGTGGATGCTTCTGTTTCCTCTATTAATTGCCTGTTCTTATGCTGTTCTCCTGCCCCCAAAGCCCACCCATCCACTGGCCTTTAGTCCTACCCTTTTACTGACTTCCTCTTAAACTCCCATTGCAGTTTACAGCACCCACCTTGGTGCTTAATAGTGAGCCATCCTGTGGTCTTTTTCTCAAATGTCCTGTGTGTTAGCTCCAGTTTCCTGGCCAGACTATAAAGTCCCATAAGGAGTGCCCCCAGCTTCACATCCTGCCCATCCCCCACTGGCACACGGTGTACACTCAGTACTGGGACTGGATGTTCAGGATTGTACAGAGTCTGTACCTATTGTCTAGTTTAGTCATTTGTAAAATGACTACATAGAGCTCTATGAAAGATAAGATGATACCTCTGAGGTGCTCACACATAGCAAGTCTGTAATAACTAATGAACACATGTATGTGCATATACACAAACATATGTGTAATGTATATGATACATTTCCTAAAGACAGAGTACATGCCTTATCTTTATTCTTTCTTGTAATGTCAGAGGTAGCATAACGTAGGCATTCAATATGTCTGTGACTATCCAATTTTATTTTATTTTATTTATTTATTTTTTAAAGATTTTATTTATTTATTTGACAGAGAGAGATCACAAGTAGATGGAGAGGCAGGCAGAGAGAGAGAGAGAGGGAAGCAGGCTCCCTGCAGAGCAGAGACCCGATGCGGGACTCGATTCCAGGACCCTGAGATCTTGACCTGAGCCGAAGGCAGCAGCTTAACCCACTGAGCCACCCAGGCGCCCGACTATCCGATTTTAATACTCAGATTCTAGTTTTGGCATCCTTCACATAAAGTCATGTTTATTAAAACAACTGCTGCTGTCAATATACTCTTGTAGAATTTCCTTCCTCAAATGGAGACTGGGTCACAGGGAAACATCTGAAAGCACAAAACACCAACATAAGTAAGAAGCTGAGCACATGGAAATTCTTTTCAGAAGTCCTCCTTGTGCTTCTGGTCTATGAAGTCTTTATAAACTAGCACAAAGAAAGGGTAGGAGCGGGGAAAAGGAGCTGTGGGGTGTCTAGGTTCCTCTGGTAACTCTCTGATGGATAATTCTTTCTCCCTTCTGGATGGTGCTTGGAGAAATGACCACCTTCAGTTTTGTTAAACAAACACAATGAAAGCTAATATGTCTCATTTTGCTTTTAGTTTTCAAACTAAGGACATTGGCACACAGCTAATTAGGCTTTTAGTTATAGATAACTCTGGTTATGAATTTTCATGCTTTTATAAGCCGCTGGGACATTCACAGTCTGGAATTTTCCAAGAATGGATTTAACAAAATAAAAACATTTCTGCAATAGATGAGGAGGACAGAGCCAGTAGCTTCTTAATGAGAAAGATTTTTTAAAACAATGAGCATCTATGGAAAACACTAAGATTGAAAAGTGAAGATTGAAACAAATGTTATTATTCACAGTCTCTGGGTATAATCTCCTTGGATGAGGGTGAGACATCCTGGGTTGGTTTTAATGAGATCTGAAGAGATGTATGAGTCAGAGAATAGAAAATCAAGTCCCTCCAGGATTTCTGGATCTTATGAGAGGCCTCAGAAATGTACAACAATTGATTGCTCCTTGATAAATATCATTGATTGGCTTTGAATCAGACCGAACTGACTTTGACACCTGGTTCTACCATCTCGTAGCTTCTAAGATGCAGTTTTCCCATCTATATAGGTCTGGGTAACAGTGGTGCTCATCATTGACTATCTGAGTCATAAATGAGAAGACATGAACAACATTCTGCACAATTCTGACAGCGAGTCGGCACTCATTACTGGTGATGATGGCAACCCCAGATACTGCATCTGAATCCTTCTCCTTCTTCGCAACTATAAATCACACCACCCATTTGTTATTTTATCATGTTCTAGTCTACCTTGCACTTACATTTTCATGTATTAATATTACCTTATATTATTATTTACAGATTACTCTTAAATGTTAATTTGTCTGATCCTAAAGCAGTAATAAGGTAAGTAAGGCAAGCCCTATTATTCTTCTGAGATGAAGAAAATAACTAAGACTTAGAGAAGGCAAGTGACTTCTTAATTTTACATATTTAAAGTAGTCAGAGGGGCCACAATGAGAGTTCAGACCATCAACCACAGTGCTTGTCATTTGTCTGTTTTAGAAACAGAACAATCTGTTCATGGTTAATTTTAAGAAGTCAATTGCTAAAAAAAAGTTTGGAAATCATGAGAATGAATTCTATCGAAAGTCTCCTAATGACTAGCACCCACAGCTTCTGCGACCAAGGCTGGAGAGAGACCTGTGGGTTTTGCTGGAGTTGAAAGTTGCCTTATCCAGTCCTGCAGTTCTGGCCTTAAAATTAACAACATCCCCACTCTCCAGTAATGGAGGAAACCAAGAAATTACATAATAATGTACCAGGGGAGAAGAGATTGCTTTCTGATCCTCCAGGCATTTGTTTTATGTACTGACACAAGAACATTTGATTATTCCCTTAGCAGTCTTACGGAGAATGGCTATAAATGCCAATTTGCATCAGGAAATTACCTGGCCGTACTCTAACTGTGGGAACAAGTTCCATGAAATTTTGGCTTGCCTTGCATGTATTTTGTATCACAGAAATGCACCACACCTTTGGTGGTCACTCTTTTGGGTCTTGGTCTCAGGAAGAAACTCAGGTCAAAATTAATGAGTTGCAGTCTGTCCTCAAAGTCACAGATTACTCCCAAAACTGTGTGCTGAAATTTCTTGGCAGACATAAACAGCAGTAAATAATTTTTTTTTATAAGAGGAAAAATATCCTAGAAGAAAAAATTCCTAAAACTTAGTGGAGGAGTGGCTAAGGGAAAGCATGCAATGGGTCTTCTTACAGTGATAAGCATGGGTTCCCTTCGGTTGTTATGTCAGAAACGGAGTCATGTTGAGACAGATCTTTGCTTATCAATGCCTTCTAAAATTTGATTATTCAACAATTATTTATTGAGTACTTGCCCTGTGCCTTGTTCTGTGCTAGATACTCTGCACAAATTATCTTGAGATCTTTAGTCACCCTACGTATGATGCAGTTATTTTGGGTGGCTCAGATGCGTTCTTCCACGAGACAATTGCTTTGAGATATCACAACATTTTTCTTCGTTTATTGATTTACTTGTGAACTCTCCAAGTGCGAAATGCAACTCAAAATGCAAAATAATTTGGAATCAGTATAGTATGGCACAAAGAGGACACACAGGGCAGAGTCTGCCTCCAGGTTGCTGACTGTCTTGCTGGTAGATGTCATCACTTACCAATGCTGAGACTGTTGCCTATTTCTATTGCTGAGAGTGTCTACTCATATGCTTCTGTTCTGTCCTTCAATGGTGAACTTACCTTATCGTGTTCTTCATTTAAAGAATTTTTTTTCATACTGTATATAAGAAGATATTCAACTAAATGAAGCATTTGGGACTCTAAACTCATTCATTTGAAAATGTTTTTGCATGATCTGAGACTACTTCACCTTTGACTTGTTTATCTATCCAGGCATTCAACAACAAATCCTGGACATCTACATCTGTGGTATGTGGGGTAAATAAGAGTGATAAGACACTGAGAGAGGGAGTTCTTGACCTTATAGACCTTGCAGTCTACGGGGAAGACCAATAAATCAATAGGCATTAGTCAAACAGTATGCTAAGTACTTGGATGGGCTAAGCATGAGATTCTTTGCAGGACTCGGATGGGGTGCCTCAGGGAGGTCATCCAATAGTTTTCCCAAACACCCTCCTTTGCATATAATATGTTCAGGGAAGCCTGTATCAGACACACTTGGAATGTTAAAATACAGATTCCAAGATCCAAATGAACCTCTGTGGTTAGGGCAGAGTAATCTGCATTCTTTTTTTTTTTTTTTTAAAGATTTTATTTATTTATTTGACAGACAGAGATCATAAGTAGGCAGAGAGAGGAGAGGAATCAGGCTCCCTGTTGAGCAGAGAGCCCCATATGGGGTTTGATCCCAGGATCCTGGGATCATGACCTGAGCCAAAGGCAGAGGCTCAACCCACTGAGTCACCCAGGCACCCCCTGGAGTAATCTGCATTTTAACAAAGTACCCCTAGGTGAGTCTTACACCCCTTGAAGTGTGAGAACCACGATTTAGATTGATTGACTAGTTAAATGCTTGTTCCTTCTTCAACATCTGTGTAATAATCAGAAATCTGCATCAGAATATAACAGCGGAGTCTTGTCTTAGAGATAGTCGATTCAAATGTAAATCAACTTTTTTTTTTTTTTTTTAAAGTATTGTTAGTCACAAATTGCCTGCAACCCAAACCTTAATTGGTCAACAAAGAGAAAGTTGTGTTTTCTGGTGGTTAAAGTCTGGGGCAGGGCTTTTTCTGGGGCAGGGCTTTTTCTCACCAACTGTGCAGCTTTGTACAAGTTACCTGTGCCTTAGTTTTGTCATTAGGAAAACACATTGATAAAAAGATTCCTACCATATAGACTTGCTGTGAGGACTACATAAATTTATATGTAAGGGCCTATTCAGCCAGAGCAGCCCCACCCCCGTTGAACTGCCATTTTGTTGTAAAACTTAAATTGACCTTGACCCCCAGGGGGACAAATTGACCTTCCCCCAGGGGAACTTATTTAAAAGCAAGTCTGGGAAACCAGTCCCAGGTAACAAAGTCCAAGTACAAGGATGGGTCGGGCCAGGTGGAGGTATTCAATCAGTGGGGGCGCATACTGTCTCCTAGCTACCAAGGAGTATGGGCCCCGCCCTTTGGGCACCTTTTGGGCGCCAATTCTGAACTAGGTGATAGGCTGGTTCAAATGTCTACTAGGGTAAATTGTAATTCAATTGGTCACCTAGCATCACTGGGGAGTTTCCTGTGTGTGTTACAATCTCATTGGCCACCTGTGTGTGGCCAGGCCCAACCCATGGCCTTTGCTCTATAAAACTTAGTCTGGAAAGCAGGGAGAGGTCGTCCTCTCTGTAGGGGCGGCCGCGACCCGTGTGTTTGAGGGTGGATTTGATTCCTGATGCTTGGCGTGAAATAACGCTTTGCTTGACCTTCGCTGTATATCAGTCTTGGTCCTTTAATCACGGACCCATTATTGGGGTACCCAATTTTCGGGGACCCAACAAATATATGTGAAGTATTTGCAAGAGTCCCTGTCCTGCCCTCTCTGTCTGACCAGACTCAGCTGCCTGTCTGGATCAGTTCCTGTGGCTCATTGTCCTCTTGCCTTTTCGAGGGAGACATGGTAAGTTGTGCATTTTTGTCCTGAAGAGGTGCATGGGAGGGAAGGAACTGATCTTTGTTTAAGGAAGTCCCCTGTGAGTGGTTTATTTTCTGGAGTGTTGTCTCATGGTGGCTTTACACAGTGTAGTAGGCAGAATAATGGCCACCTAAGCTGACCATCCCCTAATCACTATGCTACCTTACATGACAAAAAGGAATTTTTCAGATGTGATTAAGTTAACCTTGAGATGGGAAGAGTATCCTGGAACATCAGGTGGCCCCAATATAATCACATTGAGTCCTTATAGGTGGAGAACCTTTCCCAGCTGAATCACGTGGAGATGCAATGTTTCTGGCTGTGAAGATGGAGAAAGGAGCTGGGACCCACAGAGCAGACAGCTAACCAAAGCTGGAAAAGGCAAGGGAATGGATCCTCCGCTAGAATCTCCAAAAGGGAACGAATTCCTGCGAACACACTGATTTTAGATCAGTGAGATCTCTGTCAGAATTCTGACTTACAAAACTGTAAAGATAATAAATGTGCACTGTTTAAGCCACTGAGTCAGTGCTAAGCTGTTACAGTAGTAATGGAAAACTAATCACACAACCTTTGGAGCCATCTGTTTTTTTGCTTTGGAATAGTATGTATCTGACCTTTCATTTTAACCTTTTGTACCCAGAAAATAATTCCCTCTGTAGTGGTACACCCCCTTGTCCCTTAAAATGAAATCATTGGAAGTGAGGATTTGCCTTGAATATAATAATCTGAAGGCTAATATTTAATTTCAGCAGATGATCCATTCCCCAGTGTGCTATGTGTAAGTCAGAATTTCTCCTATTCTTCTTCGTATCACGTCCCGCCTTCCTAGTAGTTACATTTACTTCTCTTCCCTTATCCTTCAAAGACTGTACCTATGGGAAGTTCGTCAGGTGATTTCTTGCAGAGTTCTATTCTTGTTGAACTCCCATTTCATAGATTCTTCTGATAATGTGCCTGGAAATACGGCCCGGATAATTGGCAATCACATCATATGCCCCGCCACTCTAAAACCCCATAAAATTAGAGTGCAGCTAAATGAACCTAAAAGAAATAACGCATGTGGAATATTGAAAGACCCTGACTAAGAGACTTTTGCATGTATTTTAAAAATATGCTGTTACATTTAAACTTGGGTTGCTTAGTGAAGATAATTTCTAAAGCTATGATTAAAAATATATTTAAATTA
This sequence comes from Mustela lutreola, assembly GCF_030435805.1. NCBI lineage: Eukaryota > Metazoa > Chordata > Mammalia > Carnivora > Mustelidae > Mustela > Mustela lutreola. Next base: position 20,008,873 of record NC_081293.1, read on the forward strand.
AAATGTAGTTAAAAGGTAGAACAGAGCCACTTATAAAATCTCATCTACTCGAAAACACCCGTGGAAGTAAATGTCTTCTGCACACTTAGATATGGTTTATGGCATCGAGACTGTGCGGGAGGAACAATAACAAAGTTTGCAGCTCACTGAGAACACCCAAATTGATTTAAGCTTCTTTTCATTGGAGCATACATTTATGACAGACGCCATCAGCAAGAGCTTAATTTTCTAACTTATTTAAACATTCACAAAGCTGTTTGACTTCTCTTCCAAGGAAACTTCCTGGTGGTTTGTATTGGCTGCAAGATTATTTTCCTTTGGGAGAGTCTGAAGCGGCTGGAACTTCTTTATCCTGGAGTTGAAATACCCGAGGATCATCCCAGGTGAAAGTAAGTTTCCAAGGTGATGTCATCAGAAATGACGAGATCTTTAAAAGGGTTCCGTGCGTTCTCTACTTTGTGCCTTGGTGCTATTCTCATTATTGGTGGGTATTGATTTCAGGCCATCTTTGGTGGAAGGCTGAGATGTGTCAAAGTTTGCTCAGAAGGCAGGACAGGGTATCTCTGTGCCATCTATATAGGGAGCAGTTGGAGGCAGTAAGACTCCTTCACCTGCGGCTCCTGCGCAGCTCAGTCAGGCATCTGCCTTTGGCTCCGTCTGTGATCCTGGGTGTGTGGGGATCCCTTGCTCCCTGCTCAGTGGGGAGTCTGCGTCTCCCTCTGCTGCTTCTCCTCTCTCTCACTCTCTTTAAAACAAAACAAAAAACCCCGCTTCACCTGGAGAAGAAAGTTGGGGGTGGTGGTGAGGTGGGGTGGGGTGTGACGACCAGATTCAAATATCTGAAAGGACAGCCTATGGAGAGAGAATTTTGACTTACGTCCATCTTTCTGAAAGGGATAGAGATAGGGCCAATGGATGAGAGTTACTGAGGTTGATCTAAGTTTTTTTTATAAAGAAGAGAGTTCCTGGGATTGGAACCTAATGAAGACGGAGATGATGAACTCTGTCCCTAGCGTTGCTCATAGTCCAGAAACGTTTAACTCTATTAGGATCTTTGAGCTATTTATTCCCTATCGCACTCTCTCTGCTGCTGAGAAGTTCAGGTCTCTGTCCCCGGAACCTGATGCCCAAAGGTTAGATAGATGGGACCGTTAAGTGGCTCTTAGCCAGAAATGGCTACTCTGTGCCGCCATGTCTCCGCCTGCCCAGGGCAGATACTCTAAATGATCACAGGACCCCTTTCTGCGGCCTAACGATAACCTCAGATTCCTTCTCAACACAATATGCTGCTGTTGTTGGAAATGGTGTGCAGGTGAAGTCTATTTGTCCTCTCCGCTTAAGGGCAAACCTGGTGTGCTCTCTTATTATCTTCTCGGTTCTCTACATAGCCATCTATATTCCTTTTTTGTGATGCTTGGGTTGGGATTCTGCAGATCCTGTGCTTTTCAAACTGGGTTACTAATACTCTAGAGGGACACTGAGAGAGGCTGGAGGAGGAAGAGACTTTCTCTTCCCATTTTCCATGGCTTCCTGCTTCCTTTCTGTAGTGAGAGCCGATTCAGTCTGCAGTTTTTCTAACGATCAGAAACCGCCTCATGGTATGTTCCTCAGAGATCATAGCATCTTCCAGCCATTGTGCCCCTCGGAGGTCTGAATTTCAACTGCAAGGGGCCACTCTTCCAGCTTCTAAGTATTATTGCAACTTTTTTCCTTTTATTCCCCATCCCTAGGGGTAGTGGTTCTTCTACAACTGCCGCTTCTGTGATGCTAGTCTCTTTTTGGCTTTCTGGTTACCTTCAGTGTTTTCCCTAATTAGGAAGTTTTTCATTTTTTTTGTTCAAATAAGTGGTATGGGTGTTGGCCTCTTGATTCTTTCTCCACATCTCCCATCAGCACTAACATCTGTCTTCCTTACATTCTCTTTTCCCCTTCTCCCTCTGGTGATCCTGCGATTAGCTAATCCCTGCCTCCACGTTAGCTGATAAACAAGATTTAGCAGGAGCTGCCACAGCTGGTTGCAGCCGTTGTGCACTGAAAAACTCTAGAGGGCGCCATTCGCATTCCAATAAACATTTATCTATACATTCAGGACCATTTTCCAGCAGCTAAGGAACAGAAGGCATTTCAAAATTTACACTGAGCTGGTGATGTTTTATCCTGTAACTGATTAAGGGCTAATTGTGTTTGACTTGATTCTAGACAGAGCTGTAAGGGACTTTCTCGTCGTCTAATCCTGTGCCTTCATTTTCAAGAGTACGAATTTTAAGTCTCAAATGATGGCGCTCTCACCAGGTTTCCTGGTGACTTAGAGCTGAAATGAGAACTCAAGATGTTATACTCAGACAGCATAACCACAAGAGAAAGAACACAAATTCACACTTTAAGGCGAAAGGCCAGATTCAAACATCATTATAAAATATGAAACGACTGGAATAGAATGCAACTTCTTTAAGGAATCCACAAGAACTCATGATTTGACAGCTGTAAAAGAAAAGGAAAGAATGTTACCTGATATCTTTTCCACATATTTTTAAAAACAATCTTAAAATGAAAATTATTTATTTGGACTATAAGTAACATATTGCAAACAATGTATTTTATCAGTTTCCTTCTTTGACCTGGCTGCAAGCTAGAAAAATCAGCTTTGATTTCTCCCTTCTCTGTCAAAAATGTTAAGTTGGTTAAAAAAAAAAAAAAAAAGTCCTCCTAAACTAAATTAATAGCTTATTAAAAAATGAGCCAAATGTTTTCTTCTGTTATTTTCTAGCTAGGCAGCAGCTGTCTTACTTTAAAATCGATCTTAACCTTATTTTATTCTGTGTACTTCTTGTTTCAAAACAAAACAGATTTTATTTTATGCAAACCACTAAACAGTTATTACTAACATAAGACCATTTCTGAAATCTTCCTTTTTTTTTTTTTTAAAATTAGTGTTACTAAAACTACAGTCTTACATTCAGTTTAAGATTATTGTCCACATGGAAATCTTTAGATAATCCATCCAATTCTGGAACACCAGGTTAGAGGGGGGATTCTTTTGCCAAATAATTTTGTAAAATAAGTATTATGAAAAGTGACCGGAAAGGAGGGACATGTTATTTCAAATCCTCCTAATGAATAGATAATCATGGCTTTTCTTGAAGGACTTCTTGGTAATTTTTGCGGGGGAGGTATACGCAAACTTTAAAATGGAGCAAAATGTGGGAATGTCTTCATACCATAGATCATATTTGTTTTTAAATAAAATTGCAAGTTACTGAAATTTTGCCTGCCCAGTGAACTTCTAGGACCTTTAAAGTGTTTCACATACCATACAGCAATAGGTCAATATACTGCATTTGTCATTCAATCAAGTTTCATCAAATACTTATCAAGTTCACACTATTTGCTGGGCATTGTGTTTCCTGTCGTTTACTTCCACAGTCACGTTTATTCTTACAAGATTCCATTTTAAACCAAATGAATTCCCTCCCTTCCCCAACCTGCTCAAGCCTGAAACTGAATGGAAAATACTGACTGTGGATACTAAGGAAAATGTAGTTTGTCCTTAACATTAACAAGCAAACGCGTATTCTATAGCCAAATAAGTTGAGTGACCTGAACCTGTTGGAGCTGAATTTATCCAGTTTGTTTCTGAATATGTTTTTTTGCTGGCTGCAATAAGCTTATCATAACACAGTAGTTTTCATGCATTGCTGTTTGACGTTTATTTTCTCAAAATTGTCAAAATTTATTGTCTCAAATGGTGCTTTGTGAAAGTCAACATATAGGATCCAGGATTTGCCTTTATTTGGAGCTCATCTTTCATTCTCCATGGCCCCGGAGCTTTTGGGCTGAATAATACTATTAGTTTCCTGGTGCTGTATGTGAGAGAGAGAGAGAGAGAGAGAGAGAGAGAGAGAGAGAGTGTGTGTGTGTGTGTGTGTAGTAGCAGCACACGGTAATTAGCATCAGGGGGTGTGGAATTAAGCAGCTCTGTGTTTGAATCTGTCACTTCCAGTGATGTGAGGCAAGTTACTGAATCTCTCTGGGCTTTACTTTTCACAGAATGGGACTAAAAGAAGCTGCTTTATAGGGTTATTGTGAGGATTAAAAATAATACATTTAAAGGACCTCTAAAAAAAAAAATCGTTCCTCAGTAAATAAGAGGTATTTTTATCCTTTAATTAGAATTGTTCTCCAACATCAGCTTTTTGGCAGGATTTTTTTTTTTTTTTTTGTTTTATCTTTTCATCTGGGAGAGAGTGGGAGAGGGGTTCTTATGAACACATGGTCACGGATCATGGTGAATATATGTTGGTTTGAATCTCTTGGCTGAATTTCTGTGTAAGGAAGCTTCAGTAGTCCCCATCTCACAGATGATTCCAATTTGTTTTCAACTTGCTGGTAAATATAGAAAATGTGTTCCCACTCAGGATTACGCCTTTACAGAACACTCTCAGATCCAAAGTCCCATACCGATTATTTCATTTTTCATCACTTTTCCTAGGGAGAAGATATTTCAACCATTTAAATAATGCCCATATGATTTCAGCATTTAGACTTCATTTTTCATAATTCATCAATGACAGTAAGAGTCTTAAATGTTAACATTTAGTAACCAGGCTAGTAAAACCATAAAACCAGCTGGCTGACTTAATTTTAAAAAGCTACAGGTTATAAGCGTGTATTCTATGATATTAAAATATTGACATTCTTAAAATTCTTAAGATAAAAATATTGTACAATATAAGATTTGAAGCCATATTAATCTATCTTCATTAAATAAGATGGAGACATTTTGTAATAAATTTTTTTTTTTTTTTTTTTTTTTTTTTTTTTTTTTTCCCCCGAGAGAGTGTATATGCAGGCCTAGGGGCTTGGGTAGAGAGAATCTTAAGCAGGTTCCACACCCAAAGTGGGGCTCAATCTCACAACCCTGAGATCATGACCTGAGCTGAAAACAAGAGTCAGATGCTTTGTTAACCAAGGAGTCACCCAGGTGCTCCACGTTGTTTTCAAAACCCAAGTCTGACCCGCCCTCATCTCCTCTCTGATGCAATAAAGCTGTGGGCAAGACCAGCGATGCAGCCAATGGGACACCTAGACCCCTGTGGAGAATAGACTATTCCTCATTCCACTGTTTTGCCTTTGATCTGGCCGAATTGTTAGAAAAAAAAAATCATCATTTAAATTGTATAATTTTATTAAAGAAAATGGTCTTTTACCTTGAAAAGTTATCAATCTAATGATCCTGACTGTGTATCCCAAGAGGTGCCCCATGGCTTCTAGGGGATTCAGAGAAAGAGACCAGATGGATAATGGGGACAGGGAAGTGACACAAATGGAGAAATTAAAACACACACATTCTCCCACAAGCTGAACATCTGCTCATTGTAACACATGATAAACTGATGTGTCGTTCTTAAAGACAGATTTCTTACACAGCAGCCCATGTCATGGTGCCATTTTTGAACTTATTTGGAGGAAGATAACGTTTATAGTTTTTTGTTTGTTTGTTTTATAAAGATCTAAGGCACATTGCAGAACTGTATTTAGGTTTGTGCTAAGAAGGAAAACAGCTATTACCTTCCAGCCAATCACTGAGAATCATGAACATAAGCTTCAGGGAATGACTTTTCAACAGAAAAGTAAATAAACCAGAACTCAAGCCATCATTTAAATGCGGCTAATATTTAATGTATTCTTTTGATCCTGGTGTCTAGTGAAGGGGTCAAGAATGAGAAGCCATGCTTTTTAGCTTGTCTGTTATTCCCACAGTCCATACAGAAAGTTATCTACAGGAAGGGTTTTGCCTGACTCAAATGTGGGCCCCAGTGTCACTGACCTTGGTCCAAATAGCTTTTATTTTAAAATAGGACAGGAGTGTTGGGAGCCAGTACAGGAGGCCTACTCTAAGAGCTGTAAGGGACTGAATATGATTGGCTGTTCATTTAGGTCCACTCTCGCAGGAGGTGCATGAGCACTGCATTTTGATTGGTTAACACTGCCTGTATAAAAACGCATGTGCCGAGGGTAGAGGGGAAAGAAAGAAAAAAGCGATTAAAGAAGAAGGTTCGCCGCTACGTGAGTCTCCGAGTCGTTCTTTCGGGCCGAGAGCAACACAGGAGCACTGGACTGAAAGTATCAACACCTATTAATTCCCAGGCTCATACTCTTCTCAACACTTATATCCCAAACAGTACAGGGGAGTAGTTAACACCTTGAGCTTTGAGGACAGAGGACATAGTTGCCAAGGCCATCTCTGCCCCAGACTAGTGGTGTGACCTTGAACAAAAAACTTAATCTTTTCTGTCCTCAGTCCCTTCATCTATCAAATGTGAATACAAACAGGAGCTACTCTGCAGGGCAGTTGTGAAACAGTATCTACAGGGCACGGAATGTGCTCATGAAGATGGGGCTGACAAATATTTCTTATTACTAGTGCCAGACCTCATTTCAAAGCCATGTGGGTGGCTTTCTGGGGTTAGCTGGACTACTAGAAACTTCGAAGGCTTAATGGAGGTCGTGATGCTTTGTATAGAAGTGTGGAGTCTGCCTAGGTGTGTCCTTCTCTGCCACTTCGCGAGCTGTGTGACTTTACGCAAGTCACTTAGTTTTTCTGTGCTCTAGTTTTTACAACCTTAAAACGTGAAATCTAATCCTCTGTCCCTTAGAGGACTGGACTCAGTGAGTTTAATTTGTAAAGTGTTTAGTATACTATCTGACACGCATTAGGTCTTATAGGAGTATAGTTTTATTGATATATTTGTTCATTTATTTATTTATTATGGAAGCCAGGCCACTGGTCTATTCAGTTGAACTACGGAAAGGATATTCTGAAAGTAGCTTCTGCAAGAAAGAGGAAAGGAAGAAGCCTTTCACGACTGCACAGTCCCTCTTTGTCTCATCCTCTTCAGGCTCTGTGAGGATTCACATCAGTGTCGGGGAGCCTAACTCAGAGACCTCTTTCCTGGGAAGTTTCCTTCTCTATGCTTCTGGGAGCTCTTAGCACTTGATGACTTCTGAGACTGTAGGGTCATCGTACATGCTGATCTTTACATCTTCCCCTCAGTCCATCAGCCTTAGATAAGACAATTGCCCATTTGCTGACAACCTGTCCCTGCACTGGAGCAAAGTGAAAACACTTTTAAGAGCAAGAGAATGCAAGACCTCATCAAATGGCTCATTTTAAGAGATGAGGAAATGCCAGAGTTTGCAACTCAGAACTTAATGTAGAGAAGCCAGGGACTTTGAGCTTCTGTAAATTAAGTGGGGAACCTAGAAGGTGCCTGGTCTTGGGTCAAGCCACTCTAGTACTAGTTCCTGGTTCTTCTCCTTTTCCCTTTAGTTTTGCTGAAAATTCATTACCCCTTGGTTTTTTAATTTTTTTAAAATTTTTTAATTTAATTTTTTAAATTTTGGTTGGAGTAGGATAGAGTTAAGAGTCTATTACCTGGTCTTCCTCACTATCTGGAGTATTTCTGCTACAGTTGTTAAGTCCTGTGCCTGACCCTTTGCTCTTTCTGTCCTCTGGTTGTAGGAGGCGATGAGTTATTTATGTGATGCAAAAGAAGGTCCTCTGGTTTTCACATTTCTGCCATTGTCTTATGTGGTTTCTTTCTCAAGTATATTCATGGTACCCATCAACAGATCTCAGATCAGAAGTCCTTCTAATTACTGTTTCTCATGAAACTTTTCATGTACATGAGATCCTGCACCCACCAGTGCGTTCCCATCATGCATGATCCCCTGAGCGAGCTGAAGAACTGCTGCACCTATATGTTGGGGGCTCTCCTTGTTCCACCCACCACCAGTGAGGGGGTCTCACTGCTACCCTGCTGCTAGTAACCCAGTGCCAACATTTCATTTTAGAATCTGCTTCCTTGGATCACCTTTGGTTTTAACTGTTGTAAGTTGAGTAACCCAGCATAGAGATGTTAGAAATCTCAGATTTGCATGCAAGCATTATGGGGGAATACCTTCAGAAACAACATGTGGGGGAGGTGAGGGAAGCAAGATTGGACAGACGAAGACGTTGAAATGTATAATGCAATTATAATGGAGTCCTTAGATGACTCTAGAAGCATCTCTGAAAATGAGTTGTCCTTTCAGAGAGGTCCTTCTTTGAGGCAAGAAGACTGACCTTTGTATCCCCACATTAAGCATTCATCAGGTGAGGGTTGTCCTGGGGAGGGAATGTGACCTTGATAAGCCAGCTCACTTTGGCCAAGGTCAGTTACTGGAGAGCCATCAGTCACCAGCACCAAGTCCCAGCAACTGGGGCCATGAGCATCTCAGGCCTGAAGGAGGGGCATCTGGATGGTACATTGTAGTTGGAAGTAAAATAACTTGAGTGAAGTGCTTGGTGGAGTTCCTGATGCTACTAAATTCTCAAGGAATTATGATGATTGCTATCCTCCTTTTGAAGATCTGATCAAGGCTGATCCTATGGAATTTTCCAGGTGGTTGGATGAATAATATGTAGCTGGTGAATGGTATGGATTGGGGTTCTGGGTAAAAGGTCAGTGAGCACAGAGTTTCTGCAGGAACTGGGCTGAAATAATTGCATCTGTGTCTGGCCTACCTTCTTTGCTTTTGTCGTTATGGACAAGTATTCCACAGGACTCTTGGCTCTCTCCCTCCTCCACTGCACAGTGTGTCTTTCTTTTTCCTCCAAGAATTTGACTCTCCGAGGGCTTGAAATAGCTCCTATCCAAATGCTGAAGAAACCTGTGCCTTTCAGGAGAAATTTCAGTGATGTGACAGAAGTTAATTTACTAAATACATTTTCCCCAAGTTTGGAATTATACGAAAAAACTAGGGCTTTTTTCACTTGTGGACAGATTGTTAATATGGTATCTGAGCTAAAATCAGTCATCTGCATAGTTAATGATGGTAAGTCATGGTCCTCATTCATGGGGCGGGGCGACATCAACAGTGCATTAGATCAGAACAAGCCTGAGCATAAGCAGATGTCATCTTTGTCCCCACAATACAAAATATTCCCAATGTAGAACCAACAAGCTCTACTTAAAAACAAGATTTTAAAGTTATTCTGATAGTTTGGCAAAGCCTTTCATTCCCAGGTAGACCAGGGCAATTGTGGTGTTCTCAAGTTTTATAAAATACGACTTCTTTGCAAAGAACTCCTAGAACAAAGTTCTGAAGATTCTGATACTAGGATTTTATATTTGGTCTTTTCAAGAGGGAGGGCTGCTGGGCTCTTCAGTGAATTAGCCCAACTAAACCCCTTTGCTGATTTTCCAGTCTCTGCCCCATAAAAGTAAGTTTGAATCAACTCAGTGACATTTTTACATGGAGCCTGAGAAATATGATATTGCAAAAGCCAAGATCTGGAAACCCCACAGGCCTTTCTCTGTGAACAATATTGAAGTGAACAAGAGCTTTTGGAGTGAAACAGATTGAATGTTCTTTCATTTTGGATGCACAGGAAGATTTACAGACCCATGTCTGAGCTTCTCCATGGACACATTATGATTTAATGTCTTATATTTTGCTTTTCTCCAATAGACTTATTTGAACTTTTCATGGGAGTGAGTAAAGATAACACATTGACTGATGGAATTTTGAGGGGATGGAAGCCAATGAGATGTGGCCTTGGAACTGTAGAGCATTATAAATGCCAGTTGTTCTTAAGATGAGGACTGGTGGTGGCCTTAGGGAGGTTATAATTAAGCAGATAACGACAGATCTATATCCCAACAGGACAAATACGTACATACGTAAAATGATAAAAATAATACAAGACCCTTTAAGATGCACCTGAAGAAAGGTTCCATTATTTATTCTCAGAGAAATGAGACAGGCACAGTTTCTACGAGGTTGGTGCATTCAGGGAGTCTACACACAAGTGTACCTTGGAAAACAGGTAGGATTGAAACTGACAGACAGGAGGCTGCCGGCTTTTGTCCTGGAGCTCCTGGGTGCTGCAGTGTGATCTGAATTCACAGCGTACCTGGTTTACAGTCTCGAAAGGTGTCCTGACTAATTGATGCAGATTGATGGGGAGAGAAGCCCTGGTGGAAGTGCAAAATGAAAACAGGCTCCTTGCAGAAAATTCTAGCTGCTCTATAGCATTAAGAAAGCTGTGGTGCCATTGAGACGTTTTGGGTGAGGATGTGGGGGTGAGAGGAGATGGGGCTGGAGAAACGGAAACATGAGATGGAAGCGGATGGCTGACCCATCCAGGCAGTCTTGACTCAGAGTTCCCTGTCCTACCTACAGTTCCGCTTACAAGGCAGTATCTGACATTCCTGCTTTGGCTCAGCATGGTGGGCTACCGTGATTCCGCTGTCCCTGTCTGTCTCAGGACTGCTTCTGCTCGGCCTCCATAGTGATGGATTTGCTCAGCTGTTCAGCCTGGCGTTTACATGCAAACTGTAAGCCTCAGATGACTTAGCTGAACTGTCATTGTTGACGTGAGTTTCCCTTTCACCAAGTGTAATAAAAATAAATTAGGGGCTAGAACCAGGTCCTGTGAATAGGAACTGAGTGAGATTTTTGTTAGGTGGTTATAAAAAAAAATGTGGACTTTCTCTTCATCTCCTGCAACAACTGACTGATTCATATTATGATTGCATCCAAACCCCTCTACTTTACCATTCTCCAATTACAGACACGAAAATGCTTTTCTATTGCTAGTTTATTGGTGTGACATTGCAGTCTTTCATTTAGAAAACTCAGTCTGTATACCTAACAAGTATATCCAAAACTCCTGGGATTTTTCTTTCACTAACAGTAATGTTCTTCCCTGCAGAGGCCTTGGCCTTGGCAATCACCTGTCCAGAGACCTGAATAAATGAATAAATATGTACTTTAAAGAGAAAGCAATGTCTTGAAGAAAAACTGTAAACTAAATCAGTATTTGGGAATAGTTAGGATCATACATCATAGGTTTGTATATTTTTCTTCTTGAATGAATTCAGTAAAATTGGCACAAAATAAATTCACCAAAAAATGAAGCTCTAAACTCCAGGCAAGTGGGCTTCTCGGGGACTGAGAGCCCAGAATGTGCACAGGTTGTACTTCTGAGAATCTTCGAGAGTAGCCATTCTCCTTGTACATTGCTTTGCAAGAGACGAAGATGTTATCTGTGCATGTCCTAGCTAGAGACGGAGATTGGTGTGATGAAGTTTCCTGGGTGGCCTTTGTTAAGGCAAGGAATTGAATCCCAGAATTCCTCATCGGTGTCTAGAAAGCCACGCTTACAACCAAGCTTCTAACTCAAGGTGTCTGAAAGGACAAATGTAAACAAGATCTTAGCAAGAGCTTTTGACCATCGACACCTAGACAGATGGCTCTGAACATGCATCCCTCCTTAAAAAACCACAAGAATGGAAAAAAACAAGCCACAGACTGAGAGAAAATGTTTACCAAGGACGCAGCTGATAAAGGACTGTTATTTAAAATATAAAGAACCCTTAAAACTCAACAATAAGAAAGCAAACAACCTCTTAAAAAATGGGCCAGACCTTACCAGATGCCTTACCAGAGAAGATGTCCAGATGGCAAATAAGGATATGAAAAGGTGCTGTACATCCTGTGCCATCAAGAAATTGCAGATTACGTACCGGTTAGGATGGCCGGAATCTGGAACACCGGTGACAGAAGTTACTGGGGAGGATGTGGGGCAACAGGAAATCTTCTCCTGGCTGGTGGGAGTGTGAAATGTGGCAGCCGCTTTGGAAGATGGTTTGGTGATTTCTTACAAAACTAAACCCATTCTTGCCAGAGGATCCAGTAATCCTGTTCCTTAGTATTTACCCAAAGGAGCTGAAAAGTTACATCTATACAAAAACCTGCGCAAGATGTTTATAAAGGCTTAATTATAATTGCCCAAACATGGAAGTAACCAAGATGTCGGTTGCTGAATGGATAGATAAACCACAATACATCTAGATGATGGAGTATTATTCAGTGTTAAAAAGAAATAAACTACCAAGCCATAAAAAGACATGGAGGAGCCTTACTGCATATTATTAAATGAAAGAAGCCAATCTGAAAAGGCTACCGATTATATGACTTCAACTATAGGACGTTCTGAAAAAGGTACAACTATGGAAACCAAAAATATTTGTGGTTGCCAGGAATTCAGGGAGATGGGGAGGGATGATTAGATGAAGCACAGAGGACTTTTAGGACAGTGAAAATAGGCTGTATAATGCCATAATATTGGATACAGATCATTCTACATTTGTCCAAACCCATAAAATGTACAACAGCAGTGATGAACGATAATAGAAACTATAGATTTGGGGGGATTAAGAGTTCTCAGTATAGGTTCATCAGTAAGTAACGAGTGTACCGTTCTGGTGGGGGATTTTGAAAATGGGGAAGGCCATGTACGTACGTGGTGGGGGGGCAGGCGGCAAGTGGTACATGGCAGATCTCCATACCTTTCTCTTAATTTTGCTGTGAACCTAAAACTGCTATTTAAAAAAAAAAAAAGTCTTAGTAACAAACAAACAAAAACCACATATGAAATCCCATGGCTTGTGGTGGTCCAAAGCCCTCCTCAAAATATCTGTAAATACCTAGGGGACTGATTTCTGTGGCCTCTGCTGCCTCTTGGGCTCTAGGCACATCCAGACTTAAAATTCAGTCCCTTCATCGGTTTCTCATCAACATCCCCCCCACACTCCCAATTCACATGAGCACACATGACTTCTTAGAGCGGGTGTCGCATCGCACATCACAGAGCAAACAAAGGGTCTATTTCTCCTTTCCAAAGACCTTTTTGACAAGTCATCATATAAGACACAGCCCCAAATCCTTTTTCCTTTCGTATCTCTCCAATTCCTTCCTTTTCTTGTTCATTATTTCCTGCTTGGAACCATGAATTCTTCTCTGTGTCCAAAAGAGAGGCCAATGGTCCTTTTTTCTGAAATCCTCTGTGCAGCCTGATTCCCAGGTCTTTGGATCCCATCTTGCACTGAACACTTGTATTTCCTTCCCTAAATGGAATCCTGGTGTGTGTTGTTAGGCTAAAACAGGGTCCCTGTGTTTTCACACCAGCACTGCTGCTGGGGTGGTGGAGGTGGGGTGAGGTGAGGGGGCAGTGGTTAGGATCTGCCTTATAGTGACTGTGAGAATCCCAAACTGAATTGGCCACCTTGCTTCACCCTGGATGGAAGGAAGGACACACTATGGCAGAGGCACGGTTCAGTCTCTGGTGGTTGCACTGGCTCATCGGCTCCCAGCAGAGACTTGATCTTAGTCCAGATGAATCCTTTCCAGTCACATAAGTCAGCGGCAGCACGGCCCTTCCATTCAAAGAGCTGGCAGCATCATTTGGGGTAAAGGGCCCCATCCCGCAGTAACTGGCTGCTTGTCTTCTAACACTGGGGATGATGAGGGTGTGCGAAACCAGGGCACACGCAGACAGAGGACAGAGATTTCCTGGAGCAGATGCAAATAACGGAAAGTTTTATCCGAACTGCCGAAATCCAGGCATTTGAGCACTCAACCCCCCTACCAAGATCTGAAGTAAAAATCCTGCCTGTCACTCCCCTTAGCAGGGGACCCGAGATAAATGACTTCTCAGTTGTTTGTGCAATGAAGCCGGTTACCTGTTCCATGTTCATGGAAGGTACTGAACACTCCTTAGCCTAAAGGCTTAATAAATGGCAGCAGTTAATTTAATAATTAGACCATTCACGCTGAAGAGGCACCAGCGCCAAGTTGAACCCCTGAGTCTGCTGAAGCGTTGTTCGTGGACATTGCTTTCGTGTAGCCTTACCCCTCATGCATAGCCACACATACTGGAGCTTCTTTACAGGCAGATTGAACTTTGGTCCAGCACCCTGACACTTCCATCCAATTACACGAGTCCTATTTCCTGCTTTCGCCTTTGAAACCTATTGAGAGCAAAACGGCACAGGCTCAAGTTTTCTATTCTTGATTTGATCATTGGCAGCCAATGTCCTTTTCTTTCCTTTTGATTTTGTTTATAATCACTATCTTCTTCCTTCTGGACTCTTCACCACGTGGTCAGCATGAAGCTCTCTGAGAGGAGGACATAGCAATCATGATAACAGCCTGTCCCAGCTGGGTGTCCTGGACTGAGAGTGTTGGTGCAGGAGACTCTCCATCGAGGGCAGACTGCCAACCATCCCCAGAAATCACAGAGCAATTTCTACATACCAATATGCTGGTGTCCAAACCACATTCCCCAGAATGCCTCTGATTTTTAGGAATGACTCCACCCCCCCCTTTTTTTCCCCCACACCGTATGTTTTAATGCCTGGTGCAGAAAATACTGTCACCAACTTTACCCAACACCTAGTCCTATCAACACTGTCCTGGAGAAGCTGGAGTCCCCGAAAACATTAGCTGACAGTCCCTATGCAGCTCTGTCTCTGTGCCCTGCAGGAAACCAGGGAGCTCAGACCTAACTGGAGAAACATTCATCACAGACACTTTGGCTCTTTGCCCACACTCATATCCTGAGTGTAAAAGGCTCACTCGCAGGAAATTTTCTGCCCTAAATATCAAGACTTTGGCATTGAGAAAATAGTTCATCAGGTGACACAAAATTTCTTCTCTCTATGGAGGAATTTGCTGTTCATTCCTCAAAATAAATTTTTCTTATATTTATTAAAGATTATGGTAACATGAAATATAAATATTTGCTTATATAGCCATACGACATAAACATAATATAAAGATAATGGGCTTAGTACCTTATGTGCCAGACTCCTCAGTAAGTGCTTTGCAGGAAGTGTTTCATTTATTATCACAATCCTATGAAATAAAGACTCCTATTAACCCAAAGTTTCAGATGTAGAAGCTGATTCCTGAATAGTTTAGATTAATTGTCCAAGACCAGGCAGTTTACCTGACCTGGGATTTGAACTTCGATCTGTCTGAGGCCAGAGTCCGAGCCCTTAGTAGGGCATAAAATTCAGCTTACTTTGGATTTTTCAGGGATAGGGATTTTGAATAAAGGAAACCTCTGGACAGGTCGTGAAGGATGCAACTGTTGAGGGAAGCAGGGAGGGGGTGGAACATGTGGGGGATAAAACGTGGTGTTTGGAAAGGAGGTAGCACCATTTTCTCTAAAAATCCTAGTCAGTGTGTGGCATCCTTAAAGGTAGGACAGACTCTTAACACTCAGCTGAGAAGAGCAGACAGCCAATAAATACACACTCTTCGATGAATGATTCAGCCTGTCCCCTCAATCCTGCTAACCCACCCCACTCTAACAGGGGAAGCCTGTGAGAGTATGCCCCCATCCATCTGTTTCTTTGAGCATGAAGGCCACTCATATCTGGGGAGTGAAGATTTTCAAACTTTAAACATCCACGCAAGGACGTACTCACATGTACATTTGCACATGAGAACAAGAAAACTAGGGGAATTGGAATAAGGTCAGTTAATAATTGAATGAGATGTCAATATCCTGGCTATGACAGTATGCTACAGTCTTGTACAATGTTACCATTGGGGAAACTCTGCAAAGTATCTAAGAATCTTAGTATTGTTACTCCCAGCACATGTGAACCTACAATTATTTTAAAGATTTTTTCCATTCAAAAAACTTTAATGACCATTCTGGAAGTTCTCTTGGATCTCTCTCTCTCAGCTTTATGGTACTGCAAGTTGCAGTCTGACGGCAGTGTGATGAACCTTTTTCATCAGCAATCTGGATGGTGTGATAATCTGCAGTGTGATGAACCTTTTTCATCAGCAATCTGGATGGTGGCTTGCCCTACACATTTGTCGCTGGGGAGCACACAGGTTTCTAAGCCTGGCTTCACCCATCTGAGAAAGAGAACTTCCCTGCCATTAACAGCCCCAGACCAGCAGTCACTTTCCTGGTGCCACCGCCCCACCCCCCAGGGCCAACAATCTTCCCTCCTAGGGTTTCATTCAAGGCATACACGTTGTACCTGCGTGTGCTTTTAGTTTTCTGGCTGTAGCAAGATGCTGTACTCATCAAATAATGTATTTACTTATTATAAGGAACACAGCTGTGAAATGCACAAATAGTTGAGTTGCAGGTTTTTGTACCCAAAGTGTCACCTGTAATTGAAAAATTATTGGATGATCCGTCTGCTTCCTGTCACGCAGGCCTCAATTTTCCTCGCTCTCCGTGGTTCTTAAGAACAATTGGCATTTTTAAAT